>NC_056663.1:148880876-150200459 GCF_018350195.1 Panthera tigris
CGGTATAGCCACTATGGAAGACAGTATGAAAGTTCCTCAAAAAATTAAGAATAGATTTACCATATGAATCAGCTAATTTGCTTCTGGGAATTTATCTGAAGAAAACAAAAACATTAATTCAAAAAGATATATGCACCCCCAAGTTCACTGCTGAATTATTTACAGTAGCCAAAATCCACAAAAAACTTTAGTGTCTATTTATGGATGAATAAAGAAGATGTGATTATATAGATACAGATACACACACACACACACACACACACACACACACACACACACTATGGACACTATGGATTACTACTCAGCCATAAAAAAGAAGGAATTCTTGCTATTTGAGACAATATGGATGGACCTTGAGGGCATTATACTAAGTGAAATAAGTCAAACAAAGAAAGATAAATACTATATGATTTCACTTTTATGGGCAGTCTATAAAAGCAAGCCAAATACACAAAACAAAACTCATAAATACATAATACAGATTAGTGGTTACTCGAGAGGAAGAAGTTATCAGAGGGGAAGTTGGGGATGGGCCAAAAGGGTGAAGGGGGTCAATTTTATGGTGACAGACGATAACAAGACATTGTGGTGATCACTTTGGAGTTTATACAAATATCAAATTATCATTTTGTACACCTGAAACTAATATAATATTATATGCCAATTTTACTTCAAAAAAAAAAAAAGGGAAAGAAAACAAAAGGTTAGAGAGAGGTTTTGGCCACAGCTATTGAATGTTTAATTCCCAATAGTTCATCAATTATAGGATTTTTTTCTATGTTATCCCCTCTACTTCTGATATTTATACAACTCAAATGAACTAAAGCAAAAACGTCCATTTTTGTTCTCCCTTCCAGATCAGAAATATTACTATTACCAAACCTCCTTCCAGATCCCCAGTATTCAATATAATCCTGAATTTTCAGTTGAACACTCAAAAATTAGAACAGACCTGAAACAAAAAGTCAATAATGAGGTAAGTCTGGCATCATTTCTACCAATAATACTATTGTGAAGAAGGTTAAAATAAAGTAAGAGATGATTGAACCTATACTGGGATTGCCAGATAAAATACAGAATGCTCAGTTAAATTTTAATTTCATATCCTCCTGAAAATATATTTCATTCAATATTTTAAACATGCCTATACCTTAAATTGAAATGTAACCACATTTTTGTTTGCTAACTCTAGCAACTCTAACCGATATTTTAACAGGAAAATTGGAAAAATACCCTGGACAAAGAATAATTGCATCAAAGACTAAATAATAGAAGCCCAACAGAAAAATTAAATAGCTCAAACATAAAAAATGAAATTATTAGAGTTATCTGGAAACATAACTCAATCATTCAGACACAAACATTACCATGTATCAATTTTTAACCACCTAATATATTTATGACCCTCATACATTTCCCACCAGGCAAGTTATACTAAACATTTATTCCTGAAAATACACCACAGAAACATACAGACCATTTCTTCCACTGAAGACTTCAGTTGTGTACACAGCTCCTATTGTGCCTAGCATTGACCAAAGATGATAGATCATTTTGCCAGCTTTAGACATATTTCTTTCTTCATTTCCTCAACCAAAAGTAAAAACTGATGAAATGAGTTGAAGGTTACAACTGAGTGGGATTGACATGTCTTTCCAAAAACACATCATAAGGAAATTTTGATTAAGAAAAAATAATCAGGGCAGGGTATATTTTGTTATAGGAAGCAAAATATTAAATTACAGTCTAAGCATTGAAGTCAGGACATCCATATTCATATCCAAAGTTTAATTTTTGACAGACTATCAGCTTTGATAAAGCTCCTTGACCCCTCAAAGTTTTAACTACAAAACAGGTATAATTTCACCTACCTCCCTCAGTTATTCTGAAGACTGGTTTATGTTGTGAATAAAAAGTATGAAAAGTTATGTCCAAATAAATGTTAGCATCTGTTTCCTGTGCTCTCACAGAACTTTTTATACACCTCTGCTAAAGCACTTACCACCTTGTTACAACATTATTATTTTGTATGGCTTTGTCCTTCTGAATTTGTGAGGGGCTAAGTCTACTAATTCTTATATTTCTGGTGCCTATAACAGTGCCTGTCATGTGGTAGGACTATAAAAATACACTTCAAGGAGATGACTAGTAAATAACGCACTAGAATTGGCCCTCTCCTCTAGAGTATGAATGGAGACAACATAATTAAGGGAAGTACAGTAATTTAAACCAGAAGTTGGCAATTTTTTTCTGTAAGTTACCAGATAGTAAATATTTCCAGTTTTGCAGGTTATGTGGTCTCTTGGCAACTATTCAAATCGGTCACTGGAGTGCAAAAGCAGCCATAAGATAATATAACAAATAAGTATGGCTATGGTCCAGTAATACTTCTTTATGGACACTTAAAGTGGAATTTTGTTAAATTGTTAGTTGTCACAAAATATTCTTCTTCTGATTTTTTTCAACTATTCAAAAAATGGGAAGACCATTCTTAGATGGTTGTCTAGATTTTTCCTACAGGCTGTAATTTGCTGACCCCTGATTTAGACTATGAGTTATAGTTCTAGGAAATATTTTCCTAAAAGAAATTATTAAAACCAGTACCTAAAATGAATTTTAGAAACTTTTTGTGGAGTTCAATAATCTAAATTGTTTATATTCTCAATTACCATGGGTAATACATGGTTCACAAAGCAGTGATTTCAAAAGAAACAAGAAAAAATAATGAAATTGGAAAGAGAATGGAAAGAGGCAAGCAGAAAATTTATGATTATATATAAGATATGTAAGTATCATATATAAAGACATATTAATGTATGTAGAAAATCTGGAAGTACATAACCAAAAATACAAATAGCAGGTTCTCTATATGGTGACTTAGAAATTATTTTAATGCTTTTGCTGTATTGCTTGCTTTTTATAACTTTTTACAATGAATATGTATTTGTTTTCTCAAATAATGTATGTATGCTATAAAAATATTTCCTTAAAAACCAAATGTATGTATGCTATAAATGTATGTATGCTATAAAAATATTTCCTTAAAAACCAATTTTCCCTTTATAATCCGTTAGTAGGAAGACACATGGCCATTCATTTTTTTGCTATTGATTTCTCAATAAACATGCTCACTAATCCATCCAATATGATATGGCATGGTACTTCGCCAGAAAAGAACTGATAAATCAAATTAACTGCATGAAAAGCATTTGTTCAACACAGACCCAGTTTCAATATTTGCAGCTCTTCAACTTTGATTTGGGAAACTGATTATTGAGACTCAAGTTCACTTAAGGTTTGGCAAATGGTCAGTCTTTTTTTCAAGAAGCCAAATTGACAAGTTAATGATAATAAACAGGTTTGTAAAAGCATAGATTCTTTAATAAGCTGTGGTTTTAGTAAGAAATAATTTATTCTAGGAATTTATAGTACAGAGAAATTATCCCACAGAGAAAAGTCTAAAATGACATACAAATGGCATATGTAGTATTGTCTTTTCTAAGTAATTATTTCATGCATTTTTTCTTGATGAATATGTTTTTTTAGGAAGTACCTGATAAATACACATTCTGCACCTCTCCTCCATTTGCCACAGGATCAAAACATGGCCTAAAAATTTCACTAAAGCCTACAAAACTGATTCTTCAATCAATGATGATAGCTGAGCTTTAATGATAATGACTATACACATCAAATTTTCAGAGAAATTCAGTCTCAGCACCTCCATCCCTATGTATATTTTATATTGGCTACTGAAATATCTAGCTTAATTCAACTCTTTATATCAGCCATCCTTGATCATGTGACAAATTGTTCAAAAATCAGCATCCACTTATAAGGATGACCTTTATGACACCAGGACTGTGCCCAAATGAGCTTTCTGAGATTAGTTGCAAACTTAGAAGTAAATGCTATAACTGCAGATTTTACACAGGCATTTTTGTGATATATTGAAATGTGTGAATTCATATTTTAAAAGTTCTTTACTGTTGTTTTTTTTTCTTTTTTCAGATAGATCAGATATTTCGAAGATCCAGTTTAAATCATTATTACATCAAGTCTCATGTTGTCACTCTCAGGTAATCACAACTAATTAATTTTTATAATGAAAAGACAATTTGTATTATTTAGTTATTTTTCAATTGTTCCATTTGTGGACAGGATCTAAAAATCTCAGATTTAACAAGAGCACAATTTTTTTAAATATTATTACATTTAATTGTTATTCTTTGTATAGAGTACCTATAGGGAGAGGATTTCTTAGTTTGGGTATTGATACAATATATTCTACTGGTTGTCCTCTTAAAGACTTGCATTTTAGTTAAAGATTCTTACAATCCTTAAATACTCTTCTCAGTTTTGCTTGCTTTATTTTTTAACAATAAATAGATATTGTGAATTTTTAAAAATCAAGAAAACATACACAAAGTTGATGGATTTAACAAGTGTTTTTTGATGTATTTTTCCAGAAAAAAAAATGTAGAACTCTCAGATACTCAGCTTTCTCTGAATATGATCAAGTTACACAAGGAGGGAATAATTCAGGTATTAACACCTATATGACACAGGAAGGAGGAAAAATCCATGACAATAAAATACATAAAATATTTATGTTGATTTTCTTGAAGATGTAACTAATATTTAAATACTAAGGTATAAAATAATCACAACTATAGCTATGACTTCACTCATTGTGGTGTTTTTCTTTTTCAGGTCAAGTAATGATGGTTTGAGAACAGATGTATTGCTTAAATTTCAGTTTGTTTCTAACAATGCAGACACAATAAAAAGGCAAGCTGACAACATTTTGCATCAGAAGCTGATATTAAATGACAGCTTCTTGAAGACAGATACTTCATTACCTCATCTTAGAGGCAAGAAATATCATTTTCCTTCCCTTGTTAGAGTTTATCATTTTAGTAATATTCTCAACTACAGAGAAAAGTTTATTTCACCATAAAATGAAACCACTTTTCATTTTTAAATCTCTCCTTTACTTAATAATAAACAAATCCCCACACAATCAACACCAAATATTATCTTCCTTTGGTTAGTATAGAAATAATTATGAAACATAAATTATACTATAACCCAAATATAATTTTTTTAAAGTTCTTGGTGGAATTGTTTGAATTAATTAAGCATATATGAGATAAAAACCTACATTCTGCTACTGATACAGTAATCTATAGTGCCTGGCTCTTTCTGCTGCAATATTTTCTTCAATCTGAATCCAGAATGTAAGAGTGGTATGAACACAGAAATCATGATATGTGGAACACAAACATAATTTGGGCTCCTGTGAAAGGAGACCTGGCTCTTTTTCTGCCACTACAATAAGCCTTCCTACAGCATGCAGGATAGGACTGGCCTAGGGCCATAGAGGAAACAGAATAAGAAAAATGTCAGACCCTGATGATACCTATCTCTGGCATAAAGGCACCGTATCATTTGCAACACAGGCATAATAAGGAACTAGGTGATAAATGTTTGGGGTATGAGACTAAACAAAGCTCATTATAATTCCAAGGTTATTGTTAGCCTCATATATATTAACTTTGAAGTTGTCATATTTACAAGAACTTATGTAAGCTATGATACGAGACTCTAAGGCTGACAGATAATTAAGTTACTAATAAGTATTCCCTTGGTATCCCTCCCCCCACCCCAAACTGTTCCAGAGCACTAGAGCAGATACATTATAATAAACTAACAGAAGAGAAACTTGTATTTGGTTTGGCAAAAGTCAGAAAGAAAAAAAATAGCTTGAAGAACTTTGAGTCTCTGTGAGTAATGGCCAACATTCAGTTCTGTTTATCATGCACATAGAACAGAGTAGACTGAATCCAATGTGCTGGGCTTTAGATAGCAGAGACAAGACTTCCTGCAGAAAACATTTTGTTAAGGATATAGGTACATGTGAAATTTTGACTTTTTAAAAAAATGTGACTTAATCTTGAGCTCCCATGAAGCCAAATGTTAGAAATTTAAATTCCATCATTTCTGGATCTATCTGCCCACCCCGACCCCCACTTTGTGGGGTTAGGGCACTTAGGTCCTTCACAGTGTTGCTGGATCAGGATGGGGATTGGTCTATTCAGGGATCTCCTGGTGAACCATCCATCACCAGATCTTCAGTTGCCTATCAAAGCAGGATCAGGATGGGGATTGGTCTATTCAGGGATCTCCTGGTGAACCATCCATCACCAGATCTTCAGTTGCCTATCAAAGCAAGTTACTTTTAAGACAATCCTCATTCCCATGCAAAACTCTTCTCAGATTCATCATTCATCCTGAGACTTCGGTGTTTACCGAGGGTGCTTAGAAATTAATTTGTACATATTTTATTTCATCTATCTTTGCAAAAGACTGCCATTCTTGAATATTAGAAATGTGTCTTCTGTAGTTACAACCACATACCCAAGATTAGCACAAAACTCAGCATAGGGCAGGACGTTGGTATTTGTAAAATGTTCTATCTTTAACTGTGTAAACTAACTCAATCTCCTGAAAGTGGGCATGAAACATAAGCAGTCTTAAAATCAACAATCACCACAGAACACTGAGGAAACTGGAATCATTCCTTTTTCCATATAGACTTTTAGAACTGCATGAAAATACAGAAAAATTTTAAAAACAAAAGCTGAGTTTCATAGAGTAAGAGAAATCATTTCAGTATATATAGTAAAAAGAAAAATGCATGGAATGTATTCTAGGAGACACTGCAGGTGGTAGTGGGAAGAACCTTAGACTAGAAATCAGGAGACCTGTGTCCCAGAGATAACCATGGTAGTGCAGACTTGGGTCAGTTGCTAAAATGGTCTCAGTTCCTATTTTGCAAAATGAAAATAGTAGCAACTGTGAAATTTATCCTTTGGAAAAACTTTAAAATGCTTTGAAAAGTATAAACATATTAATTTAATGTATTATTTTATGGACTTTCTCAGGTATCTTTAGCAACACTGATCCTAGGAAGTTGGGGAATTGATTAACTTATCTCTTGAAAAGGGTATCTGGAAAGCTAAAACACACACATAGCCCCCAAACACAAATATTAGAAGAGTTAGTTGGCTAATATCTTGAGTCCAACAAAGAAAAAACAATGCAGAAATATATTAGGTTTAATTTTACAAAAGTAATTTATACAGGATCACAATAAAGCTCAAGGGGAAGCTTTGAGTGTAGCTTTCAGAGTTAATAAAGTGCAAGTTTGATAATAGTTATCTATGTATATCTCATTTTTAAAAATTGCAGAATTTAAAGTGCTCATGCATAATTTGGTGAATTTTTTTCTAAAATTTATACCCTTATGAAATTTCTTCTCATTTTATACAAGTCAGAATACTCTCCAGTGATTCTAGTGACTAGATTTTGGGGGAAAAAGGAAAGAAGAAAGAAAAGGAAAGGAAAGAAATGGAAAGGAAAGGAAAGGAAAGGAAAGGAAAGGAAAGGAAAGGAAAGGAAAGGAAAGGAAAGGAAAGGAAGGGAAGGGAAAGGAAAGGAAAGGAAAGGAAAGGAAAGGAAAGGAAAGGAAAGGAAGAAAGGAAGGAAGGAAGGAAGGAATGAAGGGAGGGAGGGAGGAAGGGAGGGAGGGAGAAAGGAGGGAGGGAGGGAAAAACAATTAGTTGGAAGAGAGAATTAGCTAATATTGCCAGTGTCTCAAGAAAGTGTACTTTTAGTCACTGATTTTACTCTAAACCTTTCATGAAATTATTAATTCTTTTATGATCCCTAATTATGCCTCTATTTCTGTTTCTTTTCATCATATAAATATATACAATATAAAGAAAAATTCATGGAATTTACTTGTAGGGAGGAAAAATAATTTTCCCTTCATACTTCTGAGTTCTTGATTATAATAAAAGACTACTGTAATAAAAGATGATTAACAAGAAAAAAGAAACAAAAGTTTATTAACATGATGTACACATGGAAGTAAAGTAGGGGAAAATGAGTAACTCAAAGAGGTGGCTTTGAATTTGGCTTTTATAGCATCTTCATCAAGGAACAAATTTGTGAAGAAATGAGAGAACAAAGGAGAGCAGTTTTAGGCTTTCAAGGACAGAGATAAGGGCTAGTTAGTAAAAGTGTTATAAAGATTCTTCTGGTGCCTTCTCCAGGCTGATAGGGTCTAAAATTATCTCTAGGAATTAACCTTTCTCCTTCCTGGTAGAGAGAAGAAGAGGGACACCTTTGTAAACTTACGTCCTGCCTTTAGGCAAATAGAGGAAGGGCAAGAGGAATTTCTTGTATCTGCTTTTTCTCACTTACCTTTGATTCAAAATAACTCATATACCAAAGTGACATATTTTGGACTAGCATAATCTGATGCTCCTCACACTCTAGGAGAGAATGTAAGTGGTAGTCTTTTTTTTTTTTTTTTAATCATTTAGGTCAGTTATGGGTTTTTTTGCTTGCTTTTAAAATGCATAAACTTTGCCTCTCTTTGTGAATTATCTCAGATCAAAGCCAAATAGCATGTGATATCACTTTTATTCATTCATACTAGTGTAATTTAAAAATTTTTAACATTTTAAAATCGTTTTCTGGTCTTAATTTTTTCAGCCAGTAGGGCTTTTCCCTTCTAAATTTAGTATTTAATATATTTCATAGCAGTTTTATTTAGCATAATAATAAGTTAACCAGAAGATTAACCAGTAATTCATTTAACCCCTTTCATGCCTTGTTTCTAATCAAACACTATATTATCTTTTTTAACCAGATCCAATATCTCACCCACTATTGAAATAAATTTTATTTTAGGTAGGAAAGTGAATAGTTAGAATAAGAAAGAAATCACAAATCACAAATTTTAAAAAGCTAATATACTACATATAGAATCCAGAAAAAAAGGACATTGTTTTTATTAATTAGTTTCTTGGTATGTCTCTGTAATACCTCACTGTTATCCCTTTACATTTTTTTGACTGCATATTTATTCTCTGATTACTTCTTCAAATGACAATGCTTTTAATATTCTATAAGAAGAATAGAAAAGTAATTCAGACTTTCTACTGGGATGCTTGACTTTTAAAAATATTTTGAAATAAGTATAGATTCACAGGAGGTTGCAAAGTAATTTATAGGGAAATCTCATGCTCTTGCGCCCTTCCCCCAGCCTTTGGTAAAGTTAACATCTTATACAACTATAGCACAACATCAAAGGCAAGAAATTGGCATAGATAAAACCCATAGAGCTTATTCAGGTATCATAGTTATATATGAACTCATTTGTGTGTGTGTGTGTGTGTGTGTGTGTGTGTGTGTGTGTGTAGGTGCAGCTCTATGCCATTTTTTTTTTTAACGCTTATTATTTATTTTTGAGACAGAGAGAGACAGAGCATGAACAGGGGAGGGGCAGAGAGAGAGGGAGACACAGAATCTGAAACAGGCTCCAGGCTCTGAGCGGTCAGCACAGAGCCCGACGCGGGGCTTGAACTCACGGACGGTGAGATCATGACCTGAGCCGAAGTCGGACGCTTAACCGACCAAGCCACCCAGGCGCCCCAGCTCTATGCCATTTTATCACATATGTAGCCTTGCATAACCACTACCACCATCAATATATTCAACTGTACCTTATTGCATTGTCCTTGTGTTATCTGGACACAGATATAACTATACCCATCTCTTCCACCCATCCCTAGCCTCTGGCAACCACTAATCTATTCTCCATCTCTATAATTATTTAATGAATGTCACATAAACCATACATTTTGTATCATTTTGAACTTGACCTTTTCCACTCTGTAATTTTCTTGAGGTTCATCCATGTTGATGTGTGTATCAATCATTTGTTCCTTCATTGCTGAGTAGTATTCCATTGTATTCCACAGTTTGTTTAACCACTCATCCATTGACTAACATTCGAGTAGTTTCAAGATTTTGGCTATTACAATGAAGCTGCTATGAACATTGGTATATATGTTCCTATAAGAATAAGTCTCCATTTTTCTGGGATACATCCAAGAGTATATTTTTTGGGTTTATAAAAACATTTTGAGTTTTGAAAGGAACTACAAAACTACTTTCCAGAGTGGCTGTACATTTTGCATTCCCATTGGCAATGTATAAGTGACCCAGTTTCTCTGAATCTTTGCCAGAATTTGGTGTTATCACTATTTTTCATGTTGGCCTTTCTGATAGGTGTATAGTGATATCTTATTATGGCTTTAATTTTATTTTCTCCAATAGCTACTAATAGCAAAAATCCTTTTAATTGCTTGCCATCTATCCATCCTCTTTGGCAAAATGTGCAAGTTTTTTCTAATTGAGTTGATTTTTTATTTTTTAAATATCAAATTTTGTGAGGTTTTAATGTATTCTAGATGCAAGGTCTTTGCCACATATGTAATTTGTAAATAATTCCTACTACTCTGACATTTGCTTTTTCATCCCATAAACAGATAGGAAATGTTTTACATTTGATGAGATTCAACCAACCAAACTTTCATTTTATGGATTATGTTGTTGGTAAGAAATCTTCCCCTAGTCCTGGGTCTCTGACAATTATTTCCTACGTTTTTTCTATAAATTTTGTAATTTTACACTTATACTTTTTAACATTTTATACATATCTCTATAAAATTTGAAGGCTTCACATGACATTATATCTTATGTTAAAGTCTATGATCCATTTTGAGCTCATTTTTGTGTAAGCTGTGAGGTTTTTTTTTTTGCTGCCCACCTTTCACTGAATTACATTGACTCCTTTATCAAAAATTAATTGGGCATTTTTGTGGGGATCTATTTTTGGGTTCTCCATTCTATTCCATTGATTTATCCTTCCACTAGGATCATACTCTCTTGAATGCTGCAGCTCTATAGCAAGCTTAGCATTGGGAAGGATGATTCTCCCACTTTATTATTCTTTATCAATATTATTTTAAATACTTTAGGTCTTAAATAAATTTTAGAATAATCTTATATATATCTACAAAAAAAACCCTAACAGATTTTGATAGAAATTTTGCTAGACCTATAGATCTATTAGGGGCAAATTGACCTCTTTTACTATGTTGAGTATCAGCATTTTCTAACTTTCAGCATAAAAATCCTGTACATTTTTGTTACATTTATAACTGAATATTTGATTTTCTTTGGAGAAACTGTAAACATGTTTTTATATTTTGATTTCTACTTATTGTCAGCATATAAAAATACAATTGTTTTTTGAGTATTGATATTGTATTTTGCAACATTACTAAATTCACTTGTTAATTCTAGGCTGTTGTGGGGTTTTTTTTTTTTTTTTGGTAGATTCCTTGGAGTCTTCTATGTACACAATTATGTCATCTTCAAATAGAGACAGTTTTCTTTTTTTCTATCCAATGTGTATGCCTTTTATTTGTTTTTCTTATCTTATTCAGTGGCTAGACCTTCCAGTACTATGTTACATAAGAATGATGATAGTGGATATTCTTGCCTTATTTTCTATCATAGAGGGAAAGCATTCAATCTTTCACCTTTAAGTATGATGTTAGAAATAGGTTTTTTGTAAATGTTCATCAAAGAAGCTGAGAAAATACCTCTTAATGGACCAAGAGTTTTTATCATAAATGGGTGTGGTTTTTTGAGATAAAATTTATGTAACGTAAAATTAACCATTAGCCATTTTAAAGTGTACAATTTAGTAGCATTAAGTTGATAATATTGTGCAACCATTATCTCTACCTAGTTTCAAGACATTTTCCTGACCTCAAAGGAAATCCTATACCAATTAAGCACTCATTTTCCCTTCCCCCAGCCCCTGACAACTACTAGTTACCTTTCTGTATTTATGGATTTACTTATTCAGGATGTTTCATATAGATGAGTCCTTATAATATGTTACTTTTGTGTCTGGCTTATTTCACTTAGCATAATATTTTCAGAGTTCATCCATGTTTTAGGATGTATCAATACTTCATTTCTTTTTATGGCTGAATAATATTTTACTTTATAGATATATTACATTTTGTTTACCTATTCATCAGTTGATGGACATTTGTGCTGTTTCCATTGTTTGGCTATTGTGAATAGTACTGCTATAAATATTGGTGTATAGTATTTGAATATCAGTTTTCAATACTGTTGGATATATACCTAGGAGTGGAATTTCTGGGCAATATGGTAACTCTATGTTTGACTTGTTAGGGAACTGTAAACTGTTTTCCACAGTGGCTGCATCATTTTACATTCTCGCCACAATGTATAAAGGTTCTAATATTTCCCAATCTTCATCAACACTTGTTATTTTCAAATGTTTTTATTGTGACTATGATAGATGGGTGTGGTGGTGTGACAGGTGCCAATTTTTGTTGAATATATCTTCTAGATCAATTGACATAATCATATAATTTTGTTCCGTAATCTGTTGGTATGGAAGATTGCATTAATTGATTTACAAATATTGAACTATCCTTACGTACCTGGAATAAACCCACTTCATCACTCCATATTATTCTTTACATACATTGCTGGATTCAATTGGTTAAAATTTTGCTGAGAATTTTGCATCTAAATTCATGACAGGTATTAGTGTGCTTTCTTTTCTTATCTAGTTTCAGTATTAGGATAATACTGGCTATATCAAATAAATTAGGAAATGTTCTCATTTCTTATAGTTTCTAGAAGGAATTGTGTAAAAGTGGTGTTAATTCTTTGAATGTTTTGCCAAAATCTCCAGTGAAGCCATCTGGGCCTAAGGATTCTTTTCTAATCTTTTATTACAAATTCAGTTTCTTTACCAGTAGGACTGTTCAGGTTATCCATACCATCTTTGATGAATTTTAGTAGTTTATGGTTTTCAAGGAATTCATCCTTTTCTTTTAAATTATCAAACTTATGAATGTAAGGTTGTTCAAAGTATTCCTTAATTAACTTATAAGGGCTGCAGGCTCTTTTGTGATAGCCCCTCATTTAATTGCTGATATTGGTGATTTTTGTCTTCTTTATTTTTATCTTTATCAATCTTCTAGAAGCTTATCAATTCGATTGATTTTTTTCTTACAACCAGTGTTTTTTGTTTCAATGATTTTTTTATATTATTCTTCTGTTTTAACTCTTGATTGAAATTCTGATCTTGATTGATTTTTTTTCTTCACTATTTCCTTCTTCTACCTTACTTTAGGCCTACTTTGCTCTTCTTTTTCTAGTTTTTTTGAGTTAGGAACTCAGAGTGTTGATTTGAGATTATTTCTCTTTTCTAACACAAGCATTTAGTACTATAACTTTCCTCTCTGTAATGCTTTATCTGCATCCCACAATACTTGGTATGTTGTATTTTCATATTCCCTCAGTTCTATGTAATGTTTTTATTTTCTTTGGGACTTCTTGGACCATATTACTTAGTAGTCTGCTGTTTAATCCCGTGTTTGGAGATTTTCTCATTGCCTTTCTGTTATTGGTTTCTAATTTGACCCCACCATGAACAGAGAACATAATCTGATCTCAATTCTTTTAATATGCAGAAGATTATGACACTGGATATTGTCCAGTTTAATTAATATTCCATGGCTGCTTGCAAGGAATGTGCCTTCTGTTATTGCTGAATGGAGTTTTTTATAAATGTCAATTAGGTCTTGTTGTTGATGTTGTTTAATTCCATATCCTTGCTGATTTTCTGGCTAGCAATCCTGTCAATTGTTGATATTAGAGGATGGTGAAGTCCCAACTATAATTGTGAATTTGTCTATTCCTTCTTTCAGCTCTTTCGGTTATTGCTTGATGTATTTTGAAGCTCTGCTATTTGTAAACACATGAAGTTGCTACATATTCTTCGTAAATTGATCCTTTTATCATTATGTAATGTCCCTCTCTGTCCCCAGTAATTTTTCTCTTCTCTGAAGTCCACTTTATCTGAAATTAATAAAGCCACTACTGGTTTTTTTGGATTCATATTTGTGTGATATATCTTTTTTCAACCTTTTATTTTCAATTTAGATATTTCAGTGTAAAAAGAAAATAGTTGAGCCATTTCTTAATTATACTCTGCCATTCTCTTTTAATTGATGTATTTAGACTATTTACACATTAAAAACTATTAAGCAACTATTATCAGTTGCTTTTTGTTTGGAAAGCTTCCTTTAGCCCTTTTCCAAGAGTAGGTCTGTTAGAAACAAATTCTTTTAATTTCTCTTCATCCTAGAATACCTTCATCTCCTCTTTATTTCTAAATACAGTTTCAGCAGATATAGGATTCGTGGTTAATAGTTTTTTCTTTCAGAGCTTGAAAAATGCTATGCCACTTTCTTTTGTCTTCCACGGTTTCAAATGAGAAAACTGCTGTTATTTGAATTGGTGTTACTTTATAGGTAATATATCATTTTTCTGCTTTTAAGAATTTTTCATTGTCTTTAGTTTTTAGTAACTTAATTATAATGGATCTTCGTGTGGACTTGAGTCTTTCCTATTTGAGATTTTCTCATCTTCTTGAATCTGCAGATCTCTGTCTTTAGCCAAATTTGAGAAGTCTTCAACCATTGTTTCCTTCGATCTTTTTTCAGTCTCACACTCTTTTTCTTCTCCTTCTGGAACTCTGATAATATGAATGTTAAATCTTTTGTTATCATCCCACAAATCTCAGATGTTTTCTTAATTTTTTTTTCAGTCTCTTTTCTCTCTGTTCTTCTGAGTAAACACTATTTAACTTAATTCAAGTTTACTGACTCTATCCCCCATGTCCACTCTCCATTATTAAGACCACCCAGCAGGGTTAATAACAATAATAATTAATAATAAATATAATAATATGAATATTATTGTAAATAATATTTACATATTATATAATATTATATATAAATATAATAGTATAAATACAATAATAATTATTACTTATACTTTTCAGTCCTATAATTTTGCAATTGGTTTTTGTAACTTCTATTTCTTCGCTCAGATTTTCCATTTCTTCACTTGTTTCAAAAGAATTTGTAATTGACTGCTGAATTATTTTTCTGGCATCTGCCTTAAAATCCGTATCAGATACTTCCAACTTCTTATTCATCTCAGTATTGGTATTTGTTGATATTCTTTTCTCATGCAGAGTGTGGTTTTCCTGGGTTTCAGTATGGCAAGTAACTTGTTTGTATTCTGAACATTTCAGTTTATGTTAGGAGACTCTTGATCCTATTTAATTCTTTTATTTTGGCAGATAGCCAACTTGTTTAGGTTTGGAGTATAGATTCTCACCAACTTTTGTGGTTTCAATAACAACTTAGTTTGCAGAGTCCTTGCAGTATTTATTCTAGTCTTCTGGAACATCCTCTCAATTCCTGCTGCCAGCAACATATATGGGAATAAAACAGGCTTCTCTCAGCTGCCTTGTATCCCTTGGCCATCCTCTGTGTAGGGGTGTGGTGGGCTTGAACCTACTTATGTCACAGGGGAGATAAAGGCTGATGCTGTCCCTGTGGGTGTCAGTCTGCAAGCTGGTGCCCTGATTGGGAAGTGGGGTTTGGGATGGTCAAGGGCTTATTACTGTCACTGTGCTAGTAAAATAGATAGCCAGCCCTGTGTTGTGAAACAGGAGATTTGGGCTCCTCACTAGGCCTCTGTTGTGCTTCTTCTTTCCCAGTATTTGGACGGAGAGAGCAGACTTTTCTTAGGATTTTTTTGTCTATGCCTATGGATGGTTTCAGATTGCAGGCCTTTCTTGGTCCCCAGTCCAAATGTAGGTGAGATGAAAACAAAACTAGGAAGCTCATCACACTGTCCTTCAAATACTGTAGTCTCTAGCCATTTTGCCTTCCTCCTTCCAGCTTTAAGAGTTATTTTACCGTTATCTGCTAGATGATTTTCAGGATATTTAGTTGTATTTAGTTATAGGAGAAGGGCTGAGAAAAGGGAGTCTACAGTCTTGTTCCAAAACTGGAGCTATTCAACTTTTGTCCTGCAGTGGAGCACATCTGCTGGGTGATGTTCACCTAGGAGATTTCATGTCTTCTCTGAAGTCCCTCAGTAGTTGCCGCAGATAGAAATAAGCCCAGACTAGTTACTCATGAATTGACCATAATTCCACTCCTCTCATTGTTCCATTCCTACAGAAGGTGACACTAGACTATAATTGACCTTACAGTGAAATGGTTGTAGAACAAGCTTTATACCTGAAGAAGTATTTAAATTATGTCCTTAATACTTTTGCCTCATACTGCTATTGGGAGGATATAAGCAATGTTTGTCATACTCCCTAGTAGATAGGACTCAGTAAATTACTAGTTATCAAAACTCCTCATTATTCATTTAGCAAGTATTTATTAAGAACCTATTTGTGCCAGGAAATTACCTCTCCTCATAGAACATTGTAATTGGAATAAGAAAGACAATGGCCCACTAAAAAATAAGTAAACAAAAGTTATATCAAATAATTTGAATTTTCATATTCAATAAAGAGAATAGAGAATGGGAGGTTGCTTTGATTTGTCATGCAAAGCCTGTCTGAGGAGAAGACTTTAAGTTAATTTCTGAATGGCAATAGGGAACCAACCATAAAAATGGCCAAGGGAAGAGCATTTCTGGCAGGGGACAACTAGAATAAAGACTGTATGAACACCTTGGCACAGCCAAGAAACAGAACGGCCAGGGTGACCACTGAGTCATGGCTAAAAGCAAGAACAGTTCAACATGACAACAAAGACGTAAATAGGGACCATGTCATGCAGATCCAGGTAGGAAGTTTCAGTTATAAAGATCAGGGAAGCCACTAGAGAATTATTAGCAAAACAAATTCAAAGGGATTCATTCTAATAAACAGTAATAAACATAAGCTTAGTTCCCTGCTGATGAACTCAATCTGAGTTTAGAGTCTGAAAGGTGCATTTATTTTTCAGGCCTACCAGAACTCCACACTAGTTTTCAACTGAACAAAACTGTAGATCTGGATTATTCATTATATTATCTGGCATGAGGAGCAATTCATATAATTTCGGGGAGCAGTCACTGATCATGATTTCTTTTATTTTACTTTATGACAAAATGACTAACATATTTTGAAGATTCATTAGTACACTGGTGGACCTTTATTCTACTGGGAGACTCTGTGGAGATGTCAGGCATCTAAGATGCTTTGAGTGCCTTTACCATATCACTAATGTGTGAATGAGGACAGAAGGAAATGGTGCCCACCATATAACAGTACACATGTAAAAGTAGTCCTAGACCCTCTTCTGTTTGACTTTCATTTTAATAAATTACTATGGCTAAATTAATTAGATGTAGTCTTCCTTCAAGAAAAATAATATCCTTCTCTATGCAGATGATTTTAAAATCATAACCCAGGATTTTCCTAGAGTCCATAAAGAGTTAGAAGAAGGGTTTAATTTATACCCAGGTCTCTTCTTCTGGTGGGATTTCATTTTATTGCCTTAAAATTAAAGAATGTCCTGACTAACTCAGCTCATCCCAACCAGAAATATTCATGTCATGTAGGCATAGTATTTCCAAATTATAATTGTTCTACTGCTGAGAAATCATCTTGCTTTTTCCAGATATGAATGAAGCACAAGCAGAGCACATTCTGAACAGCTGTAAGTTCGAGAATATCCCTGTGATGTTTGTAAATCAAATGCTAAAATTCAAAATACCGCTAGAGTTTCTCTATCCCCAGGTTTACTATTTCCCAAAAGTATGAAATATCTCTAAATGGATACATGATTTAACACTCTGTAAGAGGAAAAATTATTATTAATAATAATTGGCCATGCCTATATGGGCTCTTTGGAAATAACTTACTATTCCTCACAGAATGTTTCCCTGATAACTTATTTTAACAATTCCCTATCATTTTATTGTATTTATTCTTATTTGGCTCACTTTGTTAAAGTAGAAAATTTTGCTTAGAATTAAATAACACCCATTAATTTTAATATGTGAATTTTGATACAGTTGGGTAATGGCTATAATATTAGACAGGTATTTTAAATGTACCAGTGGTATTTTTCTGCAATAAGTAGTATACATTGTGCACTCAAAATTGTCAACGATCATGAAGTAAACTGTTGCACACAAGAAAATGACCTAGTAAGATATGAAAAAACAAACTTTAAACTGAAATTGCTTTAAATGCACTAGGGAGGATATTAAATAGTTTATTTTTTAAGTTAATCCTTTTTCAATTTGAATAATTATTCTATTACATAATTTTGATTAATTTTTTGAAGGCAAGACAAACTTATAACTGTTTCCATCTTTATGTGCTAAACATGCCTTGACATGTTTAAAACACTGTTTATAAATAACCATCTTATAGCTACACTTGTTGCAAGCGCAACATAATGATAGAGAAGTTGAATCTCTATAATGTACAGCTAATGTACAGCTAATGCTAATGTAACATTGTGTGTCAACTAAAATGAAACAATAAAATAAAATAAAAATAAAAAACAAAACAAAACTATCTTATTTCCTTCTGACAGGTTGTGGTAGAGGGAGAGAGTTTCCATCCATGGAACGAATTGCTGAAGGTTATCCTGCAAAAAGAGCTGATTGGCCATGGCAAGCCAGCCTGCAAATGGACGGCATCCATTTCTGTGGTGCGTCTTTGATCAGTGAGGAGTGGCTCCTGACTGCTGCTCACTGCTTTGACATGTAAGTCCTCAGTCTATACCAGCAGGATGACCAATTTCACCTTCTTTTCTTACCTTCATTTCTCATCATTCTCAAAATTTTTTCGTTCTTTTATGAGCATCTTAGGCCTCCCACTGGAACTCAACATTGTGAAGCAGGCTTAGGAAGAAATGATAGTTACTAAAGAATAGTAGAAAAATTAGAGAATCTTCAGCTGCAACTGGAAATATATTCCCCAGCAATCCTAATTTAACTAAGAACAAGACAACACTTCAAAAGTTAAGCACACTCACCAGTTTTCCTAAGATATATTGTGGATTTTTTAACTCTGCTAATAGTACCCTGATGCACAAATTTACATCAGATTATCCCACATGAATGTCTTTAGTCCTGCACTTTAATTATATCTTTTTTGAAGATGTAACATATGGGATACATGGAGATAATAATGAGATACAGTAAATCTAGTGAAATTCATATCAAGTGGGAAAATATTCTGAGTAAAATGTTAACTAAAAATAAAGGATGACAAAACAATCAATATATAAAGTGTGGCTCCAAGTTGACACCTCTCCCTCTCCTTCTCTCTCCCTTCTCCCTTTCTTTCTCTCTCAATACCTATACATACATTTATATTACTGCATTCATATGGGGGTATATATGTGCATGGATGTGTACATATATGGGCACATAAGTCTAATTTTTTATTTATTTATAGGCTTTTCAACTACTCTGTATTTCTTTTATAATCAAAACTAGCAATAATATTTTGTTTCCTTTAGAAAATACAAACTCCGCCTCAAGGGGAGTAAGCTACCTTAGAATGGGGAGGCGGGGCGGATTTGTATCACCTAAATGAAGCAGAGCAATCCTGGGGGAGATACCTCAAGTAGAGTGGGAAGACCCCGATCAACTATTACCTTAAACAATTTTCTTTTAACTTTTTTCTTTTTTTTAATTTATTTTTTAAATTTGCATCCAAGTTAGTTAGTATATAGTGCAACAATGATTTCGGCAGTAGATTCCTTCACCTTAAACAATTTTCCCTTCTACCACCTTTATGTCCTATGCTTATTTGGAGTCCTGGGCAACTTTAGATCAGAAATGAACCAACTGTAATACTTTTAATCTGTGATCAGTTACAAAAACCCCAAACTCTGGATGGCTAGTTTTGGAACAACTCTCAGCCCTCCTCTGATGAGAAGAAAGATACAATCAATTATCATTCACAACAACTATGCTACCCATAAGCATGATGACGACATTGCTGTGGTGAAGCTTTCCACCCCCGTCCTCTTTTCCAATGATGTGGGCAGAGTCTGTCTCCCAGATGATACTTTTGAAGTCTTGCCTCAGAGTCCAGTGTTTGTCACTGGATGGGGAGCATTAAAAGCTAATGGTGAGTATCTCAGTAAAAAGAACTAAGCAAAAAATGCAAAGCTGTCTTCCATTTGAATGGAGATATAAGATACAAAATCAAAATATTGAATGTAAGAGATGAAATCAAGATGTCCCATGAAAAATATCACAAAACAACAAACAAAAAAACCAGATATGGTGACTTATGGAAACTTTGGCTATTACTATTAGACAGTATCTATGTTTAATGCTTTCTTTATGGGCTATTTTGGTTATAATTTTACAGCTAGTTATAACTTCCTTTTCAAAAATTATTAAGGCATATTTTTTCATATCATTTACTTTTGTTGCTGTCTCTTTTTTGTATTAAAAAAATTTTAATGTTTATTTATTTTGAAAGAGAGAGACAGAGACAGAGAGATAGAGCATGAGCAGGGAAGGGCCAGAGAGAGAGGGAGATGCAGAATCCAAAGCAGACGCCAGGCTTGGAGCTGACAGCACAGAGCCCAACACAGGGCTTGAACCCACAAACTGTAAGATCATGGCCTGAACCAAAGTTAGACGCTTAACCACCTGAGCCACCCAGGAGCCCCATGTTGCTGTCTTTTATATGTAGAGATTCTGCCATGGCTGCATGAATCTTAAAGTATGTGATTTGTGAGCAGTAATAATGATAAATTTCTGTAATGTGTCATACAACTAAACAAAAACAGACTTAAGCAATTTTTTTAAGTAAACAATTTAAATGTCACGCCTGATGCTAACTATTAAATGGGACCCCTCTGATCCATGTATCTATGGAGCAGGTTTTAAGCCTCAGGATTTATACAGTTCAAAAGTACAACATTTTACTACATTTAATAATACACAATACACTGCAAAGATAGATCTTCAGATCTTGATAGGAGTCTCTGTTTCTACTTTTCTTAGGTGAGCAATTTACATATAGTTTAAGCAGCCATTGAATTTCTGATTCTTGTTCCAGTCTCTTGTTAAAAAGTTATAGTCTTATTTATGTACTTGCTCCAAAGATAGCTTTTATGTACTAAGTCTCTGTCACTTCATTTTTATAGAAATCTGCTTCCCTTCAATATGAACTCCAAAATTCTGATGTTGGGTCCAGGTTGTTATACTGTCATTATAATCTGAGAGTTCTTTTCCTCATCTTGGGGGATCTGCCTTGTTCTATAGGCAATGGTGATGAGAACAAAGGGGAATCAAATCCTTTGGGATTAGAAGGCCACTATACTGACTAGAGTAGAAATGGAAAGCATCTACCACTAGGGCAATACTACTACACTTCCTCTAGACCCTAATTAAACTTAACACCACCCCCTCCCAGAGTAGTAGTTTGGGAGTGATTTGGGACTTCATCATGAATCGTTCAATGCCCAATAGTGTGTATATTACTAAACTTTGATCTATCTACTCTAACAAGTTGTATACTTTCCAGAAATAATGTTATAAATTTGTAAGACGTCAGTCTAAAGTTAAGCATTAAATATTTGATTATGGTTTTCTCTGTGTTTTGAAACTGAGACAAGGACTAAGGTTTTCTTCTCTTACTTCCCCAAATTTTTCCAATTATATCTAATTAGAAATCTTGTTACCAGACAGCTTGTAAAATAGAAACTTTCTATTCTGGATGGTTTCTTCCTTGAATAGTTGATAATGTAAAATAGCTTGTTATATTATTAAGCACTTGAATTGACTTTTTAAAAGTTGAGATTAAGGAATTATAAGCACTTGAAGTTTAAAACTAGGCATCCTAGGCCAATTAACATAACACATAAAAGTAGGCACACAGAAATTATAAATAGTTTAAATACAGTTGATTAAAACCTAGGAATACCTATGAATTTTAAATGTCAATTAGAGAGGACAAAAGAGATAGTATTGAATATTGCTGAAGCATTTACACAAATAGTTTAGCCTGTTCTAAAAATCTGTATAAAGAATAGTGAGCAGATTCTTTCACTAGGATCATTTCAGAGAGAATCAGAAATGAAGAGAAAATGGTCATATAATGACCCTCCAGTGCTTAAAAATGGTGAAGAAATGCACCAGATCCTAGATAATCTTTAATGACTATAAAAGATTTAGGCTTAGTTTTTCAGCAAGATAGTTAACGCTAGGTAAGTGAATTTACTAGGCTTAATACAGAGAATTAGATTTATTTACAGTTAGTGACAAATTCCCTAGAAACCTATATCTTCTCTTATAAAAGCTCTAGCACTCACTAGACATCTTTGACATTGAAGTGCAGCTTAGTACCATGAGGGTTTTAAATACATAATTTCATACTCTACAATCCACTCCAATAGCTTCCATTGGCTGAAATCTAAATGTGGGACAAAGCACTATCATAATTGGTTACATTAATTATTTTTTTAAGTTTACTTATTTATTTTAAGAGAGAGAGAGAGAGAGAGATGGAGCACAAGTGGGAGAGGGACAGATAGAGAAGAAGAGAGAGAATCCCAAGCAGGCTCCTCACTGACAGTGTTAGCCAGATGCAGGGTTCAAACTCATGAACCATGAGATCATGCCCTGAGCTGAGATCAAGAGTCAAACTCTTAACCAGCTGAGCAACCCAGGCACCCTAACATTAATTATTTTTTAACCCTTACAACAGACATGTGAGATAGGTATCATTTACTCCTTTTAGTGAGTAAACTGATGCTTAGTGAGATTAAATAACTTGCCCAAGGCTAAATAGCACATAAATTGTGCAGTATTCAAACTCACACGTGCTACTGCTAAGCCTAGAGTCTTTAGCACAGAATTACCCTGATTCGTTGGTCAAATTGGCAGCACTGCCCTCCTTCCTCCTTTTAATTGTCTTTGAACCTTTTGTAAACAGTGCATCCATCTTTATATGAAGGACTAATACAGTCTTTAAAATAAAAGCTGCTTAGGGGTAATGAGAAGAATACAATGACTAAAACGGTACAATACACAATTAAAAGCACTTTTCATATAACAACAAATCAATGAATGTGTGGATCATTAGTAAAACAAGATTTAAATCTTATCTTGGTATTGGTTACTTACCCTGGAATTAGTTGTGGACAGCCATTTGAGCTATTATCAAAGTTGATATGGTCTTTCTGATGAAGCAGTAGGGTTCCATTTATTCAGTATTAAAATTACTTTCTGATCGTACAACCTCACTCTGTACTGCTCTTCCTGAAGGATTTTCAATTCCCATTGTAGCTGTGTATTTTAAAGTGATGTGGCAGATTTCCAGGTAAAGTAAGGTAAACTATCACAGATTTTCCCAGGTGGTGAAAAATGCCCTGGGTTTAAATGTGATGTTATCCTCCATTTAGCTATGTGATCAGAGCAAGACTCATAACCAGTTAAGCTTTGGTTTTCTCATCTGAAAAAGAGAATATTCATACCTACTTTTGTTGGTTGTTGCAAGGATTAAATAAGACAGTGGAAGTAAATGTACCAAGAATGGTACCTAGCACCTAGAAGGCATGCAAGAAATATAACTTGAACCTGAGCACTGTCATCGAGCTCAGAGTCCTACAACTTTAAGACATATATCTTATCACCAGTACATCCTTTATAAAACACAACAATTAACTATCATAAGCAACAATGTGAAAATTCTTCATCTATTAATTATTTTCTTCTTTAGGTCCTTTTCCCAATACTCTGCGACAAGTTGAAGTAGAGATCATAAGTAATGATGTATGTAATCAAGTTCATGTATATGGTGGTGCTGTATCATCAGGAATGATATGTGCTGGATTCTTGACAGGAAAGCGAGATGCCTGTGAGGTAAGAATAGACTCAAATCCACAAAAATTAGTGTGTTGAATGGAGGTGGCCTCACTGACTATAGACCGATGTCACTTCATACAACTATAAAATTAAGTTGACGAGGAGGGAAGAGAGTGTAAAAAGAGGGAATGGGAGAACCTTAAGAAATACCCCTCATTTAATACCCTCGTATTGTCCAGAACCATATGTAAAAAAGGACCATCAGTTGCAAATTAGTACTTTGATTAGAGAAAAAGACTGGAAGCAGATAGTAGAAACCAAGCCAAGAAGCCACACAATCATTGCTTCAAGTCTCAATGATAACCAATTAGGTGTCTGACCCCTACTACTTGTAAGGCACTAGGGAATGGAGTCTGAAGATCCCTCCATGGCCAGAGCCATCATCCCACCCGCACTTAACCCTTTTAACCATTAGTAGTCTACATTCATATAGAATCACACCATTTAGGAAGAGAATACATTTATCAACACTTATTCATATTAAAGTGTTGCCTCACAAATTATATCTAAAAACTAAATAAATAGCATTTCACTAAACCATACAAAATCTTAGGATTAAACATTTAAGGAGAATATCAGTTTTAAAGTCAGGCTACTTAAAAGACTAAAAATAAGTAACTAAAATAATGAAGTTTTAACTTGGGTCCAATAGTTTAGCAATTCTTAAAAGATGAGGAAATGTTTTGAGAATTTGACACATATGAGTGCTTTACTTAAATGCAAAGGGCCCACTATTGATCTGCCACTACCTGACTGTAATGTGATATAATAAATATTCATTCACTTATTCATTCCATTTTTCTTTTGTATATTGCAAGGTAACTTGGCAATTACTGAAGGAAATATAAACATTTAAAAAAAAAAAAGCCTACACTGAATCCACAATGAATTTACAATCTAATAATATAGCAAACAAGTAACGAAAAGAACAAAAACATAGGATTTGGCTACATATTCTGAATATAAGATCTCCTTCCACTCACTTTCCTTCCTGAGGAGAAGCAAAAACAAGGCGGTCCACAACACAACCGGATAACATGACTTTTGAGCAGAAACATAAATCTACGTAAAAGATGTTCTCTTTCCATTAGTCCATGTTCCCATGCTTCCTTCGCCAGCAGCAAAGTAAAATACTAAGGACCTAAATTAGGATGTGGTCTTACAGGAAAAGAGCTAAGAAGCATTGCTTTTAGTAACCAGAGTTTTCACACTCTGTCCACTGAGCCCTAAAGGCTACATGGAAAGAGAAGGGAAGGGAGCTAAGAGCCAAAACTCTAGGATCCCAGGCCTGCTTCAAACAGGATAATTTGTCTTATAAAATAAGTCTATAATGGGCTTCCATATAGGTTTATTGCTAAAAGATAAATTTAAAAATCATCTGTCTAAATAAACCTTGGGTTAAAGATATCAGGGAAGTCCTCAGGATTCACACACTTCAAACCAGTTCACTAGGGCTAGGGATTAAACCTTAGTTTGGGAACAAAAGTCTGTCAGTGATAAACCCTGCATCAGGCTCTGTGCTGACAGCTTAGAGCCTGGAGACTGCTTCAGGTTCTGTGTCTTCTTCTTTCTCTGTCTTTCCACTGCTCGCTCGCTCTCTCTCTCTCTCTCTCTCTCTCTCAAAAAGAAACATTTTAAAAAGTTAAAAAAAAACACAAATTCATAGCAAGTGACTATATCTAGCTAACAGAAGAGGCTTCATGGATGTGACATATAGTTGAGCCTTGAGTTCATCACTTATGTAACTATTGTATGCCTGGACTCAGGTTCAGTTTGTGCTCCCTGTTTAGATAGAGCAAAACTAAAAACTATACAAGGGTAAAACTGAAATATTAGGTTTATTCACACTACTCCAGATGAAGATATTAACACAGATAAGTAGAAGTAGTAAGATAAAAACAGGTAATAAGCAATAAATTCAATTGTTATATTAATAACAATGGTAAGTAAAAACAGAATTCATTTTATATGCTTTTGTTTATTTTATTTTTTACATTTTTTAATGTTTTTATTTTATATGTGAGAGAGAAGGAGAGCATGAGCAGAGGAGGGGCAGAGAGAGAGGGAGACACGGAATCCAAAAGAAGCTCCAGGCTCTGAGCTGTCAGCACAGAGCCCGACACGGGGCTCGAACCCACAAACCATGAGATCATGACCTGAGCTGAAGCCAGACACTTAACCTACTGAGCCACCCAGGCACCCCTACATACTTTTATTTAAAATATTAATTTAATAGTCATTCACAGGCTCATAAACTTTCATTTTTTACTCCCCTTTATTTATTGCATTGACAATGTACATTTCTTCTTCTGCAGGGTGATTCTGGAGGACCTCTGGTTATAGCACGTGATAGAAACTGGTATCTTATTGGGATAGTAAGCTGGGGAATAGACTGTGGAAAAGAAAACAAGCCTGGACTTTACACCAAAGTGACTTGCTATCGGGACTGGATTAAATCTAAAACCAACATCTAATGCAACAATCACCTGTACATCCAAAATGTTAATGTGGTCGCTAGCAAATTGTTTTGCTAGAATGTGTTGCTATGTATATTGTCATCGAGTTCAAGATGCAAATAAGCATGAACGGACAACATTCTCCTTAAACATGAGGAAAGCAGACTTTCTTTTACATCATCTGAAATGTTTTGCTAACCTGAACATACAAGATATCATCAACTCCACAATGATCTGCCATTGCTGCTAAGTGTCTCCCATGATCTCCTTGCTCATTTTTCTGTTCCTACTCATTTAAAATGAGAACAATCCAGTTTAATCAGACAAGTACCAATTGGCTAAGCATTCTCTATTTTTTCTTCCCCGACAGGGCACACTGCCCTTCCCTGACTCCACAGTTTTCATGTTCCTCACCAAATAATCTTCATTAAGAATCTGTAGGTTCACTGTACTAGACAAATCAAGGTAATTAGTTCTGGCCAATGTGAACACAAATGATGGAGGGGCACTAGGCATGAAACTGGGACTTAAGAGATGGCCCTCCTATCAGCCCTTTCCCATTTGTCCTCACATGCACATTCACCTCTCTCTGAGACTTGAAAAACATTGACATGACAGTGTAGATTTTAAAGTGTAAACAACTACCTAATATTTGCTTTGGAACAATAAATAAATCTGTGTACCAGACAGGAAAACTGAAAACACTGCCTAGCACAGATTCTGTGCTACCCTACCTAAAAATTCCTTTTTTTTTTTTTTTTTTTTTTTTTTTGTACTTAGAAAATAAAGAGAAAGTTTCTTGGTCTTTTTGTTAGATGGAAATGGGAAGATAAAAGGACTCTGTGAGAAGGAGCTCCTTTCCATCTCTAAAAATGAGAGATGTTCCAAACCTGGTATAAATTAACTTTTCACTTATGTTTTATTATATCTTACTGCATTTTCTTTTCTAAATAGCTTTATTTTCAATCAACTTCAGAACAAGTAAAGGATCCACAGAATAAGAAGCCAATATAAATTAGATATTCATAACCAATTTGATATAAGATTTTGGAAAAGATCTGATTGTCTAATATTTAAATTTACTGTTAAAAATGGCTGGCATTCTTTATAGTATTTTTGGAGAATACTCAAATAATCCAGAAAGCATCTTCGGAGAGATTTAACTTATATGACAAAATAGTCATTTTCATATGTATTTAAATGTATATTTCCTGACACTATATATGACTATGGACTAGTATTAAACAAAACTCAAACTTTTTCTGTGCTTCTAAACCTTTGCTCCCCCTGTTATGATTAATTTGGCTAATGAAATAACTGCTGTGCTAAGATTTTCTTCTGAGTTTTATATCAGCTGAGAGTCTTTCTTGGTCCACATACATAATGTTATATTGTATACATTAAAATATATTTATAATAATAAACTCAACCTCATTTCCTTTGAATCATCAGTATATTGCATTACACATCTCAACTTTTGCCCTGCTGACATTAGTCAGAGATAATTCTTTGTTGTGGGGGGAAGGTGGCAGCTATCCTGTGAACTGTAGAATGTTTGCAACATTTCCTACCTCTATACACTAGATGCCAGTGGTAACCCCCACCAAGTTATAATAACAGCAAATGTATCCAGATATTGCCAAACGTTGCCTGTGGGGCTAAATCACCCCCATCTGAGAACCACTGCCATGGAGTCAACAGTCAGAGGAAAAAAGTCACTTGTTAAAAATCTTACAACCACAATTTTCTTACATGGGTCTGAGCATATCTTTCTTCTCCCTTTTCTTACAATGCAAATGTGTTGAGAATGCTAAAAAGACCGTCTATGATGATTACTCTCATATCCAAAAAATCCTAACCAAATTAAGATCATTTGGAAAGTGAACCTGTTCAGGCAAAGGAGGCTGTTTATATAGATCTATTGAGACAGAAGTCTATCTATAGATAGATGTCAACTGGTCTATATAGATTAGAGAAATCTATATAAATTTCTCTCTAGAAAGAGAGATATTTGTCATACACCTAAATCCTGCATAATCATACCACATATATATTCTATTTAATATTCTCTGAATGAATAAATAAATACTGCCTGAAAAAAGATTTACAATTTCGGCTGAGGCAGAATGGCTCAGTCCATCATTCACTAGCATTGTAGAGTGGAGAATAGGAAGTTGCATAGCATCACTATGCACTAAAAGCTGCATTATCTGAAATAGTAGCCACAAGTCAGACGGGACTATTTAGATTTAAATTAATTAAAATTAAGTAAAGTTCATTTAATTGAACTTTATAATAGTATCAGTTATACTAATATCATTTCTAATATAAAAGAGTCAAATAAGGCTAATGGTACCATATTGGGTAGCACAGATATACATCATTTCCAAAATCATGAAGTTTTATGGACATCACTGGCCTACAGCATTGTATGCAACTACTTGCATAAATCACTTATTCATCTAACAAACATTTCTTGAAACACTATATGTCAGACATTGGATATTCTAGATATTGGGTATATAATTGTATATAAAACCAAGTCCTGTTCTCAAGACAACATAGAGGTAAAAGTATTTTTGATAATTATTGTTAAAAGTAACAGAGCCTTTGGGTAGTGTGTTTGGCCATGCATATCATGGTGACTTCCAGACTCTTCCTCTAGTGTCATTGGCCCACTAGTACAGAATGTTCTTTGTATAAGCTATATCAGGCCCAGAGACCCATAAGGAAATTGAAGTGGTCACAAGTGGAATTTTCAACCTTAGACAAAGATCCCAGAACTTCTTCAATAAATAGTATATTAAAGAATAAAAACGTTTAAAAAATATATTTTTATTATTTTATTTAAGAATAAAAATACTTCGGTAGCTTTTTAAATCAGATAATATCTTATAATCCAGAAAGATATTTTAATGGCAACAAAAGAGTAGCAAGTAATAGAGGAGCATCAGAGTGACTTAGTCACAAAATTTAAAAATATCAAGTAATATTTTAAGCAAGAAGCCAACCCAGGTATAAAACAGGGACTGGATTGTGCAATATGTTAATATTGTTTTATTATAGATGAATCCAAGAAATGTAGAAACAACAGATCACTATAATCCAAACCTATGTTCATTAAAAACCCAGTAAGAAACAGACCAAATGTGTTACTATGCTGCCATCTCCTGGTCTATATAATTTATTTAAATATACTTTTACTGTAATTGCATTTCAGGCTCTAAAGTTGCATAAGCTATTTTCCAACACAGATTAGTAGAAAGAAAAATCAGACAATCTCTCCCCAGTTATCTCCTGAGGTAATCAAAGTTTAAAACTGTATATCCTTAGGGCGCCTAGGTAGCTCAGTTGGTTGAACAATCGACTCTTGATTTCAGCTCAGGTCATGATCTCATGGTTCATGGGGTCGAGCCCCACATCAGGCTTTGTTCTGAGAACCTGTGGAGTCTGCTTGGTATTCTCCATTTATCCCTCTCTCTCTATCCCTCACCCACTAGCACTCCCTCTCTTTCTCAAAATAAATAAACCTTTAAAAAAATGCATATATCCTTTCAAATTGTTCTGTTTATACAAATATAAACAAATATATTCATTCACTTATAAAGAGCTTATCCACTTTTTTAAAAAATAGCAACATTTTATATGCATTCTTATATATGCAACGTGTGTGTGTGTGTGTGTGTGTGTGTGCGCGTGTGTGTGTGTGTGCGCGCGCGCACGTGTATGTGTGTAGTATCTGGGCTTTTGTTTCTGCTAAAATAATGTACTAGAGTAAGATATTCCCTCCAAATCAAAAAAAATCAGATAAACTATAGATGAAAGAAGCAAACATGGGTTCTAGGCCAGCAAATGAAAATAAAAGTGAAAGGCTACGAGACTAGGCTCTCGTGAAGTGAATTATGTAGGGAGGGTAGGTGGCTGACACCCTGGGTGGAATAAAAGAACAGGTCAAAGAAACACTGTTTATGTTTTACTCTTGCAGTTCCCAGCACCCTGCCTGCCTTATATTGCCTTAACAATACATTCACCTGCCCTTCAGACCAGAAACTAATCACAGCAATCCAGACAACTACTTTTGGGAGTATCAGGGCAAACACCTACTAAGGGGAGGAGGCTCTAGAAAAAGTGACCACTAATCAGATGCTTTCAGGTATTCCTCACCCTCACTCCTCCAAACCCCAGGACGGATGCATTAAAGCTTAAGTAGCTGGTTTCCTCCGGTACTGCTTCCCTCTGAGGCCAGCTCTATAGCTGCTCCTGGTGTGGTCAGCCTGCACCTGCAGGGGTGAGCCACCACTGAACTTCTTAGCCGCGCTGGAGCCCCTCTCACCAGCTCATTTCTAAGGCTTTGGTAAACGGTGTGTCATCTTGGCCTTCCCATAAAGCACATCTCCCACAGGGTCTTCTGGCTTCACATGACAGATCCATTCCAGCATGGCCACTTCCCTCAGCTTCTTAATTTCTTCCGCCACTGCCTGCCAGGACAACTGGGACGTTTCTGTTTCCCTCAGCTTTGGCTATTTCTTTCCACAAGATGTTAAGAGCCACTCCAGAAGCAAGACGTCCCCAGTCTCCTTGGGTCCTTGCCAGGGTGTTAATTCTATATTTTGAGAACATCAATGAATTCTTTTCCAGTCTTCCATTCAGCCCTCCTTCATCAAGCACACTCAAAACCCAATGTCAGGAACAGGAGTACTCTTCTCACTAATTCTCATAATCCCTCAAGTGCACAGTCTCCTTCCTCCCTTATCAGACCCAGCACATTCTAGTAGAGTTATCGACAGGTTTTCAGTTGAGGAAGGGGAAAGGGCTTGTGGAGAAAGCGCTCGCCAGTATCTTGCTGCATGGGAGAAGGGCTGGCTTTTACTAAGGAGTGAGGAACTACTTCTGCAAATTCTCAGGATTCAGAGGATCTGTAGAACAATATCCTCAAGGACATCCATCCACTTGACTCCAAATTGCATTTCAAGGTCCTAGGTATTCCAAACCAGGGACCTGACCTAAAGAAGCATAGCAGATCTGCTTTGACCAAGCATTCAAATTCTGAGAAACTAACTATTAGGTCTTCAGCCTGATGCTGAGCCATGTCTACTATTTCTCTGTAGAAGATTAAGGCCTCTTTGTAACCTATCTCACATAGCTTTTAACTGATTACAAAGGACTCTCAGCTTCTCCTTATCCTTCTGCAGGGCAACATGCAATTTAGCAGTAACCAGCCAACTCCACTATCTTTGTAGCACTCCTCCTTCTCATCTTGCCTCATCAATTGCCTGAACCATAATGGCTGCAATCATGCCCCTCCCAGGAAGTTTTCCCAGGTCACTACTGGTGATATCTTCAGTAATTCAGGTCTCACCTTATGCCAGGGATTATCTGTGCTCTGCATGCTTCTCAGGGTGGTATTCTCTTTACCCAACAGGCAATGAAGTGAGTTAGTCAGTCCTAAATTTTCTCAGACTATTCAATCAAACCTCAAGGTGGGATTTGAGAGATTGGGGAAATTTCTGTGAAGAAAATGGAATAATTCCTGGAAGAGTCAAAGAGACCCTAGAGAATACAGTTCAGGTTGTCCCCTTATGCAGCAAAGAAGGAAGGAAGAAGAGTTAGATAGGAAGAATCTCGTCAGATGGCTGTGCAGTCCCAAGAAAATTTGACCAAGCCTATGGGGAGTCCTCAAATCAAAGCTGTCCATCAGAAAAGTCCCACATCTCTCAGGTGTGAGCTTGCCTTAACAACTCTGCTGTGCATGGTTACAGGCTGGGAGAGGCTTAAAGGAAGCATGGCCTCCATGAGTGCAATGGATGGCTCTGAGCACAGCATCTTGGGCCATCTGTCAATTCTATCCTGCAAATCAGGGGATCTGAGAGGCACATTTCCATTATCATCACCATCCTAGATCTTTGCCTAAAAATATGCACAGGGGCACTCAGGTGGCTCAGTCGGTTAAGCATCTGACTTTGGGTCAGGTCATGATCTTGCAGTTCATGAGTTCAAGCCCCATGTCAGTCTCTGCACTGACAGGGCAGAGCCTACTTGGGATTCTCTCTCTCCCTCTCTCTCTGCCTCTCCCCTGCTCTCTCTCTCTCTCCCTCTCTCTCTGCCCCTCCCCTGCTCTTTCTCTCTCTATAAATAAATAAATAAATAAATAAACTTTTAAATACATAAATGAGTAATAAATAAACTTAAAAAAATATGCACAAAGGTTGACCCCCAAAATGGATTAGAGATGTGAGAAGCGAAAAAAATGATAATGTTAAGACAAAAAAGGAGATTGTCTTTGTGACCCAGGATAGGTAATAGATTATTAAAGCAAAGTATAGAGAGTATTAACTATTATAATAATACAGTATTATATACAGTATTATAATATACATAATAATGTATAATATACAGTATTATAATAATAATACAATGGACTATTCACTGCTTTTTTTAAGTAAATGATACAACGGATAGAATGGGAAAAATATTTAAAATGCATAAACTGAAAATATACTAGAATATACAAAATAGTCCTGCAAATCAACAAAAAAGAACAGTCTCAGAAGAAATATGAGGAAGGATATGAAAAAGCAATTTATAGAAAAGAAAACCAAAAAGTTAATAGCATGTAAGACAAATGTTCAAATAACTAGTATTGAGAAAAACATAATTAAAATAAAAGTAAATCATTACTGTACACCACACAGACAAGTGGAATAATAGCAAGTATAGGCAAGGATGTGAACTTGGATTGCTGGTATTCACAGCCAATTTTAATTAAATTACACATACATGTCCGATGACTCCCAAATTCTGATATTTCACATCATGCATAAATTCACTTTTAAATTGTATCCCAGTACATTTTCTTCAGATTAGATCAGTTGGAAAAGTTTTAATTTTTCATATAATTTCAAGTGCAAACCAAAAATCACGAACACAGAAATTTTTCATTTGACAAGAGTTTAGCTATGAGAATAGGAGATTTATGGCAGAAGGAAAAGAAAATAAAAACATGTTATTAAGTAATTCTGCCAATCCCCACAGTCTGCAGAATCAATGACCCATCTCTATTTAATTGCCGAAGGGAGGAGAGTTTTTCTCCATTTGAATAAATTGCCAGAGGTTGTTAGATAAGCAGTCAAGGATTACTCTAGCATCTATGCAAAATAACCAACATAAATTTCATCTCTCAGAGTAATAGGCAATAGGAAGAGAAAGGTTTTATGTATTAATCTTCTAATTTAAACAGATTCTCATATTTATAACTAATACTTGCACCTAACTGTACTAACTGGTAACTTTGATTGAAATGTTAGCACATTCTGTTTGGTCTACTTAATTAATTGTGGACAGTATTGTAGCTATGCCTGTAATATTCCTAGGTCACTATCCAATCCATGCCCTTTCTTTAGCGTGGAGCAGGACAAATAGTATCCTCTTGAAACCTCTAGGACAAGAGATTTCCAAGGACTATCTCTCAGGAGATACAGAGATGCTGAGTAATTGGAGTTCAGGTATGCCCTGCTCACATCAACCAGAACTGCTCACTGTGATTTGTTTCTCGAATTAGCTTCAGCATAAAATTCAGTTAAAATAAATGGTTCTACTGCTTTATCTCCACCCACCCAAAATAACTGTTGGAATTCATTGTCGTAGGAAGATATTTGTTAGATTTTGTGACCCAGTTCAACAGGAACAGGAAGAGAGGTGGGGTGTAGATTCTTGTGTGAGAGGAAGATTTCATAAAGAATAAGTACAGGTCATGACAATTCAATTGATGTGGGACACTCAGGAATGGATGGAGAGGAATCAGAGTACAATAAATTGTTTGGTTATATCGAGTTTGAGATTTCAGAAACAGATTCACACTATTCCAGGAGACAGAACTTTTTTTTTTTTAATTTTTTTTTTAACGTTTTATTTATTTTTGAGACAGAGAGAGACAGAGCATGAACAGGGGAGGGGCAGAGAGAGAGGGAGACACAGAATCGGAAGCAGGCTCCAGGCTCTGAGCCATCAGCCCAGAGCCCGATGCGGGGCTCCAACTCACGGACCGCGAGATCGTGACCTGAGCCGAAGTCGGACGTTTAACCGACTGGGCCACCCAGGCGCCCCAGGAGACAGAACTTTAATGCAGAAGAATAATAACAAATGTTTAGAGATTTGTGGGTCAAATGCATACAGGTGCTATTTGAATCTGTGGCAGTGGATTAAAAAAGATAGGTGACAAGTTTCATGATATTTAATTTGGCAATGATTTTTTAAATGTGACAGTTAAAAAATAAGCAACAAAAGAAAAAACTGACAAACTGGACGACATTACAATTTTAAACATTTGTGCATCAGAAGATGCTATCAACAGAGTGAAAAGGCAACCGATGAAATGAAATATTTCTAATATTTGAAAAATTTTTTCAAATCATATATCTGGTAAGGGGTTAATAGCCAGAATATACACAGACCTTCTATAACTCAACAACTAAAAAATAACCAACCAAACTTTAAAAGGGGCAAAATACTTGAATAGACATTTCCCCAAAGAATATATACAAATGGTAATATGTATATGATAAAACTCTTAGCATCACTAATTATAGATAAATACAGATCAAAACCACAATTAGATACCACTTCACATGATAATGCGTATTAGGATACAAAAAAAAGTGTTGGTAAAGATGTGCACTAATTGTGCGTTATTGGTACAAATGTAAAACAATACAACTGCTATGGAAAATGTTATGGCAATATAGTTAGTCCATTCTGACTGCTATAACAAAAGTACCATGAACTAGTTGGCTTAAACAACAAACAAGTATTTCTCTCAGTTTCAGAGTCTGAGAAATCCAGAGTCAATGTGCTAGAAGATTCACGTCTTGTGAAAGCATGCTTCCTGGCTTAACTTTTCCTTGTGTTCTCTCACCTGGTAGGAAAGGCAAGAGAGCTCTCTGGGGTCTCTTTTATTAGGGCATGAATCCCATCCATGAGGGTTCTATTCTAATGACCTAACCATCTCCCAAAGGCTCTATCTCCTAATACCATCACATTTAGGATTAAGATTTCAGCATAGAAATTTTAAGGAGACGCATTCAGTCTCCTTAAATCACTTATCACTTAAATCACTCATCTAACAGGTGATTTCTCAAAAAATTAAACACAGAGTTACCATATGAAACAACAATTCTACCTCTCGGTATCTTTCCAAAAGAGTTGAAAGCAGAAATAAACAGATATTTGTACACCCATATTCATAGCGGCATTATTCTCAACAGCCAAAAGGTGGAAGTAACTCAAGAGTCCATTGACAGATGAATGGATAAACAAAATGTGGTATATACATACAATGGAATAATATTCTATGCTAAAAAAAAAGAAAATTCTGACACATGCTACAACAAAGATGAACTTTGAGGACGTTATGCTAAGTGAAATAATCCAGTCAGAAAAAGGCATACTGAATGAGTACACTCATATGAGGTTTATAAAGTACATACAGTAGTCAACTTAATAGAAACAAAAAGTAGAATAGTGGTTGCCAGGGACTAGAGGAAGGGGGAAATCGGAAGTTAGTATGCAAGAGGTACGGTGTTTCAGTTTTAGAAGACGAAAAATTCTGAGGATGGGTAATGCTGGTTGTTGCAAACAATGTGAATGTACTTAATGCCAAAGAACTGAACACTTAAAAAATGGCTAAAATGACTTGTGAAATATGACTTGTGAAAGTGACTTTCACAATGACTTGTGAAAGTTTTGTGAAATACGCTGTTAATATTTTTATAGGGATTGACTTAAACCTGTAGATTGCTTTGTGTAGCATAGACATTTTAACAATATTTGTTCTTCCAATCCATGAGCATGGAATGTCTTTCCATTTCTTTGCATCATCTTCAATTTCTTTCATCAATGTTTTAAAGCTTTCAGAATATAGGTCTTTTACCTCTTTACCTTTATTCCTAGGTATGTTGTGATTTTTGTTTCAATTGTAAATGGGATTGATTTCTTAATTTCTCTTTCTGCTTCATTAATAGTGTATAGAAATGCAACAGATTTCTGTACATTAATTTTGTATCCTGCAACCTTACTGAATTCTTTTTCCAGTTCTAGCAGTTTTTTGTGGAGTCTTTAGGGTTTTCTATATATAATACCATGTCATCTACAAATAGTGAAAATTTTACTTCTTCCCTACTAATGTGGATGCATTTTATTCCTTTCTCTTATCTGATTGCTGTGGCTAGGACTTCCAGTACTATGTTGAATAAAAATGGGGAGAGTGGGCATCTTTGTCTTATTCCTGACCGTAAGGAAAAAGTTCTCAGTTTTTCCCCATTGAGGAAGGTGTTAGCTGTGGGTTTTTCATATAAGGACTTTATTATATTGAGGTAAGTTCCCTCTAAACCTACTTTGCTGAGAACTTTTATTATGGATAGATGTTTTGCTTTGTCAAATGCTTTTTCTTCATCTATTGAAATGATCCTACGGCTTTTATGCTTTCTCTTATTGATGTGATGTATCACGTTCATTGATTTAGGAATATTGAACCTACTCTTGTATCCCAGAAATAAATCCCACTTGATTACGATGAATGAATTTTTTAAATGTATTGTTGGATTCAGTTTGCTAATATTTAGTTGAGGATTTTTGCATCTATATTCATTCAGATATTCTGGCCTGTACTTCTCTTTTTTTATTGTGTCTTTATCTGGTTTTGGAATCTGGGTAATGCTAGCCTCATAGAATGAATTTGGAAGTTTTCTTTCCTCTTCTATTTTTTGTGATATGCATATTTTATCACAAAAAAGAACAGGAGAGAGACAGCAAAGGAGGGAACACAGAACAGAAAAGACAACATGCTGAGACTGAGGCAGAAACTGGAGTTTCCAGATACAAGTCAAGGAACTCCTGGAGCCACCAGAACTAGAAGAAACAAGGAAAGCTTATTCCTAGAGCCTTTGGAGGAAGTATAGTCATACTGACACCTTAATTTCCGACTTCTGGTCTCCGGAACTGTGAAAGAATAAATTTCTGTATTTTAAGCCACCAGGTTTGTGGTAATTTGTTACAGCAGCCTCAAGAACCCAATACAGTGATGCAGGGATCAAGGCCATCAGCTAAAATTGAGAATGGAAGAGTAAGTGAAGGGGTTTGAAGGAAAAAAGAGAGGTGAGAGACTGCCCAGAAGTGTGGGGAAGTGAATGGTCTAGGGACATGTAAAATGACTACCTCCAGCATCAGGAGCACACTTCAGGATCATGCACAGGAATTTAAAACTAGATCAGTTTGTGTTTTTCTACTTGGCCTGTTTATCTGCACAAGAGTACAGCTAAAGAATCATGGAAACGGGTTTATCCAAAATTATCTTTTCATTGAGACAGCACAAAGTGAAAACAAAGTGAAGGAGTTGATGATATATGCAAAGAAGTGACTTTAATGATTATCTTTTTTTTAACTTCCCTAATATCCAAGTACCTGAAATCTATTCTGGTGCATCATAGGAACTGAGCAAAGATCTATTTAATGAGTTACTGAATGCCATGATGTTTAACATAGTAGGCTTCTCTGAAATAACCACAACACATAGAGTCTGAGCTCCTATGTGCAAACACTCCTAGACTAAGGGATGTTTTCCACCTGTTCATTCTCAACATGACAACACTTATTTGTCAGTTGGCATCAGTTTAATTTCCCCTTATCAGACAGAGGACAAAAATATCAGTTGAAGAAAAATATTCAATCACAGAAGTTATATTGCTATTGTCTCATGATATAATCCTTATGCACTATAAGAGTTTTTATCATTTAATAGCACAATAGACAAAAGCAAAGCAGTAGCATGCCAATTTAATTTACACTGACAAACTTTCTTTAGTACTTATTTTCTGTGAAAAATTCCAACTTAAAAATTTTTTAATGTTTATTTGTTTATTTTGAGAGAGAAAGCACAAGTGTGGGAGGGGCAGAGAGAGAGGAGGGAGAGAATCCTAAGCAGACTCTGCACTGACAGCATAGAGCCCAATGTAGGGCTCGAACTCACGAAACTGAGATCATGACCCGACCTGAGGTCAAGAGTCAAACTCTTAATCAACTGAGCCAGCCAGGCACCCCTCCAACTTTAAAAGTATAGGTTTGGACATGACGACTGTATACAATCTTCTGAAACAGTGAATTATTGAGATCTACTTATTCAGATGCCTAAAATGAAAATATATACAATTTTATCCATATAAAAATGTGATTATTGACCATCATAACTCTTTACATCTTTACATCTTACCTTGTCACATTAGGTTAATTAGGTTGGGACGTAAAAGATAGACCAGAATAGTGGCCAAGGACTGCTACCTCTTACTACAGCCTCTGTAATCAGCTAGTGATAAGAAAAAATAAAATTATTTTTAAGGGTCAGCTTTGTATCAAGTGCCATTCATAAAGTAGATCTAAGTGATAAAGGTAAGGGCCTTTTAGAGTCAGAGACACCTGAGGGGGAAAATGCCATCTTTACCACTCTCAGATGTGAGATTAGGCAAACTCTTTAACATCTATGAGTTCCAGTTTCTATTTCTGTAAAATGGGGTTAATTTGTATCCCAAAGAGCTGTTGCAAAGTATTGATTGCATTGCTTGGCCTTTGATAAGTACTGTTTACTTGCAATTTTTATAGTCTCATTAAACTGTTTTTCTATATTGATTATATATTTGTATTGAGGTGTAATTTACATTCAGTAAAATTCACCTTTTTTTAGTGACTAGTTCTATGAACTTTGACAAATAAGTTCTTTGAACTTATAACCATCACCACAAAATATAAAACATTTTCCCCCAACTCCTAAACTCCCTTCTTGTGAATGCTTGCCTGTCACCACCAGATGCTGGAAACTGATTTTTGTCCTTAGAAGCTGGGCATTTTCTAGAACAGCCTATTAATGGAATCACACAACGTGTTGTCTTTTGAGTCTGGATTCTTTTACTCAACACAATGCCTTTGAGATAATCTCATTTAATTTGCACATATATTACTATTCTCAGAGAAGGAAAATTACATTCAGAAAGTTAAATAACTTAATCAAAGCTGTAGTTAGACAGAAATTTCGTCTTCGCTTTGTTTCAAGCTGTGTGCTTCTTGTTTGCTACACCATATTGCCTTCTGTCAGCCTACAGCTTACTGAACTTCCACTACCAATTCTGGAATTTATCTTCATATTCAGCCATTATTCCTCTACCTTCCCATAAACAGAGACCTGGAAAACTGAGGACCCAGAGGACATTAAGGCCAAAAGAGGAGTCCTGAGCAAATGGCTTGCCAGGTTCTGCTGTGCTGACATTCAGAGACGTCGCCATTTTATCTTAATACAGTTTACCATTCAGTTCTTGAATGTATACAACACACAGTATGGGGAGCATGTTACATGTACTCTCTCATTTAATTCCTACAATAGTCTGCAAAGCTATTGTTAATTCTGTGCACAGATGAGGAGGCTAAGAAAGGTCAAGCAGCAGCTATGTTAGGGGAGCCTGGATTTACAGGCAGGTGCATCTTCCTTCAACATCTGGGCTTTGTTTACCAGGCCTTCTGCCACACACTATGGAAGCTGCCGTTTATTACTAGACACTGTGCTGGGCAGTGTTATAAACACCATGTCATTTAATTCTGACGAAAAGCCCTGAACATAAATGGTATCAGCTCATTTCATATAGGAGGAAATTGATGCTCAAAGGGTTTAAGTGGTCTGTTCAAGGTCACATAACTACCAAGGAGTCAAAATCCCATTTTAGGGGTGCCTGGGTGGCTTCTTCATTCAAGTGTCCAACTTCAGCTCAGGTCTTGATCTCACCATTCATAAGTTTGAGCCCCACATCAGGCTCTGCACTGATAGCTTCAGAACCTCTGTCTCCCTCTCTCTATCCCCCCCACTCAAAAATAAATAAACACTCATTTAAAAAGTTGAAAAAAAAAAAAAAACAGGGGCGCCTGGGTGGCTCAGTCGGTTAAGCGTCCGACTTCGGCTCAGGTCACGATCTCACGGTCCGTGAGTTCGAGCCCCGCGTTGAGCTCTGGGCTGATGGCTCAGAGCCTGGAGCCTGCTTCCGATTCTGTGTCTCCCTCTCTCTCTGCCCCTCCCCCATTCATGCTCTGTCTCTCTCTGTCTCAAAAATAAATAAACGTTAAAAAAAATTTTTTTTAATTAAAAAAAAACAATATTCCATTCTAAGTCCATGCCACTGTTGACTATTCCATGGAACCCTGTGTCAGAGAAACAGCAGGGAAAAGATGGAAAGGAAGAATGTAACTACGTGTGCTCCTTGTATAGCTCAACATAATGAGCTTCACTAAGTGTTTCTCTGTTAAATAGGAAGAAAATATATGCAAATAAACTAAGATCTTAATATTAAAAGTTAATAATATCGCTTCTTGGCCTTTTGGCTAAGATCAAGTGTAATATTAAAAGTTAATATGTTCGTAGTGCTTCCATTGCACAAGGTACTACTCTAAGTATTTTACATATATTGACACATTTACATTTCTAAAAACCTTAAAAGGTAGTCATTAGTATTATTCCTATTTTATAGATAGAAACTTCTAACATTTGAACCCCACATCTAATTCTAGAGTCTATGCACTTAAAGCATTCTACAGTACTAAGATTCTTTTGAATGGTACTTTCCTTAAGTGTTAGAAGCAATGACCATTAAATTTTCATTTAAAGTAGGGTTTCCTTTTTTTTTTTTAAACGTTTATTTATTTTTGAGACAGAGAGAGACAGAGCATGAACGGGGAGGGTCAGAGAGAGGGAGACACAGAATCTGAAACAGGCTCCAGGCTCTGAGCTGTCAGCACAGAGCCCGGCGCCGGGCTCGAACTCACGGACCGCGAGATCATGACCTGAGCCGAAGTCGGCCGCTTAACCAACTGAGCCACCCAGGCGCCCCAAGTAGGGTTTCCTTTTAAATGGCTATCCTTTGGTTGTGAGATTATAATCAAGGCTAAACACTAAGTATATTCATATTGCATGTAGCTGTTAAAAAAGATAAGGTAAATCCATTTCTCTCAACATAAAATAGAGTATCAAGGGAAGAAAAACCAAACTGCACAAGGAAGTATATAATACTGTTCGATCAATACTCATATATATTTTTCTATGGGTATACGTGCATGTGTCTGTTTGTGTGTAAATGCTTAGTATATTCTGTAAGAAAATGGACCTTAATAACATTAGTTGCTTCTAAGGAGAAGGAAAGGCACCATGACCACAACATGGTGAAACAGCTTCAGCCTCATTTCTAATGTTTCAGTATACACAAAAAGCAGGTATTCATGTCTGATTGAAAATTTATTGAAAATATTGTTTACTTATATTCTTTGTTTTCTTCACGTTGATAAATGTCTCTCTCTTGCGCTCTCTCTCTCTCTATATATATGTATATATATATACATGTATAGAAAATATATTTGTAATTCATATTACATAAATATAAATTATAGCATGTGTACGTATCACATTAAGCCATTTTAGGAAAAAATCTGGTTTGATATGAATTTGTTTGCACATACTCTCAGAAGTACGTATTTTTTAAAGAAAAATAATTATATATTAATAAATTCACTCTACCCCTGTCATACATGGAGATAGCTGCTATTCAACTAAAAATTAAACACTATTTCTTGAATTATATTATGAATCTAGGTTTTAAGGATACTTGATTGTTTTTATTAAGAGCTTTTATATAAAGGTTTCTTTAAGGTATTGGTATACCTACCAATAATCTTCTTTAAATTCTTAATCCTAGTGCATTCCTAAGGTATTTCTCATTCAAATCCTCTCAACCAGTTTATCTCCCTTTAACAAAATTAGTCAATACCAAAAGAAACTATGTTGCTTTCTTATTGGGACTATGCTATCTCTGGGCTGTTTTCTTCAAGCTATCCTGCGGGTTGAGGCTCTCTGTTCAGACTTGTCTAACTAGTTTCATTTCAACTATTTGTAATTTGTTTTAATTTCTTTCAGCCATAGACCTCTAATACATCTAGAGGTGACATGCAGTTGATTAGAAAGTCAAATGAAGTCAGTGGGTGCAGAACTGCAAAACCAAATTCTTCCTCTTACAGATGATGTATCGGTAAGTTCAGTTTTGTTTAGCAAATGGCTTACTTGCTCTACCGTCTGTCAGTGTCTAGATTCCCTATTATGTCAGGGCACTGCCTGTGAGATGTCCTCAGTGCGTTCAATCTGTATGGATCTTGTGAGATTTCTGGAATTATTATAACAGTTGGATTAATTAATCTCTGTAATTGAAATCAATATCTTTTTATTAAAAATCATTCTTAGCATTATTTCATGTTGCCAGGTTCAATAGTTGGGATTTTAGAAGAAGTTAATGAAGAACTGTATTATATTATGTTCTGATTGAGTCTGGTTTGGGGACCTGTGGAAGGTGTTCCTTTGTTTTACAGAAAGCCTTCTTTAAGTAATCTGACTAAATTTATCTTCTACAGCATTTTCTGTTTTGTTGCTTTTTCTTATACCTTATAGTCAGCCCTGGAAACTAATAGGATTGGGAGGTCCATAGCTACAGAGATACCTGCCTTCTCATAGAAATCCTAGGATTCCTGTGGGAAGAAGGGAACCAGGAGACCCAAACCTGTCTATTTCCTAAAACTCTCCCATTAAATACTAAAGAAAAAAAACTGAATTCTTTCATTTTATTTCCCAAAAGGGCATTTGCCACATGCAAAGGAGAGGAAAAAATAAGATTCCTTGGAATAACTTTATATGGAATTAAAACCATGATTTTAAACATCCATGATGACAATAATACTTCACGATTGCTTTGATTTATGCCACTTTCAAAGTATTTTTACATATGCCATTCATTTAATAGGACACCCTTGTGAGATCAGAATAGGTACTGTTAACTCCCTTTTTGAAATGAGGAATTTGAGGGAAACAGAAGTTAAGGGGCTTCTTTGGATCTATGGAGCTGTATGATGACAGAGTGCAAGAGCTGCCATCTACAACTTCCAAGTCCAGTATTCCCAGACTCCCGCAGCCTGTCTGGGTGGCAAGGATTCTACCTGGGAAATTTCAGAGAGGAGATCAGCCACTAAGGAAATCAGGAAATTCAGAGATCAGCTGCTGAGTTAGTGAACTCCACTGGGCTTCCTTCCACACTAATAAAATACACATTTGTATCAGTCCTATAGTGAATTGCTAAAGGGTCTCGGAGATCCTTGGGCAGCGTCCACAAGGCTTCACACATAAGCAGCACTCCATAAATATTTGTTGAACAAATGAATGAGTACACAAATGGAAATGTCTAGCATAATATTTTGCTTATTCATTAAAATTCATTGAATTTGAAAATGCCTATTTCATGTTTGTGGAAGTCATGATATTGTAAAGCAGTAAGTAGTTCCAACCTTTCATATTGCACATCCCCAAAATTATTCTCTTTAAAATATCACGATTATAGACACCAAAAGTCCTCTTTTCTAATGAATATTTGTGGGTTTACAGAAAGTTTTTGGCTTCAGGGAAAAAAATTAGGAGTAATATTGGGGGTCAGTGCTATTGTTCGAGATAGCCATCACATTTGGTAAAGAAAGGAGAAGGTGGGAAACTGAATGTGTATGGTTTCTTTGAGATAACTTCATGGAACGCTCATCCGGGATTTGGAAGATTTTCAGGAGATGGCAGGTCACATTAATAGGCAGGCTTAAGGATTAAAGAAAAGCAAATGCTTAATTACTACTATGACACCCTACATTCCACGTACAGTACTTCTACAATATGTTTTATAGCCATGCTCACCATTCTTCTCTATTAACAAGAAATATAATGTGGACACCTTCTCAAAATATATTTGATCCATATCTTTGCTGTTTTTGCTACACTGAACTTTGGCTACTTCTCTATGTTTCATGACCATCTTCACTGTATTTCAGAGATAGTCCTTAGTGCTCAGACTTCACTGTGAATACCCATCTTCATTTGCCTTTAGCAATATCCATACCCCTACTCCTTCCTATACATGTATTAATTGGGTGATTCATTCACTTAAAAATCTCAATTATTTTTCATATAAAAGATAAAATATCAAATGGCTCATCATATCAACAAACAGGTTACTGTCTTGTTCCCAGAAGTCTGGCATCGTTCTCTTCTTACAGCTCATTGTTTTCAATATTGCTTATTAATAAATGTAAAAATTAGGTTCTTTCTCTTCATTATCATCCTTAAAATTTTTTTTTAATGTTTATTTAATTTTGAGAGAGAGAGAGAGAGGGAGAAAGAGACAGAGTGCAAGCAGGGGAGGTGCAGAGAGAGAGAGGGAGACACAGAATCTAAAGCAGGCTCCAGGCTCTGAGCTGTCAGCACAGAGCCCAACACGAGGCTCAAACTCTCATGAACCCTAAGATTATGACCTGAGCTGAAGTCAGATGTTTAACTGACTGAGCCACCCAGGCGCCCCTTCATTATCATCTTTTAGAGAAAAAGGTAGTCCTGGGCAAATCTTTATAAATATTGATGATTTAAAGTTTAATTTCATTTTGAATACTCATGTCAATCAACTTGTTAATTTGCCAAATTTATTCTCTAATTTATTCAAAAACTATATCTTCAGGGTTAAAACCAAAATAACAAAACCTTCATGTTACTTACTGATTACTAAATTGTGTGTAAATTAGTAACTAAATTTTACTGTTTTGTTAGTTTTCAACTACTCATAGTGCCATATGCATGCTATATTATATTAGTTCATTCATTCTCACAATCCTACAATTAGATGCCATTATTATCTCCACTGTATAGATAAAAGTTAACTGGCCCTACATTACAGGCTAAGAGAGCCAGAATCTGAACTTAACTATTAGGATATCCTGCTTTTCTTTCTTTGATAACTTTCAAGAGAAAACAACTTTTTGTTTTTTCATACAAAAACTGAGTAAGAGGGGTGCCTGGGTGGCTCAGTTGGTTAAATGTCTGACTTCAGCTCAGGCCATGATCTCACAGTTCATGAGTTTGAGACCCTCATTGGGCTCTGTGCTGACAGCTCAGAGCCTGGAGCCTGCTTCAATTTCCCTGTGTGTATGTGTGTGTGTGTGTGTGTGTGTGTGTGTGTGTGTGTGTGTGTGTCTATCTCTGCCCCTCCCCCACTTGCTCTCTGTGTCTCTCTCAAAAAGAAACATTAAAAAAAAATTTTTTAAACTGAGTATGAAATTCATAGTGCTAAAAATGATTCACTGAGTTGGGTTTTTTCTGTAGTCAATAAATTGAAATATGTGTTCATATCATCAAGATTAAAGGCTAGTATCTTTGTTTTGCTTTCCTACTTTTCCACTTGTGTGGCATATAGGGAATAATATACTTATGGATAAAAATAGGCATTCTGGCAGATATGTATATAAAGTACTTGGAAACCAAGATGTTAAGAATTTATGATCAGGTAAGTGTAGAAATCCTTACTGGGTGGTAGTTTATTTGTAATTATTATAATAACATCTGCCATTTAGTATCTATTTACAAAATGTGAATCATTTTGCATACATTGTCTCATTCATTATTTACAGTCCTCATACAAGTTAGCCTATTTTAAAGGAAAAAAAAAAAGCTACCCAAGATCAGAGTTAGTGACTTTAACTCAAGCTGTACACGCCATCCTATATTCCCAATTCATTAACAGCTGGGGCTGTGAAACATCTTGGGCAATGACAAGAAACTGACCTACTGGGGATATAGAAATAAGATAGGCAACATTTGAATAATATACTATGAAAGGCTTCACGTTCATTATCACAGTGGTCTGGTTACAAATGGGACAGACAGCCTTAAAGTCAGACAGTTAAGGACTTCCTTTCCCTTATCTCTGGTACCTGTGTTGTTTGCCTCTCTGATTCTTAGTTTCCTCATTAGTGAGTCGGTGATAAGGTAACAAGGCCTACTCCACAAAGCTGTGTCAACAATTACATGAGATAAGTCACATGAAAACTCCTGAGCCAGAGTAGGAATTTGATATGTGCTAGAGCCTTTCATTTACTCACTTTATTGCCTCACATCTCTGGGTGGTATTTATTATCACCACTTTACAAGTGGAAAAACTGAAATTCAGAGAGGTTTCAAAAACATCTCAAGATATATGTCAAAAAATTAAATGCAAGGACTGAGGCCAAAGTCTTCTGATCCTAAAAGGCAGAGGATGCCTGGAGAGGATTTGTCTGGGCAGGTAAAGACTTAAAGGAAATGTTTTAAATATTTTTCTCAGAAAAACTCCCTGTGTTTTCCTTTACTAAACCACTAAACTCCTTTCCTATGTCACTACTCATACTTATGATACCAGCTGTGTCGGTTTTTGTCAAAGCAATTCTCCAACATCAGCTGGGTATCAATTCAATTTTGACATTAACTGGAGTTAGCACAGACCCCACAGGTTAAGGGCTTGGTCCATAAGACTTCCCCTGGCCCCATTTCAGACAGAAATCCCAAGTCCAGGTTGTTGTTACCTGTGTTCTTAACGACTGGCTATAAATTGGAGCTTCCCACAACTCCCTCCTTTGTTTTAATATGCTAGGGTGGCTCACAGAATTCAAGAAAACAGTTTACCTAGTAGATTATCAACTTATTCCAAATTATATTAAAGGATATGAATGAACAGCCAAATGAAGAGATACATATGATGAGGTTCAGAAGGGTCCCCAGTACAGGAGATTTTGTCCTTGTAGAGTTGGTGGTATACCACCCTCCCAGGACAGAGATGCCCAGCACCAACTCAGAAGCTCTCCGAACCCCATACTATTGGGATTTTCATGGAGGCTTCATTGCATAGACATGATAAATTCTGAATGCAATCTTCAGCTTCCAGAGGTTTATATGGAGGTTTATATGGAGGGGTTGGTTGGGGGGGAGAAGGGGAATGAAGCTGAAATTCCAAGCTTGTAACTATAGCTTGGTCTTTCTGGTGACTAGTCCCTATCCTGAAGCTATGTAGGAGCCCACCCAGAGTTACCCCATTGGAACAAAAGACATTGCTATCACCCAGGAAATTCCAAGGGATCTAAGAGCTCTGTGTCAGGAACCAAGGTTAAAGACCAAACAGAAAAAATGATGTTCCTGGTGCTCTTATCACTTAGGAAATTATAAGGGATTTAGGAACTCTGTGCCAAGAACTGGGACCAGAGATCAATATATACTTTTTCTATTATATCAAAATTTTTAATGCTCATTTTTGTTACCTTAATGGAAATTTATTATTTGTGTAATTTTAAATATTTATAGAAAAGAAGTTTATAATACTTCGTTATTTTCAATCACATGGCACAGATTGAGACAAAAACACTATGGGTTGTACCATGAACTACATAAGGGTAGAATCCATGTTTTATTCATCCATGCCTTTCTAAGCCTTGAATGATGCCTTAAAACAAAATAGAGGCTCAATAAAATATTGTGAAAAAAGAAAGATGGGTGGATAGGTGGACAGATGGACGGATAGTTGAATAGACAGACAAACAAAAGGACAAAGGAGGAATAACACTGTAATAGCTAATCAATTCTTAGAAGTAGTTTGTTAGGGCATATTTATGGTATACAAGGCTCTGACCAAGGCATTTGAATACAACTTATTTTTCACACATGCATAGCATCCCAGTGTGGACCTTCACCTCTTATCTGATACACATTTTACAAACTTTAATACGTGGGACTGCATCTTATGCCAAAACATGTCAGGACTATACCAAACACACACATATAACACACACAAACACACGTGCACATACACCGCATAATGTTTGGTGGTATCTTTTCTATAAAGTATAACATTCCATAATAAGTTTCTGTTTTGTTACTCAATCCCTTATTCCCACATCAATATTGTACTTATAAAACAGCATCTGCATTTTATTGTCACTCTTGGCCAGCCACAGTGGAACATATTTTTTGTGGATTAATACTGCATTAAAAATATTTGGGGTATTTACTAATACCCCTCCTATATAAGGTCTTTCCTGTAGGGCCACTCCAAGATGATCCTAAAATCTAAAATACTACTGGTCTCAATTACCTACCATAAAATTCTCATAGTAAAATGCCCATTGTCTCAGCATGGCTGATTTCTATCAAGTGTGTAATAATAATAACAACAAAAATAGTGATACTAATTCACATTTATATAGTATTTACTATGGGCTGGTCACTTTACATGAATTAATGTACTTAGTGCTTATATAAATCCAATGAGGTAGGTATTAATTTCATTTCCATTTTCCAAATGGGAAGACTAAAACACAAAAGGGCCAAATACCTTGCTTCATATTGCAGAGCCACCAAATGACAGAGCTAGGACTTGAGCTCAGGTAGTCTGGCTCCAGAGACTGGTTTCTTATCATTTAATGCTATACCACTCTCAATTAGAAGTTAGTTCAATGATGGTGCATTAATTTAAACTAACATGTGACTGTGCTCTGCCCCTAATCCAAAGTCTAAGTTCAAAACTATTTAAGAAAGGCTTTGCAGCTATAAGCTAGCACCATGAACCTTCATTTTGCTGTTATCTGAAGATGGAAGAGAGTTAAATGCCTAACCTCTCAGAATACAGCCAAGAAATCCCTCTTACTAAATCAAGACAGAACGATCTAGAAGGGACAAGAATCTGAAATTGATTTCACTCATTAGGGTTGGGTAGTTGCTAAAGACAGAGCTACAAGGCTTTAGAGTAAATCCAGCTTAGCAAGCCAGACATGACTAAGCAGTGAGTAACTGTGCAGGGAAGTGGCAGGAGGTGGGAGTTTCCCTCCATGGGGATGAAGTATCCTCGGGGAATCTAGGAAAGGTGTTCTCAATCCCCTTTAGCTTATGCTTTCCTCTTACAGCCTTAAAATTCTCATTCATGCTCCTTTTTTGCCCGTGTGCCCAATTTCCATCCCTGGGACCAGAGTAAAGACATTTCCTTAGATAGGTGAAGAAATAGTCTTCTCTTTTCTGGGTCCTAATTTTCCTTCCCTGAGACCTCTGAATTCAGCTCAGCTTGAATAATTTCAACATTTTCCACAAAAACTTTTCTTTGCTCTGGACTCACAATGGTATTTTATTCAATTCTGCCCCTCGCCCCATTGTCCCTCCCATATCTGGGAGTTAAACACTGAAGGAATATAAAAGGTTTCCTTCGTTTCTTCTTTTTTAACCTCCTGACAAGCATTCCATGGAGCATCACAGTGGCATAAATATATCTAGAGCTATGTTTTCAAAGCTGTGTTCTGTAGAACATCAGAATCCCACAGGATAGGAGTAGATATGGTGTTTTTTAAAAAAACGTGTATTTGAGGGGCACCTGGGTGACTCAGTCAGTTGAGTGGCCGACTTCGACTCAGGTCATGATATCCTGGTTTGTGAGTTTGAGCTCCACATCAGGCTCACTGCTCTCAGCCTGTCAGCTCATAGCCTGCTTAGGATCCTCTGTCCTCCTCTCTCTGTCCCTCCCCTACTTGCACCCTCCCAAAAATAAATATTGAAAAGGAAAGAAAGAAGGAAAGAAAGAAAGAAAGAAAGAAAGAAAGAAAGAAAATGTAATTTAAAAAACGTTTATTTCAGTCCAATTCAATAAATAGTATTCAAGATTCTGCTAAGAATCAGATAATGTATGAGGCACTGGGGTTGTATCAGTGAAAAGAATATATACAAAACCAAGACAGAAATATTGTTCACATTTACTTCCACTTAAAACCAGATTCTGAGACTTCTAGAAGTGAGGATCCTCTCTAATTTTATTTAACCCATTTTTTTTCCAAACCTGTTTGAATATGGAAAACCTTTCCCCCACCACCTGGGAACATTTTTGGAGAAATGTCTCAATGCTGTATATGATGTTTTCACTATCTTCAAGATCTTGCACACTTTGGGGTAAGAGGATATTTATAAACATTTCAAGAAATAAAATATATAGAGAACTTGTAGCAGTATGAAAAAAAGTGTCAAATTAGATAAAAGCCTTCAAAGTTTACAGACAACCCCCAATATGGTTATCATTCTATCAGCCCTACCTCCCCTCTGCCCACTCCAGGTGACCTCTGCCACTGTTATAAGAGATTCTACGGGGAGGGAGAGAAGCGAATCCTAAATTTTTCAGAGTTCATCAAAGTGTAAAGCCAATAGAAAGGAAAATGTGAAAGCAAAATTAATTTCAGACTTAACCACAATGAGGATGGGTGGCCTCTCTGATCAAACAACCTCTACTTTCACTTCCTAAAACTCTTCACTTGCCTTTCATGCTGCTTGAAATACCACCCATTATTCATCTGAGTTCATAGGAAGCCTGTTCTAAAAAAATGTAAAAATCACTCTCAGAAAGAAGTTTGATATCACAGAGAAAAATGGGCTTTTGAGTCACAGAAGTCCAAGTTAGGTTCTAGTTCTGCATACTGGCTTCATGAATGGAGCACGTTAGTCACCTGTGAAGCAAAGATACATAATTCTACTGACAAGCATGTTTGGAGGATGAGATGCGACCATATACCAACCAACAACTCCTACAAAGTCAGCATTTACTACATAGTAGCTCTTGTTGTCACTCTTAGTATTAAATGGTCACCCTAAAATAGCCACTGTGGAAGACAGTATGGAGGTTCCTTAAATACAAGCATCCTATGATCCAATAATTCCACTATAGGATATTTACCCAAAACATACAAAAACACTAAATTCAAAGGGATACATGCACCTCTATGTTTACTGCAGCATTATTTACAATAGACAAATTATGTAAGTGGCCCAAGTGTCCTTTGATAGATGAAAAGATAAAGAAGAGGTGGGGGTGCCTGGGTGGCTCTGCCAGTTAAGTGTCCAACTATTGATTTTGGCTCAGGTCATGATCTCACAGTTAGTGAGATTGAGCTCCATGTCAGGTTCCACACTGACAGCCTGGAGCCTGTTTGGGATTCTGTCTCCCTCTCTCTCTGCCCCTCCCTTGCTCTCTCTTTCTCTCTCTCTCTCTTTCTCTTTCTTTCAAAATAAATAAATAAACTTTAAAAATAAAAAAAGAGGTGGTACACACACACACACACACACACACACACACACACACACACACACAATGGTATATTATTCCACCATAGAAAAGAATGAAAACTTGCCATTTGCAACAAGTATGGAGCTAGAAAGTATCATGCTAAGCAAAATAAGTCAGAGAAGGACAAATACCATACAATTTCATTCATATGTGGAATTTAAGAAACGAAAGAGGAAAAAAGAGAGACAGATAAACCAAGAAACAGACTTTTAACTATAGAGAACAAACTGCTGGTTACCAGAGAGGAGATGGGTGGGGGATGGGTGAACAGGTGAAGGGGATTGAGCACATTTACCATGATAAGCACTTAGTAATGTGGAAGTGCTGAATTACTACATACTATGCCTGAAACTAATATACCACTATATGTTAATTATACTGGAACTATAATAAAACACTTAATTAAAAAATTAAATTAAATTAAATAATTAAACAAAAGAGTCCCAGAGTACCCAAACAGATATTCACATGTCAGAGTATATTAGGTTACCACAAAATGTTGCTCTTCTGTAGCAAACATCTGACTTGAGTGACTCAAAGGAAATGATGATTTTCATTGGTAGAAAGAGAATTTGGCACTTTGGCTCTAGAACAACTTTCCTCCAGGGATGGGCACCATGCTAGGGAAAGAAGAGCAAAGTTTTTTGCACCAAATGCCTTCTAGGAATTTGATGCACTTAACACCTTTGTTCAGTTACATTAGAAGTTCAGTAAACTTGTAGGTGGCCTGGGAAGCTAACCAATAATTTATTTTTAAATAAGATTGCATGTTTTAAACTTCAAGAAACTATCTTTATGAAGATTTATGGGAACATAATCTGTCTGCAAATTGGCATTTGAATACTATTCACATGCATTTACGTTTGTATAATGATAACATGCATCTACAAGAAAACAGAAGACTGATCCTGAAAATAGAAAAATTTAGAGTTTATAGATAAAACGATAATGGGCATGTGGTTGACTGTAGAGCAAGCCTAAGTTGCTGCCTTCAGGGAAGGCCTTTCTAGAAAAAGGAAAATCCATGTGGATAAAGAGGTCTATTATGTCTTTTGCTGACTCAAACCTCTTTGAACTCACACATATAAAAGTCCTCAGCTTAGAGTCTGGTTACTGAAGAATACCCCAACTCAGATCATTAACAGTTCAGACTGCCCTATATATTCCTCAAGATGTGTATTTTTCAGTCTGAAAAACTGCAGAAAGCAAAGTCACAAAATTATTCACATTATCACCATGTTTTCATTGACATCTTTGGAAAAATGATGTCATGCATATGCCCTTTTAAACACTGAATACTCAAACTTAATGAAAGTAAATGAATATGATAAATTGGATTTAATACAGATTATAAATTGTGTTACTCTGAATTAAGTATCATCTGTACTTGCCCTTTCCTTTAAGGAATGCAGAATGCCAAATAGGTCTTAAACAGGGATTACTTTTAGCTGCCTTCCCATTTCAAGTTCCAAGAGTTTATTTTGTATTCCCCCAAAATTTTAGTTGAATAAAATATACCTTAGTCTTCTCCTAATTGTACATTCAACATAGAAATTTCCTTTTAATGAAATAGTTTTCTACAACCTCCACAAAAATTAGAAATTTTAAATATCACATGCTTTCTCTGAAGGCTATAGAGATTTCTGTCCATTTTCATGAAAGTTATATTTCCAGCTATGATAAAAAAAATTTTAAATGACCTCTAAGATTCCCATCCCTCAGTGTGCACACTCCTGGACACTCAAACACTAATTTAGGTGCTGCCGTGAGGGAATTTTGCAGATATAATTAAGGTCTCAAATCAGTTGGCTTTAAGATAGGGAAATTGTCCTTGGTGGACCTACTCTAATCAGGTGACACCTTTGAAAAGGACTAGGCGCTACCTGGAGAGATATTCAGGATGTAAGAGATTTGTTGGGAGGGTGATTCTCCATTGCTGGCTGTAGAGATGGAATGGGCCACATGCAAAGAATGTGGTGGAATCTATGAGCTGAGAGAGAGAGGCTTGTGACAGCCAGCAAGAGAACAGGGACCCCAGTTCAACTTCAAAGAACTGAGCTATGCCTAGAACCTAAGTGAGCTTAGAAAATGATCACAAATGTCAGATGAGATAGCTGCCTCAATCAACACCTTGATTTCAACCTTGTGAGATCCTGAGCAGAAAACTCAGCCATGACATGTACAGAACCGTGAGCTAATAAGTTGGTATTGCTTTAAGCTGCTAACTTTGTGGTAATTTGTTGCACAGCAATAGAAAATTAATACATCAGTGTTTGTTTTCTGATGCAAGTAAAGCAGGAAAAAAAATGCATGGGCACAATGGTGCAGTGCATCTCTACTTACAATCAGGCTAGATTCCCAAGGCTTTACTGAGCCTATTTTTCTCCAAATCTGAAGTGATATTATGCAAATCACTAGCAGGACCTCTCCAGAATGGAAAGTCAATGATGCATATTGGCTTTCATGCATCTCTTCATATTATCATATTATTCATAAAAGTTGATACTGAGTTGACAGTTTATTCATACAGGATTAAATAGCTGCAGATTTAGACTATGGCTCCTGCAGCTTTTGTAATGTGGCATTGTACACCTGTTATTCCCAGAGGTTCTCACAAAAGGAGAACCTAACACACCTATTTGTTGGTCGTCATTCCCCCTGCCCAGATGTTCACAGCTCCTTGTATGGGATTTGTAGATATGACTGCCACGGCACTTGAAGCAGTGGGCTATTGGTTGTTGAACAACTCCTCTTCTGAGTCCTACCATTCAGTCTATAACAGTGATCTTCCTGTCATCTACTTTCTCCATTTGCCCTATTCAGAGAAACTCTGATGAGAAGACAGATTTGAAAGCCCTTAAGTCTCCTTAAGTTCTAGCCTTCCTTCTTTGGTTCTCTTATTGATTTTGAATGTCTTGGAAACATACTAAGATTCTCTGAGAAAATGAATGGGCAAATAAATGAAGAAGGAATGAATGAGTGAATAGATGAATATATAAATAATAAATCAATTTAAGAGAATGCACTCAATGGAGTGGAAGTGTGGCACTGCGGGAAAAACAATGGTGCCCTAGGAGTTAGAAGGCATGAGTCTGAGATGACCACTAGTTCTGTTACATCAGAGGTCGTTTAATCATCTCTGGGCATCATTTTCTCACCTGGAAAATGTGTTACATTTTACCAAATAGTTTCCAAGTTATCCTTAACTTCTGAATTTAGGTTTTATTTTAAAAAAAATTTTTTAATGTTTATTTGTTATTGAGAGACAGAGAGAAACAGAGCGTGAACAGGGGAGGGACAGAGAGAGAGGGAGACACAGAATCCAAAGGAGGCTCTGGGCTCTGAGCTGTCAGCACAGAGCCCGACACGGGGCTTGAACTCTCGAACCACGAGATCGTGACCTGAGCTGAAGTTGGTCGCCTAACCCACTGAGCCACTCAGGCACCCCTGAATTTAGGTTTTAAATCATTTAAGAGGCTAAATAATGTTACACTCCACAGAGCTTCTGTTTGTTGTTATATTCTGGCACCTTAATTCTTGTCCATTGGAAGACACACTGCCTCTCCACAGCCAGCTGTCTAGATTCTTTTTAATCAGCCAATGCATACATTGTCAATATTTTCTATACCCAACAGAATTCAAGCCTCTCAAGCTCCACTAGGTTTATTGGGTAAATGTATTGCTTATGCCAAAGCTATTATCTTCTTAATTATTTAGGTCCATATGACTTGTATCTTTTATGCTTTCATTTACATATAAAATATGTCTATATTCAAAAGAAAAATTTCTTGTAAATCAACCAATATTTATTAAAATTACACTCAGTGCAGGGGCGCCTGGGTGACTCTGTCAGTTAAGCATCTGACTTTTAATTTCAGTTCAGGCCATGACTCATTGTTTGTGAAATGGAGCTTCACATCAGGCTCTATGCTGATAGTGTGGAGCCTGCTTGGGATTTGCTCTTTCTCTCTCTCACTCACACTCTCTGTATACCTCAAAATAAATAAATAAACTTAAAAAAATTAATGAAATAAATAATATAAAAAATAAAATTACACTCAGTGCAAAGCATTGGACTAAATCTTGTAAAGGAAAAATACCTTCTGTCCCCAAAGAGGTTGGTTTAGCAACACACACCCACCCAAAGCTAAATTCTAATGAAAGAGGTAAATAAAGTTGATTATAATAGCAAGTTGTAGAGAAGGAGACTACAAAATGAGTTAGAAGACCAGGACCTTTTTAAACCATTTGACTCTAATCAAGTGTCCTCTCTCTCAGCCTCTGTTATTTCATATATAAAGCTGGCATAATATCTTCCTCTTACGGATTTGTAAAATTCCTACTCTTTACCAGGCACCTTATTAAATCTTAATGATAAAAAGATGAACAATACCAGTGTAGCTCATTGAGGAGTTCACAATTAAATTTAGATTAATATACATGCAAACAAATACTTGACACAATGTTGTTAGCACTATTGTTGATAAGAGATGTCAGGACTGACAGCACAGAGAGCCAGTGCCTCTAGAAATAGAAACCACAAGTAATATTGTACATTCCCAGATCCTGATCTTCTTAATACGTCCCTTCACCCCAAGATAACCTTGATGCATATCCAAGACAAATGTATTCTTGCTGGAAAAGGTAGACCAAAGAAACTTGCTGTTATCCAAAGGACAACCAGAAAGCTTGTAACTGTTACAATGTAAGAGTAACCTGCTGAGTTTTCCTTTTTACAGGACAGTAGGATTTGGCACCCAGAGCAGAAGTTTGAAACCATGGATGATTGCCCTTCTCATTGTGTTATTACTGACAGTGGTGGCAGTGACCATTGGTATTCTGGCCCACTTGTTAGTCTCTGGTAGGTAAAGATTGTGAATTTCACTCAGCTTGATTTCATTTTTCTGCAAACCTTCATTTGTATATATGTAAATGTAATTTTATCTAAAAGCATTTTTGTGCTTTTACCAGCATTTAGAATTTAATTTTTTTCAGTCATTTTATAAAAATAATTATTGAATGCCTATTGTATATGAGTAATTTTCTGGATGACTCAAGGTACAACATTATGTAAAGCAGAACAGTTTCCTATCTCCTTGGAGCTCACAAGCTAATATTCTTTTAAGACTACACAGACGATCAAAAATGGTAACTGAAAGAGGCGCCTGGGTGGCTCAGTAGGTTGAGCAGCTGACTCCTGATTTCCCAGGGTCATGGGATCAAACCCCACGTTGAGCTCTGTGCTGAGCGTGGAGCCTGCTTAAGATTCTCCCCTCTTGGGGCAGCTGGGTGACTCATTCGGTTATGTGTCTGACTTTAGCTCAAGTCATGATCTCACAGTTCATGGATTAGAGCCCTGCATCAGGCTCTGTGCTGACAGCTCACAGCCTGGAGCCTGTTTTGGATTCTGTGTCTCCCTCTCTCTCTGACACTCCCCTGTTTATGCTCCGTCTCTCTCTCTCTCTCTCTCAAAAACAAATACTTAAAAAAATTTTTAAAAAAGATTCTCCCTCTCTCTCTGCCCCTATCCCCCACTCACACACTTTCTCTCACTCTAAAAAGATTTAAAAACTAAAAAAAGTAGCAACTTAAATCTACTGGTAATCATAATAAACAACTCTAACCATTCAAGTGAGAAACTATGATAAATTAGTTATTATATTAGCTATTAAAACTGACTCATTTACTCATCATTATGTCCACCAACATTTCAAGGGCCAAAGAAAAACACATGTCCAACAAAATCATGAATTTTGAAATAATTGGTAAACTATAAATATGACAAATATTGTTACTTATTTTTAGAGAAAATTTTATCCTTTCCTAAATGATATTCACATATTTTTTAATTGCCTGATATATTTATAATCACACAAATAATGCATTTCAGAATTCTTTTTAAATATCATCTTTCTCTGCACAGACTGCAAAGCATTAACATTTGTTGACAAATCTCCACAGGGTCACTCACACAGATGTGTTTGATACAACAACTACCTCAGGCTTCTTACTTGAATGGCCTCACCTATTGTCATCTTCCTCAGACTTGGGGCGGTGGGGGGGGGGGGCAGGTGAAGACTCTATCATGATCATTAAAGGTTTTAAGAACACACTTCTGGGCTTTTTGTAACAACCCAGCCTGTAGTTTATGCTAATGGCAAAAGATTCTCAGGTCATTTCATTTGACTGCATACGAGCCCCTTTACTAGGAGTATAATGTTTGATAATAATATGGATTGTGCCGATGAGTATCAGGGGGACCAAAAAAAAGCACTACAAAGCCCAGAAATGTATCACCTATAAGATGTACCATTCTGAGATCCCTCTCTCTTTCCTAGGTCCATAGCTGGGAAACCCATTGTGCCCACTGTGTCCTTCCTAGGCCAGGCTCCCTAAGGAGAGATGCTATTCTGTGGCTGCTCCGTTTTTCTATTTTCAACTCTTTGTAGGGTCGCCTGGGTGGCTTAGTCAGTTAAGCATCGACTTCAGCTCAGGTCGCGATCTCATGGTTCATGGGTTTGAGCCCTGCCTTGGGCTGTGTGCTAACAGCTCAGAGCCTGGAGCCTGCTTCAGATTCTGTCTCCTTCTCCCTCTACCCCTCCCCTGCTCACGCTCTGTCTCTGTCTCTCAAAAATAAATAAATGTAAAAAAAAAAATTAACTCTTCATAAATTTCTTGCCCCCCACCCCCAGAAGGCCAGACTCCTAAGATTACTAGATTTCTTAGGAGCCCCCACTGCTCTGTTTTCTTATCTTTCCCAGCAGCCAAGCAGAGATCTGACTGATTCACCCCACTTACACACTGTTCTTATCTCCCACCTCTGACAGTTTGTTCCCTTTCTTTTCCTGTCTTTCTTACTTTGCTTGGCTCTCCCATTATAAATCAAAATTCACAAGGATGTTCATATACATCTACTTTTAGCAGAGTATAAGGTGGTATACATTTTACCTCAGCAAGACCTAATATAGGAATTAAATGTTTCAGCTTTAGAGCTAGTCTCTCTAGGTTTAAACTCAGGCCAACTCACTAGTTGTATCGCATAGAGCAAGTTACTTAACACCTCTGTGCCACACTTTCTTCACCTGTGAAATGGAGGTGACACCAATCTCAGGGAGCTAGAGTGAGAACCAAATGAATTAATACATGTAAAGTGCCCAGAACAGTGTTTGGCAATATAGTAGACACTCAATAAATTCCAGTTATTATTAACATAAAAATTAATTATCTTCATTATATTTAAGAAACTAAATTAGAAAAAAGTCTCAATAATAATTCAAGACTCTATACTAACGCCATTATATCTGTGCCTTAGATCTTGAAATCTAATCATGTAATTTCCTACTTTTCCTTTTTATCACAGGACAGAAAATGGAGTATTATCATGGAACATTTAAAATTTCAGATCTACAAGTCAATAGAAATTCTAGACAAAACAATACATACAACCTTAAGGACTTAAAGGAGATGAGTGAGAATTTGGTAAGTCAGATGTATTCTTTCTGTTTTAAAACAATGTTGAAGGAAGAGATTTGTGGATCATTTCCCTGAATATTTCTCAAAAGACTATTTTCAGACCACTTGCATTAAATCACCTTGAAAATTCCTAGGCCCCATTCCAGACGCACTGAATCAGTGTCTAATGGGATGGGTTGGCAGGGATGGGGGAACAAGGAAATCTCCATCCTAATAAACAGTGATTCTGATAAACCACCCTTTGTGGCTCAACCACCTTATCTAAAGGTAAGAGAATTGGGGCATCTAGGTGGCTCAGTTGGTTAAGTGTCTAACTGTTGATTTCAGCTCAAGTCATGGTCCCAAGGTCATGGTATCAAGCTGCATGTTGGGCTCTGCACTGAGCCTGGAGCCTACTTAAGATTTTCTCTCTTTCTCCCTTTGCCCCTCTCTCTTCCTTGCTCTCTCTCTCTCTCTCTAAAAAAATAAATAAATAAATAATAAAAATAAATAAAATAATAAAAATCCATAAATGGAAGTGAACAAATGCAGAGTGCATTTATGATAGTAATACTGTGTTTGAAAGTGGACTTTTAAATTTCAAGAAATCATGTATTTCTCAGAGTGAAGGAGCTTCACGTGCAAAGACTGAGATAGGTAATGACAGATTACAATCATGAGCACATGCAAGGCCATTCGCTGGCTGTCATTATTTATTACTCTCATTTTTTCACAAAACGTACTCCCATTCACCTCCCTCAGCAGGCAACCCTTCTTTGTGCCACATGTATTCTTTTGTTTGTATTCATTCCTGTAAAAATGTATTTTGTTGTTTTGTGTGCACATGCTTTTAATTTATTCTTTGTGTTATAAATCATTCATCTTAGTCATTTTGGGCCACTACATCAAACTACCAGATACTGAGTGGCTTGTAATATCAGATATTGATTTCTCAAAGTTCTGGAGGCTGGAGGTCTGAGATCAGGGAACAGCCAGGTCAGATTCTGATAAGGACCCTCTCTCAGGTTGCAGACTGCAGACTTCTCAGTGTATACCCACATAGTGGAGAACAGACCTAAAAAGCTCTCTGGGTCTCATTATAAGGGCACCACCAACCCCACTCATGACCTAATCACCTCTCAAAGGCCCCACCTCCTAACACCATTACATTGAGGGTTAGCGTTTCAACATATGAATTTGGGGGCAGGAGACAAATATTCAGCCCATGGCATCACTTTTTGTTTCATGCCTTTTTACTCAGAACTTTTTTTAAAGCTGTCCATGTTGCTAAATGTACACATAATTCACTGCTATTGACTACTACAAAATGGTTTATAGTGTGTTTTGCCATATTTTACCTCCTACCTATCATCCCAAGAAATGCTGCATCAAATAGCCTCCTACTTGTCCCCTATAGACCTGTGCAAGTTCTTCTGTGAGCAGAATTACTGGGTCACTGGGTGTGTACTCACTTAATTTAACTAATTAGTGTGGATTGCTCTTCAGAATGGCTGACCCAGTGTACACGCCCATCTGCAGTGCATAAGGATTCCTATGTCCCCACATCTTTGCCAACACTTGGTATTATTTGGCTTGCTGACTTCTGCCAGCCTAATAGGCAATAAGTTATGTCTTTTTGTGATTTAATTTACATTTTTCTAATTACTGAGTTTGTGCATTATTAAATATGCTTGTTAGCCTTTCGAGTTTTCATTTTTATAAATTGCTTGTACCTATCCTTTATTGAGTTTTCATTTTTATAAATTGCTTGTACCTATCCTTTACCTGTTTTTCTGTTAGAGTTATTTTGTTTTATTAGTGTTATTTTCTAGAAGTTCCTTATATTTTCTAGATATGAACAGTTTGCTGGTTGAGGAAATTATAATCATCCATTCTATCTTCTATTAATTTGGACCATGTTGTCCTTCATGAAATAGAAATCCATAATTTTGAAATGATGATCTTCATCAATTTTGTCTTATGTTTGTGTTTTTAAAGTTTTTTTAAGAAGGTATTCCCTCTTTAAGTCATAAAAATATTTTACTTTATTTTCTTCTATTAAGTTCAAAATTTTACCTTTTATATTAAGCCTTCAATGTATCTAAAGTCCACCTTTGTGTCTGATGTTAGGTAGGAACCCAGGTTGTATTCTCCAAATAAGTTTTCCCAATTTAACTAAACAATCTTTCCTCCCAATGGCACGGTTGTTCAGCTCTTTACATTTCTTCGCACCTGAATCTTGCAGAAAAGGAAACATGATCTATCTCCTCAAATTGCTTCATATATCTTTGGAGATATGAGAGTAATGAGCATGAAACTGAACAGCATGACATAATTAAGGACTAAATTGTATGCTGAGGACCATAAGGGCAGAAGAACTTCAAAGAAAAGGAAATTCAGCTAGGTTTCCCATGGTCAGGAAAGGCTTTGTATTATTTAGCCTTGTTTAAATGAAACAAGTGTCCTTTTTCCTCCACTCACCACCCAGTTACCTTCAGAAGAAGTATGTGAATGGTTCATGCCTCATCCTGCCACTCCTGTTTATTGTTGCTGAATCCCAATGAATGAAACCAGATTCTTCTCTCTGCCCTATATGGGTGCTAATTAGACAGCCAAGAAAGACAGGTTGCAGGTCCTGCTCTTCCTCATAATTTGGGATTTACTGATTTGAATGCAAATGGAGATGCAAAAGTAAAATGAGCTCATGCTCAGATACTGCTAAAAAGACTTCAGTAACCAGACACCAGTAATTCATGACACTCCCAAATAGGTAGGTCACTTTCTTCATTATTATAAGTTCGGGTAGGATCACTGTCTGATGTAGTACTTCATTTGAAGAAACATATTTCAGAAATATCAAGAAATACTTTTAAATTACAGGGTCATTACAGATGTGAAAGTCATAACCTTGTAATTCCATAACAATAGCTAGCATGTACTGAGTGCCAAGCGCTACGCTAAAGCACCTTACATGTATTTTAGTTAATCCTCAAAAACAACTTTATGAGGTAACTACAATTACTATCACAATTTTACAGATGAGAAAATCAAGGTACAGAAAAGTTAATTTACTCAAGATCATAGAGCTAGCAAATGTAGCTAGTAAATGATTACATATTCTTAATAAACTTCTGTCATCCATAAGAATAATCTGTGTGACTTTACTTCCCACCTACTATGGCACAAAATTCCAGAAATCAAGTAATTATCCCCAGTACATTAGTCTATTTCAATTACACTGTCAACATAGGCCAGTGGCCATCGTCTCATTAAAACTGGGAACAGTTGGGAATTTTCTTAGGGATGTCTCCCCATAAAAAAACACTCCCCCTGTGCCCAAGGAGCACTCAGGGACACCAGAAAGGAGCTTAAAATGATCCTCCAAATATCCTTAATGCTATGTCTCTAGAACTGTAGAAAAAAAGGAGCTTGGAAACAGAAAGAAATGCAGAGATAAACTAGTTAGAAACACTCTAAAGGAATTAGAAAACAAAAGTGAGAGATTGGGCTCTGATCAACACTGAAGCAGGAAGTGTTTCTACTGAGAAAAATTAGTCGAGATAAATTTAAACTTAGCAAAAGTATTAGTCCTAAAGTTTGGATTTGCAGAAGGTAAAAGAAGTAAAAGATGCTCCATGCTTGGTGTAGGATTGTGGCCCTATGCCTGGAGAGAAGATACTGGATTTGGAAGATTTAAGAAAAAACTAAGCAGACATTATCAAGAAACTTCATGTTCAGAGGTTAGAAAAATTGAATGGAGAGTATGGCCAAGTCCTTTCCTGAGAACACAGACCTACATTTATTTTGAAATTAAAGATTAGGCATGTTTAAAAGAGGAAGATGTGTAACACCTCTACCTTAATTTGAATCCTGGAAGAAAAAGATAATTGTTGTATATTTCATGTCTAATCTGCAATGTAACACTGCAAAGGAGGCATTATTATCCACACTTTAGGGATAAGGGAACTAAACCTCTGAAGTTAAGGTCCATAGCCAGTAAATGACAGACGGGAGATTTGAAGCCATATAGGTAATTTGAATATGTGCTTTTCCACTAAATTGTTCAACTTGTCAGGAAGAAACTCAGCTAATATAGGAAGCTCAACTCTGTGTCAATTCTTCTCCCATTTAATATTTAAATTTATAAAGATTATAAATCCCATATGCTGTGCTAGGTAATTTAAGCAACACATTGGGTTTACTTGTTATAAAAGTGTGTCCTCCTCCATAGTATCCTCACTTTCCTGTTCAGTTTTTGGTCCAGCTTTATTGAAACACAATTTACAGATAACATTGTGTCAGTTTACAGTGTAAAGCATGTTGATTTGATGTATTGCAAAATGATTATCACTGTAACACTTCCATCATGTCACATAATTACTATTTTTTTGTGGTGAGAACATTTCAGATCTTATACTGTTAGCAACATTCAAGCAGCATTCAGTATTATTATCTATAATCACTGTGCTGTACATTAGATCCCTAGAACGTATTCATCTTATAATTGGAAGTTTATGCCCTTTGATCAACATCTCCCTGCTTCTCCCACCCCTCCCCCTCAGCCTTGGTAACCACCATTCTATTCTGTTTCTGTGAATTCATCTTTTTAGACTCCACATATAAGTGATATCATACAGTATTTGTCTTTGATTTATTTCACTTAGCATGATGCCCTCAAGGTCCATTCATGTTGTCCTAAATAGCAGGATTTCCTTCTTTCTCATGGTTGAATAATATTCCATATGTATATATACATATATATGACATATTATTGTATGATTGTGTGTATATATATATATATATATATATATATACACATACATATATACATACACACACACACACACACACACACACACAACATCACATCTTCTTTATCCATTTATCATTTGACAGGCACTCAGGTTGTTTACATATCTTAACTACTGTGAATAATGATGCAATGAACATGGGAGTACAAATATCTCTTCTGTATGCTTGCTTTCATTTCCTTTGGATATATACCCAGAAGTATGATTACTGGGGCATATTATAGTTCTACTTTTAATTTTTTGAGAAACCTCTATACTATTTATGACAGTGGTTGTACCAATTTACATTCTTCAAAAGAGTGCACATTCTTCAAAAGAGTTGCATCCTCTCCAACACTTGTTATCTCTTGTCTTTTTGATGATAGCCATTCCAAAAGGTGTGAGATGATATTTCATTGGGTTTTAATTTGCATTCCCTGATTATTAGTGATGTTAAGCCCCTATTCATGTACCTGTTGACTATTTTGCTATGTCTTCTGTGGAGACATGTCTATACAGATCTTATACCCATTTTTAATCAGATTTTTTTGAGTTGTATAAGTTCTTTATATAGTTTGGATATTAACCCTTTATCAGATGTATGATTTGCAAATATTTTCTCCCATTCCACAGGTTGCCTTTTCATTTTGTTGATGACTTCCTTTGATGTGCAGAAGCTTTATAGTTTGATGGAGTTCCACTTAGCAATTTTTGCTTTTGTTGCTTATGCTTTTGGAATCATATTCAAATAATTGTTGCCCCAACCAATGTCAAGAAACATTTTGCTCTATTTTCTTCTAGAAGTTTTATGGTTTCAGGCCTCATGTTTAAATCTTTAATCTTTAATTTTGAATGAATTTTTAATTTAATTATTTTCAGTTTAATCTTTAATTTTGAATTATTTTTGAGAAGGAGTAAAGGGGCCCTATTTCATTCTTCTGCATGTGGTTATCCAGTTTTCCAACACTATGTATTGAAGAGATTATCCTTTCTCCACTGAGTATTCTTGGCTGCCTTATTAAATATTAGCTGGTCATATATGTGAGCATTTATTTCTGGGCTCTTGATTCCTTTCCATTGTTCCATGTGCCTTTTTATGTCAATACCATGCTGTTTTGATTATTATAACTTTGTATTAGACTTTGAAATCAGGAAGTGAAATCAAGAAGTGGCTTTGTTCTTCTTTCTCAAGACTATTTGGCTACTCAGAGTCTTTTGTGGCTCCATACAAATTTTAGGATTTTTTTCTATTTCTGTGAGAAATGCCACTACAATTTTAATAGAGAGTGCATTGTTCTATAGATGCTTTGGGTAGTATACGCATTTTAACAACATTAATTTTTCCAATCCATGAACATGGAATATCTTTCATTTATTTTTGTCTTCTTTGATTTCCTGCATCGAAGTGTTACAGTTTTCACTTCCTTGGTTAAATTTATTCCTAAGTATTTTATAATTTTTGATGCTACTGTGAATGGGATTATTTACTTTCTTTTTCAGATATTTCATTGTTAATATATAGAAATGCAGCCATTTTCTGTATGATTTTGTATCTTGCAACTTTACTGAATTCATTGATTACTTATCTGCTTTTTTGTGGGAATCTTTAGGATTTTCTCTATATAAAATCATATATCTGCAAATAAAGACAATTTATTCCTTTTTGATTTAGATACCTTTTATTTCTTTTTCCTGCTTGATTGCTTTGGCTAGAACTTCTACCATGTTGAATAGGAGTGGTGAGAGTGGGCATCCTAGATATCTTGTTCCTGATCTTAGGAAGATTTCAACATTTCCCTGAGGTATATTGTATAATCTGTGGACTTGCCATAGATGGCCTTTATTATACTGAGGTATGTTCTTTCTATTTACAACTTGCTGAACGTTTTTATCATGAAAGGGTGTTTCATTTGTCAAATGATCTTTCTGCATCTATTGAGATAATCATGTGATCTTTATCTTTCATTCTATTAATGTGTGTATTACATTTATTGATTTGTGTATGTTGAAGCATCCTTACACATCAGGAATAAATACTGCTTGATCATAGTGTGTGATCCTTTTAATATGTTGTTGAATTTGATTCACTAATTTTGTTGAGAATTTTTGCATCTATGTTCATCAGAGATTTTAGCCTATAGTTGTTTTTTTAAATTTTTTAATTTAATTTATTTTTTAAAATTTATATGCAAATTAGTTAGCATATAGTGCAACAATGATTTCAGGAGTAGATTCCTTAGTGCCCCTTACCCATTTAGCCTATCCCCTCTCCCACAACCCCTCCAGTAACCCTCAGTTTTTTCTCCATATTTATGAGTCTCTTCTGTTTTGTCCCCCTCCCTGTTTTTATATTATTTTTGTTTCCCTTATGTTCATCTGTTTTGTCTCTTAAAGTCCTCATAGGAGTGAAGTCATATGATTTGTGTCTTTCTCTAACTTCACTAGCATAATACCCTCCAGTTCCATCCACGTAGTTACAAATGGTAAGATTTCATTCTTTTTGATTGCCGAGAAATACTCCATTGTGTGTGTGTGTGTGTGTGTGTGTGTGTGTATACACCACATCTTCTTTATCCATTCATCCATCGATGGACATTTGGGCTCTTTCCATACTTTGGCTATTGTTGATAGTGCTGCTATAAACCCACATCTTCTTTATCCATTCATCCATCGATGGACATTTGGGCTCTTTCCATACTTTGGCTATTGTTGATAGTGCTGCTATAAACACTGGGGTGCATGTGTCCCTTCAAAACAGCACACCTATATCCGGTGGATAAATGCCTAGTAGTGCAATTGCTAGGTAGTAGGGTAGTTCTATTTTTAGTTTTTTGAGGAACCTCCATACTGTTTTCCAGAGGTAGCCTGTAGTTTTCTTATAGTGTCCTTATCTGGCTTTGGTATGAGGATAATGTTTACCTTGTAAAATGAATGTGGGAGTGGTCATTCCTCTTCAATTTTTTGGAAGATTTTGGGAAGAATTGGTGTTAATTCTTTTTTAAATGTTTGGTAGAATTCATTAGTGAAACTATATGGTCCTGGGTTTTTCTGTATTGAAGGGTTTTGATTACTGATTCAACCTCCTTACTCCTTACTGATGTATTCACATTTTTAATTTCTACATGATTTAGTCTTGGTAGGTTGTATATTTCCAAGAATTTAACCGCTTATTCCAGGTTATCCAATTTGTTAGTATATAAATTTTCACAGTCATCCCTTATGATCTTCTGTATTTTTGTAGCATCATTTGTAATATTCTTTCATTTTCTGATTTTATTTGAGTCTTCTTTTTTTTTTTCCTTAGTTTGCCAAAGGTTTTGTCAATTTTCTTTAACTTTTCAAAAAAACAACTCTTAGGTTTTTTTTAATCTTTTCTGTCTTTTAGTCTCTATCTCATTTATTTCCACTCTGATCTTTGTTATTTCCTTCCTTCTGCTAATGCTAGTTTTTTCTTCTACTTCTTTCTTTAAGTTTTAATTCCAGTTGAGTTAACATAGTGGTATATTAGTTTCAGGTGAACAATAGTTTTTCCTTCTTTTTCTAGTTGCTTGATGTATGTAGTTAGATTGTTTATTTAACATCTTTTTTTCTTAATGTAGGCATTCATCACTATGGACTTCTATCTTAGAGCTCTTTTGCAGCATCCCATAGTTTTGGTATGCGTTTGCATTTTCACTTGCTTCAAGATATTTTTTTAATTTTTCTTTTGATTTCTCCTCTAACTCATTGGTTGTTGAGAAGTGCATTGCTTAATTTCCACATATTTGTGAATTTTCTAGCTTTCCTCAGTTCTTAACTTCTAGTTTCATACCATTGTGGTCACAGAAGATAGTATCATTTCAATCTTCTTAAATATTTGCTAAGACTTGTTTTGTACCCTATGATGATCTACCCTAAAGAATGTTCTGTGTGTGCTTGAGAAGAATGTGTATTCTCTTGTTGGGTGGATTGTTGTTTATATATCTGTTAAGTCCATTTGATGTGAAAAATGGTTAGGTCCAAGGGTTACTTGTTGATTTTCTGTCTGGATGATCTATCCACTGCTAAAAATGGGATATTAAAGTCCTCTATTATTATTGTATTATTGTCTATTTCTCTCTTCAGATCTGTCAGTTTTTGCTTAATTTATTTAGGTACTCTGATGTTAGGTACAATATTTATAATGGTTCTATCTTCTTGATGAATTGACTCCTTTATCATTATATAATGACATTCTTTGTCTCTTGTTACTAGTTTTGGCTTATGGTTTCTTGTTTGTACCAGTTTTTGAGGAGGAAGACAACAGAAAAACAACTATAATATGGGAAGGAGGTGGATGGAAATATCAGCATATATTTATTTAGCATAAATAATCTATGACTGGAGGGAAAATGTGGATGGTTGTTTTCTGAGAGAAGTTTTTTTGAGAAAGGAAGCAATATGAACCATCTCAAAACTTCCTGATAAAGCTATGAATATAGCACAGTCTTCACTCTACTGGATAATCTATTTAGATGATGGCTCATCATTCAGGAACTGTACAAGAGTCTAAGAGTAATGATTCATATCCTCTCTTTCTCACAGATTAATCAAATTTAGAGATATCAAAGACAACACACCTGGAGAGGACAGGAACCTTCTAAAGAAATGACCTTTCCTTGCCTCAGGCATTCTGGTTTAACTATCTTTGGTGCAACTTTAAATACACACAAATTACATATTTTCCTCTTCTAAAATGGTAATTTAGAGATCTAAGCTTTTGTGGTATACTGAAAGTTAATAATTTATTCTTTATCACCCTTCATTGCAAACATTTTAATTTCTTGAATTTACTTTGCCTCTCAATCTCAGGAATACAAACAAATTTGGGGTAAGGGTACCTTACAAACCAATTTGTAAGGTAATACAAACCAATATATTGCTACTTACTATGTGTGATTAAACAGTCAGAGATGTCCATCTGTTTCTTTCTGACAGTCTACAAGGAAACACTGAGGAAGGACCAGTATAGTCAAATAAATAACTTTGATAATATCCTATAATGTCACGATCCATTTGCTGATACTATTACCTCATGGTTTAAAGTAATCATACTTCCAAATCAGGAGACTATAGATGCTGGAGAGGATGTGGAGAAACAGGAACCCTCTTGCACTGTTGGTGGGAATGCAAATTGGTGCAGCCGCTCTGGAAAGCAGTGTGGAGGTTCCTCAGAAAATTAAAAATAGACCTACCCTATGACCCAGCAATAGCACTGCTAGGAATTTATCCAAGGGATACAGGAGTACTGATGCATAGGGGCACCTGTACCCCAATGTTTATAGCGGCACTCTCAACAATAGCCAAATTATGGAAAGAGCCTAAATGTCCATCAACTGATGAATGGATAAAGAAATTGTGGTTTATATACACAATGGAATACTACGTGGCAATGAGAAAAAATGAAATATGGCCTTTTGTAGCAACATGGATGGAACTGGAGAGTGTGATGCTAAGTGAAATAAGCCATACAGAGAAAGACAGATACCATATGGTTTCACTCTTATGTGGATCCTGAGAAACATAACAGAAACCCATGGGGGAGGGGAAGGAAGGAAAGAAAAAAAAAAAAGAGGTTAGAGTGGGAGAGAGCCAAAGCATAAGAGACTGTTAAAAACTGAGAACAAACTGAGGGTTGATGGGGGGTGGGAGGGAGGGCAGGGTGGGTGATGGGTATTGAGGAGGGCACCTTTTGGGATGAGCACTGGGTGTTGTATGGAAACCAATTTGACAGTAAATTTCATATATTAAAAAATAAAAAAATAATAATAAAAAAAAATAAAGTAATCATACTTCCATAGTACTCCAGTCACACACCCTTATTACACAGGATCCAACTGCCATCTCTAATAGACACAGCACTGGGTTCACAGCTGTGGGAGGTTTTGTTTTTTTTTAAAGGATTTTTGTGAACACAAAGTGACGTGATACCCAGAAAGCCACCAAAGCTTCAGAATCCTGTAGATACCATCACTGCTCAGGTTGGCCATGCCATACATAGGTTTAGAAAAATTATTCATAGCTGACTTTTTGATTCTTGGGTTGTACCAAAGATCTAGAGTTTTAAATAGATAGAACTTTTAAAAATTGCAATAAGAACTATAAAGATTATAGTCCTAATTTTAAAGGACAAAGAAAACAGACTGCCTTTGGAGGGGGATATAACAGTTTCTTGATCTCTTACATGCTGCCTGCTACACATCAGTGAGTAGGAGTTTTATTTATTTATTTATTTATTTATTTATTTATTTATTTATTTTAAGTTTACTTATTTAGTTTGAGAGAGAGAAAGAGAGCGTGTGCAAGTGGTGGGACAGCAGAGAGAGAGAAAGGGAGAGAGAGAATCCCAAGCAGGCTCCACATTGTTAGCACACACCCCAACGAACCACAAGATCATGGGTTCAAGATCATCGTGGGTTCAACCCACGAACCACAAGATCATGACCTCAGCCAAAGTTAGATGCTTAATTGTGAGCTGCCCAAATGCCCCAATAGGGGCTTTTACTAAAAACACACTTGTGTGCTCCTCCCAAGGTCAACTGGCTCATTACTTTTTCATCTTGGGCAAGTCACTTCCTCATCTCTGTAATGCAGATAATAATAGTATTCACCTCAGAGGGTTGAGGAAAAAAGCAAAGGAGCTCATAAATACAGTGGAGTTTGTGCTTGCTGCATAGGTGATCCACAACAGTGATGACTATTCCTACTATAATATCTATTGTAGTCTCACCTGGGAGGGGCTTTCCACAAGCAATGAAATTACCTGAAAATGTCCATAAGGCGAAAGACTTCCCATCAGTAATTCACAGTCAATTTGCTTTTTTCTCCAGAAGCATTGATCTAAATCTGATGAAAAGCTCATTAAAAACTCTTGCAAGTTTCCTGGTAATTGCAAGTCTTTCTGATAAATTCTCATTTTTTTTCATTCATTCATTCAACAAAAACATGCTACATTTCTACATAGTATGGAATGAGAAAAGATCAATCACCACACTTAACATAAAGGGTTTGCAGTTGAATAAAGGAGATAATATATTTGCATAAATAACTATATTAAGGGAATAGTAGTAAGTATAAGATGGATTAGAAAAATCACAACAGAAAGAGGAAAGATTAAGGAATAACCACAAAGAAGCTTCAAGGAATAACCACAAAGAAGGTATTATCTGAAATAGACATTGAAGGAGAGATATGATTCAGAAAAGCAGAGCCAGCAGAATGGGGGAGGGTGCTATAGTTTCAAGGAATAGCCTGAGAAGGGCAAGTATAAAGGAAACAAGGGCCAGGGCTGACAGGTACACATGGTTGAAGACTGGACAGGATGGAAAATGGGCAGAAGGGGAAGTCCTTGAATATCTGACTCTGTAACCAGAGGCCCAAATGAATTGTGCTTTACTCTTTGTACTTAGAGTTCAGCCCTTGTAGCAAGGCAATCTCAATTAAGACTTATTTAAGGCAAAACAAGTGTTGTTTTTCTAAAGCATCTCTTATACTGTTCTTTGTGTGCTGATCTTATTGTAATTAGGAGAAAGCAACAGGATCTGAAGTTTTCTTCATGGCACATTGGTGAGTCCTTTAATTCTCAGGGCTCTTCTGCTGTGACAGTGGAAGAAACTGCTTTCATATTCCATTGGCCAATCTTCAGTGGCATATCTATCTGAAGTTTACAGCGTCAACCCTGAAACACCTCCTACTACCAAGACTGCTGAGAGGAGCCCAGTTGGGGAGCATCTGACAGTGAAAGGCTGGCGACGTGTGTAAACAGGGTTCTTTCCGGAATGGGAGCTGAATGGTTGGGCGAGGCTGTGTGTTGGAGTTAACAGCCTCTCCCTCACTCTTTTATTAAACACCCAACTAACCTTCAATTGCCCTTTTAGAACTTAATCTCAGTGCAACTTCCAGCATTACAAAATCATCAAGCATAACGAGGTACTAGCCTGAAAGGGGGAGGGTCTCTGTTAAATTAAGAGACTAATCCCAACTATCAGACTCTGCCAATGCCCCCAGAAGGGAGGTGGGATAAATTTATTAATCACTATCTCTATTAGCTTCTGTGAATAATAAATTTATAACAAACTGGCACGCAGTTAAAAAAAAAAGCGTCCTTTGAAACTTCTACAAATTTAGAATGCCAAATTATTGGCAGAATGTTTCTTATGAGGCAAGCCTTATCTTCTAGGAAAGATTAATCATTATTTTAGGGTCTAAGAAAGCTAGTTCATATGTAAAATCCACTCAGCAATAAAGTTTATGTTCATGTTTTCCCTGATTTTCCCCTGCTGAAAATCCCTTTTTGGTAGAAACCCATTTAGCCAGTCCCTGTGCCCTAGTGTTTCTCAAAGTGTTTTCCTCAGGCTACCAGGATCACCCCAGGCTAATCAAAGAGGCTTTATAGGGGCAGGGTTTTGAATTTGTATTAGAAAGAAGAAAACTTCTTTATTTCTATGATTACTAAAGTCACTTAAACCAAAGATGGAATTGATGCTGGGTGCAGATAGTCTTCTCAGCAGGCATGTGGCCAGATGAATGATGTCATCTAAAGCCAAAAACTTAATCCAATATCTTCACCAACAAGTTATGAACAGCCAGCAGAACAATTGTGGGTGGAATTTCAGAGGATAATTACAAATCAAACTTCTATAAATACACAACTGCTATTTGCTTTTCTTCCTTTTACTACTTGACACTCCTCTCCCTGTTTTTGTTGTTGTTGTTTTGTTTTGTTTTTACCTTTTCTTTGCTTTTGGATCTCCCCCCAGATACTGAGTAAAAGACTAGCTATGTGTTGTGTAACAAAAAAAGAAATTAAATTTAAAGAGTTCCATTTCTAGCATATGAACCGCACATTTCCTCAGTCCATTTAAGCTTTTCTTATGTAAATACAAATAAATGTATATTTTGGATACTGGCATTTTTTTAAAATTTCTAAATATTGCCTTTGATCTTCAGGTTTATAAATACATTACCAATTATAGCTTGATAAATGTTATACTTTCTTTTTTTTTTTAATTTTTTTAACGTTTATTTATTTTTGAGACAGAAAGAGACAGAGCATGAATGGGGGAGGGTCAGAGAAAGGGAGACACAGAATCCGAAACAGGCTCCAGGCTCTGAGCTGTCAGCACAGAGCCCGACGCGGGGCTCAAACTCACGAACCGCGAGATCATGACCTGAGCCGAAGTCGGCCGCTTAACCAACTGAGCCACCCAGGCACCCCTAAATGTTATACTTTCAATCAACCAACTGTTTATTTTATAACTTATTGTTATGGGTTCTGTGAAAGAACCTGAAGCAACATGTGCATCATATTTATCAAGGAGGCTGTGTGATAACAAGAGATGAAACTACAAGCAGAAGATCTAAACTTAAGTCCCAGTTTATTATCCACCTGATGCCAGTGAAATTTATATAATGTCTTCAAGTGTCAGCTTCCTCTTCAAATAAACTAAGAATCAAAATAATTTTTATTCCATACCATTATTGTAAGGGTTAAATGCGATTAGGAGTATTTTGTTTCCCAGGTAAGCACTTGTGAATGCCTGATAGTGCCAAGGAAGTCATGACTTGTTCCTTGATCTCTGAAACAGCTTTCCATTTATTCCATTTATTTTTTCCATTTATTCCATTTATTCCCATTTATTTTTCTATTTATATTTGTGTTTTTCAAAATGAGAGTTGGTCTTCTTGCGCCTTAGGGATTTGGGACATTGTTTTTACACATTTGGCTCATCACATTCATCAAACGTGAAATGGAATGCTCAAATTTAGATGACACTGTTGCCACCAAGTGGTCACCAGGAGATATTGCAATCCAGTATCCAGGTGTGCTAAGCCACAGCCACATGATGTCAGATCAGGCAATTAAAATTCTGTGCAATAAGGCTTATCTTCTTCTTCCTTCGTGATATGAAATGAGTGATAAAACTCTAATCTAAATCTTCAACACCATCTTACTCTTTATTCCTCTCTGATTTACCCTAGGGCCCACAATCAAAAACAATTAAAAAATCGTTGGCTCTCCCACATCCCTAATGCCTCTTTATACTTTCCACCAAAGACCTACAAAGAAATCTGAGACCTGAAACACCAGGATGGGGGTTAGGGAACCACCAGAAGTCCATTGCCAAAATATACTTAGAATTTTGTGTGTGTGTTTAATCTTTATAACCCTATGAGCAGTATATCAATATCTCAGTTTGGAAACTGAGGCTCAGGTTGGGTTCGGTAACTTACAAGGTTGCCCAGTTCATGAGCGGCAGGATAGGCTTCAAACCCAGTACTCAACCAAGGTTCTCTCCACCATCTCTCAAGGTTTCCCTGGATGTCCCACCTTGGCTCTATATCTTTTACTTTACCTTCTATATAATTTTAGGAAGATATCTTCTATTCTGGATATCTATGTCAGCACATTAGAATCACCTGGGGAGATTTTTAAAAATATGAATGCCTAGATTCCCTCCAGATCAATTATAACCAAGACTCTGAGATAAGGGCTCCAGCATCTATAATTTTAAGGAAAAAAAATGCCAATGATTCTGCTGCACTGTGAGAGTTAAGAACCACTGGTTTAAATAATATTACTCATGTTAAAACTTCTTTTTATTGTTTTAGCATTTAGTCAGGGGGATATCCTTACTATAAAATATTAACACAGAGTTTCTGTCTTGTAATAACAGGTGGATGAGATATTTATAGATTCGGCCTTGAACAAGCATTATATCAAGAACCAAGTAGTGAGACTGACGTATGTATATTTGGGCAAAGGTGGAGTCACAGCCTGGAGGGACATAGGGCAAAGGAGATAGGAATTCCTCACATATTGTTGCCTCTGTGAGCTTGGCTCTTGCCTAGGATTTCTCATTAATAGCATCTCTACAGTGGTTTGGAGATATACTGCTGGCCACCATTTTTAAAATGTAAAAACTAAGATGCAGGGAGGTTAAGTGATACATTCAAAGTTCCCCAAGTGACAGAACAAGGATTTAAACCCCATGAGCTGATTATAAGGTCTGGGACTAACAGAACCTGTGGCCTTGGGAAAACCCAGCAGCATGTCACTGCATACACCAAGTTCTTTCTTTCAGACATATCATTTCAAAAATAAGAAGGCCAAGTTGGCTACATAATGGGATCATAAGTTTTACTTGTAACAAAGTCCCAGTAACAGGAGGCATGCCCAAACAAAAAGATGTTCCTGTTTTAATAAGTTTTCTGTTTGTTATGGTAGAAGGGGGAAGTTCATATCAATTGCTGAAATAGCTCAGAGGTTTCAATTGTGTTATTTGGAAAGCATGTAGCAGAACACACACATAATAAATACAAATCTATGGACCTGTATGACTCATCTTCTTAAAAATGTATATATTCAAAGAGATTTATATTAAGAAATAATCACTTTTATCACCAATAGACTAATGCCTTATTGGAAGACTTATTCCACGTTCCTTATACCTTTACTAAATAGCCAGTGACCTCCAGAAGAATATTATTAATTGGATAAATTGTATAATATTTAGGAGATAAAAAGCACATATTTGTTGAAATTTTCTAGAGTTCACATCCTCTATTTTCAAATTCTGATTTGCCATACCATTCTAGCAATATTATTACAGTCTTGTGAACTCATTTGAATTTATAGTCATTATCATTATGTAAGTTTTTGTGTGTGTCCAGAGAAACTCCACCTTGTAAACAAGGTCTTCCCTTTGATTCAAGAGGGAATACATTTGACAATTGGACATAAAATTCTGGTTATTATATCTTCACATTCTAGAGCCTAAATGGACCACAATATATAAAAAGCCTCAAAATCAATATGATTTCCTCTTTTTTTAGTTAAAAGATTTGGGACAATAAGGCCTATTGTGCTTTTCAGAGCTTGGGTCTTTTTAGGTGTAAAAATAAGAGATATAACAGATCAATACATAGATTTCAATTTTTTAAAGACCTTTAATTGTTTGGCTTTCCTAATTTAAGAGGAAAAACTGAATACTACAGGTAAAGGGACTTGAACTTGTTCATATGAAGAAAGTTCAAATAACTGGACATGTGTAATCTAGGGAAGACTCAAAACCAAGAATGCTGTTGTCTTCAAATACTTTATGTGGAAGAGAAAATTAAGGTTCTATATATGTCCCAAACTAGACCTAAGCTTAATGTAATGGAAGATATAGGAAGACATATTTCAACTCAAAATGAAGAACTCTCTTAAAATCAGAGCTGACCAAAGAGAAATAGCCTCTTGAGGGAAGTAAATTTCCCATCATTTTAATTACTGTACTGGGATTAGAGGGCCACTTATCACGAATGCTGTAGAGGTGGTTTAGGTATCAGATACATGAGCGATTGGCCAAAGAGACCACCAAAGTTTCTTCCAATTCTCAAACTTTATGATTCTGAGAAAAATATTTTCTGATATCTGAGTCTTACCCAACTGCTATAACAAGCCTTCAAATTAATGGGGGAAATTTACAAAAAACATAATGGAAACTCGAAGAGACAACATATGAAATGACCTTGGGTCAGAGAGTGACATACAGATGAATGTCAATGTGAGAGGATTAGTCCTTGACATTTGCAGCAATTAAGATATAATTTAGGAGCATTAAGTATAGGAAAGAGTATGATATGATATCCAATGTATTCTTGGAATAAATACCTTTCTCTTGTATGTTGTAGGCCAGAGGAAGATGGTGTGAAAGTAGATATCATTATGATATTCCAGTTCCCCTCTTCTGAGCAAAGAGCCATGATAAAGGAGAAAATCCATAGCATCTTAAATCAGAAGATAAGGACCACAAGAGCCTTGTCAATAAATGCCTCCTCAGTTCAAGTTAATGGTAAGTAGGTGCACCTTCTGTGGTATGTGAAGTTTTCTATTAGGTCCATTTTATGTCTAATCTTAACCTTACTTGCCATTATTTCCTTTCCAAATAATAGCTAGAATTTAGATGGAAAAAAATTTCAAGTTAAAAATATGACATTTCAAGGTTTTATTTTTCTCTGTTGAAAACATGTCTGAAGTTAGTTGTCAAGTGGTTTATCCTATAGGTATTGACTGGTACTCATCATAAAATAAGGAAACCTTACCACTAACAGAGAATTAATCTGACTCAGCCACTGCCTTCATGACTAAGCAAGTGAAAATACCAAGCATTTAGCAACTACTACTTTTCTAAGTGGGACCTTCCTAAAACATGAGGTCATTTGTTGCCTTTTAAAAATATGGATAGTTTCTATATATAGTCAAGTTATGAAGTTTCTGTTTTTTCCTATGGGCATTTGGGAATATGATAAACCAACTTTGTAGCCACTAAAGCCATCTTTTAAGTGATGCTTTAAAAATCACTGAGCTGGAAAAAAAATCATTAGAACCATTCTACTATACCATTATCATTTCTCTGAACAGGAAAATCAGTCTTTATCAAGGCCTTCTCTATGCCCTTCACGTGCAGCATCTAATTTCTATATTCTTATGAAATAGGCAAATTTATCTTTTATAGATATAAAAGAGATAAAAAAAGTAAGGACTCTAATAATTAAAATGATATAAGATTCAAGTCTAGATCTCTAATTTCTTGAGAGACTCTATATAAAAAGGGTTCTGTGGTCAGACACATCTTAGAAATTCTGTCTATGATATTAATCTCTTACGTTAGCATATTAAAGGCTCTGAGGAGTCCAGCCAAACAGAAACCTGTTCACCCTTGTACATTAAGCTGCTTCCACAAGCACCTACTTCTGGCAGACAAGTGCAAATTTCCCCTACAAATTCCAATGGACACCAGACTTAAGAGAAGCACAAAGGAAGTGATTAATATCAGAGGTGAAACAGGATGCCCTGCCCTTGTAAGGGTCTGGCTGACTCTTCAAGAGGAAACCTGACCAGGAAGTGAAAATCTGAGGGAATGGGATGGGCAGGAGTCTGCTGAAGTGACAAAGAGTCAGCTACTCCGGGAATAAAGCCTGGGACCTCTCCCAACCCAGGAGGGAAGGGCTTAATCCACCTTCTTTGTTAGGTGGGGAAACAAATGAATCAAGGTTGTGAAATAGTGGCAATTCTGATAAATTATATGATGTGTTACAATTATAATTTCCAATAACCAGTTAATTTGGCAGAAATTTAAAAGCCTGAACTATCTGAAACCAGAAATGAAGCATGAAATGGTTATCAGTTGCCTACCTTTTGTTTTTTCACAGGGTCAGTTTGTGTGCTATAGTTTACTTTAATGACTAAGAAATTATTAAAAGGCAGGGTGTGCTGATTGAGAACCTATTTTGATCCCACTGAGTCACTGCAAGACCACCCAAGTAATTGGCCCATGACTTTACCTCCATTCTCTCAACAGTAAAATTGCACTAATAATGTTTGTTCTTCCTACAACCATAGAAATAGCATGAGGATATATAAGAAAGTAGAACATATGCAACAAATAGGCCATTACCACTTAGAAAGCTAGTAAGTTGCACATATGCTTTGTACACAATGCATGTGATTAGTAGTAGAATAAGCCAGAACCTTCATGGTTTCAAAATTTCCAAATGTAAAAGGATCAGTGTTTACTAGCACGTAGGAAAACCCATTTAGTGAAAAGCTCAGTATTATCCTCAAGGCAATTTTTACAGGCAAAATCATTGCTCTCTAGGAACACTCAATCTGGGGGATTCCCAATGAATGGAAAACTGCCAAAATTCTAAACCAAGTCTAGAAATAACCCTGCAGCCCAAGATTGTCTGTCATTTGTCAAGAATCTGTGTTTTGTTTTGTTTTGTTTTGTTTTCAGGAAAAAACAAAACTACGTGGTGTGGGCCCTTTATGGGATGCAATGTGTCAAAGCAAAGCTAAAATCAACTTCTTTGCATTGCAAACACCATAGTTATGAAAGAGCAGCTCACTGTTCACATTTGGTTCATGTGTGCTCCAGTTCCTCTGATGTTACTTACAGCGTGCAGAGCCCTAATTACTAGATTACTCTCAACTCAAAGTATGTTAGAGGGTCACTCTCATGTCTAAGGTGTTAGTTTATTTCTCTCCTACACATGAAAAGTAAAATTCTTTGGTAAAAATTAGTTATGTTCACTGGTTGAAATAAATAAAATACTTTATCCTCATTCTGCTCATAAGCCTTTTTACCTTGAAAATCATCACAGTTTTCATATAACCTTCCACTGATTTCAATTTAAATGCTCATGTTTCCTTTGTCAGAATCCTAACTGTTGGAAATTGACAGAATTTAACTTTATATTCTCTCCAATAATTGGTCTTTACTAATACTTAGCAGATGTTGGATAAGAATACACAAGTTTATTCTTCAGAAAAAAAATCATTTTGATACTTTAGAAACTGTGTTTTATAAATATTATTCAATATAGTTTATTTGGGTGGTTTATTTTTTCATTCCTAAACCCTTTGACCAAAAAAATGCTTATGCGAAAGCTTAAATAGAAGAAATAAAAGCAGAGTTGTTCTGACTGAGGCTGGATTTGAGCTTGGAGATCTGTCTACTTGCTGCCTCTTTCCCCATTTCACTTCACCCCTGAAATGAAATCCAAAGAGGTTTTATCCTGCACAATTAGAAAACAACTGTTCTGTATTAACACAATTTATGAATTTTAATCATCCACTGTTTGTGCCTTAATCACCCACTGCTTGAGGATTTACCCACCTAATTAGAGGTTGCCTACAAATATCTATAAAAATTGTATACATATCCTGTTTTATTGGGTAGCCATTCTCCTGAATATTTGTTCAACTGTCTAGAATCCATACATAGTCAATATCCTCTGGTAATTTCTGGTTATTGAGACCAACTGAGAGAATATCATATTATCATTCTATGTTCTCTTTTGTTTTTCAGCAATGAGCTCATCAACAGGAAAGCTAACTGTCCAAGCATGTAAGTCTAGTTAGCTTATTAAGAAAAGTTCAATTTCCACATCAGAAGAGAAAATATCTTCAAATATTAGCTCATAATTTCCCATCCATGTCATACATTTTCTTTGGAAGAGAATAACAATTGGACAATAAACAAGTATTTTTTTTCTAGCTCTGAAACCAATCTTTACATCATGTTCAAGAAAAACATTTTACATGGTAGGAATTTGGGGGCAATTTGAATAAACTATGTATTTCTGGCTTGGAATAAATGGGCTTGCTTTTCTAATTTTTAAAAATGCTATGAAATGTTCTTTCTGTTGAGAAAGGAAATAATGAGAAAGTGATAAATGGGGAGGAAATAGACTCCATTATTCATGACTGAGCTATAAAATGTGCTTATTATGTTCATTTTCATGATTGACACCAGCTCCACTCACTCCCTTCATATCACTATGGCCTAAATTTTGAAAGATTTAATCAAAGTGGTGATGACTTTGAGCAAAAGCATTCATGCATTTGTTTCTGTGTCTTACAAACAAACTATATGTATCTATTCATTCATTCATTCATTTATTCGTTCAACAAATATCTTTTTCACATCTACCTAGTGCCAGAAAGTGAATACCACTATGAATAAGACAAGATCCCTCCTCTAAAATTAAGAGTTCAAAGGTAGGGGAAAACATAAATAAATCAGGAAATGTTAAAATAGGGTGATAAATGCTACAACAGAGAAAGTGCACAGTGCTATGAGAGCCAATCACAGAGTCAGCTTAACCTGGTCTCATAGAGTCAGAAAGTGATCCGTAAGACAGGAGAGACCATGAGTCAAGTGACAAGTGGGATGAGTGTCCTTGCCAGGGGGAGCAGTATGTAAAAATGTCATTAGAAAAGCAGGAACATGGTCATTTATTGTAATTGAAAAATGTCAGTGTAACTGGAACACAGAATGGGGGGTGGGGAGCATGGGAAACGGATATGATTAATAGTGATCAAGGACCAGAATGATGCTGAAACATTTCAATTTCATTTGGAGGGCAGCGGGAAGTCACTCACTCAGATTTCAGTATAGAGAATGGATTAGAAGAGCAGGACTAGAGGCAGGGCGATGAGCTGGGAAGCTGTTGTAACCCTCCAGATGAGAAAAATGGTTGTCTAAACTAGAGTAATGGCAGAATGGTGGAGATTTCTACAATGACTGGCCACAATGGAGTGTAGTCAGTATAAGTAAAATGAGTTTTCTTTTGTGATACCCAATTAGTTGGAACAAGAATTGAATCTACTATATTTTCCTTATTAGTACCATGTTCTAAACAGGCTTAATTCTTAGGAACTTAAGCAGCAAAGTAATCTCTGATCTGATGCACATAATAGAGTACATATTTAGCCCCACCAATAGTGAATGGGATGTTTGTGTGGAAACATGGAACTCTTCACCCAGAAGAGTAAGAAACTGGTCATTATATGTTAACCCATGCACACCTTAGGAACTAGTCATACAGAAAAATGTATGGGAGAAGGAGTTTCAGCAAATGGGCAATTACTTGTCTGGTGAGTTCTACGGATAAAAACTTGTACTTTTACTGTGTAAAAATGTGTCAAAGTAACACGCTGGATCATCTGAAACTGGGAAGCAAAAATTATAGTAGGAGCTCCCAGGATATCTAGATAATTGATACCATAAGTCTTCAGGAAACATAACTTTGTGATATGTCAACCCTTTGTAGTTTAACATAACTTTAGTAGGCAATATATATATCCACATCTATAAATGCAGGGATGAGCAAAACATCAGCATATCAGGAAACACAGAGGATAGGTGTTAATATTGTACATGTTTACATAATGATAGATGCAAATATTGCATTCTAGTACTCTATTAGGTACTCTGAATCAAAGACTATGGAGATATTTCTTATAACTTAGTGATTTTATCTCTTACAGGTTGTGGTAAACGAGTTGTTCCATTAATAGTCAACAGAATAATGTCTGGAGACATTGCAGCCAAGGCTGCCTGGCCATGGCAAGCTTCCCTTCAGCGAAATAACATACATCAGTGTGGGGCCACCTTGATTAGTAATACATGGCTCATCACCGCAGCACACTGCTTTAAGAAGTAAGTTATTGACTGTAAGTTGGCCCTCACTACTGCTAAAAAACTGAGTGTTATGTTCTGATTAATAACCAACGTCCCCCAAAATTACCGAGGTAAATGAGAAAATTTTCTTTCAGGCTTTTTTCTAATGTGTTATAGTTGCATACGTATTTGCAAAGTCAGTGAGGGTAGTAGTCCTTATCCTAGCATTCATTTGTCATGTCCTCACAGGTTTTGGTGGCTTTTTTGGAGTATAGTTGACACAAATGTCACATTAATTTCAGGTGTATAACATGGTGATTCAACTTCTTTATGTTATGCTATGCTTACCACAAATGTGGCTACCATCTGGCACCATACAACGCTATTATAATACCATTGGCTATATTTCCTATGCTTGCTTTTATTCCTGTGACTTATTTATTCCATATTTTCTCCATCCCTCAATACCTCTCCCCTCTGGCAACCACCATGTATGTATGTATATGTATATATATATATATATATATATATATATATATATATATATATACACACACACACATATATGTATATATGCATGCATACACACACATACACACACATATATATAAACACACATATATGTACATATATGTATATATCAATATATATCAAATCTTTCTTATCTATTCATTTATCAGTGGACACTTAAGTTGCTTCCATATCCTGGCTATTGTAAATAATGTTGCAATAAAACATAGAGGTGTATACACCTTTTTTGTTTTAGTTTCTTCTTTTAAAGTTTTTATTTAAATTCCTGTTAGTTCACATACAGTGTAACATTAGTTTTAACTGTAGAATTTAATGATTCAGCACTTACATACCACATCCAGAGCTCATCACAACAAGTGTACTCCTTAATCTCCATCACCTTTTAAGCACATCCTTCCACCCACCTCCACTCTGGTAACCATCAGTTTGTTCTCTATAGTGAAGAGTCTGTTTCTTGGTTTGCCTCTCTCTTTTTCCCTTTGTTCATTTGTTTTGTTTCTTAAATCCTTCAGATGAGTGAAAACACATGGTATTTGTCCTTCTCTGACTTATTTCACTTAGCATAATACCATCCAGCTCTGGGATGACTGGTGGCTCAGTTGGTTAAGCGCTGGACTCTTGATCTCAGCTTAGGTCTTGAGATCATTGTCATGAATTCAAGCCCAGCACTGGGCTCTGCACTGGGCTTGAAGCCTACTTAAAAAAAAAAAGTCTCTAGCTCCATCCATGTTGTTGCATAAGGCAAGATTTGGCTTGAAATTAGCTTGGAAATTGGCAAGATTGGCTTGAAATTTCTTTGGCAAGAAATGGCTAAGTAATATCCCATTACATATATACTATATCTTCTTTGTCCATTCAACAGCCAATGGACATTTGGGCTGTTTCTATAATTTAGCTATTGTAGATAATGCTGCTATAAACATCAGGGTACATGTGTCCCTTTGAATTCATATTTTTGTATCCTTTGGTAAATATCTAGTAGTATGATTGCTGGATCATAAGGTAGTTCTATTTTTAACTTTTTGAGGAAACTCCATACTGTTTTCCAGAGTGGCTGCACCAGTTTGCATTCCCACCAACAATGCAAGAGGGTTCTCCTTTCCTGGCAAGCTCACCAACACCTGCTGGTGCTTATGTTGTTGATTTTAGCCATACTAACAGGTGTGAGGTGATATCTCATTGTAGTTTTCATTTGGGGTGCATAGATCTTTTTGAATTAGTGTTTTTGTTTTCTTTGGATAAATACCCAGTAGTGGAATTACAGGGTCATATATGGTAATTCTGTTTTTATTTATTTATTTTTTTAAAGTTTATTTATTTTGAAAGAGAGAGCCCACACATGGGAGCAGGGGAAGGGCAGAGAGAGAGGGAGAGACAGAATCCCAAGCAGACTCCCCACCATCAGCACTAAGCCTGCCACAGGGCTCAAACTCACAAATTGTGAGATCACGCCCTGAGCCCAAATCAAGAGTCAGATGCTTAACTGATTGAGCCACCCAGGCATCCCAGTAATTCTATTTTTAATTTTTTGAGGAACCACCATATGATTTTTCAAAGTGGCTGTACCAATTTACATTCTCACCAATAGTGCCTAAGGGTTCCTTTTTATCCACAACCTGGCCAACACTTGTTGTTCCTTATCTTTTTAATTTTAGTCATTCTGACACATATAAGGTGATGTCTCATTTGGTTTTGATTTGCATTTCTCTGATTACCAGTGATGTTGAGAATTTTTTCATGTGTCTGTTGGCCATCTGTATATCCCCTTTGGAAAAATGTCTATTTGGGCCTACTGCCCATTTTTCAATTAGATCACTTGTTTTTTTTGGTGTTGAGTTGTACAAGTTCTTTATATATTTTGATTATTAACCCTTATCAGGTATATCATTTGTAAATATACTCTTCCATTCAGTAGGCTGCCTTTTTGTTTTGTTTATGGTTTCCTTCACTGTGCAGAAGCCTCCAAATAACCAAAGCCATCTTGAGAAAGAACAGGGCTGAAGGAACCACAATCCCAGATTTCAAGATACACTACAAAGTTGTGGTGATCAAGACAGTATGATATTGATACAAAAATAGACACATAAATCAATAGAACAGAATAAAGATCCCAGAAATAAACCAATAATTATATGGCCCATTAATCTACAACAAAGGAGGCAAGAATATACAATGGGACAAAAGACAGTCTCTTCAACAAATGGTGTTGGGAAAACTCGACAGCTACATGCAAAAGAATGAAACTGGACCACCATCTTACACCATACACAAAAATAAACTCAAAATGGATTAAAGACCTAAATGTGACACCTGAAACTACAAAATTCCTAGAAGAAAACACAGGCAGCAACCTCTTTGACATTAGCTGTAGACATTTTTCTAGACATGTCTCCTCAGGTAAGGGAAACAAAAGCAAAATTAAACTATACCAAAACTATACTACTATTCAAAAACTTTTTCACAGTGAAGGAAACCATCAACAAAATAAAACAAAAAGACAACCCACCAAATGGGAGAAGATATTTGCAAATAAAATTCCGACTTTTGATACCATGGTAATTCTGTCTACCGGAGTCTAAATCTGAATATAGAGACTTAGATTCTTAAAGTTTGAAAGACATCAGAGCTCAACAGGCCAATATGTTAGAATGCAAAGAAATCCCTAGTTTTCTAGTTGGGCATCGAATATCTCAAAGTAAGGAGAACTTACTAGCTCCAAAGTCAGCCAATTTTGTGGTAGATGGATCCACTTTCGCAAATATCCTTATAACAATGAACATCACATCTGCAACCTAATAACTTTTATCCACTGATATTTGTTTTTTTTTTTTTTTTTAATCTGGAACATCAGGGATCAAATTTATTTCCTTCTCCATAGAACCATGGAGAGAACTAATTCCTTATTTTCTCTTTTTCAAGCCAGATAATATAAAATAAATGAGAATCTCAAAACCATATGTGAAAATAAATATCACTACTTTATTTCACAACATCAGCTTCAGATATCCTACAATCTTACTTCTTCTCCTCTACATGTTCTTGATTTTGTCAGTGTCTTCCTTAAATCATGCTTCCAAGAACCAAAACACTCTTCAAAATAGATAGTATGATTGGGGTGCCTGGGTGGCTCAGTCAGTTAAGTGTCCAACTCTTGATTTTGGCTCAGGTGATGATTTCACATTTCATGCAATTGAGCCCCACATCAGGGTCTATGCTGACAGCGCAGAGCCTGCTTGGGATTCTCTCCTCTCCACCTCTATGCTGCCCCCTCCCAAATAAATATAAATAAACATAGTAAAAAATTAGCATGACTAATGTCATAATGACAAAGTAAAATGCGAGGGCTTTTGAAAAAATAAAATAACATAAATTGAATGGAAGGTTATAGTTAGCTCAGTAATTGAACAACTCTATCTAAAGGATGATGATTAAGAATTGCTATTGAAAGACTGCAGATGTTTTTTATGGCCCACCAAAGATCTTTATTCTGCACTGTGTCCTAGACAATGTATTTTCTGGGCTTGGTAGGTGATATAGAAGTTACAATCAACAAAGTAGCTGATGATAGATGCTGGAAAGGATAACAAATGTGGGTAAGAAAAACAAATTTCAACAGGACTTTAATTATGTTAGAATCATAAGCAAGAACTAAATGATTAATTTTGGTAAATATAAATGTAAGGCTCTACATTGAGTCAAAAAAATCTAAGTATATCAGTACCAAAGGCATATTTGTGCTTTAACATGTGCAAATTGCTTAAAATTTTTTTCAGAAAATAGCCTACTATGAGTTAGTTGTTCACAAAACTACATTATGATTTAAATTGAATTAAAAGAAATGCAGATTTCAAAATAAAGGAGACATTAGACTCTTTGTTGGTCAAATCCTGACTGGGATAGTGAGTTCTGTCCTGGACAACACACTCAAAGAAAAATTGAGAAAATGAAATGTTCTCAAACTATAGAGTGTTGGATGGTAAAGAAAGGTGATAGTATAATTGTATGGTTTACTTTGCCATTCAAAGCCTATGTCTGAGACACTTTCCTGTGCAAGAGAATTAGGGAATCAAGGAAGAACTTTCAATAGTTAGAGCTGCTCAAACATGCAAGGGATTCCAAGGTGAAGAAAGAGATTCTAAGGGAAAGGCGATGTTCCCATCTGCAGAAGGGTTCAAGCATAGACCATTGCTACCTGAGACTGTGTTCTTACAACAACAACTATTAGCACTTATTAAGCTCCAGTGTGGTACAAATTTTTGATTAGATGCTTAAGATTGGTTTTACATAGGGGCACCTGGGTGACTCAGTTAAGCCTCCTACTATGGCTCAGGTCATGATCTTATCTTATGGTTGGTGAGTTCGAGCCCCACGTTGCATCAGGCTCTTTGCTGACAGCTCAGAGCCTGGAGCCTGCTTCAGATTCAGTGTCTCTATCCCTTTCTGCCCCTCCCTTGCTCATGCTGTCTCTTTCTCTCTCAAAAGTAAATAAACATTTTAAAAAAATTTTTAAAAGGATTGATTTCACATAATTCTTACACTCACCTCATTAAGTAAACAATGCTCAATAAGCTTTTTTTCACTGAGCAAAATAAGAAAAGTTAAGTAACTTGCCCAAGGTCACAATGTTAGGGGAGGGTGGAATTGAACACAAGCATGTATGTCTGCCTCATGCGAAGTTCCATCTTTCAAGCACTGGATCAGTGAGAGGACCAAATGACTTTTTATGGCCTTCCCTAGTTTGAGATTGTTTGATATCATTGCACTCTTATACTGACTGAACACTTTAAGAACTCTTATCACGTGGATCGACTTTCAAGCTAATAATCAACAAAATTCCCAGATCCTTTTTATAGGGATGGTTTCCAACCCAGGAATCACACTTTCAATTTTTACAATTTAGTCGGGGATCTAAATTACTGTTTTATACTCATTATCATTATCATTTTTTTTATTTGGGCCCAGTTTAAAATTTTTTTAAGTTTATTTGTAATCTTCACTTGGGATCTTTCATGTCAGGTGTTTCTTTCAGGTTTTCTGTCCACAATGTAACAAATACAAGTTGTATTAAATAGTATCAGGGTTTTGTTTGAAAGTTCTGAAATGATCACTTCCATTTAAGTAAATGCAATTCAAGGTCTGTCCTTTGCACTTCCAAGTTCGAAATACTTGATTTATGTTAAGTTTATCTAGGTATGACTAAGGTGAGGGAGCAGATTTGCACAAATAAAATTCACAAGAGATTTATTTATAAACAAAAATGTCAATATATTTATGCAAATGAACAATTGTGTTCACAAACCATTTTTATTTAGCTTTTCTCATTATTTTTGCACATCAAAACTGTGTATAAAAACACGATTTAAAATTTAAATTTAAGTTCCCGTAAAGATAAAAATAATAATCCCAACATAATTACAGCTGTCAAATTGGACTTAAACCCTATGATATGTTTATATGCTTCTTTCTATGACTAAAGCTACCTATTAGGAAATAATTAGGTTGAGGAACAAGTATCTATATGGGCAGTATCTGTTTCTGCTTATCCCTCATGGACGGTGTTAGTTAAGTACTTAGTTAAGAATACTAATCTTGCTACTAATAGATTTTGATGGGAGACCATGTCCAATAAAGAGAAGAGCAGAGAGAGGCAAGCAGACATGATACGTGGCAAATAGTTTAACCTATCTAGGTTTTATTTTCCTTATGTATAAAACAAAGGCTTTACTAGATGATCTTTTATTACTAAATGACCTTTCCAATCTCCATATGTACCATGATCTGCCAGTTGTGCAAGCCCACAAGCTAAAAGTTGCTCACAAGCTAGAAGTCATCCATACTTGGTCATCTTTCACAAGACTTCTGACAAATTTTTTTCTTAAATGTTTATTTATTTTAGAGAAAGAGGATCCAAAGCAGGCTCTGTGCTTTCAGCACAGAGCCCAATGTGGGGCTCGATCCCAAGAACTGTGAGATCATGACCTGAGCTGAAGTGAGAAGGTTAACTGACTGAGGCATCCAGGCGCTCCTACTTCTGACAACTTTTACCTCATTCACTCTTACCTTCCAACAATCTATTCTCCAGAAAGAACTTACGTGATTTTTTTTAATGTAAATGAGACTACATTACTCTTGTCTTAAAATCATCCAGTGAATTCCCATATCACTTGAATAAAATCTAAACACACTATTCGTGACCTATAAGACACTCTAAAATCTGGTTCCTGCCTACCTCGCCAGCCTCATGCCCCACCATTCTTCCCTTGGGTCTCGAACTGCAGCCCATCTGATGTAAGCCTTGGGAAGTTTGTCTGGAAATTTGTCTCCCTGCCTTCTCACAGCTAATTCCTCATAAACCATGTCTCAGCCTAAACATCCTATTCTCAAAAGAGAATTATCTAACTACCCCCCTGTACTCTATTCCACTACCCTATTTTATTTTATTCACAGCCCTTATCACTGCTTGGATTTATTTATCTGTTAATTCATTTTGTTCTTTTTCCTTCACTGGAATTGAATACTGCCACCAGCAGGGACCTTTTCTGTCTGGTTCACTACTTCAAACCCAGCTGGAATTGAATACTGGAATTCACTGGAATTGGAATTGAATACTGGAATTGAATACTGCCACCAGCAGGGACCTTTTCTGTCTGGTTCACTACTTCAAACCCAGCACTTCAAATAAGACTTAGCATACAGAATTTCAACAAATATTTGCTGAAGAGATAAATTAATGATAGCTTATATGCTTTACAGTTCTAGAAATCAATAATTCTTATTTGGATTTCAGCTCTAAGATACTGTTTGTATACAATTTATCTTTCAAAATAGCAATAGTCTATATTTAAAGGTCAAAGGAAACTATCACTACAACCAAATATTTTTAAGATGGAGTTTTATTAGCCTTCATGCAGTTATTATAGTGCTGCAGTTTATATGTACAGTTTATATGCATTTCTAACCTTTTCCAGTAATGCAAATCCACATCAATGGACTGTTAGTTTTGGAACAACAATCAACCCTCCATTAATGAAAAGAAATATCAGAAGAATTATTGTCCATGAGAGATATCACTCCCCAGCAAGAGAGTACGACATTGCTGTTGTACAGTTCTCTCCCAAGGTCACCTTTACTAATGACATCCGCCGGGTTTGTTTGCCAGAAGCCTCTGCATCCTTCCAACCCAATTCAACTGTTTATATCACAGGATTTGGAGCACTTTTCTATGGTGGTAGGTATCTCAGAAAGGACACAGAGCTCTAAATCCAATTTAGGACAGTGTGATTTAATCTAATCTCCATTAATATATCCTGCCAGCCATTTCCACACAGCTTGATTGGATTAGAGCTCTTACTTTGTCAGTGACAGAAACTCAACTCAAACTAACTAAAGCAAAAATAATAATAAAATGGCAAATTCGGCCCTTGTGATCTGGAAATCAAGACAGAGGAGATGAGTCTTGTTTTAGACATAGCTGGATTCAGGAGTTTGCATGTCATTAAATGCTGAATCTCTGAATCTTCCCATTTCTGGCTCTGTTTTCCCCTAGATTGCCTTCATATGGAGGGATTCTAGTTCCACATAGTGTCAAAGGTGGCCAACAACATCAAGGTTTACATCATGTTCCCCTAATAGATGCAGAGGGAAGAACATGTCCTTTTCTTTGCCAGAATCTACATTAATCCCTGAAAAGGTTTCCTTTGGCCCCGTTTGTGTACAGGGCACTTGGATTGACTCACTAACTCAGGTACTCTCTCCTGTGCCTATACCAAGAAAGGAAGGTGTGTGATAGACAGCCTGGTCATACTCACATAGAATAGGGAGAGGCAGCTCCAAAGGGTAGGCTTCAAGGAAGACATAAAAGAAGTGAATGTTCCCTCAGCAACACTAGAGTCTATTTCTATGTGCTGTTGTCTATGCAATGCCAGGTGTGCATCAGATGTGTTGTCATCTTCATGCCCACTTTCCCTCCAACGCTTCCTCCCTTTATGCCTCATCTCTGTGAGCCCCCCTCTACCTTTTTAATCTATTCATCCCCTTGGTTTGCTCCACTACTCATTTTGACTTTCCTGGATCACTTCACAAGTTTTTCTGTTTCTCAGCTACAATGTCCAATTACAGCCAAATCTGCTTCAGAATTACAGAGGCTAATTTAGAGATAGTCTCTGATAACAAAGCTTCCGTGGCTCTCTCTAAACTGATTTAACTTGATATACTACCTTACACTTCTAATAAGTAAAAATGATTTTGTTTTTGGATGCTTTTTTGGCATAGTCAGATACACTCTGGATTGTAAAATCTGGTCTAGGTACTTACATATAACAACAGCAAGAGAGTTTCCTTAACTCTGGGCATAAGAAGATAAAGAAAAGCCTTTCTGGGAATGACAAAATCCATTCACAGAGCTCTGTACAATTCCTTTATATATAAAAACCCTAAAGAATAAACCGTTAATTCTTAGTCTCCACTAAGGAACTAGGAATATCTTTCACTAATGTACCCAAGAATAGTCTTGATGGTCTCTAGATTTTTTCCAGGTGTCTCATATGGTTTCATTTCTATTATACAAACTGAGATATGTATGGCTTTCTTTACAGCATATTACCAATCACAGAAATTATTCATATCTTACTAATCCCAGGGCAGCTGAGTAGAGCTGTAAGCATAACACCTCTATGTCTGCACTCTCTCTGACGGGTTTTCTTATAATATAGAATTTACACTCCCTGCTTCATGATGATGGGAGGGGCATTTCATTTTCCCTTTGGTTTGGTGGGAAGAATCAGTTCTGGCGTGGAGTTTGAGGTTGGCAGAAATATACCTGCTGTAATACTTTTTGGGTAGCAATGGAATCTAAATGGCATGTATAGAACCCAAAGCTGAACCCATTTTTTTCAAGCATCCATAAAATATTCACCAATACTGACCAAAAGTAGATCATATCTAGCTCCATAATACAATCTTCAACAACTTTAAAGAACTGAAATCATACACAGTATCTGTCTGATCATAATGAAAACAAACTAGAAACCATTAGCAGAAAGAGAACAGAAAAATCTCTAACTGCTTAGAAATTAAACAATACCCTTCTAAATTTTTTTTTTAACGTTTATTTATTTTTGAGACAGAGAGAGACAGAGCATGAACAGGGGAGGGTCAGAGAGAGAGGGAGACACAGAATCGGAAGCAGGCTCCAGGCTCTGAGCCATCAGCCCAGAGCCCGACGCGGGGCTCGAACTCACGGTCCGTGAGATCGTGACCTGAGCTGAAGTCGGACGCTCAACCGACTGAGCCACCCAGGCGCCCCAAACAATACCCTTCTAAATAATACATAGGTTACAGAGGAAGTCTTAAAGAAAATTTTAAGTATACAAAAGACTGAAAATGAAAAAGAAAACAACATCAATATGCGTAGGATGTAGCTAAAACAATGCAGAGAGGGAAATTTATAGCAACTGAAGACATTAGAAAAGAAGAAAATTCTCAAATCAATAATCTAAGTTCTTACTTAAATCAGAAATAAAGAGCAAAATAAGCCTAAAACAAGCAAAAGGAAGGAAATAATAATAGGTATAAATGAATAAAGTCAAAATTAAGAAAAAATAGAGAAAATTAGTGAAATAAAAGGCTGACTCTTTTAAAAAACAATACTTTGTGAGAAACATCATTAAGCATTCCCAAAATAGTTGAGAAATAGTTCAGGGATGCCTGGAATTTATGTGCTGTATTTTTTATAAATTTTGCCAACCAGTTTTCTGAAAAAGTTATAAATTTATATTGTTAGGTACAATATGTAGATTGTCAATTTCACTTTACCATTCCTGACACTGGACATGAATTTTTTTAACTGACAATGTCATAGGAAAAAAAAAAAAAGACAAAACACCAGTTGATTCAAAGAACAGAATAACTTAAGCACTTTTTAAACACTTCAGTAATCACCTCTCCAGAAATAAATCCTGAACTGGTATTCTACTAAAATTGGTATGTCTATTAGTTTCCCATTGCTGTGTAACAAATTACCACAAATTTAACAGCTTCAAACAGCAAGCATTTATTATTTCACAGTTTCCATGGGTCAGAATTTCAGACACAGCTTAGCTAGGTCCTCTTTTCAAGGTATCACAAAACAGCAATCAAGGTGTCCACTGGAGTTGTGGTCTCCATCTGCAGCTCTGGGTTCTCTTTCAAGGTCACTGGTTGCTATGGAATACAGTTTCTTGCAGCTATAGAACTCATAGCAGCTTGCTTCTTCAAAACCATGAGGAAAAAGTCTCTGAACTCAGGGAAGGCCTAAACCCTTTTGAAAATGAGGTTCACCTCATTAGGTCAGGCCCACCTTGGATAATCTCCCTTTTGATGAACTCAATGTCAAACTGACATCCGGAGAATTCCCTTACCTGTGCCATGTAACATAACCTAATCATGAGAATGACATCCATTATATTCACAGATCCCATCCACAGTTGGAGGCCGAAGCAGGGGAGGAGATCACATAGGAATCTTGGAAATCATTGTAGATTCTGTCTACCACATGTCAGTTTCCTGACCAGTATGTGGTTTGATATAAAGAATCCCCGAATGCTTGTGATATTCTTTGTTTCCACCAGAGGCAGTTATCTTCCTGTCATAACATTGGTTTCTACAACTCAGGATCTAGTTTATATTCTGGAGTCCCAAACTTGTAATACATTAGAAAATTAAATCATTGACACTAAATATCATTACATATGTAAAAGTTCTTCATAAAATGTAAATGATAAAATAAATGTACACTGTATTTTAGTTATTTTATCAAGCCAAGGGAGGAAGCTATCTAAACCTGACAAGTTTCTAGAAACAATCCGGAATCCACAAATACAAACTGTATTTTTAAAAATGAGTGCTTTCCTACCTATATATATAAATGGATTGGTTTAAAGAAAAAGTACGATGCTAAGCCAAATAATTCTGTCAGAGAAAGACGAACACCATATGATTTCACTCATATGTGGGATTTAAGTAAGACACACACAAACAAAGGAGCAAAGGAAAAAAGAAAGAAACAGACCAAGAAACAGACTCTTAACTGATGGTTACCAGAGAGAGGTGGGAGAGGCGATAGATAAAATAGGCAATGGGGATTAAGAAATGCACTTGTTGTGACGAGCACCGGGTGATGCATGGAAGAGGTGAATCACTAAATTGTGCACCTAAAACTAACATAACACTGTGTTAACTATACTAGAATTAAGATAAAATAAAATAGGGGTGCCTGGGTGGCTCAGTCAGTCAGGCATCCGACTTCAGCTCAGGTCATGATCCTGCAGTTTGTGAGTTCGAGCCCCTCATCCGGCTCTGTGCTGACAGCGCAAAGCCTGGAGCCTGCTTTGGATTCTGTGTCTCCCTCTGTCTCTGCCCCTCTCTGCTCATGCTCTGTCTCTCTCTGTCTCTCAATAATAAATAAACATTAAAAAAAGATGAAATAAAATAATAAAAATAAAGTAAATGTACAAAGGTTTTCCAGAAAAAGACACAAATGTTTTTCTTACAAGTATAGGTATTTACAAAAATATGATAAGGGCAATAATTATCATTTAAATGTGCCAGATTTTAAAGACAGATTTATTCTCTAGAAACTGCTTATATTAACTTCATTTTGTATTGACAGCTTCAATATGAAATAGGTTCGATTAGGAAAAAAGTCCACTCACTTCTTTCTAGCTAAGGACATTGATTGTAAACACTAAAATTACTTTGTTTTCCCTTAAGGGGAATCCCAAAATAATCTTCGAGAAGCCAGACTGAAAATCATAAGTGATGATGTGTGCAAACAACCACACATATATGGCCATGATATAAAATTTGGAATGTTTTGTGCTGGATATCTGGAAGGAATTTATGATGCCTGCAGGGTAGGTAGAAATTATTTTGATATCATTAACTCAAAATATTTTTTATCTCTTCCAAGAAATATTCAATGTTCTTTATGTTTGTACCAATATAGATATTTTGTCAGTTCAGGAATTTCTAAATGCATATTTCACAACACAAACATTTTTGGACGTTTTATTAAGCAAAATTATATAAGCAGAGTTTCTTTAAAGCTATCAAACAAACTAGCCAACCAAATTAAATTTTCTTAATACCAGAAGTCCAAAGGTTCATACAGCAAAGTCCCTTTTCTTAAAGGGGTCTCATCTAGAAAGGAAATCATCATGAACAATGAGCTATGATTAGATGTTTTAAATGATATAATGGAGAGCAAATATCTTTAGTGTGAAGGGAACAATTTTGCAGCAAATATCAGAGAAATCACATTTAAATGAGGCCTGAAGCATAAATGGCACTTAGAAGTTATACAACAAGAAAATACTATTATTTTTCTATACATAGAGCATAGCAAAAATAATGAAGGTATGAAATTATAATTCATATTTGAGGGAATTCTAAGTAATCTGTTGGCTCTCAGCATAAGGAGAATGAGAGGGCGAGAGGCAGTTAACACTGAGTGAGAAGGTGGATTAGGCCTGGTGCCCTTTCCAGTGCCTTCCTCTGCTGTCTAATAGCTATCCTGTATGTACGTTTTCTGATGAAGGTATAAAGTATGTTTCTTCCTGTAGGTACTTGCTTTATAACATGAGATTCTTGAAAACTTCAAGGAGATGATTGTACATGATGAAATAATGGAAGTTGTTTTGATGTCAGGTGGCAGAAAGCTCTGCCCTGAGTCCCATAAATTACACATGTAAACCTCTGTCAGAAAAGGAACAGGGAGTTTTGTAGCATATAGGCTGGGCAAGAGCGGAATCGGGTACATATCCAGCCTCAGTTGCTGAGAAAGAGGAGAGAGGCAGCTAGAATTCAGAGAATGCACAGAGAGGTCCAAGCCATGATGGAGAAGGGGAAGGTGGTGACAGGAGTCCAGGAGCAGACAGGATATGAGAATCTAGGCAAGTGGTGAGATTCGTGATATGCCTCAGGAAGGAGGTGGTCATAAGGAGATTTCACTAGATTGGGAAGCAGAGGTAAAATTCCTGCTCCATGACTGCGCAAGTGAGTAGTAAAACAAAGCTCTAGACACAGAAAAACTGGGAAAGTTATTGAGAAAAGACTCAAGGACAGGGTCCAAGACATGAATACAGCAATTATAACTGAGGTGCATGATGAGGGGGTTAGTCTGTCTGATAAAACAGAGATCCAAGAACCCTGCTTCGAGCCAGGAGAAAACCAACACCAACTAGACTTTCTGTGTTGTGTATTTGAAATTTGCCAGTAGACCTTAGGCATTCTAACACACACACACACACACACACACACACACACACAGTAACTATGTGAAATGATAGATGTGTTAATAAAACTGATTGTGGTAATCATTTCACAAATTATGTATATATGTATGTTAAATATCACATTGTACATTTTAACTATATACAATTATATTTGTCAATTACATGTCTATAAATCTGAAAAAATTAAAATGTGGAAACTGAACTTTAAAGCTTTTATAACTTTTGAAATCCATGTTTCAATTAATTGTTCTGTAATTGGTAATCAATAAATATGCTGTCTGTAATAAAATATGTGCTTCATCAGAATATTTTAAGTAATAAGTTCTATATTTAGGTAATTTTATTTCTCTCTTTTATTTTCAGGGTGATTCTGGGGGACCCTTAGTTATAAAGGATTTTAAAGACACCTGGTATCTCATTGGAATCGTGAGCTGGGGAGATAACTGTGGTCAAAAGAACAAACCTGGAGTCTACACAGAAGTGGCTTATTACCGAAACTGGATCACTTCAAAAACAGGCCTCTAATTCTCTATAAAAGTTAAATGTTGACAGCTTTAAGCAAGCTATACGTGTTGAGAATTTAAATGTTTAGTAAATACAGTACAATGAAGTGAAATTAAATGACATGATTTATTTTAAAATCACTTTAATCAACCCATAGTCAATTTATAAGGGATTTAAATCCTTATAAATTTGTAAAGTAGTGGGTCAATTTATCCTGGCTGGAAGAATACAGCAGAGATACTCAACTCTTTACATCATGCAAATTGGAATATAAAAGAGGTGTAATGCAAATTTTTGAAAATAATCTGGATTTTTGGAACATCTTTGTCAAGGGTGTCTCCTTAAGTGAGAAACCTTTTAATCTCTTAAAGAATTCAGGGAAACGTTATATAATTTCTAATCATTTCTCCTGAGCTCACAAATACTTTTTTCTGTTTCTTTATTATTCCAAGTTTTCCAAAGAGATTTTTTTATTTAATACATTTTCTACTTATAAACCCTTTAGAAGGATCCTCGAAAAAAAGTTATATCTAGGAAACAAAATATGGTGATAAAAAATCAGGCCGGAGATCTTCTAACCATTTTTACTATGAAACCTCCCTATTTTTGGTGATTTTTTTAACACACACACACACACACACACACACACACACAGAAAAAAAGAGAAATATCCCCACCCTTAGATATATCCAAAGAAAGCCTGATTAATAAATGAGTGCACATAATAATTAGCTAGTCACAAATGTATCTTTGTTACAAAACCTGGGGGGAAGGTGATGGTAACTTCATGAGTCATTCCAAAACAATGGCACAAAAATTTGACGTTTCATAGTTGCATTTACATGTTTGAACCTCTAGGAGGTAGTTCTTTACATTATTGTAAGGTTAAATGCCTAGAAAAACGAGAATTCCCTAATATGTTGAAGAATCAATGAGTTTGTCTTTCTACATAGAAAGAAACATTTATATCTTTGAATTGATGCAGCTAATTATCTCCTAGGGCTTGTGGCGGTAGCCTAACTATTGCAACCATGAAACACTAGTTAAAAAAAAAATGAAATGTAAATTTCAAGGACCTACTGCACAGAACACATAAACAAAGTAATCTGAAAAAAGCCCCTAAGTGTCTCATGAAGACATTAGGAGAGTCAGGCTTGGGTATTTCATGGTACAATTAAATGAAGGCTTTGTGGAAACTGACTCCCTGACAAGGTCAGCGGAATATCAGGCTTGTGGGCAGAGACTGTCATTTATTCATATAAATATAATTTATATTCTATAACTATAAGTCAAATATAAGTCCAAATATAAGCCAAACCATGGAAAAGTTGAGTTACTTTATAATAATGTCTCCCCATGGGCTATTGATAAGGCATGAAACTAATCCTACAATAATCTAAAAGAGACTAACAATTTATTCACACACACACACACACACAAATCCATAAACTAGACTCAGAGAATTTTAAAGGTTGAAGAAGACTGTGAGTCATTCAGGCCAACACACCTATGGTTCAGATAACTGAAGCCAGGAAATGTCAATGACGTGGTAAACCTGTAGGTAGTTTGTACACCCAGTGGGCCTAGAACTGAGGTACCAATTTCACATGCCCTTTTCCTTACAAAGTCTCTTTATGATCACATATATTTATTGGAATAATCAGATCTATAAGAATTTCAGTGACTTCTATTGAATCTATTTTAAATTAGAACTCTTATTTTTCACTTAATGTTATGCATTTATGTTCCTATGTGTCTTTTTGTGGCTTGATAGCTCATTATTGCTGAATGATATACCATTGTATGGATGTACCACACAATTTGTTTATCCATTCACCTATCGAAGGACATCTCTGTTGCTTTCAAGTTTTGGCAATTATGACTAAGCTGCTATAAACATTGTGTGCAGGTTTTTGGTAAAAGAATAGATAAATCAATTTAACAGAATAGAGAGCCCAGAAGTAGGGTCATATATATATAACACCAATTGATCTTCGACAAAAGAGCAAACGCAGTTCAGTGGAGAAAGAATAGTCTTTTCAACAAATGGTACTGGAACAACAAGACATCCACAAACCAAAAATGAATCTTGATGCAGACCTTACACCTTTCACAAAATTAACTCAAGATGGGTCATAGACCTAAATGTAAAAGTTTTAAATGATATGATTCACTTGGGCAGCTGACTGCCAATTCTCTGAACTCACTTCAAGATAAAGTTGCTTCTTCATATGTAAAAACATACATAGGCTTATACGTTAGTCAATATTATGGTAGTAGTATATAATTCTGACTTTCGATGTTAAGATTCAAGAAATGATATTAGAGTTACAAACTTTGTATTGCTAAACTGTTTTGGGCAGCATATCATTCTGGCTTACAAATAAGCAAATGTTGTTATATCATTTTAAATTTAATAATAAATAATGATCAGAGCATTCTACAAATAATATCATTGAATCTGTGTTAGGCCAAATCTTAGCATGAATCTTTCAACTGCTCTTACAAATTGAATTTCTTTTAAATAACTAGTTTGAGTGATTCTGAAGCAGAATTTCTCAACCTTGGCACTTTTGACGTTTTGGCCCAGTTCATTCTTTATTGTGAGGGGCTGTCCTGTGCACGGAATACTTAGCAGCTCCCCTGGCCTCTGTCAACTAGATGCCTACAACACACTCCTTCCTCCCAAATTGTGATAACCAAAAATGTCTCCACATGTTGACAAATGTCCCCAAAGGAGAAAAGTGTTCCCTGTTGAGAACTGCTGTTCTGAAGGCATTTGGTCACATTAGAAACTAAGAGATACCTCAAAATTATTATGACATTGAGTATTCAAAAATTATGGTCTCCTGATCAAACTGAACATTCACTATCATGTTTCTAAAAGAAATAGCAGAATATGTCAGTGGCTATTTCAAATACAGACTGAGCTCCCTATACACAATGTGCTTGAAGGATTTCTCTCATACCCCTGCGTAGACTATATTTGTGGAGCCCCATTAACCATTACCATAAAGACAGAATTTTATAAATACAGCCTCTTGTATAGTCTCTCTATCTTGACCACAATCCACAGTAGAAAATATATTTCACATCACAGCTCCATAAATACATACATACATATATATTAAAAATTGACACAGAAGTTTCATAAAATAGTAGTTGCCCTAGTGCAATAAAATCCAATATTTTCTATTCTATTTCAATTTTTTAAAGGGTATGAACATTTAACATTTATTTTATTTTTTAAAATATTTGTTTATTTTCGAGAGAGCTCAAGTGGGGAAGGGGCAGAGAGAGGGGGACAGAGGATCTGAAGCAGGCTCTACCCTGACAGGCTGACAGCAGCAAGCCCCATATGGGGTTCAAATTCATAAACTGTGAGATCATGACCTGAGCCAAAGTCAGATGCTCAACCAACTGAGCCACCCAAGTGCCCAACATTTTATTTTACTTTAAAGTTTATTTATTTTGAGAGAGACAGAGACAGCACAAATGGGGGAGGGGTAGAGAGAGAGGAGACAGAGAATCCCAAGCAGTCTCCACACTGCCAGTGCAGAGCCCAGCGTGGGGCTTGAAGTCATGAAACCATGAGATCATGACCTGAACCAAAATCAAGAGTCGGACTTGCCTGACTGAGCAACCCAGGTGCCCCTCTATTTCAAATTTTTTAATGTTTACCCCACAAAGTAAGTTAATTTTAAAACCTAGCAGGCCATGACCTGCAGTGCCTATAGCACTTTCTAGAATAATAATCCACAATTATTAACATCATATTATTATTATCTCACCTACCCCCACTGCTCTTCCCACCTTCAGTTTCTCCCTACTCTGTCCATTTAGCAAATTGCAGCTCAGTTATGATGCTATTCAATAACATTATTCCCACTCACTCAAATCATCACTGATTTTCTCTTTCCCTGACAGAGTCTAAATCCATATCACCATGGATTTATATACCTTTTACAATCTGCTAACAACCAACAGACTTTTTGTTTTTCTTGTGTTCAGTGTCCATAACTCTGAATGTTACACTTTATATCCTGAGTACATTCTCCTCTCTGGTCATGCAATGTTCTCTTTGCTCTAGAAGGTCTAACCCAAATATCACTTCTACCAAGAATACTTTTATTATTCCAGATAAAATTACTCTCCATTCAAAAGTTTTTGGAGTTTTTTTGTTCCCCCTCTAAAGCATTTCTCATACTCTACTCTGCATTGCACTTTTAATATACATGTATTATCGCTAAAGTATAGTGCTAGTAGTTCCATAAGACTAAAGACTGATCATTCATTTTTGTATCACTCACAATATTTAGGACATTATTCAGTATATATTATGTTTAGCGAAAGAATAAATTAACAGAGGCAAATTATGATTTCTATGAAGGTAAGAGACCTCAATTCTCAGTTGTTAACTGCTTCCCCCATGTCACTTTCCTGTACACAGCCTTCCAACCTGCGCTGGTCCTGTTTTTATATTCCTGAATGTTCCTAAAGGCTCCCCCCTCCCTGCCTACACCAGAAGTAATCAAAATACAATAAAGCATGCATAATTGTGGCCTTTCAGGAAGCCCTCTAAATCAAAACCTGTTCTCTATATTCCCTTAAATGAGTACATCCCAAACCCATGGGAATATTTGGAAATGAGGCTAAAAATCTCCCATTCTCTTTCATCATTTTTATTTTACCTACCAGGGACTGTCATTTCTTCCTCTTTCTGCCATCGACCTCACAAATCTGGGTACTTCCCATGGCCCTGTTAGATATCCATGATTATATTCTTCTGATTGAGGTCCTTCTCTGTTGAATCTGCCTAATAGGAAAGAACAGAGATAAAACTAAAACATACACACTATATACTTTTTTAAAGTTCACAGAAATAAGGGAATTTGAATTTTAAAAAATGATATTTTGTTTATTGATTTTAATTATCCATATAAGGTTGCCTTTTTCATGTCCATTAGCAATCAAGATTTAATTGATTAATTTTTTAAAACTGTTTTTGTTGTTTTCCAAGTTCAGAAGACTCCTCCACACCAGTAGTCACTAAATTAAATACAGGAAGGAAAACCCAAAATGCAACACTGAAATCCAAAAATATGCTTAATGGAAATGATTCTGGGGCTCATACGTTAATGAAGGACTGAGAAGCTCAGCACAGCGAGAGTGTTAAGACCTTTGCTATATAAGTATATGCCAGGAATATCCAAGCTGGAAGAAAAATACCACATTTTAGACTCAGTAACTGAAAAATCACTTGTCTGTAACTGTGGTATTCTGAGCTAAAGTCAGAATTGCTGAGGTACAACTTTAGAGAGAAAGCTGTGTCAAAACCATCTTACAAGATGTTTAACCTGACGATTAAAGCCAGTGGAGAGGGCAATCTAGATACAAAGCCACTTAAATGGAAACAAGAAAAGTCTGAAAGAGTAAGTTCAAAGCAAAGTTTGAAACTTCAGAACCTAATTCTTAGAAGAACTAAAGGCAAAATGAGGCAGATTTTAATAGAGTAACAGTATTGTTATTTGTAAAACTAATGGTAGATGAGTTAAAGGTATCATTTCAATTTTATTCATTGAAAGACCCAAATTGCTTGCTACATTTCTAAGGTGGGAGGTGGGTTACTACAGTAGCATCTTCAGCCTATACACTTCTCAGTAGACAAAAATAGGAGTTAGCTGGCAACCTCTTCATATACTTAGGTTTTCTGCTTCAGGTTAATATAATTGGGATATGTAGATATAAGCTAGAATGGGTTCTTAATTAATTGGCATAGGGGAGAGCTGAGGAAGAAGGAAGTGATGGGGATGAATGGGAAAATTAAAGCTGAAAGTTAGGAGATTAATATTAATAGTTATTATCACCTCAAAAGGGCCCACCAAACCTCTAGACCCTGGCACTGGCCAGTAACGACAGTCAGAGAGTATATTCTACATAGTAGTCTTCCATATGGTTGGAAATTCAGCATCCCTAAGGATGTCACACAGTTGACATACTGTTGGCACCTGATCTTGATACCCCAGAGACAATACTGGTGGTACTTTTGTATGTACAGTTCCCAAGTGCTAAAAAACTTCCAGAGGAATGCAGAATGGTACAACCACTTTGGAAGAAAGTTTGGCAGTTTTCTACAAAACTAAACACATTTTTATCACATGATCTAGTAATGGTGCTCCTTGGTATTTTTACACAAGCAAATTGAAAACTTACGTCAATACAAAAACATGCACGTGGATGTTTATGGCAGCTTTATTCATAATCGCCAAAACTTGTAAGCAATCAAGGCATCCTTCAGTAGGTGAATGGGTAAATAACTGGTACATCCAGATCATGGAATATTACTCAATGATATAAAGAAATGAGCTATCAAGCCATGTAAAGACATGGAGGAAACTTCAGTGCATATTACTAAGTGAAAGGAGCCAATCTGAGAAGGCTGACTACCATATATTTCCAAGTATACGACATTCTGAAAAGGTAAAACTATGGAAACAGTAAAAATACCAGCAGTTTCCAGGGATTAAAGGGAGGGAGGGATGAACAGGTAGAGTATAGAGGATTTTTAAGGTAGTAAAACTATTCTGTATACTATAATGTTTGTCAAAACCCTCAGCATGTCAATGTTGAGAGTGAATCCAAATGTAAACTCTGGGCTTTGAGTGATAATGATGTTTTATAGTTGGCCTACTGGTTGTAACAGATGTACTACTCTGGTTGATAAGAGTGGGGGTGGCTCTGCGTGTCAGGGGCAATGGGTGTATGGGAATTCTGTATTTTCTGCTCAATTTAGCCGTAAACCTAAAATTTCTCTACATGTAAAATCAATTTTTTAAAAAAGCCATTGGAGCCTCAGAGGCCCTTGAGATGTGGTTGAATAGTATAGAGGCATACTGAGTTTTAACTCGCAATGTAGTTAGTATAGGGAATTCTTCTTCTGGAGGTAAATTGTGTTGTTGGCAGAAAATATAAAACATATTCTTCTAACGATCAAGCTTAAACTCTTTTTGTCAGTAGAATTAAGCAGAGAACAAAAACTAAAAGTATTTTTCTTCAATGAATAACTGAATATCATGTAGTCTAAAATTCCACAGAAACTTATGGTAACAGTGTGGAGTGAGGCCCCGCACAGGGACCGACAACCTCATGAGGGTACTGGAGATCTCCAGGGTAGTATTACTACTGTTGGCTGGGAAAATCAAAGATAAAATGCAGGTTTCAGGAACGAGACAAAGAAACAAACAACCATTCCCCAGATCACCCTAATCTCTCCTCAGTCTTAAAATAGGTGTTACAGGTTTAGACATACTAGATGATGTTATGTGGTATGCAGTGTCACTGAAAATCCCTGCATAACCTGTTGAATATTTTGCATGGGCTATAATCATCAACTAGGGTAATATCGTGGTACAGAAAAGGCACTAGGTTGAGCACCTCCCTGACCGAGTTATGCAGCCCTCATAGAGTGGACTACATCTGCACTCTGGGCCTCCCAGGGCCATCTCAGAAGGCTCTGGCATTCAGTTACACTCTTATCCACAGGAATTCTCCTGCTTTCCTTTGAGAGATCATCTGCTTTAGCTGGAAACTGACAGCTAGAGGACTTCAAAATTCTCAAAATCCTCTGTTTACTTCAGCGAACGTAACACATTCAAAGAAAACGGAGGCAGTAACTATGATAGTACAAGACGTGGAAGTCCAGGCACATGGCTCCATGACACTGGTTCCCATCAAAGGAATATTTATAAATCTTAAAACCATGCTTAATGTTGAGGAAATAATATTTCTTCAAGGTATTTGATCTTTGTGGGAATGTTTCCCTGGAGAATTGGATATGAATGGAGATCCCTGAGAAAAGACAGTTTCAGTTTCAGTGATTAAAGGTAGGGTTAGTGTATAAGAGATTGGAGGAATTTCTGTCATTATCTATATGACTATCTATAAACTACACAGCTACCCTGGGGTTCCAAACTAACCTCCTCCAACATGAAGATTTGTTTTACTTTGTTTAAGTAACTAAGACATTAAAGTATGAAATGAATCACTGGGGAAACTTACATGTTTGTTACTAACCTAAACGATTCTCACATACAAAACTGTTGTGTCATTTATCTTGTTGGGATCATGTATAGATGAAGAGATCATTTGCAGTTCCTCTCAGTGCTCTTCTTGAAACTATACTAAAAGTGGGAACAGTCTGGCTTCATCACATATACATGATGGTGGTCCAGCACAAGCCTCTGGCTGAGCCTCCAACTCTCAAAGCCCCTCATGCTTTCCCAGGAGTCTAGACAGGCATTGAGGAGCCCCTTCTAGGATAGGAGTCATGCCCACAGCCTAGAACGGCTCTGTCTCCTTTCTCCCACTGTGTCTGATGCAATGAATATTGATTGCCTTTGATGCAAAAGCACAAACATTACTCCTGCTTTTCATGAAAACCATTCTAGACACAGCCTTTCCCTCATACTGCCTTTCACTGGGCCATTTTTAAAAAGAACTTAACAACATACTCTGATTATGCCATCTCCTATTTAATCCAAAATCCTTTTTAGATATCTCTAAAAAGATCAGATCAACAGATTAGACATAGGACAAAAAATACACAGACACAAAAATACAGACTAGATTCCAAAGTGAGCTGGATAGCTTCTCCCTGTTCCATAACTATAGACTATTCCTAATCCTAGACAACTATCATAGTATTAAAAGTATTAATCATGGTATTAAATGGCTAAAAGCCTTGGAAAACAAATAAGGATGAATCAGTGGAATTGCATCAGTATCACTGAAAACAAAAACAAAAAAGAAGAACTTGAGTACATCTTCTTCTGACAGTAATTGAGAATTGTTATCTTTGTGTCAGAAGGGTGTTATATTGCACTTTCATGGTTACAAATGACCTCAAGCTCTGTTTAAGTACCTCTCTACAGTCATATTTTTCATAGTTTGGTGAAAGAGTGAAACACCGATACAAAACCTGCCCATCGGTGCTCATTCGAATCAAGTGGACTATTGAATAGAGGTTCAAATACTCTTTTAAAACAGTTGTAGGGGCATCTGGGTGGCTCAGTTGGTTAAGCCTCGGACTTCAGCTCCGGTCATAATCTCACAGTTCGTGCATCAGGCTCTGCACTGACAGCGTTTGGATACTCTGTCTCCCTCTCTCTCTGCTGCTCCCCCCTCCTCTGCTCATGTGCTCGTGTGTTCTGTGTCTCTCAAAAATAAATAAATAAACATTTAAAATATTTGTAAAAGATTACATCACCAAATCACACATTTGCTGAATCGTGGATAGTATAACACAGAGGTAAACAATATGAAGTTCAATGGAATGTATTTGAATCCCAGCTCCACAACCCTCCAGCAGAGTGACAATGGGTCTATTATTTGAATTTCATGATGGTTACTTTTATGTGTCATCTTGACTGGGCCACAGTTCCCACATATGTGGTCAAACATTATTTTGGATGATTCTGTGAGGTTGTTTTAGATGATGTTAATATTTTTTTCCAGGTTTAAGATATAACTGACAAATGAAGTTGTATATATTTAAAGTATAAAACATGATGATTTGATAATACACATACATTGTGATATTATTAGCACATTAAGTTAACACATCCATGGGGCACCCGCATGGCTGTCAATTGAGTGTCTGACTTCAGCTCTGGTCACAATCTCATTCGTGGTTTGTGAGTTCAAGCTCCGCATCAGGCTCTCTGCTGTCATCACAGATATTTCAAGTATATAATATATTTCAAGTATACAATACAGTATTATTAACTGTAGTCACTACTGTGTACGTCAGGTTGTCAGGGGCTTAATGGCAAGATGGTGGTTAAAGAGTACAAACTTTCAGTTAGAAGATGAGTAAGTTCCAGGATCTAAAGTGCAGCATGGTAACAATACTTAATAATACTGGATTATATACTTCAAAGTTTCTATGAAAGTAGAGCTTTAATGTTCTCATAACAACAACGACAAAACGGTAATTGACATGAAGGACAACATTTCTCAATATCACATTATACACATCAAACTTTCATAATATTATGTGTCAATTATATCTCAATTAACCTAGAGGAAAAATCAGTACATTACCTTGAATTTAGCACTAAACACCTAGAAAAAGAAATGGGAGCTGGAGGAGTGAATATGGCAGAGAAATAAGGGGACCCTGGTCTTTCCTTGTCCCTCAAACACAGCTGTACTGAAGTCAGATCACTTGGAACACCCAGGAAATTGATCTGTGGAGTGGCGGAAGGATCTCCACAGCTGGAGGGAGAGAGCGTAGCAGATGCAAAGTGAGAAGTGAATTAGGGGAGAGAAAAATGGCAGTGCCACGGAGGGGAAGGAACGCTTTCGGTGGAGAGATGAAAGGGAGAGAAAGAGAAAGGTTGAGAAAGTGCAGCATCAAATTTGCACGAGAGGAAAACCTCTCTGGACCACAGACTGGGGAGCAAGAAGTACTTGCAACCTGAATGTCGCAGTTTTTTGTTTTTTGTTTCTTGGGTGTTTTGTTTTTGTTTTGTTTTTTGTTTGTTTGTTTTTGGCAAATAGCATTTGGAGCTCAAACTCTGAGGTTTTGGAAGTGTGCACCTTTCTCCACAGTGGAGCTGTGGCACGTGCTCCTGAGCAGAAGGGAGCTGGCCCCATAGTGCATAGGGTGGTGTAGGAATCTCCAGGGCATATAGGGAAAGAACATTCCCCTTCCTGGAGTACTTTTGGAGTATATTGCCTCCCCAAGTACAGCAGACCCTGTAGGTGGTCTTTCATCAGCAGGGGACAGAGGTGCACCCAGAGGGAATACAACCTTTGCTGCTCTTAGCAGTGCTACATCATAGATTCCACACACTGTGCATGCCTGAGACTTTTTTTCAGAAACGAAGAATTTCAGACATAGCATGGAGAGGCTCTATTCTGGAGGTGAGGGGTAGGATCTGTGTGGTGCCCGGTCCTTTAAGACTTGAGCTCTGAATCCCAGCCACAGGCCAAAGAATAAACACAGGGCAAGCTGACTGACTGAGCTATTCTGTGAGGGCCCCTAAACAGTGTGAAGTGTGAGATCCCCTGTCCAGGGGTTGAGAAATTGGGGTGGTGCCATTTCCCCCTAACACCAACACAGTGTGACTTCAGAGAGCAGTACAGCGGCCCCCAGTAGAAGCGGGACCTGCTTATACCAAACCCTAACCCCTGTGCCTGGCAAATGGTTAATTATTGGGACGAGACTGACCCTGAGCCAATGCAGCAGGCCCTCTTCCAGGAGAGCAGCACCGCCAGCACCCCACATGGACCAAGTATACTGAAAATCAAGTGCTTCAAAGTGTTACTTACAGTTCTGGTAGAAATAGATTCAGACTTACTTTTTTTTTTTTTTTTTTACTTTTTTCTTTATTTTCTTTTTCTTTTGGAATCAGGCTCATAGTTTCTTGTTTGTTTTGTTTTTTATTTCCCTTTCTCTTTTTGGATCAGGATTTTTTTACTATTATTATTTTCTTCTACTTCCTTTTTTTTTTTTCTTCTTCATTTTTTCTTTGGAATCAACATTACAGTTTTTTGATTCTCTGGGGTTTTTTTGTTCCCTTTCCTTTTCTCTTTTCTCTTTCCTTTTCTCTTTTCTTGGAATCAGGCTCCCCTCTGCCCTTTTTTCCAGGAATTATTTCAACAAACCAAAGTACACCTAAAGATCCAAACAGTCCCACTGCAAGCAAGGAGGAGCTCTGCACAGGACTGACCAGTGTCAAAGAGCACCCAGAATGCAACATCAGAGTGCATATGTACCAGAAACACTTCCTGAAGTGCCAGACCCTGGACAGTGTATGACCTTTTTTTTAATATAGCAGTACTCTCAGGTGCAGGAAACATAACAAGCTTTAAAAAAATGCAAAAGACAGAAACTTAGTCAAAATGACAAGATGTAGGAATACTCCCCAGAAAAAAATATCCATATTGTAGGAGTTCCAGAAGAAGAGTGGGAAAAAAATGGCAGAAGGTTTATTTGAGCAAATTATAGCTGAGAACTTCCCTAATCTGGGGAAGGAAACAGGCATTCAAGTCCAAGAGGCACAGATAACTTCCCTCAATATCCAAAAAAAAAAAAAAAAAAGTCAACACTACAACACATCATAGTGAAACTTACAAAGACAAAGATAAAGAGATTTCTGAAAGCAGCTAGGGACAAAAGGTCCTTAACCTACAAGGGTAGACATATAAGGTTAGCATCAGACCTGTCAACTGAAATTTGCTGGCCATAGGAAATGGCAGAAAATATTCAATGAGCTGAATGGGAAAAATATGCAACCAAAAATTCTTTATCCAGCAAGGCTGTCATCCCGAATACAAAGAGAGATAAAGAGTTTCCCAAACAAACAAAAACTAAAGGAGTTCATGACCACAAAACCACCCTACAAGAAAATTTAAGGGGTACTCTGAGTGGAGGGAAAAAAAAGACCAAAGCAACAAAAATTACAAAGGACCAGAGAACATCACCAGAACACCAACTCTACAGATAAAACAATGGCACTAAATTTGTATCTTTCAATAATCACTCCTAATATAAATGGACTACTTGCTCCAATCAAAAGACATAGGGTATCAGAATGGATAAAAACCAAGATCCATCTATATGCCGCTTACAAGAGATTCATTTTAGACATAAAGTTACCTGCAGATTGAAGGGAATGAGATGGAGAAACATCTATCATGCTAATGGGCATCAAAAGAAAACTAGAAGTGCCTGGGTGGCTCAGTCAGTTAAACTTCTATGTTGGCTCACGCCATGATCTCTTGGTTTGGGAGTCTGAACCCCACATGAGGCTCTGTGCTGACAGTTTAGAGGCTGGAGTCTGTGTCAGATTCTGTGTCTCCCTCTCTCTCTCTGCCCCCGCCCCTGCCACTCACGCTCACTTGCTCTCTCTCTCTCTCTCTCAAAAAAAAAAATAACTACACATTAAAAAAAATTAAAAAAAAGAAAGCTGGAGTATACATACTTATATCAGACAAACTAGATTTTAAAACAAAAACTGTAACAATAGATGAAGAAGGGCATTGTTATCATATTAAGGGGTCTATCCACCAAGAAGATCTAACAATTATATATATTTATGCCCCCAACTTGAAGAACCTAAATATATAAATCAACTAATCACAAACATAAAGAAGCTCATTGAGAATAATACCATAAAGTAGGGGACTTTAATACCTCACTTACAGCAATGGACAGATCATCTAAGAAGAAAATCAACATGAAAAAATGGCTTTGAATGGACTTAACAGATATATTCATAACATTTCATACTAAAGCAGCGAATACACATTCTTCTCAAGTGCACAAGGAACATTCTCCAGAATAGATTACAAACTCAGCGGGTCACAAGAAGCCCTCAAAAGATAGAAAAAGATTGAGATCATAACATGCATATTTTCAGATCACAATGCTATGAAACTTGAAATCAACCACAAGACAAAATTTGAAAACCCTCAAATACATGGAGGTTAGAGAATATCCTACTAAAGAATGAATATGTTAATCAGGAAATTAAAGCAGAAATAAAAAAAATACATGGTGCAAATGAAAATGAAAACACATGAGTACAAAACCTTTGGGATGCAGCAAAGGCAGTCCTCTGAGGAAAGTACATTGCAATTCAGGCCTATTTCAAGAAGCAAGAAAGGTCCCAAATACACAACCTAACTTTACACCTAAAGGAACTAGAGAAGGAGCAGCAAATAAACCCTAAAGTCAGCAGAAAAAAAGGAAATAATAACGATTACAGGGGAAATAAATGATATAGAAAAAAAAACAGAACAGCTCAATGAAACTAAATGCTGGTTCTTTAAAAGAATTAACAAAATTGATAAATCCCTAGCCAGACTTGTCACAGAGAAAAAGGTAGACAAAATCATGAATGAAAGAGGAGAGACCACAAACAAAACCAGAGATACAAATAATTATAAAAGAATACTATGAAAATTTATATGCCAACAAACTGAGCAACCTAGAAGACAAATTACCAGAAACTCATGAACTATCAAAACTGAAACAGGAAGAAAGAAATAGAAAATTTGAACAGACACATAACCAGCAAGGAAATTGAATCAGTTATCAAAAATCCCCCAACAAACAAGAGTTCTGGGCCAGATGGCTTCCCAGAGGAATTCTACCAGACATTTAAAGAATTACTTTCTATATGGCACCAACGTACCTTGATCACAAACTCCACTTGCCTCCCACCACAGACCCTTTGCTTACACATACAAGTTAATGATTACTATCTAATTGTTTTCTTCACACTTACCACATGTGCAAGATCTTGTTTTCTTCTCATTCACCATGTGGGTAATATCTTGTGAGCTCAATAAATATGAAGACAAAACCCCTGTTCAAGGCTCTTCTCTCCCCCTAGACATTAGCCTCTCTCATATTCAATTCTATGTTCACTCTCTTGCTGGACAAGAAAGAACTCTAGACTCATAGTCTGCAACAGTTCGAAACCAGAAAAGACCCTGAATAGCCAAAGTAATGTTGAAAAAGAAAACCAAAGCTGGAAGCATCACAATCCTGGACTTCAAGCTGTATTACAAAGCTGTAATCATTAAAACAAATGGTACTGGTACAAAAACAAACACATAGATCAATGAAACAAAAAGGATAACCCAGAAACAGACCCACAAATGCATGACCAACTAATCTTCAACAAAGCAGGAAAGAATATCCAAGAAAAAACAAGCAGTCTCTTCAGCAAATGGTGCTGGGAGAACTGGACAGCAACATGCAGAAAAATAAACAAGGACCACTTTCTTACACCATATACAAAAATATATTCAAAGTGGATGAAAGACCTAAATGTGAGACAGGAAATCATCAAAATCCTATGGAAGAAAACAGACAACAACCTCTTTACCTCAGCTGCAGCAACTTCTTACTAGACACGTCTCCAGAGGCAAGGGAAACAAAAGCAAAAATGAACTATTGGGACCTCATCAAGATGAAAATTTTTTGCATAGCAAAGGAAACAATCAACAAAACTAAAAGGCAACCAATGGAATGGGAAAAGATATTTGAAAATGTCATATCAGATAAAGGGTTGGTATCCAAAATTTATAAAGAACTTGTCAAACTTAACACCCAAAAAACAAATAGAAGACATGAATATACACTGTTTGAAAGAAGCCATCCAGGTGGCTAACAGACACATGAAAAGATGCTCAACATCACTTATCATCAGCGAAATACAAAATAAAACCAAAATGCATACACACACACACACACATATATATATATACACACACACGTCTATATGTTTATATGTATATGTATACATACATACACATACACAATGGAATATTACTCAGTGGTCAAAAAGAATGAAGTCTTGCCATTTCCAACAATGTAGATTGGGCTATAGTGTATTATGCTCAGCGAAATAAGTCAGTCAGAAAACGACAAATACCATATGATTTCACTCATATGTGGAATTTAAGAAACAAAGCAGATGAACATAGGGGAAGACAAGGAAAAATAAGATAAAAACAGACAGGGAGACAAACCATAAGAGACTCTTAACTATAGAGAACAAACTGAGAGTTGCTGGAGTGGAAGTGGAAGGGGGGATGGACTAAAATGGGTGCTGGGCATTAAGGAGGGCACTTGTCAGGATAAGAACTGGGTGTTATATGTAAGTGATGAATCAATGGGTTCTACTCCTGAAACCAGTACTATACTGCCTATTAACTAACTTGAATTTAAATACATAAATTTTCTTAAAAGAGAGGGAAAAAAAGAAATGGGAAAACTATTCAAAATAACAACAACAAATCCAATAAAAAAAAAATCAAGAAATTTAATTGACAATCCCCAGGGCCAAGGCAGAAAGAAATTCAAGTTCAGTAAAAGGTCTATGTGACTAAAGATCTAGTAGGGCATGTTAGGTATATTATAAGTAAAACAAGAAACAGAGTTTTCAAATCCCAACTGCAAAGTGAGGATAACAAGGACAAACACTTTAAATTACAAGTATTTGATTTGTAATCTATGTAGATGATGCTATGTAGTTTTTTCTAGAAAAGACAGACCCAAGGGGTTATTTATTTACATACAGTTAATAATTCCTCAGAACTAGATTGGTATAATTCTTAGTATTCCTTTAAGATTTTTATTAACCAAGATAATGTCAGCATTATGAAATTCACTGAAAAGCTTTCAGCATGTTCTATACAGCCAAGGGAACAGTTAAGACAGCATAGAAAGAGGAGGAGACAAGATGGCGGAACAGCATGGAAGCTTTTTGTGTGTCTCACATCCATAAAATACAGCCAGACCAACACTAAACCATCCTACACACCTAGAAAACTGATTGGAAGATTGACAAAACAATCTGCACAACCTGAACCACAGAATTCAGCAGGTACGTGACACGAAGAGCTGAACTTGAGCGAGAAGTCGCAAAAGGTAGGGAACCCCTTTTGCGGACAGAGAGAGGATGGAGACTGGGGAGGGGGGAGCCTATGGGAAAAGTACCCCTTCCCAAAAGCAGCTAGAGAGAAAGTGGAAAATTGGAAACAGCCACAGGGACTAAACTAAAAAGGGAGAAAGGAGAAAGGACAAAGGAGAGGCTTTAAATTCCATTAAGACAGTAAACAAGGGGAGCGCAAAAGGCAGCAACTCCACAGCTTGATACTTGGCGGTGCTCTGGTGGGAACAGTGAATCCCCAGGAACAGAGTGGGGTCCAGGAGGTTCTCAGGCCACACAGGGAAAAGTGGTTCCACTGCTGGAAGGACATTTGGTAGAAACTGTTGAAGCCACTTGGTCCCAGAAGATCCCAGAAGGCGGCCACATCGCTGGTGCTGGAGCAAGGTCGTTGAGGGTGAAGGCTGGTACCAGATGGGTGTTGTGATTTTCCATAATCCCTGAAACGCTGCTGCTACAGTGTCTCGTGAACTTTCTTTGAGGCAGGCTGGCACCTGACCACAGTCTCAGGGCACCAGTAACAGCAGGGTCCAGTGGGCATTCCTGGGAGCAGCCAACATTCAGCCATTGCTCATTCAGCCATTGCTCAGTAAGACCCTCCCACAGAGGGGCAGAACAGGTCAAAGCCGCAGTCCTTCGGAAGTAAGGGGCCAGAGAAAACAGCCTTATCTGAGACAAAATGTGGGAGAGGTACTACCTGGGGCCTGGTCACAAAGAGAGAACAAGCAGGGAATGGACAAGAGTTGAAGACAGAGGACTGGTGTGCAATTGCTGATCTGGGAGAACAGACTGGGTAGCTGGGTGGCGCTATTTTCTCCGCTCCCGCGCATGCGCACCTACAAGCGCCACAACAATCCACCTCAGTAAGTTAGCAGCGCCATCTTGTGGAGAGCGGAGCTCTTACATCGAGCCCTGCCCAAATGCGCCAACTTAACTCTTTAAGAACACAAGCGTCACCGCCAACTTAATTTATGGACTATAAAGAGCTCAAAGACTGACCTCTAGGGGAAAACAAAGCAATTTCAGTCCTACTTCAATCTGTTAGCAGGTTCATCTATTCATTTTTTTTCATTTTTTGTTTTTTTTTCCTTTTTCCTTTTTTCTCTTTTACAATTCTTTTCTTTTTCTTGAATACAGAAAGAGAAAAAATTCATTTTTATTTTAAATTTTTATTAAAAATATCTGTCTTTAATTTTTATTACTATATTTTTTACTTTTGTGTAAATTTTTTCAAATTCTACTTTACTTCCATTATTTTATTTTAGTCTACTTCAGTGTACTCACCTTTTCAAATTTTCAAATAATTTCCTTTTTTTCTTTCTTTTTCTTTTTTAATCTTTTTCATTTCTTTTTTCTTCTTGAATACAGAAAAAGAAAAACTTCATTTTTACTTTCAATTTCTTTTAAAAATATTTTATTTAATTTTTACTACTATATTTTTTGCTTATATGTATTTTTTTTCAAATTCTATTTTACTTCCATCATTTTATTTTAGTCTACTACAATGGGTTCACTTTTTCATATTTTCAAACGATTTCTTTTTTTTTCTTTTTTCCTTTTTTCTTTTTCCTTTTTTGTTTCTTTTCACTTTTCTTAAATACAGAAAATGAAAAAATTCATATTTTTAATTTTTATTAAAAATATTTTTCTTTAATTTTTTCTACTATATTCTTTACTTTTGTGTATATTTTTTCAAATTCTATTTTACCCCCAACATATCATTTTAGTCTACTTGAGAGTATTCATTTTCTCGAATTTTCAAACGATTTCTTTTTCTCACCCCCCCTTTTTTTCTCTAATCTGTCGAACCACTTTCAACACCCAGACCAAAACACACCTAGGATCTAGCATCATCTATTTTATTTGTGTGCGTGTGTGTGTAATTTTTAATTTTAATATTTTTTTAATTTAATTTTTTTTATTTCAATTTTTCTACCTCATTAATTCCTTTTCTCCCTTCAAAATGACAAAATGAAGGAATTCACCGCAAAAGAAAGAGCACGAATAAACGACAGCCAGGGATTTAACCAACACAGATACGAGCAAGATGTCTGAACCAGAATTTAGAATCAAAATAATAAGAATACTAGCTGGAGTCGAAAATAGATTAGAATCCCTTTCTGCAGATATAAAAGAAGTAAAAAATAGCCAGAATGAAATTAAAAATGCTATAACTGAGCTGCAATCACAGATGGATGCAGCGGTGGCAAGGATAAACAAGGCAGAACAGAGAATCAGCAATAGAGAGGACAAACTTATAGAGAAAAACGAATCAGAAAAAAAGGGAGATTAAGGCAAAAGAGCACAATTTAAGAATTAGAGAAATCAGTGACTCATTAAAAAGGAACAACATCAGAATCGTAGGGGTCCCAGAGGAGGAAGAGAGAGAAATAGGGGTAGAAGGGTTATGTGAGCAAATCACAGCAGAAAACTTTCTTAACCTGGGGAAAGAAACAGACATCAAAATCCAGGAAGCACAGAGGACCCCCATTAGATTCAACAAAAACCAACCATCAACAAGGCATATCATAGTCAAATTCACAAAATACTCAGTCAAGGAAAGAATCATGAAAGCAGCAAGGGAAAAAAAGTCCCTAACCTACAAGGGAAGACAGATCAGGTTTGCAGCAGACCTATCCACAGAAACCTGGCAGTCCAGAAAGGAATGGCAGGATATATTCAGTGTGCTGAATCAGAAAAATATGTGGCCAAGAATTCTTTATCCAGCAAGGCTGTCATTCAAAATAGAAGGAGAGATAAAAAGTTTCCCAAACAAAAAATAAAGGAATTTGTGACCACTAAACCAGCCCTGCAAGAAATTTTAAGGGGGACTCTCTGAGGGGAGAAAAGATGAAAAAAAAATGTGTGTGTATATATATATATATATATATATATATATATATATGTGTGTGTGTGTATATATAGTATATATATACTATATAGTATATATATAGTATATATATATAGTATATATATATATATATAGTATATATATACTATATATATATATATACTATACACACATATATATATGTATACATACACACATATATATATGTATGTGTGTGTATGTATGTATATATATATATATATATATATATATATATATATGCAACAAAAGATTAGAAAGGACCAGAGAACACCACCAGAAACTCCAACTCTACAAGCATCATAATGGCAATAAATTCATATCTTTCAGTACTCATTCCAAATGTCAATGGACTCAATGCTCCAATCAAAAGATGTAGGGTAACAGAATGGATAAGAAAACAAGATCCATCTATATGCTGTTTCCAAGAGACCCACTTTAAACCTAAAGACACCTACAGACTGAAAATAAGGGGATGGAGAACCATCTATCATGCTAATGATCAACAAAAGAAAGCCAGAGTAGCCATACTTATATCAGACAACCTAGACTTTAAAATGAAGACTATCAAGAGATGCAGAAGGGCATTATATCATAATCAAGGGGTCTATAGACCAAGAAGACCTAACAATTTTAACATTTATGTGCCAAATGTGAAAGCACCCAAATACATAAATCAATTAATCACAAACATCAAGAAACTCATGGATGGTACTACCATAATAGTAGGAGACTTCAACACCCCACTCACAGCAATGGACAGATCATCTAATCAAAAAATCAACAAGGAAACAATGGCTTTGAATGACACACTGGACCAGATGGACTTAATAGATATATTCAGAATATTTCATCCGAAAGCAGAAGAATATACATTCTTCTCCAGTGCACATGTAACATTCTCCAGAATAGACCATATACTGGGACACAAATCATCCCTCAGCAAGTACAAAAAGATTGAGATCACACCATGTATATTTTCAGACCACAACGCCCTGAAACTCGAAATCAACAGTAAGAAAATATTTGGAAAGGTAACAAATACTTGGAGACTAAAGAACATCCTTCTAAAGAATGAATGGACCAAAAAGAAGTTAAAGAGGAAATTAAAAAGTATATGGAAGCCAATGAAAATGATAACACCACAACCCAAAACCTCTGGGATGCAGCAAAGACGGCCATAAGAGGAAAATATATACCAATCCAGGCCTTCCTAAAGAAGGAAGAAAGATCTCAGATACACAACCTAACCTTACACCTTAAGGAGCTGGAAAAAGAACAACAAATAAAACCCAAAACCAGCAGAACACGGGAAATAATAAAGATTAGAGCAGAAATTTATGCTATTCAAACCAAAAACATAGCAGAACAGATCAATGAAAACAGAAGCTGGTTCTTTGGAAGAATTAACAAAATTGATAAACCACTAGCCAGTTGGATCAAAAAGAAAAAGGAAAGGACCCAAATAAGTAAAATCAAGAATGAAAGAGGAGAGATCAAAACAACACAACAGAAATAAAAACAATAATAAGAGAATATTATGAGCAATTATATGCCAATAAAATGGGCAATCTGGAAGAAATGGACAAATTCCTAGAAACAGATACACTACCAAAACTGAAACAGGAAAAAATAGAAAATTTGAGCAGACCCATAACCAGTAAGGAAATCGAATTAGTAATCAAAAATCTGCCAAAAAACAAGAGTCCAGGGCCAGATGGCTTTCCAGGGGAATTCTACCAAACATTTAAGGAAGAGTTAACACCTATTCTCTTGAAACTGTTCCAAAAAATAGAAATGGAAGGAAAACTTCCAAATTCTTTCTATGAAGCCAGCATTACCTTGATTCCAAAACCAGACAGAGACCCCACTAAAAAGGAGAACTATAGACCAATTTCCCTGATGAACATGGATGCAAAAATCCTCAACAAGATATTAGCCAACCGGATCCAACAATACATTAAAAAAATTATTCGCCATGACCACATGGGATTTATACCTAGGATGCAGGGCTGGTTCAATATCTGCAAAACAATCAATGTGATTCATCACATCAATAAAAGAAAGGACAAGAACCATATGATCCTCTCAATAGATGCAGAGAAAGCATTTGACAAAATACAGCATCCTTTCTTGATAAAAATCCTCAAGAAAATAGGGACAGAAGGAGCATACCTCGAGATCATAAAAGCCATATATGAAAGACCCAATGCTAATATTATCCTCAATGGGGAAAAACTGACAGCTTTCTGCCTAAAGTCAGGAACAAGACAGGGATGTCCACTCTCGCCACTGTTATTCAACATAGTATTGGAAGTCTTGGCCTCAGGAATAAGACAACACAAAGAAATAAAAGGCATCCAAATCGGCCAGGAGGAAGTCAAACTTTCACTCTTCGCAGATGACATGATACTCTATATGGAAAACTCTAAAGATTCCACCAAAAACGTGCTATAACTGATCTATGAATTCAGCAAAGTGCAGGATATAAAACCAATGCACAGAGCTTGGTTGCATTCCTACACACCAACAATGAAGCAGCATAAAGAGAAATCAAGGAATCAATCCCTTTTAGAACTGCACCAAAAACCATAAAATACCTAGGACTAAATCTAACCAAAGAGGTGAAAAATCTATACACTGAAAACTATAGCAAGCTGATGAAAGAAACTGAAGAAGACACAAAGAAATGGAAAAAGATTCCATGCTCCTGGATAAGAAGAACAAATATTGTTAAAATGTGAATACTACCCAAAGCAATCTACATATTCAATGCAATCCCAATCAAAATAACACCAGGATTGTTCATAGAGCTGGAACAAATAATCCTAAAATTTGTATAGAACCAGAAAAGACCCTGAATAGCCACAGCAATCATGAAAAAGAAAACCAAAGCAGGAGGCATCACAATCCAGGACTTCAAGCTGTATCACAAAGCTGTAATCACCAAGACAGTATGGTACTGGCACAAGAACAGACACTCTGATCAATGGAACAGAATACAGAACCCAGAAATGGACCCACAAACATATGGCCAACTAATCTTTGACAAAGCAGGAAAGAATATCCAATGGAATAAAGACAGTCTCTTCAGCAAAGAGTGCTGGTGCTGGGGAAACTGGACAGCGACATGCAGAAGAATGAACCTGGACCACTTTCTTACACCATATACAAAAATAAACTCAAAATGGATGAAAGACCTCAATGTAAGACAGGAAGCCATCAAAATCCTCGAGGAGAAAGCAGGCAAAAACCTCTTTGATCTTTCACATAGTAACTTCTTACTCAACACGTCTCTGGAGGCAAGGGAAACAAAAGCAAAAATGAACTACTGGGACCTCATCAAAATAAAAAGCTTCTGCACAGTGAAGGAAACAGTCAGCAAAACTAAAAGGCAACCAACAGAGGGGCGCCTGGGTGGCGCAGTCGGTTAAGCATCCGACTTCAGCCAGGTCACGATCTCGCGGTCCGTGAGTTCGAGCCCCGCGTCAGGCTCTGGGCTGATGGCTCGGAGCCTGGAGCCTGTTTCCGATTCTGTGTCTCCCTCTCTCTCTGCCCCTCCCCCGTTCATGCTCTGTCTCTCTCTGTCCCAAAAATAAATAAAAAACGTTGAAAAAAAAATTAAAAATAAAAGGCAACCAACAGAATGGGAGGAGATATTTGCAAATGACATACCAGATAAAGGGTTAGTATCCAAAATCTATAAAGAACTTATCAAACTCAACACGCAAAAAACAAATAATCCAGTGAAGAAATGGGTGAAAGACATGAATAGACACTTCTCCAAGGAAGACATCCAGATGGCCAACCAACACATGAAAAATGCTCAACTTCACTCATCATCAGGGAAATACAAATCAAAACCACAATGAGATACCACCTTACAACTGTCAGAATGGCTAACATTAACAACTCAGGCAATGACAGATGTTGGCAAGGATGCGGAGAAAAAGGATCTCTTTTGCATTGTTGGTGGCAATGCAAGCTGGTGCAGCCACTCTGGAAAACAGTATGGAGGTTCCTCAAAAAACTAAAAATAGAACTACCTTACTACCCAGCAATTGCACTACTAGGCATTTATCCACGGGATACACGTGTGCCGTTTCAAAGGGACACATGCACCCCAATGTTTATAGCAGCACTATCGATAATAGCCAAAGTATGGAAAGAGCCCAAATGTCCATTGATGGATGAATGGATAAAGAAGGGGTGGTATATATATACAATGGAGTATTACTCGGCAATCAAAAAGAATGAAATCTTGCCATTTGCAACTACGTGGATGGAACTAGAGGGTGTTATGCTAAGTGAAATTAGTCAGTCAGAGAAAGACACAAATCATATGACTTCACTCATATGAGGACTTTAGGAGACAAAACAGATGAACATAAAGGAAGGGAAACAAAAATAATATAAAAACAGGGAGGGGGACAAAACAGAAGAGACTCATAAATATGGAGAACAAACTGAGGGTTACTGGAGGGGTTGTGGGATGAGGGATGGGCTAAATGGGTAAGGGGCATTAAGGAATCTACTCCTGAAATCATTGTTTCACTATATGCTAACTAATTTAGATGTAAATTTTAAAAAATTAAAAATTAAAAAAAATAATTTGCAAAAAAAAAGCATAAAAAGTAACTGTTTCCTGAAACATTAGGAGTCCAGATCTTTTAGAAAAAAATTTTTTATGTTTTTCATTTATTGTAGAGTTGTTTTCCTGTCCAAGATCCCTAGCTCTTGAATAAATTTCAATAATTTTTTTTCAGAAATCTATTTTCTGAAGGCTAAATATTTTTAGTATAGTTTCACATATTATCATTTCTTATCTCTTCAATGTCTGTTATTATTACATTATTGTTCTCAATTTTCTAATTGTGATATATTTGTGTACTTTTTATCAACACAAATTACCTCTTTGCCCTGGTTCCCTTTGTTGCTTTGGATACCTACCCCTACCCACTTTGTATGTTTGCTTGATGATAGTTCTTCTCTTTAAATTTCTTTTCCTTTTAAAACCGTCAGAAGAGACTTTGTTTCATACTATATCTGTTGAAACCACTCATATATATTAGCATAATTTTATGTTTAGTACAACTTCTGTCACCTTTCTCTCTACCACTTTTTTTCTTATATTGCCTGGCTAATTTCTTAATTATATTTTATTCCCCAAATACATGCCCATCCCCAGAACAATAGAAACCTTACTAATATTTCTATGTACTTCCCTCCTTTGGGGAGATTTTCAACATTGTATTCATAATGGTCTAGTCACTGTTTTAAATATACATAAATTTTTTTCTTAAAGCATCTAAAAACAAAAGTAAAAAAAGTTTTAGGCCAATACTTAATGTAATTTCATCTTCCACAACACTCCATCTTTTCCCTCCTCTCCAGTGATATCTCTCCATTTCCAGAGGACTGGTTTGTGCTTTTCTAGGATGTCATGGTGGTTCCCAACAGGGTTTTAGGAAAGCTACTCACCATGGGAATCCATACCCATAACTTAATAGGTTCTAGGGCCCTTAAATTACAACACTACACAGCTATCGATATATTATTCAAAAATAACTACTTTAAAAATATTACCATATATTCAAGTCAGTATATGATGAGGCATTGTCTCAGACTTAAGATTATAATTAAATTCCTTTTATTTTTTCATCGTCTTTGCTATCTTTCATGTCATTGTTGATATTAGACAAAAATCTTCTAAACAATACTTTCTTAACACTAAACAAGAACCATATACAAATTCTTGTGGGATTTTTATACTGTCTTTGATATAATTTTAATATCAATTTTAAATACCAACAAATGTTCTGTTACTACTCAAGAATCCTTCATTTTAGAAAAGACAGTTACAGGGGCGCCTGGGTGTCTCAGTTGGTTAAGCGTCCGACTTCGGCTCAGGTCATGATCTCACAGTTCGTGGGTTCGAGCCCCACATCAGGCTCTGTGCTGACAGCTCAGAGCCTGGAGCCTGTTTCAGATTCTGTTTCTCCCTCTCTCTCTGCCCCTCCCCCACTTGCATTCTTTCTCTGTCTCAAAAATAAATAAACATTAAAGAAAATTTAAAAAAAAAGACAGATACAAAAGATATGACAGAAGAAAAAACAAGTCCACCCATGTCACACCTCAAATTACACTTAGTCATAACCTGAAGAGAACAGATTTCATAGCAAAAAAAAAAAAAAAAAAAAAAAAAAAAAGAACTGAGGCAGGCAGGTGGGAGCAAATGCTGTTTGGGCCCATACAGAGCCCCCATTTCTCCCATAGTGGCCATCTCATTTATGTACCCATCATGCCAAAACTTAGTGATACTGCACTAGAGTGACCATCTGTGCCAGTTTACCTAAGATTGGGTTTCCAGAACGCTAGAGTTTCAGTTTTAAAGCCTGGACAGTTCCGGGAAAAATGGAACAAGTTGATTCCCTACTGGTACCCTTCTCACTAGCACATTCCTGATGGCCTTGGTGAATGATATATTACCTGGGCCTTCCCATGAAACATGATTTTCTAATGAAGCTTTGCATAATATATCCATTCCACCATGCCTACTTCTCTGAGCCTTTTAATCCCTTGACCTCTACTGTCTCCCATTAAAATTCTAGAATTTCAACCTTGTTTAACATGGGCCATTGCTTTTTCTAGACTTCTGGGAGCCACTCCAGCAGCGAATTGACACCATCCCCTGTACCTTGCTTGGCAGGTGTTATGTCCTGTCTACTGAGAGACTGCCCCAAGTCAATCATCCCTTCCTTAACCAGCCTTATGTACCGGAACAGTTGCTCAAGCACCTTCCAAATCCAGTCAAACAGAACATACACCCACAGCACCTGCTAGCACCTGCTGCCAGTTTTTGCAACTTCTTTGTAATATACATACTTTCCTCTCTCTTTAGGCCCAACACATTCCCAGATGTTTATGTTGCAACTTAACCTTGGTAAGAGGCCTAGCATCCAGGAGAGGACATACATGCAGCTCCTGAAGAGGATAGCTATCACCTTGTAGGAAAAAGGCCTCTGCAGTGTCTCTGCAGAATACTAACTCTCAAAGGACAGAGAAGACCCACTTATGAAAATTCAGAAGGCTCAAAAGAAGTCTGCAGAGTCAAAATCTTCAGGGATGTCTAGCCAAATAACTACATTCCATGTGTCAGGTCCCAAGTTTTCCCAGGTAGGACTCTGACTTTGAAATAACAGACCTCTCTCTGTTGAGCATTCAACAATCATGGGAGTTCAGGCACTCTATCCAATCCTGTGCTTGGTATGCAGTTTTTTCCTACTCACTTACTTACCACATGAGATGAGGGTTTCCTAATAATCGACCAAAGAGAAACTTTGGATCTCATACTCAGTTTTCAATTACATTAATGTCCCTCAACTTTCCATTATCGTTACTACTGCATTATGGGGCATACATACAGCCTACCAGCAACCATGCAATTCCACTGTCCTTATGTCTACCCCCCCCCCATTCCTTTCAAATACATGAATCAACACACTGGCCTATGCATTCACCTCTACTATAATGCTGGCCCAGTTCACCGTTGGTGAGAATTTTAATATCACATCACCACCTGTGCTACAGGCTGTCAGCGTGCCACCTACCACCGAGTCCTCATTACCATCTGGGTGGTGAGTGATCCAGTCCACAAATCTCATCTTATTGCCTGTTTTCCTGGAGCTCTCTCAGTACTACCTTTCACAAGTTGGATTTTCTGGACAACAAACACTGAGACAAAGTACAAAGGCTTATTGAAAAGTAACACCTGTTAAAGGAAAAGGGAGGAAGCTGTATTGTCAGGGGAGTAATGCCTATCCAATAAAATCTCTGCCAGACCAGCTGGGAACTCTGGAGTAAATGTTACTTGTTAGATAAATTTACATTACATGGAAATGGCAGTAATCTTACATCACCCTCTTGCTCAGTCATTGGTTGAGTAACCACTGAGAAGAAAATGCCCTTGCCTTGAAAAATGAGGCAAAACTTGACAAAACTAGCAGTTTCAGGGTGTCGGGTTGTCTTAAGCATATCTTTTTACTCTGGTGCTTTGATATCTGGGGCTTTGCTAACCCTAGAGGGACTGCTGCTCCCAGGGCTAGCTAGTACCTAGAGACAGCAAATGACTCCACCTTGAGGGAGTCCTTCATATGCAAACCAACCAGAGTTCATACCCTAACCACCTCCTTTTGTGAGGCCTTACAAAATCAGGTAATTGGATTTTGTATGTGTGGCCAAGTTTAATTTTACATATTATCACTTGTACATAGTTGGAAGTAAGGGAATAAGTATATCCCACTATGTTTCAAAGGCTTTTGTCTATTCAAATGGCACATTGTGGTAGAAACAGTATACTCTTTGAGGTCAGAATACACCTGGATCAAATCTAGGTTCTTCTGCTTATTCTAAAATTTACATTTATAATAAATGTTAACATGCATATTTAAATAACATTTTACAACTTTCAAAAAGTGGGAAAATTCACTATCTTTCTTTTTGTATCTATGTTACAATTCTGTGAGAGAGTCATGACGCATTCATTACCAACCATAGCCATATGACTGTGCTGCCCTGAACCTAAAGACAAAACAAACTCTAAATTGAAAGAAAACACCAGTGGTCCACACCTTCTTAGATCATCTGCTTTTTGGTTGTTTTCTCTGCTCATATTGTTATGACGGGCTCCATTCAATGATTCATACATCTGTCAGAGCAAGGCTTATTAACACACATTTGCATATTTGGAGATTCTGTCTTTACCAGGATCTCTCTGCCTCAGCCTAGGCAGGCAAAAGAAGCAATCTTGATAGCTCATACACCGCATGATTTCTTCTCCCCTAAAACAAATGATCTCTTCTATTTCCCTGAAGCCTGTTCAGGTCAGTCCTCCTAAGTCAGGTTGTCTTGGTTTTGTAAATGCAAAACTGGAGTAATAAAATCAAGCCAATGACATGGAGGAAGAAGATTCTGATAATTTTTCTATAATGTCAGCCTGTATGTTTTATTCTCGCAATGGCTATTTGTTAAGAATAGAAAAGTCAAGACCTATCCTGCCACTCCCTGAGGATTTGAAGATTAAGATTCAACATCTTTTGACCTAGCCCCTGTTAAGAGCAATTCCTTTGCCTCACAAACCATAATTTCATGCCCCACCTCTTTTTCTGTGTTGAGCTCATCACAAGCAAGCAGGAAGTCACTTTCGGACTGAATGCAATTTTTTTTTTTTTCCTTATGCCGCTCCCCTGACTCACTCCCAAATTCTGCTGTGAATCTGTGATAGGGCACCAGGATCTGCATTAATATATTCAGTTACTGGACATTTAAGTAATATATGTTGACTAAGCACCTACTCACTAAAAAAGGCCTTTGCTAAGTACTCCAGGTGATGCAAAGATAGAGAAAAGCAAGCATGTGCAGTTGGGGGAAAGTGCTGTCAACAAAACCCAGAATATTTCATATCCTTGAAAAAAAATTTTTTTATGTAAATTTTTAAAAGTCCTTAAAATATTTATATAATTTAGTCCAATAAGTTACTTTTCCTTTCCACTTATTTCAAGGAAACATTTAGCAGTGTAGTGAAAAATAAAAAGTATATTGGTGAAGGTGATCATTGAAAGAATCACCTACAGTTAAAACAAAGAAAACATCTAAATACATTGGGAGATGGTTTTAGTATTTTATGATAAATCTATTCAGTATAAGATGATTCACCCTTTAAATTGGAGCCATTAAAATTGGTAATAACTGATGAATCTACGTACTACATCTGCCAAGTTTTCTTTCAGTTTGAAATTACATCAAAATAAAAAATTATAATGTACATTTTATACAACTATTAGGTACATATACAGATAATAAAATAGTATATATAGCTACTAGAAATAAAAACGTAATAACACAGGGATATGCTTATAGAAATAACATTCGGTATAAAGAGCATAATACAAAGTTATATACTGTGATATAACTATATGAAAAAAACTTGTACATGTTAAAAGTACTTAAAGATTAATATGTAAAATGAAATGGTTTGTTTAGATAACTTTGTTCAAAAGTTATAAAAAATTTTGTTTTTACTAAAAAAAAAATAAAAAAAAAAAATTAAAAAACCCCCAGAATATCAGACATGAGATATAGGATCCGATGGAAATATGTAAGTGAAGGGTAGAATGGTAGAGAGGAGCCCACTCCTTCCTGTCCCTCTTGTCTGATTTGCACATTATATAAAAAAAAAAAATGTGTAAGAAACTGAACACTTGTCTAGTTGAAGTCCTGGAGTGAATTCATTAGCCATTAGCTATCAGTGATTTACAAGATAAAGGCACAGAATCTGAGTTGAAAAGAATCCTCTAAAACCTTCTGATTGAGCTTTCTTTCTCAGTAAGTTGATGATATTCATAAAGGAATAAGTGATTTTTCTTCTTAGGCTACAGTTAGTTGGCAAAAAAGCTAAGACTAAAATTTAAGTTTTAATACCTGATCTAATTCAATTACACATTCTGATTCTTTAGCATGCAGTATTTCAGTATTTCTCACAAAGTAACATCAGCACAACCTTCCAGGTATATTTCCTACTCCTTCCCAACACATGTGATAGAAATGTCCTTTATACTTCCATGCTGTTCCTGCCTCTGTGTTTTCATGGGCTCTGCCCTTGCCTGCAAACACTGCCGACATTCTCCATCCTTACCCTCACCCCACACTTACTTTTTCTATGTTTTGCCATCTACTCATCTGCTAGCAGTAGCGAGTTAGAATATTTATTTCAAAACACATACTTGGAAAAAGACAAAGTCAATTTTAGTTCCAACTATTCTGCTTGCCTATCCCACAACTTTTACACCTATTCAATCACTTCTCTGAATCTCTGTTTCATATTCCGCGAGAAAAACAGTATTTTGTAACAGAGATGGGGAATTCGGAGGTAGTACTACCCATTAGTGCTTGGAAAATATTTTCTGATCATCCTCAGCTTGCTGTGGCAAAGAAGGAAGTGTATAACAATATAACACAGGCAAGAGTGTCATAAACTCTTGAATTAAAAATGACTAGAGCGTGTGGAGTAGTCGAAAGCTTTTGCAAAACAAAATACCTATCACCTGTTATCATGTTTAGTCACAATTTACCAGAATAAATAAAATTCTTACTGATTTGTGAAATTCCCTGTTTCTGATTCCATTCTACAAGTCATACTATTGGTTCAAGTTGATTCCTTCAGACTTGTTTAACAAGTTAGATTTTAATTACGTGGGATTTCCTCCTTTGTTTTCAGCTCCTTCATAGATCACACATAATACATAGAGTCATTCATTTGAGTAGAAATCTCAGAGAAGCTGGATAGGCAGAGGAAAGGACCTCTTCATTATTAAGGATTAAAATGTATAGGTAAGTCCCGTTTTTGTCTCTGTAGTTTTAGAAGTTTTATTATATCTTAGAGCATGTGAAAAACATACAGAAGCTGAAGAAATTTTGGCTGTGTCTAACAATCTTTTCCAGAAACTTCACTGAAACTTATAGATATTGTTTAAATAATATGTTTGATGTTGTTTAAATAAGGTGTTTGGCTGACTGATTTTTTTTTACAAAATTAGTAAACCTAAAGAGACGGCTTAGGATTATGAAAACATATCTTTAAATAAGGAAGTGTTTTTGTTTTCTCATGCTTAACTTTTCAAAAAGTGATGAGTGGATTTTAAAAATGTAATCAGTAAAAAATTCTTCTGTTGTTTTAAAATTTTTCCATGATTCTGTATTTTGACTTCTGTATAGCTACTAGCTATATGTAATGAACCTGAAACCTGAAGTCTTCTTTAAGAAAATAAGATAGTATTTGTTTACTTTTCATAAACTTACCATATCCTTATTTTCAAGTAAATTGTTATTGATACTTAAGAAAAAAATAGTACTTGTTCAGTTTTCTTTTTAATGAATATTTATTTTCATACACATTTACATAAAAGGAGCAACAAACTGGTCTAATCCAAAATCAGATCGTACAATCTCAAAAATCACTATACAATTTGATATGTTTATATGTGTATCTATGATTATACCTATTGTTCATTTTGTTTTTCCATGAACACAGAAAAACCTGATACTAAGCCATTTAAAAAGTCATTTAAAAAATGTGCTAAATAAAAACATTAGGAATAGATTGGCTACATTAAGTGTAGTTGAGTTTACTTTAAATCTACCAAACTTTAGAAAACTCAATGAAAACTTAGATCATTTTAATAAAATATATATACAATTATGTGCATTTGAATATATATAAATACACAAATGAAAAATAGGTAACCATGTAAGTTTCTAACAACAATAAAGAATAATATATAAATAAAATAATTTCATACTCAATGGATATGATGAATTCATTAAAAGGGTTTAAAAATCTATGAATTTATACATTGTATCTGTCCTCACTGTATGCAAAAAGTCACAGAGTTGTATTTACTCATCGACTATCACATCACAGAGCTCTACATGTGAGAAAGTCTATTGAGGAATATAAAATGCTAACTACTAATCATGCTTGTTGTATTAAAGTGGTAAGCTTATTAATTACATTTTTCCATTATTTTTAAACTATCTATAACAATGTAACATTGTTTTGGTAATCAAAATACAGTTTGAAGTGCATTTGGCTGAAACATTTTTATTTTAATTTTGTAAAGAAATTTCTCTAATTTTTCAAAAATTGGCCCTTATAAGGAGCTAAAGGTGCATCAAAATATCATTCAAAGGAAAATATAGAAAGATATAAAAAACAATGCAAATAATAAAAGAGTGTACAATTTCAGAATACCTCGATCTAATTCCTAAATTGATCCACCCTACGTGAAATACGACACTCAATCAGAACCAAATTTTCCAATCACAAAAGACTCTTCTTTGAAGCCTTGATTTCTACAGATCACAGTCTGAAATATTTTATCTTTTAAATAGCCTGCACTACAAAAAATCAATCTGTGCTCCTTTTTTAACCTAAAATATATATAATTACCAATTAGTTTTGTTCATGGATTGGTTGGGTTCATATATCATGACCTGGGCTGAAATCAAGAGTCAGATGCTCAGCCAGCTGAACCACCCAGGCATCCCATGGATTGGTTGGTTTTTATGAGAATGAGATCATCAGAGTTACCATGCCAAATTGATGAAATTTTGAAAATAGTTTATGGATTCTCATCTACCAATTTGAGGATCCATGCCTAAAAACTAGTGCCTTCTGTCAACCTGAATAAAGAGTAGACTTCTCAGTGGAAAGGTGAAAGAGTATTCAAATGGGCTGGGGAGTTAAAAATTAGGCAAATTTTCACTCTGACAATTTTACTTTAAAGCCAAGACATCTGCCTGAGTTTAACATTACAAGGGATGAATTAAAACATACAGTTTCCTTCTCTGCTAGAATATTCCCATCAGCATAAACTCATGCCATACTATCTCCAATTTAAATCTCAAACTCCACGATTTTCCAATTCCTTCATATGCTCTGAAAAAGCATGGTATCCAAATTGGGTAAAAGAAGGGAAATAAAAGTGTAATATGTTTTTCAGGTAATTGTAGGCAATTTTTAGGGAATTTTTGGTATATTTCTAGGTAAATTCTGTGATATATTTTGGTTGAGAATGGGCTCTCTTGAATGGTTTGATTACTTTTATATATACATTAACCCCCCAGACCCCTCCAGGTTGTCCTTTCCTAAAGGTTGCAAAAATGCTGTGTTCCTATCTTCATCTACCTTGTTCACCCCTCTCCAAAGAAAGAAATCCTACCACAGGGCCCAAGAATCTGTACAGCTATGTTATCATGATATAATAATTATTCATTTTAAATCCTTGGGTATTCCAGATTTTGTCAAGTTTACACAAGGAGTGTCTATCTATGTCCACTAGATTACATAAAAAGTATGAAATACAGTTTGGAAAACAGGATAAAGATTTACAAGCTGGAATTCAGAATGTAGTTTAAGGAAAGACTTAAAGGTAAGGGAGCATATCTCAGCTCAGGAACAGACAAGTTTTAGCAGAAAGCCTTAAACCATAACAGATCCTATTTCCATTTTCTTCCCATTTGTCTGTGCTTGTGATACAATGAACTGTCTAAACAGACATGCCGAAGCCAATCAGGTGCTCTGCCTTCTACCAGCTCAAAACAACATGAGACAAAAGTAGGAGGAAAAAGCCATATCTGTCAAAAACATATTCCAAACTCTGCCTGTTGCTTCAATCCTGCTTTACAAATTGCTATTTTAACTTTCATAAACCATGCTTTAAATTATAAATCATTAGCAAAGAATATATGTCTTAATAGAAATTAGACAAGTGGGTATCAACTTATCTTTACAGACACAGCACCCAAAAATAGTGAACTTAAAGTTCAAGTTTTTGCCCACAAAACCCCCAGGCTGCATACCAAAACACTTGCCACACTTGGCCAGACTTTTTCTAATGGTGGTACATGCTGGGAGGTGGGGACATGGCATTACAATACATAGGAGGTAGGCTACAATTAAGTCACCTAGGATCATATATTCTCCAACAAATTCTCTCATGTCCATTTTCTTAAAAGAAATTTTTTTTAACGTTTTTATTTATTTTTGAGACAGAGAGACACAGAGCATGAATGGGGGAGGGAGAGAGAGAGAGGGAGACACAGAATCGGAAGCAGGCTCCAGGCTCTGAGCCATCAGCCCAGAGCCCCACGCGGGGCTCGAACTCGAACTCACGGACTGAGAGATCGTGACCTGAGCTGAAGTCGGACGCTTAACCGACTGAGCCACCCAGGCGCCCCTCTCATGTCCATTTTCAATTTGTCCTCTAGAAGGCACTGCCAAGTTATTTCCTAGAAATTTGTTACTTACCTGATTTTATGCTGCTTCAGCCCCCAACATGGCTACGGTTGATACCCCTAAAATAAGTCATGAATCAACACCTACTATTATAAGGAAATTTAAGATATTCAATCCAATTCCTTAAATCCAATTTCTCCAACTACAAGGATCCCATTCTCTTGAGCAAAGAAAACGTCATAGTTTTTCAAAGTATGCTTTAAGTCTAAATACAGCATATGTTCATGATATGTAAAATAGAAGCACCATTCCAAGTCTAAAGCCATTCATTGGATAACTATCCAAAATGACTGAAAATAAGATTGACTTTGGGGAAGTTTACACATGGATGACTAACTCAGCAGAAAGAAAATGGCAGATTCTATTGAATACTTATAGTATCCATTTGCCAGAGATATGAACAAGTGTTTCAGTGATTAATAAAAGGATAAGTAACCTCAAGCTTTAAGGAAATATATTAAAAACAGCCATCGAACATATTTTTTCTAACCTAGACAAATTTTTACCCAGACAATCTTACTTCTTAGCCAGGATAGCTGCCTGAGTTTAATATTACAAAGAATGAATTAAAGCTTACCATTTGTTTCTCTGCTGGAATACTCCCATACGATTTCCAGTTTAAAAAACAAAAAACAAAAAAATCCTTCCTAGACCTACATTCCCTCTCCAGCTAGTGCTTTATTTCTCATTTCCTCCCTTCAACAGCAAAACTCTGCCAAAGGTTTGTCTAGACACACTGCCTCCATTTCTATTTCCTTCTTCACTACTTTTCTTTTTTTAATTTTTTATTGTGAAATATATTGCATAAAGACTAATTTTTAAAATGAACCTCAAGGCAGTCATCATTTATTAAGAAAAATAGCATCACCAGTATTTTTGAAGACTGTGGCCCCTCCCCAACTGCATCCTGTCTACTGACTGTGTTCTCCCGACCTGGCCCAATCTGTTATCTGGCATGTTATCTAAATGTCCTTGATTTTCTTTGTGATTTTACTGCTCATAGATAGATCCCCAAATAACATATAATTTAGTTCTACCTACATTTAAACTAATATAAATGGAATCAAAATTATGTTTTAATAAAGTAGGTAGTAATAATTTATTCATTCACAAGCGATATGATATTCCATTGTAAGAATATATTCTAACTTACATAGCCACCCTTATCGTATTTTGCCATTACAAATACTGTAGCTTTAAACATTCTCAAATGAATCCTGTGGTACAAGTGTGCAAGAGTTTCTCCTGAAGATGGATTTTCTGGGTCACAGAGTGTGTGCATATTTATCTTTAACCTACTCTCTCTTGTCCCACTGCAAAAAGTTTCTCTTCCCTATGGCTCTGAAATAGCTCTTGTCCAGATCTTCAGAGATTGTCTGCATTGCAAAATCCAATGGTCAGGTCTCAACACTCATTTTTACTTAATAGCTCCAGAGTAGATCATTCCTTCCTTGAAACACGATCTTCATAAAGCTTCCAAAACACCATTGTCTCCTGAATTTAATCCTATCCCATTGGTCAAACTTTCTGAATTTATGTTATTGGATTATTTTCATTTTCCTATTGCCCAAATTCTGAGTAATTTGAGGTACAATTTCTCTTCTGTAGCTATACTTACTTTCTGTATGATTCCAACTAGTTCCATGGTTTTCACTACTATGTAAGCTTATGGTTTCCAAGGGCAAGTACTGTTCCCTCAAGTCCTCAATCATTCATTGGGAAACCCAAAATGTTCTTGCTTGAAAACAAGTTTTAATTCAATGTGGCAAAATAAGCCATTTTGAATCCTACATATCCATGCACTTTATCTTTAAGTCTTTTATGATATTTATACTCCATAAAGGATACTGCATTCATTCATTCATTATTCATCCATTTAAAAAATACCCACTTTTTCAGTGCCTAATAGTGGCACTGAAACCGTGTGGGGTGCTAGACATACAGAATGGAACTGAAAGGACTTGACCCTGCTTTCATGCTGTTTATTGGTAAGACAGGCACTAAAAAATTTAAACAAGCAAGTACCTATCTAATTATAGTTGTGGTAAGTACTACAGAAAAAAGCTTGGGGGTGGCTTTTATTAATTAAGATAAATTGAAGCAATTTTCATTGAACATATTTATTCTATGGAAATCTCAACAGAGCAAAAGGTAGTCTTTGTTGAAAATCACAAACTTTCTGGCCAGGAGACAACCTTTATCAGTGATTGATATGAAAATATGTGGTCTCATTTTTACTTTTTTAATAGGATGATATTAAAATAAGTATTGTAATAGAGGAAACTAGCCATTTATGGAAGGTTTCTCTAAGGGAGTATTATTTAATCAGAAACTTAAGTGCAGGCATGAAACAGATTATGCTAGTCATTAAACACCATAAAAGGGAGTTGGGATTATATCCTGATAGAAATGTAAAACTGTTAAAGATTTGGTGAGGGCAGAGACATTACTATGTTAGGATTTTTAAAAGACCATTCTGGCTGTCTGCAGATAATGATCCTTGGGGAAAGGAGAGACACCCATTGATGAAGGAAGACCAGTTGGAGGCTAGTGCAGTATTTCAGAAAAAAAAAAAATGAAGATGGAATGGACAAATGTGGTGGGAGTGCCGATAAAACTGGAGACAGACATAAGAAGCAGAAAGGATGGGCACTGGCACTTGACTGGGGATGAGAGAGGTGTTGAGGATGAGCACTGGGTGTTGTATGGAAACCAATTTGACAATAAATTATATAAAAAATAAAAATAAATAAAAAACATGAAAAGGCAAATTTGAAAAAAAAAAAGAGAGAGAGAGAGGTGTTGAGTAGGACTTTCAGTTTTTCTACATGAGTAACTTGAGAGATACTGGTATCATTTACTGAAAAAGAAATGCCAACAATGGGCTGTTTGATGGGGCAGAAACAGATTACAAGTGCTAAAAGGGAGAAGACAATAAATTCAGCTTTAGAAATGCTGAGTTCTAGACACCAAGTGAGAATATGTAAAGGATGTAGTTGAAGACTTTGGCTTGAAAATCATGTGTAGATCAGTGTTTCTCAGAGTGTGTATTTCAGAGTGTATAATCTCTATCTGAATCCCCTAAGGCACTTAAGTGTTATATTTGAGAGATGAATCACTAAATTCTACTCCTGAAATCATTATTATACTATACGTTAACTCACTTGGATTTAAATAAAATTTAAGAATTAAAAAAAAACAATGAAGGTTTCTGAGTAGCAAGACCAGACCCACTGAAACAGTTTACCTGGATATTGGACACAGGAATCTTTTGTTTTTCCAAGCTTTTCAGTTGATTCTCATGCACACAAACACTTGAGAGCTGTTGGTTTAGATGGTAATTGAAGCTGATTGCATGAGATCAGCTAGAGAGAAAAGAGAATACCCAGACAGAGCATGAAGAAACATAAGACACCTAAGGCTGAATACAGGAGAAGCAGCCAACAAGACATTTAAGAGGAGAAACCAGAAAGCTAGAGTGTGAAATCATGGGAGAAAAAAAAAAGACAGTGTTTCAATAAAAAAAGGAACTGTCAATAGTACCAAACGCTGTTACCAGATATGTCCTAGCCTTCCTCAGAAAGACAGGACTGCCTCGTGGCAAAGACAATTCTTTGGCCATTTTTAAGATGTCCCCAATGCCTAGCAGAAGGGCATTGTAAGTATTCAATAGCTATTGATTTTCCTAACGTTTATTTAATAAACACTGTTAATAGAGTGCCTACCATGTCCTGGGTTGCAAAAAAAACAATAAAATAACAAAGAAGGGGCACTGACAAAGTCAAGAGGCTTCATAGCAGCACTTAAACTCTCTGTAGATCAGTTTATTCTTTTGCACAACGGGAAGTCAGAGTGGTTATTCCTGAAATTCTCTTCCATTGTTAACATTCTGTGATTATACAGAATGTTACCACTCTTGAGAAATGCCATAATAAAGAAAATATATTATTTGCAGCTAAAGCTGGGTTCTACCTAAAAGAAGAATGTAGAATTTACCATTTATTGAACACAGGCCAGAGTTCTAAATACTTTTACAAATAGTATCCCATTTAATCTCACAGCCCTCCTTGGCATGTGATTGTCTTCATTTTATAAATGAGGAAAAACTAAGGCCCAGAGAGGTTTTATCACTTGCCAGCCATCAGTTGGTCTGTCTGATTACAAAAGTCATATCACTATTGTACGATATTATCTTACATTGTCTTTTTTTTTTAAATGTTTATTTATTTTTGAGACAGAGACAGAGTGCGAGCAGGGGAGGGGCAGAGAGAGAGGGAGACACAGAATCCGAAGCAGGCTCCAGGCTCTGAGCTGTCAGCACATAGCTCGATGCGGGGCTCAAACCCATGAACTGTGAGATCATGACCTGAGCCGAAGTCAGACGCTCAACCGACTGAGCCACCCAGGCGCCCCTATCTTACATTATCTTATATTACTTGTGTAGCAATTAAAAATACAGGCTTCTGGACAGGGCTAATGCTTCATTGAATACTTATATAAAAATAGAAGAAACCCAGTAAACGGATGCATTGGTTCAGGAGACAGAAAAGAACCCCTATGTGTGTGGCTCTTCATGCCCATGTTAGGAGCCATGTTCACAGAGTAAACAGGGCCTCATCCCTGTACAGCTCCACTTAAACAACAGACCATTAAAAACTTTGAGAGATACAGTGGAGAATTAATTACAAGCAGTGCCTGCCCTCATTTATTTGATTGACCAAGCATCAACACAGGGCCCAATGCCAGATGTAATTCTAGCTGTGTTAACAAATGTTTAACTCATTTGTCCTCACAAGTCTGGAGGTACTATTGGTATCTTCAGTTTGCAGGTAAGGACATTAAGGAGAAATTAGGTGAGTTCCCAGGTTCATATAGTAAGCAAATTGCAGAAGTGGAATTTGTACCCAGTTTGTCCACCTTCAGAACCTATGTTCTTAACTGCTGCCTCTCATGGTGCTTACCGTCTACTAGGAAGCAGGGATATGAAGATGGGAGATGGATAGGACCTTGTAAGCAGACAGACTTTCTTAAGAAATAGTGTTTGGAAAAACAGCGTGGGCAGTAAAGGTAAGGAAACCTACTAATAGAGTGGTCATGGAAATTTAGAAGGAGCCACCCTTGTAAAGGAGGAAAGAACAGTGTGAAGGTAACAAGTAAATTCACTGATTGTTTGTTCAATGACAACAGAGAAAACTGGAGTCCAGAGGAGTGATTTGCCTCACGTCAAGCAGTTTTTCTGACCACTTCAACAATGTTCTACCCCCACTATACATATTGTTTCCCAACATAAACCATATGTCTGCATTTTTCCTAAGCTCCAAGGGACATATTCTATTGTGTAGACCTCAAAAATATTAGGATCAGTGACCTTGGAATTCTGTTCATTTCATTATGACATAAAACCATCATGGGAAAATAATACTGAGAATGTCAATTCTTTCCTCTGCTTCTGTAGACAAACTGGGCAATAAGCCACTAGAATTAAATTCAGGGGGCGCCTGGGTGGCTCAGTTGCTTAAGCATCCAACTTTAGCTCAGGTCATGATCTCACAGTTCGTGGGTTCAAGCCCCACATCAGGCTCTGTGCTGACCTCTCAGAGTCTGGAGCCTGCCTGTATCTCCCTCTCTCTCTGCCCCTCCCCTGTTTGCCTTCTCTCTCTCTTTCTCTCTCTCTCTCTCTCTCTCTCAAAAATAAATAAACATTATAAAAAACTTTAAGAAGTACTAAACAGCTCCAACTACAATGAAATTCAACAGCTACGTGGTAGTCTCTCAAGTATCCAAAACGGAGAGAGAGGCACAGCAAGAAGCCTCCTTGTATATTTAAATATGAATAAGCGTGTCTTCTAAGCTGGGAGTGCAATAGTTCCCATGCTCTCCTGCAGAAACACTTAATGCCTTGGGCAAGTTAGAACTCACAGAGCAGCATTTTCTTAACTGAGTTCTGGGAACATTGTGATCCTCAAAATGTTAGGTATTTCAGGAATAAATACTTCTGTGCTCAAATAAGCTTGGGAAAACTCTAATATCTAGTCAGCTTAGGGTGCATATGGGAAGAAAGAATCAGCAGAATTAGGGAATGTGCAAAGAGCAAATGGGTTTTGTCACATCTCAACTTGAATTTAAATATAAGCTTTTTTTTCTGGGATTTCTTGGCCTTTTTTCCCCACCCTGACATATGATAGTAATATGTGTGACACACCCCCAGGGATCTAACCAGGCTTATAAGCAATTCACCATGCACTACTTGTAACTCCACCCAAAAACATAAGAAAACGCAAATCAGTAAGAGGAATGTTATGCCAGAATTATCGACTCTAAATTGTGTAAGAAGTAAATTATTTCAAAACTCCGATGCTTTAACTATTATTTGTAACAAATCACTTGCTATCAACAATAATACACCACTGTATTCCAATACTTCACTGAGAATTGCATGGTAATGGCGTTGAAACTTGAACTGAATTGGGGCGCCTGGGTGGCTCAGTCAGTTGAGCGACTGACTTCGGCTCAGGTCTTGATCTCATGGTTCGTGAGTTCAGGCCTTGCATTGGGCTCTGTGCTGGCAGCTCAGAGCCTGGAGCCTGCTTCTGATTCTGTGTCTCCCTCTCTCTCTGCCCCTCCCCCACATGCTTTCTGTCTCTCTTGGCCTCTCAAAAATAAAGAAAACTAATAAAATTTTTTTTTAAAAAAAGAAACTTGAACAGAATGGATTATTGAGAACTTTTCTGCTTCTGTGAGTTTAAGCCACTCTGTCAATTATTCTCTGACAGTTTGGTAATTTTGTTACTGCAATAAGTTAATAATCAATAAAATATGGATATAATTTTTTAACAGCTTTATTGAGATGTAATTCCAGAACATAAATATCACCTGTTTAAGTGTATGATTCAGTGGTTACTGGCATATTTATGGAGTTGTACAACCAGCACCAAAATCCAATTTCGGAACATTTTCATCACTGCAACAGATACATTTAAGTTTAAATTTTTTAAACTACTCATTTCCCAAAGAGCACTTTGACAATAAAATATCACATATGTATACTGCCATGAATATTTCCTTGTAATTTTCAGAAAGTTGGCAAATAATGTTGGTGCCAATAAAGGTTACAGATCTTCAGCCAAAAATAAGGAAAAAAAGGAAAGGAAAAGAAGGGAAAGAAGAGAATGAAGGCAGAAAATAAAACTTGTTTATTGAAAACTCAAACCAGATAGGTAAAAAAATTCTATTTGGAGGGAAATAGAAAAGGAAACAAATCTTCAACTAAATAATTGTTTCTTGCTTAGAACCTGCTCTAGGTTCAATAGCTCTGTCAATAATTACACTTTCTAGAACTCAGAAGGAATACTAACATTGAACAGCAGTGCCCTCTATAGTACACTAGGTTCTCCCTAACATTAATTATCAAGGAGATAGGTAACCTGGGTCAGGAATTTCTCTGTCATGACTGTTGGTGAAATACTAGGCGTATATTCTTCTGCAATGATTGAATCAACAAAACATTGCTCCCATAACTTTGTGGATTTGATGATTTCTAGAGAAATACACTTAAAATGTCAGCATCATGAAGTTTGAGAAGAAATACTTCCATCTGTTCTGTTGTTTTCAAATCACCTAGGTAGCTCACCTTTATACAACACGCTACCATCCACCATAATGCCACTGTGCCCATTTGCACACTGAGAAGGCTCCATAATCTCCGTGATGGAAGCAAGAACCCACCCTTTGGGCAGCTGTAGAGTTCCAGCAAAGATTACTTTCCTTATAAAAGCGAGTGTATATTAAGTATAGCAGGGCAGTGAACAGAATATGCCTCCAAGTCCTTAACTGACTCTGTAAGTCAGGAGTCTTCAGACATCTTCTATTAATAATTACACAAGACTGATTCTACAGTGTAAATCTGCATGTCTTTTTCCATATTCCCTTAGAAATCTTTTACAATGAGAGAACTGAACACTATGCTCAGAAGTTTAAAGTCAATTAAAGGAATCTTTCATATCTCAAATCTTCTATTTCAAAAACATGGCTGATGTTAGAACAAAGGAAATCTCACAAAAGAAGAAATAATTTTTAATTACAAAAATTTAAATGCCTGCCTTACTTATTACAGAAACATAAAGTGAACACTATTAACAAAACTGAAAATATTACAAAATTGAAACTATTTTTCAACTTAGCAGGGTCCAAATAAATTAAGATTTAATACACTATGATGAAGTATAATTTACAATATTTTCTTTCTCTAGTAGTTGTTTAATGCAGCCTCAATCACTAGGACCCATTGAAATTTTTCTAAATCAGTTAATAATTGTGATAACTTATCTTGAAATACATTTCAATGCTATAATAAAAATAATAAAATGAAAAAAGAATGCCCATGGACTTCCAGTATATGAAAATGAATCCTTCAAGTTTAAGACCAGTTAGACAAAGTATGAATAGAGCACCATTAGGAAAGGCATTTATTTTTTCCCTCAACAGTAAAGGTAGATTTTTCCTCCTGGAGCCACACTCTCTCATGGGATTCATTCTATGACCTCAATTTATTTAAAAGAGGCTGAGTTCCAGAGTATAGCCTGAGTCCTAAGAAAGAAAAAACTTAACAAGCCAGTGAAGGAATTGAGACCACACTCTTAGCTTTATTGGCAGCAGGGTCTTACAAACCATCAACTCCCAACTCCACGACTTCAACACACACACACACACACACACACACACACACACACACACACACACACACACACCTCTACCTATTAGTCATTTGTTCATATGAACTTGCAAATTTGGTGAGAAGAATTTGAATCCTGGATTGACTTTCCCTACAAATAACAGATTCCAGGACTTCAGCACATCATTTCAGGTCTGCTATATACAGTTGTGAAGTTTGTGCAATGCACTAAATTGCATGGCTCGGGGGAAGATTGGAAGCTGAGATGGAGGCTGTGCTCCCTGGAAAGCTGTCTGTCCCAGAGTGTTGCTGCATGCAGCCCAAGGAGCAGCTTTCATAATTGTCTCTGTGTCCCAGAAAAGCTGCCTTTTCCTAATTCTCATCAAAGTATTACATAAGTTAGCTCAGGTCCTCCATCACTTGCCCAGCCTCCGTAGCCTCAGGAAGCATAAAGTGATTTATATCTCCAAGGAATATAAACTTATTTCAATGCTACCCAAGAGAAAAATAAATTGGCAAGTAAATCATTGATTTAAAAGAAAGTCATGTAGTGCATTCCAAAGGTACACACACATAAAGTGGTGTGGGTTTGTGATTCAAGGATAAGATTCTTACCTTCCAAATTAACCTAGAGTTTTCAGAATGCACCATGGTTTAATGAAATAAATATATTCAAGAAGTCTTAAAACTGTGTCAATGACTCTGCCATCATCTAGTTGTGTAACGGGAATAATCCTCTTGTGTCTCTCTTTCTTGTGCCTAAGTTTATCAAGAACAGAAAAATTTAAGAAAGAAAGAAAGAAAGAAAGAAAGAAAGAAAGAAAGAAAGATAGATAGATAGATAGATGTTGGACTAGATCAGTGAAAATTTACTGGAAATAGGAGCAGGGGATCCTTTTCTCCCATCCCAAATTCAAACAGAAAAGCTATTCCATTTAATCTGTTTCCCATTATTGAACTTGCAAGCAAGACCTTGTTTGAACAAAGTGTTTCTCAACCTAAAAAAATTAAAACGTTGAATTAGATGTCTACTGCCTGCCTAGTGGAACCATTTCAGAGTCTTCATACTCCAATGCATAATGTAAATACACACACATATATATTCAAATATACGTGTTTGTATATCCTGTAACACAAAGTCTATAGATATATTTTGAACTTTCCATTTCTTAGCATCAGCAATAAGGTAGGCGATAGAAATGGATAACAACAACATGATAATTAACATAAAAATCTCCTCCCATCTGATGTGGACATTTGCAGTTTGAGCTTGACAGACCTGGATTCACATTCCAGCTCTGTCATTTACTAGCTGAGTAAGTAAGCCTCTATTTCATCATCTGTAAACTAGGGTTATTTACAAGGATTAAATTCAATGATGTAGAAAAAGTCAATACAGTGCCAGGTACATGGTAAGCACTCATTAGATGGCAGAGATTATTCTCCAATCTACATTTTGTCAGTATTTAAAATAAAAATGCACATCACACAATCCTATATGAAGTCCTTCCAAACTATAAATTATTTTTAAATCCTTCTTTGCAGTGTCACTCATCATTTTTTCCCATAAACAAACCTGATGCCGACTCTGGGATGGGTATTATGTTAGGGATGGGGCATGTCCTGACAGACAAGATGCAGGTCTACTTTTCATGAGATACAGCCTGGAGGTGGGTGCAGGGAAGAAGATCGTTGTTTCCCACATGAAGGGATAAGGACTAGAAGAGGGAAATTCATTGGACATTATGAGATCAGATGAGGGGAAGCTAGGGGAGAAAAAGGCATCTACCTGGAGGGAAAATAAAGATGGTTAAATTATCTTCCGAATAAAAGGGAAATCTGCCAGGAAGTTGAGGTATCACATTTTCTAGACAAAGGGTCATCACACTGACGTGGCTGTCCCATTTGGTCTGGCTGGGGTTAAGCGGGCACATGAGGATACGACAGAAGATGAAGCTGCAGAGGTGACTATGAAGAGCTTTCAATGCCACGTGGAAGGTTTGGATGCCATCCTGAGGAGCTTGACAAACTATAGATAAATTTTCAAATGAGATAGGGGAGGGGGAGAAAGTCAGAACCTAAGATTTAAATTCAAAAATTCCCTGGAAGGATTTTAAAGGGTTGATTGGAAAGAAACAAAAATCCTGAATTCAGTCTAGAGCCCTTCCTTTCCCATATCTCATAAATGAATCATCAGCAAATCCTCTAGGGTCTAAATTAAAAATATATCCAAACTCTGACATTTCTCTTACCACCTCCTCTGCTCCCATGCTTGTCTCAACTACTATCATGCCCACCTCAACTACTGAATGACAAGTTATCTGCCCTCCATCCTATCACCCAGAGTGATCCTATTAAAGAAATAGATCTGATGTCACTCCTTTGCTCAAAACCTCAAAGACTTTTTATTTGACTCAGAAGGCAGACCTAAGGCCTTACATGAAAAGCCCTAAAAGATCGGCCCCACCACTGACTCCTACTCTTATCTCCCTCTCATGCCCTCTACCTCTGCCTTGCTCATTCCACCCCAGTCCAGCTGCCCCCCCACCCCTTGCTCTTCTTCAGATTTACCAGGTGAGCTCCTGGCTCAGAGCCTGCTGTTCCCTCCACCAGAATCATTCTTCTCTTGGTTTCTTCTTGCATTAACTAATTAGTGATTGAGCAGTTAATGGAAGAAGGGAGACCAGTTAAGAGACATTTCAAGCAATATAAGTCAGGTGATAACAGTCAAAATTAAGAACAAAATAGATTAAAATAGGAAAAAAATTTAGGTATAAGATAAGCACTGTTTGGTGATCTCTTGAATGTGGAAAGTGACTAAGAGGGAGCAGGTGCAGCTAATTCCTAGGTCTCCAACTTAGAATACAAGGTAGATAGCAGTGACATTCACCAATTTTAGAAACAGTGCAGAGTAAGTGTAGTGCTGGGGAGAAAATTCAGTTTTGAACTGAACTGCTATATTTAAGGAGGTTTTAAAACATCCATAAGATGTCTGGTGATAATTGGCAGTAATGGCATGGAGCTCAAAAACAGAGGTCTGGGCTAAAGATCTATCTGAGAAAATATTATCCTATAGAACGTTTGCTAAAACCGTGACATAAAGTATGATTACTCAGGAAGAATGCTTCGTAGAAGACAACTGTGGACCAAACCTTTGTTACTAAGATATCTGAAATCTTATTTAAAAGGACACAAAATTGTCTAAAAGTCCTTTATATACATATCATGTGCATCTGAATTTGCAGTTACCCTGTCACTGTTTTCCTCCATTCTTTCAGATAATGGAAATTATTGCCAATGGCTCTATTAATCCACAGCCCTATAATGTTTGTAAGTATGTGTCAATAGCAAAGATTAATTACTACAGTAGTCCTATATAAATTTGATATATTAATGTAAGACTTACTTTCAAATTAAAATTAAATCAACAATTATTTTATTGCACACTTACTACAGTCCTACCTCTCAGTATATGTTGATCCCCTTTGCTTCCCCCAAGTGAAGTCAGAAGAGACAGAAGTCCCAAAGCTTTCCTATCTCCTGTAGTGTGAGGGAGGAGGTGTATATGAAAGGAAGAGCATGTGCTTTGATTCAAACAAACCTAGTTTCAGTTTTCAGCTCTGCCATTCCTGAGTAATTTTTAGTTATTTACTCTCTGACCCTCAGTTCTCCTATGTTCAAAACAGGGTTCATAATACCTGCTTTACAACTGTGAAGATTGGCAATATACATGTACAATGCCTGACACTTAGACTCTCATGATAAAAGTATGGAATACATTTTCCAACATTAACATAACATTTTCAAGTCAGTAAGAGAGCAAAGAGAGGGGGAAGCTGGTTAAACATGTTACAACTGAATTATCTGTTTTGCTGTTTAAATGCAAGCACTAAAAATCTCACTAATCAGGAACAAGCTTTGAAAGCAAAGTATTTTCTTGCACAGATTTCCATTGCATTGAGTAAAAATTCAGTGTTTACAAACATGTTTTCTCTACTAGTTTACAAAGTAAATATTGTGCACAATTTAGACTGTGTTGGCATAAGCTTTGTAACCAGCCACATACAGAGAGGTTCAATGACAAGGTTCACTATCAACAAGAAAGATATTTCTTCAGCTGTTTCTACAGGGTGGAACAACCCATTCTTATGCAATTAATTATGGCTTGTGAGATTAGATGACTTGAGCTCCACACCCTTTATTTATTGAGTCATATGTTTCATGGTGCTTTTTAGTCATTGAGTTTAACGTGTTTTCCATGAACTGAAGCAAAGTTGGTGCTAAAGTCATTCCCATGGGAGGCTCATCCAAGCTAAAGCATATGCTGACTTGAGCCTTTGGCTTTTCTTTTCAGCCTCCAACCTACTCCTAATCTTTCAGTACTTCTCCCTCCACACTCACAAATCTTAACACATTAGTTCATCTCTGGTTGAGGAGAAGGGTCAATCCATTGGCCCAAAATCCATTAGGTTTTTGGGTTTACCCTAGACTCCAAACCTGTCTCCTTTTGGCTCTGCCACTACTCAGCAGCCACTAACATTTTCTGAAATCACAAATGCCAAACTCTGAATTTGTGATCACATGTCATTGGTACAGTGACCACCTAAGGTAGAAGATGAGTAAATGGAGTCTCAAAAATCAGCAAATGTCAAAGTGACAATTTTCTCCAACTTGAAGTTTACCACAGTAGTGGTTTCCAAATATTGGACTCTGGACCAGCATCAGTGACAGTCAGTTTTCACCAGTATAGCAAAATGAACAAAGGAAGAGCAATAGAGTAAACAGGTATCATAAGGCTAAAGCCAAGTTATTTATTTTCTGATAGCCAGAGATTATGTCCTTCCTACTTCTAGGTACTTCAGTGTCCTTTCTTTAAATGATAAGGTTTGAGCATGGTTATTTTTTTTTAACATGTTTATTCACCAGAATTGAAGGTTGGCAAGTCTAGGTCTGCCTCCAATAATCTTTTGAAATGTTACTGGTCCCAGAACCACAGAATACAATGTGCAGGTGGTACATTGCAAAATAGCAGGAAGTGCCCTTCTGTAAGTTTCTGAGTTATGCAGAGCCCAAACAAGATCAGGCAACCCTGCAATGAAACCTAAATGTCTGGGAATCACTGACCCTCAGAGCATTCTTTTCACACTTATACCAGAATGTTGGCAAAACAAATAGGAAAAATGAAAGACTATATTCTGGCTAAATGTAACTGCTTTTCAGCTCTGTTAAGTCTTTTAAATCTGACACATGCTTATAAGTTAACACATGCAACAAATATTTATAAATATCGTATTTATCACCTATTTATGCCAGGCACCCTGCAAAGTGTCTGAAACATAAGCATGCACACTATCTCTTCCCTCCAAAGGCACACAGCCTAGTGGTAACCTATTTAACTAGAAATATATTTCATAACATAACTTCATTGATCTTCAAAATGGCTTGTGAGGCAGATATTATTAATTCCATTTGTCAGACTAGGAAAGTCTCAGATTAATGACAGTGTGATCTCCAAGCACACAAGGGATAAAACAGAAATTCACACTTAGCCCTTCTGGTTACCTCCCTCGTGCAAGTATATGTGGTTGTGGGTAGGTGAAGAAGATAGCATCTGGACTATATACTCAATATAATACCATGTACTCTATTCGTACAAATCTTTTGACTCACACTGAAGTTGACAAATTCATGGGGGAAAAATGATAAATCATGCAAATCTGCTGCTGCTGGTACAGTTCTTCATTTCAGGGGCTTGCTACTACTCTTCCTGGATCTCAACACTTATCCTCTGTTCACACCCCACTTTTAATAATATGGAGAATATGACAGTGAGGAATGCTACTGTTCTGACTCCCTTCCCCCCACTCCCCACCCAAAATGATTAATCTTCTCTACACCACTGGGATGGTGCCCAGTTATGGGAGGTTACTACAATAAGTGTCCAACATAGGGTCTTAGAAAAACTTACAGCAAAACAGAACAATTAGCTGTCATTCTTGAGAACTTCATCAACTGACAGAAGAAGGGAAAGTAAGTGCAAAGCATAGGTCAGATTTACTTATTTTTCTATCAACTACCAAAATGTCAACAGTTCTGTGCTGAAAGAAATTTGAAAGAAAAATTATTAAGGAGAATGTTAGTTCAGGTTCATTTCCAGGATTATGTTCTGATCAATAATCACTGCAGTTTCCTATAAATAGAACCACATATAGGCTAAGAGACTTGGGGAGGCAATAATGATCATGAGTACTGAAATCATGGCTTCTCGAAGTGAAAGAATTAGTCTTTGATCATTTTCTCTTGTTCTAAGGCCAGCACGGGTACCATCAGCCTCAAGATTCCTGAATCCCTATGTAGTGGGTTTCGTTGTTGTGGCAGGAGTGGTAATCCTGGCAGTGACCATAGCTCTACTCATCCACTTTTTAGCCTTTGGTAAGTACTAGAAGACTAAAAGTACCACTTTTTAGACCAAATAACTAAATACACCTTCAGATGACAAGTCTGTCATTCTTTTATTGCCACTTTTATTTTCTAATATAACCTAATTGAGGGTCTTCTCTATCTCTAAATACATGTTTGTGTCTATATATTCCCTTGATCAGTACTTTTCTCTTCTCTCTCTGTCTCTTTTGTTTTTTTAAAATAAACATTATTACCCAGGTAAGAATTACTCTAGCCAAAGGAAAAACGTCTCTTGATTCTTTTCTGACACTAGAATTTGCTTACTGTGTTTTTTCACTTAATATCATGATTTCCTTCTTCATATAATAACCTGATAAAACTGTAGAAGTGAAATATTGCAAAGAACTTTAAGTTTCAACACCTAAAAATTGGATGTACCTAGTTATTTGTTAATTCATGATCTATTTTCTGATAAAACAGTCTTAGTTAAGAGAAGAGTTATGAAAGATAAGGGAAAAAAACAAATTTTTAAAAAGATCTGTTCTTTTACTTTTCTCTATTATAACAAAAATGTAGAACATATGGACAAGAAACAATATAAAGAAACATATACCCTGCTCATTCATAAACAATGCTCCTTAATATTTCAGTGAACATCCCTTTCAGATGTTTTAACGTAAATATGCCAAATTTCACTAGATAACATAGGCTATAATCTGATTTTATCACTTATAAATGTACTCTGAGGTTATTTTATTTCAGCTACAATTGTGTTAAGTCATTTAAATCATATGTGTGGGTGTAGGTATGTGGGTATCCATGAATATGGAGAGAAAGAGAGAACATAACTTATTGTATGTTCTATTGTAAATGGGCACAAATGCTTATTTGAGAGTTGAAAAACTCCTAGTGGCACAATAAAATTACCAACATTAGAAAAAACAGTAGTGAGGAATAATATTTCTCAGCCAATCTAATTACAAAGTTGTTGCCACATTTTGCTATCAAATCACCCAGAGTCAACTATGTCTTAGGTGAACTACAGAGGCAGGAAAAAGAAATCTCAAGTTTCCAATTAAATTAATGAATTTTCACTTTTGATGGTACTATATTGTCACACAAACAGAACCTAGGTTAATCCTCTTCAGAGGGTGACCATTTACAGCCCTTGAAAGGCTTGTCCTTCCACTACAAAGGAATACATTACCCTTCCACCAGGATCTCCAACTCTTTCTCCTGATTGAAGTATTTCTCTGCATTAGTTATTGCATATGAATGATCAAAAGAAAGCAGGGATTTTCCTGAGACAGGTTAGGTTATGCCCTTGTTCATAATGTTTCTAAGATGTATACAGTGTGTTTTGGGAGTCTTTATTTTCCTCACACAGCTGAATGTGTCCTCTGGAAGACTTTTTTTGATGAAAACAATTCACACTGGACAACCAATTAGATATCCTGTTCAAAGGCTTATTTTCTAGTTTTAGTATAAAAAACTAATGACAAGTCAATAATACCCCTAAAAAGATTATTATTTGAAATAATTTTTAAAACTATTCAGAATTATTTTGGGTATTCCTTAGTGATAAATGAATAATAGCATATTATAGACATTCATTAATATTTCTTGAATTAATAAATCTGCAATCACAAATCTCCCAAAAATATAGTAAAAATGAAAATTATGATACTTCTGAGCAGTTTGATTTCACAAATGATGCTGTTCTGATTTTCCTACATCTTTAAATTTTCAGCTTTGTCAATTTAAAAAAGAGAGAGACGAATAATTTTATTATAGTTACATTTATAGTAAGTTTGGAGTTTTAAGAGAAGCAACTTTTTTTAAATTGTGTAAGATAGCCTCCCATAATCCTGAACAAACTAAAGAGTAAAGTACTTAGCAGTGAGATTGATTCTGCCTTTTCTTTGTTTTACAGATCAAAAGTCTTATTTTTATCATAGCAGCTTTCAAATCCTAAATGTCAAATACAGTAATCAGTTAAATTCACCAGCTACACAGGAATATAGGGATTTGAGTGGAAGAATTGAATCTATGGTAAGTTAATATTTCTCTTTGCTCTTTATCCCATCATCAAACAAATTTGATAATAAATCTGATATTTTGTGATATATCTGTAATTGCTAGATGCTCTATATTGTTTTCTTCCCTGAATACTGAAAGATATGTTTCTTTGTGATTTTTTCAAGTTAATTTGCTAGTATACTGGTTCTTTACATTTTTTAAGTCATAAGTGGAAAGTGTTAGAAGAGTCTTGAATAAATTAGTATTTTACATGATTATGACTTCAAAGGGTGGAAGTCTATTGTTTGTACAAGTTGAGCATTTCTTACTGCTCTCCTTGAGATTGCCTTTCTAAATCCTTTTCATTTTGCCTTCTTTCCTTTTTCTTATCCAACTAAACACACAGGTAGCAGGTGTTAAAAGATATGTTTGCATGTCCATAATAACATAGGTTAGACAACACCCTACTTTGGCTCAATGATATACATAGAAAATATGCAAAGCAAGCTCGGGCTTTCAGTTGAAGAGGCCTTCCAGGAAACCTCACAAGTGGGCCCTTTGCATTCATTTATGACCATGGACCAGTGTGTGACCTTTCACCCAGAGAGTCAGAGTTGACCAGTGTCAAGGTTGCTTACTTACCCTTCCTTTTAAAGAGTCCTAAGAATATAAATTAATCCAGTTGCTCTAAAACTTAAACATTAACAAAATCACCTGGAAGGTTTTTCAAAACACAAATTTCTGGGCCCTGATGTGAGAGTCTCTGATTCAATAGGTCTGGGGTAAACTGAAGAGTTTCCATTTCTAAGTCCCAGGTGATGCTGATGCTAATGGTCCAAGGACCACACTTTGGGAACCACTAAGTTAATCTAAATGAGGACTCTCATGGCTGGGGGACTGAATCACTGGCTTGTCTAACACATTTTTCCCCAGAGGCAAACCTCACTAGAAGCCAACTTATGGGACAACTGCTTAGTTAGCATGGGATTAGAGCAAGGGAAGTTAGGTATATCATTTAAATGTTTAATGAGATCAGAATAACAGCTGAATCAGTGATTTGGGAGGAGAATCTATGACAGATCCTAAGATTTTCCTTGTTTTGAGAACCTTGAGAGTTTTGCAAAGTACTGGGCAGGCATTTTGTAAAATCCCATAACTGGGCTTTCTAAACTATTTCCTCATGCTTAGGGTGGAATTACAGGTTCAGGGGAGGACGACCATAGAGAAAGAGTATCATTTTCACTCCATCACATGAAGGGGGTTCATTAAATTGTCAACATGACTTATCACTGTCAACTTGATCACCCAGCTGAAGTAGTGTTTGTCAGGTTTCTACACTGTAAAGTTACTTCCTCTCTTTTCCATACCATACTCTTTGGAAGAAAGACACTATGTGCAAGCCACACATAAGGAGTAGAGGAGTGAAGCATTAAGCGTTGAATGTTTGAAGACTATTTAAAATTCTTCAGTCAATTCTCCCATGTATTTATCAACCACTTGCTTATATCAATATAGTGGTCTCTGCATTTTTAAGATTAATTTTTATTTGTTTATTTTTAACTGTACCTATTTTTTTAAATTTTTTTTAAGTGTTTATTTTTGAGACAGAGAGAGACAGAGTGCAAGTGGGGGAGGGTCAGAGAGAGAGGGAGACACAAAATCTGAAACAGGCTCCAGGCTCCGAGCTGTCAGCACAGAGCCCGACGTGGGGCTCAAACCCACGAACCGTGAGATCATGACCTGAGCTGAAGTCGGATGCTTAACAGACTGAGCCACCCAGGCGCCCCAAACTGTACCTGTTTTTTTTTATTTTTTGTTTTTTTTTTAAATATAATTTATTATCAGATTGGTTTCCATACAACACCTAGTGCTCATCGCAACAAGTGCCCTCCTCCACTCCCAATGTTTATAGCAGCACTTTCAACAACAGCCTAAATGTCCATCAACTGACAAATGGATAAAGAAGATGTGGTTTATATATACAATAAGAATAATTTTTAGGCTGCACTCCAGAAATGCTCCAGTTTACATTTTCACCAGCAGCACATAAGTATGCACAAGTATGCTTATTTCCCCACAGCATTAACCCTCAACGTTGTAAATCATTTTATTTGTTGCTAATCTAGTAGGTGAGAAGTGATATCTCACTATTATTTGGATTTTCATTTCTTTGACTACTAAGATTTAATCTGTTTGCATATAGTAATAGGTCATTTTTATGACTTCATTTGTCAATTGCCTGATCATGACTTTGCCCATGTTCTTACTGGAGCATTTGTCTATTCTATATGGATTCGAAAAAAACAAAAACAAAAACAAAAAAAACACCACTTATCCTTATTAGCATATTAAAGTTTGCCTGTCATTCACATTGCATATATTTCTCTAATAATGTGATTTGACTCTCAATCCTATTTATGATGTAGGGATTTTTTAATGTTAAACATTTAATTTTTTATATATTTCATATGTATTGCATATATTTCATATATATTTTATATGTTTATAGAGCTAAATTATCAATCCCTTTTATGATTTCTCATTTTTTGTCATGTTAAAAATGGCTTTATTCATTCTAAATACTCTTTAAAATATTAACCCTCATTTTCTTTTTATAATTTTATTATTTCAGTTTTTAGTACCAAGCTATTGAGAGTACTGTGGTTTTATAATATATTTAAACACCTGGCAGGAAAAGATTTCACTTGAAATTCTTCTGATGTATGATTTCCATAATCTCATTTATTTATCCTTCTGTAAAACCACTTTGAACATTTAAAACATTGTATGAATGATACTCTAATAAGGTGCTAATCTATAGTTTACAAAGCACTTTCACATGTATTATACAGTCATATAAATTGACAAATCATTTTTAGAGATGCATAAAATAAAGGTTGTGAGTTTAGGAAACATGTCAAAGGCCATTCAACTGGAGTGTAGTAGAACCAGAATTCAAACCAAGGTCTCCTGACTCCAAATCCAAGTATCATACCATTTCCCAATGGTAACATGGGTATCATCATTGTCCTTGTCCCACAGACAACATTGTTTTCCTTCATGAGCAATAGAATAGTCTCAGAAACTTCTATGAGGCAATTCATCTCTCTTTTCTAGCTCTCAGTTTACTCATCAGTGAAATAAAGTCATTGGACCAGATAATTTTCACAGTACATTCTAACTCAAAAAGCCTATGATTTTATGACTTTCATGCAATATATTCATTCATCTGTTTTTCCTATCCTGCCTCTCTGGCCACTCCTCTCTGTCTCTATAGGCTCACCTTCCTTTATACTGTCATTAAATTTTGAAATTCCCCAAGGCTTTGACTTATGCTCTCCTCTTTTCTCACACTGGTTTTTTTCTATCCTTAGATGTTCTCTTTGATGAGTGTTACTTCAACCAACACTTGCACACTAATGACTCATTCTGTCTCCAGCCCAGACTTTTCTTCTGTACTTCAGATCTGTTCACCACACTGCCAGCCTAATGTCTCCACTTGGCTGTTTTTTTATTAATCTTAAATTTATTCTGCCCCAAATCAAACTCATGATTTCCCCAGAGCCTCCTAGCCTCCTTCCAATAATCCTGTCCCCATTAACAACATTTATTCAGTTTTCCAAACCCAAACCCTGGAATTCATCTTTGAATTACTGCCCTCTATCATTCCAAATACCCAATCCATTACCAACCTCTGCAGGTTTTATCTTCTTTATTTCCCTCAAATCCATTCATTTCTCTTCATACCTACTAACACCATGTCCATCCAAACCATCACCTCTACTCTGAACTACTAAAATAGCATTAACTGATTTGCATTTCTTCCCCAAAACTAAATATCCATAGGCAGCAAAAGAAATTATTCTCAAATTGCAAATCTGATTGTATTATCCTTTTGTTTAAAACACTTCAGCAACTTCCCATTATTTATGATAAAGACCACTAACAAGACATGCATGGTCTGGCCATTCTGGCTCCCTAGCCTCCTTGCTCTCTATGCTACAGCTGCACTGGCCTTCTTTCATTCCTGAAACACACCTGTGTGTTCCCACCTCAGGACTTTGCATGTGCCATTCACTTCACTTGTGAGGCTTTTTCCTTCCTCTTCAACTAGCTAACTTTGATTCTTCCTAACAATCTCAACTCCACCAGCATTTCCTCCAAGAAACCTCTCTAATATTGATTGGATCAAATTCCTCTACTGTATTTCTGTACTTATCAGTTGTATTTTACTTAAATGTGGATGATAACTTGATTGGTGCTTGTCTGCTGCCATTAAATGTAAGCTCCATAATGGCAAGGACTGTTTATTTTCTCTCACCATTGTACCCAGTGCTTGATAGAAGGGGTGTGCAGCAAAAAAGTTACTGAAAACCTGTTGTTGAATGAGTGAAAAAAAATGAATAAGGCCATCTAGAAATATTGAAAGCACCAGTTTGCAATATATATATATCAAAACCATGAGCACATTCTGACTAAATGGGATGGGTCTCTGTCAATAAAACAAAAGATTTCAGTCAGGATTCATACCTGGGATCAACTGAACTGTTGAATCTCCCCTTTGTTATCAGGTGTGATAATGCAATAAATTCTGCAAACAATTGCCACTTTTTCCAAAATATATCTAATTATAGTCCCATGAACAAACTAGTTCATAGGAAGAGAAAGAAAACAATACCCATTTGAGATTAATTTTATATCACTTAAACCATCAGGGCTTCTGGGTAAAATTCATTTCAGTTACGTCCATTTAACAAGCATTAATTATTGGGGTGCCTGGGTGGCTCAGTCAGCTAAGCGTCTGTCTCTTGATTTCAGCTCAGGTCATGATTTCATAGTTCATGAGATTGAGCCCAAAGATGGACTCTATGCTAACAGCACAGAGCTTGCTTGGGATTCTCTCTCCCTCTCTCTGCCCTTCCCCTGCTTATGCACAGGTCCTCTCTCTTAAAATAAATAAGTAAGCTTAAAAAAAAAGCATTGATCATTACTTAATGCCAAAAAAAACCCAATTTGATAACATACTTGACAATGAAATGTTCTTTGAATGAATAAATAAAAGATGCATTCTATCTGTTGGTTCCTGTGCCAAGTCTTAGGGATACAAAATAAAGACATCATTGTAGTCAGAGGCTCACAGTGGTCTCCAAAATGGGGTTGTGCATTCCAGGGAGGGATTCACAGTAATTAATTGTGAATACTCAAATACTTGGATATCACTCTACATGTTTTCTTCTCATAAAGAGTATTTTTTAGAAGGAAGTGTTTTGTTACTATTTAATAAATGGATTGGCATTGGTACCTTGTTTGGTTTTATGTCAGCTGGTCCCACACACACATTGTTTGTAAAGGTATCTTGAGGGAAGAGGGGAAGGGCAGTAACACTTTTACTTCCTCTGAGTAGATTTCAAAAATGTGCAGTTTCAACTGGATTTAAAGATTTTATTATCTAGTCCTAAAACTAAACAAAGCCTCCCAGAAATCACTAAAGGAACTGAGAAGAATCCTGCAAAACACAAATTTTAAAACCACAATTCAGAGATAACTCTAATATGCCAAGGACAGTAATGACCAAGTAAAGGAAGAGTAAGGTAATAACAGAACTGACACTTCACTGCTACTGACTAAAGCAAATTTACCAAGTGAAGCAATAAACAGTATCTTTCTTAGAAGATATTTAATACACACAAACACACATACATACCCTGTCTCTTCAAAGTGTAAGAAATTAGGCGCTTTTTAAATAAAGTTCATACCATGGAGAGAAGACTTTGAAAGTATGTTTAGCAACGGGTCCATCATGAGGTGTTTGGATTTTCTTGTGTTTTACTGAAAATGTTGCATCTTACCTATAAAAGTGCTTAGACATGCACACATAAAAACTGGGGGGGGGGAGGATTAACTATCATGTTTGGTTGATTTTGAACATACTTCTTTTAATGTTTTTTAAATGTTTATTTATTTTTTAGAGAGAGAGAGCACAAGCAGGAAAGGGGCAGAGAGAGGGGGATAGAGTATCTGAAGTGGGTCTGCATTGTCAGCACAGAACCCAAGGTGGGGCTCAAACCCACAAACCTTGAGATCATGACCTGAGCTGAAATCATACGCCTAACCAACTGAGCCACCCAGGTGTCCCTAAACACGCTTCTTTAAAAAAAACATATAAAATGAAACACATTCCATTTGGTTTGCAAGGATAACCAATTGAAATCAGGGAAGACGGAAAGTCATGTGTTAAATTTCAACAAAACCTTTGCACAATGGTTGGGAGGGACTGACAACTTTGTGTCATGATTTATTAAATTCTGCCAATGAGGCACTTTATACATTTAGTGCCATGTAATGGTGTGGAAATATCTTCAGCATTCCAAACCAAGTATTTAAATTAAACTTAGATCATAACTTTGAATCATTTTATTACAAAGTATTTCAAAAATTATAAATTCTATCCACATTACCAATGAAAATATTATTACTAAATATAAAGGGGATAAAATGACTAAATGTTTGCTCTGTTAATTTGGTCTTTTTAATTTCTAATTTCGTCAATGTTTTATAGTATATATTATTAGCAGTACAGTGTTACTGCATATATATAATTTATAAATAAATATACATGTTTGTGCTACTCATGCATAAAATATTTTATCCATAGGAATGCATAATCAAAAATTTTTGCAGACCACTATAATAACAGATCATATTGCCACATATTTTATCTTTTTCTTGAAAACTGAACTTTCCATATCTGGTTAAACAGAAAAGAAACTGATAACTGGAGGGTGGTTGAAATCACAAAAACAACATTATTTCCATTATTCAGCTCATGAATAATATGAACAAAACCATACCTATCAAGTAAGAAGACACTAAAAATAAGGTGATTTATCTTCATGGGTAGCTAATAAGATCTTTCTTCTCTAATGATGGAAATGTGTGATAACTGCAAACATTCTATATGTAATTGTCTTACACTTTAATGGCTGGTCTATTAACAAATTTAATGATTCACTTTGTTAGAATTTAAATAATCCACATCTCACTTCAGTTCTTATCAACTATGAACATTACTGAGGTATGAGAATTCTAGACTATTCTAGAATACAAAGATAATACTGACACCCTCAATCAGTGAAGAAATATAAAATAGTACTCTGTTTTTCATTGTTTACTTGATTTTTGTCCAACACCCTTGGGAAGAGCCACCAAATCACACTGAGTACAACATCTGATGTTTAGATGCCTTCTAGTGAAGATGCATCCTATCCATTATCATGTTTGTATCATAAGTGAAGAAATAGGCACTGCATCAAAAGGCTGTTTCCCCAGACTAAATCAATCCTATGTGTTGAGATGAAATTGAACTAAAATGAACTGAACTGAAAACTCCAGTCCCTATTCCTCATTAACGTAAGTCCTGTGTTGCAAAGTTGGGAGGAAGGAGAACAACTGGAAGCATAAAAACATTTTCCCCTTTCTTTCTATAGATTACTAAAACATTCCAAGAATCAAATTTAAGAAATCAATTCATCAGAGCTCATGTTGTCAAACTGAGGTAAGTGGAACTATATAAAAATATATATAAGCTTAGGGGCGCCTGGGTGGCTCAGTTGGTTAAGTGTCAGACTTCAGCTCAGGTCATGATCTCATGGTTCGTGGGTTCGAGCCCCACGTCAGGCTCTGTGCTGACAGCTCGGAGCCTGGAGCCTGCTTCGGATTCTGTGTCTCCCTCTCTCTGTCCCTCCCCAGTGTACGCACGCTCTCTCTCTCTCTCAAAAATAAACATTAAAGCTTTAATGTTTATTAAATAGTAATATTACTAGTAATATATTAAGCTTACATTAAGCAATATGGCCCATTTGACTTTTGTTCACAGCATAGATAATGAGACATTCACACAATTTGTTGCAATATTATGAAAGTAGTATTATGGGCAGCTTAAAAAACAATGCAAATAAACAAAAACAAAACATGCCACATTTTGATCTATTACTAATGTAAGTAAGCATATCACTTGAATACATGGTAGAAAAAAAAGAAAGGTTAAAGAGAGTTGGGTGAGGGTACAGTAACGAGGCCATCCTACTGTATAAATCCAGTGGATACCATTCACAATACAGTCTATGTAAATAGTGCCCCCTTGGAGTTGTGCAATTCTGTGGTCCTGGGCATATTCAGCCAAGATCAGAACACTATGACCAACATCAAGCTTTTTGGTTTGTATCTGCCTGGAATGCTATAACACAAAGGACCTTGTGGTCAAATCCAAGCATGTGTGGCATGAATTAACAATAAGGGGAGTAGCAGCATGCATTCTAGTTATTTGACATTCCTACCTTAGTTGAATATATACTTATCTGTGTGATGTGATGAGACAGGCCCTCCCAGCTAAAATACTGACCCTACTGACCTTACCACAAATGCCTCAAATGCCCACATTACCCAATCCTTCAAATAATATGCAAAAGTCCTTTGAAAGGGAGGTGTTTCCCAAATACCACCACCACAAGAAAATTAATAGTTCTTATTTGCTGTAGAAATACTTAGTAAGTCCAGAGCATGAACATCTGGTCAGATACATTTTGTTGAGAAATGAGAGGGGAAGGAAGAATCCATGGGAAGAGTACTACCAAATCAATTTTAGTCAGTTCAGCACACTTTCGCCTTAGCACTGTCTTGTGAAAATCTCTGTACTAGCCACTGGCTTTCAAAACTTGTAGGATTGAATGAGTCATCTGTACTTTTTTACTTCCCACTTACTGCTCAATCCCCTGAAATCTTACTTCTGATGCCACCACAAAATGCTAATCGCCTTTGCCAAATTCAACAAGGACATTCAAATCACAAGCTCCAAGCAAATTATATCATCTTCTGTTTGGACCTCTCAGTGATATTTGGTACTGTTGTATTTTTAATCCTTCTTAAAATAGTACCATCCTGTAGTTTCTATGACCCTACACACCCTATTTTCCTCTTACCTCTCCATTCACTCCTCAATTTTCTTCACTAGCTCTTATTCCTTCTCTGCACATCCTTCAAATGTTGGACATTAGGCTGTGCCATAAGCCTCTCACCTTCTCAGTTCACATTCTTGACTTTCAGTGGCTTAACTGACCCCTATATGTTCATCATTCTCAAAGTTGCATCTCTGGGCCAGTCCTCTCTTCTCATCTCCAGTCATGAATGTACACAGCCATCTCCTTAATGTCATCATACAGGTATCTCACAGACAACTCAACTTACTAAATCCAGACCTGAACCTATCATCTCTCTCCCACCAAATGTTACCTCAAATTAAGTGAGGTGTCACTTTCAACCTAGTTGCTCAAGAAATATGTAAGTCATCTTTAATTCCTCCTCTCCCTCAACCCATACATCCAATCATCTAATCTTTCAGTTCTATTTTCTAAATATCCCTAAGATCCGTAACTTTTATTCAAACAGTGCCCTCAACCATCTCTCTCCTGGACTATGAACGGCCTCCTAATGAGTCTCCTTTCCTCCAGTCTTGCTCCACTCCACATTCTACAAAGCAGTCAGAAAGACTTTTTGAAACAAAATTCTAAACATATTTCTCCCCTGGTTAAAATCCTTCCATCCTTCCATTGGCTTCTCCTGGGCTTATCTTTCACTATCATCCAACTAGACTTCTTTCAGTTCTTCACTGGCCCTAACCTCAAGACCTTCATATAAGCTATTCTCTCTGCTGGAAATGTACACACACTTTGCCCCCTTTCCCTTCAGTTTTAAACACAGTATATAAATAGAAAGCTTGAGGTATGGTAAGTCAAAAAAAAAATCAGGAAAGGATTACCCTTAAAAAGATAGTTTGTTATAGTTCACAAGAGGAGGGTACATGCCTCTTTGGTAGAGTTGTTATAAAGATCAAATAAATTAGTGTAAAACACATGGGCCTGTTTGGGTATCTTATTCAAAGTTTGTCATTCACTAAAGATACCTCTTCTTTGAATTGGTTCTTCTACTTTTTGTTAGTCTTTTCTTGTTGACTTGTAGGAATTCTGTATTTATAGTAGGTAGCAATCATTTGTCACTTTCTGTGTTGCAAATATATTCTTCCTGTCCATAGCATATCTTCAAACCTTATGGCATCTTTTATTGTGAAAAGTCAGTTGCAAATAGTCTTATTTAAGAAATTCTTTCTACTCATGTATGTAAAGACATTCATATTTTCTCGTAAGTTGTAAACATTTTTGCTCATATTTAGACACTTTGTATATGATATGAGAAGTAGATTTAAATTTTTCCATATGAGTCATTTTCCTTCCATTTGTGATACCACTTCTGCAATACATTGTTTACATATGTCAAAGAATCAATTTCTGGTCATTAATTCTGTTCCTTCCTATTAAGCTTAATACTGGTCATTCAAATAAAATCTACCACTATAGATTTATCTATTTCTCCTTATGCAATATATTTTAAGACATAGTGTCAAGCATATATATGTTTAGAATTGCTATATCTTCCTCAGGAATTAGTTCTATCAAGATATTAATCTTTTTTATCCCTAATTTTTTTTAATCTTAAGATCTCTTTTTTTAATGTGTATTTATTTTTGATGAGAGAGAAAGAGTGTGCAAGGTGGGGAGGGGCAGAGAGAGAGAGAGAGAGAGACAGAGGATCCAAAGCAGATTCGGTACTGACAGCAGCAAGTCCGATATAGAACTCAAACTTTAGAGCTCACAAAGCATGAGATCATGACCTGAGCTGAAGTCGACCACTCAACCAACTGAGCCACCCAAGCACCTCAGTCTTAAAATCTCTTGTGTCTGATACCATTATAGCTACATTGACGTTCTTGTGGCTATCATTTTTCAATATATTTATCTATCCTTTTATTTTTATTATTTACATATTCTTATAGGTTAGACATTTCTCCTAAAACAGAAAGTTAGATAATATTTTCTAATGCATTCTAATCATCTTTGCCTTATTTTAGTGATTATCCTTAAAATTTAAATAAGGAGAGTTGGCTTAATCCATTACCCTTCTTCTACTTGGAACTCTTATTCATGTTATTATGAATGATGTTTTAGCTCCACCTTATTTATAATGACACCAAATCAGTCATTGTAATGATAGATTACCAGTTTGTCACTTTCTCTGTTCCCTATTTCTTATTGTACCTCAACTCTCCTATGTTCAATCTCTTTCTTACTGAAGTACTTCATTTATAAATTTTCACAAGAGTCAGGGCATCTGGGTGGCTCAGTTGGTTAAGCATCCAACTCTTAATTTCGGCTCATGTCATGATCTCACAGTCATGAAATCGAGCCCTGCTTTGGGTTCCATGCCAAGCATGAAGTCTGCTTAAAATTCTCTCTCTCCCTCTGCCCCTCTCCCCTGTTCACGCTCTCTTTCTAAAATAAAATAAATTTTCACAAGAGTAAATGATCTGTAAAGTATCCTTTTTAATTTTTCTTTGGTCTACAAAAAGTCCTATTTTATTTTCATTCTTGAATAAGACTTTAGTATGGATATAAAATTCCAAATTAATAGCTATTGTGTCTCAGTGCTATTGTGCTCTAAGTGTATATATACAATTATATATCACCTTTTTCATTGCTATTAAAGAACCTGTCCTTCAGTCAAAATGTTCTTTGGTAGCTAATCTCTTCTCCATTGTCTGAATATCTTCCATTTGTCTGTGGAGTTCACAGTTTTTTAATGATGTATTCGTATGTGTGGGTTTTTTTTTTTATTTAGTATGCCTCAGACTCATTGTGATCTAAGCCTTCATGCCTTCATCAATTCTGGATAATTCTCATCATCTCTTGTAATATTGCTGCTCCTTTGTTTTTGTTATTCTTTAGTTTTGCATTAGGTAATCATTGAGCCTTCTCTAGTCTCTTAGCCTCTATTTGATCTGTTTCATCTCTTTATCTGTTACGTTTTGTGTGATGTCTTTATGTTCATCTTTCAGTTCACCAATTTCTCTTCAGCTTTGTCATATTCTATGTAACCTACCCATTGAGTTTTTACTTTCAGGGAAAAGTTATGATTATGTATTCATGTCTGCAAGCTCTGTTTGTTTCTTTTGTGAACCTGTCTGGTCTGTTTTGATAAAGTCCTATACTTTTCTCATATTTATGATTCCCCTTTTATGTCATTAGTCATTTCAAGTATAGTTATCTATCTGTTAATTTTATTATGTGACGCTTTTGAGGATGCTCTCCTTTTTCTGCTGAATCTAGCTCATGATATGTTGTTTGCCATTGGGATTGTATGCTTATATTTAATCCCACTTCATAAGTAAGACACTATGCAGCCTGGATTTAACATTCAATATTACAGAGCATTTGTTACTCTAGGAGGATCAGCAGCATATGGACCTTTTTTGTTTGTTGGTTTGTTAATTTCTTTAAGTTTCTGGAACCATGAAGGTAGTGGTACTATAAATCCAAAACTTTCAGGTAGCTAGGCTCTTGATCATGAATTATCAGGAGAATCTTCTTTTTTCTGTCTAGACCTGGAACCCTAAGACCCATAGACCTACAGACCTTTTTTTTTTTTTTAATGACATGATGAGCGCGTTTTTTTCTTTCCAATCCATGCTTTCATTGAGGGTTTAGTTCTTTGAGAATCCTGGTCTTATTTAGAAACCTAATGTTCATCTCCCTAGTTAGCACTAGCCCAAAGAGTCCTCTCCAGCAACCATGTAAATGCTAAAAGTCAAGCCTGTTGGATACTCTAGTGCTTATCACATATTATTCATTTTCCTTATTTTTGGCTTTCCAAGATTTCCCTTCCTTTAATGTGACTTTAGCTTTGCATTCCAAATGAAATGTATTTTATCAAACACTTCTGGTTATTTTATATGGAGAAGGTTTTTTTTTTAATTATTTGGGCTTTTGAGATGTTAGAAATGGATATAAATTATTTCTTCAGTGTCTGCCCCTCCATCTAAACTGCAAAATCCATGAGAATAGCAACTGTGAATCTTGGTCACAGCTAATTTCTGAAACCAAGAACAGTGCCTACTGCAAGAAGGTACCTATTTAATATTGCTAAGTAAATATTAAATTAATATCTGGAATAAATATTATGGCAGAAATGACTATTGAGAGGAGAGGAGGAGGCCTAGAATGAATAGGAGAGACAAATTTGTCTAAAGCACCTTTTCAGGAGAGAAGATGGCCAATGTTAGGTGAAGGAAATGATGTACATGGTAATTTACACAGAAAGAAGTGGAAATTATATCAATTTTTGATAATTATAGCCTGCAGTCAAATTATTAAGGCTCACTGTGAGAACTATCTGCGGTTAGCTGATAACAGAGGTAAAATTTTAACATATGACTACAAAAGTTAAATTTTGCTTTTGTAGCCACATTAATGGGTTTAGGTAATAGAAAATTAACCTGAGGCTTTAAGTCACATAAATTTGGAACCTCTCTCCTTACAGGTTTGTTTAATGAGATAAGGGTGTTTTGTTTTATTTTTTAAGATATGTGAAGTCTAATAAAAGCTAATATGTACTGTATACTATTCACTCTTCCCAAAAGTTTTGCATATATTAATGGACATAATCTTCATAACAACCCATTTTGATGTGAGGAGACTTAAATACAGAAAGATTAAGAAACAAATAACTTACCAAAGTCAAACCATAAATGGCAGAGCTAGTATTATTCAAATTCTGGCATTCTGACTTCAAAGCAAGCTATACCAAATAGTGGATACAACATACTATGCATCAAAATCAAATATTTGTGGAACAGCATTGTGTGATAGATCGTTAAGTATGCAAACACTGTTATGTGACCAGTTAAATTCTAAAGTTGAATTGCCCAAATGAATCTTTTTAATGTTTAATCAATAAGAGTATATAAACAGAACAACTGAAAATTATAATTATCTATTTTTTAATATATTTATGGTTTTTAGGCAAGAGGGTAATGGTGTGATAGCAGATGTTGTCATGAAATTTAAATTCACTAGAAACAACAATGGAGCATCAATGAAAAGGAGAATTGAGTCTGTTTTACACCACATGCTGAATAACTCTGGAAACTTGGAAATAAACCCTTCAACTGAGATAACATGCAAGTACCATTTTTATATACCATTTTATCCCAATATATCAACTAAACCAGTTTTAATTCATATTTTAATTTAATGAGACTGACTTTTCTTTCCTTGGAATTAAACTTTATGAAAACTATATATTATAAAGCTAGACATAATACATAGTTCTCTAATATAAAACATTCTAAAATTTAAAGAATCATTTAGCATTCATATAATAAATTTTATTTCCTAAACATTCTTTATTACTTTTCCCTCTCAACACTCCTTATCTCTCAACAGGAGAGACATTACTGTCAGATCTTCAATCTGTAGGTGTGCTATAGGAATGGCAAATAGCTGCTCAAGGTCAGAGAACAATTGAATTAACACTCCACCTCACCCAGAACCCAGCATGCAATCGGGAGGTGTGTGATTAATACTCCTAGAATAAAGAAGAAAATTAGAAGATTTAGCAACATCCCTAACTCCTCTCTGAAAATATCTGTACCTCTTCTTGTCTTGAATCTATTTTCATTTTTTCCCATCCCAATTGCTACCACTCTGGTCCAAGCCCATATCATTTCTGACTTGAACTATTTGCACTAGCCTCCATACTACCCGTTTTATTTACTGTTGGCCCCTTCCAAACTATTGTCCACATACTGATGAAGTTATGTTTTATATTTTAAAACATAATCTCATTATTTAAAAGCTTCCCATGACTTCCCACAAAAACACAAAACAAGCAAACAAAAAAAGACCTGTAACTGGGATACCCAGCCTTACCCAGGACAGTCCCAGTTCATGTCAATTGTCCAAGAACCATTATTAATATTAATCCCTAAGTATCTTGGTTTGGACAATAAATGATATGACCATCTCATTTAAAGCACTGCATGATCTGGTTCAAACTTACCCCTTCAGCTACTTATTATACCACTCTTCCTTATTCACCAAAACCTGGCCACACTTTCATTTCCTCCACCTGCCAAACTCTTCTCCTCCTGACTCAGGGCCTTTGTATATACATTGTTTCAGTTTCTTATAATACTCTCTAGTTCATCCCTTTACATCCATCAGGTCTCATCTGGGTCACTGGTTTCTAATGTAAGCCTTTTCTAACTTCTATTACTCAATTATTTACCTGTGTCATGGACTCCATTTTCCTTCATAACATTTATCACAATCAAAACTACAAAATTATTTGTGTGATATTTCTGTTGATTGTCTTCATCCTACTCTGTAAGTTTCCTAAAAGGCAAGAACAAGTCTTTCTTGTTCATCCCAGTGTGCTTCTACTACCATCTACTACATAATAGATGCTCCATTAATATTTCTTGCATGACTAAAAAAAAAGACTTGATATGTACATAGAATTTAAGGACACTCCTCCAACTCTGTCATGCACTATTAATAAACCATGATTCCCTTAATATAAGCTCAGGATTAAAGGATTTTGGTAGTCCCCACACTGGACTGGTATTCAATTAGTATATGCCTGTTATAGCTGTACTAAATGTTACGATATTGAAATGCTTTCCTATCTATCGGTAAACCACCACTGTACCAAGCCCACAAAGATGTCTCCCCAGCCTCTTCAAATCCTCCCATCCCTACCCCCAGACTCTCAGTTCATCCCCCTGCAATTGAAGAGTTAATGCTTAGGGACTTCCAAGACACTGCTCTAGCTCCATGGTTTATTACATCCTTCTGACTGGCTGGCTGATGCTCATCCATTACAATTTGTTTAATCCCCACAACAACCATAGACTCTACTTTTATTGTTCCCACTCAGAAACGATGGACAATTGCCCAGAGTCCTGCAATCTTCATGTAGGGGAGGCAGGATTTGAACTCAAGTCTCTCTCATTCAAAGAATAAAAAGGAGTGGTCAGTTCTTTTTATTCCTGGCATCCAAAAGGATATTTGGACTCCCCTGACACAAAGCAGATATGATACCCAAACCCTGTGAAAGTTCTGGCAGGAAATAAGTTTGCAAAAATTGATTTTAGAAAGCATGAAAACTTGCCTAAGAAGTTTACATATCTTTTATAGGAAAAAAGAAACTGGTTTCTCATTAGAAGCTTTCAAGCAAGGAAGGATATGATCGGACATAGATTTTTAGGGGAAAAAAAAAACAGCCTGGTAAAGTAGAGGCAGACACGTTGAAAAGTGCAAAGGTGGAGGCATCGAACGCAGACTGAAGGTTGTTATAATAGTACAGATGTTAAATGATGAAAGCATGAACTAAAGTAGTAGCCAAAGGGATGGGGAGGATAGGCCTGATTCAAAGGATAGTTAGAGGCTAGAAGATATAAAATCTGAAAGCAAATAAAATGTGAAAATGACAGGAAGGGAGGGAACTGGAGACTGATTCAGAATTCTAGCCACTGGTAGAAGTGGAATCATTTCCTAAAGGAGGAAATATAACAAAAGTAGCAAATCTGGGGTAAAATTTGGTGACCTTGAGTTTGAGAGGGCTGTAGCATGTGCAGACCTTAAACTAGAATAGACAGACCTTCACTATCTACTATCAACATAGTTTTCTGTCTGCGCCCTCCTCCCATTTTCCCACATCACACTTTCACTCCTAGCTCTACTGACTTCATTGTTCCACAAACATCATACATCTCCATGCACTTGTGCCCACTACACCTTCCACCTGGAATACACTTTCACTGCTTGTCTACCTAGAAAATTCCTTTCAGGTCTTCAGAACACAGCTCATATGTTTTTCTCACCATGATAACTTGGTGAAAATCTCAAGTAGCATGACCACCCTCTCCTTTCTCCTCTCTACTTCATACTTAAATTTGAATGATTTTTTTAATAATTTCTAAACTGTAAGTCATGTGAGGGCAGACCTCCTTTATTTTTCTCACTGTTACACCTGCAGTACTAAGAATTGTATCAGTTGAGTAATACAGATGTATCAATATGTACCTACGTATATATTCAGGTAAATGAAAACTTAACTTCTCTTATACGACTTATCACATCATATCTCAACAACTTGCTTATGTTTCTCTTTTCCCAACTAAACTGAGTGAATTGAAAGCAGGAATATCTTTTAAATATCTTTTAAGTATCTTTTAGTGTTTGATGAGAAAAAAGCACAAACTTAAGTATAGATAACAATAAATTGGGGGAAGACTGTAAACACACATTTCTAGGACTTATGACTCAGAGATTCTTTCAGCAGATCCGAGATGAAGCCTAGAAATCTGTATGTATCTTATCAGGCCCTAAGTGATTCTGATGGTGGTTGTCTGAAGACTGCATTTAAGAAATTAAGACTACATGTAATAATATACAGTCCTTATTGTATTCATCTTACTCTCACTTTTTTTTTTTTTTAACACCAGCAATTACTGACCAGGATACAGTGCATATGTTCACTCAAGGTAAGTTTCAAAATTACCTTATAAAAATGGTTTCCAAAATATAAATAGTAAGCATTCAAGTATTTGCACTCTTTGTCAAGGTAGTTTCTATTGAGGTGTTATCTTTATTCTTACTTCACTCCTGTGGTCTGAGATAAGACATTGCTGATTCCAACAGCCAGTGGAGTGATGTGTAAGTTTTCCCCTCCTTTTAGAGGAAGGTGCTGGCAGCAATGGCATTCTGTGTCAAGTCTGGCCTCAGGAAAAGTTTTTTTTGCAGCTTTGGGAAGCTTTTCCTGCCCCAGTTCTATGGTGGCACTCCCTTAGACTTATAAATTATGTTTGGTGACACCATTTATATGGCTTCTCCTAATCACCAGAATAGCTTGCTTTGTTGTGGATTTAAGTTAATCGAAAAGTATAGTAAAAAAAAAAAAATTATAAAAAGTGATGTTAGTTTTAGGTCTCAAATCTTAAGGAAAAGTCACTACTTTCCAATGTCATTCTGTATACTCTCAGGCTAGGATAGCAGAAATATAATCCCTAGAAAACAGCTGTTTACTTCTCTGGCTGATGAAATATAGTTAGAAATTAGTTCAATGTACCTCAATAGCTGGCCTGTCTCAGATACTTAAGTGATGTTACAAGGTAATGGTACCTTTTTCAACTTAATTTTATATTTAATTCATGCTTATTTTTAATGAAAATGTGCTTAAATAATTTACTAGGGAATTTGGTTGAAGGATGCAGCAGAGGAACTTATGTTCTATGTATATTCTTTTTTTTTTAAGTGTATTTATTTACTTTGTGAAAGACGGGGACAGGGGAGAGAGACAATTCCAAGCAGGCTCCACACTGCCAGGGCCCAGGTGGACACAGGGCTCAATCTCAGAACCGTGAGAGCATGACCTCAGCAGAAATCTAGAATCAGACCCTTAACTGACCGAGCCAACCAGGTGCCCCGTTCTTTGTATATTCTTAATGAAAGTCTGGAGGTCTGTAAGAAAAAAAAAATGCCTTTGGATGGATGTTCTATTGAAGTAGTGTCACTATTTTAGAGCAATAGAAGTTGTTGCTGATGATTTACTTCTTATTTCTTAGTAATAGACTAAACAAAAGGAAATAAATCATGGGAATGAGGATGAAGAGGGCTTGAATGATCATTTCAGCTTTGGCCATTGGAGTGTTCATGGGCTTTCTCCTTTAAGGCACTTAATTAAACCTCATCTAGATGCTTAGAAACCCTCAGTTACCCTCAAGAATATTCTGTGAAATATGCCCTTGAAAAATGGCACATTTGGTAATACAGAGTCAGTTACAGAGGTAGAGTGGAACTTCCACAATGAGCTGGATTACCACTATGGAGATTTCTTGATGAAAGCAGTTTTCCTCCAACTTCAATGTGGACATGAATCACTCATAAGAATGTAGCTTCTAATAAGTTCTGAGGATCTAACATGCAGCATGGTGACTACAGTTAATAATACGGTATTGTATGCTTGGAAGTTGCTAAGTAGATCTTAAGCACTCTCATCACACACACAAGAAGAGTTAACTATGTAATGTGATGGAGGTGTTGGTTATCTTGATCTTGGTAATCAACAATGTATATGGATATCAACTCATCACACTGTACACTTTAAATATATACAATTATATTTGTCAATTACTCCACAAATTTGGGGAGAGGGGGAATGCAGCTTCTGATTTTTTTTTCCTGGTGTGGGTCTTAGAGTCAAGTTTTTTCAGCTTTGAGGTATAATTGACAAAATTGTAAGATATTTAAAGTATACAACATTATGATTTGTTATACATACGCATTATGAAAAGATTCTCCCATCTAGTTAACATATTCATCACCTCACATATTTATTCCCACCCTTTTTTTGGTGAGAACATTTAAGTTCTACACTCCTAGCAAATTTCAATTATACAATAATGTTATCAACTATAATCATTATGTTTTGCACTAGATCCTCAGCAGAACTTATTCATCTTATAGCTGAAAGTTTGTCCCTTTTTACCACATTCTCCACATTTCCCCCATCCTCCAAGCCCCTGGAAACTACTTTCTATTCTTTCTTTCTAGGAGTTTGACTTTTTTTTTTTTTTTTTTTTTTTTTTTAAGATTCCACATATAAATGGTATCAGGCCGTTTTTGTCTGGATTTGTTTTTGTCTGGATTATTTTACTTAGCATGATACCCTCCAGGTTCATCCATATTCTTGCAAACAACAGGATTTCCTTCCTTTTCAAGGCTGAATAATATCCCTGTATGCATGTATGTATATACAAATATATATGTATACATCCCTTTGTGTGTGTATACACACACACACACACACACACACACACACACACACACACATTCTCTTGACCTATTCATTCATTGATAGACCCATAGGTTATTCTACACAGTGCCAACATGTCAACATCTTTAATAAACTTCCAGGGTATACCCATACTGCAGGTCCACAGATCATACTTTGGAGTAGCAAAGCTATATGGAAATTTCCTAGTGAACTTGTGGCCTGAGCTGGTATATCCAGCACTAACCTATCTTAACCCCCTTTGATGAGGAATTTCAGAGAACTCTAAAGTTGCTCTAGAATTTGAAGTCTCTATGTCAATTAAGTTCAGAAATATTCTCTAAAATTCAGTCTATAGGCAATAGTAGTCACAAAGGTACTGTAAAAAAAAACAACACATTAATCTTGCTTTTGGAAAGGCTAGCCTGTTCTAAGGACAAATACACAAAAGACAGAAAAGCTGTAAAAGATGGAGAGACTCGAACAGCATCTCCCAAATGTAAATGAATCATAATCTTCCCAGCACATTAATGCCTTTTTCTTATTAGGATGTGGGGCCCGTACAGACCTAATAACTCTGTCTGCGGAGAGGATCCTAGGAGGCACTAAGGCTGAGGAAGGAGACTGGCCATGGCAAGTCAGTCTACAGACGAATAATGTTCACCACTGCGGAGGCATCCTGATCAGTAGCATGTGGATCTTGACAGCAGCTCACTGCTTCAGAAGGTAAGGCTATAGCTTATCTACCCACCTGGGAACAACTAGGAGAGACAGATACAGGACTCCACCCTGGACTGAACATGATTGGATTATGCTAGAAATAATTGCATGTGGAAAAAAATTAATGAGTCTTTTCTGCATATTCATGATAGCAAAAACATTTTTTTTCCTCCTTCAGCTGGCTAATTTAAAACTATTTTTCTCTTTCAGGTAATAGTGTGCCATCATGGTAAAGAACAATGATCTATATGTAAGAGCGTTTAATTTAAATCCTAGCTATGAAAACTTGAGAAATTTACTGAACCTTTATAAGCCTTTTTTTTTCCCTAAATTAGGAAGATACTATTATCTGTGTCTTAGCCTTATTGATAGGATTAGATACACTAATGCAAACATGTTAAGTGTTAGCAAAATTAATTGCTGTAGGAAATTTGCACATTACATCATATAAGCTGATCAGCAGGCTCATGGCTGATCTGAGACTGCTTTATGCCATTAACTAATTCTTTCAAAACAATTATTGAGTATCTATTATGAGCACAGTATTATCACAGAAGGTAATTAAACTGCCTATACTTTAAGTGAGCCTACATTCTAGTGTTGGAGATAGACATACACAAAAATAATGATCAATAACAGTGAGTAGCATAAATAAAATGAATTTAAACAACTTCTAGAAAATTCTTCACTGACGTGACTAAAGGATAGTGCTAACATGAGGGTAATAAACTGCCAGTGGATAGTAGGATGCATAAACTTACTCATGATAAAACTTTAGACCTAGATGACTCAAATCTGTGAGGTTCAGACACACCTTATTATTGGAGCATCCTAGACCCTAACAGTTGCTGGGAATTAATCTCAAAACATTCACTAAGTGAAGACATCTAAACTCAAATGTGCCTCTGACCATATCTACTCTTTTCTCAGACTCACTCAATATCCATAGTCTAAAATCCAATTTACTACACACCCATAGCCCTCCTATTGAAACAATCCAAATTTCTTTCTCAAAGCATGAACCTTGAGCTCCAGTCAAACTGCATTATTCTCTTCCCCTGGATTCTGCCTACTTTTTCAGGTTTAAGAGCATTGTGCGCTAGTCTTGTTAAACTTTACTCCCTCTTAATTTAATAGTTTTGTAACAGGCACTATATTATGCAGCAGTACCCTCAAATCTGCAAAGGACTTCTTAGAAATAGTGAAGATTTTTCAGAATTCCAATACGAAGAAATGGAGGAAGGGATATTAACATTTTAGGGAGAAGAAGAAGATTGAGAAAATGCTCTTAAACCTGAAAAATAGTAAGAGAATAATGCAATCTGGCTGGAGCTAAAGGTTCAATCTTTATTTCCACTTGAAAGGCCAAAGAAGAACTATGGAACTAATTGATTTTAATCACTTCTGAGTGTGGGAACCAGAAATGCAAATGCTTGGATTTAGTATAACGAAGGATGTAATACATAAACAGTCTGCATTCTAAGCCCTATGCAGACCCAACTACCAAAAGCTAAGTAAAGGATATCACTATAATGAAAGTCACCATTATAAATATCATCAATGTTTACCAAAGTAATTCATGATTTTAACTTTTTTTTTAAATTTATTTATTTGGAGAGACAAAGAGTGAGCAGGGAAGGGGCAGAGAGATGGGGAGATAAAGAATCCCAAGCAGGCTCTGCGCTGTCAGCACAAATCCCACAGACGGCGAGATCACGACCTGAGCTGCGATCAAGAGCCAGACACTTAACTGACTGAGCCACTGAGGCACCCCATAATTCATGATTTTAAATGCTTGGAACATCTTTGAATTATGCCTCCCCAATCCTTCTATTCACTACTAAATTGATCCAGGAAAGCTAACAAACTATGTGAACCTTATATTGGCACACTTCCAGTAGGGCTGATTGTCACTGAGAACCCATCAACGAGGATTTCTGGGGACACGGCCAGCCTTACATCAAGATATATAGATGTGATAAGGCCCTCCAAGAGTCCAAGAGAAGATTTTTGAGTTATCACTTCCCCTATGAAGTCTTCCCTGATGCTTTCTTCCTCCCCCATGGTAGTCTCACAGAAATCTGCTCAATTATCTTTAGCAGTAGTCCCTGTGATTTATGATACTTAATTGTCTCATGTGGAGCTGCTCATCAACAGAGACCATAGTTATTTATATATTTTTAAGATTTTAAATTCCAGAAAGTTAGCATACAGTGTAATACTAGTTTCAGGTGTACAATATAGTGATTCAACACTTTCATACAACACCTGGTGCTTTTTAATCCTCATCATCTATTTAACCCATCCCCCCACCCACTTCCTCTCTGGTAACTATCAGTTTGTTCTCTATAGTTAAGCCTCTGTTTCTTAGATTGTTTCTTTTTCTCTCCTTTTCCCCCTTTGTTTGGTTGTTTTGCTTCTTAAATTCCACATATAAGTGAAATCATATAGTGTTTGTCTTTCTCTGACTGATTTATTTCACTTAGCAGAATACTCTCTAGCTCTATTCACATCATTGCAAAGGGCAAGATTTCATTCTTTTCATGGCTAATATTCCAGTGTGTGTGTGTGTGTGTACCACCTCTTCTTTATCCATTCATCAGTTGATGGACACTTCGGCTTTTTCCACAATTTGGATATTGTAGATAATGCTGCTGTAAACATTAGGGTGCATGTATCCCTTTGAATTAGTATTTTTGTACTCTTTGGGTAAATACCTGGTAGTGTGATTGCTAGATCATAGGATAGTCCTATTTTTTAAAAATTTTTTAATGTTTATTTATTTTTGAGAGGAGAGAGACAAAGTATGAGAAGGGGAGGAGCAGAGAGAGAGGGAGACACAGAATCTGATGCAAGCTCCAGGCTCTGAGCTGTCAGTACAGAATTTGCAACAGGGCTTGAACTCATGAACCTTGAGATCATGACATGAACCGAAGTAGGATGCTTAACCAACTGAGCCATCCAGGTGCCCCAGGGTAATCCTATTCTTTAACTTTTTGAGGAAACCAGAGTAGCTGCACTAGTTTGTATTCCCACCAACAATGCAAGAGGGTTCCCCTTTCTTCATATCCTCACCAACACCTGTTTCTTGTGTTGTTGATTTTAGCCATTCTGACAGGTGTGAGGTGGTATCTTATAGTTTTGATTTGTATTTCCCTGATGATCAGTGATGTTGAGCATCTTTTCACGTGTCTGCTGAATGTATGTCTTCTTCGGAAAAATGTTCACGTCTTCTCCTCATTTTTTAATTGGATTATTTGTTTTTTGGGTGTTGAGATTTATTAGTTCTTTATATGTTTTGGCTAATAAACCTTCTACACTTTATCAAATATATCATTTGCAGATATCTTCTCCCATTCTGAAGGTTGCCTTTTAGCTTTGTTGATTGTTTCCTTCACTGTGCAGAAGTAATCCCAATAGTTTATTTTTGCTTTTGTTTCCCTTGCCTCAGGAAACATGTCTAGAAAGAAGTTGCTATGGCTGATATCAAAGAAGTTACCACCTGAGTTCTCTTCTAGGATTTTTATGGTTTCAGGTGTCACATTTAAGTCTTTCATCCATTTTGAATTTACTTTTGGCTATAGTGTAAGAAAGTGGTCTAGGTTCATTCTTCTGCATGTTGCTGTCCAGTTTTTCCAACAGCAACTGTTGAAGAGATAGTCTTTTTTCCCATTGGACATTCTTTCCTGCTTTGTGGAAGATTAGTTGGCCATACATTTGTGGGCCCATTTCTGGGTTCTCTATTCTGTTCCATTTATCTAGGTGTCTGTTTTTGTGCCAGTACCATACTGTCTTGATGAATACAGCTTTGTAATACAGCTTGAAATCCAGAATTGTGATGCCTCCAGTTTTGTTTTTCATTTTCAACATAACTTTGGCTATTCTGGGTCTTTTCTGGTTCCATACAAATTTTAGAATTGCTTGTTCTAGCTCTGTGAAGCATGCTGGTATTATTTCAATAGGGATTGCATTGAATATGTAGGTCGCTTTGGGTAATATAGACATTTTAATAATATTTGTTCTTCTAATCCATGAGCATGGAATTTTTCTCCATTTCTCTGTGTCTTCTTCAATTTCTTTCATAAGCTTTCCATAGTTTTCAGTGTACAGATTCTTTACCTCTTTGGTTAGGTTTATTCCTAGGTATCTTATTGGTTTTGGTGCAATTGTAAATGGGATTGATTCCTAATTTCTCTTTTTTCCTGTTTCATTATTGGTGTATAGAAATGCAACATATTTCTGTATGTTGATTTTGTATCCTGGGACTTTATTGAATTTGTTTATTAATTCCAGCAGTTTTTTTGTGGAGTCTTTAAGGTTTTCTACATATAGTATCATGTCAGCTGCAAATAATGAAAGTTATACTTCCTCCTTGCCAAACTGGATACTTTTTACGTCTTTTCGTTGCCTGATTCCTACAGCATAGTTATTTATTTATATTTTTATTCCCAGAGACTCATACTGTTTCTTATACAAAGTAAACATGTAGTAATGACTTGTTCAACTATAACTAATGAAAATAATAGTTATTTCCACTGAGTGCTTACCTTGTATGCCAAACATTGTTTCAATACTTACAACTGAGTGAGGGCATATAATCAGTCACATTTTGTGCAAAAATAAACTGAGAATTAAAGATATGAAGTTGCCCTAAATAACACAGTTAATATATGGCATAGCCAAGATTTAAGTCTATTTTTTTTTTTATTTAACGTTTATTTATTTTTGAGACAGAGAGAGACAGAGCATGAATGGGGGAGGGTCAGAGAGAGGGAGACACAGAATCTGAAACAGGCTCCAGGCTCTGAGCTGTCAGCACAGAGCCTGACGCGGGGCTCGAACTCACGGACCGCGAGATCATGACCTGAGCCGAAGTCGGCCACTTAACCGACTGAGCCACCCAGGCACCCCTAATTCTGATTCCAAAATCATGCTCTTATTCGTTTGCTGGAAGAAAGAAAAGGAAGGGAGGGAAAGAAGAGAACAATACCTTTAAAATTTTCTCCGTACAGAGACTGATCAAAAGAAGTTCAATATGAAAAATTCATGTATTTGGTGGTTGTAAACTACTTTTTTCTTTAGAATTTTTAACTAGCATTCACTCTTACATAAGCTATTGTACATTATAAGATTATTTCCTGGACATATAATTTTTATTTCTGTATCACCTATATCTAAACTCCACAAAACTCTTAAATTGTTGTTGTGTGGATACATTTTATTTTTATTCAAGCTTAGGAGCAACACTGAGTTAATCAACTCTTCAATTCACAGACCCTTTAGACAAATTATCATTCATTTACTAACTATGTAATCCAGAAAATATATACCAAAGAGATACTGATCAAATAGTTGCTAGCCAGGAAAGGGATGGCAAACGCAAAATTCAAATATTTGAAATGCTCATAAATTCACAATTCAAAACACATTCTCGTATTTTTTTAGCTACCCTAATCCTCGTCAGTGGACTGTCACTTTCGGTGTTTCAACAACATTTCCTAAACAGAGAAGAGGAGTAAGGACTATTTTAATCCATAGCAATTATAACCCTGCAACTCATGAAAATGATATTGCAGCTATACAACTTGACAGAGGCATCACCTTTACCAAAGATATCCATAGGGTGTGTCTCCCGGAGGCTACCCAGAATATTCCACCTGGGTCTACTGCTTATGTAACAGGATGGGGATCTCAAGAATATGGCGGTAAGTGTCTCAGGAAAAATCAAACAACAACAACAACAACAACAACAACAACAACAAAATCTCCTGGGACTTGCTGTTATGTAATTAGGGAACACCTGAAGGACATGTTCTGTGGAAGGAACGATCCCATATTCTGATGAGTCCAACCTCTAGTTATTACTACATATCCTCAGCAAAGCAAAGCAGTGTCCCTAGAAATCACGGGGGATTCTCAAACACAGTAATAGGGAAACGTAAAATAAAAGTGGTGAAGAAACATGAGTTCTTCAATGAACAAGGGACTCTATAGGTCTCAAATGTCTCTCATATAAAGAAAATTTTTAATTTTGAAAAGAAGATTTTGATAGGTATTCTCTAAGGGTTTTAACACCCTCTAAGGTGTTAACAATCATTAAGGTGTTCTGAGATGAAATGAATTCTACCTCTAGAGCAAGAAACTCTACATACATAAGCATTGCTCACTCTTTGTTTACTGAATGAATAATGAGGGCAATGTAAAAGAACAAATAGGGCCATGGTGAAGAGAATATCAACCAGGGCGTGGAAGGACATAGCATTAACAATTTCCACATGCTTCAGCTCATGCTGTAGATTGTATCTCCAAGAAATAATATGAAGACTTAATTGTCCTAGAAAATACCTCATTGTGTTTTCACCACTGAAAGTAATTTGGTGTAATAGATAAAATGTGTGCTAATCATAAAAATGGCAGTGCCATTCTGAAGGAACATCAATACAAGTAAAATAAATTATTTCTTTAGCCTTGAAACCAGACTGGTTTCTCTTTCATTGGTAAATTAAAGTTTACTCAATATGTAATTTTCCAATTCAAAGTCAGTCAGTGAATAACTTAAATGCTACTAGTCAGTATTAAAATAGCAGATATGTTTTGCTCTTAAGGTCCAAGGGGCGCTGCATCACAAAGTAAGGCAAAAAAATAAAATTGATCTGTGTAGAGGGTTTATTCTTCTCTACTATGGGCATCTTTGCTGAAAAGAAACTCCCAATATATCTTCAATAGCCTGCTTTGCTAAATAAGATAGTGTTTTGGAGTACAGTTATTCCTTCCCATATTTGACATAGAATCATTAATTTACCCATTCCATTTCTGCTTTATACTTCACAGGTAGCACAGTTTCAGATCTACAGCAAGCACGGGTCAGAATAATAAGTAATGATGCATGTAATGCACCAACTAGTTATAATGGAGCTGTTTTGTCGGGAATGCTATGTGCTGGACTACCTCAAGGTGGAGTGGATGCATGCCGAGTAAGTTCAAAATAATGTTATCATGTCATCATCCAAGTTCATAAGCACTTACTGGCATGTGATACTGTGATAAGCATAGAGGTAACATAATTAGAATACACAGCCCTGATCCTCCAAAAAATTGTTATATAGATTTTACAGTTAAAATTCTCTTATGAAATTGATCCAATGTTAATTTTAAGAACTTTCTTTGTGATTTTTAATCTAAATAACACCTGAATATCAGCACCCTGAAGATAAAAAATGTACACAAAAAGCTTAGTTATTTCAGTCACAACAGTTTCTATAATTGTAAAACAGCACAAATGAGGGAGGGGGGAACTATTTAGATCGGTCCTGTCTTTTTTAACCAAACATAAAAATGAAAATAACTATGAAATTCTTACTTTAAAATAATTACAATAGGATTTTAATGCTAACATTTTTAATTAAATTATCTAAGCAATTAATGTGGTTATATCCTTTAATAGATTTTGATCCTATGTCTGAAATCCAACCTCCTATAGTAACAGCAATAACTACTTAGTATCCAAAATTACATTTCTGGAATTAAGAAAAATTAATCTTTTCTTGGGGAATCTGCTGCTGTTTTGGGGGTGGGGGGAAACTGTATGCAGAAAAATCAAGTTTATTCTTTCCTCAAACAATGCTGACAGTTTTTTATTTCAACTTTTTTATTTCACTTTTTTATTTCAACTTAAATTCTAATTAACATATATGGTAAAATTGGTTTCAGGTGTAGAATTAAGTGACTTATCACTTACAGACAACACCCAGTGCTTATCACAAGTGCCCTCCTTAGTGCCCTCCTTAGTACCTATCACCCATCTAGCACATCCCCCACCCACCTCCCTCCATCAAACCTCAGTTTGTTCTCTATCTTTAAGAGTCTCTTATGATTTGCAAACATTACTGACTTTTATATTTTAGTTCTCACATTCTTGAAAAAATGGGTAAGAAGTAGCTCTTCCACAGTTTTTTTCACATTTTGGGCATTTTCCCCTACATGAAACATTTTTATTGACCACAAGTTGTGTATAAATGGAGAGGAACTGTTTATCAGTTTTCAAGAAACCATTAATTACCCATTAGCCTTTTGTTCCCTTTAAGTGGAGATGTCTTTGTGATAGGAAACACTTCTTGTTCCACTTCCTATTTTTTTATTGCTAGTTCTGTAACAACAAATTCTCAAACTTCATAGTTTTCAAAAAAATTCACCAAATAAGTAACACACATCTACACTGACAATTCAGCATTAATTAGAACCGACTTAGAGAAACACATGAAATATAAAAGGGCATTACTCATGCCTTACTCAAAATGCCCCTTTCCTTCTGCATACACAATTTCCACTCTTCCCCTCAAGCCCGGATCAAGTCATCATGAAATTCCCCCTATGTGTTCCACTCTGGACCTCACTAATTTTCAGCTGAAATACTACAATACATAGAGTTTGTGCATCAGAAAGAACTAGCACTTTACAAAGGAGATTATGAGATCATACTTGTTTCAGTTCATTTATTCATAGAAATTGTATGTTTTCTGTGCACCAGATACAGTGCTAGCACAACTATGTGTTCCCTGCACTCATCAAGGCTATAGTCTAGAAGAGGGAACACAAGTTAAAATGCCTACACAACCAGACTGTGAAGCTGTCCAGATATAGGATAAATTGCATGTCCCTCTTAGTTTAACATCTGCTCGTCCACTCTTAGATATTATGCAGAGAAATTCCTTACTAGGAAGAATAGCAGCAGAAGCACAACAATGAAAAAGAACTGGGTAGCTGGAGCATGAACACACAACCTGAAGGAGGCAGGTGCCAATCAGCTGCATGCAGTGCTTGCCATGCGATTGGTGATTCACACACTGACCCTTCTCCCCATCTAAACCAGTAATTAGAAGAGCTAGCTACAAAGAGCAGTCAAATGAATAGCAAACCATTCTAAAAGCACACTTGATAATAGTTGGCTTTTATTAGTAGTACAGACTGTATGCCAGGCTATACTGGAAGTGTTACATGTATAAAACTCATTTAAACATATAGAAACATTACTCATAGATGAGGAAACTGAGATCAGAAAAGCTATTAAATAGTATACTGAAGGTCATATGGCTGAGAAGTGGAGAATTCTTCTTACCCAGTCTATCTAACTCCAGAACCCACAGACTCAATCTATCATGCAGCATGTAAAATGGACTAAATTTGTTTCCCCAGGTAGATTATTGCATGTACAAATATTTGTTGGTTGGGTTATTATAATTGGCCAGTATTTCATAAGGAGTGTTTTACTCATTGCCTTATAAATTTCTTTGTGATTATTCACCAAAGAATACTTTTTGATGATATATTATTATGCATCAGACACCATGCAGGTACTATGAATAGGAAGATAAATGAAACTTCATCCATTCAACAAATATTTGCTTAGCATCTCCTGTGAGTTAGAAGCTTAGGATATAGCAGGGTCCAGAATAAGTATGCCTTCCCTGGCAGACCTTACAGAATAACCAGAAAAACAGACACTGAACAAGTATCCTAAATGCTGTGAGTTTTGCAGCAATGTGTGGCTGTCACAAGGGGAATTGGTGCAAGGGAATAAGTTCAAACAGGCATACAATGTGTTTGCATAAAATAATATAGAAGTGGTGAAAGAGATACACACAAGATGTGGAACACAGGAAGTAAAAAACTAACCCAACCCAAAGCTAGAAGGGGTGGCGGTGGGAAAGAACAGCCCTGGGAAGGCTTCCTGGAGGAGGTAAAGTCTGGGATGGGAAGCTGTCCACCAGATGACTGAGGACAGTCTGGGAAACATGCACCTTGTCTTCTCACACCTGAGGAAGGAACAGTGTGTATTCTTAAAGGATTTTGGTTAATTTTCACATGAAATTGGTACACTATTTCAACTTGCTGTAACATTTCACAAGAAATGTCAGATTATTTTTATTGTCATACTGGGTGTGACTTCTACTGACAGAAATAAACTCCTTAATACTTCAGGGTGGTCTCACACTTAAATTCAATCATTGTGTTTCTTTCAGGGTGACTCTGGTGGCCCACTAGTTCAAGAGGACTCACGGCGGCTTTGGTTCCTTGTGGGGATAGTAAGCTGGGGGGATCAATGTGGTCTGCCAGATAAGCCAGGAGTATATACGCGAGTGACAGCCTACCGTGCTTGGATAACCGAAAAAACTGGGGTCTAGAGCAATAAAGGCATCTCTGTGGCAAAGTCTGTATGCAGGTGTATGTCTAAAATTCCAAAACCTTGCCTTTCAACTGCAAAAGAACCTGAAGTTGCCCTATTTTAACCTCCTGTCACATAAATATTGTTTCGCAAACACAATTTGTTCTTTATTACTACAGATTTTGTTTTCTCAAGAAAGCTATATGAATGTTGCATAGTATTGTGGCTGTGTGCCAGGGGAAAGGTGTAAACTAGTTACAGAGGTAACAATTTTATTACAGTTGTGATAAGAGCTCATAGTGAGAAAAACAGATACCCTGAGAGAAGATATTAGAGGAATCTGGACAAGTCTGCGGCATTGGAGGAGTCTTCCCTGAAAAGTCTCACTGAAGCTGATAATGGTAGAATAATAGTCAAGGCAGCAAGAATAGCATGAGGAAATAAAAATCCTATTTATTTGAAATTTCTGGTTACTCAATAGGCGGTGTAAGTCCTAAAATTAAATATGTGAAGTCATTGTACAGCAATCTTAATTACCCTATAAGAACACACTCCCAAAGAAACTGAGGAATTTCAGGTATTTAAGATCAAAGCTAAAATAGTCACTGCTCAACTGAGACCCAAAGAATTATAATTTTTATGATGAATTTTATTAAAAATATCTTGGGGCGCCTCGGTGGCTCAGTCAGTTAAGTGCCTGACTCTTGGTTTCAGCTCAGGTTATGATCTCCACACTTCGTTGAGATCAAGCCCTGCATCAGGCTCTAAGTTGACAACATGGAGACTGCTTGGGATTCTCTCTATTTTTCTCCACCCCTCCCCACTCTCTTTCTCAAAATAAATAAATAAACTTTAAAAATATCTCTCATCTATGTGAAAGAGAGAATTTACTTCCTCTGTAAACTGATGAAATACACCTGTGCAACCTTCTTAAGTAACTTCCAACTATACAGCTTTTGAACAACTAAGTAGGAATAATCTTAAGAACTAAAGATCACCCCAGTGGTGGTCATTTTTGAGAATATAAGGACCCTCAATAGCTAAATCCAAGTAATGAATTTAAAGTCACATGTGAAGTTATTTTGCAAAGAGAAGGGTTAAACAGTTTAATTTCAATAAAACTGTCTTGGGGTGCCTGGGTGGCTCAGTCGGTTGAGCGTCCGACTTTGGCTCAGGTCATGATCTCATGGTCTGTGGGTTCTAGCCCCGTGTCGGGCTCTGTGCTGAGGCTCAGAGCCTGTGCCCAGAGCCTGGAGCCTGCTTCAGAGTCTGTGTCTCCCTCTCTCTCTGAGCCTCCCCCGTTCATGCTCTGTCTCTCTCTGTCTCAAAAATAAACAAACATTAAAAAAAAATTTAAAAAAATAAAACTGTCTTAGAAAAGAAATGTCTCTCTCCTTTTTTTCTCCCTTTCTCTTCCTTACACACACATTACCAATGAACGTAAATAAAATCCATTAAAATTTAATGGCACAGTAATTTATGTAGTTTGAATCATGAATGTAACTGAATTTTTATGGGATCCTGACATTAATTAAAGCTTGGTTATGCATGACCATCTATGTGTCAGGGCTTCCTCCTTCTAAAAGCTAACTCACAACACCTGGGCATCAGAACTACAACATGCATTGTGATAAAAACTTCTTGTATTTCCTCATGTAAATTGTGAAGAGACCTACAGTGGAGTCATTTACTTTTAAGGAAAAGAAGTTGAAAATTTAACTAACTTGGTGAAATGTGCAAATTATTGATACAAGTCATTTCAAATAAACTCTTTTAAAACTATTTCCCTGCTTAAGAATTTATGGAAGTTATGATTTATGAATGGCAATCCAAACCATTTATTTAATTGGTTCTCCAACAAGAGAATTGCCAAGCCAACTCTAAAGGCTTGGTACTTTCTGCTGCCTTATAATCAAGCTCTATAACTGAGGCAAGCGTCCAGCCTGACACTCCCTGGCTTCACCTGGTGAGGACAATGTTAAATTGGTAATTTAGTGTAAGCCTAAAGGGGAGCATGTTTTTGTGTATAGGTGTGTTGGTGTGTACATGTTTGTGTGTGTGTGTGTGTGTGTGTGTGTACATGCCCCCACATATTCATAAACATTTTTATTTATTCCTATGTATTGAAAGCTATATAAAGTACTTATTTAGCAGAAAACAGAACAAATTCCATTTATTGAAAATAAAATATTATTTAGCAAATATGTTTATTTATAAGAGAAGGAATATCTGAGGACCTTCTTTATTTATTTTTAACGTACTAATGGGTTCCATGTTACTGACAGCTAAGTAACTCCATGAAAGCAATTTTAATATTTATGGGAGGTCCTAGAAGATTCGGGGGAAATATTTTATAATATCAAAAGGAGTCTTCCAGAGTACCACTTTGCCATGAATAATAATTACTCTCGTTTAAATGGGAATGGAACAAAGAACTTCTTAGATTATTTATCTAAATCTGTCATAGATTCTAATTTACACAATTCAATTTCTATTTTCCAGTTTGCTAAACATTAAATGGTTCAAACAGATCCAAAATAGTTGTTTTCTTTCCATTTTTCATATGTCTATGTAATCCAAATCTCAAAACACAGCCCTTTTCATTTCTAATCAATCAGTTTGATTAATCTCCTACGGGGAAAACAGATCTTTTCCCTGCATATTTCAAGTGATTCATTTCTATAAGCATCAGTTGTCTTTTTAAGGACAGGTCCCTTGTCAAGGGAGATACTTAAGCAAAATCTGGATGATCACCTGCAGAAATGTTTTAAAGGATTTCTGCAAAAGGTCAGGCTTAAAAATAGATTATTTCCATGGTCCCCTCCAGGCTAAGACTCTACTCACAATTAGGAAATAGTTTGGGGGAAGCATAAGATCTCTGAGAGAGAGAGGAATTTCAGAGTATTGGGACATTGTTTAAGCTGGTGCACCACGATAAAACATACATCATCTAGAGTAAATAAATCAAACCGATCAAAATTCAAATAAAGTAGAAATCCATTTTGGAGGGGAAAAAAAAGCAACTGAATGAAACTAAGGAATTCAAAAAGCAAACAACTCTCAGGGCGTTTTCCAGGGTGGCCTCTACCTTTAACCTCCAATCATACAAATTAGACTGAAAGTACTAATGCAATAAAAATCAGGGAATACATTAATAAAAGGGTTTTTCCCTACAAAATTCATCCATCTAACCAGTCATTCATTGTTTTACCCATCATTTGTTTATCAATAGCTTTTGAGCACTTATAATGTGCCAAGCTTTATTCTGATCTAGTCAAGACAACTTCTAGGAAAGAACAAGCCAGGCAGAGAAACAAGCAAGTATAACTTGCCCTGAGATGACAAGTTTGTGAGTTCGAGGAACAGTAAGAAGTCAATGTGGTTGGAGTAAAACTACTGAAGAAAAACATGTGTTAGAGGAGGTTGAAGAAATAGGTACATGGGCCAAAGAAGTTTTGATTTTATTCTAAATTTGAGGGCAAGATTTTGGAGGAGAATCACAACACCTGAGTTTCAGAACAACTACATTCACTGTGATGAAATCTTATACTTCCTCATGTAAATTGTGAAGTGACCTACGCTGAAGTCATTTACTTCATGGAAAAGAAGTGCAAATTTAACCAACTTGGTGAAATATATACACAAATTGTTGGTATACCTTATAACAAATAAACTCCTTTAAAATCATTTCCCTGCCTGAGTATTTATGAACATTATGATTTATAAAAAAAAAAAAAATCTAAAACAATTGATGTAATTGCTTCTCCAAAAAGAGGACTGCCAAGTAGACTCTAAAGGCTTTGCACTTTCTGCTGCCTTATATGATTAATTTTCTGTTTCCTAAAGATTAATATGACTACTCTAAGAGAAACAACTACAATACAAAAGTAGAAGGGAGAGGAGTCAGAAGACTATTGCAGGAACCCAGGGAAATGATGGGACTGACTTGGATTGAGGAGCTAATAGTGAAGATGGTGAAAAATACTTGAATTCAGGAAATATTTGCAGAAAAAAACAGCAGAAATTTCCGATAGACTAGATTTAGGGGCTGAGGGTAAGGGAGAAATCAAGGTTGACTCAAATTTTGAGCCTGAACAACTGAAAGGAAAATTTGGGAAGGGGATCCAGTTTGAGGATGGGGAATCAAGAGTTTCTTTCTGAATCTGTTACATTTGAAATGTACAAGCAATCAGGTCAGGAAAACAACTGTAAATTCATATCTGTCGCTCAGAGAAGGGATTGAACTGCAAATACGAATTTGATGGCATTTACACTTTTAGGCAAGTAGAAGCAAAAGCCATTTTGCGTGACTAAAAGAGAGAATGGGAAATACATCTTTTAGAAAATAAGGAAATGTCTGATGACCTCTATAAATATCCTGATGTCCTAAGATGAAAAAAGTTATTTTAGTATCGCACAAAAAAAGACTTAAAGAAAAAATGTGTTCAATTTGATTTTATTAAAATTAAGAATTTTTTATTATTCAAAAGACCCTATTAAAGAATAAAAAGGGGAAATGACAGAATGAGGGAAGATACTTACAATACACGTAACTAAACTGGTTAATACCTAAAATGCATAGGGAATTGTTACAAATCAATAAGGAAAATATAGGTAACTTGGTAAAAAAAAAAAAATGGACAAAAGATTAGAACAGGTACATCAGAAAAAAGAAATCTGAATGGCCAATAAATACAATAAAAGGGGCTCAACCTCATTAGAAATAAAGCAAATAAAAAATAAAAGCATTATACCACAACTACACACCAACAGACAAAAATTGAAAGTCTGATAATATCAAGAACTGGCAAGGATGGAGTGGAGTAAATTGCTTTAATAAACTTGGGGAACTAGCAATTCCACTCCAAAGTGAATACACTAGAAATGGGCCCACATGAGCAGGAATATACAAAGCAGCATTACTCATAACAGCCAAAATAGTGACAACAAAACGACCATCAACAGTAGACTGGATAAGTAAATTCTGTTATATTCACACAAGGGATTGTCACAGACTCTGGGTCTAGAGTTCTCTCTTGTCTAGCAAGAAAGCAGGACCCAAGATTAAAATGTCAGAGATGGCTAATGTCCAGGAGAAGACAAGAGCCCCAATTAAGGGTCCTTGCTCCATTTTTATTAGGATCAGAAGGCTTACAAACATGGTGATGGACATGCACAAAGAGACAGTGAAACTGTGAACATTAACTCATGGACGTGAAGGAAAGGGGGTTTTGAAGATATGCCAGGTTAGGGGGTTTGGGTTTAATACAAAAGAAAATCCTGGTGCTGGGCAGTTGGGTGGTAAGCTTGTTCACAGCAGACACGAGGCACCACCTCTGTTTACCTAAACTGCTGGGGGCAAGAAAGACAGAACCTGTTCCATCAGGGTCAATAAGGCACCTTTCTTTTGCTAATTAGCTCCTCTTTGGGCAAATCTGCCCTGCAGCAGTCTAGAGCCCTATTTATTTGTTTACCTAATTTGGTCCTTCCCTCCTATGAAAGCAGCTTTCTGCTACAGTACTATATTGGGGGACGTTTCCTCCCTGAATACCTAATCTTTACCTCATATACCTTTGTTCTATATTGGGGCCTTTGCCCCACCCTCTCTATACCTATTTACTTAATCTTGTTTACCCAAACTTGGGTGTAAGCATCCTATGGCTTTCTAATTCTTTATGCCTTGTTAACCCATCAGTGCAGGCTCAGGGAATTCCTAAGCTTATTCCCCACAATGGATGATCATACAGCCACAAATATGAATAAACTAGAGCCACATTTAACAAAGTTGAACCTTAAAAACACAAAGTTAAACAAAAGAAACCAGCTGTTAAAAAATACATACTACTCCATTGATAGGTTTTTAAACTATATTGTTTAAGAATTTATTTTACTCATGAAAAACTATTTTCAAAAAAGCAAGACATCTATTACCAAAAAATATAAAACAATATTTACCTTTAGGGGACAGGGTAGAACTGTACCTAAGAAAAGAAAGGCAGAGAGCTGCTGGTTGGTTAGCATACCTATATGGATATTTGCTTTATGGTAAGTCATTAAGTTGTACATTTATGTTTTATGTGCTTTCCTGTATGTATATTATTTTTTTCATCTCTGATAAAGAACAGTTATCAGCATCCTCAGGCATAGTGAGGGAAAACAAAAATTCTCAGGTCATTCAGAAAAGAGCGCTTGAAGGAAATATATAAAACTGTTTAAAAAGTATATATCATTGTAGATAGCAGAAAAAGCATTTTCCTATTGATGATCCACATTAATATTTTGATATTGCTTTCATTTGAATTTTTATAGATCTAGCAGGATTGTCTATCAATGTTAACATTGTTAAGAAACATTTCTAGTGTGCATGGTACTATTTCTTATGCAATTAGGAATTTTCCTAATATATAAATTTGGGGATAAAATTTAAAAAAATATATAATCTCATTTTTTAATAATAAAAGCTCAAATGATTCAGAGATTGTTAAATAATTGCATTTGCAATAATAAAAAAGTAAAACTGTTTTAAGTTAAAAAAGCCTGTATTTTTTTCTATGTGTTTGTAAATAGAATATTTGTAATAGTCCTTAGAAAAGTACTTTAAGTGATTCATTGACCCCAAGTTTTTTTTGTTGGTAATTTTCTACCTTACCATTTTTAGTCTTCTCTAAAAAAAGCTTACAAAATCAGAAAGAGCATTTTATAGCCTTTATCATTTTCAGGGCTTTCATAGAAAAAGTCTTGAAATAAGCATCCTTTAATATTCTAACCATTTCCATTTTAATGGTTATTTCAATTTATTTTCCTGCTTTTGTTCTACTAATCAAGGAAAATGGTCAGGGTTTCCCATCAATCTTTACTTGATTTGCAACAGGGAAAGAAACTATCAAATATAGTAGCTGAGTCTGACTTTAAGACACTAATATATGCTCAGAAGAGATAAATTCAGTAAGTCCCCTGGATATAGCTATATATTTAGATGTTTGTACTCATGGCAGGGAAAATCGCCTAAACCTGTTTCATCTAACTTTCTAAACTATCATAAACTTATAATTTTTAACAGTAGTTTTCATTGCAGGAATCCAAACTAAAGAGAAGCTTTATTGTGGTAGAGTCTTATATATACATTTTTATTTATTTATTTTTTTTTTTAATTTTTTTTTTAACGTTTATTTATTTTTGAGACAGAGACAGAGCATGAACAGGGGAGGGTCAGAGAGAGGGAGACACAGAATTTGAAACAGGCTCCAGGCTCTGAGCTGTCAGCACAGAGCCCGACGCGGGGCTTGAACTCACGGACCGCGAGACCATGACCTGAGCCGAAGTCAGCGGCTCACCCAACTGAGCCACCCAGGTGCCCCTTATATATATATTTTTAGATGACAACAATATAAGATAAATTTGATAAACAGCTGTGATACTATTAGTCTAACTATTATGGTCCAACGTTGGATATTAGACATTATCAGACATTTTTGCATATTGTTATTTTTAGAAAAAGATAAGGAAATAAATTCAACCCATAAGATGATCTGATGGTCACATTAAGTTGAAGAAGCAGGGGTTCAAACTCCAGATAAAATGTCAGAAGTCAATTGAAGTGACCAAGCCCACACAGTAGGAAAAGGCAGAGACTGCTCAACTGCTGGTTCTGTGACTCAGACCAATGCTCTCCATCTGTGTGCACCACCTCTCACCATCCACTTACACTATTCTTCCACTCACATTGGTCTACTAAAGGACCATGGTAGGTCATAGGCAGTGTTTCCATTTCCTTATCTGTAAGGCTTCAACAATAATTTTCCCTACTTCATAGCGTTTTACTTCGGGTAAAGTGAGCATTTTAATAAATTGTATGAAACAAACCATATAAAACTTATTAAGAAAAAAAGATTTAAAAATAGAGTTAAAAATAACTCTGAGCCAAAAAGAAATTTTTAAGTGGGAATTTTTGCTCTAAAGTTATACAATCAAGTAATACATTGCACCACCAGGTATATATTTTAAAAAACTATTTTTTATTAATCCTTGATTTTAATTTTAAGCAAGACCTCTTTTTCTAAAGATCTAATCACACTCAAAAAAGAAATGTCCTTCTTTAGCAGGAAGCGCAAAATCCTTTTATTTTTGCAGTTTCTAATCCTATTAGGTGAAAGATTTCAGTTCCCTCCAGTATGGTTGGGTAATTAAATAAAGGCTATCTCTTTTTGAGCAGAATGCACTGAGCTCCTTTTCAGAATTCATGCCAGACAAAACCAGGAAAAATTAAAGTGTGAAAGCTTCAAAGTTCACACTCTGCTGTTACCAACCATTTACATTTTCTCATTAAGTGAAATTAATGTCAAATCTCCCCTTTTACACACACAGATCAGGCAAAGTGCTTTCCTTAAGTTAGTGTGGAAGAAAATAAGTTCTCATAAAAATACCTTCTGGATCGCTTTCTTTGATTAAAGAAATAAAGCCAGAAATATTATGAAATGAGCTTCTGTTACATTACAATACTCATTTGGGTAGAATTCATGAAGTAAAGACAATTTCTCTGAATTCTAACATAAATATATTGGAAGTGTGGTCGTTAACATATTAGGCCTGCCCTACCACTAAAGCCTATAGATAATCCAAAAGGGCCTCGATTCTGTTAAAACTTGCTCCAGATGAAAGTTTTATAAAGATAGCTGTTTTTACTGGCAGTAGTTTTGTAAGGAAATTCCCACATAAGCAGATTTGCTGGGTTACCCCAGTTAAACACATGTATTCACAGTCTTGACCAATTCTGAGGTTGCTTCAGCTAAGAACATTTATTTTATTCTAGGATTCACACATATTTCTCACTAGCTGCTCTACTTCGTTAGAGGCATTTGTCTGTGATAAGTAGAAACGATAGGAGCAAAAATTCATTTTTTTCCAGGAATTTTTTGGAAAATAATGTATGACAATGGAACAAGCAAAGGTGACTGATACTCTACTCATTGGAAGGATGAACTGAAATAATAAGAGTAATGGTAACAGTGGTAGTTATAATAGCTGATTTTGCTTCCATAGCTGACATAGCAGTTGGTAGCTACTCCCATCTACTAACCACCAGGTCTCACATATAACAAACCCAGGAGAGGTATTATTATTACAACTGTGTATAAGAAGCTAAGGTTCAGAGAAGTTCAGTAAAATGTCTGAGATCACAGAACTGTTATATTGCAGAGTTAGGATCTCAAGGCAGTTTTTCAGATTCTAAAGCCTATATATTTATCCTTTAGAAACTAATCATTAGCATGATTTGAATTTCACATTATTTTTATTTTCCAAACTCTGATTTTTAACCTAGGAATCAGAATATCTAAATACAATTTCCTCTACACTGTGATAGTCATCTTCTCACCAGTGCCCTCCACATTACGAGAGTCATCATGTTTTGATAATTTAGATTTTTCTGAAGTTTTTATGTATTCACATCTGTTATCATCAACAAACATACCCTAGCTGTAATTCAAATTGGTACCTTCAAAATCATTACACTCAGAAGGCTTAGCGAATTTCTTTGTTCTTCCTCATGTGTCTCTCTCTAAACATATTCTCACTCTCAGTGTGATGATATAACACATATGCCTCTTTTTGGAACCATGCAGCTTCCATCTGTAAGCATCCATTAAAGCTGGCCCGTTTTCCTCTTTCCCAGGCTCAAATATGCCCACAGTGCCCTTGAAGCCATTCATAAGCCCCACCACTATGACACCTATCTTCACATGGAGGCCACAAATCTCTGGAGATTACCCTAAACTTCTAACCCTTGTGAATGATGGCGATGTCTGTGCAGGGGCAGAAAGAGCAGCTTCTCAGTCTTCCCCCAATCCTGTGTCACACTTCTTTATAACAGAGGATTCTCAGATGGGGTCCAGAGTCTCAAGAGACAGCTCTTCAACATTTCATTCAGCTTTTATTAATCACCCGTTCCTGAAAATTTCCCTAACTCATTATATCAAAATGTTCTGTTCGGGACCTTGACTTCTCTAAGAAATGACAGTCCTGGGGACCTAAAGCTTCCCCTGAACTCCCTCTGGGCACTGCCTCCAATAAACTCCCCTCTCTAAAAGAAAGAAAACTAAAGCTTCCATACATATCAATACAATGAAAACAGATGGTGAGAGGGAATCCAGGATGAAGGTTTGAGGGGTGTTCGTAAAAGCTTCAGGGCTTCAGGTTAAGTCAGCTAGAAGTAGTGTTCTATTATAGTTTTAAACTACTCTATCTTCCTCTGCACATGTAGTTGACTGAATCACACTTTATCTGTAATTTCTAAACTTCTTTTCTAGTTCTAATGATGTCCTAACTCCATACCATTTACACTTATGATGGGCCACCTGAAAAATCCTGCTCTTGCTTTTCTTGTTTAGATTTATGCATTTTTCATGGAGTGATTTCACTAACATTTTGTTTATACTGAATGGTCTTAGGATTCAATACTGTTTCTTTTTGACCTTAGATATATCACTTTCTCTCTACTTTTGAGAGTCAGAGCCATTTAATAAGGTACAAATTTTAATGAACTGTTAAAATCATATAAATAGGGGTGCCTGGGTGGCTCAGTCGGTTGAGCATCTGACTTCAGCTCAGGTTGTGGTCTCGCAGTTTGTGAGTTCAAGCCCCACGTTGGCTCTGTGCTAACAAACAGCTCAGAGCCTGGAGTCTGCTTCAGATTCTGTGTCTCCCTCTCTCTCCCTCTCCCCTGTTCATGCTTTGTCTCTGTCTGTATCTCAAAAATAATGTTAAAAAAATTATTTTTAAAATAAAAAAATAAAATCATATACAATAAAGATTATTTTTAAGAAATCAACACTAGCTCCAAAGATAGGTGTATACCACCCATTTGGACTAATTGAAAAGAAAAAAGCTTTAAAATTATTCTCTGATGTTATAATCTATATAATTATATTATTCTGGTAAAAAAAAAAAAAGATATCTTATTTGGTTTATAGCACTTCTCAGAACGTGGACACTTTGCTCTTCTAAAATCTGAAGCTTTTACGACCCCTTCTCTAAAACTTTTCTGTATACACTTCTCAAATTTGTTTTATATAAATTGCCCGTAACTTCATTTTTTTTTTCTTTTCTCAACCTTGGCTCAGGAAACATTGGTTACAGCACAAACTGCCCTTAATTTTATGGTAACATTTATCCAATTCAGAGATTAAAATGAAGACTTCCTTTCTTCTCCACCAATTCTAGAGACCCAGAGGTAAATGTGACTTTCATTTTTTCATATAATCTGGGGGATAAATGCCAACATAGAGATATAGTATTGTAGGGTTCTGCTCACTGGTAACATTAAGAAAATTAGAGGGGCGTGTGGGTGGCTGAGTTAAGCACCTGACTCTTGGTTTCACCTTAGGTCATGACCTCAGTTTTGTGAGTTCGAGCCCCATGTCTGGCTCTGCGCTGACTGTGGGGCCTGATTAGGATTCTCTCTTTCCTTCTCTTTCTGTCCTTCCCCTGCTCATCCTATCTCTGTCTCACTCACAATAAACAAACTTAAAAATTTTTTTAAAAGAAGAAAATTAGAAAATAGTAACTGTGTCATGAAAAAGAGCTCTCTAAATAGAGGGATTCTTTCACTCTGCCCCCCCAAAAAAAGAGATTTTTATTATGCTCCTCTAAAGAATGTTCTTAAATTAGTAACATTGAAAATTTCTAAATAATTTAAAAGTGGACCAAAGAAAGACTCTAAATGAGGCAAAGAAAAGGAAGGAATAAGAACTAGAGGGTCAACAATCTAAAAGAATATTCTTCAGGACAATGTTTACTTTAAGCAAACTTGAAATTAGCCATCAATTAAAAGAAAATATTGACCGATGTTTGAGTATATATTTTCAATTACTTATGTACATATGGAAAAGTCCGATAGGATCCTACACTGTGACACACTGGATTTTAATTGTTCAGTAAGTTTTAACCACTTAAAACTGCAAGATTTGTGTATGTGTATTTACATATTAGGTTTCTTATATTGAAATATATAATCATTGGGACTGAGCAGACAAAAATACAGGGCAGTTGACCTCATGTCACACGTCACAGCTTCCTCATGAAATGTACACAATCACGCAATACATGTATACAAACATTCCACAAAACCCTTGTTGGAATAAATTTTCTTAGTTTTTGTTTTTTTTTTAACGTTTATTTATTTTTTGAAAGGCAGAGAAAGACAGAGTGCGAGCAGGGGAGGGGCAGAGGGAGACACAGAATCTGAAGCGGGCTCCAGGCTCTGCGCTGTCAGCACAGAGCCCAACACGGGGCTCGAACCCAGGAACCCTGTGATCATGACCTGAGCCAAAATCAGATACTTAACCAACTGAGGCACCCAGATGCCCCTAAATTTTCGATGAATTAAAATGTATTTGACTTTTATCTCAGAATTCCCATCATGATGCATAACAGATAATAGACATTTAATAAATATTTGCCAAAGGAATGAATGAATGAAAGTTAAAATCCAGTGACATTAAAAGGAAAATTAAATTTCTTCTCATAGTAGATGGAGATTGTAGCCACAGGAAATTTAATTTTATATGCAGCTATTTTTTTATCATGGTTTCTAAAATCAAAATACATTTGGAAAAAAAAAAACAAACAGAATGCACTTGTTTCAAACTTTAGTGAAATTCTTTCAAAAAAATTTTCTTAGTATACAGGTTGAGTTAGAAAAGGCTATAGTGCTAATGGATCAGCTAGGTACACACAGAGACATGAACACAGATATAAACACTTTCAAATACATACAATTATATAACTTAAAGGAATTATATATCTCTATAGAAACACAATCATATGCACAATAAAAAAAGTATTTTGAGGTAAGAAGAGAGAATTTGACTAATATGTTTTTATGAGTTAGCCATTTTTTACAAAAATATTTAAAAATATGAATTACCGGGGCGCCTGGGTGGCGCAGTTGGTTAAGCGTCCGACTTCAGCTGGGTCACGATCTCGCGGTCCGTGAGTTCGAGCCCCGCGTCAGGCTCTGGGCTGATGGCTCGGAGCCTGGAGCCTGTTTCCGATTCTGTGTCTCCCTCTCTCTCTGCCCCTCCCCCGTTCATGCTCTGTCTCTCTCTGTCCCAAAAATAAATAAAAAACGTTGAAAAAAAATTTAAAAATATGAATTACCAACAATTAGTGTGCATTAATATATTATTATTATTAATATATAATAAAAACCATAAATACTATTTCTCAAATTGTGAGTTGCACATATTCCAGGATTACCTCTTAAACTAGTTTTCTAGATATTGTAAATAAAAATTTTTGCATAGAACAATGTCTTCTAAAATGGCTTATTATGTTTAAAAGCTAATAATATTTCCTCTTTCCTAAGTGCCTTTTAAACATTGAAGTATTTTTGTTTTGTCTTCTGTGGTTTTCCCAACCTTCCTTTCATTAAATGTATTCCATTAGAAAACTGGATAGGAAAGTAACTTTATTTTTTTTCCTTCATTTCATTTAGGGACTCCTGGGTGGCTCAATCCGTTAAGTGTCTGACTTCAGTTCAGGTCATGATCTCCTGGTTTGTGGGTTGGATCCCTGCATGGGACTCTGTGCTGACAGCTCAGAGCCTGGAGCCTGTTTCATATTCTGTGCCTCCTTCTCTCTCTGTCCCTCCCCTGTTCATGCTCTCTCTCTCTCTCTCTCTCTCAAATAAACATTAAAAATTTTTTAATAAATAAAATGGATTCATTTAAAATTTTTCACCTGAAATGTTAAAAGTGGCTATAAATGAATAGGGCCAAAAAATGTTTTAAACATTCCTTCATCTTCAAAGAAGATTACCATGTAAGCAATGATACATTAATGGGAAGGAATTAAAAGCTTAAAAAAAGGTGACACTGCCAACAATATCAATTTTCACTTTCACATCGTCTAGTTTTCTTCTAAACATATATATAATTTTACTTGGTTTGTAATCATGATTGTTGATTTGCAAACTGGCCCCTATACACAGAGGACACGGAAAGACGGAAGAGGCAGACCGCTCCAGACTGACTGGTGGACGGCACTTTTAAGAAGCAAGGGAACTTACATACAAGGCTTGTCTAAAACGCCAGGTCCGTGAACAGATATACACGTCACCCGCAATCGTAACAGTTTACCCAGGGGAATTAGTCTGCTTCCGCCACATATTCTCTCCAGAAATTCTCAACACATTATTCTCTCAAGGCTACAGCGTCAAAAATGGCTCCCACTGTGGGAACGGTGGACAGGAGTTACATTCCAAGGATGGGGGAGGGGTGAGGAGCCCCCAATTGGTCGTTCTCTTCCCAGGTCAACTGGCAGTCATGTCCTTTCCATGACCTCCTCTAACAATAATATCAAACTACTTTGCATCCTGCCTTATTCACTTACACTTTACCTTTAACATCACTTTAAACTTCTAACCTTATCAAAAGATTTTAAATTTTCATTTAGTTTACACATCAATGTATCAGTTAATACTCATTTTAAAATTAGCTTTTAGGGGCGCCTGGGTGGCTCAGTCAGTTAAGCCTGTGACTCTTGATTTCAGCTCAAGTCATGATCTCGAGGTTCCTGGAATGGAACCACCCCCCAACCTGGCTCTGCACTGGGCATGGAACCTGCTTAAGATTCTCTCTCTCCTGCCTCTGCCCCTCCCCACAAGTGTTGTCTCTCAAAAAGAAAAAAAAGAAAAAAAATTCATTTTTAAACCTTTCCCATTTCAATTCTATAGTTGGTAGATTTTTAACGATAGCTTTTAAAGTGGACACAGCCCAGGTGGCCAGTTACATGCCTGGCTCTCGATTTTAGCTCCAGTCATGATCTCAAGGTTTGTGTTATGGAATGTTGGGCTCTGTGCTGACAGTGCGGAGCCTGCTTGGGATTTTCTCTCTCTCTTGCTCTCTGCCCCTCATCCTCTCACTTTCCCTCTCCTTCTCAAAATAAATAAAAAAAAAAAAAAATTAAAAAAAAAAAAGATTTAAAGTGGACACAGAGTTGTAACAAAAAAATACTTTGTTTTTTTAAGTGTTCTAGTATACATGATCACAAGTGTTAGATATATAGAGAAGACACAAACACATAAAATTATGGAATGTAAAGGGAAACTTAGAGCTGTAACTTCATTATAACCTCTTTCTATGGGTCTTTGTTCTATATAATTTTTTAAAGCTATCCCCTATCTCTCCTTTATACTTCTAAACATCCCATTGCTTAAAAACTGAAACTTTTCTTAAAACTTCTTTTCTGTATAACTTAAAATGTCCCCAACTTTAAAGCTCACACAAATTTGCTACTCCAGCCAATACATTTTCATGCAATAAACTGAAGTATGCCTCCCACCAAAAGTAAATTTCTTTATCACGTCTCTCTTTCAAGCCCCCGTTCTGCCTAATGGTGGTAACTGTACACTCTATTCTTATTAGATTTCATCAATCCATGGTTTTCCTAGATAGTTTGGGGTTTTCTCAGGCAAGTTACCATATTCTTTCTCTTTATCTAAGTTTTAGGTATCCCAGCTTACATAGGGTCAAAGAATGGGGGCTGAGGAGCTGATCTACAGTTATTGTCTAGACTGTCCTTTCCAGACAGACACATTGGCCCATTTGGTTCGCAGGCATTATCAACCCTCCACACCTGTCCTCTCAGAGGTCTGGGGTCCCATTTTGTCTCTGACTCAGCCTCAACAAATCATGCTACTAACTGCTGGCACAGTTTTCCAACAGGTCAACCAGCTTTCTCACACATTTTCTGCACACTTCTTAGAAGCACAGAATAAATGGACTGCTGTCTGCCACCACTCTCAGTCAGCACCAAACTCAGCAAAACTACTTTAGGGTCTCTCAGCCTCAGTACACTGTGAAATCTCTCACTTAAGTGCTTAACCATCATGATAACTCTGCAATGTGTGAGATCCCAGGAGATTATGAGCTTCAGGTGATAGAGCAGTATATTTTGAGAAGTCCACATGGAAAAAGTAAGGATTGAGCTAACTTTAAAGAATGAGTAGGATTTACAAAGACAAATGCGAGTGAGAAGAACATACCGGAAATTTTGAGGACATAGGCAAAGGCATAGAGTCTGGAACACTCAAATACAATTAAAATGGAAAATTTTAAAGTAAATATATCTGATCAAAGTCCTATTAATAACTGATACAAGAACTGTCATTATTGTTCATTTTCATTCTAATGCAAATATGACTTCTCCGATTATCTTTCCCTTTACATGTTTGGGAAGAAAGGAGATCGTATAGGTAGAACAATGATTCTGCTTTATCATATAATAAGGTTGAGTCTCTTTAACAAAAACCTGTTACCCAAGGAAGACTTTTTTCCAGAATAACTAGTTTCTCCCTTACTCCTGGTCCCTGGCCTCTGGCAAATTTTCTCTATCGGGTGGTTAAACATTAGGATCTGTCCTATCTAGTCTCCACACCAAGATATAAATTGGCTGCTAAGAACCAGAATGCTATCCAAAACTTGGAAGATTACTGGTTAAATCCATATCTATTTTTAATAAAAATAAAATCAGCACCCTTTGGATTTTCAGGGAATGAAAGTGTTTTAATGTGTGCTATATTAGAATAGCAGTAAAAATTTCATGGAGGAATTCATGAAAGGATGATAATGGGTTGACAGAGGCAAGACAATTATAAACTGGAGAGCATTCAGATCCTAATGAAGGGTTAGAAGTTGGAGAGCTATTAGCCTTCTGCCAAAAAGCAATAAAGAAATCCCCACATCTTTGGAAGTGAATTTTAGTGAGAAGAAGCAGCCACTCGTCTCCAAATTCACAAAATGCAACAGTGAGTAAAGACTCACTGTCCTTCTCAGAGCAGGTGACCCTATTGTTCCTCAGTCACAACAAAAGAGAGTTTTAAATTTCGCCTTCACTTGGGTCATAGGATTATTTATGGAGCAGCATATACAGAGCTCATGTTTTACTAATATAAAATTAATTAGTAAATGTTCAGAAAGCGCTTTGAAGATGAGGCGTTTGTAGGAGTGCTAAGTATGATCATTATCATAAAACATAAAAGTTACAGGATTTCGTAAGCTAAATAGGTAGAGAATGACTGCCCCACACAGCACTGGAAGACAAGATGGCGCAGAGACAGGATCCTCGGAGACAGCACGTATGGACACCGCTGCAGCATAGGTAGGTTGAAGGCAGATGGGAGGCAGGAGGGTTTGCCATTGCTCCTCAGGGAAATTCTCTGAAGGGACCAAATTAGTTAAAGTAATTTCATGTGTATCCTAAAATTGTTTTTAAAAATAACCTTTTTATAAGAATAGGAGCAATATATATCCCAAATGAAAGAAAAACAAGGATGATTAAGATCGACAAATCAGGAGACTATAGATGCTGGAGAGGATGTGGAGAAATGGGAACCCTCTTGCACTGTTGGTGGGAATGCAAACTGGTGCAGCCGCTCTGGAAAACAGTGAGGAGGTTCCTCAAAAAATTAAAAATAGATCTACCCTATGACCCAGCAATAACACTGCTAGGAATTTACCCAAGGGATACAGGAGTGCTGATGCATAGGGGCACTTGTATCCCAATATTTATAGCAGCACTTTCAACAATAGCCAAATTATGGAAAGAGCCTAAATGTCCATCAACTGACGAATGGATAAAGAAGATATGGTTTATACATACAATGGAATACTACTTGGCAGTGAGAAAGAATGAAATCTGGCCATTTGTAGTAACGTGGATGGAACCGGAGAGTGTTATGCTAAGTGAAATAAGTCAGGCAGAGAAAGACAGATACCATGTGTTTTCATTCATATGTGGATCCTGAGAAACTCAACAGAAGACCAGGGGAGAGGGGAAGGGGGAGAAAAAAGTTACAGAGAGGGAAGGAGGCAAACCATAAGAGACTCTTAAATACTGAGAACAAATGAGGGTTGATGGGGAGTGGGGGGGGGAGGGGAAAGTGGATGATGGGCATTGAGGAGGGCACCTGTTGGGATGAGCACTGGGTGTTGTATGAAAACCAATTTGACAATAAATTTCATATAAAAAATAAAAAAGTGATAAATTTTAATCATTAGAATCCATTGATCTTGCTAATTTTTGTGAGACATCATTCCAGCAAAACTAAAGCATTCATGAAAAGTATGCTGAAACTGTTGAAGTAAAACTGGGGCATTTTACTTTTAGAAAGAATTTCATTTTGAAAATTGAAAGAATACAAGATAGTTATACGTATCTATTTCTAATGATGTATGTCGATAATAGAGACATTAATACTTATGTTCACAATAGGCTATTTTACCTTCAGGATGTGGCAGACAAACGTTTTAAGTATTAATTTTTAATTATTGAAACATCACAATGCTTCACTGCTAGACATTTTTGCTGGTGTGATTTAAAATTTTAGCGGGAAACAAGAACAGGGGATTTAACTTTTTCCCATTAGCTATGCCATATGCTCAGATAGCAGTTGGCCTGAAAAATCAAACAAATGGCCTGACTGGTTCCATGGTACACACAGATGAACAAATAATTTTTGTGTTTTGATTCTTAAGCTAATCAGATTAACACAAAGATAAATGTTCACATACGCATTGGTCTATACTCTAACAAGGGGCTTTGATAAACCCCTTGAGCCTGGCCCATATTTTTGATAAAATCTTTGGACAACTTTTCTGGTTGCACTATCTTGCCAACATCTAGATTCTAGGTGAACAGCTTAAGATTGTGCAGGATGTAACTTCACAATAAACAGCTTTAAGAAACAGTCATACATATTCACATTCATATTTAGCTTAATTAGCTATAAGGGAATCCCTGAAACGATTTCCAAATTGTTGCTGTTCATCCTCATGAGTTAACAAAAAGTCTAGTAAAAATGTTTAATCTTGGTTCTAATGTGTTTTATGCCCACGTTAACTCACCATAACAGTATGTGAGAACTGCTCCATAAACAGTATGTGAGAAATAATGTGTAGACATACTCTGGTTTCAGCCATTCAAAGAATTAATAATTTTTAGAGTACAACTCACCAGAAAGCCACTTTTTCTGAAATCGCTAAATAATCCTCAATATCATTACCATTTTGTTGTTATACCTGAATAGCTTCAGGACACACTTAGTGAATAAATAAAACACTTTTAAAAAATTAAGGCATGCTGCTGAAATCAAAACAAGTATTCTATTGCTCATGGTAACTACACCCAAGACCTGATTTCTGTCAAATAGGTAGTCTATTTTCAACCAACATTCCAAATAATAATAACACTTAGAAAAAATGGAATTTATATATCTGGCATTGTTTTTTAGAGGAATACTTAAACGAACTGGATATTGACAAAGTTTAATTTTCCTTTTGAATTCAGGAATACATACACATGCACAGGGGAAACTTCTTCTAGAGATCAGAAAAGAACCCTCATCTTAACTCTAACCCTAAATATGCTGATAATCAAAGGACAAATATCTACCTGGAATGCTTATCTTCCCTAGGTTTGAAGGGTCCTGAAGAGAAAATACTGTCTTACATGCCCTCTTTAAAATTAGAAAACAAGTGTGGGTATTTGTAAAGTCCCTTCCAGTTCTAAAAGACTACATGTCTCTCATTTTAGGAACTTTACACTGAGAGGAGTTTCAAGTCAATCTCCCTAGTAAACAAATTCTTGTTTACAAGAATCACTTTTTATATCAGCTTATAGACTAACAAGAGGAAACAACAAATAAAGCATATCTGTGTATCTATAGCTTCAATTATTATACAATTGCCAATATCCATTTTTTTAACCTACAAAAGCAGCAGTTTTTAGATAGTTCAATCTATTAGAAGGGCACAGTGGGATGAATAGAAAATATACTCCAACTTTTTGCGACCAATTTCATACTACAATTAACACATTTTCATTGAGGTTTATTCCATGGCAAGCTGTGTTGAGTAAAATATACAGATATATATGCAGGTATGAAGGAAGATGCTTTAGGATAACATACTCATCTATGGAAATTATGCTACCAGGTTTTACCACATAATTTAGTCATTTATCTTTTCCCCCAAATTTTAAGCACTATTCTAGACTCAGTCAGTTGGTCAGATTGTAGATACTTAGAGGGAAACATTTTCCATGGTGTAGTGTCTTTTAGGGATTTTTATTTTATTTTATTATGAACCAAAACTGCTCATAAGCATCATACTTTCATAGAAATATTAAGATATAGATTTTTATGTGCAAGGTGAAAACCTAACTTAGACAGAATATATTTAAATGGTCAAAGTGGTTTTTAAGTAAAATGAAACTTCTAAAGACATGAGACTTGGAAACTTCACCTGCATTGGATATCTAGTTAATATTATCTCTTTAGGAAGTATCACCTATTCAGGGAATGACATTAACTAACTAAAAAAATAAATTTTTGATAGGTATTTGATTCTGTTTTCCAGCAAAAATAAAATCAATGTGGGTATTTCAAACTAATCAGGATTTAGTATGGTCATTTCAATGCATATTGATATAAATATATGAAACACACATACACACAAACATAAGCATACATAGATTATACACAAGGGTAAAAACAAAAAGTATATAAAATACTAAATATATAATATCAAGTACATAATATAATCCAAAACATTATTGACTGAATTGTGTCCCTTCAAAATCATACGTCAAAATCTTAACCCCTAGTACCTCAGAATCTGACTGTATTTGGAGATAGGGTCTCTGGAGTGGTAATTAAGTTGTAAGGAAGTCATTAAGATGGGCCTCAATCCAATGTGACTGGTATCCTTATAAGAAAAGGAAATTTGGACACAGACATACACACAGATGAAAGACCATGTGAATGTGAAAACCATGGCCATCTACCATCCAAGGTGGGAAACCTCAGGAGAAACCAATTCTGCCAACACTTTGATCTCAGCCTTCTGGCATCTAAAACTGTGAGGAAATAAATTTTTCTGTTTAAGCCAGAAAAAAAAAAATTAGGACACACATATATACAGAGGGAAGACCATATGAAGACACAAGAGAAAACCAGTCATCTATAAGCCAAGGAGAGAGGCCTCAGAATCTGCCAACAAATTTATCTCAGACTTCCATTCTCCAGAACTGTGAGAAAATAAATTTCTGTTGTTGAAGCCACCCAGTCTGTGGTCCTTTGTTAACCGGCCCTTGCAAACTAGTACTACCAGTATATTGCAAACAAGCATATAGCATAAAGTACATAAAACAAAACTAATATTTTACAGTTCCTGCAGTTCACATTTATTAGTGATTTTGTTCATCACTGTATATCCCTTGCCTCGCACAATGTTTGGCACATAGAAAATACTTAATAAACATGAGTACAATAAACTACTTAATTTCTAAAAAGGCATTTCCTCCACACACATTCTGTGTGTGCCAAAGAAAAACATTTAACAATATTGAAACGTGGATGCATTAGAATAAAGTTGCCTCCCAATTCATAAATACTTTGATAGCTTATTTTAAAAGCTTTTATTACTGTTATTCTCTTACTCAGTCTAACTATTGTTTCCAAATTGTGTATGTCATCTCATGCCTCTAACATTCATGAGTCTATGAATAATGATGAATAATCTCCTAGAGCTTTTTAAAACTGTTTGGATTAAAAAGGTATTAAAAGGCAGGTATTAAACATATTAAAAAGGCAGGTATTAAAAGGCATTAAAAGGTATTAATGTATTAAAAAGGCAGACTTTAACCCTAAAATACTCATAGTTACCCTAAATGTAAATTATCTAAATATACCAGTAAAAAGACAGATATTAACAAAATAGATTAAAAAACATAACCCAATCATATGTTGTCTGCAAGAAACTCACTTCAAAATAACAATAAAGGCAGGGGCACCTGGATGGTTCAGTCAGTTAAGCGTCTGATTTCAGCTTAGATCAGGATCTCACAGTTTATGAGTTTGAGCCATGCATCAGGCTCTGTGCTGACAGCTCAGAGCCTGGAGTCTGCTTCAAATTCTGTTTCTCCATTTCTCTCTGCCCCCCACCCCCACTCAAGCTCTGTCTCTCTCTCAAAAATAAACATTAAATAAATAATAACAATATAGGCCACTTAAAATTGCACCAAAAATAATACCTAGAAACAAACTTAACCAAAGAGGTAAAAGACCTGTAATTCTGAAAGCTATAAAACATTGATGAAAGAAACTGACGATGACACAAATGGAAAGATATTAAATGCTCATGGATTTGGAGAATAAATATGGTTAAAATGTCCATAGTACCCAAAGGAAACTACAGATTTAATACAATCCCTTTCAAAATACCAACAACATTTTCACAAAACTGGGACAAAGAGTCCTCAAATTTGGACTAAAATATGGAACCACAAAAGACCCTGAATAGCCAAAGCAACCTTGAGAAAAAAAAACAAAGCAGGAGGTATCATAATCCCACATTTCAAATGTTTTACAAAGCTGGCTGAATGAAACATGGTACTGGCACAAAAATAAACAAGTAGATCAATGGAACAGAATAGAGGGCCCAGAAATAAACCCATAATTATATGGTCAATTAATCTTTAACAAAGGAGACAAGAATATGTGATGGGAAAAAGACAGTCTCTTCAACAAATGGTGTTGGGAAAAATGGCAGCTACATCCAAAAGAATGAACGTGGACCACTTTCTTACACCATACACAAAAATAAACTCAAGATGGATTAAGGATCTAAATGTGAGACCTGAAACCATAAAAATCCTAGAAGAGAGCACAAGCAGGAATGTCTCTGACACTGGACATAGCAACATCTTTCTAGATAGGTCTCCTAAGTCAAGGGAAACAAAAGCAAAAAGAAACTACTGGCACTGTATCAAAACAAAAACTTCTGTACAGTGAAGGAATCAATAAAACTAAAAGGCAACCTGTGGAATGAGAGAAGATATTTGCAATGACATATCCAATAGTGTTAGTATACATCTCAGCAATTAAAAACATTGTTTTAAAGTACTATTGATATATGCCACAACCCGAATGAATTGTCAGAGCATTTTGCTGAGTGAAAAAAAGCAAAAGCCAAAAAGTTGCATATTGTAGGACTCCAATTATATAACATTCTTGACATGACAAAATTATAGAAAAGGAGAAGAGACTAGTGGTCGCCAAGGGTTAAGGAAGGTAAGGGGACCTAAGGCAAGTGGGTGTGGCTATAAAAAGGCAACACGAGGGACCCTTGTGATGGAAATGTTAGGTATCTTGACTATATGAGTCTAAATACCCCAATTGTGATACTGTACTATAGTTTTGCAACTTGTTACCATTGAGGAAAACTCGTAAAATGTACAAGAGATCCCTTTGTATTTCTTACAACATATGAGTCTAATTGTCACAAAATAAAATGTTTAATTAAAAACTTTTAAAACACAAATACACAAACTTCTCTTCTTCTGAGGTATTCTATAAGACAACTGACCCAGTGCCTTCGGTAAATCAATGTCATGAAAAATTTTTAAATGAGGGCAGAGTATGGAAGATGTTTTAGATTTTAAAAGATAAGAAGTATAATAACCAAATGCAATGTGAAGATTTTGATTTGATTTTTGTTCAAGAACAACAACAACAAAAAATTGTAGAAGACATTTTGAGGACAACTTAGAGGTATTTGAATATAAACTTGGTATTAGAGCCTGAGGAATTATTGGTAATTTCATTAGGTATTACAATGGTCATGTTTTTTAATACCTTTATTTTTTTATAAAGAAAATAAAGTATTTAGGGATGAATCTCATGATGTAATAACTTTTCTATAACCACTTTAAAATGTTTCAAAAACAAATGAAATATTGTAAAATGTTCACAGTTCTTAAATCTATGTGATGGATATATGGAGGTTTATTAAACTGTTCTGTTTTTAGGCATATTCAAAGTTTTCCATGATAAAATACAAATTCTCTTGATCCCATTTCCTTCACTGTGTATAGTCCCATTTCTTTATCACCTTTTTCAGCAAAATCTTTTATAGAATGGTCAGTGGTCATTGTCTCTAGTCACTTTACTTCCATTCTCTTTTGAAACCACCTCTAACCATTCTCTTCCCCTTCCACTCCTAAAACTTCATGCATCAAGGTCATCAATTACCTCTATAATGCTAATCCAATGGTCCATTTTCAGTGATCATTTCCTCATCCTGAGCTATCAGGAACATTTGACACAGTTAACCTCCTTCCTTATGCCTGATACACTTCTTTTGGCTCCCAGGACACCACTTTCAGTTGCTTTTCCTCCTACCCTTGTTAATTGCCCCTCTCAGTCTCCTTTGCTTGGTCTTCCTCTTCTCCCTAATTTCTTAATATGAGAGTGCTCTAGTGACCATGTCCTGGTTTTCTCTATCTATACTTACTCCCTTGGTAATCCCTTCTAGTCTCAGATACTAACCCATATGTTGAAGAATCCTAAATTTATATTACTAGCCCAAACCTCTATCTCAAACTCCAGACTTGGATATCCAACCTACATCTCCATTTGGTTGACTAGGGGACATCTAAAACACAAAATGAACAAAAGTGAACTCATAGTCTAACCCTAACCCTCAAAACTTGATAGATCAGCAGACTTCCCACTTTAGTTGAGGATAACTCCCTCATCAAGCTAAAGAACTGAAAACCATCTCTGACATCTCTTTTCTACTCATATTCCACACCAATGCATCCATAACTCCTACCAACTCTATACTCAAAACATATCCAAATTCAACCCCTTTTCATTTCTTCCACCTCTACCACTCTGGTCCAAACCAACATCAAATTGTGCTTCAATTATTATAATCATTTCCTATCTTATCATTCTGCTTTCATCCTTGCCCTTTATAATTTACTTTCCACAAAGCAGTCAGAGGGATCCCATTAAGAAATTAAATCATATTGGGGCACCTGGGTTGCTCAGTCAGTTAAGTGTCCAACTTCGGCTCAGGTCATGATCACAAGATTCATGGGTTCGAGCCCTGCATCAGGCTCTGAGTTGACATTTCAGAGCCTGGAGTCTGCCTCAGTTTCTGTGTCTCCCTCTCTCTCTGTCCCTCCCCTGCTTGTGTAAATGAATATTTTAGGATTACCATTATTATTCGTATGTGCTAAAAAATAAGCAGGCCAAATATTATATCTACTAGTTCTACATGTTATTTTTCAAGTTCAGCAGTCCATTGAATCCATAAAATAAAAGAATCCATTTTTATACTTAACGTCAAGTCCATAATATTTCTTAGAGTGTCCCATATCTTGCTCATATTAACACTTGCTTTTCCTGTACCTTTCTATTCAGAGGAACAGAGCCAAACACAAAAATGAAACTCACAACATGTGGAAAGATTACCCTGGGTATCTTAATGCTGATTATTGCTGCAGTAATCATCGGACTCATTGTTTACTTTGCCACTTATGGTAAGTAGTCACTGTGTCTGACTTACTAATCACACAGAATTATTGATTCCATTATTGGGAAAATTATGAATTTTGAGAATGGAGGAAGGAAAGAAGTCAGACAAAGTTATGTAGCAGAGAGAATTTCTTAAGTTTAACAGCATTTACTAAAAACTGTTCTTTAGTGACTTTTGGCTCAGGATATTCTAAATGCAGAGATTTGGTGTATTCTTTTTTTAATTCCAGCTAAACTTTGGGTTCTGGGAATATGTTGATGAATAAGCCACAGTTCCTCCCTCTGTTGAACTTATAACTTTCTGAAGAGATAATTGATGAGTTAACAAACATAAAAACCCCTACACTGTGGGATTCTAAGCTATTTTGTTTCAAAGCTTATAATATTTCCCTCATGGAATATTTTCTTCTCATAAAATTCTTCCTAAAAAAGTATAATATTCCCTACTATTGAGGAATGTAACTTAAAAAGTCAATACAAATACAAATTTTTATTAACTTTGCATAAAATAGGAAAAAAATATGGGATCCTCAAGATCAATCTTTCTTAAATACAGAACTTTATACCAAATTTGCCATGTGCTGTTCTTGTCACTTTCTTTAACTATTTCCTAACCTCTTCAAGAATGAGGACTTTTTTATAGAAAAATATTTTTTTTACATTCGCACAAGAGAATACTTTGTTGACATAATAAAGACAACTATAAATTTAGCAATTCTTTTAAAATTAACTTGTATTTAATTAACTACATCTACCTATGTCTGAAAATCAGTAATATGTACAAGAAGCATTTTTTAAGTCTAGAACAATGGCTGGTGTATACATAAATATTTTTCCCTAGAACCATCTTCTGTTATCACCATGCTGCTATCCTATGTAATTCATGGCTCATAAATTGGGTACCACTGCTTTAGAACAGAATAGTATTTTCTGAAAAAACACACTTAGGAAAAAAACTGTCTAGCTAAGTAAACAACCATTTCAGTTTATAAGGTGAAAAGAATTTCCATAGAGAAAATAGAGTTGTACACAGTGGAGTAAAGAGGCCCTCTCCCCAGAAATTGTTTATACTGCTATATTTCATCTTCCATACACACCCTTCCTAGACACAGACTGTGTGAACACGATCCTTGGTAGATTGCAATGCCAGCTGCTACCAAAGCCAGGCCAAAAGTCAGAGTCATGGCATATGCTCATAAATCCTTGAATAAGATTTGCTCACTCAAGACATAGACACAGAACCTGCTGCCTTTCATCAAAAGTACGAAAGTGCCAGAAACTAGAGAGAAGAAAAGATATTTAAAGAGGTTATCTTTGGAGATAGGTATGCTGTAAAGTTTTCATACTATGAAGACCTCCCCAATATATGAATAATAGATGTTTTCCCTCTCATGTCAAGCTAAGAAATGAGCTTTGAAAGAGAAACCAATTTCAGAAAAACCTAGAAGGAAACTCGTTTTAAATATGTACTAAGTTCTTAGAGCACTAAAGTAGATGACAAATTCTTAACCATTCAAGTAAGGACCTAGAGAGGTCCACATCCAGTTAATGAAGTGGGAAAGGAAGAATAACAGAACTGGGTGAGTAAAGAGCTTGGTAAGAGGGGAAAAAAAACTTTACATCAAGTTCAAACTGTGATTTCAAAGCAGACCTGGGCATTTTAATTTCTGAATTGAGACTATGTTTTGTGGTTTATGGTGACCATAATACTATTTGTTACTAAAGAATTTAAAAACAAAATTGTTTTTATGGTTACTAAATTATACTTGTTTGTAATGCCAGTATATATACTTGTGTGTGTGTGTGTGTGTGTGTGTGTGTGTGTAATCACCATTTGCAATTTATTCTAAAGCAAAATTCTATACTGGCCTAGGCCTAGTAGGCCTAGAAGAATCTACCTATGTGAAAAGGAATATGAATTCTAATATATTTATGATCTCACTCTTAGAGTTAGTCATACATATTTCCAGAAATCATAAACTTTAGTGACTTATAAAAACTTCTAAAAAGGAAAATATTCCTAATTAAGTACCTCTGCATCAAAATAGATAAGTTTTGTTAACAATGTAAGTTTTCTCAAGTCATAGTAAGCCTGTGGGAACAAGAATAGAACCTCCTGAGACTGTGTTAAGTACTTTGATAGGGCTTATCTTTTTAAAAGTCATTGGTTTTTCACCTTAAGTTCATATACCTGATGCCACAATACCTTGCATGAGCTAAAACATTAAATGAATCAGAATGATCCTTTTAAGAAAAGGATTTGTCAGTAAATAAACCAAATCTCAATCCGGTGAACCAAATTTTAAACTTTTTATGCAGATGCTCTGGCATGGCATCATATAGAGGCAGCCTTACGATGCTTCTCTTTTGGATGAAGCTTTCAGTACCATATGAATATTTTCTAGTTCACTACGCCAGACTCCAAACCTGAAAGCAATGAGCCATCTCCTCACAAAAACTGGAAAGACAGCTGGAAAAACCAAAGCCCCACACAAATATTCACCCCAGGATACCTATCTTTGTCTGCTTCCCATGACTCTATATAATGATAATGTTGTGTTTTCTGTTTGGTTAACTTTTTAAGAGATAAATAGATAAGAAAAAAGAAAAAAGGCAACTGAAATTACCCAGATTCAATTCAACAAGCATTCATTGGGTGACTACTATGTATTTAATGGCAAATACTAGGCTAGGTGCTATAATGGAGATATAGCAGTAATGGAGGAGAGTTGCTAGAGCATCACACTACTCTTGAGCTAAAAGTGTTCAGCAGGGTCAGCACAATTTTCCAACAAAGGGCCAGAAAGTAAATACTTTCCTCCTGATGAGCCATTACAGTCTCTATTACAACTACTTGAGTCTATTGCTATGCTAGAGTAGACAATACATAAATAAATGTAGTGCTTCCCAATAAAACTTTATTCATAAACACTAAAATTTGAATTTCATATAATTTTCACATGTCACAAAATATTATTCTTTTGACTCTCCAACTTTTAAAAAAAAGTAAAGACCTTTCTTTGTTCACAGGCTACACAAAACCAGGTAGTAGGCTAGATTTCATAGTTTGCTGACCCCTAATCCAGAGCAATGAATTTTAATCCTGGCTGTACCTTAGAATCACATTGGAAGGAATCTGGCAGACAGCAACTGAACCAAGTGAATGAAGTTAACATCAGCTATAATGGGGCAAATTGATATCAGGTGCCTAATATTTGCCAAAGGACACATAATAACTGCTGTTTTCTTACTGGCCAGAAAAACAGGTAAATTATAATTTAAATCTAATCATAAAAATATCAGTTGTATTCAAATGTCAAGCCATATAAAGTTCCCATTTTCTATAATTTCTAATTGTGTATTTAAGTAAGCTTTCTTTAAGCATTTTGGAGAACATGTCTCTTCTAACTACTCTTCTACAGAAATTTCTCAGTTTTTCTGGGCCATTAATACCATCCTGTTTAGATATGCATTTTCTTAATCCTGGTCCACAAAGAGCTGACAGAGCATGGAGGAGACCTAAACACTATTCTCCTTCTTCACTAATATCCCAGGACCGCCCTCATCCCCCATTAGACTCATGGATATCCACACCTTCCCAAGTTGATCTATTGCAAAGGGAACGTTTTCAGTAGTTGCAGGTCAGTAATTCATAGTAGGAATTGCTTAAGGAATATCAGAAGTCTGAATGGAGAAAGGGGAAGTCTACATGGAGAGAGGGCTCTGGGCTATAGGGGAGAAGGAGCTAAACTTGACTGCCATAGGAAGACATGGAAAAAAAGTAGTTGAGACAAACTTATTAGGCAGGAACACAAGAGGTATAGAAGTAAATGTCTGCATGTTCTAAAACCATGGCCTTGCAGGAGGAAAAGTAGACACAGGCCCTTACCCAGGAAATAATACTTACCTGAGAACCTTCCATTTCTGTCCTTTCCTCTTCCTTTGCTGTGTTTCTTCCTTCGGTGAGGTCATGTAGAGAAATTACATCGCATCTTGAGAATATTCCTTTAAAGGCTTCGGCACAGACCCTTCACCTGCTACCACCACAGCCAGACAGAAGGGCCTTGAAACACAAGAAAGACCCCTTTTGAGTCCTTTCTCTCAGGAGAGCTTCAGAAGTAATAAGTTCCTACATGGAGTCTCTCCTTGCCTGTCTTCAGGGAACTTCCCTTCCTACAGATGCCCCAAAATTCTCCTACAGCATGGATAATACAGGCTACACTGACTTGCCCCCACCAAATCCAGGTAGAACAGACCCTATTACCTCCCCTTGAACCAAAGGCTGAACTCAACTCTCGGAAATATACTCAGTGGCCCTCATACTTAACCCTGGCCTCACCTTAGGATCACCTGGAAAACTTAATTACAACATTGATGCTCCCGCCCAGAATAGATAGACTGTGAGAAAGGGCACAAGTGATGACAATTCCTAAAACTCCACCTGTGATCCTAATTGGAAACCCAGGCTGAGAGCTACTTACCCAAGCCTTGCTTCTCAAGCTTTAATGTGCATAAAAATCACTTGAGTAGATGTTAACCAGACTTACTGTGTGATATAAATATATACGTATGTACATAATATATATAATATGTATGTATATATAATATATATAAATATATGTGTATATTTTTATACTTGTTATACATATATCAAACCATTATGTTGTATGCCTGAAACTAATATAATGTTATATGTCAATTATATCTCAGTTTTTAAAAATCACTGGGAAATTTAAAACACGTTTTAATAAAAATACAAAGAGGTGAATCAGTCAGGATCGAGTCCTCCCTGGAGCCCTAAACCCTAGCTCAGAGTGTGTCCTGATTATTTGAAAAATATGACTCTTCTAGGAAGGAAAAGAACAATGAAAATAACACTTAGAAGAAATTCTAGGTCATAAATGTCTTTAGTTGCTCAAGGTCTAGGTTATGTTTGAAGGAGAGGAGCTTATTTTTTATTATGATAGTCTGCTGGTTCTTCTGAATGTCAACAGCAACACCTAGTATACCACTCTACCTTCTAATTAAGGGTTTGGTGTCTTACACGATACCAGAGCTAGATAACGGCTTTCCTCTTTAGCGTTTGAAATTCATTTAGTAGTTTAAGAAGTTAATATAACCTAACATTGCCTCAATACCATAGATTCTCAATCTTGATAGTCTAATAGAAAAATAAAAAGTCATAGAGTATTTATGAATAAAAATATATAACAACAAAAATACTATGGTCTTCAGAATTTTCTTTTCCAGCTTTATTGAGATATAGTTGATACATAACATTGTGTAGCTGAAGGTGTACAATGAATTAATTTGATACACCATATTGAGTTGAAATGATTACCACCATAACATATATTATTTCAGACATTTCATTGTTACTGTATAGAAACACAACTGCTTAATGTATGTTGATTTTCTATCTTGCAAATTTCCAGAACTCAATTAGTTCTAGTAATTTTTTTTGGAATCTATAGGATTTTCTATATCACATCATCTGCAAATAATGACAGTTTTACCTTTTCCTTTCCAATCTGGATGCCTTTTATTTCTTTCTCTTGCCCAATTGCTGTAGCTAAAACTACTAGTACTATGTTGAATAAGAGTGAAGACAGTGGGCATCCTTGCCTCATTCCTGACCTTATAGGAAAAGCTTTTAACCTTTCTCCATTAGATATGATGTTGGCTATGATTTGTCATATATAGTTTTACTATGTTGAGGTATGTTTCTTCTAGAATCTATGTGTTGAATGTTTTTACGTCATGAAAGATGTTGTACTATATTCTATCAAATTATTTTTCCTCATCTATTGAGATTATCATGATTTTTATTTTTCTTCTGTTAGTGCATTTATCACATTTATTGATTTGTGTATATTAAACCATCTTAGCATCCCAAGAATAATTTTCATTTGGTAATGGTGTATGATCTTCTCAATGTGTTGTTAAATTCAGTATTTTGTTGAGGATATTTGCACCTATATTCATCAGGGATGTTAGTCTGTAGTTTTCTTTTCTTGTAGTGTCCTCACCTGGCTTTAGTGTCAAAGTAATGTTGGCTTCATAAAATGAGTTTGGAAGTATTCCCTCTTCTTCAATTTTTAAATAGTTTGAACCCTCTCTCTTTCTCTCTCTTCTCATTGTGCCCTCCTAGTTTATGGAATGGAGAGGTACAAAAGGACCTGAGAAAAGCTGAAAGAAAAAATTTAATTTATACTGTATTTGATGTATTAAAATAGTATAGTCCAGTTTAACACTCAACTCAGCTTTACTTTTCTATAGTTTTAAGTTTGATTTCTTTCTTCTATTTACTTAATTTGCAGTGCTTACGAGTCATGTTTCATTTTACTGTCTCTTTTATTCATTTTAACTTTCTAGGTGCTTCACAAATGATATAAACCTAGGCCTCTGCTGATTTTCCTAAATTGTGATATGTGAAGAGCACAAAAACTAAGATAATTACCTATGCCTTAATATCATTTCTCATAGTAACATATTTATCTTCAGAGGATCCAAACTTGAAAGCTGGCACATTAAAATTTTACATTAAAAATTCTGAATAAATCTTTGGATATAGTTATAGAGCTAGATTATGTTAATAAACATTGCTCTGTCAAAGTTATTTTAACAATCACTAGGAATCAAAACTATTTAAATGTTGAGTTACCTGCAATTTAATCAGAATATTATATTTCACATGATTCTCTTAAGAATGAAAAGTAGTTACACAATGTGTAACTTTTCTTTTCTCTCCTTTCCAGCAAAGACACCTTTCTACTATCATATCAGCTTTAAAGTCAATAATATTGACTATGACAGCAAGTTTGAAAAACCATATTCACAAGAATATATGGACCTAAATAAAAAGATAGTATCTTTGGTAAGTTGAAATATTTTTCTGTGCATTGCCCTTTTAAAGGTTATGTTCCTAGAAGTGCCAGAATGCTAATAATAACCTTCCAACTTGGAAATGATTGATAATTTCATACTATTTCTTACTACTATCTTAGTTCTAGATTAATATAGTCCTTTCAGAAAGTCAGTCAGAAAACATGTACAGGAAAAAAAAAAACGTAATAGGGACATATTTAGAGAACACTAAGAAATGCCTGACACATGAGAGGCAGTCAATGAGTATTTCTAATGTATTAAAAAATGAATAAAATATATCCTACCTCCAAGATACCTGAACAAATACATGTTGTTTCTGATCCTTAACTAAGAAGTGCTTCAAGGAAGAATGGCCAGTGTAGAAGAGAGAGAACATATAGCCCAAAATAAAGATCATCTTGTATCTCCTCAATGTGGTAAAAAATTTTAAATGTCTACTTAAGAGTGTGCTTTAAGTTAACCTTTAGCTGACTAAAAACCTAATGAAAAGTCTTGACTACTCCTTGGACATAGATACACTCTCATTAGCTCAAGTAATTCTATCAAACAAACCAAATCCTGCCAAAAGCAGTGGTGGCATCATTCGCCTCCCATTTCTTTGAGTGCATTCTTGACAGGACATCTTCGATCTGACTGAAGCTTGCATTCTTTCCGTAACATCCCACTACCTCCAAGTTTCTAATAAATTCAGTCTTTAAAAGTCTTTGTATGCCTTTACCATTATACTAAGAGTTAGTATATAAAAAATGGAGAAAGAAAATTCCCACTTTTCCTGTAGCTTTATGATAAAAAGGAAATAACAAAGGGGCAACATAATACAATGGTTAATAGACATTGGACGCAGAGTCCTTGTTCAATTCTAAGTTTACCCATTTACCAGCTACATAAACTTAAACAAATCACTTAATCTATTCACATCTCAGTTTCTTCAAGTAAAAATAATATGACAAATACCTACATCATAGGATTGTTGTAGGCGTCATATAAGATGAAACACATCATCATCTTAGCAAAAGTCCTATTATTCTGTAAGCCCTTAAAAAAAGATAACCTAAAAACATACCTAAAGCAGAGCATCATTAATATTCTTAATAAATTATAAACATAACAAAGTTAATATATAACTTCAAAATAATTCAAAATATACCCAAACTAATAAAATCACCTTTTCTTCTATAAATTTAGATCAAATCATTCAAATCAATTAAACTATGTTTATCTCAAAATGAATATTCTAAAATTGTTAGTTTTTATCAATTATCATATCATGTTGGTCAATCAACCACCAATCGTGACACCTTGCCTCAGACTCCTTTAGCAATCCTCATTCTCGGTTTTTAACTCATTTGTATTTTTTTAATGTTTATTTATTTTTGAGAGAGAGAGAGAGAAAGACAGAGTGTGAGTGGGGGAGGGGCAGAGAGAGAGGGAGACACAGAATCTGAAGCAGGCCCAGGCTCCAAGCTGTCAGCACACAGCCTGACATGGGTCTTGAACCCAGGAACCATGAGATCATGACCTGAGCTGAAGTCAGATGCTTAACCAACTGAGCCACTCAGGAACCCCACCCAACTCACCTGTATCAAAACAGTCACCAGGGGCGCCTGGGTGGCTCAGTCAGTTGAGCTTCTGACTCATGGTTTCTGCTCAGGTCATGACCTCACAGTTAATGAAATCAAGCCCGCATCCAGCTCTGTGCTGACAGAGCAGAGCCTGCTTGGAATTCTCTCTCTCTCCCTCTCTTTCTGCCCTTCCCTCTTTCTCTGCTCACTCTTCTTCTCTCAAAATAAATAAATAAACGTTATTTAAAAAATAAGTAAGTAAATAAATAAATAAAACAATCACTAGATAGTTCTCATACTTTTTCCTCTACATGTGTTAAAGTGCCTGCTTTTACTTACACGCCTTTCTGTTTTCGCTTAATACAATGATGCTCTGTGTATTAAATTATTACTGTACACAGCATTCATAAAAACAATACTGGTGATAAGAGCACAAAATAGAGCTGTGTATCATTCATCAAACTCACCTATTAGTCATTATTATAATACCTATCACCTGTTCTTCTTGTGATTTTCATTAAATAATTCTTGTGATGATAGACTCTAAAAAGAAAAAAGAAATTGGATAAAGAAATGCTGCTTTACTATGAATGGTAGTAAAGCATTACCTACAGAAACTAGGCCTCCATAGGGAATATTTTCATGTTTAGATATGTGGTTTTCTAGTGGATAACTCAAGAAAAAATCTCTATGTCATTTCCTATTTTTTGTAGGAGAAAACTAGTGGACAACTCAAAATGAAATCTCTGTCATTTCCTATTTTTTGTGGGCAGCAGATATGATACCCAATTATAGTGAATAGAAATTCTAAACATTAGAGTGAGGCAGTACCTTAACAATAGTAATTAGCCTTATTAACCATCAGTACTAGCCTAAGGACTTTACTCCTTAATTAATTAATTTCATTTCTTTACTCCTCACAACGTTCTCATTTTCTATATGAGGAAACTGAGGCACTAAAACGTTGACTTACTCAGGGTCCCACTAAAAGTATGTTTCCCGCCTTCTTTATGATTTTTCTGTTCTATAATTGAAAAGCATGCAAATATAGAATCTTGAGCAAATTTCAGATTATATCAATTTCATATGGCCAATCAAATGTTCAAAAATGTTTAAACAAACTCTATGTGTTTTTCATATATAATGCATCAGATTATAGACAACCAAAATGATATCTGATATGTGTGAGGTACCAAAATTATCCATACAAAACAGGGCAGTCACACTCGTACATCAAACCACTTGCCCAAGAGCAGGGGAGCATCTTTGGTCACTACAAACATGGTCCAATGTCAGTTTTATACCTGGTTATCCACAAACTTTTGTTGACCAAGCTCTTTTCAGGGCCTGTTGCAATTCTATTCTTACACAGGGCTCTCAGACTATTTTCTAGGTTCTTCCTTGACCCCTGGAAGAGAAAGTTCCTCATCACTGCCCTGCTTCCAGGGCCTCCATAAAACCCCACTCCACTTGGTCCCAGGAGAGACAGATGTGTTGGAATTAAGAATAGAAGAGAAATGCTGTATTGTTTAGTTACCATCTTGCCAAGATTCCTTCATTGATTATATTTAGAAATAACATCTAAACTCCTTACCATGGCCAACAAGGCTGACTGTAATCTTGCCCCACCTACCTGGACAACCTCAACTTATACCCTCTCCCTTGCTCATTTTACTTAAGTCACAACAATTTTTTCTACCCCTCAAACTTAACAATCTCATTCTTACCTAGGACCATAGCACCTGGTTTTCTCTCTGTCTAAAATAATTGTCTCCCCTTGATTCTCAACTTTTCATCTTTCAGGTCCCACCCAAATGTCACCTGTTCTAAAAGGACTTATTGGATCATTCAAATATTGTCCCCTGAATCACTCTGTAGCATTATTTTATTTTATATTCTTTTTATTACCTAACACTATCTCAAATTATCATATTTATATATTTATTTCTTGGTCTACTTATTATCTGTTTCCTCCACTAAATTTCCAAATATAAATCTAATCTGTTTATAGTTTTATTTCAATAGATATCTATTGAATAGATGAACATATTCCAATGCTTTGTAACAAAAGGAAAGTGTAAACTACATATTTGCGATACCGATATTGAGTCAGTGATATTGAAGGCCTGTCTTTGCCAAAGTTAAAGCCATAGACAGTGAAATTTGTTGTTGGGTGCCCTGTGAAGGTCCTGCTGTGGGAAATCACTCATTAGGTTAAAATCAGGAACAGTTGAGAAAATGATTCTTATATAAAATTTCTGAGAGATTTTTACATATCCTGCTTCAAACCCATCAGTAGCATATACCTGAAAGAGCAGGGAAAATGGTGTGTAGTACAGCCATGAAGGGGGGCCCATAGTTAAAAAGAAAGAAAGAAAAAAAAGAAATATCTCACCTTTGGGGACATTTCTGTTAAGTTTTATGACACTGATGTTCAATAGAAAGCTGAACACGGAAGGCAATCTCTATCAGTTGGTCCTTTGAATTCACCTCTTCAAAATAAATACTGTATTCTTCCCTATCATGCTATTGTTAGGAAACAAATATTCTTGCCTTACCTTACCACATAATTTATTGATTTGAAGACATTTGTGAATAAACCTAGCTAATATAAAGATAATTTTCAAAAAGACATGTTTAGTATACATTTCATCTTTTTCTTTTTCATTTTTTAAAATATAATTTATTGTCAAATTGGTTTCCATACAACAGCCAGTGCTCATCCCAACAAGTGCCCTCCTCAGTGCCCATCACCACTTTCCTCTCTCTCCCACCCCCCCCATCAACCCTCAGTTTGTTCTCAGTATTTAAGAGTCTCTTATGGTTTGCCTCCCTCCCTCTAACTTTTTTTCTTCCCCCTCTCCCTCCCCCATGGTCTTCTGTTAAGAAGAAAGTGAGAAAGAATGCATCTTTTTCTTAAATGGGTCACAATCTAGGAAAAATTTAATATTATGTATTCAATGATATTAAGGATTTATTAACTATTGGCATGCAGGTAGTAATAAAATAAAACAATTTAGCCATTTAATGGTAGCTGGTAAAGTTGAATGATGTGTACACGGGGTTCATTACATTCTTTTATTTGCTATTGTGTATGTTTGGAGTTCTCCACAATAAAAATTTTTAAAAAAAAATTTTAAAGAAAACGTTAGTCTTTATTCATTTTATTTTTTAACAGATAAATGAAACATTTCATGGATCTAAACTGAGAAGACAGTATGTCAAATCTCATGTTGTCCAAGTAAGGTATGTAAAATAGCCCAAGAGGCACAGAGCAGAAAATTCTGTCCTTTACCTTCATGCCTCATACTTAACAGCATATATTTGTTTGGTATAAATTGAAAGGTTGAAATAAATTTTAGTTTGAGGCTTCAAAACTACTAGCATTTTCAAATGTGAAAAAAGGTATTCAAGATCTTTTGGAAAATTATCCAACCAGAACCAAGAATTCCAACTGATTATGAGTCTCAGGCAAAGGCTCAATGTATTTATATTTTATTTGAACGCACAAGGTCAAAAAGCAAATCTAAAATCAGGAGATGATTTCAACAGAAGAAAAGAATGGGTAAGATAAGAGAGCCACATATAGAATATCTGACCTAGGAGGTACAAACTAGTAGATATGAGCCAAATCTAGCTTAGAGTTATGGATTAAATATAAAAGTTGATAACATCCATGAATATGAAATTAAAAGGAGCATAAGTGAAAAACAGGAAGAATTAAAACATAATATATTAGAAATTCTAAAAAATAAAAAAATAAGTAAAAGTTGAGAAATATCATATAAAAGACATAATTTTCAGAATGTGTTGAAAAATAAAAAGAGATCTGACATTACAGGGCCTCATCCCCACATGGTAATAATGCACTGAAACTGAGGCCACACACTGGCAATTCCCAACGCTCCCATGATGTGTGCATATGTACTTCAACCCTATCAGCTTCACTCCTCTCCTTTACTGGCCCCTCTAGAAATCCAATTCTACAGCTATTGTCTAGCAGCGATGTTTATCTAAATACTGGTGAGGCACAGATAACCTAGGAACAGATAACCTGCAATAGATATGAAAAAATAGTAATTACAAGCACAAATTAAAGAAAGTTAATATGTTTTAGAATCTCCCCTCCCTAAAACTAGAACTTTTTCTGTTTAATTTTCCCAGTTTATTTTTAAATAATCCAGGCTCTTAACCAGTAGCCCCCCAAGACTTTATTGATATTAAATCATTTAACCTGATAACAACCCTGTATGATATGTACAGATCAGTTTCTTATTTTACAAATAAGAATACTGAAGCAAAGGTAGTTTAAGTGACTTGCCGAGGTCACACATTTAATAAATAATAAAGCTGTAGTTTGAACCAAAGTAGTCATATCTAGATGACTGCATCAACTTTAGCTTTCACTCCTGTTCCATGACAATCCATTCTCCACACAGCAAAGTGAATTTGAAGAGCACAATATCATCCTACTTAATATCCTCTGACAGTCTCTCATAAATTCCAAATTCCTTATACAGTCCACATGATCCTCCCTGATCTGGCCTTGCCTCTCTCTGACCTCACTTCAAAACTCCCATGAAATAAAGGACCATAATGTTTTTAAAGGCTGGGGTGATGGGGTATCTTAGGTCATCTGTGTTTGCTAACTGGTTTTTCCCAAGGAAAAGTAAAGTTCTCGTATTGTCATGACAGGAGGTAGTTTGACCATTTGGAGTAAGTAAAGTGCCTACCAAAGTTAGGCCCCACCTGTCTCACAGAAACTGAGAGATAGAGTCTCTATCTCTTTTGATGGTTACATTTCAGAGATGGCTTTTGCGTCCTTGAGAAAGACATTTCTGGGGCTGTCAAACTGCAAGAGGCTTTTAAAAGGTTTGCCTATAGTTCAAAGAGGCAGAGAAAGAATTTATAACTTTTCTAAAGTAAATGCTCTATAAGGAAAGGGATATTGAGGTCTAGAGTCAGAAAGAAGACTTTAATAAAACTGAGGGAAGTATTAAGTCTCTCTTGCTCAGGGCCTTTGTACTTGATGTTCCTTCTTTCTGGGACATACCTCCCCCATTTCTTCTCATGACTCACTCTTTCTTGTCATTAGGATCTCACCTCAAAGAGGCCTTCCCTGAAGCTGTCTAAAATGTTCTCATCTCTAATCTTCAAGTCATTGCTGTCTCCTTCATAGAACTCATTTTTAAGATTATTTTATTTCTTCATTTTCCTGTTTGTCTGTGTCTCTTAGTAGCATGAGAGAAGGCACCTGTGGTCTTATATGTTCATAGCTGATGTAGCTCTGGTCCCTAGAACTCTGCCTGATATATTGCTTGGACAATATACATTCATTGAGTGAATGAATGAATGAATGAACTGAAACTTCAGGAATGGAAAGGAAAATACTGTGGCAAAGAATTAAAAGCATTTGTCATATAAAACTAAAGATTATTTTATGGGTCAAGCGAAGGTAAGATCAAAATAACTTTTAGTTCATGTTTTTGGTGGAAAAGAGGATCTTATGACTCTTGATGATGTCAGATTAAGAATCCATATGTCTATATTTAGTTTAGTTTTAGATTGTTATTTGACCCAGGAGAAAAGTTCAGAGTGACATCCACGGTTGGACAAAATCTTTAAAATAAACAAAGCAATATAATATGTCCTTGTCTATTCCATGAGAAATAAAGGGTTCATCTCTACAAATCACAGAAGAAATATTAGCACTGCACAGGCATAATAGCAAAAGAACTGAGAATACTTAATAAATTAACATTCAACTACTAAATGCTTAATACTGTACAAAAGGAAATGGAAAGAATACATGTATAGTGCTCAAAGGAAGAGTGTCTGGTAAAACATAAAGTAGAAAGGGGTGATATAGAAGTTAGCAAATCTATTATCTAGAATTATCCTGCAAAAATACTATTGAAATAATAAAGCTTTATAATTACTCAGAAAACCTTGGATCTTAGCCATGGTTCCTGTTTTGTTCATGGATATTATGAAGGTTTGCAAGTGGATGTTTTCAAGATCTCTCTTGAGTCACATACTTTGAGGTTGTTGTGGATTTTCAAATATACAAATGTAGACAAATGCCTGGGAAGAGGGGAGGAGGTAGACAAACAGAGAATAGAGCAGAATAGACATCCCATCAAGTCAGTAATAATACCCCCCTTTTAAAACTTCTGATTTATACATTTACATCTTCAAGTCAGAATTACAAATAAAACAAATCCAGTCTAATGTGTTTGCTCAGTCACAATTTCCAACAGACGACAAGAACGGGCCCACCCTTGCAAGTTGTGCCTCCACCAAAAACCAAACAAACAAAAAGCACTCAAGATAATAAATGATTCTCTCATCTCACCTGTTATGTTTCATTTTGTTATTTGCTATCAGCCTTACATAGCACGTCCATGGTGGATTTTTGATACAAAGACATATTTATATTAATAAGTATATTTTGCACAGCACTGAGATTTACAAAATACCTCCGTATACATTACTTTATATGGTGTGTACAATAGCCCAGGAAATACTATTATCCCCATTACAGAGATGAAGAAATTTGTAAGTACAGAGAATGCGAACAGCTTGCTGTAGTCAGGGAATTGGCAGATGGTGAATCTAGAATACAAACTCAGTTCCCTGACTCTAAATCATACTCTCTTTACAGTTCACCATGTCCACAAAGTGCCATTTCCACTCCCTTGAGAGTGCAATAGCTGCCAGGAGCTCTATTTAACAAAATTATAAAATGACTCCTCTAAGAATGATCGAGGCTCAGTAATAAAAGCGTAATTTATTTGTCTCTTCTGTTCTACAGCCGAGCCCAAGGGAAAGTGATAATACATGCTGTGCTGAAGTTTAAGTCCTGTTTTAAAAATAATGCAGCAAAATTTTGGGATACAATTGAAACCATTTTATATCAGAAGCTAAAGGGAAAACCTGGGTCTTTATGTATAGATTCTTCTTCATTTAAATTTTCAGGTAAGCATTTTTATGTATGGTATAGAATGATTTTCATCTTTTAATTTTAATATTGCGTTCTGTTATAAATATGAAAACACTTCCCTCCTTAAACGTAATTTCATATGCAATGATTATTGCTTTCAACCACTGTTAAAGTAATCAGGGTCCATGTCAATCAATTTCTTGATATAGTATCATTCTTGTATTCTTGGAATTAAACCTTACTTGATGACAGAGTTTAAAAAAAAAAGTAGGGCCTCAAATAACATTTCCTTAGAAAACAAGGCAGCCTTAAACTCTTAATAGCTTGTTCTGTGGGTCATGATTTCTCCCTCAGTTCCTTTGGATATCTCAAGAATCTAGACTCCTGGGGCGCCTGGGTGGCGCAGTCAGTTGGGCATCCGACTCCAGCTCAGGTCATGATTTCACGGTTCGTGAGTTTGAGCCCTGCGTCGGGCTCTGTGCTGATATCTCAGAGCCTGGAGCCTGCTTTGGATTCTGTGTCTCCCTCTCTCTCTGCCCCTCCCCCGCTCACACTATGTCTCTCTTTCTCTCTCTCTCTCTCAAAAATAAAGATTAAAAAAAAATTTTTAAAAAAAGAATCTAGACTCCTACATTACAGAAATGAGTTTGAATCTCTTTAACATCAAACCTACTTCCTGATGGGCCTTTAATGGGCTTTGTCTCTCTCACTCTTAAGTACAATGTATTTTTTTTATTTTTTTTAAATTCCAGTGTAGTTAACATACAGTGTTATACTAGTTTCAGGTGTGCAATTGCATAAACCAGTTCTTATTCTTGGTCATCTAACAGTATTGTGAAAGACAGCTTCTAAAAGGCAGGGACAAGTGTCCCATAATATTCATTCCCAGGATAATGAGTGTCTCTCTGGTCTTCATAAAAGGACAGCCAACGCTCAGCACAGCTAAGCTCAGCTATCAGTTCTCAGCTACAACAAATTTGACCAAGGGCAGAAAAGTATCCCTGCCCCTATAGGAAGGACTAAAAGGATGAAATGTTTGTGAAAAAAATAAATCTAGGCCAAGGGTTCATTTGCGTAGAACATCAAAAGGATCAAAAAGCAAAACCTGAACATGCTTCTCCTGGATAAGAAGTCATCGTGTTGTTGAAATGTGACTCTCCTCAGGTTATTAGATGCTTTCTCTTAGAACCTTCCTTCTCACACAGCTTATCCTGTGTGTGGTGACCTCGAAAGAACAGAGAAATAAAGCAGATCTGCAAATTAGTGAAAAAACAATCTGGCTTCTTTTTCTAAGTCTAAAGTCAATCATCCCAAATAAAAATCCTTTAAATTCTGCCCTCCATTTTAACATTAACAAAGAAAGCATGTAAGTCCATATCCAACTTAAAAAATCGCTGAGAGAGGTTGAAATCAAATATTAGGAAATATTAGTTTTAACAGTTATGAAGTACTGTACAAATACTTTTGCTAGGCACTGCGGGGACTTGAAAGAGAAAAAGAGTATTGTTCCTCTCAACAAAAAAGTTTATAAAATAAATAAATACATATACAAGTATACACATTTAACCTCACACTGATTCAGTGTATATGAAAGACATAATTGGTATCATTATTACATAAATACGTTTTAAGTTTATCCAGTAGAAAGTGTGATGTGGATTGGACCTAATGCTGTCATCAGCTGGTAAAATCAAACAGCAATTGCAAGTTCCTAAATGAGAACAGCTGAAAACTGGTTTTGTCAACAACATGCCCCAAGCCCAGGTTTCTCAGTCAACTGGTGTGTAAACCCTTGTCATCACTTTTGGCCAGCAGTCCCAGCAGAGGACAGATTCCTTTAACACGGGTCTCAGAGAAACCGGTTCCTTTCCTTCAGAGCACTTTCCAGGGTTTAATTACGTATTCACTAAAATGATTATTTGATTACTGACCATCTCTTCCATAAGTCATGTACTTGTTTGCTCACCATTACATCTTCAAGCCTATGCAGGGGCTGGCATATAGCAGCAAGTGATTGTTGGCTGAACTGATGAATTCCACAATATCAAAGCTGCAACTGAAAACCAAAGTAGGAGAGAATATATATAGCCTTTCGCATCTAAGGTTCCACAAAGAATTAAGCCCTAACAAAAATGATGTGAGTGCCTGTTGTCAGTTCTCTTAAGAATGATACATAGGATGATTCCAGATTCATAAAAGAGAACTTCAGATAGATAAAGAGGATTAAGAGTACACTTATCTTGATGGACACAGAGTAATGTATAGAATTATTGAGCATTATACTGTACACCTGAAACTAATATAACAATGCATGTTAATTATATTTCAGTAATAAAAGGGGGGAGTTCATTCATTTCATAAAAATGAAAGCTCCCCACGGCATTAGAGCTTAATTCTCTTCCAGAATCCCAATTAAGGAGGGCTGATCGCAAGTCTGGCACATGTAGGCAGACACTGCCACTCCCAGATTTAGGATGGAAGGAGTGCTTCAATTATTGAGAACCATGAACACAATGTTTACTTTAATTTTCCAGTCATTCTTGAATTCCAGGAAAAATGACATTCTACTACCTTCCAAGGTACTAACAAGCAGTATTTATGGGACTGTATCCTTCAGTGATAGAGAATGTTTTCTCCATCAATTCTAAACTGAATAGATCAAAGATTTTCAAGTTGACTGGTTAGTATAAAACCTAGAAAAACCATTGATGGCATAGTTTTCCCCTGCCCATGAAACAATAGGTTCCTAAAAAATCTCTTATAAGGCAAATTCCTTAACCTAATACCATTGACTTCAATGGGAAAAATTTTTATGCATTCCAAAACACCTGAATTTATATTCACTTATGCTTAAACACTATCACATTCTTTTAAAATAGAGATGATAACTTCAATAGGTAAAATTGGTTAACATAGCCAATTTTCCTTTATTACTTATTTTATAAAATGACTACTTCCATGATCTTGTTATTTTATAGTATGATAACCAAAACAAAACATATATATGATACTTAATGTTTATGTAATTTAAATTTTAATACACAAAAGAGGGGAGAAAAAAGAACAAGTAAAACAATGCAAACGATATCTCACTATGATGTACTTCACTATCACTGCCATAAACTATCACACCAAGAGCTAAGGAAAAAATGTAATGCTAGACTAGATGTACCAACTACACAACTGCAAGAATGACCAGATGGTGGCCCTCTCCTGAAAGCTCTGGAAGGAAAAATTCAAGTCATTCCTTGTAAATGTGAAGAAATGCCTCATAAGCATTTTAAACGAAATACCTTATAAAGTTAAATGCTCATAATTTTAATAATCATATTTAAAAATAATAATCATTTCAACAAAAAATACCTTGTACATACTGGTACACTTAATTATCTATCGAATAGGTATGAGAAATATTTTAAATATTTATACTAAATCATAATTGGTTAAAGTAAAAACTCAAATTATGTGGAAGTAATAGAAAGAATAATAACAGAACTTTATATACAAGGATGACAGTCCTGACTCACTATTAAGAGTTTTATGAGAAGAAGAGTGAAACTCTGGCCTACCACTCATTTGTGAGCAGCTGGCCAACACTGAGATATGGATAATGATTTAGTAAAACACACTTCTTTCATGTGGCTTGATCCTGAGACAATGCATGGCTTCATTCGTACCATGCTTTAAGGAACTGAACTAACTAATCATACTTTGATAAATCCTAGAGGACATTTTTAAAAGCATACTATTGCCCAGAGAGTCCTTTCTTAACCAAGAGCCAATCTTAAGCTCTATAAACCTATTTTATCAGCAAAAGGTTTCTTAAAGTATTTTAACTAGTGTAAGACCTTGACCATTCAAAATTCCTTGGAAATAAATCTTCTAAAAAAGCAAACTTTCCAAAGAGTTCATATTTTATCTTTTTAATAAAACACAAAAAGTCTCTTTAAAATTATTTTTTCAAAAATCTTTCTCAAAATTTCCACCTACTTTTCTGACATCGCTATGGAATTCATTAATATATAGTGGATATTGGGGTGCCTGGGTGTCTCAGTCAGTTAAGCATCTGACTTTGGCTCAGTTCACAATCTCGCGGTTCATGGGTTGGAGCCCCACGTTGGACTCTGTGCTGACAGCTCAGAGCCTCGAACCTGCTTGGGATTCTGTGTCTCCCCCTCTCTCTGCCCCTCCCCTGCTTGTGCTCTCTCTCTCTCTCTCTCTCTCTTTCTCTCTCAAAAATGAACAAACGTTAAAAAAAGAAACATTAAAGTATATATATATACTATTTTATATATATATAAAATATATATATAATATATATATATATATATATATATATATATATATATAGTGGATATTGTAGTGCCCTAAGGGCATTTAGGGAAATGTAGGGTTATTGATGCCTTCAATAAATGATCCCAAGTGTTCAGCTCTCATATTTATTCTTTATATTTTCTTTCTCATACTTCAATGTCAAGCAGAGTTCTTGATGTCACTTGTTTACTCTATGTTCTTTCTTCTAACTCCTCCAAATCTATTTACATATTTCACAGTAACTTATACATAAAAATTAGAAAAGCAAATAGCCTTTGTTTGTTTGTTTGTTTTGAGAGAGAGAGAGAGCAGGGGAGGGGCAGAGAGGGAGGGAAAGAAAGAATCCCAACCAGTCTCTACACTGTAGGCATGGAAACTGACACAGGTCTCCATCTCATGTACTGTCAGATTATGACCGGAGAAAAGCAAATAGCCTTTGAATGAGGGTATTTAATTAATTAATTAATTATAATTTATTATATGTATAATTAATTATTAATTTATAATATAAATTATATTAATTAAATTATAATATAAATATATTATATTATATCCTTAATTAATTATATAAGTTCTAGTGAGTTATTTTTTTAATGTAACTTTTGGCTCGTCAGACACCATCATTTCCTGATTCTTGACTTTATTCCAGAGAAAATGTTGCTAAGTCTCCTGAGAAATGTGGAGCATTATTTCTGATGGTATTTCAAAAGGTCTTCCAATAACCCTAGATATTTAATTAAAATAATATTTCTTTAAGTAATTTTAAAATTCAACCTTGAGCTTAGAGTTTGCAATATACAATATTGAATAACACAACTATGTATTAGACACACCTGGAACACAGACATGTCCTAACTGATATCCAGCATCATCCATCTGAGGTTGGGATAGATCTGTATGATGATTAATTTTATGTGGCAACATTGCTGAACCAGAGGATGCCTAGATATCTGGTTAAACATTATTTCTATGTATACCTGTGAGGATGTTTCCAGAAAATATTAACATTTGAATTGGTGGACTGAGTAAATCTGATTGCCTTTCCCAATGTGGATGAGCATAATCCAACCTATTAAAGGTCTGAATAGGATAAAAAGATAAAGGGTAAATTCTCTCTCCCTCTGCCTGACTTTGAGCTAGAATATTGGTTTTCTCCTGCCCTTGTTCTGGGATTTACACCATTGGAAGTCTATTTCCCAGGCCATTGGATTTGAACTGGAATTACATCACTGCTTTTGTGGGTGTCCAGCTTGCAGATGGCAGGTCACAGGACTTCTCAGCCTCCATAATTTCCTGTGAGCCAATTCCTCCTAATGCATGGATGAATGAATGAATGAATGAATGAATACTTCTATTTCTCTAGAAAACTCTAATATAAATTCCCAAAGTGCACTTCCAATCACCATCAAGCCCAAATAATCTTAAGTTTGAAACGGGTTTCAGACAGCCTATTTGCCTCACATAATCCTAAAAGGCCAATTGTACATATAGCTAGACTAATGCTCTTGTCTCTCTTCAAATTTGTCCTAGCTTGTTTGCTTTCATTTCCCAAGAACCTAAGCCTTTTTAGCCACTGCACTCATGTCCAGCTTGAGTGAGTTATAACATAATCAAAATTAAGAGTGATGAGTTTTAGGTTAAAGAACTCCATTTTGGGAAAAGAAAAAAAAAAGGAGAGAGAGAGAGTTCCACTTTGGGGGTACCTGGGTGGCTTAACTGGTTAAGCGTCTGGACTCTTGATCTCAGCTCATGTCTTAATCTCAAGGTTGTGAGTTTAAGCCCCACATTGAGCTCCACACTGTGCATGAAGCCCACTTAAAAAAGAAAAAAAAAAAAAAAGACCTGCACTTTGGTAGGGTACATTGAGATCCATTCATTTTTGAAAAACACAAGGTCAAAGCTTTGGTTTCTAAAATTTCATTTGATAATATTGTGTAAAATGAGCTACAGGGGAGAGTCTTTAAGCAGAGAGATTGGTTAGAAAATAATTAAATGGTATAAGTGCGAAGAACTGAAAACCTGAACTGTCATAGTGAAAACAGTATTAGAATGGAATTGACATACCTGATATGAGGCAAAACAGTGAGAGAAATTGAATACAGCATCCAACGTTTAAGTCTGAGTAATTAGTGGAATGATAACTTCATATAGAAATAGCATACAATAGAGAAGTAGAATATAGGTGATTGGCTTACATTTTGAGTATTAGATAGAATATACCTCTCCAGATAAAGTTATGTATCAAGCATTTGGAAATAAAATATTGGTCCTCTGAAGGAAGTTTGGGTCTAAAACCATAAATATGATGGTCATTCCCATAATATAATAATGAAATACTAAAAAAGAATAAGATTGCTAAGAATATAAGAAGATGAAAAGAAGAAGAGTCAAAGATAGAGTTTGGGGGAATATTTTCACTTATTAAGAAGAAAAAAAGAGGAGTCAGAATTTGAGATTATAAAAAAAATAGATGAAAAGGTATGAGAAAAAGTTTTATAAATATGCCATATGGAATACATGAATTTACCATCTAGGAAGATGGAATAGATGTACTTTTCCCTATTCCCCCCACTAAATACACCTAAAATTCCTAGATATTATATATAAAACAAACTTAAGAAGATCCCAGACTGAGAGGTGACCTCAGGGCCCAACAACATGGTAACGAGTCCCATAAGTTTGCTTCATACATTCTAAAATGGGAGCTGAAGAAGCCAGTGATCCAAAAACTCCCAAGAATGCAGGGGGTTGGGGGGTGGGGAAGGCTTGCTTTCGTTAATCAAAAGACCAGAAAAGCAATATAGCAAGATAGAATGCTTTTAAACAATAACTGCTCTGCTGCAGCCAAAACACCATAGGAAAAAAACTATGGCTTTACCCCAACCCATGGTAGCAAAAGCTACATGGGGATCCTCTATTTCCACCCTTCCTGGGTTCTAATTAAATATATACAGGATTTATATACTGAAAACTACACAGCACTGATGAAAGAAATCAAAGAAGATGTAAATAAATGAAGAGAAAAATCATCTTCATGGATTGAAAGACTCAACATAGTAAAGATGTCAATTGTCCCCAAATTGATATACAGGATTATCTTTTTTAGAAAAAAAAATGTAGGAGAAATCTTTTGTATCTAGGGCTAGGTAGAGTTCTTTGGAACAAAAGCATGTTCCAAAAACAGGAAAATTGATAAACTTCATCAAAATTAAAATTTTTGCTCTGCAAAAGTCTATTAAGGATGAAAAACAAGCTACAGACAGAAAAAAAAATATTTTCATACCACTTATCAAAGGACTAGTATCTAGAATATATAAAGAACTCTCAAAAGTCAGTGAAAAAACAGTCAATTTAGAAACCAGCAAAAGACGCAAAGAGACATTTAACCAAAAAGAATATACACATGGGAAATAAGCACATGAATATGCGTTCGATATTATTAGCAATTAGAGAAATATAACTTAAAATTACAATGAGGGGTGCCTGGGTGACTCAGTCAGTTAAACATCTGACTCTTGATTTTGGCTCAGGTCATGATATTACAGTTTGTGGGTTCAAGACCAGCATTGAGCTGACAATACGGAGCCTGCTTGGGATTCTCTCCCTCTCTTTCTGCCCCTCACCTGCTCATGTGTGCTCTCTCTCTTTCTCTCTTCCTCTCTTTCTCTCTCAAAATAAATAAATTTTTAAAAACAAAACAAAAAAAACTACAGTGAGATATTGCTACATCTTTATGAAAACGGCTAATTTTTTTTAAATGATGACAAAACCAAATGCTGGCAAAGATGTGGAGAAAATGAATCATTCATATAGCACTCATGAGAATGTAAAGTGTAAATCCATTCTGGAAAATAATCTGGTTTAAAAAAAAATTAAACATACAACAGCCATACAACCCATTAATTGCACTCCTAGGCATTATCCCAGACAGATGATTGTGTTTCCATAAAAACTTATACATGATGTTGATACCAGCTTTATACCTAAATGCCAAAAACTTAAAACAATCCAGATATTCTTCAAGAAGTTAAGGGTTAAACAAATTTGGGTACATCATACCCTGGAATACTACTTAGCAATAAGAAGAACTTGGATGAATCTCTAGAGAGTTACACTGAGTAAAAGAAGTCAATCCAGAAAAGGTACATACTGTATGAATCTATTTACATGAATATATGGAACATTCTTGAAATGATAAAATTATAGAAGAGGAGAACAGATTAGTGGTTACCAGGGACTAAGGAAGGAATAGGATGGAAGTAAGTAGATATGACTATAAAAGGGTAACATGACAAATTCTTGTGATGATCAAAATGTGCTGTACTTTGACAGTATCAATGTCAATATCCTGGATATGATATTGTACTAGAGCTTTGAAGATATTGTCTTTATAACATCTTGTAAGATATTGCCTTTGGGGGAAATTAGGGGAAGCATAAACATTATTTATTACAAATGCATCTAAATCTGCTATTTATCATAATAAAATGTTGGATTTTTTAAAATTACATTTAGAAAACACACATTTCTTGGAATTAGATCTTAGATGTCCTGATGAATTTGGCTCTTTATCTCTCGTATTCCTAACTCTCTGAGTTACTGTTGTAACAAATATGCTTTAAATGAGTCATAGCATGAATTTTTTTAAATGTCTTTGAGAAGTCTGGCAATCTTTTAAGACTCTGAAAAACTAGCACTATGGAGTTACTCCCACTAAAATATAATAATAATATTTTATCTTCTATTCCAGCAACCTAAAGTCTTTTCTTATTGAGGTATAATTGACATTACATTCATTTCAGGTGTACAACATAATGATTCAATATTTGTATATATTGCCAAATGAACACCACAATAAATTTAGTTAACATCTGTCACCATACATATTAAGAAAAAATGTTTTCTTGTGATGAGAACTTTTAAGTTCTATTCTCTTAGGAAGTTTCAAATATGCAATATGAACTAAAGTTACCATGGTGTACCTTACATCCCCATGACGTATTTATTTTATAACGGGAAAATAATCCCCTTTTGACTCCCTTCACCCATTTTGCCCACCTCTCCCCACCCCACATTGATTGATTTGCAGATCCTTGCATCCATGGAATGAATTCCACTTGATCTTTTAATGCATTGATGAATTCAGTTTGCTAATATTTTATTGAGGATTTTTGCATCTTTATTCATCAGGAAAATAAATTTTTTCATATGACATCTCTGATTTTGGTATCAGGTAATACTGGCTTCATAACATGAGTTTGGAAGTGTTCCCTCCTCTTCCATTTTTTGGAAAAGTCTGAAAAGGATTACTATTAGTTTCTCTGTGAATGTTTGATAGAATTCACCAGTGAAACCATCTGGTCCTGGACTTTTTAGGGAGCTTTTTGATTACTGATTCAATCTCCTTATCAGTAATCAGTCTGTTCAGATTTTCTATTTCTTCATGGTTCAGTCTTGGCAGGTTGTACATTTCCAGGAATGTATCTATTCCTTCTAAGTTGTCAAATTTGTTGGCATTATAATTTATTCATAGCAGCTTCTTATGATTCTCTATTTCTGTGGTATCAGGTGTAATGTCTCTTTCTACTTCTGATTTCATTTATTTGAATCCTCTCTTTTTTTTTTCCTGGTGAGTTTAATTAAAGGTTTCTCAAATTTGTTTATCTTTTCAAAGAACCAGCTCTTAGTTTCATCAATTTTTTCTATAGTCCTTTTAGTCTCTATTTCACTTATTTCTTCTCTGATATTTGTTATTTCTTTCCTCCTGGTAACTTCATTCTTCTTCCAGTTCCTTGAGATGGAAAACTAGGTTATTTGAGATTTTTTTCTTGATGTTAAAATCTTTTGGCATTCATTCATATAAAATTGTAAAGATACTAAAACTATGAGGCAAAACCACTTTGATTCTTCTTTTATATTACTGATGAATTAAATATGACTCTTTCCTGCTTCTATTAATGCAATATACTTTAAATAGCTGAAAGTACCATATACTAGATGCCAGTTTTAATGTTTTTTCTCCTTAAAGTGATCTACTAGTAGATACATGTATCTACTGCTACTGTAAAATTCTTCCTTATACTTTAGAATCATATAGCTTTTTTATCATTATTATTAAGTTTCAGATCAGGTTTCAGATTAATTATTCAGATAAATTATTAAGTTGTGCTTCCAAGAGCTTTCATTAAAGCTCATAATGTGGAATAATATCAATAAAGGACAAGAAAAGGCATTCAAAATATGAATACCTCTTTTTTTTTAAAAGGAAGAAATTTCTTTACTTAGTCTGTCAACTCAGGTCAGGAAGAAATTTAAACTTAAAGATTTCAGAAATATTTTCCTAACCAGTTTTTCCATTCTTGGTACCTTCTACATTCTTGTCTCTTATGTAGAATTTCTGAAGAAAAACATGAGTCCTATATGTTCTGAGTAAGAAGAGAATAGTTGTGGTTTGTGTTTAATGACAGGTTACTTGTGCAACTTCAAAAGCCATGTAATTGTCATAAATTTACTCATCAGTATTGCATAAAATAAATCTATAAATTCTCTTATGGTTATCATTGGGTCAATTAACCAATGCCTCAATATTTTTATTTTTCTTGTTTTTTTTTTAAGTATATAGTTCCAGAATAATTTATTTTTCTGTAGAAAAATACGTTTAAAACAAGCAACTTAAGGGACACTCGAGTGGCTCAGTTGGTTAAGCATCCAAATTCAGCCTAGGTCATGCTCTTGTTGTTCCCAAGTTCAAGCCCCACGTCGGGCTCTGTGCTGACAGCTCAGAGCTGGAGCCTGTTTCAGATTCTGTGTCTCCGTCTCTTTCTCTGGCCCTCCCCACTCATTCTCTGTCTGTCTCTTTCCCAAAAATAAATAAAACATTTTTAAAAACTTAAAGAAAAAAAGCAATTTAAATAAATTCCAGAGAAAAAAATTTAATTCTTTCAGCATGAATAAAATATTACAAGGCGATGGTTATTTTGCATCAAAAACTAATATATGCAAATTGGCAAGAGCAAAAGCTAAGAAATCATATGAGAAGAGGGAGTTAATAAGAAAAACTTCTTGGGGCACCTGGATGGCTCAATGGGTTAAGTGTCTGACTCTTGATTTCAGCTCAGGTCACGATCTCACATTTTGTGAGATCGTGCCCTGAGTGGAACTCTGTGCTGACCGTGTAGAGCCTGCTTGGGATTCTCTGTCTCCCTGTCTTTCTGCCCGTCCCCCACTCTCAATCCCCCTCTCCCCCCCAACCCTCCATCTCAAAAATAAATAAAGAAAGAAAAAGAATAGAAAAACTTCTTGGAGAAGCTACCTTTCAAGACAGGTCTTAAAGAAAGCCACAGACATGAACTGAAAGAAATCCACGAAGTATTCTCTGCTTGGTGTTGTACCAGAGCTAAGCCATCAAAATGCAGGCCTTCACAAAATGTCTAGGTACCAGGGAGAACCAAAGTGAAAGTGCTACCCTAAATATTAACTTTCTCTCCAATGTGTGTCCTCAAAAGGACCCCTTAGAAACACAAGTGTGTCATGTCAAAAGCATAAGGTAGATGTTATCACTTATATTTTCCATTGCTCACTCTACCAGCATAACTGTCTAAATATTCTCCCTAGCACATGTCTTGTCCTCTCTTCATTACCAGTGGTCTTTTGTGCTACTATCAAAGCTTAAAGTCAACAATGGCTAAGTATAGAAGAAGCACAAATAAGATCCAAATAAGTTTGGATTTTTCACATTTCTTGAAATATGCATTAAGATTAGAAAAATGGAGTGAGTTTCTACCTTAAAAACTACTACCTGCATATATAATTGGTTATTAGGTTTAATTAATTTTAAATATTTAATTAATTTTAAAAGGTTTATTAATTTTATTAAAGGATTTTATTAAAAGATGTATTTATTATAATTAACTCTTAAAATATTTTTTAATGTTATCTTCAGAGTCAAAATGGCAGACATATTGAAGATATGTACTGTAAAAAAACTAATCTACATCACTCTGAAGAATGACAAATATATAATGTCTAACCACAGAGATAATTTTCAGTCTAATTAGAAACACAAAGAAAAGCATTTATTGAGGTTAAGTATGCAGCCACATGACTAATCAAAACCTTCAGTGTGTAAAGAATTCAGCTTTTGTTCATCCACAGTCCAAGTCCACAACTCTGTTCCTTTGCCTTTTAATTCAGACCGGTCTTATTCACACTCCTTTTTGGGGGGGAAGTTAAGGGGCAGGAGATGAAATTATTATGAATGAACTTCCAAGGTTGACAATTCCTGTGTGATAAAACAATTCTAGTAGCTGCCTTGCTCAGTAAATCCATGCCCATTTATAATTTTAAAGTTTTCACAGACCTAACACATGAAAATTTTTAAACATCCCATAAAATACATTCTGTAGCAGAATTCAGTTAATCTCCTCTATATTTTTAATGCTAGAACCCCAGGGAAACTATCTGAAAAGTAGGATTAATCAATTTATTTAGCATTTGGACTCAGGTAAAGTAAATAAATTCACCTGAGTAGAGTTAAAGCTCAGGATCTATGAAAATTTATATTATAAATGTGTCTACTGCTACTGTAAAATTCTTCCTTATACTTTAGAATCATATAGCTTAGTTTTCATTATTATTAAGTTTCAGATTTTTTAAGGAAGAAAATATTCACTGGATATCAGACTGTTACCAGTACATCCAAATTTGCATATCTTACTTTCTAATTCCAGAAAGATAGCAAATATTAAATAATTGTAGATTCAAAGCCCATTTAGAAAGCACCTAGGTATCTTTTCTAATTCAGTGTTCAATAATGAGTGAATTATGGCTATTTTTGCCCCCAGTTATTTTTAATAGCTTGACTCCTTTCCAAAAAATGTTTGTCATCAGCTATTCCTAGTTCCCCTGCTACCCCTCGATACTAAGTGACTTTTCTTGGTGCATCCAATTTTCTATGCACAAATCTGCCATAGCACTAATCATATAATATTAAATTATCTACTTAGTTGTATATCTCTTCCACTACACTCCAAGTTCATTGAGGACAGGGTCCATGTCTATTGTCTTTGATTCCTGGCCCATAGGAGAAAATCAGCACACAGTTCCTGAGCTGCTTTTTAAAACCGCTTTGTCTTATTACCTATCCTTTGATGGAATCTCCTTTTGGCAAGGGGAATGCCATTGTTTGTTGTCACTTCCTTTATACGTTACATTGTAAACAGAGTACCTTAAGTTACAGAGTTGACTCCTTGATTCAAGCATAAATCCATAAGAGTTCTAGCTTTTGAGTGTGAGCCAAAGACTTACAGCAAACACAAATAGCCACAGCAGTGACTCAATCCAAGGAGTGACAGCTTAAATCACTTCCCCCATTTATTGTACCTGTCTGTCTTTCACCTACCCAAGCAACAGTTACTCTATTAAGCTCTGGTATAATACAACTATTAAAAGCAAATTATAAGTCAAAAACATTTCTCCCCTTTAGCAAGACATACATCAATAAAGAAACCTCAAAGAAAGAAGAAAGTTCTGTGAACATAGTAGAGTTTTCTAAATAATTAGTTCATAAGGTGTAGCATTTAACATTTTTCCGGTCAAGTTACAGGAGTATAATCATTTCCCAGACTTTTGATATGGTTTTATATATTTTACTAACCACACAAAGCTCAAAATGAAACCCTAAAGGTATCATGTCCAATAAAAATTAGCTTCTGGAAGGCAGCTATGAAGGATTAGGTGGAAATGAGCCACCTTTCTGTTTAAGTGGGTGCGGCTCATACCTACTCAGTCCATCTGACAGTTGAATTGGTCCTGCCTTTTTGTTCAAACAAGTTGACTTTCTGGTAAAGAATTCTTTTGTCCCCTTGATTTGTTGTGCAACCTAATGTAAGAGTGTGTAACTATAATTGTCATATATAAATGGATACTCCCTCCTGGATTTATAGAAATGCAAGAGCATAATAAAAATGAACCTCCGTTGGCATATATAGTATTTAACCTATAGAGCAACTGATGATTCATTTTTTGAAGAGACACCCTTAAGTAGAAATGGCTAGTATATTTATAATTCTCTACATCTGAAATTTGGGGCATAATTGTGATTCACTTGTTCACCCTCTCCCCATATACTTTCATCATGAATTAAACAGGTTTGCAGTTCTGCAGAGATTTGGGGCCCACAACAAAATCATCTATTGTAAATCTCATTCTGAAATATTCCCTAGATGTCTAGGAATGAGTAGACAATATTAAAGTCTGCTTTATTACTAATTTTTTTATCCAAAACAAATTGGCATACTTGAGTGTTCTGAATAACTGAAACCACACAAAGGGTATTAATTTTAAAAGGATCAAAATATACCAAAATGCACTCCACACCAAAAAAAAAATGCACTGCATAAATAATGTGCATAGTCTCTCCTAGTTATTAGCATTATTTGTTATGCTATCTGGTTATTTCAGTATCTAAGCCTGGTTTCTCAAAAAGCAGAGCCTGAGACAGACTCACATGTGGTATTTGATCTGAGAAAGAGTAAAAGGCAAAAAGCATAAAATAAGGAGGGAGAATTTCCAACATCAGGGGCAACTCTAGCTCCATCCCATAGAATCTTCTGAATTATATATCAGAACTGTGCTCCCCAATGACTAACAGGGGAAGAATTTGTCCATTGACACTCATCTTACACCAGCTCCTACAGAGTTAACTCCTACATTTCCTATTGTCCATCTGGGAATGTCCAGCAGTCCCCTTCTGGCAGAAAGTGAGAAGCTAAGGTGCTAACTTGAGAAGGGCATGTGCCAAATTACTCCTGAGTAAAGTGAATCCAAATCTGTATGAAATCGGTCACCATATTGTGGCTGATTTTAGATATGGCCAAGAGTATTTAAAGTGGTACAAAGACTAATGTTAAATACATTCAGTTACCTGGTGACTTGGAATCAAGATACAGTGAAAGATCACCATTTTTATATATATGTTAATACTTTTTAGGACCCAGACCTTTTTTTCAACTTATAATGGGGAACTTGAGAGTCTTTAGAAACAGAGGAATGAATACTAAGATTTTATTTCTCTCTATGCTAATCCATGAACATAGAAAGCATATAGTCAAAACTGAACAAAATGATTGTTTACAGAATAATGTGTTCCCCAAAACAAAATAATTATTATTAATTAATATTTTAAAATGTTCAGAAATGTAAATATTTTTTTCTTTTTCTTTGACTTTTAGACATTGAAATGCCAACAGCAGAAAATCTTCTCAATACCTGTAAGTTCATTGACAAAGAGTTATTTTCTAATGAAATTTAATTCCTTGGATGGCAAAAAAGAACTTCACTTGACAGTCAATACAGTGTACATAAAGATGTAAGGGAAGCCTGCTTTCAGAAACTTGTAAAAGGATGACTGTGGTTGATCTTAAATTGACTGATACCATGGATTTTAAATGAGGAAGACATTATTACATGCCATAATGGCAGAGGGTATCTAGGGACAAGCAGTGATAATTAAGAACTTAGGATCTAAAACCAGCTACACATCAGTGTTGAGCCCCAGATCATACACTTACCAACTGGGTGAATTTACACAGGTTATTTAATTTCTCAAACCTTCAGTTCCAAGCCATTGTGATGATAAAAGAAGGCAGCACAAGTAAAGTACTTACAAAAGTGTACAGTTCATAATAAGCACTCAGTAGATTTCAGCTATCTGTATTTTTTATTCTGCCTATAAAAACTTCAGGCCTAGAAACTCTCTGTGGAATTCTGATGATACAAGCCAAGTTCAGTGTGTTGAGACTTATATGCAGGCAGCTCCCTTGCTGGCCAAGGCATTCTGCTTCTCTTCTCCCAACCACTGCCCAGGGAAATCTGATCCACAGGGTTGCCAGAACTTGTAGCAGGCTGTCAGAGGAGCACTGCTCTTACCTGGGCAATGAGACTAATTCTGGCAGCTGGAAATCACCCTCCAGAGCCAAGCAACACCAACGTCATTGGTCCTTACTACCTTTCAGTCACAGCATAGTTATTTCTGAGCAACCTGGGCAAAACTTAAACACAAAGCTGTATTGGATTATTTTTCTTTCTGATATATTTTTACTGAACAACCCTCAAGGAACTTAATAAGACATTTTAGGCGTCCCTGGATGGCTCAGTTGAACACCCAACTCAATTTTGGCTCAGGTCATCATCCCAGGGATGTAGGATCGAGCCCTGCATCAAATCCCATGTTGGGCTCTGCACTAAGCATGAAGCCTGTTTAAGATTCTCTCTTTCTCTCCTCTGCCTCCCTGCCCAACTCCCACTCTCTCTCTCTAAAAAAAAAAATTTAAGACATTTTAAAGTCAATTATTCCAATTAAAAAATTTCGTACTGATACAATCAAAATCCACAATTAAAAATTTGTCAGGTTGATAGAAAAGAGGTATACAAGACAGGAATAAAAACAGTAGTAGGAAAGAGACTGGCCAATTTGTATTCTCTCTAGCCAGAAGACTAAGCAACCATACAGATCAGCATTCTGAATTTGATTTGACCTATCTGAGGTTTTAATTATATTTTAAATAAAAAGTAAGGGGGGGGAGGGAGGCAAGAAAAATCAAACAGGGTTGAAGAAAGAATAGAGTTTGGTACATGACAAAGTATGTTAAAATACAGTCATAAACGGGATGCAAGTTACCAGGGTAGGGAGGCTATAAGAGCTTGGTAGATTCTTTGATGTTTCTGAAAGTATCAGCCATCAAGTCTCCGTTATATTCCTTAAATTCTTGAAGTTTACCCTGTGACTTGATATAACAAAAGCTCCAAGGTGTCATGTAAGATTTCAGCAGAGGTAATAACAAGGTAATGCTGCAGAGGTGGCAGCCAGAAGCTTAACAGACACAACAACCATGAGTAAATGGGAATTCAGGACAGAAATTAATGGGCAAGTATAAATTAGGCTACAGTTCTGAACAAATGCACAAACAGGAAAGTGGAGTCACACAGGGGAGGTTCTCCAAGCCCCCAGAGAAGCATCTTTGTTTTTATATTCCTCTGAAGGAAGTTCAGTAAAGGCCAACTTCCTTTAGAAGTTGTCCAAATGGAAGGGAGGATAGGGAAGAACCATTATACCTTTGGGTTCTGAGTTATTTGTTTTATCCTCTGTAGATTCCATGATAAGGGAGTGGAAAGAAAGGAAAAGAAAAGGGAGTTATAGTCAGTGGGTCAATATGAAAGCTCATTCAAAAATAAAAACCACAAAGGCTCTGCTTCAGCTAAGTGGTTTTATGAAAAGGATGCCTTAACAACCTGAGGTTTAGACTGCATCAAAGAAAACAATCTAGAATCAGAATCAATATACAAATTTAAGGACTTCAGAGGGTTAGTGAAGATCTTTTTAAGCCTGTATGTCCCTCCGCTGTGTTTCTGGTGCCTTTCCACCTTCAGGAAAGAATATCTCAAGACACATCTTAACACATTTCTGTGAAGCAGTTGACCATCTAACCTTTCCAATTAATTTAAATGTTCTTGTTCATGATACAAATACCTTTCTCTAATTCAGAGTTGCTTAACCTTAACACTATTAACACTGTAGGCCAATTTGTTTGTTTCAGGGACAGTCCTGTGCCTTCTACATTTTTAGCAGCATTCCCAACCTCTACCAATAAATACCAGTAGTGCATCCTCCACCCCAATTATGACAACCAAAAATATCTCCAGATATTGCCAAATTTCTCCTGGGATTAGGAGTGGAGTGCAAAATTGTCCCTGATTAAGAACCACTGCTTTCATCTATGCCCATTGCACTGATTATGGCAAGTTTTTCTCACTCTAAGTGTTAGGAACATACCCATTACAAAAATGGGTCCTGCAGTCAAATATCATTTTTATTTCAAGATGTCTTATGGGTTATATGATATGGACTTCATTTCTATATACATTTGTTGAGCACCTCATAGGTTATAGGTTCTCTGTGATAGGTTCTAGAAATATGTATATATTTTAAAATATATGGTTCCTGCCCTCTAAAACATTTAATAAGGCTGACAATCTCTAGTAAAAGATACAATAAACTGTTAAGGAACAAGCTCAGTGCTTTAGCTGGAGTAACATGACTTAGTCAAGAGAATCAGAGAGAGACACAATAATAGTGAAGTTGTACTATTACTGCAAATTTGCTTTAAAGACTTAAAGAGTCCAGCAGTTTCTCTGGATCTAAATTGACACTAGAGCATAGTCCTGTTTCAGAGAAGCATTTTACTTTGAGAAAGGGTTGGCTATCTTCATGTGTTATTCCTTTAGGCCAGATGTTATGTATTGTAACTTAAACACTAACACATTTCTGTCTACTCTATCTCTTGTCACTATCCATTGGCATTTGTAGCCATTCACTCTTTCTTATAAATGTTTCAGAGCAATCACTGTGTTAAACAACTGCTCACAAAATTACAAGCCACACATTTTCATATACAACCTAGTAACTGGTTATCAATTATTATCTTCTAAATTCAAACACTTCATTTTATATGCTTCTTATAACAGATCATAGCAAGGTCATACAGACACAGAGAGTTATGTGACTAATGAGGATGGGCAGGTGAAAATGTCAATCTATTTTGGGTGAATTCTCAAAAACTCTCATATCAGCAGTTAGTCCTAACTTCTCCAAGACTATGGGCTTTTCCTCAGTTAACAGTTAATAGTGACGTGTATTACAAGAGTTTGTTAACTATAGCAATGCATGCAAAAGCAATATCAGTATCATTATATGCTAACTAACTCCTTTTGAGCAGGTTGTGGACAACGAACAATAACTCCTTCTGGCAACAAGATAGCAGGGGGCAAGGATGCCCAAGAAGGGGAATGGCCTTGGCAAGCTAGCCTTCAACAGAACAGTGTCCACCGGTGTGGAGCCACTCTGATTAGTAACAGCTGGCTTGTCACTGCTGCTCACTGTTTCATAAAGTAAGCTCTGGACTACATAAAGGCTCAAAGCCACTCATGCACCTGAAAGTCTGAGATACATATCTTTTAAGAACATAGATTATACAACTATGCCTCCAACTATTCAATACTGTGAAGTATACTCTCAAAATTTCTCAATGAATTATCAGTTTTTAAAAAAAGATATATTCAGGGTAGAGCAGGAATTGTCAACAGTGGCACTATTATATTTGGTCCAAATGATTCTTAGTTTTTGGGTGAGGGGTATCCTGTGCATTATAGAATATTTAGCAGCATCCCTGGTTCCCACCCACCAAATGCCCGTAGCATCCCCCCAGGACTGAAAACCAAAAATGTCTCCAGTTATTACCAAACTGACTTTCCCTCAGTTGAGAATCACTAAGCTATACTTAATTCATTTTATAAAGAAACTATAAATCCTAAACTGAACACTATTCTTCTATTTCTTTCTCATCATTATTTCATTTGGTCTTATTTATTTAATCATAAGTATTTGAATTCATCCTGCATCCTCCAATATATATTATAGCCCTATTTGAAATTATTATTTCTTTAAAGGATACATTATTACACCAAAAGTTTGCTTTGTTTTTACCCTTTTGTTTGATGTTTAATTTTACTAATTTCTATTGGCTTTATGTAGCACTTATTGGTTTTATTTGTAAATAAAAATCCCTCTTAAACTTGAGATTTTGAATATGTTCCAGCAACACTATTTTTCAGTGCTTAATAGATAAACCCTTGATTAACAAATAATAGCAAAAGTCATAAGTATCTTCCTATTTATAGTTTTTAAATATTATAAAAGAGGATTTCTTCTATTTCCTTAATTTCCATAAGTTTACTCTGTACCATAATCTTGCCCATTTTTTATTTAATCTTACGATCTTGTCTTATCATATTTAGCTTTCTAAATATCCTTGAGTCTTTCTGGAGAGATAAAAGGTAGTTTCCATGGCTTATCTCTTAAAATATATCTTATTAAAAAAATAAAATATAGCTTATTGCATTATTCAAAGTCTATTCATGTTATTATTTTTCTCTTACACATAGCTTTACTTTTATATGTTAAATGCACTAAGGTATTCAATACATATCTAATTGTTTTAAAACATATAAGATGTTAATTCCTGCAACTCTGAAATATAGGACTTTTAATAAATAAATCTATTTCTTTAGGGCCAGGGATCCCAAAGAATGGAATGTTAGTTTTGGTCTTCTTTTAAGTGATCCACAAACAAAGCGAAGTATCAAGGATATTATAATTCATGAAAACTATCATTACCCCGCACACGATAATGACATAGCTGTTGTGCATCTGTCCTCGCCAGTATTATACACAAGCAACATCCGAAGAGCATGTCTCCCGGAAGCTACTTACACATTCCCACCCAATTCAAATGTGGTGGTCACTGGATGGGGAACATTAAAGTCTGATGGTGAGTTCCTAACCTTCTTCCATTACATGGTTTGAGCTCTAGGAGTTAAAAAAAAATACTCTGAATCACAACTAAACCTGAGATAGATTTTCTCTGGATCATTTTGAAGAGGATAATGTGCAATGGACTGAAAATTTATCTTCAACCACATTCATATGGAAACTACAATTTCCTAGAGCTTTTACCATAATTGCCCTTAACAATGGTAGTTTTAATAGAAATGCATTATTGAATAAGTAATTCATTTTCTTCCATTTTCTTCATTCATTATTCAATAAATATTTATCTTGATTACCACCTTTATGCCAAATACTGGTCTAGGTGGCTTGGATATATAAATCTATAAAATAGGCAAATATTCCTGCCCTCAAAAGCTTATATTTTTAGTAAAAGAAGACAATAACCATAAAATACAATAAATAAGTAGATTACACAGCATGTTTTATGCAGGTAAGTACCAAAGCAAAACAAACAAACAAGACTACAGAGGTTTGGGTATTTTTGACGGGGAGAAATGAATAGCTCTATGTGAAAAGGCAATACTTGAGCAAAGATCATTTAAATATGTGCATTCCCATGACTGTAGTTATGTAAAGATTTAGTGGCTATTTATGTTCATAAATGCATTGGAAAGCAGAAAAAATAAATCTAAAATTAATTTTGAGGTTCAGAATTACAGTAACAGCAGAAAATCTTAAAATGATTATAAAATATAAGTTTTGGAATTTGAATTTTTCATTTTGTTTTCTAACGCATACAAGTAATAAATATAAAATTCCGAAACAATTCAAAAGGGAAAAAAATCCCATTACACATGGATGAACACACTAAGTATTTCAAATATGGTCATTTTTTAATGTTTATTTTTGAGAGAGAGAGAGTTCAAACCAAGGAGGGGCACAGACAGAGAGGGAGACCCAGAATCCAAAGCAGGTTCCAGGCCCTGAGCTGTCAGCATAGAGCCTGATGCGGGGCTCAAACCCAGGAATCATGAGATCATGACCTGAGCTAAAGTCGGGTGTTCAACTAACTAAGCTACCCAGACGCCCCTAAATGTGGTCATTTTTAACAATAGCTTGGTATGTTCATTGCATTACTACTTTGTTACTAAGAAGGGAGACAAAAGCTTAATTAAAACATAAGTTTTACATTGACTTGGAAATTGTATACAGTAGTACAAATAAACTTAGCCAGAGATACTAATATTGACTTCAGCAAAAAGTATACACTTTTCTTCCTTTAGGAACAAGTCCTAATATACTCCAAAAAGGATTAGTGAAGATTATAGATAATAAAACCTGCAACAGTGAAGAGGTATATGGTGGTGTGATCACACCTGGAATGTTGTGTGCTGGGTTCCTGGAAGGAAGTGTGGATGCCTGCCAGGTAAATCCGCCTATTCTATTTTCAGGATTTTTTCCTTGTGTATTTTAATTCCAATTAATTTGTTCAATTTTCTCAAAAGACTGACAATTTTTAAAGGTTTAAGTTTGTTTTGTAGCCAGAGTAATTAATTAGAATTATATTGCCATCTGATAGGTCCTACTAAAATACTAAAGAGCTAAGCCTCTCTTATGGTTATAAGAAGCTGGGAATAAGACTGGGGAAGAGACTAAGTTTGGAATAAGCAGGAAAAAGATGAAGGGAATTTTGGTAAATTTAGTTGGATTGGCCCTCTTTCACTGAGAAACACTCAACTGAATCCAACACCAAACCTAACGATCATGGAGCTTTCTTAATTTGAGTGGCTTCAACACCCTAAATATTTTATTTATTTAATAATGCTTCTATAGCATCTCCATGTGGTAGCCACTGTTTTAAGCTCTTTACAAATGCTAATTTCTTCCAGTTATGACAATTCTGTGATGTATGCTTGTACTATTATAAGCCCTATTTCTCAGTTGAAGGGACTGAGACAAAGAAATCAAGTAATTTGTCTAAACTTACACAGGCATTAAGTGTTAGAACCCAGATTTAAACAGAGGATTTGGGCCAGCACAGCCTATATTCTGAATGCTACACTAAGCTGCCTTTCCTTATGCTTAATATGCTTCAAACACCTCTCAGGCTGTTTACAAGCAATAGTCCCAGAGTTAACAAAAGTACTACTCTGGTTATCTAGGCGGGCAGAATCAGGGGTAAATCCAGGACAACCCTTATTTTATTCCTTCATTTCTATGCACTACTATGTCCCATACTCTGTGCTAGGTGCAGGGGAGCTAAACGTTAATAAAGCATTATTCATGTACTCTAGGAGCTAGAAGACATACAAACAAGTACTTGTAATACATAATTATCATCTCTCATTACAGATTCCCATCTTTCCAACTCTCACACTAACCCTATTCTTCAAAGTTATGACAAGCTTAGATCTCGATTTTCTCAATTTTCTCTCAGTCCATCACCCTCAGGAATATGACTGTCTTCTAAACTTATGCAGCCTAGAGGTTTTATTATTTCAACCTTTCCATTGCCAGCACCCTAATGACTTCACCATCTTCTACTTCCCCACACCCATGCTAATAATCTCCAACCACAGAGCAATATGACTATTTTATTGGCTCCTATATGTGAACTCCTGAGAACAACTAGGAGAAACCTTGCAGCCTTGTAAACTGGTGTCATATAATCACAGCTGAGTCCTTACCACATTATAGAATTATTGAATGCATCCTTTATATATATATATGCATATCCTATATAAGCAACATTTCATTGCATTGTTTGAATGTGTCCCTATATGCTCTTGTATTCCTTAACATATGACATTTCCTCATACTAACTAGAAAAAAAGAAATCATGAGAACGCCTTTAATTTCTTTTCTATATGATAAATTTATATTTGTACCTATCCTCGCATTCTAGGCTCAGCACAAAAAAAAATTTCTTCTACTCTTCAAAGCTAATCTTTTCCCTGTATTCTTCATCCATTCTCTGTCTATACAGATATTTGTTCTTTACATTAATTTGAACTTTCTTCCATATTTTCCAAACTGTTCCACTCCAACAATATTCTGCAAATACTATCAGATCTCTCCTTTAGTACACTGTACTCTTTCTTTTTCTGTTCTTGGTCAAATCTCTAAAGAATAGTCTACCATCATTGTTCCATATTCTCAACTTATTCACTCTCTGACCCACTGCTTGCAGGCTTTTGCCCTACCAGTCCTGATTAGCCAAGATGGTCTAATTGCTAAATCCGTACGTGCAGAGTGGAAGATGGACTGGAAACAAGTACGCTAGAGATATTATGATCTATTAAAATATTTTACCTGAGAAGGGTAAAGAGGGCTTCAACTAAGATACAGTAAGAATGAAGAGGCACTGAGACAGGTGGACAAGACTGCAAGCCTGATTAGAAGTGAGGAAGGGTCTGACTCTTGATCTCAGCTCAAGTCTTGATCTCAGGATCATGAGTTTGAGCCCCACGTTGGGCTCCACACTGGGCATGGGGCCTACTTAAAACATCATTATCAACAACAACAAACAACAGGATGAATATTATTCAATTCTATTTGCTTATGGGTCAGCAATGCAACCCCATCTATTTCTTAATTTCTCTGAACTTTCTGTAAAATCTGCTACACAAAGGCTTTGTATGAAAAGTTGGTTGTTTGTGTGTGAAAAAAAAAACAGGGTAGGAATAGGGAAAAGAAAGAATACATGCTAAATTCCATACTTATCCCTGAACAAAGGAGAGAAGATGTACAGAAGAAAAGCAGGTTTGTGGAGGTTTAAAGTTTGGGGCATGCTAAATTTGAGGTGCTTGTGGAATAACTAGGCATATATGTCCAACGTGCCATTAGAAATCAAAACCTTGAGCTCAGGAAAGAGTTCTGGCTGTACATATATACCTGAAAGTTATTGTCAGCTGGGGAGCAGTTAAGTTCATAAGCAGAGATATAATTGCTCAGATAAAGAATATAAAATAAGAAGCACCCAAGATTTAGAACTCGGGTATAAATGCTCCTAAGAAGCTAACAGTAAGAGATAAGGAAAACTAAGGGGGAAAAATTAGAAATTGGTATCACAGGGTCACAGGAGTCCAGGGATCAGAACAAAAGGGAATAGTCAACAAGTGACACAAGCCATAAAGTAAGATAAATGCTGGAAAGAGTGTATCAACTTCAACAATTGTTTATTGGCAAAGTTTAGAAGGTTCATTGGTGGAAAGAAAAACCATTTAGAAGAAAGTTGAAAATAAGACAAAAAAATGGAAATTTCAATATAGACTACTACTTCAAGCCAGTTAGCTGTGAAAGGAAGATAATTAGGGCAATAGAAGAGGTCTTAAGATACAGAAAGGCTGTCATTTTTTCAGACGGGCAAAACTTAAAAAAAAAAAAAGTGTATATTCCCGGTAGGGAAAGACAGTGGAGGAAATGAAGACGTTATTAGGAAAAGCAAACAAGAAAAGAGAAGACTATTGACAGAACAGTGTCCTTGGTCCAAAGAACAGGTGGGGAGATTAGCCTTAGAAAGAACTAAATACCTCCATTTATCAGATGATAGTAAATATAGATGTGGGCTGATGCAGGTGAACTAGAAACTCAAAAGAGACAAGGACAAGAAATGGAGAGATTGCTATCTATTATTCTCCACTTACTCTATGAATTTGAAACCAAGAGATTAGGTTCAGAGTCTGGGAACCTGATTTTTAAAAATTGTAAAATAGGCCTTTTGTACTATTGGTAGGAATGTAAAATGGTGCAGCCTCTATGGAAAACAACATGGTGGTTCCTCAAAAAATTAAAAATAGATTACTATATGATCCAGCAAGTCCATTTCTGGGTATATACTCAAAATAATTGAAAGCAAGGACACAAATAGAGATTTGTACATTTAATTCATAGCAGCATTATTCACAATAGCCAAAAGATGGAAGCAATCCAAATGCCCATTGATAGAAAAGTAGACAAACAAAATGTGGTATATACATAAAATAGAGTATTAGTCAGCCTAAGGAAGGAAATGCTGACACATGCTACAACATGGACAAAACTTGAAGACACTGTGTTAAGTGAAATAAGCCAGTCACAAAAGGATAAATACTGTACGACTCCATTCATATGAGGTACTTGGAGTAGTCAGACTCATACAGACAGAAAGTAAAATGGTGGTTTCAGAAGCTGGGAAAAGCAGGATATGGGGAGTTATTGTTTAATGGGTATAAAGTTTTAGTTCTGCAAAATGAAAAAAGTTGTGGAGGTGGATGGTGTTGATGATCGCACAGTATGAATGTAGTTAATGCCATTGAGGTGTACATTTAAAATGGTTAAAATAGTAAATTTATGTTATATATATTTTACATAATTTAAAAATGGATGTATATGTATATGTATATAATACATATAATGTATACATATATGTATATAATGTATATGTATATAATATATATGACATACAAAATAAATCAACTGTTTATGTTATTGGTAAGACTTCTGGTCAACAGTGGGCTCTTAGTAGTTAAGTTTTGGGGGAGTCAAAGGTCATGCTCAGAGTTTTGACTGTGCACCTCTAAACCCCTGCATTGTTCAAGGGTCATTTGTATGCAGATGATCAGAATCAAGGTAACCAAGGGACTGGTTTCATCCAATAGCTGTAGAAATTATTCAGGATGAAGGGAAGGTCTGGAGCAAAGGAAAAGCCAGATGCTGAAGTGTTCCATCATTCTGAAAGAATGGCCTAAACATCAGTAGATAAAAACCATAAGGAGTATAGAGAGTAGTTTAGCCAAATTATACAATTCTGAAAATTGGAGAGATGTTTACATAAGAATGAAAGAGTAATAATCCAATGCTTGTGGTGGGTAAATATAAACCTTACTTTTTTTCTCAACATCTGGCTGAAAATAGGGGAGTTTAGAAAGATAATAAGAGAATTCTTCAGCACACTGATGATTTCATAAGCAACAATACTTTCAATATCTCTTTTGGGTAATAAATAAGTTGAAATTTTTCATACATGTTTTCCATTATTGTAGTGTTGTATCCAAAGACATGTATTGACATCTTTCATTTAAATAAATGATTATAGGGGCGCCTGGGTGGCTCAGTCGGTTAAGCGTCCAACTTCAGCTCAGGTCATGATCTCACAGTCCGTGAGTTCAAGCCCCGCGTCGGGCTCTGTGCTGATGGCTCAGAGCCTGGAGCCTGCTTCTGATTCTGTGTCTCCCTTTCTTTAACCCTCCCCCGTTCATGCTCTGTCTGTCTCTGTCTCAAAAATAAATAACAATTAAAAAAAATTTTTTAAATAAATAAATGATTATAAGCACAAAAATATTCTATACTAAAATCATTTTAATATTGAAATATCTAGGGTTTTATTTTCCTTTTTCTATATCTCCCTGTCTTTATTACAAAGAAAAATAAGCAGTATTTTTACCTTTAAACTATAGTAATTGTATGTATCCTCTTCTCCCTAGGGTGACTCTGGTGGACCTCTGGTTGGTGCAGATTATAAAGGCACTTGGTTCCTTGCTGGTATTGTAAGCTGGGGAGATGAATGTGCTCTTCCAAACAAGCCTGGTGTCTACACTCGAGTAACATACTACCGAGACTGGATCTTGTCCAAAACTGGTCTCTAGTGCAGAAGTTCTTTACAGATTAAAGCTTGAGGGACACCTGGGTGGTCAGTTACTTGAGCATCCTACTTCGGCTCAGATCATGATCTCGCGGTTCATGGATTCAAGCCCCACATTGGGCTCTCTGCTGTCAATGCAGAGCCCGTTTCAGATCCTCTGTCCCCCACCCCCCTCTCTCTCTCTCTGCATCTTCTCTGTTGTGCTCACTCTCTCAAAAAGAAATAAACATTAAAAAAAAAGAAGCTTGAAAATGATCCCCTGTGAAATATTTGTAATTCCCAAGCTACACGTAACTTAGAATCACCTCTCTTTATGCACATTTAATATTGCAAACATAAAGATATATAATTTTAGAACTGTGAAAACTTTTTGTATACTAGACTTTGAAAAAGGGTTAGTGACAGTAATGAACCAGAACATATTATCTCCCCTATACCTCTCTCTAGACTGAAGGTAATTACATGAGTAAATATGGATTACAGTTTACTAAGGAGGTCTTTTCTGCTGATTTGTAGATCTAGGTCCCTTAGGAAATCATAGAAGAGATGTTAGCAATAAAGTCCCTTCTTAGTATATAAATAATCCCCAGCTGAATCACATCGTTGCTACAAAAATTATATATTGATAGGTTGTAGCCTAATGAATTGCAGTAATATAAAAATTTCCAAAGAAAATCTGTCTACCTGTTTTCTTTCTAGTCTTTGTGCCAATGCTAATCTCTTCTCTATTTATGGCTTCCTCACCTGGACTGACACAAAACAGCATGATAATGCCATGGGGTGCATTGAATAGATCCCATTGCTTTTTGATCTGTCCCTATTTCTCTTTCATGTATAAGTGAGGCCAGAAGATGTTTCTCACATGTACACACATAATAGCAAAATTATCCTCAGACACATGGGCTATGTTTCACTAGGTAAGCTTGAACAGGTAACACTGTATTACATACCTCTAATCTCTTAAAATTCCTCATATAAAGTATCAGCCAGAATAAATAATGTGGAAATTTTGCTTTCGCTTCACTTTTCCTTTTGCCCATACAGAAACGTTCTAGCTGAGGGTACAGATGTCTATGAATGCACTGTTAGAGCTCATGCTAACTTGCCACATACACAGGTCAGTTGGCTTTTATCATGAATATAATCTCATGGTGATGCTTTTCCAGACTGCAGTCCACCAGTATCTCTGAAGCAGTTTACCTTTCTCTTTTGTCATCACTGACATCCCTACAGCTACCACTAACAGCTTTCATTATGATATAAATTTTGTTCACGGGCCCAAAAAATAATTGAATTAATAATAGTAGCTAACATTTATAGACCACTTACGTGCCAGGCACACTTTACATGTATTATTACACTGAACCCTCACAACAACCTTGTAAGGATGATTCCCTTGTAATCTTAATTTTACAGATAAGGAGACTGAAATAGAAGTGAACCTCAGAGAGTTTATAATTGGCTGAGCTGGGATTCAAAATCAGACAATTGGATTCCAGAGTCCACACTGTAAACAACTATGCCCTGTTATGTGATATGGTTATAACTAAGGATCTACCTAGTATAGTATTCTAAAATGTAATATTTGTCATAAATTTTATAGATTAATTCATACAGTAGCCTTATTATTTGATAAATTTAAAAAATATTGTGACATCTCTCTGGGCACGTGTGTGGCTTAGTCCCTTAAGCATCCGACTCTTGATATTGGCTCAGGTCGTGATCTCACAGTTTGTGAGATCATACCGCAAGTTGGGCTCTGCACTGACAGTGTGGAGCCTGCTTGGGATTCCCTCTCCCTCTCTCTCTGCCCCTCCTCTGATCACACACACATACACACACACACACACTCTCTCTCTCTCTCTTTCAAAATAAATAAACATTTAAGAAAATATTTTGACTATCTCAAGTTATACATTTACAAAAATTAGTATTTCTACTTTTCAATTTTTTAGAAATTAAGTATGTCCAAAAAGTATATGGATATTGGTCAGGATTCGTTGGTCACAAGTGAGAGAAACTCAACACTACCTTAAGTGAAAAGAAGAAATTTTCAACTCATCTAACTAAAAATCTAGAGATCTACATGTGGCAGAGCTGAAGCTAGATCCAAGGACTCAACAGTGTTTTGATCTCTAGCCACATCTTAACTTTTCTTTCGTCTGTCTTCATTCATAGCCAGATGCTGCCCACTGAGTTAGTAAAGACCTACTCACTGGCTCTAGGATTAGGTTTCCTTTAGTGCTAACGGTGCCACAAAAATAGAGCCCTCCTGCCCTCTGGCTTCAAGTTTTAAAAAAATCCTGAGGGTACCTATAATGAGCCTAGGTGGAGGTAAGAGGGGACTTGGTTGACAGCCCCTGTGAGCAGGGTCGGGGGACATCCAAGAAAGAAAAAAATTCCGGCAGACAAAAAACTAATGGTTATCTGTTACCCAGAGCAAAATGTGCTATTTTCTGAATCAATACAATGTTATTTCAAATTATATCATCTCATTCTATATTTTCTATATTTTCATGTGTTTATTGTCTTAACTACAGATTTTGTATAAAGCAATGTCATGCTACGTATATTCTAGTTTCTTAGTTTTAAAAAGCAAGATGATTGAGGTGCCTGATTGGCTCAGTTGGTTGAGTGATGCAGTCTTGATTTCAGCTCAGGTCATGATCTCAGGGTCATGGGGTCGAGCCCCGCATCAGGCTCTGCACTGAGTGTGGAGCCTGCTTAAGATTCTCTCTCTCCTTCTTTCTCTCTCTCTCTCTCTCTCGCTCTCTCTCTCTCTCCCTCTGCCCCTCTCCCCCACTCACATATGCACTCTCTCTCTCTCTCTAAAAAATAAAATAAAATAAGATAAAATAAAATAAAATAAAATAAAATAAAATAAAATAAAATAGTGGTGAATGACTAGAAAATGGAAAAGAAGGGTAAAAATTGACTTTAAGATATAATGACTAGGTGAGTGGGAAAATGGGAATATACTGAATGGAACTAGGGAGACTAGACTGAGGACCACAAATGATGACTGCAAAATTCTTTTTTAAAATAGTCTTCAACAAGAACTGAGCATATGTATCCCTAGCATATATTTGCTTCTAAGGTAAGATGAGAATTATTTAAATCAGTATATTCTTATTCTGATGGAATATTCTATAAATATTTGTGATATATTATTCCCATCGTTTTATTAAGTAGGAATTAGGCAATAGTTCAGTCTTATAAATACAGAGAAATTTACTAGGCTCTCTCTAGAAGTAGCATAGGAAGTAAAATAAGTTTTAAACACATTTCTTTACTGTTCGCCCAGAAAAAAAACACTATGTATTTAATATTTGTCAAATTATACTAATTGTTTCTAAACTAACTTTAGTGGCACTCAAAGGTATTTCTGCCATGTTGTTATACCTCACTCTGATATAAAATGGAATTAAAGATTGGAAATGTATTTAATTCTGCTAAGAAAAATACTAAACCTTAGCATACTAAACTGTATGGGGCACATAACAAAATTTAAAGCAAGCAATACTGATAACTTTTTATAAATGACTAATGAAAGGAGCATCAAGGAATTATAAAAGTAAATAAACCACTCTTAGAAACATCAGAAACTTTATAGAAACACTTTTAAAAGGGAAGGAATTTGAATCAAATAATAGTTAATATGTCATATAGGAATTAATAGGATGCCAATTAATTTTATGGGAACCCAGTCTTACTGAAATGGAATTTGAGTAAAAATGGATAATACCAGGGGTGCCTGGTTGGCTCCATTGGTTAAGCATCGGAGTCTTGATTTCGGCTCAGGTCATGATCTCGCTGCTCATGAGTTCAGCCCCACATCGGGCTCTGCTGACAACACAGTGCCTGCGTGGGATTCTCTCTATCTCCCTCTCTTTCTGCCCCTCCCCTGCTCATTCTCTCTTTCTTTCTCAAAATAAATAACTAAACATTAAAAAAAAACTTTTAATGTATAATACCAATAACCACATACACTTGTATTTTTAATTTAATTTGTTATTACACATTTGCATCATAAATTATTTTTAAAATTTTTTTTACATTATTTTTTTTGAGAGACAGAGAGACAGCACGAGCAGGAGAGGGGCAGAGAGAGAGGGAGACACAGAATCTGAAGCAGGCTCCAGGCTCTGAGCTGTCAGCACAGAGCCTGACGTGGGGCTCGAACTCACAAACCGTGAGATAATGACCTTAGCGGAAGTGGGACGCTTAACCAACTGAGCCACCCAGGCGCCCCTGCATCATAAATTCTTTAAAGGAGGGGCACCCACATGGCTCTGTAGGTTAAGCTTCTGAGTCTTGGCTCTGTACTGATAGCATGGAGACTGCTTGGGATTCTCTCTCTCCCCCTCTCTCTACCCCTCCCCTGTTTGCTTTCTCTCTAAATATATAAAAAAATAAAATAAAATAATTTTTTTTTTAATTCTCAAAATGATTATTGGAGATGTTGCTTTCAAACATCCAATTCTGAAAATGATGGGATTAAGATGTGTTGTATTTTAGAAGTGAATTACTTTATGAAATGGAAATGTTATGGGATCAACAGAAGATTACCAGCAAAAGAATTTAAAAAAATTAAAACTATGCTATTTTCAATATCCAGCAGCCCACATGAAGTTTATATAAATAAAAATATCTCAACATAATGTAATTATCTTTGGAAATACCAGATATAATGAGCTTTGGCTAGCCTTTCTTTGGTAACTACAAGTACAGTGCCTAGGACATAATGTTCAATAAATGTTCAATTAACTGAATTATTGAAATAAAAATGATCATTCTTATTTTAGTTATATTTAGTTACATATTACTAATAATAATTAAAACAAAAATAAAAGATTACTACTTTTAACATTTAGTGACTATATCAATTTTGAAAAATAAACATGATCATTATGTTTCTGCTTTTTCATTCATTTCATAATATTGATTATTTGTTATATTTTTTGTTAATCTGATCTCCAATATCTTACATAGATTTTCAACACTAATTTCCTACCACTTACCTCTGACACAGCTAGACTGAAATGAGAACTATAATAATGTCTTGTGGCATGATTCTGTAAATAAGATCCATCCTTAGAAAATGGAAGTGAATCTTCCATTTTAAATGCTACAGATCATTTAACATGGCTTAGAAAAAATTGAATAGCTTTTAGAATTTGTTCCTCATTTCCATAACAATTTTGTGGAAACAATTCCTCATAATTAATAATACGCATTCCTTCCTCAAATCCTTCCAATTTAAAATTGAGTGAAAATTCTCGCCTTTTACTCCCATCATAATTGCCACAGACATTATCATTCTTGGTTAAATGAAGTAAGCCATGTTTTGAAAAACAGAGGGAAAAAATTATATTCCTTTTCTCTGATAGTGTGCTGCCTCTATCTTTTCTACCAAAATTTTCTCCCAAATACTTTTCATCTACATACTTCTCCTTTAAAAGACCTGCTTTCTTCTATTCTTTCAGTTGTAAAGAGGTGTTAAAAATCTATTTCTTGTTCCTCTGGGTCACTTCCAAACTACCACTTCTCTGTCACCTCAGAATTTGGACTTGCAATTCCGAAAGAGCTTAGCAGTTAGGTACAGGAAGATGATGGAGAAGATAATACAAAGAAAAACAAAGATATCTTGTTTGAGGACCAACTGAGGTCATGAAACAGATTTGCTCATCCTTGGAACTTCCTGGGTTTCCTGTTGGCTTTCTAGGCCTTGTGTATTATGAAAGAGGCCTCTATTATTTAAGAGAGTCTCCTTTTCTTGCAACCAAAAGGACCTAATTAACATGGCATCAAACTCCATTGACTCTCCACTCCACCTATCCACTTTCATGGCCACACCCTGTACTTTCTAGTTAATCAGAACAACTTCACATCTGGAATCTTAAATTCAAATTTCTACCTACGTCCTCCTAGTTTAAGACTCCCTTACTCCATTATAATTTATTTTCTTTCCATCGAGATCCTCTTTTCTTTTTTTTTTTTTTTTTTTTTTTTTTTTTTTTTTTTTAATTTATTTTTGGGACAGAGAGAGACATAGCATGAACGGGGGAGGGGCAGAGAGAGAGGGAGACACAGAATCGGAAACAGGCTCCAGGCTCCGAGCCATCAGCCCAGAGCCTGACGCGGGGCTCGAACTCACGGACCGTGAGATCGTGACCTGGCTGAAGTCGGACGCTCAACCGACTGCGCCACCCAGGCGCCCCTGAGATCCTCTTTTCTTGAGCCCCCTCTTTTATTTGAGTCTATCCTAACTCCACCCCATTCATAGATCCACTTCCTTCCCTATCAAGCCTAACTCTTTAGTGACTTACTACATAATCAGCTCCCCTAAGGGATCTGCTCCTTGTCTTTCTGCTACATCTGCCCTAGTCCCTTGACCTGTTCTCCCTTCTACTGGTTCCATCTCTAAATCTCTAAACATCCTCACTGGTTCCATCTCTAAATCTCTAAACATCCTCAAGTCTTACATACCTGTTTTTTTTTTAATCCTTTTTTCTTTATGTCTACTTCCTCAAAATTCACGTGCTCTTCTAATGACCATTCTTACCAAAGCACCAAAGCTACTGTAGGCAAGTCATCAATGACTTCCTAATTATCTCATCCCACTAATTCTCTTTGGGTCTTGTCCTATCACTGAGATACTTAATGTATGGATCACTCCCTCTCTCCTGGAGTTCTTTCCTCCTATTACTTCTATTGCATCACTCTCTTCTGGTCTCCTCATTATTTTACAATGTTCCCAACCCCTGTGTGCTCTTTAAATGATTGTGTTCACAGAGTTCTCTCCTGGCACTTCTCATTGTTCACATTCTCTCTAGGTAATCTCATCCATTCCCATGGCTTCATCCACAAGCACCATAAATATATATTCTGCTAATTTATATCTCCAGCTAGGATGTATCTCTTGAGCTTCCCACCTGTATAGCCAAGTGCCTACTAAAAATTTCCTTTGGGCTAATATATAGGCATCTCAAATTCCATACATCTAAAACTTCTCTCTGTCCACTATTCCTAGTCTAATAGACAGCCCATTCAACTCATTTTTCTAAGTTGGTAATTAAAGACCAATTCTTTATTCCATCCACTTTCTCAAAAATAAGAACTAACCAACAAAGTCCTAATAACTGTACTTTCTGTATATATAAAACTTGAAATTTATCTCTCTCCATTTTATGCTACCACCCTACTTTCCATGTTGTGTTGGTAGCAAAGACTTTCTAAATAGATGAACTGCCTCAAATTTTGATCTGCCAATAATTCCCAAATGCTTTCAAAGCACTATCTGTATGTTACACAATGACCTTTCTAAAAAGTATGAATCTGGCCATATCTACATCATACCACTCCATCGTTCAAGGCACTATTTATAGGGAAAGCCCAAAGTCCTTAGCATGCACAGTAATGCTGTCTTATCTGCAATTTGACTTTCCATGGTTCCAGTTACCCCAGATCGAGTGCAGTCTAGACACAGATAACATATTGTCAGAAGGTCAATAGTAGCCTAACCCTACACCACAACGCCTAAATCATTCACTCATTTCATCTCATAACATAAGCATTTTATCATCTCACATCATCACTAGAAGACAAAGGCTGAGTACAGAACAATAAGGTATTTGAAGAGAGACCACCTTCACTTAACTTTTATTACAGCATATTATTATAGTTGCCTTATTTTATTAGTTATTGTTAATTTCTTACTGTGCCTAATTTATAAATTAAACTGTATCATAAGTATGTGTTTATAGGTACAACAGAGTAATATAAAGGGTTTGGTACTATCCACAGTTTCAGGTGGTCCTTGGGGGTCTTATAATGTATCCCCTGTAGATAAGGGAAACTACTGTAATATAGGTTTCCTGATCTGATGGCTGCCTCATCTTTGGTCACACTCACATACCCCTTTTCAGGCACAGAGAAGCTTCTAACGTTCTATTTGAGCATGACTGCTCTAGCCGCCAAGAATGTCCTCCCCATCCCCCAATCGCTCTTTTGCCTGTCTCCTAAATTCCCTTTCCCTTCCTTTCTTCTATCCTTTGTTGTTTTTCTTTGTTCTCTTTCTTACTTTGATGAACAGATACATTGTGGAAGAAGTTGCAGCCAAGATGAATGTGGGAAAGGGAAAGAGACAGGAAAGGAAAGGGAGAAATTAATAATAAAGCATTCATGCTCCAGTTTTTTTATTTCCCTAAAATGAGACAGAAAGGGCAAAATATGCTTCAGTATAATCAGATTTTACCATTAACATTTTTCCTTTCTTCTTTTTGTTTCTGGCCCACATATAATAGCTTTTCTGGTTTGTAAAAATGATTACCTTGTTTTGTTTGGTTTCAGGCATATAGCCCTGCTCAGATTAACTGACATGATGTATATGCAAAGCCTTTTGAGTTCTTCAGGAAAATAAAATCTTATAATGAACCTAGTATAACTTATATAGCAGGTACAAACTTTATGGTCATAAATCTCGGATGTAAAAAAAATACCTTTCTTTATCTATATAAACATAATTTCACCATTTCCCTTAAACTCCTTAACAGCTCAAGACTCAAATAGTACTTCAATCTATTGTGAAGTTCTAGGTTAAAACACTATTCTTTTTAATGTTATAAACATTTTATGTTTATAATACAGTTTAATTTATTTGGAAGTTCTAGTGGGAATTATTGTTTTTCTTTAACTTTTTGGTTTTATTTATTGATTTTTATTTATAGAAAATCATGAATCATGAATCATCATTGATTCATCATTCAAGTCCCGTGTTGAGCTCTGCACTGACAATGCAGAGCCTGCTTGGAATTCTCTCTCCCTCTCTGCACCTGCTCCACTTGTGCTCTCTCTCTCTCTCTCTCTCTCTCTCTCTCTCTCTTTCTCTGTCAAAATAAATAAAATGTTTTAAAAAAGCATTAAAAATATAGTAAACAGCATTGTTGTGACAGTGAAAGCCAAAAAAAACTTATGGTAACTGACTTGCACAATTTGAAAGGCTATATGGTGTGAAAAATGTTAAATTTGCAGTTTTGACAGTTTCTACATATCAGGAATCTTGAAAACAATTTCCTAAATATCATCTAAGTGTTATACAGGAAAAGGGTTGTGCGAAAGAGCAAGTTTTCAATGCTGAGACTGGCTTGTTTTACAAGGATGTTGGCAAAGGAACCTATTTAATGCAAATGGTGCTTTAGTTCACAGGAACCTAACCCTACACTTTTGTTAGGAGCAAGTGTTCAGTATTTGCCAATTCAGTGCTGGTGGCAACTTTATAGAGCTACCACAAATAATAAGAGTCAAGTCTATATTTATGCTCTTTTTTGTGTTTTAAAATACATGGGATATGTTTTTCCAAAAGGTGTACTTCTCATAATTTATGACTCATCTATTCCTCCCACTAATTATTTAGAAAGGGTCCATTTCAGAACCAAACTACTCCACTGGAAAATATTTCCAGTCCCTTCAGAAAGTCACTTAGGAAGCCAGATTCCATGCCCTGCACTATACTATTTCATTCAAGGCTAGAAGTAGTGAGAGAAAGCGAGTAATTCTGCCATGTAGTGACAGCCAAGAGGGAGCCGAGATACACAACTGTTCTAAGTCCCTCTAGATCCTGGAGGCAGTCAGTGCAGAGGGAATCTGAAGAGGCACTAAGACATATCCAACACTCTTACTTATTCTTCTGTAGCAGCAAATAAGCTCCTTCAGGGCCCAGATGATGCCACGTGCATGTTTTATCACCTGCAAAGGCTAAGAGCATATATAGCAGGCATTTAGTAACTACTTATTAAATAAATGAATATAAGACACAAAAAACAAATCTATGAACCAACAAGAATGGACCATCTAAGTCAAAAGACTCACCTATATGCTTAACATTCCTGCTTTAGCTGCCACAAAAGCAAACTAGTTGACATAAGTTGAATCAACCTAGTGATTTAATAAATTCCAGTGTAAGTCATATCAGTATTGGTAAATAACATCATCAAGCACTCATCATGAAAGGTAAAGCAGCAACACAGAGATTGTTTCGAAGTGGCCCCAATTGGAAATGATCAGATAACATATATATAAAGGAATTTAAGCAACTATTCATATTATATATAAACACAGATAAATGTGGTTACAGCATTTATACAGTATTCTCTCCAATATCTATCTATGCTATGAATAATGTGCAATAATGGAAAGTAGAGTATTTAAACAATTATAAAAGCAAGGCAATAATTTTAAAAATTAATGATTTTTACCCAACCTAAGCATGGATAGTCTGACCATTGGGATTGATTGATAAATTTGAATGCAGACTAATTTATATTAGATCAAATTAATTATGTTAAGGTATTAATTTGACATTTTGTGCAGGATGGCTTTAAATGAACATATTTGTCTAGTGTTTCATGTACAGCAGTGTGTGATTGAAAAAGAAAACCAATGCTTTTGAGAAAAGAATTAACTTATTAAAACAACAGATTTGAACTGGATTGAGTTCTTTTTTAGTATTTTTCATTTTCATCTTGTATCTCTTGGACAGAACAATAACACTTAATAGTTTTTAGAAAATCTCCTTATTAAAGTCATGTGGATAACGGCATGAATGGATTTTAAATTCAGAATTAAGCTTCAAGTGTCCTTCTCTACTTAGGAAAAATGTTGTGAAAACCAGGCCATCTGCTGAGGTACTACAGTTACATTTGGCCCTCACAATGTGTTTGACATGTTCTGTTTTAGCACTGTGTTGGATTATTAGCCCACAAAACAAGTTCACCTTGATCTTTTACATTAAATATAAACTAGCTCAGGGACGAAATTTGACATAAATCTAAATCTGTGACGTTTCCATCTAAAGAAGGCAGAAATAAAACAGGGCTTTGGGCTAGATTACAATAAAACATCAGAAGTGCCAGAAACACAAGTCTTGAAGCTCTATCAGTCAGGAGGTATGGCAAGTGCCCCTCCTGAACAGAATCAGAATCACTGCTCAGCCATAAACAACAGCATCCCACTGATGCAGGGCAACCTCCCCACACTGACATTATCTGGAAAGATCCGAGTGACGGTTACTTTCTTCCTTTTTCTACTCTCTACAACTTTTAACGCTTCTTTCTTGTTGAAACTTCAGAAGTGGACTCAGAAGAAAGAGAAAGGAAAAAAGCTTTCAAGAATGAAGATGCTTTTAAAACATCTGACCTTAGCCAACCTGTTGGAGACTCTGCTTGTCATGCCACTAGATGGGATGTGGAATATTACAGTTCAATGGTATGCTGGAGAGCTCCTCTGCAAAGTGCTCAGCTATCTGAAGCTTTTCTCCATGTATGCCCCAGCTTTCATGATGGTGGTGATCAGCCTGGACCGCTCCCTGGCCATCACGAGGCCTCTAGCTGTGAAAAGCAATGGCAAGCTCGGACAGTCCATGATTGGCTTGGCATGGCTCCTCAGTAGTATCCTTGCTGGACCACAGGTAAACCATTATCATGAACTTGTTTGGATATGGCAATCACAGATTTCCTATCTAATCTTGAGTATTGTATTGTATTATTGTATGTCAAAGGCAGTATTGTATTGTCTTCGAGAGTTTGGATTCTGGAAATTCAAGAGCAAAGTTTAATCCTGGCTGTTACCTTGGGCAAATTTTTAGCTTCTCTGGGTTTCAGTTCCTTCATTTATAAAATGGAGGTAATGCCTATATTATGCAACTTTTGTAAAGATAAGAAGAACAATGTATTAAAGTGTCTAGCATAATCTCTGGTACATAGTAAATGCTCCTCAAAAAATGTCGCTATTGTCCAATTGGACCTCAACCCCATCTTATTCTTTCCTCTAGTTCTTCTTTTGCTCTGTTTGATATGGTAAATGGAGAGAATATTTAGGAACTATGGAATTTGCATAGGTAGAAAGTATTTATAATTTGTCTTATTTGGGATTTCTTGAGTGGAAACTAATCTGTTTCTGTCGCAACTTAGAACTATTGTCAGCTAGTAGGTTGTTCTGGAGTTTGCAGCTGGGTGGGACTGAATAAAGAGGAAAAGTGGGAAACCCTGGACTTCTGAAATCTGAATATTTCTCTGAGATTGACTTGAGCTTTTCTGGAAAAAGTTTAGACAATAACAGGCTGTTAGCAAAATCAGGTACAGGTAGATATTGTTCCAGATTGTCCTCATCTGAGGCAACCTGGTTAATTGGCCTGTAGAATTTGCCTTTTTTTCAGCAGTCATATCTCTGAAGAAAAGGACACAGTCTTACAAATAGCAAAGATTCCCTAATAACAGATGAGTAAATTGTCTCTATGCTTGTAAATGTATCATATGATGATGAACCCAGGGTACAAGGATGTGTCAAGAAGTGGCATCAAGGTTGACCAGGATGTTCCCAAAATCTGCCACTACAAATGGAATTTATGTAGACATTCTAAATGGGCCAGGTGCTTTAAAAAAACAAAAATAAGAAACATAAAACAACAACAAAAATCCTGCCATGCAAAACTCATTAAATACAGTTAAAACACTAAAAAGTTGGGCCACCAAATTTTCACCACCAATTCCTCACTTAACTAATATTTCATGGATATTAGATCAATTTAGTTGGGGTGTGTTTTATGGCAGGAGGAATGGGAAAAACTAAAGTACTCTGATGTTCCTGGAGAAAGGCATATGAAGATTCTCATGGTGACTGAATATACAAGAATGGGTATAGTAAATACGTCTCTTGAAATGAGACTATTTAGATAAGGCTATGGTTTAAGTTTTCCATTTTGTTTCTTTAAAGTAAGAGTGTTGCCTATTTATTCTTTTTCTTAGGAAAGATAAACAAGTAAGTTTCTTCACACTGAGCATGATACTGATGGTTTCAAAGAAACCACCCCCCAATAAAATGTAATTCAGTTGTGGAGACAATACTTTTATAAAACTAATACAACCATATACTTAACATTTATAAAACCTAGTACCAGTGTAAGAAGGAGAAATGAGTAAGAGTTGAAATGGTGAAGGAATGATTTAAGAAAAAAGTAGGATAAGCTGGGTTTTTTCAGATGAATGGTATTTAGATAGAAAAAAAAGTCAAAGATCACATATATTTTTCAGGAAGGTTGAAATGTGTGATTAATTTTCACAGGACACTTGTCTGGCTGAAGTGAAAGATTGAGAGGTGGCACCAGCAAGATATCACATTTGGTGGTTGCTCCCTTGTCTTCTAGTTCTCGTGTACTATTTGTCATAAAACATCATGATCATGCATTTGCTCGTCTTTGTCATTAAGGAATACATTCTTAAATGGTGGAGACTCTGTTGTGTTCAACTTCATTAAAATTCACTGTACATAATAGGACAACTAGCAGAAATAGAAACTTTAAATGTTCAGATGATCTAATTTCTCTGCAGATCAAATAAATCCTTCACTTTTTCCTTTAAAAACAAATTGGCTTCATTCATTTAAATGAATGAATGAAGGGTATAATGGACCTATATTATAGAAGACATTGATAACCAGGGGAAATTCTGAAATTAATGTGGGAGCCACATATCCTTTGTGAGTCCTATGCAAGAAATAAAATGATTTTTTAACAAAAATATTTTAGGAAAATTTTCATAGACCCAAATAATTGCGAGAAACAGAGAAACCTTTTCTGAATTTTCTGGCAATGAAATGATTAGGTTGGTGGCTAGGGTGGTCTCAGAGAGCATTGATTTTAAGAGGGACATTTCAAACAAAAAACAAAGTTTGGCAACAAATTGGATTTAGGGAGTTGATAAAGAGAACAGTATAAACTAAAGCTCTAATATTTTTAGCCAAGGAGTTTTAACAGTGAAACCATTGAAATAGGCAGGTAGGTTGAGAACAGAAGTGTCTGCCTGTTTGTTTCTCTGTTTGTTTGAAGGGGGAGGGAAGGCAAACTGTGAAAAAAGCTGAAAACATTTGCTTTAGGACATGATGATATCAGTATAAGATCTTTGGAGAAGTATAGCCGTTTGGAAAGTAGCTGGTAAGTTAGGATACTGATGAAAGTCTGAAGAAGCAGAAATAGGTCAAATTGTGATAATAACTGAAATGCAAATTAACAATTTCAACCTTCTCTAAGCACTGTCCCAGAGGGTATAATAAAAATATTGATTTATTAATTCAATTATCTTCATCTAAGTATGTCACAGCAATAATAGAAAGATAGTGCCAAATACTTATCTGTCTTGATATAGTAAAAAGAAATTATGAAATTAAGTTTGAATTGTTTCAGATTTTCATGTAATAGCCTGACCTCAAATACATCACTCTTCCTGAGAGATTTGTGTGAATATGGGCCACAGAAAATGATGGTATTCTTTTATTTGGTAAAACACATAATTCATCCTTACTTTCAGCAACAGATTATATTTGTAAAGCACTTTGCTGAAGCTTTTGAAAAACCTCACTCTGTGCAGCACATAACAGCCATGTTACTACCACTACCCCGCGTATCAGAGAACACACAAAGAGAATCTTTGAAAGCAATGGCGTGCACACCTTTCTGGCAGTAAGAAATGCATACTACATTGGGACTTTGTTCCTCACACACTTATAACTGGGAAAATTTTTCATAAAATATTCAACACCATTCCACTTCATTTTTTTTTTTTAATTTACTTATTTTGAGAGAGAGAACATGAGTCAGGAAGGGGCAGAAAGAGAGAGGGAGAGAGATAATCCCAAGCAGACTTCGCACTGTCAGCACACAGCCCCATGCAGGGCTCAATCCCACAAACTGTTCAGATCATGACCTGAGCCCAAATACAGTCAACCACTCAACTGACTGAGCGCCCCTCCATTTCATTATTTACTGTTTCATTATTTACTGTTGATTGCCACTGACTGATGGGTACAATCTGCAGTTCAAAAACAACTGGTTTAAAGGGATTCATTGACTTTCTCAATGTCACTTGACCTGTTGGACTCACGTCTTTGTATTAAGTCCGGTTTTTCTTTTTATTATAGCTCTCTCTCTCTGCTGTCTCTCTGAATAAAAGAGGTTTTAATCCCATGACTAATGTTACACATGTTTAATGGGGAAGATGAAAGACTGAAAGGCCTTTTTACTTCTAGACTATGGCACATAGTAAACTTCACCATGCTCTATGGATAAGCCCACTGACAAAGGTGCATCCTGTAACGGCTAATTTACATTGAAAGGATGAATTTAATCATCATCCTCTGGTTTACATATTGATTGTCTATTGCTTGAGAAATTCTGTGATGGTCTGGGGATATATTTTCAGAAGTTCCAGCATAGCATAGCTCAACTTTCAAACTTTTTCCTAGTAATGGAATTATTTTTTAAAAAAGCAAAATTCTAAGGGTGCCTGGTGGCTCAGTTGGTTGAGCGTCCAACTCTTGATTTAGGCTCAGGTCATGATCTCACTGTTCGTGAGATTGAGCCCCACATTGAGCGTGGTGCTGACAGCACAGAACCTCCTTGGGATTTTCTGTCCCTCTCTCTCTGCCCCTCTCCCTCTCACACTCGTTCTCTCTCTCTAAAAATAAATAAGTAAACTTAAAAAAAAAAAAAGCAAAATTCTATCTGGAGCTCCAATGAAACATACAAGTGGAGCTGTTCTTGCTAAAGAGAGGTAAGGGAAGCCAATCTTCTGCTTGACCATTTACTAGCCCTGCTCATGGTCTCTAAAGACCTTAGATTTCCCTGAAACAAAGCTTGGAAGAAAATAGAATAGTAGAAATGGCATGAATATTGGATTTTAACAAAGTTGGTTTCAAATCTCAATGCTGTCTCTTACCATCTCTGTGGTTCTGAGAAAATTACTGTAACTAAGTTTAAAAGCATAATTATGAAGAATAAATTATAAAGATACATAAAATCATCTAGTACAAGACTTAATTTTTAAACACTCTGATAATGTTCATTCCTTCCTCTCCTCCTGCTTTCATTCCTTTGTTCATAAAGAGTTTTTGAAGTCAGGAGATAAAATAATAGGGAAATACATGTATGAAAATTAAATGATCCTTTAAGAGACAGCAAAGAGAATTGGCTTACATAAAGATTATTTCCAATTTCTCAAAACTATAACATTCATTCTGACTGATAAGTAAGTTTAGCCAATGTACTCCCTAGTCACCAGGCTATCCTGCTCATTCTGAAAGCTATATATGCTGATGCATAATAGTTCTAGTCTTAAAGGTATCATTTGTAACAGTCAAATAAGAAAGGAAGGAAGGAAGGAAGGGAGGAGGAAGGTAGGAAGGAAGAAGGCAGGCAGGCAAGGAGGGAGGCAAGGAGGGAAGGAAGAGGGAGAAAAGAAAAAGGAAAGGAAGGGAAAAGAAGAGAAGGAACAAACATGACCTGAAAGGCAATCTGCTTTAAGACTATGTGTGGTTAGGTTCGTAAGCGCATGTTGAGGATAAAACATTTCCTGAATTAGATGTGTCCATATCTAATCAAAAATCACATGCTTTCCAATGACAGTCATTTACCACCACAAGTGTTACAGAGTAGCAGATTATTTGCAGAAGTTCATACCACTAGCTTATCCATGTTAATATGGAGCATACATTTGGACACATTTTTAAATTCTAACATTAACCCAGGTCAGAAGGCATGATATATGAGACATCCTTTTGGTCTTTGGTGTAAAGATACATGGCTGGGGGTGCCTGGGTGGCTCAGTCAGTTGAGCATCCAACTTCAGCTCAGGTCATGATCTTGCAGTTCATGAGTTCGGGCCTCACATCGGACTCACTGTTGTCAGAGCAGAACCTGCTAAGGATCCTCTGTCCCGGTCCTCTCTCTGTCCCTCCCTGTCTGTGCTCTCTCAAAAATAAATGAACATTAAATATATATATATATATATTTTTATATATATAGTATAAATTTATATAAATTTATATATAAATATAAATATTAAATTTTATATATAAATTTATATAAAATTATATAAATGTATATTTATGTATGTGTATATATATGTATACACATATATATATACATATATGTGTATATATATATATATACATATATATATACATATATATGTATATATATATGACCTGAAGATGTGTAGAGGCTTGCCTTGACACACAGAATGCACTTGACAGGAATGGAATGTGTTTCTGAACTTGACAAGGAGCTTAAATTCAATAAACACTTGTCACACGTGTACAATATGCCAAGAACTATACTGGAACATAGTAGTAGCATACTAAATACATAAATAACAACAATAATGATGATGATAAGTGTTAGTTATTGAAGACATAAATATGTGCCGGGAAATACGCTAAATCCTTTTGCATGCATTATTTCCTGTAAGGCTCCCAACAACTCTCTATATTGGATACAATTATCTTTTTTTTCATTCATAAAGAAACTAAGGTTAAGAATGTTATATACAACGCCCAAGATTACTGTCTAGTAAGTGTGGGTGTCAGTACATCCAGTTAACTCCATACCCAGAGCTTTTAAATACTACAGTATATCACACCATGCAATGTTGTCTATTTCCTTTGTTCCTGTAGGATGCTGGAGAAGGATATGGCAGGAAAGTCTTAAGTTGAGAATAGATGCTTAAGAGCTATAAGGAAATAATATATGGTATACATTTACAAATATATAAATAAATAAATATATGAATACACATTTATAAGTTGTGTGCCCTGAAATTTTTTTCATAATAATGTTTATAACTCATATAGTGCTGTGTGCCAGGCATTATTAGAAATGCTTGGCAAGTATTAAATCATTTAATTGTCTTGACAGCCCCTATAGGTAAATACTATTAACATCCCTGTTTTATAGATGAGGAAACTGAATGAAGTACATTATCTAAAAACAATTACCTCTTGGGGCTTCCCAGGTGGCTCAGTTGGTTAAGCGTCTGACACTTCCTTTCGGCTCAGGTCATGATCTCACTGTTCACAGTTTCGAGCCCCATGTCGTGCTCTTTGCTGACAGAGTGAAGCCTACTTAGGACTCTCTCTCTCTCTCCCTCTCTCTCTGCACCTCCTCTGCTTGCTCATGCTCTCTTTCTCTCAAAATAAATAAACATTTAAAAATAGTAATAAAGATAATTACCTCCGGAAAAGACTAGACAATAACGTAATTAGGCTGGGATAAGGTGAGGGTTAAAAATAATACTCTAAGAAGCATATGCAAATGACTGTAAAGAAGGAAAACATACTTCTCTCATTTATGGCAAAATAAAGCAACTACTGATGAGAACTGAGGTCAGGTATGAGAAAGGAGAAACAAAGAAATTAAAGAAATATAATCCAAAGACAAAAAAAAAAAACCCAACAACCCACGAACTAAAGTAGATCCCTATACTAATCATTCAAATGAACATGACCTTGGAGCACAAAATAAACTGAACCTAGGCTAAAACAATTTATGGGAAAGTAAGATTCTGAGTTACCATAACACTCTACCATATCACTCTTTTAGCACTTATCACAGTTTACCTAGTACGTACAACAGGTGTCACAACCATGCTATTATCTCCCCTACCAAATTTTAAATTCTCTGATAACAGGATATATCTGGTTCATCTTTTATGACAGAGAGCACCTAGAGTAGTTTTTGAACAAGGAGTTGCTTTAAAAATAAGCATTTATTAAACGAAGATGATAACTATCAGCTCAAATCATAGTACTTTATTTCAAAGTCAGATTAAATTTCCTTATAACTTGCAGCCCAGTGACAAATACTTGAGGCAGGCACAATATACCTTTTCTCCAGGAACTCCTTACTGTCTTTAAGTTAATGCTTTGCTAGAGGGAAAAACAACCTTAGCTTGAGGATAGCTAGGCCTCCAGTGTCCTGTGAGTTTTCTTTAGCATATGAAAATCTCTTTTGAGAGGGAGGGAACCAAAACATAAGAGACTCTTAAAAACTGAGAACAAACTGAGGGTTGATGGCTGGTGGGAGGGAGGGGAGGGTGGGTGATGGGTATTGAGGAGGGCACCTGCTGGGATGAGCACTGGGTGTTGTATGGAAACCAATTTGACAATAAATTTCATATTTAAAAAAAAAAAAGAAAGAAAATCCCTTTGGAAACACACTCCTTTGACTTTACCTTCCCCAACTCCCAAGTACATAATCAGTCTCTCCTCAGGGTCCAGGCACCTCTTCCACCCAGAGGACCTGTCCTAGTGCTTTAATAAATCATCTTTTTGCACCAGGGGAAAAAGAAGCCATTTTATTGAAAGTTTTATCATATTAACTTAAAAAGATGAAATATTAAAGTGAAAATGTGGCCTAGTGCAGGGAAGAAAGTCAAACTCGGATCATCTGGGTCCAAGTATGATCAGGAAGTTGTGGAGGGAAGTACCTAAGGTTTTAAAGAAATACTAGATTCTCAAGTTCTTTGTAAAGTAACTCTTCCAAAGACTCATAACATCTGTTGGGTCAAATTCAGAACTGAACTTTAAATTTAAAGTCAGTCTGCAAAGAAGTATGGAAAACTTAAATGGTTACTTTGTGATATGGAAAAATATCTGGATTATAAAATAGAATTAGTTGAATACATGTTTGAGTTTCTGAGCTTTAAATTTGATGATATGATCATTGTGCACCCTCTAGTGGATTAATTTAACAATACTATTTTGCCCTTGAAAAAAGATCTGAAACTGAAAATCAACATTTTAATTACAAATAAAAGATAGAGCATTATATTTTATATTATTTTACTTATATTTTATTTAGAGTTTATTATATTTACATTATATTAAATTTCTCTACTCTACAAGCAAAGAAAGGAAATATAGGCTTGTTGTGTTTTTTTAAAAGCATACTCCACTACCACTCCATCACCCCAAAAAGGAAACAAATCCTGGGCCTGTGGAATTAATTAAGTTAATTGGATTTATTAATTCAATTAAAGACTTTAAAAAATAAATACTGTCCCTCAATTGCTTAAAATTTTAAAAATCCTGTAACGTTTTTGTTTGAATTTATTTGCTATTAGTTTTAAAATGCTTGGTCACTCTTATATTTTCATTTTAATAATGTGTCATGGTAAGATGAAGTTTCCCAGTGGAGAAGCTTGGAAATGACTAGGTAAGAAGTTCACTTGATAAATGGGGAAAATTTCAGTGTATATTCATTAGTATGTGTTTTTGAAAAGTACTTGGCAACATTTCTTTATTCTTTCTTATTTCAAATTTTTATTTAAATTCTAGATAGTTAACATATGGTAAATTGGTTTCAGGTGTACAATTTAGTAATGCATCACTTACATATAACACCCCATGCTCATCCCAACAAGTGCCCTCCTTAATATCCATCACCCATCTAACCCATTCCCCACCCACCTTTCACCATCAACCCTCAGTCTGTTCTCTTATGGTTTCCTTTCCTCTCTTTTTTTCCCTTTCCCTATCTTTACCTGTTTTGTTTCTTAAATTCCACATGTGAGTGAAATCATATGGGATTTGTCTTTGACTGACTTATTTCACTTAGCATAATACACTCCAGCTCCATATATGTTGTTGCAAATGGCAAGATTTCATTCTTTTTGATGACTGAATAATATCCCATTATATATATATACCACCTCTTCTTTATACATTCATCGATTGATGGGCATTTGGATTCTTTCCATAGTTTGGCTATTGTTTTTTTGTTGTTGTTTTATTTTATTTTATTTTATTTTATTTTATTTTATTTTATTTTATTTTTATGTTACGTTATGTTATGTTATGTTATGTTATGTTATGTTATGTTATGTTATGTTATGTTTTATGTTATGTTATGTTATGTTATGTTATGTTATGTTACTTTATTTTACTTGTTTCAGGGAGAGCATAGTCAGGGAAGAGGGGCAGAGGGGGAGAGAGAGAGACAAAATCTTAAGTAGGCTCTACACTTAGCATGTAGCCTGATTCAGAACTCAACCCACAACCCTGGGCCATGACCTGAGCTGAAATCAACTGACTGAGCCACCCAGGCACCACCATAGTTTGGTTATTATTGATAATGCTGCTATAAACCTAGGGTGATATGCCCCCTCAATCAGTATTTTTGTATCCTTTGGGTAAACACCAGTGTAATTGCTGGCTTGTAAGTACTTCTATTTTTAACTTTTTAGGAACCTCAATACTGTTTTCTACAGTGGCTGCACCAGTTTGCATTCCCACAAACGGGGCAAGGGGGTTCCCCTTTCTCTGCTTCCTTGCCAGTATCTGTTTCCTGAGTTGCTAACATTAACCATTCTGACAGGTGTGAGGTGGTATCTCATTGTGATTTTGATTTGTATTGCCTTGATGATGAGTGATGTTGAGCATCTTTTCATGTGGATGTTAGCCATCTGTATATCTTTGGAAAAATGTCTGTTTATGGCTCTGCCCGTTTCTTAACTGGACTATTTGGTTTTGGGTGTTGAGTTTCATAAATACTTTATAAATTTTGGATACTAACCCTTTATCAGATATGTCATTTGCAAATATCTTCTCCTATTCTGTAGGCTGCCTTTAAGTTTTGTTGACTGTTCCTTTCGCTGTGCAGAAGCTTTTTATCTTGATTAAATCCCAATAGTTTATTTTTGCTTTTGTTTCCCTTGCCTCCAGTGACATGTTTAGTAAGAAGTTGCTACAGCTGATGTCAAAGAGGTTGCTACCTATGTTCTGTAGGATTTGGCTTCCTGTCTCACATTTAGGTCTTTCATCCATTTTGAATTTATTTTTCTGTTTGGTATAAAAAGTCATCTGGTTTCATTGTTCTGTATATTGCTGTCCAGTTTTGCCACCATCATTTGTTGAAGAGGCTGTCTTTTTTCCATTGGATATTCTTCCCTGCTTTGTTAAAGATTAGTTGACCATATAGTTGTGGGTCCATTTCTGGGTTTTCTGTTCTGTTCCATTGATCCATGTGTCTGTGTGCCAATACCATACTATCTGGTGATTGCAGCTTTGTAATATAACTGGACATCTGAAATTGTAATACTTCCAGCTTTGCTTTGCCTTTTCAAGATTCCTTTGGCTATTTGGGGTCTTTTGTTTTTCCATACAAATTTTACAATTGTTTGTTCTAGTTCTGTGAAAAATGCTGGTGGTATTTTGATAGGAGTTGCATTAAATGTGTAGATTTCTCGGGGTAGTATAGACTTTTTAACAATATTTCTTCTTCCAATCCATGAGCATGGAATATTTTTCCATTTCTTTGTGTTATCTTCAATTTCTTCCAGAAGTATTCCATAACTTTCAGTGTGCAGATATTTTACGTCGGCTAGGTTTATTCCTATCTGTCTTATGGTTTTTGGTTCAATTATAAATGAGATCAATTCTTTGATTTCTCTTTCTCCTGCTTCATTATTGACATATAGAAATGCAACAGATTTCTGTATGTTGATTTTCTATTCTACAACTTTGCTAAATTCACATATCAGTTCTAGTAATTTTCGGTGGAGTTTTTCAGTTTTTCTACATAGAGTAGCATGTTGTCTATGAATAGTGAAAGGTTGGTTTCTTCCTTGCCAATTTGAATGTTTTTTATTTCTTTTTGTTGTCTGATTGATGAGGCAAGACTACCATTACTATGGTAAATAACATTGGTGAGAGTGGACATCCTTGTCTTGTTAATGACTGTAGAGGAAAAGCACTGTTTTTTCCCATTGAGGATGATATTAGCTATGGGTTTTTCATACATGGCCTTTATGATGTTGAGGTATGTTCCTCTATCCCTACTTTGTTGAGGGTTTTTATGAATAATAGATGTTGTATTTTGTCAAATGCTTTTTCTGCATCTATTGAGAGGATCATATGGTTCTTGTCCTTTCTTTTATTAGTGTGATGCATCACATTGATGTGCAAATATTAAACCACACCTGCAGCCCAGAAATGAATCCCTCTTGATCATGGTGAATAATTCCTTTCATGTACTGTTGGATTTGATTTATGAGTATCTTGTTGAGAATTTTTGCATCTATGTTCATCAGAGATATTGGCCTTTGGTGGGGTCTTTGTCTGGTTTTGGAATCAAGGTAATACTTGCCTTATAGAATGAGTTTGGAAGTTTCTTTCTATTTCTATTTTTTTTTTTTTTTTTTTTTTTTTGGTGGGGGGAACAGTTTGAGAAGAATAGATATTAACTCTTCTTTAAATGTTTGGTAGAATTCCCCTGGGAAGCCATCTGGCCCTGGATTTTTGTTTGTTGGGAGATTTTTGATTACTGATTTAATTTCTTAACTAGTTACAAGTCTGTTCAGTTTTTTTTATTCCTTCCTGTTTGTTTTGGTAGTTTGTATGTTTCCAGGAATTTATCCACTTCTTCCAGATTGCCCAGTTCGTTGACATAAAATTTTTCCTAATATTCTCTTATAATTGTTTGATTTCTATGGTGTTGGTTGTGATCTCTTCTCTTTCATTTGTGATTTTATTTATTTGGGTCCTTTCTCTTTTCTTTTTGGTAAGTCTGGCTGGAGATGTATCAATTTTATTAATTTATTCAAAGAACCAGCTCTTAGTTTCATTGATCTCTTCTGCTGTTTTTGTTTGTTTCCACATCATTTATTTCTGCTCTAAGCTTTATTATTTCCCTTCCTTTTCTGGCTTTAGACTTTATTTGCTGTTCCTTTTCTAGCTCCTTTAGGTGTAAGGTTAGCTTGTGTATTTGAAACTTTTCTTGCTTCTTAAGGTAGGCCTGTATTGGTATACACTTCTCTTTTGACTACCTTTGCTACATCCCAAAGATTTTGAACTGTCATATTTTCATTTTCATTTTTCTCCATATATTTGTTTTATTTCTTCTTTAATTTCCTAGTTAACCCATTTGTTCTTTAGTAGGATATTCTTTAATCTCCATGTATTTGTGGTCTTTCCAGATTTTTTCTTGTGGCTGACTTCAAGTTTCATAGCATGGTGGTCTTCAAATATGCATGGTATGAGCTCAGTCTTTTTGTACTTGTTAAGGCCTGATTTGTGACCCAGTATGTGATGTATTCTGTACAATGTTCCATGTGAACTCAAAAAGGTGAATATTCTGCTGTGTTAGGATGAAATGTTCTGAATATATCTGTTAAGTCCATCTGGTCTAGTGTGTCATCAAAGCCATTTTTTCCTTGTTGTTCTGCTTAGACGATCTGTCCATTGTTGTAAATGGGGTGTTTAAAGTCCCTTCCTATTACTGTATTATTATCAATGAATTTCTTTATGTTTGTTATTAATTGATTTATACCTTTGGGTTCTCCCAAATTGGGAGTATAAATATTTAGATCTTATTAGATATATTCTTAGATATTATTCTTAGATCTTCTGGTTGGATAGATCCTTTACTTATGATATAGTGTCCTTCTTCATCACTTGTTACAATCTTTGGTTTAAAATCTAGTTTGTCTGATATAAGTATGGCTACTCTGGCTTTCTTTTGATGTCCATTAGCACGATAAATTGTTCTCCATCCTCTCACTTTCAACCTGCAGGTGTTTTTAGGTCTAAAATGAGTCTCTTGTAGGCAGCACAGCAATGGGTCTTATTTTTTTATCCATTCTGTTACCATATGTCTTTTGATTGGAGCATTTAGTCATTTTTACATTCAGAGTGATTATTGATAGATATGAATTTAGTGTCATTGTATTACCTGTAAAGTCACTGTTTCTGGAGATTTTCTCTGTTCCTTCTAATGTTTGGTGTTATTGGTCTTTCTTTCCCACTCAAAGAGTCCCCTTTAATATTTCTTGCAGGGTTGGTTTAGTGATCACAAACTCTTAGTTTTTGTTTGTCTAGGAAATTCTTTATCATTCCTCCTATTCTGAATGACAGTCTTGTTGGATAATGCATTGATGGCTGAATATTTTTCCCATTCGGCACATTGAATATATCATGCCACTCCCACTGCCCTGCCAAGTTTCTGTGGAGAGATCTGCTGCAAAACTTATTTGTCTTCCCTTGTAGGTTAATGACTTTTTTCCCTTCCTACTTTCAGGATTATTTCCTTATCTGTGTATGTTGCAAAGTTTACTACTATGTTTTACTGTTGGTCTCCTTTTGTTGATTTTGATGGGGGTTCTCTATGCCTTCTGGATTTCAATGTCTGTTTCCTTCCCCAGATTAGGGAAGTTTTCAGCTATAATTTACTCAAATAAACCCTCTTCCCCTTTTCCCCTCCTTCTTCTAGGACTCCTATGATACAAATATTATTATGCTTTATGGAGGCACTGAGTTCCCTAAGTCTATATTCATGATCCAATATTTTTCTCTCCTGCTTCTTTTCAACTTCATTCTTTTCCCTAATTTCATCTTCTATATCACTTATTCTTTCCTTAGCTTCTTCCATCCTTGTTGTCATTATACTGATCAGTTTTGCATCTCAGTTACAACGTTTTTTATTTTAGCTTGACTGGTTTTAATTTTCATCTCTGCAATAAGGGAATCCCTAGTGTCTTCTATACTTTTCTCAAGCTGAGGTAGTATCCTTATGATTGTTGTTTTAAATTCTAGTTCAGGCATATTACTTACATCTGTTTTGGTTAGATCCCTGGCTGCGACCTCTTCTTGTTCTTTCTTTTGGGATGAACTTTCCCATCTTAGCATTTGCCTAGATCTCTGTCTTCTGTTGTTAGGAAAGACCGTTACATTTCCTGCTTCTGAGTATAATGGCTATATTAAGAAGAGGTTATATACTGTCCAGGGCCTGGCACTTCAGAAAGTTTTTTTGGTGTATGCTGTGTGCACCCTGCTGTAGTGTCTTGGCTGCTTTTTCCCCTCAGATCAGTCCTCTGCAGAGTTTCTTCTTACCTGCAGTGGGGAGTGTTTGGACCTTATCCTGATGTGGCAAGTTTTAACCAGTTGGTTTTGGTCTGCTTGTTAGAAAAGCCAAGATCCTGTTCCCCCTAGAGCTAAAGCGTTGCATCACTCTATGGTCAGTAGACTTGGTGTATATGGAGGGTGAGGGGCTTGTGCTGGTCTTCTGGGGGAGGGGCCTGCTGCACTGGTTCTCAGGCTGACTTGCCCTCGTAGAGGTGCACCTGCAGGGCACAGTGGGGCAGGGTTGATGTAAGCAGCTTCAGCCTCCACTGGGAGTGCTGTGTTGCTCACTGAAATCTGTCTGTGCTGATGGGCGGGTGAAAATGGTGCCACCTCACTCTCTTGTCCCAGGAAAGGGGAGTTCACACATATCTCTTTTCAGCAAGCCCTCACATAATTGTGAACAATCTCTACTCTTGTGTTCCAGGCTTCCATCAGAACCCTGCCTTCACCTTGTCTGTGTCTGAGCTATCTGGTTCAGTGCTCCTGTGTTTTAGCTCAGGCATGTGGCTGGGTTTCCAAACTCTAAAATTTAGGGACATGCACTGATCTTTTAGGGAAAGTTCTCACTGCACTGTGGTTGGTGCCAGTTTGTCCCAGAAGTCACACAACCATGCAGGGTCTCAGAGTTTATGATAAAACACAGCCAAAAACTGACTTCCAGGTTAGCTGTCCTCAGCAGGTGCCTCGCTGCTATGCTAATTACTGGGACCTCTCAATGGTGCCACCATTTCTTTTGTCCTCCGAGAGGCAGTGCCACCTCTCCCAAATACACTCCAATAAGGGGAAATGTCTTTCTCAGTGCAACCCAAAGGATCCTCAAAGCACACTGTCTGCTCCTGGGCCTCTGTCCTCCTTCCCCACAGGAGCATCACTAAGCCTGCCAGGCATGATTCCAGCAATGGTGCAGACTTCTAAAACTTCAGACTTTGAGTTCTGCTGCTTGTAAAAACTTACAATAATCAGCCCCTTTCATTTTCCCAGTGAATGCTTTTGGGGAAGTGTTTTTCTTGTGCAATCCCCTGTATGCTGCTTTCTCTCTCTCCCCTCTCTCTGTGATCAGGGCTCCCTCCCCTCTACAGCACCTACAATTCATTTCTGCCCCAACAACTCTCCACAGTTCCTATCTTCCACTATGTGGCCATTTTTCTCCCTCTAGATGTGCAGATTGTCTCAGTCCTCAGACCAATTACTTGCGTGTTCAGAATGATTTTATATTTATCTGGCTGTGTTCAAGGAATGAGGCAAGCATAGGGTCCCCCTACTACTCTGTCATCTTTGCAACGTTTCTTTAATGGTTGATTCATTTGTGTTTTAAAAACAACAACAACAAAATAATTTCACACTTAGAGAAAGGTTGCAAGAATCATAGTTTTCTGGAATACCTTTCCCTTAGTTTCCCCAAATATTAACATTTTACTACATTACTTATTTGCTTTGTTTCCTATAAATTTTTTCTAAATTGTTTAAAAGTAAATTCAGATATGATGTCCCTTTTGATACTTCAGTGCTGTTTTTTTGTTTTGTTTTGTTTTTTTCTGGCACATACCCACAGTACAAGTATCAAACAAAAATCAGGAAATTAACACTGAAAAAATACTATTCTAATCTATATAACTTATTCATACCTGAGCAACTGTCCCAAAAATGTTCCTTTTAACAAAAAAGAATCCAAGGTTATAATCCAAGATAGCAAAGAAGTGATGGTTAGTACCTGTCAATGCATTATATAAGGAAGCAGATGTTGTCAGTTGGTCCCATTATTGGCTATGTTAATTTATTTGGTTATCTACTGTAAAGTTATTAATTTTACTCTTTATAAGAAAAGCGGTCTTGCAGGTAAATACTTCAAGATGATGTTAATACCCTGCTTTCTTCAAATTTCATCCATGTTTTTACCATCCATTGATGATGCTTGCCTGAATCAATTATTAGCATTTGGTAATCACTACTTTCATTATTCCTTATACATTTATTATTTGGCCTTCTACAGTATCAAAGAGCTTTTTTCCTCCTCCCCATTTATTTGTAGTCATTCTTTTGTAATTACTATCAGCAAGAATTCATGGATTCTTCCTTTATTTTATTGTTAATCATTCCTTTTATCAGGGTTTTTGTTATTGTTGTTTTGTTTGGTTTGGTTTATTTATTTATTTTTGGTTTTGTTTTCAATGCTTAAACTGTCCCAGATTTGACCAATGGGAGTACTTTCAAGCTGGCTCCCGAGCTCTTTTTGACATGCTCCATTATTCTTTTAGTACTTCTTGGCTTTATGGCACAAACTGTTCCAAGCACATACTCAGTTTGTCAGCCTTGGGCTCACTCACCTCTCCAATGAACTCCGTCTGGTTCCTTTTGGTAGAGAATGGTATTTAGAAAACAAGATCTGGGTACTAGAGTGCTGGATGTGCTTATTGCTACTGGGATATCATTTTTCCTAGGCTCCCAGAAGACAGAGCTAGAAAATAAATACACACACACACATGCACATAAATATACAGAGATTTTCCTTACTCTTTTTTTGCAGCTGTATAGCACTCTGTTGTGTGATCCACCACAGTTTATTCAACTACTGTTCCCTGAATTGGTATTTATGTTATTTTTAATGTTTTTTCAATTACAAACAATGCATCAATGAATAACTTTCTGCCTATGTATTTTCATATAACAGAGGTGGGAGTGTATCTTCAGGGTAAAATCCTGGATGTCAGATTGCTGGGTCAAAGGTAAATTCAGATATAGTTATGCTAGCTATTGCTAAATTCTTCTCCCTAGTGGTTGTGCCAATTTGCATTCCTACTAGCAATGTGGGAGAGTCTATATTTTCTTACAACCTGCCCATGAAAGTATGTTAATTTTTGCCAATCCTTATAGTGAAAAATGCCATGTCACTGTAGCCTTAATAGGCATTTTTCTTCACACAAGTGAGGTTGAACATCTTTTCACGTCCTTAAGGGCCACTGTTACATCTTTTGTAAATGGTCTATTCATGTCTTTGACCATTTGAATGGGGTTTTCTGTTTCAAAAAATAAAATTTAAAGATGTATTTGGGGAGCACATTCTAACTGCTAGATACAGCTTTAGCTGCTACAGTTATGATGGACAAAATCACTTCCAAAAGGTTTACTCAGCATAATTGCATCTGAAATTGAAATACAACAATGTTTAAATCCTTGGTTGCTGATCATTCTGCTAGGTTGAAATAGTTTCCAAAAAATCCAAAATCCTATAGATCCATTCACATTACCCAAACATATTTTAAGTAAAGATCCACTTTACAGCTTCTCATTGAAGTGACAAAAGGATTACATCAAGGAGCTTAGTCATTGCTTTGGGCAATGTGTTAGAAGACCTGGAGAATACAGAAGGAAAAAGCTTTCAAGAAAACATGCAAATACTGTTTGAAAGAAAGTAACACCATCTTTTAATTGTTTTCTTTTCTCATACAGTTATATATCTTCCGGATGATCCACTTAGCAGACAGCTCTGGGCAGACAGATGGTTTCTCTCAATGTGTCACACACTGCAGTTTTCCACAATGGTGGCATCAGGCCTTTTATAACTTTTTCACCTTCAGCTGCCTCTTCATCATCCCTCTTCTCATCATGTTAATCTGCAATGCAAAAATCATCTTCACCCTGACACAGGTCCTTCATCAAGATCCCCACAGTATGTATTCCTTAGACTCAATGTTAATTGTGGGCAAACAGGTTTCAAACAGCAATATTCAAAGCAGAGTGACATGCACTATGTGCCAGACACTGTTCTAAGCAGTTTACATACATTAGCTCAGTTACTATTCATACTCACCCTATGAGGTAATACTTTTATTATACTTTTACTATCCCTAATTTACAGATGAGGTCATTTGGTATCTCCCAATGTTCTAAATTTGTACCATGAAATTAAGAATGAAAGAACAACTACATTAGTTTACCCAGTATAAGCATTGGCAAATTGCTCCTGCTGGGCCACTATAACACCATACCAAACACCTGATTTCTATAATATTGCAAAGTATACCTCGTTAAATGGTGGCCAAGAGAATCGTTAAAGTTCAGCTGTTCTGTTTCATACTCAAATCCCCTATTCCACACAACATAACTGGGCTTGTGTTGTGTGTGTGTGTGTGTGTGTGTGTGTACATTGGTGTGTGAAATACTGTTGTAACTGACACTTTTATCTGAATTTTCACAGCTGTGGTTGTGCCTTTTTTGCTTCAGTAATCTGGTACATTCCCAAAAACTAAAATTTATGAATTTGCAAAGTAAACATGGCTATGTCATCATAACATCCAAAAGACATGTTATCAGTGACATAATGCGTAAGTTATACCTGGTACAACTTAATAGGAAAATCATCTTAATTACTGTAGTGTGATTACTCTCAGCATATTTTTTTCTAAAGGAAATAATTATGGTGATGCTCTATAATAGAAACTTGGGCAGTTCCCAGCACAAAATGATATTTGATTCTTATTAAAAAGTATACTGCAAAAACAACAAAAACAATTTGCCTTCAAAATCTTATCCTAGAGAAATTCAGTTCTATAAGGGATATCTAAGGACACATAGAGAATAAGAAGATAGATCCCAAATAGGGCTGAATCTGAAGAAACGTGAGGTAGGCAGAAGCAGAAAAACAAAACAGCAGAGGCAAAGGGCAATAGTTAAATATTATTAACATAGATTTAGTTACTTAATCTTTTATTTACTCAACCAGTATGTATTAACTACTCAATATTGCTAGAAATGATGATAGATGTGGATACCATGGTGAATAAAACAGGCCAGTAAACTATTCCACTTTCCTGGAGTCCACCATCTAGCAGAAAAGATAGTAAAACAATAAACCAATCATGAAATGTGATGATATTTCAAAAGAGGGAGAAATACAGTGTGTTATAGGAGGATCAATATTTTTTCAAATCTAGCCCCCGTGCTAAGCCAAGATTTTTTTTATTAAAGTATTTATCCCTACTGATTTTTTTATTACTTATGTCATTAAAGTTTACATATATTGAAGATTAAATGAAATAATGTATGAAAAGAACAAGGTCCATAGCAAGGTACAGAGTAAACGGTAATTACGTTTGTATGACAAAAATCTATAACCAATCTGTATTCAATGAACTATCGACTTTAACATTTCTAGTTAAAAATTGATTTTATAATTAAAACATCATGCATATAAATGTTTTCTTCCATATTTCCACTCTTTTGTGATCAATGAACAAGAAGGTGCAAACTTCACACAGACACCACACGTATCACACACACACCAGACACACAAAACACACACACACCATACAGTAAGCACATATATACCACACAGGCAACATACCCCCAGACACACACACACCACATACACCATGCACACACGCACACACACCTGCGAACTTTAAGTGATGCATTGGTATGAAAAGTGAAATTTTTTTGAATATCATAGAACATGGTTGAGAAAGACAATCTTGGACAACACACTTTCATCCATGCGTGATCCTCATTATCCTTACTGTCAGAGATATTTCAGTAAGTATAATGCTGTGTGAACAGATAATTCAATTCAGCTCAACTTTATGTTTATATATTTTTTTAATTTATATTTTAAGAGTTTGAGTACTTTCACACTTCAAATCCAAATTAGTTTGGTGGAAACTTACTTTAAAAAAATTTTTTTACATTTATTTTATTTTTTGAGAGACATATAGAGACATAGCACAAGTTGGGAAGGGGCAGAGAGAGAAGGAGACACAGAATCCGAAGCAGGCTCCAGGCTCCGAGCTGTCAACACAGAACCCAATGCGGGGCTCGAACTCACAGACGGTGAGATCATGACCTGAGCCAAAGTTGGACACTTAACCAACTGAGCCACCCAGGTGCCCCTGATGGAAACTTATTTTTAAGAGCACTGTCATCTTTAATCTTTTCTATTCATTATGTGACATAACAGTGGAAAACCTGAAACATTAACATCCTTTTCAAACAAATTACCGTTATTAAAAATATTGGAAATGTGTTCTTATTCCAGTAATTAGTTTGAATTAGTGATTCTCTCTTCCTTTTTTGTCCATTTTGGTTTTATAATAAAACTGGTCTTTAAACACCTACTTTTTTCTCTATCTCACAGAATTACAACTGAATCAATCTAAGAACAATATACCAAGAGCTCGGCTGAGGACCCTAAAGATGACAGTTGCATTTGCCACTTCATTTACTGTCTGCTGGACTCCCTACTATGTCCTAGGAATTTGGTACTGGTTTGATCCTGAAATGTTAAATAGGGTGTCAGATCCAGTAAATCACTTCTTCTTTCTTTTTGCTCTTTTAAATCCATGCTTTGATCCACTTATATATGGATATTTCTCTCTGTAATTGGTAGAATACGCAGGAAGTCATGTGAAGAAGAGCATGGTAGTGAATTTCATCAAATGAGAATAATAAACACAAAGGTTGCAGCGTTTTTATATAAAAACAGAGTTTAATGTTAACATTCTTATTCTTTTAGACATCACATTGTCAGAAATTCAAATATAAAGAAAAAATACAAAGAAAAAGAAAATTCAAGAAAAATAAAATATTACCTCATAATCATAAACTGAACTAATTTCTGCCCTTTCTGAACTCCTATGTTATATAGATTTCTTATCATTTTCTCCCTAATAATGTGTAAATTTTTAAAAGAGCCATGGCCTAAGGCAAAGAGATTCCAAAAAGTAAGGCTCAGAAACCACAGCACAGTCTTAACCTAGGCATGCCTTTGAGAGTTTTATTCCAAGGGCTTAGCAGCAATTATATCTTATACTACAATAATATGCAAAGCACAGACAGAGTATTTCCCCTGCCCATAAGATCAATCTTCCCTCCTCTGGTTAAAAAAAAAAAGTGCAATGGATCTAATTTTTTCTTTGATTCCAAAAACATCTGAAGTTTGAATTATTCAGCAACCAACCCACCATCCATTCCAACCACCTGACAAGACTTACAAGTAGCTCTCCTTCATCCCGGTCTTGAGACAGCATGAAGTGCCTTCATAGAAACGGCAAGTGTAGAAGGATTCATATTTGGACAGGGGTTAGAACATTCCTCTAGGCTGCATAATCAGTGGAGTTTGTGGTAATTGTACTAATATAACACTGTTTTTAAATACAATCAAGAAGAGACCTATACTGATCATGTCTTATACATAATATGCCCTCTGTTTTAATAGGAGAGATTTTTTTCTATCTTCCGATTTTACTGAATCTATAATCCACAAGTCACTAAGAAAAATAAATAATCAAATGCACAAGTGAAAAGATACTTGATACATCAGAGGAACACTGAAAATTACAGTTTCAATATATACAAGTCAACGGAGCCAACAAAGTATTGAAAATAGATAAAGAAAAACTCTGTAAATGTGTAACTAACACCTACTGATATTCACATTAAGTGGTATCATTTTCAAAATATGTGGGCACAATACCTCTTTTTATTCAGGCCTATTTCTATGTTCCATTAAAGAAGGAAAAGGATAAAAATTATGAGACTCTAATATACATTATGAGAAAAGCTTATAAGGGACTTTAAAGTAATTCAGGTACCATTTAATTTCTTTTTTAAAAATAGGTAAAATAGGGGCACCTGGGTGGCTCAGTTGGTTAAGCACTCAACTCTTGATCTCGGCTCAGGTCATTATTTCCTGGTTTGTAGGATGAAGCCCCGCATCAGGCTCCCCACTAACAGTGCAGAGCCTATTTGGGATTCTTTCCCTCTCTCTCTTAATCTCCCCTGGTCATGTGAGCGCACGCGCGCTCTCTCTCTCTCTCAAAATAAATAAACTTTTGAAAAAATAGGTAAAATACCATTACATTCATATGAGATATTTAGTGCCACTCAAAGATGAAATGTAATTTCAAAATTTCCAGTGCACATGAAATTGTGGAAAGTAAATTACTAATTAGACTAATGACGGTCTTTACTTATTTTGCTCTTCTGCTCACACATACTTTTCAGTGCAGTTGTGTGTGTGTGTGTGTGTGTGTGTGTCCAATCACACATTATTTTCTAATTCCACTTCAACTGATCCTGTTTGTTACCATTGACCTCCTTCCTTCTACTCTTTCATTCATATCTTCTTTTTTACTAAGCCCATACCTTTAATTAATCAATCCATGTACGAACTCTACAGTTGAATCGGGCAAGGCTCAAAATTTGTAACATGCTAAAATACTCAAGGTTAACTTTTAAGGCATGTATATTGACATCAAGATTTTATGGTTCTACTAGATGACACAATAATATCTGTAAGTTACAATAAAACCAATCTTCTCCCTTAATCTTTATAATATACTTATTCCTAAATTGATAACAATTCTTACTTCCAGATTTAAAGGCAAAAACAACACGTATATACACAATATAATTTAAGGGCTTTATTAGACATGTGTTTAATGAACACACATGTTAGCTTTGCTCTTAGATGTTTAAGAAACTGTTCTATTTAGATATGTTCTCAGGCATTTTTTGATACATTAGCTAAAGGGCTATTCAAAATTTGGTGCAGGGGTCTTTAACCTATGGTCCATGCACAGAACTGTATTTCAATACAACTGCTTTTATTTCTGTTTATATTATTTTATGAATTTAAAAACATTATCCTGAAAGGGCTATCTAGGCCAAACCAGACAGCCAAAGGAGCTCATGTGACAAAAAAGATTAAGAATTCCTCATTGATTTTGTATAAGGAAATTTATTATGATAAAAGTGTCTCAGAACATATTCATTTGTTTATATGCATGCATAGTAATGTTAATATTGAACTGGATTGTTTCAATTTGGTTACTTACCATTTGAGACTTAGAAATCTCTCAAGGCTCAATATGTAATGAAAAACTTTGCAGAAGGAAGTAAATTATACAAATATTGTGGCCCATAAATTATAATATGAATATGGATTTAAATTAAAATTTATAGCCCAGGGCACTTGGGTGGCTCAGTCAGGTAAGTGTCCAACTTTGGCTCAGGTCATGATCTCACAGTCCATGGGTTCGAGCCCTGTGTCAGGCTCTGTGCTGACAGCTCAGAGCCTGGAGACTGCTTCTGATTTCATGTCTTCCTCTCTATCTCACCTCCCATGCTTGCACTCTGTCTTTCGCTCAAAAATAAACAAACATTAAAACAAAATGTATAGCTATAAAAGGTAAATGGGGCTTTAAATTAAAGACATACCATTCAACAGAATATTCAACATTTGGTACTTTAGTTATTTACTCTATCTCCAATCATCATAAGAGATGAGGAGTCCTTGTAAAAAAAAAAAAAGAAAAAAAGAAAAGAGGATATATTCTGTAGAATGAATCCACTGTATCAGATAATTAAGATTCTATGTTGGTTGTCTCCTCCTGGCTACAATTTGGGTTTCCTCTTGCAATTCAATTTACTAAAGAAATGACATAAATGAATTAACAATGAATTGGAAAAAAAAAAGACTGCACTAATTCAATTTCAGCCTAAGAAACAGAACTATAACAGCTAAGAAAGAAAAAAAAAATACTGGAAGAGGAGTGGGTACCATAATTATATTATCTCAGTTAAAATACATTTAGAATTTCATCTATTTTACCTTTAGCCTACTTTCAAATGTTGAACCAATTTCTTGAGCTTGTCTACTTAGTATAAATTGTGTCCATAGGAAACTAAATAAAAGAGTAAGGTTGACTTTAATCTCTAATTAAAATTAATTTATTTAGGGGCGCCTGGGTGGCTCAGTTGGTTAAAGCATCTGACTCCAGCTCAGGTCATGATCTCATGGTTTGTGAGTTTGAGCCCCACATTAGGCTCTCTACTGATGCATGTGTAGAATGTGTAGAATGCATGTGTAGAAACAATAGAAGAATATATGTATTGATATATTTATCCCTGAGTGATTTTTTTTTAAATCATCTTTCTCGTGAATTCCTATAATTCCAAACTTCCCAAATGAACATAGATAGACTTTGCAACGAGAAGAAAAATCATAAATGTTATATGTGTGTTTGTATGAATTTTACATATCACTATTTCAGTCAGAATGCTTTCTGCTGTAATAAGAAACGTCAGACCAGAAGTGACATGTTTTCATCTCATAATACAGGATGTTCATAGGTAAGCATGTAGAATTGGTGAATTCAGAGCTTTGAGTTATTTTCTCTGCTTCCACTAGGCTTTACTTTCATGATTAGAAGTTAGTTGTCACCATTCTAAGCCTCCAAGTCAGAAAGAAAGCATGGCTTCTCATCAAGCATTTTTCCTTCCCAGAACTTTCAGCAACTTCTTGTTAAATTGGCTAGAACTGTAGTGCACCTGGGTGGCTTAGTCGGTTGAATGTCTGACTCCGGCTCAGGTCATGATCTCGTGGTTCATGAGTTCAAGCCCCGTGTCGGGCTCTGTGCTGACAGCTCAGAACCTGGATCCTGCTTCAGATTCTGTGTCCCCCTCTCTCTCTGCTCCACCCCTGCTTGTGCTCTATCTCTCTCTGTCTTTCAAAAATGAATAAACATTAAAAAAAATTTGTTTAAATTGGCTAGAACTGTAACACATGACCAGTTCTAACCCAACCATGAGCAAAGGAGAGGGGGATTACTTTAAACACCTTAAGGGTATGTTTCATTTTAGGGAAGCAGGGCTCTTTTCTCTGAATGTTTAGCTACCTGATAACAAAAATAAAGAATGAAGTTCATTCTCTCTCTGCCTCTCTATCTCCTGTCTCTCTCCTGAGAGCAGAAGGGAAATGTGGAGGTCAGAAAATAGCAGTAAATTCCACTAGTAAAATAAAACTGAAATTATGTATACAATAAAATTTAAATCACATAATTTAATACAAAGCATTAAAGACTAAATACAGCTATTGGAGCATAGTAATTGCCTAGTAACTGTAGCCCTAAGGAGAAAGAACAGATTTTATTGTTTTTCACAATCTAAATCCAAACATTTTAAACTCTACTAGTTGGAATCTTCAATAGAAGTACAGGGTGGCTTCCGCCCAATTATTTACTTTCTTGGTAACTCTTGGTCCCTGTTTTTTATTTGTCTGTTTTTATAATTCATTTCATTGGGTAAGAAATTTTCAGAAATTTTTCAAATTCAGAAAATACTTCAGATCCAGAAAATAATTGTCAAATAAATTAATAGCTAAGTATGTGGCAATCTGAAGCATATTTCCCAAAAAGCTAATAAAACTTAGCTCCAAATTCCTTACTTATTCTGTTCCCTCCTCAGGCCCTGGATGTTTTTCTTATCATTTTTCTAATATTTATTTATTTTTGAGAAAGAGAGAGAGAGACAGAATTGGAGAGGGGCAAAGAGAGAGGGAGACAGAGAATCTGAAGCAGACTCTAGGCTTCGAGCTGTCAGCACAGAGCCCAACACAAGGCTCAAATGCACAAACCATGCGATCATGACTGCAGCCAAAGTCAAACACTCAACCGATTGAGCCTCCCAGTCACCCCCATTTTTCTTATCATTATCAAGTGATGTCCTTTCATTTTCTGATAGCTGCACATCATCCCTTGATCATTCATGAAAACTGTCACTGGAAGGGCCAAGATGGCAGAGCGGCATGGAAGTTCTCTGCTTCGCTCATTCCTGAAATGCAACTAGATTGGCACCAACCATTTTGCACACCTAGAAAACTGATCTGAGGATTAACACAACAGTCTGTACAACTTGAACCACAAGTGAACTCGATAGGTACATGGCACAGAGAGGTGAACTGGGGGAGAGAGAAGCCACAGAGGGTAGGGAGCTGTTTTTATGGAGAGAGGTCACAGAAAGGGGGGAGAGTACAGGAAAAACATTCCCCCTGAAAGTAGCTGAAGAGAAAGGGAAAGAGTAGAAACACCCACAAGTGAAGAAAGGGAAAATGGAGAAAGGAGAGGGTTTCAATACCATTTGGACGCTATAAACAGGAGAGAGCAATCAGTATTGAGTCCACAGCTTAATACCTGGTGTGCTACAGTGGGAAGGGTGAATCCCCAGGAACGGGCAGCAACATCGAGGGGTCCACAGGCCACACAGGAAGAAGCAGTTCCCCTGCTAGAGAAGCATTTGGTAGAGGCTGTACAGCCACATCACAGGCAAAGGTCCGAGCACATATTCACGTTTGCTGGTATTGGAACAAAGACACTAGGGTGCAGTGAAACCTGATGCCAGTTTTGTGTTGTGATTTACCATAATCCCTGAATGAATGAATTCACCCCAAGAGAAAGAACAGGAACAGATATAAGCAAGATGTCTGGACTAGGTTGAAAAAAGCATAGATTCCCTTTTTGCAGAGATAAAAGAAGTAAAATCTAGTCAGGAAGAAATTAAAAGTGCTATAACTGAGAGGCAACCTTGAATGGATACCAGTGCAGCAAGAATGGATGAAACAGAGTAGTGAATCAGTGATATAGAGGACAAACTTACGAGAAAAATGAATCAAAAAAAGAGGGAATCTAAGGCAAAATACCATGATATAAGAATTAGAGAACTTAGTGACTCACTAAAAAGGAATAATACCTAAATCATAGGGGTCCCAGAACATGAAGAGAGAGAAAAGGGGTAAAAGGTTTATGTAAGCAAATCATAGTGTAAAACTTTCCTAACCTGGGGAAAGACACATACATCAAAATCCAAGAAGCACAGAGAACTCCCATTAGATTCAACAAAAACTGACCATCAACAAGGCATATCATAGTCAAATTCACAAAATACACGGATAAGGAAAGAATTATGAGAGCAGCAAATTCCTTAACCTATAAGGAACACAGATCAGGTTTGCAGGAGACCTATTCACAGAAACTTGGCAGGCCAGAAAGGAGTGGCAAGATATATTCAACATGCTGAATCAGAAAAACATGCAGCCAAAAATTCTTTATCCAGTAACGCTGTCATTCAAAATAGGAGAGATAAAGAGCTTCCCAGACAAACAAAAACTAAAGGAGTTCATGACCACTGAAAAATCCCTGCAAGAAATTTTAAGGGGGACTTTCTGAAGGGAGAAAAGATGAAAAAAAAAAAAAGCAAAAAATACCAAAAGCAACAAAGACTAGGAAGGGCCAGAGAAGACTGCAAGGAACTCCAACTCTACAGGCAACACAATATATCATCCAGTACTCACTCTAAATGTCAATGGACTAAATGCTCAATCAAAAGACATGGGGTATCAGATTGGATTAAAAACAAAACAAAACAAAACAAAAAAACCCAAGATCAATCTATATGCTATTTACAAGAGACCCATTTGAGACCCAAAGACATCCTCAGATTGAAAGTAAGGGGATGGAGAACCATGTATCATGCTAATGGTAGCCAAAAGAAAGCTGGCGTAGCCATGCTTCTATAAGGCAATCTAGATTTTAAAATAAAGATTTTAGAAGAGATGAGGAAGGGAAGATAAAACCAGCAGAAGATGGGAAATTATAAAGATTAGAGCAGAAATCAATGCTAGCGAAATCAAAAAAACACTAGAACACATCAACGAAACCAGGAGCTGGTTCTTTGAAAGAATTAACAAAATTGATAAGCCCCTCGCCAGTTTGATCAGAAAGAAAAAAGAAAGAACCCAAATAAATAAAATCAAGAATGAAAGGGAGAGATCACAATCAACACTGCAGAAATACAAATAATAATAAGAGAATATTATGAGCAATTATATGCCAACAAATCGTGCAATCTGGAAGAAATGGACAAATTCCCAGAAACATATAAACTACCAAATTGAAACAGGAAGAAATAGAAAATTTGAACAGACCCATAATTAGTAAAGAAATTGAATTAGTAATCAAAAATCTCCCAACAAACAAGAGTCCAGGGCTGGATGGCTTTTCAGGGGAATTCTACCAAACATTTAAGGAAGAGTTAACACCTATTCTTTTAAAGATGTTCCAAAAAATAGAAATGGAAGGAAAACTTCCAAACTTACTCTATGAAGCCAGCATTATCTTGATTCCAATACCAGACAAGGACCACACTAAAAAGGAAAACTACAGACTAATTTCCCTATGAACATGGATTCAAAAATTCTCAACAAGATACTAGCCAACTGGAGGCAACAATACATTAAAAGAATTATTCACTATGCGGAGCCTGGGCGGCTCAGTCAGGTAAGTGTCTGACTTCATCTCAGGTCATAATCTTGTGGTTGGTGGCTTTGAGCTCCACGTCAGGCTCTGTGCTGACCTTGCAGAGCCTGGAGCCTGCTTCGGGTTCTGTGTCTCCCTCTCTCTCTGCCCCTCCCCCACTCATGCTCTGTCTCTCTCTGCCTCTCAAAAATAAATAAAAATGTTAAAAAAAATTTTTTTTAAAGTTATTCACCATGATCAACTGGGATTTATACCTTAGATGCAGGGCTGGTTCAATATCCACAAATCAATCAATGTGATAATAAAAGAAAGGACAAGAACCACATGATCCTCTCAAAAGATGCAGAGAAAACATTTGACAAAATACAGCATCCTTTCTTGATAAAAAAAACCTCAGGAAAGTAGAGATAGAAGGATCATATCTCAAGATCATAAAAGCCATATATGAAAGACCCACTGCTAATATCATCCTCACTGGGAAAAAACTGTGAGATTCCCCCTTAAAGTCAGGAACACAACTGTGATGTCCACTCTTGCCACTGTTATTCAACATAGTATTGGAATTCCTAGCCTCAGCAATCAGACAGCACAAAGGAATAGAAGGCATCCAAATCGGCAAGGAGGAAGTCAAACTCACTCTTCATGGATGACAAGATACTCTATATGGAAAACCCAAAAGATTCCACCAAAAAACTGCTAGAACAGATCCATGAATTTATCCTAGTCACAGGATCTAAAATCAATGCACAGAAATCAGTTGCATTCCTATACACCAATAATGAAGCAGCAGAAAGAGAAATCAAGGAATCCATCCCATTATAATTGCACCAAAAACCAAAAATACTTAGGACTAAACCTAACCAAAGAGGTGAAAAATCTATACACTGAAAACTACAGAAAGCTTATGAAAGAAGTTAGACACAAAAAATGGAAAAATATTCTATGCTCATGGATTGGAAGAACAAATAGTGCTAAAATATCAATACTACCAAAGCAGTCTACATATTTAATGCACTCCCTATCAAAATAACGCCAGCATTCTTCACAGAGCTAGAACAAATAATCCTAAAATTTGTATGGAACCAGAAAAGACCTCGAATAGCCAAAGCAATCCTGAAAAAGAAAACCAAAGCTGGAGGCATCACAATCCTGGACTTGAAGATGTATTACAAAGCTGTAATCATCAAGACAGTAGGATACTGGCACAAAAACAGACACTCAGATCAATGGAACAGAATAGAGAACCCAGAAATGGACCCACATGCGTATGGCCAACTAATCTTCGACAAAGCAGGAAAGAATATCCAATGGAATAAAGACAGTCTCTTCAGCAAATCGTGTTGGGAAAACTGGATAGCAACATGCAGAAGAATGAACCTGGACCATTTTCTTACACCATACAAAAATAAACTCAAAATGGATGAAAGACCTTAACGTAAGGCAGGAAGCCATCAAAATCCTTGAGGAGAAAGCAGGCAAAAACCTCTCTGACCTCAGCCACAACAACTTCTTACTCAACATGTCTTCAGAGGCAAGAGAAACAAAAGCAATAATGAACTATTGTGACCTCAACAAGATAAAAATCTTCTGCACAGCAAAGGAAACAATCAGCAAAACTAAAAGGCAACTGACAGAATGGAAAAAGATATTTGCAAACGACCTATCAGATAAAGGGTTAGTATCCAAAATCTATAAAGAACTTATCAAACTCAACAACCAAAAAACAAATAATCCAGTGAAGAAATGGACGAAAGACATGAATAGACACTTTTCCAAAGAAGACATCCAGATGGCTAACAGACACATGAAGAAATGCTCGACATCCTCACCATCAGGGAAATACAAATCAAAACCACAATAAAACACCACCTCACACCAGCCAGAATGGCTAAAATTAACAACTCAGGCAATGACAGATGCTGGCAAGGATGCAGAGAAAGAGGATCCCTTTTGCACTGCAGATGGTAATGCCGACTGGCGCAGCCACTCTGGAAAACAGTACTGAGGTTCCCGAAAAAAATTAAAAACAGAACTACCCTATGACCCAGAAATTGCACTACTAGGTATTTAACCAAAGGATGGAGGTGTGCCGTTTTGAAGAGGCACATGCACCCCAATGTTTATAGCAGTACTATTGACAATAGCCAAGATATGGAAAGAGCCCAAATATTCATTTTCAGATGAATGGATAAAGAAGATGTGGTGTGTGTATATATATATATGTGTATGTGTGTATATATATATGTGTATATATATATATACATACACACACACACACACACACACACACACACACACACAAATGGAGTATTACTCGGCAATCAAAAAGAATGAAATCTTGACATCTGCAACAACGTGGATGAAACTAAAGGGTATTATGCTAAACAAAATAAGTCAGTCAGAGAAAGACAAATATCATATGATTTCACTTATATGTGGAATTTAAGATACAAAACTGATGAAGATAAGGGAAGGGAAGAAAAAAATATATAAAAGCAGAGAGGGGTCAAAACATAAAAGACTCTTAAGTATAGAGAAAAGTGAGGGCACTGGCTGGGGTTGTGGGTAGGGGGGATGTGCTAAACGGGCAAGGAGCATTAAGGAGGATACTTGTTGGGATGAACACTGGGTGTTATATGTAGAGGATGAATCATTGGATTCTACTCCTGAAATCATTATTGCACTGTATGCTAACTAACTTGGATGTAAATTAAAAAATAATAATCATCATAATAAAAAAAGAAAACAGTCACTGTACTAAAGCAGTGCTGAGCCCCCATCTGAATAACCATTCTGTGTGGAAATTCCACTTTTCATCAGTCTAGTACATTTTTAATTCCCCTGAAAGGGAAAAGGGGTAATTTTTTAAGAACTTGAGGAGAAAGCCCAGCATCTTGAGTGGAAGTGGACAGTGATGAAATCCTACACCTATTAACTTCCTAGCTGAGACACTCTTCTTAGTTCTCTGAAACCATGCCTCCCTAGTTTTCTTCCTATCTTACTCACTGTTGTTTCTCAGTTTCATTTTGTGTTCCTTCTCTTCTACCTAATATATATATGGACTCAGAACTAGGGATTCTTGGTTTGTCTATCTTCCCTACCATGTAAGGGTGTGTGTGTGTGTGTGTGTGTGTGTGTGTGTGTGTGTGTGTTGGCCTACACACACATGTAGAAAGCAGGAGTTAGAGGAAGCAGGGTAGAGCAGTGCAAAATGTGGTCATAGGTCTGGCAGCACACACATCATCAGGGAACTTGTTAGAAATGTAAATTCTCAGGCCCTGCCCAGGCATACCGAAGCAGAAATTGTGGGGTCCAACAATCTGTGCCTTAACTGGCAAGTCAGGTAATTCTGATGTGTGTGAAGTTTGATAGCTGCAGGGCTAAAGTTTCTAGCTACCAAATCAAAGATGAGAAAACAAGTCAAAGATGAGAAGGAGGAGGATCTGACATTGTTTCAGTCAAGAAGAAAAGGTATAAATGTGACAACATAGTTCAGGAAGCCACTGTGTCTGATGGTGAACAGTCACTGTGGTTGAATTTGGATCTCTGGAATAGGGCTCTGAATGTCTTCTGTCACAAAAGGGCTTTTTATGGAGGTGCCTTTATCCTCCAATTTGGGAGGAACCTGATGTGTTTACAGTATATTGTCTAGAAAGCCACAAGGATGTGGAGCCCCACTTAGGGATTTTTAGGTTTGTCATCTGTTTTCTATCAATAATAGCAGAAGGTTAAACTTAGGAGCATCACTTATTACATTTTATTTCCAGTCACTATTGCATAAGTAGTTAAATCAAACCAGAAAATAGTCTTGCAAAATTATATTTCAGCTGTTAATCTATGATTTGTCTACTGCTCTGTAGGCAATATTTTTAAAATATTTCAGGAAAATCTGATATGCACATATCCTAACTCATACAGCATTTAAGAGAATAATTATTCACATTTTGAAAAGGCTTATTTCCTTCACAAAGGAATTCCTCTGGGTTCTTCTATATAGTTACCTTCGAGCCAGTTCAAATGTTACTGCAACACCTTTGGGCAAAGAAGCTTGCCTCAGAATTCAGGAGGTTGGCTGCTTTCCAACTATGTTCATGGAGACCTGACCCGGGGACTGAGTATTTCCTATTCTTTCTGATAATCATGAAACAACTGTTCCAATTTTGGGAATCTTGGCATAATATATTAGGAAAATACCAAATGAATAAATTAGAAATAAAATTAGGTTCTAGTCTTGACCCTTCACCTCCAATGATGTGAATTGATTCAAGACATTTAACCATTTTGAGTCATCCTTGGAAAAACTATAAGGCTGTGCATGTATATGACTATTAAGTATCTTTCCTTTGCTAATATTCAATAACTTAGGACCATAAGGTGAAAAAGTGCATGTAAATAAGCTCTGTAATTATAAAACACAACATAGATGTTATCTTTACCATTTATGATGTGAACTATTTGATTTACAGAAAGCCAATTGGCATTAAGTTTTCAGGAAGATATTCATTACAATGTACACCTATATAATGATCAAGATGGGGAGCTTTTAAACGCATTGTTGTATCATGGATTGGATCCAGAACTGAAAAAAAGTGACATTTGTGAAAAACTGGTGAAATCAAAATAAAGTATATAGTTATATAATAGTATTGTACCAATACTAATTTCTTTGACAAATGTATCACGGTTATGGAGGATGTTATCTTTAGGGGAAGCTGAGTAAAGTGTACACAAAAATTCTCTGCCTTACCTTTGCAACTTTTCTAATTCTAAATTTCTAATATTACACCAAAATAAATATTTAAAATAAAATTATTGTGCTACACCTTTGGAACATAACTATGCATTCATACATACATCTATGAATATATATGTGCCACATGAACAACAGAAATAAAGGAAAGAGACAGTGGGTCTTTGACAGATCAAAGTTGAGAAGGGAAGTGAGCCAGGAAATCACAGAACTGAAACCACCATATTTTTTTTAACATTTCACAGAAAAGAGAGCTCTTTGAAGTTAGAAAAGTTTTATTGAAAGCTGTGAGAAAGAAAAGATAAACTTGGACTAAGAAAGTAAAAATCTGCCTTGCCATTCATCAGATATAGATAACAGACACAGATAAAGTAAGCTGTAAAATTAACAGAAGATAATATTTTTCTCAAAAACATGCTGCAAAGTGTCACAAAAATTTCCAACTTTAGTTAACTGCCACATTTTTTACTCACAAAGAATCCTTTTCTCTAAAATCAGAGTGTCAAAAACCTTGTTCTTTGAAATCAATTCATTAAGATTAAAATATCCTACTCTTGGTGATGATCTAAATCACTTAACAGAGAAGCATGCTCTACTTTCAACCCTAGGACAGAACTTCAGAAAACAGTTATGTGGATACATGACACATCTATGTTAGCTCCAATTTTCAAGAAAATAGCACCTGGAATCTATGATGGAGTCCAGACCTAATTTAGACACCTTTACAAACAGCCTCACTTTCTTTTGAGCCTACAAAACACTTCTTTAATTTCTCCTAAACTCCACACTTCCCCAAATTCCTATAATAAATATATATTCTCCTTTGTTTGGTGAGGCATCCCATAGTTCTGGAATGTGGACTCCTTCCTTGCAATGAACCAGAAAACTGACTTTCTTGAAATACAGGGTTGTTTTTTTTTTTTTTTTTTTAATGATGGATTTAGGCTTCTTGGACGAGGAAGCCTGCCTCATACTAAAAGTTCAGGATAATAATTTCACATAAAAATCAACAACAGGGGCGCCTGGGTGGCTCAGTCGGTTGAGCGGCCGACTTCGGCTCAGGTCATGATCTCGCGGTCCGTGAGTTCGAGCCCCGCGTTGGGCTCTGTGCTGACAGCTCAGAGCCTGGAGCCTGTTTCAGATTCTGTGTCTCCCTCTCTCTGACCCTCCCCCGTTCATGCTCTGTCTCTCTCTGTCTCAAAAATAAATAAACGTTAAAAAAAAATTAAAAAAAAATCAACAAAAAAGTATCAAGTTCAAATACTATATAAAACTATTATTTAAAAAGAGAATAAGGAGCATAACATCATCATTATATATAATGAAAACATATCTGAAAGATGTACCACAAAAATAGATCAGAACTTGTAAGTTACTATTTTTAATTTTTTTGAGGGGGAGGTGAGGGAGAGGGAGAATACCCCAAGCAGGTTCCATGCCCAGCACAGAGCCCCTATGGTGCTCCATCTCACAACCCTGGGATTGTGGTCTTGAGATCACGACCTGCAGGTGCCCCTGTAAGTTACTATTTTTAAGCTAACTAAACAAAAAAGATACAAAGTAGGAAAGAACAATATGATTCAGAATTAGAAAAACTCAACTCCATGGCAGGCATCCGTTCACAATTTTTATTAATATCAAATCATCACATTGTACACTTTAAGTATCTTACAATTTTGTCAATTACCTCAACAAAAATGGAGAAAAACTCACAAATGGGGTGCCAGACCTCAGGAGAATTAATAATAAAGAAAAAACAGGAAGTGGGGTAAGTGGGATGCATAGAATGGGTGAAGGGAATTAAGAGGTACAAACTTCCAGTTATAAAATAAATATGTCACAGAGATGAACAGTACATCATAATGAATATAGTCAGTAATATTATATCAACATTATAAAAGAAAAAAAAGAATAAACTAGAAGGAACACAAAAGCTAAGGCATATAACAGATTATGATTTCCTGTAAAGAACATGAGCCAATCCTTAGGTTGATGTTTCCCTACTCATTTTGGTTGTCTGATGCTCATTCTCTAGTAATTCTTCAGGAAGCGTTCATGACAACGATAGTCTCATCAAATATTGATACAATATCAAGTGTTGATATTAGTTTATACACTTTGTACGTGAGAGTTGCTTTTGCTGGATATAAAATCTTTAGTCCATATTTTACCCTTGAGCATCCTAAATATATTGTTCCACTTTCTTTTGGCAAAAAAGTTTCAATGTCAAAAGTCTAGTGATTATCCAGTTTTCTCCTATTTTGCAAATGTAACAATATATTAAATTCTGTTAAATAGGGGTATTTGCTATATATTTGAAACAATTCACACTGTATTTTGCCATATCTAAGATGATCTCAAATTTACCATTATTTTCTGTATTGATGAAAAAGGAAAAATTACATTCCACTGTGGGTTCAGCTTCTGGCTTTGTCCAGCAATGCCAAGGGTGGCAGAAACGTTTACTCAAGACGCCAAGCAATTCAAGAGAGGTGAGAGGGAGGCTAAGGAAAGACTCCCCAAGCTGCTCTCAAGCTCCTGTATTTATTAGGCATACATTATAAAGAAAACATTGTGCAATATGTCAGTGGCTACCTGCCAGTTAGAACATATAGAAAGCATGCAAAACAAAAACAAACACAAAAACTACAAGGCATTCCCAAGACTACAAAAGAGCAGATGCTGAAAACAGATGGAGAACACGACAAGATAGTCCATAGCTAACATTGTCTAAGGAATTCTTGAGCACAGGCAGGACCCAACCCCTAAATACACATTAACTAGATACTAGCCCATTGTTTTCAGGAGAGCCAGAAAGCAGTGTAATGCATTCCCTATAATCTCCTTAACCAGGACATAGCTATTTGACTTCCAACATTCCAACTTAAGGGATATTAAAATGTAAAGAAATGTGGATTGCACATGAAATTCAGGCTATTCATTTTCTTTTTCTGTATAACAATTTACCATAAACATAGTACTAAACTTAGTTACTAGAGTAGAACCTTGAAAGAATGAGAGGTAGACCAAGTTCCTTTTAATGATTGTGTAGAAAAGGTACACAACTGGATTAAGAAACTTGAATGATGCCATAGGTCAGTAGTATGAAGTTCCAGGTATTTGGAAATGTTAAATTTTGAAATGAGAGTAAAGAGGCACAAAGGATAATGCAGTTTTGCCTGGATCCTCCGTCCACACTAGAGAGGAAGAAATTCTAATTAAGTAAAAGTATCATACATCACAGAAAATGATATAAAGTCAAAGTATATGTTAACTTTCAAAATCCTCTAGCTACTTCTTCAAATATTCCGTTTATTTACAATGAAAGACAAATCCTACCTAATGCTGAGTCCTACTAATTCTTCTTTTCTAAGAAAGGTGAAAGGGGAACCAAATGAAAAAGGATTAGAAGTACTTAGACATGTGTTCTAGTACTTTATCTTGACAGTCTGTGACCTTGACCAAGTCACTCATGCCGTCTGCAATTTCCTTTCCCTCACTCATAAAGTGGAGGCAAACTGGATGACAATGTCATTCATTGCTCTTAAAATCACGACTCCATTAAATCAGTTAACGTGCCTGGCTTGTAGCAGAAGCCCAAAATTATTTGTTAAAAGTATAACGTCTTAAAATGGAATTCCAGAAATCCTGAAAATCTGGAACTACTTACTACAAACTTTCAATCTTTTAAAGCTATCACTTCGCTAGCTACTGGAACCTCTGTGCCTTGCTACAGAGCCAAGGTTACCTCATAACTTCAGTGTTTCAGCTCATTTAGAACTGCAGAATCCTCAGTCGCAGCAGAGCCTTTCACTACACCCACCTGCCGCAAGGCCGATCCTCTTCCTGGCGGCCACACCCAAACCGGAAACCAGGACGTCCCTGGGGTTGACGGGAAGGCTCAGCTCGGCGGCACGCTCTCCGGCCCCGCCCCCTCCGGTGATGTCACCGTCCGCCCCTTGACCTCGCGGTCCCGCCCCCTTCCCTGCCTACCCGTAGCCAGCGGCGGCGGCGACTCTTGGAGGAGATGGAGGCATCCGAGTCGGTAGTCGCAGCTCGGGAGGAAGAGGCGTCCTGCTCTTCCTGGGTGGCCGGCAGGTAAGAAGATGAGTGTGAGCGCGAAGCATCGAGGGGTGGCAGGCGGCAGCCGGGCGCCGGCTTTCTGCTGCTCCCGCTCGGGCGGCCAGGGAGCGCGCGCGAGGCCGCGGAGCCGGGCAGAACCGGCCCTGGGAGGCGAGGGGAGCGCGCGGGGTGGGTGTGGCGCCTTGGGTTTAGACCTCGGCGGCTCCCGGCTTCTCTGAGGAGAAAGGCCAACTCTCGGTCCTTTCGCCCCTCAGTTCCAGTCGGGGGTCTGCCATTCTCCCATGCACCGGACGTGGGGCGGGGGTGGAGTGGAGTGGAGAGGGCCCGCCGAGAGTTCTGGCCCGGGTCGCTTGGTGTGAGCTTTCACAGCCCTGCTGCCAAACACGTTTCCCCCAACCTTTCGGTGAAATGAAAGCTAAGAGCGCCACTGTGGGCGATCCCGCACTGAGATCCTCCTTTGAAAACTGTTACCAGAGGGAACTTGGTAATGATGAATCAGTGCCAGTCAGGACACCCGGAGTCTTGTGTTCACTACAGTTAAAAAAAAAAAAAAAATCCAGGGAAAAACGTACGAGTTACTTATTCCCTAGTTGGTGTTTGTTTGTTTGTTTGTTTCACGTCTCTAACATTCCAGCAAAATCGGGGGAAATGTTCGTATGGTTCCTGTTTCAGTTACCTCGTAATTAATAAAACCGTTAGTTATATACTGCCCTCCACCAGAATACAATATTCCAAAGAGAGAAGTGATGGATATATGATTTTGAGCTAATGGGAGCCTGTCCATAAACCTGTAGCTTTTTCGCCGGTTCAGATTGAAGGGATGTTTTCGGTACCATACTACCTGCAGTTGCCAGCATTGCCACATTTACTTGAGGGAAATTATGTAATACAAACAAAATCTCCCCTTATTTAAAAGGATTTTTGGTTGCCATATAGATCTTATTACAAAAATGATTTTTGAAACATTCGAGTAAAGCAGAATTTTCTGAAAAATCAGTGCTAGTCATATATCATTAAGTGACAAAGCTGGTTAGAAAGGAGTTCATGTTTACTTAAGAGCTCTACCCACTAGACCATTGTCCTCCATGCAGGGAAGGCAGCTAGGGATAAGAAAACTGTGAAATGAGAAATTTTGTTTATTTTCATATTTTATCACTCTGCCAAAAGAACATATTTTGTATGTGTGTGTTTTTATTAGGTAGGTGATCTCTTAAACACAGCTGTCTCCTGGTTTGTGTTCATAATTGCAATCAGGAATATTTCTAATAGTTATCCATGTATAACTTAGCTAGAAGCTGGTATCTTTTGATAATACCAATCAGTGTTTGGTAAGATAAATGATAACATTTTGATTAACTGTATTTACAAATCCTTTGGCCTGTATATCAGTACCAGGCTTAGAAATTTGGATTCCAAAACCTCAGTTTTGTGTTTTCACATGATTTTTAGAATCCTGTAATTGATAGAGTTTCCCAGAACCTGGAAAGGATTTACTTTTTGCCAAGATGATAATTGATCTTAGCTGTCACTGTGGCTCAGGCCAAAATGCCCCAGGCTGGTTTCCTTTGCTTGGGAGCCATTCCTATTTCCCAGGGTTCATCCTGTTTTCATTTTTCTTTGTATGCCATGCTGTGAAAAAGTCGGGATGAGCTGTGGAAAATGATGCATAAGTATATCTTATCATGCTAGTATGCTTGTTTTAAAAAATGTGCTTTAATTTCCTTAAGTAATGTCTGTACCCAGTGTGGGGCCTGGTCTCACAACCCTGAGATCAAGAGTTGCATGCTCTACCAACTGAGCCAAGCAGGCACCCCCTTTTTTTTTAATTTTTAAAATTCATTCAACAGATACATTTTGGGTGCTTTCTTTGTGCGTACTTTGAGATGCAGTAGGGAGTATAGCATGGTGGTCAAGAGCTAGACTACGTAGGTTCAGGTTCTGGCTCTGCCATTTACCTGCTCTGGAACCTCAGATGGGTTATTTAAATAAACTTCTGTGAGTGCTCGCTTTGGTAGCACATATATTAAATAAACTTCTGTGAGCCTCAGTTTTTTTCCTCTGTTCAACGGAGATGGTAATAGTGCCGATCTTATAAAGTTGTTGTAAGGGTTAACTGAGTACATCTAAAGCACTTAAAACCATGTGTGACACAGTGCTCTTAAATTATTATTAAATGCCAGGTACAGTTTTAGGTATTTGGAATACATTAGTGAATTCTTAACAGATCATACATTCTCTTGGGGAAGGCAGACAGTAAACAATTAGTAATTTGAAGAACATACAGCAGGTTAGTGAGTTAGGAGGTGACCTAAGGAGAATGGGAGGCATTTCATTGAAAGGATGATCAGGACTCGTCTATGTAATATTTGCGAGGCAGTATTTTAGTCGAGGCTTACGTGATAAGAGTCAGCCATTCAGAGATCTAAAGGGGGAACATTCCAAGCAGAGGAAAAAGCAAGTATAAAAACTGAAGTGACTTTTTAGTGACTTTTAGTTTCACTGAAGTGAAGTATAAAAACATGCTTGACTTTTTGGAGGAATAGCAAGTTGACCAGTGTGGGAAAGTAGTGGGAGTTGTAATTGAAGAGATAATTGGGAGACAGAACACCTAGACCCTTTTGACCATGGTAATGTGTTTCAATTTTATTTAGAAAGTAGAGTTACTTAAGAATAGTTCTAAGTCCAGGAGTAACATCTGACTACATTCTAAAAAATTTAGGTTGTTATATGGAGAATACACTGAAGGGGGAGGGCAATGGAAGCACTAGAGAGACTAGTTAGGAGGCGTTTGAAGTAGTTTAGATGAAATACGACGATGGTTTGGCCTGAGATTGTACCAGCATGCAGATGGAGAAATGAGGGAACAAGTTAAGATCTCTAGAGTCTGGGCCTGCGCAAATGAGTAAATGGTGATACCAGAAATTGAGTTGGCAGAGATTGGGGAGGAATAGATTAAACAGGGAAATTGAATTCTGTTTGGGGCTTGTTATGTTCATGAAACCGATTAAACATCAGAAGAGAGAGATTGTTCTAGCAGGTGTGGACAATTTGGATGCCAGAAAAGATGTCAAACGTGGAAAAATAAGTTTAGATATCCTCAGTATCTGGTAAATTCCATATATGGATTGAACAAGATTATCTAGACAGAGTGTGTTTATTAGAGAAGGTATATGGGGCACTCCCAACAAACTTCAGAAAATACAGATTCATCAGAATATATGTAAAACAATATCTGATAACACCTGAGAATAAAAACTATAGGCTATAATTTTACAATACACACAGAATAGACATTCAGTGAATTTAATTTTCACCTATTTTTTAAATGGAAATAAAGGAGTGGAAAATAAAATATATATCTGGTTTGTAAAATCCTCTTTAGTAACTGCCATGTATAATTGAATATTAGATTACAGAACGTGAATATTAAATACTGGAACTTGCTCTTATAAGTTGTGTTTTATTTTTTCAGTACCAATACAAATTTGCCCATCATGTCAGCAGAATCTGTGGAGATTGATGATGCATTATACAGGTGAGAACCTTATGGAAACTGAAACTTACTTTCCTCATTTGTTGTTCTAAAGTAATGGAATACTCTATTTGAAAATACCATTAAACCTATGCAGAGTTTTATAAATATCCCAAGAGTTCTCTGAAGGTAAAATTAGCGTTTTGTCTGATTTTTCTTTTCTGCAGTCTGAAAGCTTGATTAATATTTAAATCTCAGTTCCTTTAGGTTTAGGTAATATGACTTAGAATGATTTTGGGGATGCTTGGGTGGTTCAGTCAGTCCAGCTTCACCTCAGGTCATGATCTCGGGGTCTGTGAGTTAGAGCCTGGCGTCAGGCTCTGTGCTGACAGCTCAGAGCCTGGAGCCTGCTTCAGATTCTGTGTCTCCCTCTCTCTCTGCCCCTCCCCTGCTCACGCTCTGTCTCCCTCTCAAAAATAAATAAAAATTAAAAAAAAAAAAAAAAAAAGAGGGGTGCTTGGGTGGCTCAGTCGGTTAAAAGTCTGATTTCAGTTTAGGTTATGATCTCATGGTCTGTGGGTTCCCACCCACAGACCCACATTGGGCTCTGTGCTGACAGCTCAGAGCCTGGAGCCTACTTCAGATTCTGTCTCCCTCTCTCTCTGCCCCTCCCCTACTCATGCTCTGTCTCTCTCCCTCTCTGAAAAATAAATATTAAAAAAAAAAAAAAAAAGAATGATTTTGTTATCCACTATAAAATATACCTCTTGTTTTTGGACAGGAGTACATATTTATTATGTTCTTGATAATGCAGGAATCTAACGAAAAACAATCCATTTTATGTGAGTTATATAGTAACATCTAGAGATTATTTTTACTTCAGTGTAGTCTCATTAACAACATTGCATGTTTGCACTGTATAGACAGCAAAGAAGTACTATGTGCTTAAAGAACTGTGATTTGAGTGGAATTTAGTGAGATTCTTTTTTAGCATACCTTTTCATGAAATCAAAATACTTTTATCAGAATTAAAGAGAAGTTAAAATATGTATACATTGCTATCACTTTTTTTTTTAGTTTTTTATTTACTTACTTAAGTAATATCTACACCTAACATAGGGCTTGAATTCTGGATCCTGAGATCAAGAGTCCAATGGTCTTCTGACTGAGTCAGCCAGTTGCCCCTAAATTGCTATTACTTCTAAGATTTTTTTTTTTAAATACGTCAAGTTGTTTGTATGGAAGATAGTATAATCTTTTTGTATGGAAGGTACTTTAAAAGTTTTTAGATTTTCTTCTGTATGAAGAAATAGATTATGTAGATAGATTTTATGTAAATAGAATTTGGTACAATAAGCTATTATGTATTTTAAATTCTTTTTTGTATTGTTTTTATGTGGGATGCAGAGTCAGTTTCTAGCATTTTAGGAGGAACTGATATGTACATCCTAGTATGTTAATTTCCATTACTGTTTTGCAATTAGAAAAAGAGGTAAGACTGGACTTAATTTTGCTTATGTGAAAATTACTTTACCATGCAGTTTCCTGATTATAATATACAGTAGTTTAGAAATCACTTTAAGTTTGGAGTCTTAATCTGTAATTATGATATTCTTAATATCCTTTTGATCACATTCTCACGATAACAAATGGCAGCTTCTTAAGATAGCATTGGTTAATTTTATTCATTATTTAGTTATAATCTTTGTGAAACTTTTTTGTATCCCTCTAATCCTGTAATGGCTGATTAATGAACATAATTTTCAGTAAACCAGAGATAAAATTTTCCATTTGCAACATTGTGTAAGTAGGCTGCAGTTTGCTTGACTGAAAATTACAGCATGTAACAGTTTATTTATGATCAGGTATTGCTGGATCATAAAGTATTTCTGTTTGTAATTTTTTGAGGAACCTCCATACTGTTTTTCATAGCAGTTGGACCATTTTACATTCCTACCAACCCAACAGTGCACAAGGATACCAATTTCTCCACATTCTCACCAACACTTGTTATTTCCTGGCATTTTGTTTTTGGATAATGGCCATCCAAACAGATGTGAGGTGATATCTCATTATGGTTTTGCATTTCCTTGACAATTAGTGATATTGAGCACCTTTTTGTATCCTGTTGGCCATTTGTGTATCTTTGGAGAAGTATCTGTTCTAGTCCTTGCTCGTTTTTTAATCAGACTCCTTGAGAGTGTTTTTGCTATTGGGTTGTAGTTCCATATATAATTTGGATATTAATCTCTTATCAGATATATGGTTTGCAGATATTCTCTCCCGTTCTGTAGTTTGCCTTTTCACTTTGTTGATTGTCTCATTTGCTGCCCAGAAGCTTTTTAGTGTAAAGTGGTCACACTTGTCTACTTTTGCTTTTATTGCCTGTACTTTGGTATCATATCCAGGAAATTTTTGCCGAGACCAGTGTTAAGAAACTTTTCCCATATGTTTTCTTCATAAATTTTATAGTTTGAGGTCTTAAATTTATTTTTTTAAATTTTTTAAATATTTATTTATATTTGAGAGAGAGAGAGATAGAGAGTGAGCAGGGGAGAGGCAGAGAGAGAGAAGGGGACACAGAATCTGAAGCAGTCTCCAGGCTCAGCTGTCAGCACAGAGCCTGATGTGGGGCTCAAACCCATGAACCGTGAGGTCATGACCTGAACCAAAGTCAGACTCAAGCGGCTGAGCTACCCATGTGCCCCCGAACCTTAAATTTAAGTCCTTAATCCATTTTGAGTTTATTTTATGTATGGTGTAAGACAAAGGTCCAATTTCTTCTTTCACCTGCAGAAATCCAGTTTTCCCAATACCACATATTAGCCCCAACCTATCTTTTCCTCTGACTACACAGGCCATAGTAGACTACTTTCTTACCAAACATAGTTTATACTTCTGTACCTCAATTGTCTTTTCCTAGAGTGCCCTTTTATGTCTTAAAAGCACTTAACACCATTGGATCTCTTTTCCTTCTTCCCTCTTTCCATTCCCAGGCTTAATTAAAAGCTGTCAAATCTATTCAGTAACCTAAGCCAGAAACCTTGCTGTCATCTTAGATTATTCCGTTTTTCATCTTCCAAATTCAGTTTTTAATAAATCCTTTTAGTTCTTTCTCAGCAACTCTTTTTTTAATTTTTTAATTTTTTTTTTTTTTAACGTTTATTTATTTTGGAGACAGAGAGAGATAGAGCATGAATGGGGGAGGGGCAAAGAGAGAGGGAGACACAGAATGGGAAGCAGGCTCCATGCTCCAAGCCATCAGCCCAGAGCCCGACGCAGGGCTCGAACTCACGGACCAAAGATCGTGACCCTGAGCTGAAGTCGGACGCTTAACTGACTGAGCCACCCAGGCGCCCCTCTCAGCAACTCTTAATTCCAACTCTTTGATTCTCTCTCCCTGCCTTCAGCATCTCTCAGTTGAATTATTATAAGAGTCTCTTATGTGATCTCTTCAGAGCTACTAAATCTCTAATCCATCTTCCATACTTTATTCAAAGTAATATTTTTCAAATTTACCTCAGAGCCTCTGGCTTCTCTGTTTAAACTACTTAAATAGTTCCCTGTCATTTACATTAGTGAGACCAAACTGTATAATATGTATTTAAGTCTCCTTTTTCTATATAGCGTAACATAGTGGTTGAAAGTATAAATTTTAGTATTAGATCTGAATTTGAATCATCCTCTACCATTTAGGAGTGTGTAATCATAAGTCCCTTAACCTCTTAAGTCTATTTTTTCTTTATCTTTTCATACATTCAATATACATTCATCCATTTAACAAATATTTAAGGAGAAAAATGTACAAATTGCAAATTAATCGTGAAGAATAATGCCTAGGAGCTCAATAATTTCTAGTTATTATTTACCATGAGTTATGGCCATATCTTTCTTTTTAGTGTCCATGTCACTCCTCACTATTTAATCTCTAACATTCTTTAGCTTTGTCGAATTCTATATATATGGTGTCAGAGTCTAGAATTTGATATTACCCTACTTATAACCTAAAAGCTAACCTATTATTGTTTAATGGGTGCTGAGAAAAGATGTTAAACTTCTGGGCCAGAGACCAAGAATTTCACTACTTATGATATAGCAGTTAGCATGGTCATCAGCGTGGTGTCGGTTCCCCTTGCTCCCAAGTCCCACAGGAGCAATGCCATGGGCCCAGATGGATTCTTTGTACATAATGGGTTTATACCACAGGTGAGGAACTCTGAATTTGGGAGACCCACCATTTTATGGCAGATAGTAAGCAAGCCTCCTCTTTGTTTTGGAGAGAGACTCGCCTTACCCTCAATTTATGTGCTGCCAACACAACCCTGAGAAAAGGCCCGATTAAAAATAGTCAGGACCTTGCCTGCTAGGCATATATAGTGAGACATGTAGGAGTGTGCATAGCCCATAAAAGAGTGTCTTCCAACATAAATAAATGTTTTTGTCACAGTTTTATTGAGGTGTAATTCATGTATAATAAACTGTACATATTTAAAGTGTACAATTTGAGGGGCGCCTGGGTGGCTCAGTCAGTTAAGCATCCGACTCTTGATTTCTGCTCAGGTCTTGATCTCAGGGTCATGAGACCAAGCCTGGCATTGGGCAGCTCCACACTGGGCATGGAGCCTACTTGAGATTCTCTCTCTCCCTTTGCCCCTGCTCTGCTCACACACACTTTCTCTCTCTGTCTCTCTCTCTCTCTCTCAAAAAATAAAGTATACAATTTGATGTGTTTTGACATATGCACATACTAATGAAATCACTACCGCAATATCGATAACTAACATATCCATCACATGCATATATTTTTTTTCTGCCCCTTTTTAATCCCTCCTCCCTTCTCTCTCCACCTACCATTTCCCCAGGCAACCACTGATCAGCTTTTTGTCACTGTAAAATACTTAGCATTTTCTAGAATTTTATATAAATGTTATCATATAGTATGTACACATTTGGGGAGGGTTTGGCTTCTTTAACTTAGCATAATGATTTTGAAATTCATCTGCATTGTTGTATCAGTAATTTGTTCCTTTTTATTGCTGAGCATATATCCATATGCTTGTATTCTAGCATATGGATATACTACAATTTATTTAACTATTTATTAACTGTTGATAAACATTTGGGTTGTTTCCAGGTTTTGGCTATTCTAAATAAGGCTGCCGTGAGAATTTATATGCGAGTTTTAGGGTAGACATATGCTTTCATTCATGCTTTGATAAATACCTAGAAGTAAATGTCTGTGTTGTAAGTTTTTAAGAAATGCCAAGCTGTTTTTCAAAGTGGTTATACCATTTTACATTTCTACCAGAAATGTTTATGAGAGTTTGAGTTACCCCGCATGTTCACTAAACACCTGAAATAGTCGTCTTTTTTAATTTTAGGCATTCTAGTACATGTAGTAGTATTGTGGTTTTAATTTGTATTTCCATAATGACTAATGATCATACGCATCTTTTCGTGAGCCTATTTGCTATCTATCTTTGGCAAAGTATCTATAAAAGCTTTTGCTCCCCTTTGGTGTCTGTCTTAATGAGTTCTTTATATACTATATATACATGTCCTTTGTTACATATATGGTTGCAAATATTTTCTCCTAGTTTGTGGCTTGTCTTTTTCTTTTCGTAATAAGGTCTTTTACATAGCAAAATTTTTGATTCTGGTAAGATACATTTTTTAATGTATAATTGATGTGGTTTTTGTCCTGTTTTTTAAATGTTTGCAAAGCTCAGGGATACTAAGATTTTCTCTGATGTTATCTCTTCTTCAAGTTTCAAGGTATTAACTCTTAAAATTAGGTCTATGATCCATTTCAAGTTAATTTTTATATAATGTGAGGTGAGAATCAAGGTTTATTTTTTTCCACATAGCTCTAATGTTTCAGCACTCCTGTTGAAAATTATCCATTCTCATTGAGTTCTCTGGATATCTATGGCAGAATTTAACAGAATAAATATCTGTTGATTGGTTTCTGGACTTTTTCAGTGATCTGTTTCACTTTACACCAGTATCACACTGTCTTGTTTACTATAGGTCTATTATAAATCTTGGAATCTGGGAGTGTAATTCCTTCAACTTTGATCTTCTTTTGCAGAGTTGGTTTGGGTCTTTTAGGTCCTTTGAATTTCCATGTACGTTTTAGATTCAGCTTGTTGATTCTTTAAAAAAATCCTGCAGGAATTTTGTTTGAATTTGTGTTGAATCTGTAGTTCAGTTTTGGGAATATTGACATTTTAACAATATTGAAATTTAAGATCCATTAAGAAACATGGTGTGTCTGTCAATTTACTTCTTTAGTCTCTCCTAATAGTGTTAGAGATCTTGCCCAAGTTTTATCAAATTTATCCCTAAGTAATTTGCATGTTTATACTGTTGTAATTTTTAAATTTCAATTACCAATTTTTCATTACTTTTATTTTTTTAAGTTTATTTCTTTATTTTGATAGAGAGAGTGTGCATGGGGACAGGCAGAGAGAGGGAAAGAGCAAATAGGCTCATGAAAAGATGCCCATACTCATAAAGTGCAGAGCCCCAGTGTGGGGCTTGAACCCGCAAACTGTGAGAAACATGACCTGAGCTGAAATCTAGAGTCAGATGCTTAACTGACTGAGCCAAGACACCCCAATATGTCATTGCTTTTAAATTAGAGCTCAGTTGATTTTTGAATAATAATTCTTATCCAGCAGTCTTGCTAAACTCACTTGCTAGTTCTAGTAAATTTTTTGTAAACTCCATAGGATTTTCTACAGTCATGTTTTACTTCCTCCTTTCCAATCTAGATGCCTTTTGTTTCTTTTTCTTGTCTTATCACACTGATTGGAACATCCAGTACAATGTTGATTGGAAGTGGTGAAGGTGGACAACCCCACTTTGTTCCTTATGTTTGTTGGAACTCATTCTTCTATGGTGGAGTATGTTGTTATCTGTAGGTTTTTCATATATACCCTTTATTTGGTTGAGGAAGTTTCCTTCTGTTACTAGTTTACTTAGAGTTTTGTTTTTTGGGATTTTTTTTTTAAGTCAGAAATGGATATGAAGTTTGTTAGACACTTTTTCTGCATTCATTGAAGTGATCATATGGTTTTTCTTTTTTAGTATTTTAATGTAATGAGTTACAGTGATGGCTTTTAGATTATTATATGACCCTTGCATTCTAATTCTAGGATAAAACCTGTTTGGTCATGATGTATTTTTACATATATACAAAAACTTCTGTTAAGAATTTTTGCATGTGTGTATGTGAGGGGATATTGTTGTGGAGGTTTTTTTTTTTTTAACATTTTATTTTTGAGAGACAGAGTGGGAGTGAGGGAGGGGCAGGGAGAAGGTGACACAATCTGAAGCAGGATCCAGGCTTTGAGCTGTCAGCACAAAGCCTGACACGGGGCTCGAACCTACAAACCACAAGATCATGACCTGAGCCGAAGTTGGATGCTTAACTGTCTAAGCCACCTGGGTGCCTCTGGAGTATTGTTTAATTCAGTGATTTGTCTTGTTTTGGTATCAGGGTAATGCTGATTTCATAGAGTGAGCTGAGAGGTATTTCTTCGAATCTCTACAAAGTTTGTGTAGAATAGGTATTTTTTCTTCCTTAAATTTTTGGTAGAAATAACAATGAAGTTATCTGGCCTTTGAGTTTTCTTTGTAGGAAAGTTTTTAACTACAAATTTTACATCTAATAGACATGGTGATATTCAAGTAATATACAGTTGACCTTTAGCATAGGTTTAAACTATGCAGGTCCACTTATATGTGGATTTTTTTTCTATAAATATATTGAACATTTTTTTGAAGATTTGCAACAATTTGAAAAACTCATAAACCACATAGCCTAGAAATACCTAAAAATTAACAAAAAGGTGTGTCATGAATACATAAAATATATATAGATAGTAGTCTATTTTATCATTTACCATAAAATACAAATCTATTATTAAAAGTTAAAATTCATCAGAGCACCTGGGGGCTCAGTTGGTTAAGCGTCTGACTCTTGATTTCAGCTCTGGTCGTGATCTCACAGTTCATGAGTTTGAGCCTGATGTTAAGTTCTGCACTGACGTTGCAAAGCCTGCTTGGAATTCTCTCTCTTTCTCTCTCTGTCAAAAATAAACAAATAAACATTTTTTAAAAAGAACATTATCTTTAAGAAAAGTTAAAATTTATCAAAACTTAAGCACACAAACAGAATATACATGGTACCACTTGTAGTCAAGAGAAATGTCAACAACGTAAGAATGGAAGTATTAAATCTTAACTGTGTAACTAATATAACACTGTATTACCTAATGGGAATTAGAATTAAAGTTTAAAAAATCAAAACTGCATGAAATTAACTGTAGTGCGTACTATTGTAATGATTTTTGTAGCAACCTCCTGTTGCTATTGTAATGAGCTGAAGCGTTGGCAAGTAAACAACATGTGATGTTAGTCATCTCTGAGCAGTTTCTCTCTGCAGTAAATTGTGTATCTCAAAAAGTGATCTTGAAGTTCTCACGTATTTTTCAGCATGTTTAGTGGAATACTATAAACCTTGAATAAGACTGTGACTCCTTCAGAGTGCCACTAATGATGCCAAAAGTGCTCTCTAGAAGTAGAGAAAAGTCATGACATTACAAGAAAAAGTTGCATTACTTGAGATATATACCATAAATTGAGGTCTGCAGCTGTGGTTGCCTGCCATTTCAAGATACGTAAATGCAGCATAAGGATCATTGTAAAAAAAAAAAGGAAATTGCTGAAGCTGAAGCTGCAGCTATACCAGCAGGCACAAAAACCTTGCACTTTTTGCAAAGTACCTTTTTATCTCATATTGAAAATGCAACTTTTATGTGGGTAGGAGTTGCTCTAAGAAAAGCATGCCTGTGCACTCTAATATGACTGATATAAAAAGCAAAGTCATTATAACACAACTTAAAGCAAAACGAAGGTAAGTGATATACAGCTAGAGAATTTAATGCCAGCAAAGAATAGTTTGATAATTTAGAAAGAGATTTGGCTTAAAAAATGTAAAGATAACAAGAGAAGCACTTGCTGAACAAGAGGCAGAAGTTGAGTTCCCAGATGCCATTAATTAAGAAGATCACTGTGGAAAAAGAATATCTACCTGAACAGGTTCCTAATGCAGATTAAAGTGTCGTATTCTGGAAGAAAAATGCCACAGAGAACATTTATTAGTAAGGAAGGGAAACAGGCACCAGGATTTAAGGCAAGAAGGAATAGGCTAACTCTGCTGTTTTGTGCAAATGCAGTTGGGTTAATGATCAGGACTGACCTTACCTATGAAGCTGCTAAGCAAACCCCTTGAGCCTTGAAGGGAGAAAATAAACACCAGCTGCGAATCTTTTGGTTGTACAACAAGAAAGCCTGGTCAGTGAAACCCCTTATTCTGGATTGGTTCCATTGATGCTTTGTCCCTGAAGTCAGAAAGTACTTTGCCAGTAAGGGATTGTCTTTTAAAGTTCTTTTGATATTGGACAATGCCCTTGGCCACCCAGAACCCTATGAGTTCAGTACAAAAGGCATCAAAGTGGGCTACTTGCCCCCAAACACAACGTCTCCAATTCAGCCTCTAGATCAGGGAGTCATAAGGACCTTTAAGGCTCATTACACCTGGTACTCTAATGAAAAGATTATTACTGTTATAGAAGAGAACCTTGACAGAACATCATGAAAGCCTGGAAGGATTATAGCATTGAAGATATTGTTACAGAAAAAGCAACGAGAGCCATCAAGCCTAAACAGTAAATTCCTACTGGAGAAAAGTGTGTGTAGATACAGTACATGACTTCACAGGATTTATGACAGAGCCAATCAAGGAAATTAAGAAAAAGACTGTAGGGGGCGCCTGGGTGGCTCAGTTGGTTAAGTGTCTGACTCTTGATTTTGGCTCGGGTCATGATCTCACAGTCTGTGAGATCAAGCCCCACCTGGGGCTCTGTGCTGACAGCACGGAGCCTGCTTGGGATTCTTTCTGTCTCTCTCTGCCCCTTTCCGAACTCGTGTATGCACGCACACTCTCTCTCTATCAAAATAAATATTTTTTTAAAAATGTGATTTTAGATATGGTTGAAAAGGACAGGATGGGGGATGTAATAGGTTTCAAGGTACAGATTTTGGAGAAATTCAGGAGCTAATAGATACCACACAAGAGGAATTAACAGAAAATGACTTAATGGAGGAGAGTGCTTCCAGAACAGTGCCAGATTGATGTGGAAGAAGATGTAGAAGAAGCACATACAGAAAATAAATTTGACCTTAGACAATCAAGCAGAAAGGTTCTGATTATTCAAGACTGCTTTTGACTTCTTTTACTTACAAAATGGACCCTTCTATGATACGGGCACTGAAACTAAAGGAAATTGTGGAAGGATTGGTACCATGTAAAGACATATTTAGAGAAATGAAAAAGCAAAAAAGTCAGACAAATCATGATGTATTTCCATAAAGTTACACTGAGTGTGGTTTTATCTCTTGCCTACTCTTTCCCCTCCTCCACCTCTGCTACCCTAAGATAGCAAGACCACCCCTCTTCCTCCCTCATATTCATTGTGAAGATGACAATGATGAAGACCCTTATGATCTGCTTCCACTTAATGACTAGTAAATGATCACCATCCTGTATAGTTAATAAATTGATTTGTTGTATATGAGTGTGTCTTCATATGAAAAATGAGTAACTGTACAGCAAGAACTGTATGAGAGATTTTTGTGTCATTGTCATTATCATTTGTCTCATTGTATTCATTGTACTCATTGTGTAGAACATCATGTGCAAGACTCATAGACGTGGATAGCCTATCCTTACATAGGCACGAAGTGAATATTTAATGTAAAATTAATGTGTTTTCTGATTGTTGTATATGTTTTTGCTTTCAAAGAATTGCATTACTTGTACAGTATGCCCCCCCCCATCATTGGAGAAACTGTTTATCAGCTTCTCATTACCAGTAAGTGTTTTTTTTAGAAAATGTAACAATGTTTCCATTACTGTGTAGGTGGATGACTATAGTATATATGCCATAAAAATTTTGTAAAGATTTATTCATTAGTGTATAAGCTAGGCTACCAAGAACTGATTGAATCAGTTACCCTAGGCTTCCAAAACAGTCCTATTGCTGCTGCTTTGTTTTCAGTACATGGATTGTTAAAACTATAAATAAATATGGATTCTTTTTTACATTTTTTCATTTTTAATGTATAGTGTTGGTAATACATATAACATCTACAGTGTTTCGTATCATGATAGACAATATTGATATAGATACTGACAGATGATTCATCTTGTAAAGAGCTGATGATAATTTACAGTATCAAATACAGTACAGTACCGTAAATGCATTTTCCTTATTAATAACATTTTCTGTACCTCACTTCATTTTGAGAATACAGCATATAATACATTAAACATACAAACATTATTGGTAAAGCTTCCAATTAAGAGTAGGCTATTATTACTTGAGGTTTTTTTGAGCCAGAGTTATACACAGATTTAAAAAAAAATTTTTTTTTAATGTTTATTTATTTCTGAGACAGAGAGAGACAGAGCATGAGTGGGAGAGGGGAAGAGAGAGAGAGGGAGACACAGAATCAGAAGCAGGCTCCAGGCTCTGAGCTGTCAGCACAGAGCCTGATGCGGGGTTTGGACTCACAAACCATGAGATCATGACCTGAGCCGAAGTCGGACTCTCAACCAACTGAGCCACCCAGGCGCCCCTATACACAGAACTTTGCCTGTGCGGAAGGTTAGTGCCCCTAACCTAACATTGCTTAAGGGTCAACTGCATTTCTTTTTGATTGAGCTTCAATAGTTTGTCTCTTTTGGAGAGTATGTTTGTAACTTAGTGATTTAATTTAGTTGCATAAAATTGTTTGTAATTTTCCCTGAATACCCTTTTTTTTTTATTTAAAAAATTTTTAATGTTTATTTTTGAGAGAGAGAGACAGAGTGTGAGTGGGGGAGGGGCAGAGAGAGAGAGGGAGACACAGAATCCGAAGCAGGCTCCAGGCTCTGAGCTATCAGCACAGAGCCTGACACGGGGCTCAAACTCACAAACCGGAAGATCATGACCTGAGTTGAAGTCAGACACCTAACCCATTGAGCCACCCAAGCACCCCTGAATACCCTTTCTTATGTCTGTAGAATTTGAAATGATGTTCCTTCACCCATTTCTGTTATTGATAATTTTTCTGTCTTCTCTATTTCCCTGTTCATTCTGGCTAAAAGTTTATCGATTTTATTTAATTTTGAAAAGAATCAGCTTTTAGTTTAATTGATTTTCCATATTATTTTTTCTGTTTTGTACCTCAGTGATTTCTGTTCTTTTTGGGATTTTCCTTCTGCTTGCTTTGATATTAATTTGCTTTTCTTGGGGCACCTGGGTGGCTCAGTTGGTTGAACGTTTGAATTCGGCTTAGGTCATGATCTCACAGCTCGTGAGTTCAAGCCCCATGTCGGGCTCTGTGCTGACAGCTTGGAGCCTGGAGCCTGCTTCAGATTCTGTATGGAGCCTGCTTCGGATTGTGTGCCTCCCTCTCTTTCTGCCCCAACTCACTTGTATTCTGTCTCTGTCTCTCTCAAAAATAAATAAACATTAAAACAACAACAAAAAAAACCTTTTAATTTGCTTTTCTTTTTCTAATTTCTTTTTTTTATTAAGTTTTTTACTTAAATTCAAGTATAGTTAACATACAGTGTTATATTAGTTTCGGGTGCACAGTATAGTGATCCAACAATTCTATTCATTTCTCAGTGCTCATCAGGATAAGTGTACTCTTTAATCCCTATCACTTACTTCACCCGTCTCCCCATCCCACCTCCCTTCTGGTAACCATCAGTTTGTTCTCCATAGTCTCCTTTGTTTTGTTTCTTAAATTCCACATGAGTGATACCATATGGTATTTGTCTTTCTCTGTCTTATTCTGCTTAACATTATACTCTAGCTTCATCCATGTTGTAGGAAATGGCATGATTTCATTTTTCATGGTTGAGTAATATCCCATTATATTTATGTACCACATCTTTATCCATTCATCTATCCATAGACATTTGGGGTGCTTCCATAATTTGGCTATTGTAAATAATGCTGCAAGAAACATAGAGGTGCATGAATTCCTTTGAATTAGTGTTTTTGTATTTTATGGGTAAATACCTGGTAGTGTGATTACCAGATCATAGAGTAGTTCTATTTTTACTTTTTTGAGGAACCTCCATACTGTTCTCCATAGTAGTTGCACCAGTTTGCATTCCCACAAACAGTGCACAGGGTTTCTTTTTCTCCACATCCTCACCAACACTTGATATTTCTTGGTTTTTGATTTTAGCTATTCTGACAGGTGTGAGGTGATATTTCATTGTGGTTTTCTTTGCATTCCTGATAGTTTTCTTTGCATTTTGCTGATGATAAGTGATGTTGAGCATCTTTTCATGTGTCTGTTAACCATCTGTGTGTTGTCTTTGGAGAAATGTCTGTTAATGTCCTCTGCCCATTTTTTAATTGGATTGTTTTTGGGTGTTGGGTTATATAAGTTATTTATATATTTTAGATATTAGCCCTTTGTCATATATGTCATTTGCAAATATCTTGTCCCACCCAGTAGGTTGCTTTTTAGTTTTGTTGATTATTTCCTTCACTGTGCAAAAGCTTTTTATTTTGTTGTAGTTCCAGTAGTTTATATTTGCTTTTATTTCCCTTGCCTCAGGAGACAGATCTAGAAGAATGTTCGTACAACTGATGTCAGAAACATTACTGCCTATACTCTCTTCTAGGATTTTTATAGTTTCAGGTCTCACATTTAGTTCTTTAATCCACTTTGAATTTATTTTTGTATATGGTATAAGAAAGTGGTCCAGTTTCATTGTTTTGCATGTTGCTGTCCAGTTTTCCCAACACATTTTATTGAAGAGACTGTCTTTTTCCCATTGTATATTCTTCCCTCTTTTGTTGAAGATTAACTGATAAAATAATTGTGAGTTTACTTTTGGGTTTTCTGTTCTATTCCTTTGATCTGTGTGTTTTTGTGCCAGTACCATACTGTTTGATTACTGCAGCTTTGTAAAACAACTTGGAAGTCTGGAATTTTTTTTCCTATTTCAGGATTGCTTTGGCTTTTCAGGGTCTTTTGTGGTTCCATACAAATTTTAGGATTGTTTGTTCTAGTTCTGTGAAAAATGCAGTTGGTATTTTGATAGGGAATCTAAATCTGTAGATTGCTTTGGGGAGTATAGACATTTTAACAGTATTTGTTCTTTCAATCCAGGACTATGGGATGTCTTTGACTAATTTCAGTTTCTTTCATCAGTGTTTTATACTTGTCAGAGTACAGTTCTTTCACCTCTGGTTAAGTTTATTCCTAGGTATTTTATTATTTTTGGTGCAGTTATAAATGGGATTATTTTTCTTAATTTTTCTTTCTAGTGCTTCATTATTGGTATATAGAAATGCAACAGATTTCTGTATATCAATTTTGTATTCTGAGATTTTACAGAATTCATTTATCAGTTCTAATAGTTTTTTGGTGAAGTCTTTAGGGTTTTCTGTGTATAGTATGATGTCATCTGCAAATAGTGAAAGTTTTACTTCTTACCAATCTGAATGCCTTTTATTTCTTTTGTTGTCTGATTGCTGTGGCTATGACTTTTAGTACTATGTTGAATAAAAGTGGTCAGAGTGGATATCCTTGTCTTATCCCATCAAATAAGATGTTCACTGTGGGTTTTGGATATAAGGCCTTTAGTATGTTAAGTGAGTTAAGTGTGTTGTGTTTATTATGTTACATATGTTCCTTCCAGATGTAGTTTGTTTATCATGAATGGATGTTGTGTTTTGTTAAATGCTTTTTCTGCATCTGTTGAAATGATCATTTGGTTTTTATCCTTTCTTTGTTGATGTGATGTTCTTTTTCTTAGAGTAGAAGTTGAGATCCTTGATTTTTGAGACCTTTATTCTTTAGTAATATGCGCATTTCATGCTTAAAATGTCCCTCTAAACACTACAGTGTACGTGTCTCACAGATATGTCTTTGTTTTCATTCAGTTCAGAAAATTTTATAACTTTTTTTTCTTACTTTTTTGACTCATAGGTCATTTAGAAGTGTTATTATTTGACTTCAAATACTGAGAGATTTTTCAGAGATTTTTCTGTCGTTGATCTCTAATTTAATTCTTCTGCTGTCAGTGGATACAACTTTTTATGACCTATTTATTTTTGTGTTTTCCTACAAAGATTGATCTACCTTGTCATTGTTCTGTGTGCATTTGAAAAGAATGTGTATTCTGTTATGGTTGGATTGTCCTATCCATGTCAGTTAGGTCAAATTGATAGTGTTTTTCAAGTATTCTATATCATTACTGATTTTCTGTCTAGTCTTTATACCAATTATTGAAAAAGGGGTGTTGTCATTTTGTGTTTGAACATTTCTCATTTCAGTTTTTGCTTTGCGTAGTTTGAACCTCTATTATTAGTGCATAAGCCTTTAGAGTTGTTCTGTGCTCTTAATATCCTGACCCTTTTATCATTATGAAACGGCCTTCTTTATCCTGATAGTTTTCTTTGCTCTAAAATGTATTTGTCAAGGGGCACCTGGGTTGCTCAGTCGGTTAAGCATCTGACTTCAGCTCAGGTCATGATCTCACCATTTGTGGGTTCAAGCCCCATGTCAGGCTCTGTACTGACAGCTCAGAGCCTGGAGCCTGCTTTGGATTCTGTGTCTCCCTCTCTCTCTGCCCCTCCCCTGTTTGTGCTCTCTCTCTCAAAAATAAATAAACACACCCACAAAAAAATTTTTAAATAACTAAATAAAAATAAAATGTATTTGTCAATATTAATACAACCAATCCAGTTTTCTCTTGATTTTAGGTAGCATGGTCTGTCTTTTTATACTCTTTTATTCTTGTTTATGTATTTAAATTTGGCTTCTTGTAGATACAATATAGTTGGGTTTTTGTTTTTATTCAGTCTTCCAATCTTTGTCTTTTAATTGGAGTGTTAACACCATTTACATTTATATTTATTCACATATTTGTCATTTCTGGTATTCTCTATTCCTTTGTGTAAGTTAAATTTCCAGTTAGTATAGTATTCTGTCTGCCTGAGGATTTAGTGTAATATTTCTTTCTGTGAAGGTCTGCCAGCAATGAATTCTTTCAACTTTTATATGTCTAGAAAAGTCTTTATACTTTCTTATTTGTAATTGAATATAGAATTCCAGATTGACAATTTTTTTTTACTTTCAGTGCTTTAATAATGTTGGGTCACTGTTTAATTTGTTGTGCTTCCTGGGAGAAAGTCAGCTGTCATTCTTTCTTCTGTAAATAATGTGCCCTGTTTTTCCTTGATTACTTTTAATATTTTCTCTTCATCTTGTTTTAAACAATTATGATATGCCTTCTTGTAGTTTTCATATTTCTTATTCTTGAATTTGTTTACATTGTGGTCTGTGAGTTGATTGTATTCCTGGAAAAATTTTGGCCATTAGTTCTTTAAACATATATATATTTTTTTAATGTTTATTTATTTTTGAGACAGAGCATGAACGGGGGAGGGTCAGAGAGAGAGGGAGACACAGAATCGGAAGCAGGCTCCAGGCTCTGAGCCATCAGCCCAGAGCCCGACGCGGGGCTCGAACTCACGGAGTATGAGATCATGACCTGAGCTGAAGTCAGACGCTCAACCGACTGAGCCACCCAGGCGCCCCTCTTTAAACATATTTTTATCTCTCTTTTTCCCCAATCTCTTTCAGGGACTCTAATTTCACGTATATTAGGCCAAGTGAAGTTGTCCAACAATTCACTTATGCTCTGGGGTTTTGGTGTTTTTTTCCAATCTGTTTCATTTTGGAAAATTTCTTTTGTATCTTTAAGTTCACTTCTGCAGAGTTGAGTTATTAATTCCATCCAGTGTATTTTTTCATCTTAGATTTAGTGGTTTTCATCCCTAGAAGTTTTGCTGCTCATGCTTTCCCTTGCCTTCTTGAGCATATGAATTATATTTATAATTATTTCAGTGTATTAATCTACAAAGTCTATCATCTGTGTCATTCCTGTCTGTCGTATTGTCAATTTTATTATTCATTATGAGTTGTATTTCTCTACTTTGCATAACTGGTAATTTTTTAATGTATGCCAGACATTGTGAATTTTACCTTTTTGGGTGCTGCATTTATTTTGAATTCTTTTAAATATTCTTGAGCTTTGTTGACAGACATAGTTAAATTACTTGAAAACAGTTTTATTTTTTCAAAGCTTGCTTTTAAGCCTTGTTAGGTGAGATTAGAGGAGACTTGAGTCTGAGGCTGATTTTTCCCCACTGTTAATATAAAATCCTTCTGAGCATTCTATCCAAATTTTCCACTTGGCTGGAGAAGAACACAAAGTATTTCTGGGTCTGTTTAAACAACCTTCCTTGTTTCACCAACTCTTTTCAGGTAGTTCTTTCTAGCTTGGGGCTGTTTCCTCATATACATTTGCTGATCTTACTCAGCCAGAGACTCAAGACTTCTACAGATCTCTCTTCTCTTTGTGCATCTCTCTGCTTTCAAATTTTAGCTTTCTTGAATTCACAGTCCTGTGTCTTCAATTCAGGGAGATTACCAAGCTCTGTTTGGGTTCCTCTTCCTGCACTGCAGCCTGGAAACTCTCTTGGCAATAGCTAGGGCATTCATAAAGCTCCCCCATTTGCTTTTCTTCTCTGAGATTACTGTCCTGAGTTGCCTGTTGTTTAGTGTCTGAAAATTTGTTGTTTCACTTATATTGTCAAGTTTTCAGTTGTTTAAGGCAAGCAGAAGATAAATCTGGTCCTGTTACTTCACCATAGCCAGAAGTGGAAGTCTTAATGTATTTATTATGTATCTCTTATATGCCATTCTTTTTCATGCTTTTCTTTTTTCCTGTCATAGAATGCCTCTCCTTTTTTGATTATTTTTTTAACTCCTGTTAAGTCTTCAGAATTCAACATGGATGAAGCTCATCTGGGAAGCTTCCCATGACCTACGCTGATAGAAATAATTACCCCCTCTTCCATATTTCATGTTTCCTTAGTTTCCAGTACTTCTTTATATAGTACTTAATAATGAATTATTTGATTCATTTTGCTAGGTATTTCATATATTTTATCTTACTTAATTTAATCCTCATAGTATCTATATGAGGTTGTTATTATTATGGCCCCTACACAGTGCCAGTGCCTGGCTTGAGATAGATATTTTAATCAATTTATGAATGCGTGACGAAGATAATTGAAATAACATCCAGAAGAAATTGATTAGAGTGTTGAGGGGGACTCAAAATGATGTCGTGTTTGGAATTGTTTAAGGAACTGGAGATGTTTAGCCTGGAGAAAGAAGACTGTGGAACCTGAATACCATCTTCAAATGTTTGGAGGGCTGTCACATTGAAGAGGGATTAGAGGAGTTCCCTTTGGCCCCAAGGAGGTAAAATTAGGAATAGTGGGTGAAAATTGTAGGAAGATATCATACCATCATAAAAAGGAGAATCTTTAGTGAATAAGGCTCTCTAAGAGTAGAGTAGATAGCCTTGATAATTTCTTTCTGCTGGACACTTTCACTGATACGTTAGGTATCCACTTAATAGAATAAGCTATAACATAACAGTGCTGGATGTGAGGTTATACTCTAGGCTCTTTAAATCCCATCTGTGCACTTATTAACAGTATGAACTTCATAGAATTAAGTGTCAATTACCGAGTACCCTGACATTGCCTAGGACAAAATAGGTATTTAATTAGTACCCTTCCTCTTGGTGGTCAAACATTGAAAACATAGGTGATTTAGGTGACTGCTGAGAATCTGTCTGAGAATTTATGATTCTTTGAAAAACTTTGGTTTATATATCTTTGTGTTATCCTTTTGTCTGTATTACAACCACATTTGTGTCGTGGCTATTCATTATTTACCTAAGTAATCTTAAAAATAATACATGAGAACAAGTCTGAGATAAAAAAAAAAAACATTTTTTAAGTAGTTCCTGTGACTCTGAATATAGAAAAAAGAATTCAGGTTCTCTGCTAGGTAGCGCATAAACGTGTTGTTCTTGTTCTTATGTGCCAATTCATTTCATTAAATTAGCAAGTTGTTTTTGTGTGTCTATAGTATGTCAGACCCTGTTGACCACTGAAAAAACAATAGTAAATAAAGCAAACGCCCTGCCTTAAGGAAGCTACAATCTCCTAGGAAAAATAGAAAAGTAGTGAAAATACATTGTGGTAAATGTTGTAATAGATTGAATGTAGGATGTCATGGATGCACATAAAAGATGTCCAACACTGTATTGAAGAAGTTTAGTGGTGTTGTGGGACACATCATGGTGGAAAATCATGTATAAGCTGAGACCGGAGGATGAGTAGGAATTTTTCAGGAATAAAATATTGAGGAAGAGGAATGCCCCAGAAAAATGTCTATTGGCCAAAGACAGCATACCACGTTTGTGGAACTAAAAACCTTTAGTATTCCTGGAACATGGAGTTTGATGGAGGAGTGACTAAAGATAAGACTAGAGAGCCAAACAGAGACTGGATTATGAATGGCCTTGTGGCTAATATTAGTATCTGGACTTAATCAAAGGGAAATAGGAAACCACTGGAATTTTTAAACTAGGAGAATAATTTGACCAGATTTGTATTACAGAAAGATTAGTCATGTCAGTAGGAAGTTAATAGGTTATATGTAAAACAGAAAAATCAAGAAATAGAAGTAGAAACATATTATTGAAAAAAAGGGGTGTAAATATTAGAAGAAACAAAAAAATTCAGATTGGTTGCCTTCAGTGTATAGAATTCTGGGTAAGGAAGAGTTAGGTCAGGGAACTGAGGTTTTTTTTTTCTTTTTTTCTTTTTCTTTTTTATTTTTTTAATTTATTTTTGTTTTTTGAGATAGAGTGTGAGCAGGCGAGTGGCAGAGAGAGAGGGAGACAGAATCTGAAGCAAGCTCCAGGCTCTGAGCTCCAGGCTCTGAGCTCCAGGCTCTGAGCTGTCCGCACAGAGCTCGATGTGGGGCTTGAACTCACAGACTGCAAGATCATGACCTGAGCCAAAGTCAGACGCTTAATCAACTGAGCCACCCAGGTACCCCAGAAACATTTGACTTTCTTAATCAACTTGCAGTGTGGCATAGTATGGATGCCATAGTATGGATGCTTGGGTGCCTGGGTGGCTCAGTTGGTTGAGCATCTGACTTTGGCTCAAGTCATGATCTCACGGTTCATGAGTTCGAGCCCCACATTGGACTCATAGAACCCACTTCAGATCCTCTGTCCCCCTCTACCCCTCTCCCACTTGTGATCTCTCTCAAAACTAAATAAACATTAAAAAAAAAAAAGTATGAATGCCAAGGCCAGACTGTCTGGATTGAAACTTATATCCACTATTTTTAAAGTACTTAAATTAAATTACTTAATTTCTCTGTGCTTAAGTTTTCCTCTCTGTATAAATGGGAATATGATAGAACTTACAGAATTTTTGTGAGGATTAAATTAGTTAATACAAGTAAAACATTAAAACAATGTGGCGCATAATAAACACTCAATGTTAGCAGTTTTTCCTACATGTCAGCACTGTTTAGGTATTGATATACAAGAATAGACATATTTACTGTCATATTGGTGGAGGGATTTAAATGTTGCTTTTACTAATCAAGAGAACAAGCAGACAAAAAAATCAGAATGAGTATAGAGGTCTTCAACATGGTTATTAAAATTACTATAATGCACGTGTAAAGAATGCTGTTTCTAACCAACTGTAAAACAACAACCAATGTCATTTTCCTACTGTAGAGGGAAACGAACCACAAGAGAGTCAACAATAGAGAACGAACTGAGGGTTGATGAAGGGTGGTGGATGGGTGATATGTATTAAGGACAGCACTTGTGATGATCAATTGGGTGTTGTATGTAAGTGATAAATCACTGAATTCTACTCCTGAAACCAATGTTGCACGCTATGTTAACTAACTAAATAAAAAAAGAACACATGGAACATTTGCAAAATTGACTAAAAAAATTCTCAAATATTAAAAAATGAAATCATATAGATTGTAATTTCTTTTCACAATGCATTCAGGCTAGAAGTTAACATAAGAGATAAATAGAATATTCCCCATGTAATTAGAAATTTTAAAATAAACTTCAGATTAACCTGTAAATCAAAAAAGAATCATAATTAAAACCAGAAAATAATCATGAAGTACTATGTATCAAAATTTGGAATGCTCTTTAAGATCAGTTAAAGTTTTACATGTATATTTTAGGAAAGAAAACCTGAAAACTGATGAGTTATTATTTTAGGAAATTAGGAAAAAACAAAATAGAAGACATCAGCCAAGGGCTAGCCCTATTCATGTTAACTTTTTCCTGCACATTAAGGATATGAAACTACACGAGCTTCAGTATACTGCAGGACAGTTATTTGGTATACTTTGGGAAAAGTTTGGCATTAGATAGTAAAGTTATCCCTGCATTTCCTCTCCTAGATTTATGCTATATATATTTATAGAAACTGCTGTATACACTTGTGTTTCATGAGACATATGTAAGAATGTTTATAGTCTCGGGCACCTGGGTGGCTCAGTCGGTTAAGCGTCTAACTTTGGCTCAGGTCATGATCTCACGATTCTCTCTGCCCTTTCCCTGCTTGCTCTCTCTCTTTCTGTCTCTCAAAAATAAATAAACATTAAAAAAAAAAAGTAATGTTCATAGCTCACTATAACTGTCCAAAACTATAGAATAGCAGGGGTGCGTAGGTGGCTCAGGTGGAAGAGCATGCAGCTCTTGATCTTGGGGTTGTGAGTTTGAGCCCCATGTTAGGTGTAGAGATTACTAAAAAAATAAATAAATAATCATGCTACAAAGCTATAGAATGGTTAAATTATGGTGTGTTATTACAGTAGGATAGTATAATACAATAGACTAAAACAACTGAAAACTAATAGCTTACATGCATTGATAATAAATAAATCTCATAAATTCAATTTCATTCAAAAGAGGGATGACACAGAAGACACCATTCAAAATGCTCCCTTTTATGTGAATTTCCAAAACAGACAAAACTTAAGTATATTGTTTAGGGGAACACAAATAAGGTTGGCAAGACTATATAATACACTATTCCATACATACTATAGTAGGTGTTCAGCAAATATTTGATGAATAATAATAATAATAATAGTTTTGATCTCTGAAATAAATGGTAAGTACTGATTTAAAAAGAAAAGTCTAGGTTTTATTATATTTTGTAGGAATATGGAAGGAAATGACAGCTTGTGTTTATAAAGTTTCTTCTGACTAGACAAGAAACCCCTTTTCAGACTTGTATATTGAATATAAATAGCTAAAATATGAAAATTAATCAAACATCTGTATACTAAACAAACATACATTAAACTAGCGTGTATGTTGTGAATTCCAAAAGAAGTATTTGTAAACCAAAGGGTTCATTTATTTATACTGAACTCATCCTTCCAATGATTTTTGTCAGAATCCACTAGAATGTACATTATCTTCAGTAACTTAATCATCAAGTTTATCACTGTTCTTTCAGATAAACTTTCTTTTTTGGCTTTATTATTGTATCTAATTTTTTAAAATAGCCAATGTGTATTTTTTGAAATTCCCATTGTAATGCTGCCTGTGGCTATTAGGATGGATGGCTTAACAAGATCACTTACATGCTTTATCAGTATTTATACTTTAAAATAATGTTCCAGGGCACCTGGCTGGCTTAGTTTATAAAGCATGTGACTCTTGATCTCAGGGTCAGGAGTTCGAGCCCTACAATGGACATAGATATTACTTAAAAAAAGAAATAAATAAAATAATGTTTGAAACTGCTTAAGTCCTCTCCAAGAAAAGCAGTGATTTTTTTTTTTTTTTTTGGTCTCAAATTCTGTTTACAGTGACAAGTTTAAAGCAGAGATACCAAACTTAAATGCTTGTAGTGGCCCCTGAGGTAATAAATGAAAGGACCAGGATGGGAACTGTGGCAAATCTGGAGCAGAGTCCTCCTTGTCTAAACAGAGCAACTCCTACTCAACTCCATCTGTTTGTTGCCACAAGGGAATGTGGTGCCAAATACTCATTTTTTTTCTCAATATGTCATCTATTTGGCAATTAATTTAGAAATGTTGAACACTGCAAGTGATCCAAAACAAGTATGTGGGCAGGATCTAGTTGTTAGGCTGTTAGTTTGCAAACAACTTTAAAGGATAGATACTTTTGGTGAAATAATGTATTGGTTTTTATTGTGTATTACCTATAGTCGACAGAGGTACGTTCTTGGAGACACAGCAATGCAGAAGATGGCCAAGTCCCATGTTTTCTTAAGTGGTATGGGTGGTCTTGGTTTGGAAATTGGTAAGTAGTATTTTTATTCATAATTTTATATTACACTTTGAGCAACATAAGTTAAAGAATTTAATTTCTTCCCCTTGTACTATTTCCTATAAAGGGAATTCGATCCAACACCTTGAAAAGATTGTTTTGGTTCTTTCAGCAACATTGTTTCATAATACTGCTATATTCTTCCTAAAGGAATCAGTAATGACTCTCTTGTTTCTCTTTGTGATGTTAATAGCAATTAATGATCATTTCTGTATCCTTACTTATGATAGAGTGCATACAAACATATATTTGTAACAACATGTCTAGAATAATACTATAAAATTTTAAGAGTGATTACTTCTGTGTGGTATGGTTTTAGAAAATTTAATTTTTTCCTTTTTGTTCATCTGTATTTTTTAAGGAACTTATACTTTGGTAGTAAAAAAAAAAAAAAAAAGTTAAATTCTCCAGTTAAAGATGTGTCCAAGCTCCATGAAGAGTATCTAAAATACATTCCTAATATTAAGCTATTCTTTTTCTTTTTTTTTTTTTCCCCTTTATAGCAAAGAATCTTGTTCTTGCAGGAATTAAGGTAAGTGAATAAATGTCCTTGGTTAGAATAATTGTGATTTTTTTTCCATCCTCAGTAGTGGTAGTATTACTTACATTTTGGCTTAGTTTTTGCATCTTCATTTAGTGGCAAAACTTTTTTTTTTGTTAAGTTTATTTATTTTGAGAGAGAGAGTGAGCAACCAGCAGAGGGAGAGAGAGAATCCAAAGCAGGCTCCACACTGTCAGCACAGAGCCTGACATGGGGCTCAATCCCACAAATCATAAGATCATGACCTCAGCTGAAACCAAGAATAGGTCACTTAACTGACTGAGCCACTCAGGTGCCCCAGCAGCAAAATTGTTTTAGTGCTGTATTTTTTTCTTTAAAAAAAAAAAGATATTCTAGAAAATTCCAAAATTTTATGAAAATGGAATTTTTTTTAAGTTTGTTTATTTTTTGAGAGAGCAGGAGCCAGGGAAGGGCAGAGAGAGTGGGAGAGAGAGAATCCCAAGCAGGTTCTGCACTATCAGCGCAGAGCCTGACACAGGGCTTGAATTCACAAACGGTGAGATCATGACCCGAGATGAAATCAGGAGTTGGACGCTTAACAGACTGAGCCACCCAGGCATCCCCAAAATAGCATAGTTTTAACAAAACCCCATGTACACATCATGCAGCTGCAATTGCATGCTCGTAGACAGATTTGTTCCATGTATCTCCTTCCCATTCCTCATGGCTCCCCAGCCACCAAATTATTTTGATATAATACTCAGACATCCTATTATATCATTCTTAAATATTTTAGTATATAATTCTAAAAGATAAGGGTACCTTTTGAAAGCATAACCACAAAGCCATTTTTGCACCTTAAAATGTAACCATTTTGTTAATATCATCGTCTTAGTTATCTATTGCTGAAAACAAATTACCCCAAAACTTGGCAACTTAACAACACTTATCTCAGGGTCAAGAATTGCGTGCAACTTAGCTGGTTCCTCTGTTTGAGGGTCTTTCATGAGGCTCTAATCATGACATTGGCAGGGCTGCAGTCATCTCCAGGCTAGGGGAATAATCTGCTTCCCAAGCTTGCTCGCATGATGATTGACAGGATTCAGTAGCAAGGTCATTCCACTTCACGTTCCCATCTCAGTTCCCTGCTGGCTCTTGGTTGGAGATCACCCTCAGTTCCTTGACATGTGATCCTCTCCATTAGGCAGCTCACAATATGGCAGTTTGCTTCATCAGAGTAAGCTAAACAAGATGACTAGAAAGGAAGTGTACTAGCAAAACAAACCAGTCTTTTGCAACCTAATCTCAGAAGTGACATTTCATTATCTATGCTTATTTGCTAAAAGCAAATAGTTTCACTAGTTTACAAATGTATGGAAAAGGAATTATGCAAAGGCCTGAGTACCAGGAACTGGGAATCATTAGGGCCATCTTACAAGCCTATCTATATCAGTCATCAAATATCTAGTTAGAGTTCAAATTTTCCCAAATGTCGTACGAAAATTTTTTTTTGGTTTGTTCTAATTAGGATCCAAGTAAAGTCCATATACTGAGTTTGATTTCTTTTAATCTATATAGTTCCCTTCCCTGATATTTATTTACCCTTACAATGCACTTGTAACTAACAACAGGTCATTTACTACATGTACCTCTACCCTTGTATTTCATATAAACTGGTACAGAGATTTCCTGTAAACTGAATCCAGAGATTCAGGTTCAGATTTGATTGTTTTGGCACTACTGTTTCACAGATGATTTTATATTTTTCTCATCAAGAGGAAATCATAATCTGTTGTCCTTGTTTTGATTATTACTGATAATAATGATCATTGCCTAGATTCATTATTTTATTAGGGATAATGATATTCTAATTCTGTCCTTTTTGATTTGTTAGCTGGAATAATTTAGAAAGACAATTCTCCATTCACATATTTGGTTTCACTAAAGTATAGTTTGCACTTGTACAAAAGGCAAGATAAATACTTGTTGGTTTTTTTTCAGCCTTTATTTACCAGTTTTCAAAATCAGTGGTTTCCCTATCATCCACTAACAGTGACTAGTGAACTTGTGTGGCTTGTTTGTACCTGAACGTCATAATAAACTCATGAATTTAAACATACATGATTTGTTTTGATCTAGTGTAGTTGTTATTCTCATTTATGCTTAAATTGTTTCATCTTTGCTTGTTAGGATCTTCTTCAACTTCTTGAGTCCTTTTGACCTAACCCCAGTGGTCTTTGTCACTAATGATGAAGTCTTTTCAGTGGACAGATCTAGAACATTCATCCTGAGTGAACACTGAAATATCTGAGTTTCAAGTTTAGGACCACAGCATATCTACTTCTTTGATTTTATGATTTTGTATCTTTATCTCTTACTGTAAGGGTTTGAGTCTTAATGACATGAACCTAATTACATACTTGCTTTATCCTATGTTACACCTATTTATGATATAGATTCAGCATAGCAGTTCTAATATTATTAATAGCAATATAATTATTGAAAACCATTTATGATTTATTATTTTTTTTAATGCTTATCTTTTGGGAGAGCACAAGCAGAGGAGGGGCAGAGAGAAGGGGACAGAGGATCTGAAGCGGGATCTGTGCTGACAGGCTAACAGCAGTGAGCCCAATGTGGGGCTTAAACTCACGAACTGTGAGATCATGACCTGAGCCAAAGTCGGATGCTCAACCGACTGAGTCATCCAGGTGCCCCACTTTATTTTATTTTTAAAATTATATTTATTTTTTGAGAGAGAGAGAGCATGAGCAGGGGAGGGTCAGAGAGAGAGGAGTACAGAAGATCCCAAGAGGACTCTGGGCTGACAGGCTGATAGCAGCAGACCCACTATGGGGCTCAAACTCATGAACCACGAGATCATGGCCTGAGCCAAAGTCAGATGCTCAACCCACTGAGCTACCCAGACACCCCTAATTTTTTCTTTTTCATCCTTAGGATATATCCTGTCTAGATTTGGCAGGCAAATTAACTACTTTTTAAAGTCACTTTAAATAATTCCTTTGGGTAGTTATGCAACATATTCAGTAGATAGTTTTCTCCATTCATTTTTTTCTGGATTTCTGGGGATCACGTTTAAATTTAATTAAATTTTACTATTATGAGACTTATATAATTCAAAGCAGAATTTATGAGGGCACCTGGGTGGCTTAGTCGGTTGAATGTCTAACTTCGGCTCAGGTCATGATCTTGTGGTTCATGGTTCGAGCCCCACGTCGGGCTATGTTCTGACAGCTCAGAGCCTGGAGCCTACTTCAGATTCTGTATCTCCCTCTCTCTCTGCCCCTACCCCACTTGCACTCTGTCTCTCTCTCCCAAAAAATAAACATTTTTTTAAAAAGTAGAATTTATAAAACAAGCTTTATTCAGGTAAGGCTACCTTCTCTTTACCCTATTCCCTCCTTCCCTTATTAGGTCACCCCCTTTTTTTCATGTTTTGAAATATAAGCAAATACATGCATACAAATATGCAAATCTATATATATTTGTGTATACAAATTTACTCTCAGCTGCCTCTCTTAATAAGTGCCATACTTTCTTCCACCTTGCTCTTTATCACTTAACAGCATATCCTGGGATTATTCCTTAATGATAAATATATATGTTTCATTTTTTTATAGCTGTACAGGTATACATTGCATGGATGTATATTATTATACCCAATTCCTTACTTGTAGACATTTTAATTATTTTCAGTCTTTTTCTATTACAAGTAGTGCTGCAGTTAATACCTTTGTACGTATATCATTTTTAATCTTTCCCAGTGTGCCTTTATGATAGATTCTTAAAAGCGGAATTGTTATGTCCAAGGATAGAAGCACATGTTATTTCACTAGAGATTACCAAGTTCTTTTCCACTGAGGTTATGCTATTTTACATTCTCACCAATAACATATAAGAATGCCTGATTCATGTCACTCTCCAGTAAAGTATATTGTCAAACTTTTGGATTGATGCCATTCTAATAAATGAGAAAACATATTTCATTCTTGAGTAGAGTTGAACATTCCTAAATATTTTAAAGGGCCATATGCATTTCTTTTTCAGTATTCTCCATGTTCATATACTTTGCCCCTTTTTCTGTAAGATATGTCCTCTGATACAAGTTGAAAATATTCTTTCCAAATGTTGTTATCTTTTTTTACTTAGAACATGGAGCATTTGGAAATGTTTATGTGAATTCTTTTGATTGTATTTTAATACAACATGCTACTTTCCTAAATTGAAATTCTCATATGGTTTAAAGTAGTTTTTCCATTAATTTTCCTGGGTTTCCAGATGTATATGGTCATATCATCTGTGAATGAATCCAGCTTTAGATCCTTTCTAATTCTTAAGCTTCCTATTCCTCTCTATGTCTAATTACACTGGGTAATACTTCTGATACAATGTAAATGAAATTGGAGATAGTGAGCATCCTTGTCTTATCCCTGACTTTAACAGAGATTTTTCCCTTTTTTGAAGGCACTTACCATTCATGATACAGAAAAATGCCAAGCATGGGATCTAGGAGCCAACTTCTTTCTCTGTGAAGATGATGTTGTTAATATGAGAAACAGGTGAAGATGAGATATTTTGATGTTTTATCATAGAATTTTTTTTTTACTCTCACAATTACATAGGGTATTTTCTGTGCCTAAAACACTAACTCATTGATAGTTGTTTGACTCATCCCCATAACACATCACCATAGATAAATAAGTATTAACATATACTTATTTAATTATTTAGATTTGTGAAAATTTTAATACACTCACATTGCTACCTAGAAGTGAATTTTAAGATTGTTAAAGGTCTTTATTATTGCTTTATTCTTAAAAAGCTTGAAGAGGTTGGAACTAGGGTACACTTTGAGATTGTGTGGCTTACTATGGAATGTAACAGTATACTACATTTCAAGAGTGCGTAGTTGTCTATAAAAATAAGTAAGTCTTAGCTTCTTTCTTCCTCTACAGTTTGTTAAATTTCCATTGAAATTTTCTAACATTCAGGTTTCTCTGATGTTGTCAAAGTGTCCAGGTATGAGGGATTGAATATATTGAATGAAAGAGTAGTAAAAGTCCTTTTTTTTTTTTTTTTTTTTTTTTTTTAGGGCTGAAGCTGTACTTCAACATATTGCAGAACTCAATCCTTACGTTCATGTCACATCATCTTCTATTCCTTTAAATGAAACCACAGATCTCTCCTTCTTAGATAAATACCAGGTTGGTACTCTATTTTATGTTAGTTTATATATATATATATATATATATATATAGTTGTAAGTATTATCGTAGTGTAACTAATTAAACCTAGTCTGTTGAGCAGAGCAAAAAATTGCAGGTCAAAATACTTCCTTTAGAATACCTTTCAAATGCTCCATTTTAGGGAAAGGGCCTGAGATATTGACAAAGCCATTATATCAGTCAGCTACTTTCATAGTTATGTGCATAAAAACTACCCAAAACTCAGTGGTTTATAGCAACATGTATTTATTTCTTTATCCTCCATCTGCATGTCATTTGGAGTTCAGCTGTTCTAGGCTGACCTTGAACTGTAGAGCCTGGGTTTTTCTCCATATGCCTCTCTTCTGGGACCAGGAGGCTACCGAGGACATGGTGTCATACCAATAAAAGAAGTGTAAAGGGGCAAGTCCAACTATCCAAGCACACTTCAATCTTCCATTCATGTTACTTCTATTTATATTTCATTAGTCAAAGCAAGTCACATGGTCAAGACCAAAGTTGAGCAGGAAGGTATACTCTGCTCTTATGAAGGCCATGGGCAAAGGATGATATATAAGCTGATGATATATAATCAGTATATAATCTGATGGCAGAAGTAAAATATGTGGATCAACATTCAGTCTGCTTTAGTTAAGGTTAACTTTAGTTAACAACAATTCTCTCTTTCTCAAAATAAATTTTTTAAAAAAAGAAAAAGGCTGCTTGGGTGACTCAGTCAGTTCTAAGTGTCTGACTCTTGATTTCAGCTTAGGTCATGATCCCATGGTTCATGGTATCAAGCCCCGTATCAAGCTGTCTGCTGGCAGCATGGAGCCTGCTTGAGATTCTTCTCTTTCTCTCTCTCTCTCTCTCTCTCTCTCTCTCTCATTCTCTCATTCTCTCATTCTCTCATTCTCTCTCTCCCTCCCTCCCTCCCCTCCTCCCCTTCTCATTCTCTTTCTCTCTCAAAATAAATGAATAAATTTTAAAAACAACAACATTTCCTAGCACCTTAGATGTTTCAAAAGCAACTAGGTTGACCCTGATTTTCTGTGATTAAATTATGATGTTGCCCTTTGGGGAAGAACACTCCTGTGTTTCACCTCTACTCAGTACTTTTCACACTGTGTGACCATATGTGTGTGGGTTTTTCCCCCAAACCAAGCAGTTCTCCAAACTCCTTGGACACCTTCAGTGTCCTACAGTTCAATTCAGTTTTGACACTATCTACCTGGAGAAGATAGCTTCGGATCCCACAAGTTAAGGATTCATTCCCACAAGAGCCCCTCTCTGTCCACTTTCTGACATCAATCACAAATCCAGGTTGTTACCTGTTCCTCTGAGGGCTGGCTATAAATCAGAGGTTTCCATGTCCCTCTCTTAGGGTCCAATTAATTTGTCAGAGTGGCTCACAGAACACAGGAAGACCGTTTACTTATTAGATTACTGGTTTATTATAAAAGCTGTAACAAAGGAACAGTCAGATGGAAGAGATGCATAAGGCAATGAATGGAAAAGGGGGGCTGAGCTTCCATGCCCTTTCCAAGTATGCCATGTTCCTGGCATGAATCTGGAAGCTCTCTGAGCCCATAGTTGAGGTTTTCATGAAGGCTTCATTATGGAAGCATGAATGATTAAATGATTGGCCTTTGGTGATTAAGTCAGTCTCCAGCCCCTCTCTCCCTGGAGGTCTAAGAGATAGGGCTGAAAGTTCTCACTCACAAATCACAAGGTTCGTTCCCCTGGCAATCAGCTCCCATTCTTAGGGGGCCTCAAAGTTATTTCATTAATCTAAACTCAGGTGTGGGTAAAAGAGGCTTGTTATGAATAACAAAAGACATCATTATTTAACCTTTATCACTCTGGAGCTATTTCAGGATCTGGGATAAAACTAAATACATAATGAAAAATGTCTCTATAGCTCTTCTATAGGAAATTGCAAGAGTTTTTAGGAGCTATGTGTCAGGAACCTTGGATAATGACCAAAAGGTATATTTATTATTATTATGTCACACCAATTTGAAAACCAGTGTAAACTTCTGTTCTGGACTAGATAACTTGAAATCCATCTTCTACAAAGATGTGTAATAGACTTCTTACGTAGATTTATGTAATAGACTTCCTTTTATGTTTTTATTTTTTATTGAGGTATAATTAACACACACACAGTGTTAGGTTAATTTCAGGTATACAGTGTAATGAGTGAACAGTTTTGTGCATTACTCAGTATTCACCATGATAAGTGTAGTCACCATCTATCACCAAGCAATGTATTAAACTATTTTAACTATATTCCCAATGCTGTATTTGTCATCTTTGTGACTTACTTATTTTGTAACTGGAAGTTTGTACCTCTTAATCCTATTTACCTATTTCACTAGTCCCTCTACCATCTCCCCTCTGGCAACCACCATTTTGTTCTCTCTGTTTAGAAGTCTGGTTTTTTTTTTATTTCTTTGTTAATTTGTTTTATATTCCAACTGCAAGTGAAATCATATAGTATTTTTCTTTGACTTCTTTCATTTAGCATAATACTATGTAGGTCCATCCATGTTGTTGCAAATGGCAAGATCTTATTTTGTTTTTATGACTGAGTAATATTCCATCACATGTAAATATTACATCTTCTTTATCCATTTATCTGTTGATGGACACTTGGGTTGCTTCCATATCTTGGTTAATATAAATAATGCTGCAGTAAACAGGAGTTCATATATTTTTTTCAAACTAGCATTTTTGTTTTCTTTGGGTAAATACTCTGTAGTGGAATTATTGGATCATATGGTATTTCTATTTTCAATTTTTGAGGAACCTCCATACTGTTTTTCACAGTGGTTGCACCAATTTGCATTCCCACCATGCATTCCCCTGCCCTGATACAGAGCATCAGCCGTTAGGTGATGACCTGAGCCAAAGTCAGATGCTTAACCAACTGAACCACCCAGGCACCCCGATTCTACCCATTTTTGACAAATATGATGAAATACCTCGTTGTGGTTTTCATTTGCATTTCCCTGATGTTGAGTGATGTTGAACATCTTTTCATGTGTCTGTTGGCTATCTGATGTGTTTGAAAAATGTCTGTTCAGGTCCTCTGCTTGGTTTTTGATCAGATTATTTGGGATTTTGGTGTTGCATTGTATAAATTCTTTACAAACTTTGCATATGAGCACCTTATCAGATACATCATTTGCAAATATCTTCTATTTAGTAGATTGCCTTTTCATTTTGTTGATAGTTACCTTCACTGTGCAAAAACTTTTTATTTTGTTATGGTCTCAATCATTTATTTTTGCTTTTGTTTCCCTTGCCCAAGGTGACATATCTAGAAAAATGTTGCTATGGTAAATATCGGAGAGATTACTGCCTGTGTTCTCTTCCAGGATTTTCATGGTTTCAGGTTTCACATTTAGATCTTTATCCATTTTGAGTTTATTTTTGTGTGTGGTGTAAGAAAGTGGTCCAGTTTGATTCTTTCATATGTAGCTGTCCAGTTTTCCCAGCACCATTTGTGGAAAACTATCTTTTCCCCACTGTACATTCTTGCCTCCTTTGTTGCAGATTAATTGACCATATAAGCATGGGTTTATTTCTGGGATCTCTATTCTGTTTCATTGATCTATGTGTGTCCATACTGTTTTGACTCTACAGCTTTGTAGTATATCTTGAAATCTGGGATTGTGATACCTCAAGCTTTGTTCTTTCTAAAGATTGCTTTAGCTATTTGGGGTCTTTTGTAGTTATATACAAATTTTAGTATTATTTGTTGTAGTTCTGTGAAAAATGCTGTTGGTATTTTGATAGGGATTACATTGAATCTCTAGATTGCTTTGGATAGTATGGACTTTGTAGCAATATTAATTCTTCTAATCCATGAGGATGGAATATCTTTCCATTGGTTGTATTGCGTCTTTAATTTCTTTCATCGGTGTTTCAGAGTTTTGAGAGTAAAGGTATTTTACCTCCTTGGTTAATTTTATTTTTAGGTATTTTATTATTTTTGGTGCAATTGTAAATAGGATTGCTTTCTTAATTTCTCTTTCTGGTACTTTATATTGATGTATAAAACGAGATTTCTGTATATTAATTTTGTAACCTGTAATTTTAATGAATTCATTTATCAGTTCTAGTAGTTTTTTTGGTGGAGTCTTTAAGGTTTTCTGTTTATAGTATCATGTCATCTGCAAATAGACTGCTTTACCTCTTCCTTACCAGTTTGACTGCCTTTTCTTTTTCTTGTATGATAACTGCAGCTAAGACTTCCAGTGCTATTTTGAATAAAAGTGGTAAGAGTGGGCATGCTTGACTTATTCCTGATCTTAAAGGGAGAGCTCTCAGTTTTTCACCATTGAGTAAAAAATATTAGCTGTGGGTTTTTTATATATGGCCTTTGTTATGTTTAGGTATTTTACTTGTTAACCTACTTTGTTCAGAGTTTTCATTCACAAGTGGACATTGTACTTTGTCAGAAGCTTTTTCTTCATCTGTTGAGATTGAGATGATCATATGGTTTTTATTCTTTCTCTTGTTAATTATCATTTATAATTTTGATCGATTTATAAATATTGAACCCCACCCTTGCTTCCCTAGAATAAATCCCGACTGATCATGGTAGAACGGGTTTTTTAAGGTATTGTTGAATTCAGTTTACTAATAATATTTTCTTACAGATTTTTGTATCTGTGTTTCTCAGAGATTTTGGACTATAGTTTTGTCTTTTTATTTGTAGTGTTTTTATCTGGTTTAGAATCAGAGTAATGCTGGCCTTATAGAATGAATTTCAGTTTTCCTTCCTCTTCTATTTTTGGAATAGTTTAAGAATAGGTATTAACTCTTCTTTAAATGTTTGGTAGACTTTGCCTGTGAATCCATCTGGTCCTGGCCTTTGTTTTCTGGGAGTTTTTTGATTGCTGATTTGATTTTTGATAGACTTTTTAAAATTTTTAATGTTTATTTTTGAGAGAGAGACAGAGGGCAAGCAGGGGAGGGGCAGAGAGAGAGGGAGACACAGAATCTAAAGCAAGCTTCAGGCTCTGAGCTGTCAACACAGAGTCCAATGTGAGACTTGAACCCACGAGCTAGGAGTTCATGACCAGAGCTGAAGACGGACACTTAACCGACTGAGCCACCCATGCGCCCCTGATAGACGTCTTTTAAATGAGTAGCTGAGCTCAAAATAAAATGCTCAGAGACCAAAAATAAATAGGTAGCTAAAAGAAGATGAGTAAACTATTTATTTGCTGTGGTCACTTTCACATTGGAGTTGCTGATCTCAGTAACCCCATTTCTTAGGAATTAGTGGTAACACAGAAACCGAAGATCCCAAGTAGGTTTACATGAGATAGAGAAATGGAATTGAGACCTACCCCCTTTTTGTAAAGTTAGAACCTCAGAGAACTACACTCTCAGTGAAAGGTGGATGAGGACAGTCTTTGCACCTCAGAACAAGATTGCCTGTTTTTTCTTGAGCTCTGGATGAAAAAATAATGATCTCCTCTGGGAATTCACAACCATATGCCTATTCTGACCCAGGTTTGGAGATAAACTTTATAATTCTTTGTAATCTAAAATTTCCCAAGCTGGGAATTCAAAACATAAATAGTACTAAGCTACTGTCAATATCCTGGAATGCCAGACAGAAAGAAAACTAAACAACTACAGAGAAATCTATGTTCAACTAAGCCATAGTATATTCCAGTATATGGAGCCTCTTTGAAGATGAGTTCAGAGTACAAAATAGCAAGACAGGCAGTTCAGTGTGATGAAAGGTCAATGGATATAACAAATAATAGAATTAACCTCCAGGAATTTCAGATAATAGAATTATCGGATAGGGACTAAAAAACATAGATGTCCAAATTGAATTTTAAAAGAAGGAATTAAATATACAATATGGAAATAATTAAAAAGAATCAGGCAGATGTGATAAAGAACCAGTCGAATTTTTAGAAACGAAAATATTGTCTTAAAAATTAAAACTCAGTGAATAGATTAAACAGTGGATAGATACAACTAGTGTAAGAATTAGTGAATTGAAAGAGCTGAGATTACTGAGACTACAACCTTTAGAAATTAGAGTAAGTATGAAAGAGAAATTAAAAGAAATACAAGCTTAAGTGAAAAGGTTCAATTCATGAGATTAAATTTCTGAAAGAACATTAGGAAAGGTCAATATTCCAAAAAAATAATGGCTGAGAATTTGTGATGAAACACAAATTAGATTCAGTGTATGCTAAGTCTAAGATGTGATTTTACTGTATTTACAAACTTACTAAGTCAGCCTGTTACTGTTCTTTGGTTGCTGACAGAAAACATGAGATTCCTGAATCAGAGACTTTATTTCTCTGAGTATGGTAAGAAGTGTGAGTATTGTATTTGCCTTATTTCCTCTTGCCTTTCCCCAAAACCCACTAGTGTAGTGTAGAGGACTCAGTGGATGCCTGCACATGTAATGGGCTCCTTTTGATAAGAGGAACACTGAGCTTGGAAAACCTGTGCTTTTATAGCAAGCAATTAACAGGCTTGTTCTTTGTTCCAGAGGGAAACATTACCTCATTCCTCCAGCTTGCACAAAGCAAATATAATCCTGAGAAATGGCCCAAGAATAGTTAAGATCCTTGGATTCATAGCATACCCAGTTGAGACATGTATAAAAAGTAAGAGACCCATGGAGGAGAAATCAATCTTGCAGGAAGCACACCGTATTCTGAGCTAGGTAAATAAGAATAAATCCACAACTGGATATTTGTAGTGAAAAAAAGTTATCCAATTCATGGAAACTACCAGCAAGGAAAACTCTGGACTGAGAGTCTAGTTCTACTTTTGCCACTTGATAGGTAGATGAATGACCTTAGGAAAGTTTTTTACCTTTATGAGTTTAAGTTACTTATGTTAAAATATGATTATAAAAGCACTCTACTTATCTTACAGGGTGATGATAAAAAGTTAAGCATTGAGAACTATAATTTGCTATTTTAAATAACAGAACTTGGTAGTTTTACTAATGACACTGTCATAAAGCAAAAGTTGTTATATTGTGCATCTGAAGTAAAAGCTCAGCCAACTAGTGTATCTCTTTAAAAATATAATCTTTACTCCTTTAAGCTAGCATTTAATTAATATTCTGAAGACTAGGTTAGTATTCCCATGGCAATAACAGATCAAACAAAATCTCCAGCCATTTAGAGTACAAAAATACCACATATGATATTAAGGTTTGCTTCTTATGTAAATCCTGTGATAGTAATTGAATTTAATATGGGCAGGTTTGGGGCGCCTGGGTGGCTCAGTCGGTTAAGCGTCCGACTTCGGCTCAGGTCACGATCTCGCAGTCCGTGAGTTCGAGCCCCGCGTCAGGCTCTGGGCTGATGGCCCAGAGCCTGGAGCCTGCTTCCGATTCTGTGTCTCCCTCTCTCTCTGCCCCTCCCCCGTTCATGCTCTGTTTCTCTGTCTCAAAAATAAATAAACGTTAAAAAAAAAAAAATTAATATGGGCAGGTTTTCCTCTGTATATGTTATTTTTACTTTTGCTATTCCATGACTCTGAAGGTTTTAACCTTAGAATGGAATACAGTGGGAAAGTATTTTTTTTTACAAGGAAAACAATGTGTTTTTAGCATAATGCAAACTGTGACATGCTTCTGACTTAGAAGTGTATTTTACCAAACTAGTTGTTTATTTTCTAATATTTAATGTCTTATATTCTTCTTAACAGTGTGTAGTATTGACTGAGATCAAACTTCCGTTGCAGAAGAAGATCAATAACTTTTGCCGTTCTCGGTGCCCTCCAATTAAGGTAATAATATTACTTAATAATTACATGTAGTTAAGCAAAGAAAGAACACCTTCACTGTTAAAATTTATAGCTTTTCAGTAGGTTATGTAAGAAGTTCTTATGTACACGAGGACAATCACAGTAATATTTTTCTCTTTAATTTTGGCATTATTCATTTCCTGTTTTTAAAACCAAGATCTAAATTTGGCTTATAGCAAATTGCCAAAACTGAGGAAGAATAAAGATGGGAATGGTAAGGATGGTAAATATTGAATTCATCATCTAACTTTAAATATGGTGTAATGGTGGTTTTCAAGAGGTTCATTGGTTCTTACAACAAATATTCATTGAGCATCTTCTCCCAATACAATTCTAGGCACTAGGAATACATTAGTGAATAGGACATACAAATTTTCCTACTCATGAAAATTACCATCCAGTAAGGAAGATATTTAATTAAAAAGCAAATAAATAACATAGTTTCAAGTCCTATGAAGAAAATAGCTAGGTAAAGAATATAATGTCTGCATGATGTTGGGGTGGGGATCAGTGCTGGTTCTCTTAAATTGAAGGTCAGGGAACTCCTCTGAGGAGATAAAGTTTGAATAGAACCCTGAATAATGGGAGAGAGCCAGCTATGGAAAGAGCATTCAAAGCATGAAGAACATCAAGTGTAGACTTGAAAGTATAAAAAAATTTGCTTGGTGTGTTTACAAACAGCAAGAAGCAAGCAAGACCAGAATGGAATTTGGGTAAAGAGGAGAGAGTAGTCTGAGTAAAAGTTACCAGGAGATTATGTTCAGAGAAGTAATTAGAGGGCCAAACTTACATAACTTTGAGGATAGCTGAGTTTTAATCCCATGGGTTTTGACTTGATTTATATATACAGTGTGTGTGTTTGTGTGTGTGTGTGTACATAGGAGAGAGAGAGAGAGTACGAGACAACACACCGAAGCAGGGGAGGGGGCAGAGGGAGAGAATCTTAAGCAGACTCCATGCTCAGTACAGAGCCTGACATGGGGCTTAATCTCAACAGCCATGAGATCATGACCTGAGCTGAAATCAAGAGTTGGATGCTTAACCACCTGAGTCACCCAGGCATCCCTGATCTGATTTATATTTTTAAAAGATCACTCTGGATGTGCTGTAGGGAAAATAGTCTAAAGCAGTAGTTTTCAAAGTATGGTCGAAGGATACTGAATAGTCTTGAGATCTTTTCATGGGATCTGCAAAGTCAAACTATTTTCATAATATTACTAAAATGTTATTTGTTTTTTTTTACTCTGATTCTCTTATGGGGTACAGCGGAGTTTCCAGAGTATCTAGATGATATGCAGTAGATATTATAGCTCTGATAGCTAATGAAATGTATGTGTGTATTCTTAAACATTTTAAATGTTTCTCAGTTTTAATTTCTAACACAGCAAATACCAATAGGTATAACCCAGATAAATAGAAGTTCTTTCAGTCCTCAATAATTTTTAAGAATGTGAAGGAATTGGGGTGCCTGGATGGCTCAGTCAGTGTCCAACTCTTGATTTTAGCTCAGGTCATGATCTCACAGTCATGACATTGAACCCCATGTCAGGCTCCACGCTGAATGTGGAGCCTACTTGGGATTCTCTTTCCCTCTCTGTCTGCTCCTCCCCTGCATGTGTGCATGTGTGCACACTTTCTCTCAAAATAAATAAATATTTTAAAAAAAGAAGAAGAACATGAAGGAATCACAGAGCCAAACAGAAAGAAAGCCATTGAATTAATAAGAGAGTAGAGGCAACTAGACCAGTTGGAGGATAATGCAGTAATCCAGGTGTGAGATGCTGGTAATTCAAGAGAGGTAGAAATAGAAATTTTGAGAAGTTAATGAATTTGAGATATCTTCTAAAAAAATGGCTTACAACTTATGAATGGATGAATATGAGTTGTGAGGGAAAGAATGATCAAGAATCACTCCTAGATTTTTTCCAGAGTAACTGAGTCATGGTGACATTGGGAAGACCAGTAATAAGTTTAGATCAGAAAAATCATAAATTATCCTGTGCAGCTACATACATACCATTAACTCTAACTCCTTTGTGGGGTTATTTGTTCCTTTGAAAAAAGGAAAAAATTACTTGTTCTTTTGAGATAGGCAGTAAGCCAACTATCATACTCTATTAAATAGTTGTGCTAAAAATTTTTGGATTGTGGTATTTACATAGCATATTTACACTCTGTACATTTGTGCTATGGTTCACAATTTAAACAGATGAATAAGACATAGAATAGTAAAGTTAAAATCCCCGGGCATGGAAGTTTTACAAAATAATTACACTAAGTTATGAACTAAAATCTTTTATGTGATTGGTATATGTAATCCTATTTGAAAGTTGTTTTGCAGGGAAATTGTCCTCAAATTTGCAGCTTTTAAACTTAAAAATCATAATGATTATATGATTATATATATGATTATATATATGATTATATATATGATTATATATATGATTATATGATATATATATGATTATATACATATATGATTATTATATATGATTATTATATATAATATGTATTAATATATTATATATAATAATCATATATATGATAATGATAATGATACGTAATGATATGATATATAATCATATATATATGATAATGGTAATGATAATATATATATGATTATATATATGATTATATGATTTATATATATATGATTATATATATGATTATATATAATATATATCATTTATATATTAAAAAATGCTGTGTGTACCTATTTTAATGGTAAAGGCAATACATGATCCAGTAGGAGGTAGCCTTTTATTAGCTCTTTCATTACTTCATGTAATAGGTGGTATAAATTGTTTTAATGGGCTACATTTTTATATCCAAATATGAATAGACTTTAGTTTTTGTTTAAAAAAGTATCACTTTAGGGGCTCCTGGGTGGCTCAGTTGGTTAAGCATCTGACTTCGGCTCAGGTCATGAGCTTGGGGTTTGTGAGCTTGAGCCCCACGGTCAGGTTCTGTACTGACGGCTCGGAGCCTGGAGCCTTCTTCAGATTCTGTCTCCTTCTCTCTCTGCCCCTCCCCCGTTCGCACTCTGTCTCTCTGACTTTCTCAAAAATAAGTAAACATTAAAAAAAATTTTTTTTAAGTATCACTTTACACAGGATCATAGGTGTTACAGAATAAGAATTCTTTACTGTTAACTCAAAATGAAATTAGACACAAAAACATTTTCTTTAGAGATTCTTAGAATGGAGTATATGTGTTACAAAAATCACTTTTAATAAAGGATTAATGATTGTGGTTAAGAATATGATTTTTGGGGCACCTGGGTGGCCCAATCAGTTAAGCAGCCGACTTCGGCTTAGGTCATGATCTCGAGATTCTTGAATTTGAGCCCAGAGCTTGCTTGAGATCCTCTGTCTCCCTCTTTCTCTGCCCCTTCCCAACCCTCCCCACACCAACAAATAAATAAACATTAAAAAAAAAAAAAAAAGAATCTGAGTTTTACCTTCCTTGCTTTGATGCATACTGTCAGTTCCTCAGCTCTTTTTCTATTTGTTGCCTCCATTTTCAACTTTTAGCTCTGTTCTCTTTTCCATTAACTCTACTACTGGTGAATGGATACTTCTTTTTTCTCAAATGAAAAGTAAAAATTCACTGCTCAAACCATTGAACCAAGATACTGGTTTCTTTCTTTCTTTTCTTTTTTTGGCAATATTTGTTTTATTGAAGTGGTGTAGAAATGAACCTGCAATATCTCTCAGGTGTGCCTGCAAAACCTAACTGAAGGTTTTTTATTGTTGTTCAACCAAAGCTTCTAATTCTAAGATAGTGGATTTTATACAATTCCAAAATTTTTAATAGTACTTACTTTTCATCTGAATATAAATATATATACATATTCACTAAGAGAATTTAGAGAATGTAGAAAAGTATAATGAAAAATGTACCTTTAAGCCCATCACCAGAGGTAACAGCTGTTAACATTGTACTGTATATATCCTCTATAATTCTATAAAGACGTGTGTACCTTTTTTATTTTTTTGTCACATTAGTATTATATTTATGTGCAGTTGTCTATTCTGTTTTTTCAATTAGTAATTTTTAATAAAAACAAACTACAGCATGCAAACCTCAAATACTTATAGGTACAATTTACGTAATTTTTTTTTTTTAATTTAAATCCAAGTTAGTTAACATATAGTGTAGTAATGGTTTCAGGAGTAGAATTTAATGAATTATCACTTATATATAACACCCAGTGCTCCTCCCAACAAGTGCCCTCCTTAATGCCAGTCACCCATTTAGCAACCCTTAGTTCTGTATATTTAAGAATCTCTTATGGTTTGCCTCCCTCCCTGTTTTTATTTTTCCTTCCCTTCTGCTATGTTCATGTTTTGTTTCTTAAATTCCACATGAGCGAAATCATATATTTGTCTTTCTCTGACTGACTTATTTCACTTAGCATAGTACTTGCTAGTTCCATCCACATTGTTGCAAATGGCAATATTTTATTCTTTTTGATCACTGAGTAATATTCCATTGTGTATATATCCTACATCTTTTTTATCCATTCATCAATTAATGAACATTTGGACTTTTTTCATAATTTAGCTATTATCAAAAGATACCAGTTTCTTATGTACTTTGTTGGATTTTTAGGGCAAGGAAAGAATTTCTGTTATTTAAAAATCATAGAATGTACAATGATGACGTGCTGCATTTTTTAATTATATAGCACTAGATACCCAGTCTCAAATACCAATATCCTTGATTCTTGAACCACTTCACAGACAAATAATGTATTCTGTTTGTGATTCACTTTATATCCCAAAGGATAATCTTAATTATAAATAAAGTCATGAAGAGGCTTAAAGTACTTGAGGTGGGGTTTTTTTTCTTTATATAAATAGATAAGCTTGAACTTCTTTTCATCATTTCACAGTTTATCAGTGCAGATGTACATGGAATTTGGTCACGGTTGTTTTGTGATTTTGGTGATGAATTTGAAGTTTCAGATGCAACAGGAGAAGAGCCAAAAGAAATTTTCATTTCAAATATAACGCAAGTATGATTATATATATATATTATTGTATATGTATATGAATTTTTTTTAATGAATACATTAAAATGATTTTTATGTATGTAAGAGTGGGGTAGGGGCAGAGGGAGGGAGACACAGAATCTGAAACAAGCTCCAGGCTCTGAGTTGTCAGCACAGAGCCCGACTCAGGGCTCTAACTTACAAATCGTGAGATCATGACCTGAGCCGAATTTGGATGCTTAACTGACTGAGCCACCCAGGCACCCCGATGTGAATACATTTTTTAAAGGTGACAATAGCAAAATACTGTAATATGCAATATTTTTCATTTGTTTTATAATATTTTAAGGTAATTCATGAGAGAATGTTTTGTTAATTTCTTGATCATATTATATTAAAACTAAATTTAAGTTAGAATATAAGAGTGTCTGAATTCCTTCTAACATTAATAATCAATAGATCAACATTTGCTTGTGATAAATTTTAATTTTGCTCTGTGTCGTGTTCCTATTGGGCATGAAGTGTGATTCAGTGTTTACTAAACTGTGTTTATTGTGTCAGATTGTAGATGTAGTAAGTATGTCTTAAGTCACCTGGCCCAACACAAGACTGTGGGGAGGATACACAGGTCACTATAGACAAAAGCTTTTCTAAAATTTTTTATATTTCTAAAACATTTGGAGGAGGAAAAAAAGTATTAGAATTAATTACCCTTAGATCAAAAAGTCTGAACTTTCACGTTCTCTTCAGGTAAGCTTAAGTTTTTTATTCCCTAAAAGAATTGGAGATATCATTGTGATCCAGTTTTCCTAGTTTTTTAAGTCTGAATCATTACTTTTACTTGCATTCTTTCTAATCAGTTTACATTAAAGATCAAAGAAACCAAATGGATAATAGTATTTGTGTTTCTATATTTATGCTTGATTTTTAAGCCCAGTGTAATGTTGCCTTTTCACCCCTTTTTAAGAGAAATGCATTAAAAAAATCATTCTGTGTCTCTGTGCTTACAGAATGATTTATTATTCAACCTTTAATCTTTGTGCTTGTTTTTAGTTTGTCCCTGCAAACATCATACAGTTAGAATAGAATAGGCTCCAGGAAGTAGTTGGAATCTGGTATTGCATTGGTATTTTCTTTTCTTAAATAGTGTAGGCAGTATGAAGGTTATCCACAAAGAATTAGAAAGTACCATAAATGTTCCCATTTAACTTATATGCAAAAGTATTTCTCTTTTTTAATAAAGTCCTTATGAATTTTATTCTTCTTGAGATATTAGTAAACCCACATTATGTTAATTTTATATACATGTTTGTGATCATAATCTTAATTCTTACCCAGATCATTAAGCCACAGGACAATTTTCAGAATCTTCACAGTTAAGAAAGAAAGGATGATAATTCTCTTTAGGTTTTATGTAGATTAAATTATTACCACCTTATTCAACCAGTGTGTTGGATTATATGCATTAATAAGCAAATTTCTGGGCCTTGGACCTATCTCATCCATCCTCTTTGGTGAGATAGGTCAATTTCTTCCTATTTTTGTCCTGATAAGCTGAGCTACACAATATTTTTTTATCCTTTAACATGTTGGGCAGCAAATTTTAAATTACCAGTTTTCTGGCTTTAAATCTCCATCCTTCTTGGGACACCTGGATGGCTCAGTCAGTTGAGCGTACAACCCTTGATTTTGGCTCAAGTCATGATCTCACAGTCGTGGGATTGTGAGCCCTGTGTCAGGCCCCTCACTGAATGTGGAGACTTCTTGAGATTCTATCTCTCCCTCTGCCCCCTCAGCCACTTGAGCACTAACTTTCTCGCTCTGTGTCTCTCTAAAAATAAAATTTTAAAAAAAATTTAAATCTCTGCCCTTTCTTGCATTTCTTTCATCTTCAAAGTTAGACTTGTCTTTTATGCACAGATTTTTTTATAACATGACTTTAAAACTTATATTTGATAACTTTGAATATATTTAAGTCCAAAGAATCTGTATCTATGAAATATTTGAACTTCCATGTAGAATCTCCTTCTCCCCCAAACACAGAAATTATATTTTAAACATTCATAATAAAATAGTAAATTGATCATTATTTTGCAATAATTCTTAAAAGGCTTGCTTTTACTAAGGAAGAAAAGGAATGACTTGCCATTTTGATTGTTTTGAGAATTTTATGATAACCTGGTCCATTTTGTGTGAGATTTGAAATTTGTGCAAAAAAGGAATACATGAACTTGTTTTTTTAGTAGAATTCTCTTATTTAGGCTAATCCTGGTATTGTCACCTGCCTTGAAAATCATCCTCACAAACTTGAGACAGGACAGTTTTTAATGTTTCGAGAAATTAATGGAATGACAGGGTTAAATGGATCGACACAACAAATAACTGGTAAGTTCCTGTGTTTTATTAATTCATTTATACTTATTCATTATTCAACACATTAATAGTTTAGACAGTATATTCAGTGTTGAGGACACTTCATCAGCTTAGACAAACATGATCTAAGTCTTGGCCTCAAAACATTCAATCCAAGTGAGGACGTGTTAACATTAAGCAGTGATGTCAAGAGAGTGTAAAGACAGTACAGGCATTTCTGGGAACTCTAAACATGGCAAGGAAATCTACCCGGTTTGGGTACAGCAGCAGTGGGGGCAAGTATCTTGATTAAAATTTGAAGATTGCTTTGGCTTAGGAAAATGATGAAAAGAATATTCTATGCAGAGACCAACAGTAAGAGGCAGTTTGTTCAAGAAACTAGAAGATACAGTATGGCAGGGCTGGCAGTGGGAGTTGATATGGCAAAAGTCTTAAGACATTTAAGAGGAAATTTGATAATCTCATATTGTAGGTAAGCGACGAATCCAACATGGGCAACTTATTCACTTAAGGAGTGCAGGTTTTGGAGAGAAGATGATGAGTACAGTTTAGGTTCGTTGAGTAAGGTGGCAATGAAGTATTCAGGTGGAGACATGTTTTTGTTAGTGACTTGGATAAAAAGAATGAGTGGATGTTGTTGCAGGCAAGTTTGTGGGTTTGTTGGCAAAAAGTTGAAGGAATTTGATTTTTATTTATTTTTTTTTGTAGACTAAGATGAGATCGTTGCCCAAAGGAGAGCAAAAGTGCCAAAGTCATAGATTTAAGGAGAGTTAAACATTTTAAAAAATAGATTATCAGGTTTCATTTAGTGCCCATTTGAAGTTGAAGATAGTGAATTTGTAGCAGTGTTAGTCTGCATAATTTGTGATTTTTCTCCAGCCATGTTTAAAAGAGTCAAAGACAATGCTAGACATCCTATAACTCAAAGATGGCATATTTACACTTGTTAGCTAAGAAGATTCAGGTTTATCTTTAGGACATTTGAAAGTCTAATTATGTGATGAGTATGTAGACTAGCAAATGGATTACCTTTTTTTTTTCTTCTAATGACTACAAAATGGATCCTTAGGAGAGACAAAAATCAGTCCCTATTATGAATTCTTCATAATAACTTTGGATCTATAGTTGGTTAAGCATCTTTGATTACAAAATTACTGGATTTTGTTTCCCAGACTATATCCAGATATGTAAAATACAGGTTACATCATTAATATTAAAGAATTTGTATCTGTTTTTGTAAAAATTAACTAATAATTTAGGATTATCGTTTGTTATTGTTGTTATTGTATTTATCATTTGTTATTTGTTAAATCACTTAGGATTTATCATGTTATCTATGCAATGGGGGATTGTGATAGTTCAGAATCTTGAGGCTACATACAAAGTGTTCCATTTATCTGCCTGTTCATTAACAAGTACCACATTATATTTAGTATTAATTGCATGTAATTAGTATCAACATATTATTAATGCCTTATAAAATATTCTAATATCTAGTAATAAGCATCTCATTATGATTATCCCCCTCTGAGTTTTCTTGGTAATTTTTAAGTCCTTAAGTTCACACTGGAAAAATAATCTATCTAGTTTTCCACACTTCCTCCCACCTCCAAAAAAATTTATAGTGGGATCTTCTAATTTTATAAATTAGGGAATATTACCATCTTTATCATGATAAATCTTCAAGTTTAAATACTTATATCAGCATGTAATGGTTTTCTTATTTTTCTTTTAGTGGTATCACCATTTTCTTTTAGCATTGGTGATACTACAGAACTGGATCCTTATTTACATGGAGGCATAGCTGTCCAAGTTAAGACTCCTAAAACATTTTGCTTTGTAAGTATGTTTTTGTTTTTGGTTTTTTTTTTTTTTTGCTTAAAATATATTTCTTTGCGGAAGAATGGCAGAAGAGAAAAAAGTAATAATACTCAGTTAACCAAACAGTTAATTTAAGGGCTGACCAGATTTTGATTTTTAATTTGTACCCACTTTGAGGGAAGTGGGATCAATTTAAGGAAATAAACTAATAACAACAAAAAAAATTATAGCTAGAATACCAGTGCATATAAGTATATAAGTTGTTTACCTCAGAGGATCTATACTTTTGTGAATCATCAAAGAGTTCATCATACTTCTTACTCCCTAAGTAAGATAAAAGATGAAGCTAATATATATTTGAAAGATTTAACAAGCACTGAAACAGTATATGTTTTGTTTTATTAGTCAATTATTCCACTTTAAGTGGAATTAAGTGGAATTAAAGATTAAGTCTAGCAAGAAGACAATGGGGAATGGTAGCTCTTTTATATTTCTATTAAATCAAATTAGCCCAACCTTATTTATTTCAGACCTTGGGAGAGATGCATTGCTTTTAGTGCTCTATATTTTTTGTCAAGTAATCACTTGCTTGAAGTAATAGTTTTTGTTTCTGAAGTAATAGTTTTTGTTTCTATTAAGGAACCATTGGAGAGGCAGATAAAACATCCAAAGTGCCTTATTGTGGATTTTGGCAAACCTGAGGTAAATGAACACTTTGTAGGTTTGAGAGAGGCAGCAGAGAGGGCATGGGAATTGGTACCTTTCTGTCAGGTTTTTTTGATAAAGGTTGTATTCATATATCTAGAGTTGACTCCCAAGAATTAAAAACAGGGATTTATATCATGGAAAAATTTTAAGAACAGAAAAACATTTTACTTTTATAATATGTTAGCTTTGATAATTGAAAAACTATTTCAATAATTTTACAAAGTGATCTTACTAAAAGATTTTCTGAACCATATAGAGTTTTATATGATACATGTTTCTTCCTAAAAAACCTTGGAAGCATTTATTCTTTTGTTTTAAATCACTGAATATAATTTTGTAGCAGTGAATGCATTTGTGATAAGGAAAGAATAGTATTAACAGTTTCCAAATTTATAACTTGATAAAGAAGAAGGATTAGGTGATTTTGATCTTATACAAATGTCTTGTTGGTGTTGTTTAGTTGATATTACTCTGACTTTCATAGGAATAACCTACTAAAAACTGGTTACATCACCGGAGATTGAAACTTGGATCTGTTGCTTAAATATAGCTTATGGCCTTGAAGTCAAGTTGTTTAACTTCTCTAAGGCTTAGCTTCCTCATGTGTTAAATACAGATAATAATAGTATTAATCTAATTAATTTATTATAAGAATTAAATAATTTTTAAAGTGTTAGCACAGTGCCTGTCATATATTATGAACTCAATAACTGTTGACCATTTTTTAATGTTCCAAATAGGCACCTTTACAGATTCACACAGCTATGCTTGCCTTGGACCAGTTCCAGGAGAGCTATAGTCGCAAGCCAAATATTGGGTAATGTTCTTCATTTGAAATAACTTTTTTTCCTTATTATAAAAGCAGTATTTGGGAAATTATAATTTAAAACATTTAAACTAAATGTCGTAGTTTAGAAACTAAAGTTTAGTAACTAAAGCCCTTCATAGTTGCAACACTACTAGATACACTGAACTCTATAAACATTTATTATGACCTGGTCTTTTTTCTGGTTGGAGTGGAGAGATCAATTCCTAAAAATGGAATTATGCTCAGTAAGAATTTTTCCATTTTGAAATCTTCAAAAGCTACTTTTTAAACTTTTTAAAATAAAAAATCTGAGAGTTATTGAATTATGAATCCACTATGTAACTTTTTACTTTCTGGTCTATTAAGTCAGAAGTACTATTGCAAAAGTATTTGCCTTGTCTATTTAAAACCATTATCCTATTTATATACTATCCTTAGGTAAATGTGATTTTTTAATTAATGTATTTATGAGTCCATTACCTTCAAGTCAGGGAAGCACTTCATGCTACCTGCTGGCAAAATTCCACTTTTTTTCTTACAGATTTCTTAAATTTTAGTTTTGATATGACTTACTGTTTATGGCAATTAAGAATATTGAAAGTGGGGTGCTTCATGTTGAATCCTAGGTGCCAGCAAGATTCAGAAGAGCTCTTGAAACTAGCAACGTCTATAAGTGAAACCCTAGAAGAGAAGGTGAGTATTCAAAGTTAGGACCATCAAAAAAGGTGTAACATGATAAACATTCTATATATTAATATTCTCTTACCTTTCAGATCCCAGCTTTGCTGCTTATTGACTCTGTGACAGTAGGCAAGTTACTTAAATTTGTTCTGCTTTAGTTTATAAATCTATAAAACAGGGTTATCCTGTCTCTGAGTGTTACTGTGAACAGTAAATGATTTAATTTTGTGAAGTGCTTAGAATCTTAGTATATGGCATATAGTAATTACTATTTTCTGCTCCTGCTATATTTTTAGTATTAGTATTATCTCTTCTGATTTACTTTGTTAACCCACTGAAACTCACTGTATAGCTGTAAGTTTTCCTATAAATCATCTTTTTCCATTATATATTCATATCTCTTAATTGCATTTTGCATATCATGTTTGGACATATCACCTAGAAAACAATTTTTTCATGTCACGGTGCCAGTGCCTGCTGGCCAGTAGTTTCATTTTAGCAGATATCAACGTTAGCGGTGTTTGTGCACTTAGTTGAAAATTTTATAGTTTTTGTTATGGTATAAAAATGAGGGGGAAGTGTAAAGTCTTAACATTAGTGGTTAAGAATAATATGATCTCATATTTTATGTGATTAAAACAAAGGAAATAACAAATGAACTGAAAACAGTGAGTCATTAACCACAAGTTAAAGACCTTTTATGTATGCGTATTTAGTGGTTACAGAAAAGTGTGAAAAGCTAGAAATAGATTGATGAAGTCTGTGATTACAAGGAATGATATGATTAGGGATTTATCAGATTTATTGAGATAAAACTTAGATATAGAAAATTTCATCCTTTTTAGATGTACAGTTATACAAAAATTTATAGACAACTGAGCTGTGCACCATTAGAGTGTATAGTTCTATATCTACCACGATAATCAAGATCTAAAACATTTCCATAAGGCCAGAAAATTTCCTCATGCCTCTTTATAATCCTCTCCCTCTCCCCCAGCCAAACCACAGCAACCAGAATATTTTTGCCTTTTTTTTAGAATGTCATGTAAATGGAATCATGCAATATGTAGCCTTTTGAGTCTAGATTTTTTTTACTAATTATAATGTATTTGAGTTTAATCCATGTTGCATGTTCATTCCTATTTATTGGTTGAGTAAGTAGTCCATTGTATAAGTGTACCACAGTTTGTTTTTCCCTGTACCAGCTGGACATTTGGGTTTCCAATGTGGGCAATTATGAATAAAGCCCCTACAAACATATGCATACAGATTTTGGTGTGGACATATGTTTTTATTTTTCTTGGGTAAACACCTAGTGGTGTATTACAGAGACAAATGATAGATACAGGTTTAGTTTTATAACAGACTGCCAAATTGTTTTGCAGAGTAGCTATACCATTTTGCATTTCCACCAGAAATGTATGAGATTTTGAATGGCTCTGTATTCTCTCTATAATGGTGTATTATCTATTTGTTTGATTTTAGCCATTTTAAAGTGTGTGCATTGATATCTTGTTTTGGTTTTAATTTCCATTTCATTGATCATTATGAATTTGGTATCTTTTCATTTGCTTATTTGCCACTCATATCTCTTCTTTAACAAACTGTCCTTTTAAATCTTTGTTTTTTAATTAGATAGGTTTTCTCATTGATTGAGTTCTTTATATATTCTGGATATCAATCCTTCATAGGATACATGTTTTGCAAATATTCTCTTCTAGTCCATGGCTCATCTTTTCATTTTATTACAATGTCTTTAAGGAGCAGAAGCTTTTAATTTTGATAAACTTCAGTGTATCATTTTTTTGGTATGTGTTTTATACCTTCTTTTAAATCTAAGGTCACAGCTTCTGTCCTGTGTTTTCTTCCAGAATTTTTACAGTTTTGTGACTTCATTTTTGTATGCCATGCAAAGTATACAAGTGTAGGTCAAGTGTACACAACTGTACATTTTTAATTCATTGGACACAGTTTTATACTTTTGTGAGTTCATTTTTTCATACTTTGCCATGTATAGATCAAGATTAATTTTTTGGTATGTAGAATATCCAGTAATTCTAGCCCATTTATTGAAAAGATAATTCTTTCCTTATTCTATATTCTGGGTATTCTTTGTCAATAACTTATTGACCACATATGTGTAGGGCTGTTTCTGAACTCAATGTTTTATCTTCCATTGGTTGTTTCTGTATTCCATTGTTTTTTGCTAATACCATCCTATCTTGATTATTGTAGCTCTGTGGTAACTCTTGAAATCAAGTTTGGTCTCTAGTATATTTCTCCAAAGGAGCTCAGAATTACGTTTTTTTCTGAGTTCTTACATGTTTTAAATATTTTTGGTAGCCTCCATACTTGAAAGGCAACTTGGCTGAATATAACATTCTAGGCCTTACTTTCTTTAGTGGTATCTTACTGTTGAGAAATAATGATGCCACCTTAATTTTTTACTCTTACAAGTAAGTCTGGCCTTTTTGCCTTGTAGTTTTGTATGTTTTTTTCACCTGTAAAGTGTATAATTTTAACTGATTGTATCTCAGAGTTGATCATTCAGTCCATTTTTCCCATATTATGAGCCCATTTTAATACATAGATTCAGATTTTCTTTTATTTTTTTCCTTTTGCGGGGAGAGGATTGGTGGTGGAATGGGTTCCTTTAGTATTTAGTTGAATTTCTGATTGGAGGTGAGGTTTTTTTGTTTGTTTTCCCACATCTCTCAAGTGTTCTTTAAGGATATAATTCACTCAATCAAATTTCCATTGCCTTATAATTAGTTTGGAGGAGAAATTTTCATTGGCTGGAATGTTTTGATTCTAATTTTCTGTTTACTTCTTACATTACTTTTGTATAGTAAACTGTTTTTTGTCTATTTTGGGGGCAGGATAAGAGTTTTGGGTGCTTTTTCAGATTTGTACTTCTAAAACTCCTTTCCCTTAGGATACTAGAAAGGGGTTTCTTTAATGGTTGGGTTTGTTTGTTTTTGGTGGTTAGGTATTGGTGTCTTGTAGATCTCTTTGATTTCTGCCAAATCATTAATTTTCTCTCTTCTTAATTTAGCCTTCTGCGTCAAAGAATGTCACCCTCTTTCTATTTACATCATTGCCTCCCTCCCACTGAAGTTCTTTCGCCATAGCCAGTGCTGAGATCTGCCAGATTACATACGTGTTCAGTACTTTTTGCACTTAGTGCTAGGGCTTCTGTTTTCTCAGGATGATTTTGACTGTGGTTTGTCACTGTTCTCTTTTCATTCTCTTTTCTGTGGTTACACACTTCCTGCTCTCTGTGAAGGCTTATAGCAATGTGACGTCCAGAAGTAGTTTTGTTGGAGTTTGGTACTTATTTTTCTATTTACAGGTAATTTGAAGTTTATAATACTCTGTTTTCTGGTGATACTGAAACCCTGCCACTGGTTTATTTCTCTTCTGTTGGATATGTATCTGTTTTTAGAGATTGTGTAGGCAAATTTAGATTTGAGCTATTTATCCTAGGGCAACCAAAAATTCCCCAGATTTGAGTGTTTGTTTCTTTTTTTTTTTTTTTTAAATATTTATCTTAAAAATTCTTTACTTAATTTGACAATGCAAAAAATGTTCACTATGTTCATAGATTTTAACTGTTCTAAACTTGGTTTCCATAGACTTCTGGATATTATAATACAAGCAAATATCTGGAAACATGTTGAAAATATTTTAAATAAATGCTAGAAACTGTGTACCTTTGTCATATTCCGTATCTATATTATTTTCTTCAGTTAACTTCAGTCCAGTGAATGACATTTTCCATTTTAAATTCCTATTTCATAGTGAATTTAACATTTCCAAATTTGAACTCACAAACATATATCTCCCCTTCTTTTTCCAGTAACTCCTCATATTTTCTAGTCTCTATCAAAATTTTTCAGAGTATCTTTGTTCAAAATTCGGAGCTACTCCCACTCATTCGGCCATCTTTGGGTTTTCTCCTCTATATCTGAGTAATCATTGTGGCTGTAAAGAAGTTTTTGGAAATATTTCTAATCTTTATGTCTGCCTTCATTGTAGCTTAGGGTCCTCATACCTTACAACTTTTTCATTGAATCAGCCCCAGAACTGCTTACTCAAATTGAAATTATTCATCTCTCTACCACTCTGCTGCTGTATTATCCTACTTCTTTCATCATATGAGTTTTCTTCTCAAAAGCATCCAATGCTCCCTTTATTTTTTCTATCATGTTAAAAGTCAGCCATGGTCTTTGGTGTTCTTCATAGTCTAATCATACTCTAACATATGATCTTATTTTCTTCCTCTCATATAAAACGTGCAAATTCATTGCAGCTTTTTCAGTTTTACATACATTCCTTCTTCTTTGAGTTGCCATTTTCCCTGAACTGAATCCTTTCCACTTCAATTCTAATGCAATTCATTCTTCAACACTTAGTTCAGATTTAAAGTTTTCCATAGCCTTCTCTGCTCATTGTATCCATTATTTATCCTTTCCTACTCAGAACTTCTGCAGGACTAATATTTTATTTTTTTGACATTGTATTTTGTATAATTTATTTATTTTTTATAATTTACATCCAACTTAGCACATGGTGCAACAGTGATTTCAGGAGTAGATTCCTTAAGCCCTTACCCATTTAGCCCATCCCCCCTCCAGCAACCCTCTGTTTGTTCTCTATATTTAAAAGTCTCTTATATTTTGTCCCCCTCCCTGTTTTTATATTATTTTTGCTTCCATTCCCTTATGTTCATTCTTAATTAAAAAATAATAGAATCTTGGGAGATATTGTAACCTACTGGTAAGTTAGACTTTTAGGGCTCAGATTCTAGTTTCACTTATTAGCTATAAAATCATAAGGAAATTACTTTTTCAAACTTCAGTTTTCTAATCTATATGATAAAAATTATATTTCCTAGGATTATTTTGAAAATTACATGTGGATTTAATAGACAACTCACACTAGGTGCTCACACAAATTACCTTCTTCTCTTTGCATTCTCATCATTATTTTTAATATTATCACTACACCAGTATCTCTGCATTCAGAAAGGGCACAGCTTAAATGAAATTATAATCAGAGTTGAGTTTAGTGCTAAATAGTTGAAAAATAATGACATATAGAACACTGAAATGGAGTGAGTGGAATAGTAAGTAGATAGTAATGTCTTTTTGTATCACAAATATCTTCGAGAATGTAATAAAAGCCTTCTATTACCCCCTAAATGCACAAGTAGTGTTATTTTACATAGGATTTCAGAGCAGTTGAGCCCTATTTGAATCTTAAGGTTAAGATTCAGGTTACTAATGTTGAAAGAACAGGAAGAGAAAGAGAAGCCAGAGGTCATGAAAAGATCTTTCTCACAAATAAGAAATTGTGCTAAAACAATAGCTCCAGAATCCAATTCTCCAATATTTCCTTTAAAATGCTAATAAACAAATCTTATTTCAAGGACAATCATTTCAGTTTTTAAGTATGATAATGAGAACTTTATGATGATTGGCTCTTAAATATGCAAAATTACCATGTTACTCTCACTTTTTTTTCTAACAATGTTAGTGCCTCATTATTTTTGACTCTTCTTTCTTTTCTTTTTTTTTTTTTTTTTTTTTTTTTTACTACTTCAGACTCCAGCTAAAAGCTCCTTATTTTTTTATGGATCAGTTTATTTTTATTTTCATTTATTTGGGATCAAGATTTTCCCATAGTTTCCATTAGAACAGTTTTTTAAAATTCTAGATGTTCATAAATACTGACTGACATCACAGAACTGATCTTTAACAAACGCTATAAATGGTAGATGTTCCAGTTAATCTTAAATTTTGCCCTAGTGTAACATATAGATTCAAAAAGCAAAAATAGGCAGTTACTGGTAAAGAGAAATACTGCTTAGGGTAACTAATATGCACTTGGATCTTTTATTATGAGATTGGAACTTTTTTAGGACTTAAAATCTAGTAGGAAAATTGAGTAGCTTTTTTAGAAGTTAAGCTACAGTAATTTGATAATTCTCACAGTAAGTCATTGACATGTTGAGTATATATGTAAAAACTTGTGGGTTTTTTTTTTTTTAAGTTTATTTATTTATTTTGAAAGAGAGTATGTGTGTAATTGGGAGAGGAACGGAGAGAGAGGGAGAGAATCCCAAGTAGGCTCTCTGTGCTCTCAGCCGGCAGGCAGTGGGGTGGGGGGAGGGGGAGGTAGGTAGTACTCAACCTGAGCCCAAAATCAAGATTTGGACGCTTAACTGACTGAGCCACCCAGGTGCCCAAGATTATTATCTTTCGTGGCTTGTGTTTCAGCCGGAAGTAAATGCTGACATTGTGCATTGGCTCTCTTGGACTGCTCAAGGTTTTTTACCCCCACTTGCTGCAGCAGTAGGAGGTGTTGCTAGCCAAGAAGTATTGAAAGCCGTAACAGGAAAATTTTCTCCTTTGTGCCAGTGGGTAAGTTTTGTATTTCAATATTTTTATAGGCTTGAGATTGAATTTTCCACCCATGCAGTGAATGTTATGAATTAGAATATTAATATATTATAAAGGCAACCTCAAAATATATTTTTGATGCATTAGTTACATGTGATACACCACCAAAATTTAACTCTCTAATTGAAACTGACAAGATTATTGGTTGAGGCTATTGGAATATAACCCAAAGTTGTATTCTAGGGTTGATTTTTTTCTCATTTGTGAGTGAAGGAATGAATTTTCTACCCTTATACTTAGTTTTCCAGTATGATTAGCTTAGCATTCAAGGACTCTCAGGACTTTTAAACAGTTGGATGGAATCTTTAGGCACCAGAAATCTTCAGAATCCTTTCCTAGGTTTAAACTCCTAAAAGTAAAAGCATAGGAATGGTATAAGTTTGAGAACTATATAGGTAAAAACATCTTAAGAAGGAATAAAAAATTATGCTTTTGTTACTGAAAAGAATAATTGGCAGAGGGTATCAAAGGATACCCTTCAGGCCCTTTCCTTTTGAAACACTTTAACATTTTGAATATAACGTTTATCTTTTTTTATGTTTTAAAAAGTATCCATATAATGCTATTTTGCTGTTGAATTATTTGATTTATTTTAGTACAGAGTACAAGTTCAGTTGTAAATGTCTGGTTTAGATACATCTGTTAAGTATGTTACTAATGTAGATTCTGTCTTGTTATAATTAAGTAAATAACCATCTAACTAAGTTCAAATTTAGCCACATAAGTTACTTAAATGGAAATGAGAGTAAATTCTTTTTTTAATTAATTTCAATTTGTTGTTTTTGTTTTAATACTAAAATTGTGGCTTTCTAGGTCATTTCCTCTGTGGTATAGATTTGGAGGTGAAATTTTCCTTTTGTTTGTTGAAATTAGAATATACCATTTTTAAGATGGCTAAGTGACATGAATCAAATTATATCTTTTAACAGTTCCTTCAGGTTTAACCATTGTTTTAATGAAGTAATACAGGAATGTATACTGTATAAAAATCATATTTTTTGATGTATTAATCTGGTTTGGCATTTTTATCATTGATTTCCTTAATGACTATTAAATAACCATGGAAGAGAAAAACCAATTTTTCTAGCAATTTAAGGTTTATACATAGTAAGTTGTGTTTTTGTCTTCTACTTTAAAGTTGTACATTGAAGCAGCAGATATTGTCCAATCCCTAGACAAACCTGAACGTGAAGAATTTCTCCCACGGTAATTCTGAATTTTTTCTTTATCTTTTCTTTTTCTTTCTCTCTTTTATGTTTATTTATTTTGAGAGAGAGTGTGCGAGCCAGGGAGTGACAGAGAGAGGGAGAGGGATAGAATCCCTAGCAGGTTCCATGCTGTCAGCACAGAGCCCAAAGCAGGGTTCGATCTTTCGAATCGTGAGATTATGACCTGAGCCACAGTCAAGAGTCAGACACTTACCAATTGAGCCACCCATATGCCCCTTTCTTTCTTTTTTTCCTAGTTGAATGTTTGTGAGAGGTAACTAGGTTAAAAGGGTTTGTGCTCAAATATGCATTTGTCTTAGATGTCTTTTCTTGTAACTTATTGACTTCTACAGTCATTTTTTCCTCTACTTAGAGGTTATTTTAAGTGTCAAAAGAATGCAATATCTCTTTACCATTTTATAAATAATGAGTATAATGTTTTAAATTGTATACCATGATAATAGTTAGCATTCAAAACACCATTCTGGAAGCACCTGGGTGGCTTAGTCGGTTAAGCGTCCTACTCTTAATTTCGGCTCAGGTCGTGATCTCGTGGTTGTTGAGATAGAGCCCTGTGTCAGGGCTCTCTAAATAAATAAGTAAATAAAGTCAAAACAAAACAAAATACCACTCTGAATTTACATGGAAATAGATGCTCTCTGCAACTTTTATATTGACATCAGTCATTCTTCATCTTTTTGAGTCAAACCTCTGAGAAATAAAAGCTTATGGATTCATTCTACCCCAAATTCACATAATCCAAAGTTCTTCTTTCAATTTAAATGTGTTAACAACTCCAAAGCTCCTCCATAGACTTCTCTAGGAACCTTTATTAAAAATTCCTACCTTGGGAAACTGTCTTTTCTAGATAAACTGAAGTCACCTTTACATAAGTCATTTAAACATAGGATATTAAATCAAATGGAAAAAGAAAAAACTGATTTCTTAATGGGTTTTTTTTCCTCTTTGAAATAAGACAATTTTCCTTTAGATTGTCAGGAATTCTAGCGTATCCTATTTAAAATATACATTAAATTGGTATTAACAGTAGTGAAACTAAACAATTTTTTTATGTCTTTCTGGTTTTTGATATATATTATTTTCTGCAGAGGAGATAGATATGATGCCCTACGAGCTTGCATTGGAGACACTTTGTGTCAGAAGCTACAAAAGTTGAATATCTTCTTGGTAAGTATAAATAATGATGAGAATAATAAGTAGTACAGTCAAACTCCTATTGTGTACCATCAAATTAATTTATTAAAGCAAATTCGAGTCTTGAGTGAATACAATTCCTAAAGAGTAGACATTCAGTAAAAGTTTAAGACAGGAGTTTGCCAATTATGGCCCACAGGCGAAATCCTGCTGCCTATCTTTGTAAAAGGTGAAAGATTTATATGGTCTAAGAAAAATCCAGTGTACTGCTGCTGCCTATTTTTGTGAGTAAAGTTTCATTGGAACACTGCCAAGCCCGTTCATTTATATATTGTTTGTGGCTTCTTTCATGTTATGATAGCAGAGGTGAGTAGTTATGACAGAAACCATATGGCCTACAAAACAGAAAATATCTGGCCCTTTACAAAAAATATTTGTCAATCCCTAGTATAAAAACAATACATTTAAAATTAAAATATGAGTATGATAGTTTGGAAATTAAATGATTTTCTAGAAATACATTAAAAATTAGGTTTGGGGTATTTTTCCATGTTTTAAAATTTTTTCTTACTGCATGAAGGAAGATGTAGGTAAAATCTGGCTTTCTTAAATGTCTTGGTGCATTAGCAGGATATCTCTCCCTGATACAAAAAAAACTCCTTTTCTTGTCATTTATGGGTTTTTTAATTATAGTCAGTTCTAAAAATAATTCTAATTTTTAGTAATAATTTTTTAAATAATGTTTTGAATGTCAGCAACTGTTGCTAAGCTTTTACATACATATAGAAATTCTTAGAAAATCTCCATCAAATAAATTTTGAAAATTATCTGTAAATAAGAAATCTTTTTCATTAAAATGCTGCACTGATATTTTGTGGTATTTGTTTCTATCTCATAGAAATAATGAGCTCAACTGTTAGCTTTTGTTGGAGTGTCTTCTGTTTAAAGGAAGTGTAAATATTATGCTTTTCTTTACTTGATTTATATATTTTTAACTGTACCAGTTATAATAGTATCATAAATTAATTATTTTAAAGTAAAATGAGTCGCAGATGTTCAAGTTATTTTTAAAAGTATGTATATATTATAAATTGTCATTTGAAGTAAGTTTAAGATGTAATTTCTCCTTAGTTAGTAGTTTTGGTTTTATTTAATTGGTTATATTTCATTTTTCTTCTCCATAGGTAGGATGTGGAGCCATAGGCTGTGAAATGTTAAAAAATTTTGCTTTACTTGGTGTTGGCACAGGCAAAGAAAAAGGAATGGTAAGACATAAATCCTTGAGGGGCTCCTGGGTGGCTCAGTCAGTTAAGTGTCCAACTTCGGCTCATGTCATGATCTCACGGTTCTTGAGTTTGAGCCCTGCATTGGGTTCTCTGCTGTCAGTGCAGAGCCTACTTCAGATCCTCTGTCTCCCTCTCTCTCTGCCCCTCCCCCACTCTCTTTTAAAAATAAACATTTACACCAAAAGATATAAATCCTTGAGAGTTAAAATTTTATATTTCTGTTGCTGCCCATTTTTTAACTGTATTTGACTGCATAGAGCTGAAATACTCATTTCTGAGGAGAAAGACTTAGGCTAGAAATTGAAAGATTCTGATTCTAGCCTGACCACTGTTCAAAAGATATGTGACCCTATGGCAACATGTTTTTAATTCTCTGTTCCTCAATTTCTTTCTCTAATACTATGAAACCGATATATGTACTTAATAGCACATAATGTAATTATGAAGATCAAATGTGAAAGGGCTCTGCAAACCATAAAGCACATTAGAATTGTTACTATTTCTGTTAATATTTCTTATTAATTATTAGGTAAATCTTTAAGATAGGAGAAGCTAACATTAGAAAGTGGCAGAGTTCCCAGGTATAGTTTCAATTAGTGATTATCAAAAGGAGAGGGAATAATACAAACTTCGGTGTACAATTTAAATTCTAAAGGTGATAAATGTGAGTTAATTGGGTAGCCATGTCTTATATTTAAATAAAAATATGTCACTGATTTTGTTTTGCCCTTAAGATATAAACTAGCTTCCCAGAGTAGTGATTTATCATAGTGACTAACAGTAAATAATGAAATGGCTAAAATTTGTATACTAGCTCACATTTTATAATTTATAAAACCTGGCTTAATATTCTACTTAAAAAGGGCATTTATTACTATCATAGTTATAGGCAGATGTTCTTACATATGATATTATTCCTGCTTTGCATTTCCTAAATTGTGTTTCACAAACCACTATTCTTTAAAATATATTTCTTTAAAAAAAAAATCTTGCTTACCTAAGTTTGGGAATCACCTGAATACCTTAACTCCTTGGAAATTTATAATGCATAATGCCTGTCAGCATATAAAGATCAGGAAAAGAATTACAGCATATAAAAGTCAGGAAAAGAATTGTAGTAAACAAACACACTGACTTCAGGTAACAAAAAGTAAGTTAATGTGCACGGATCTCTATCTTACTGCAAATACATAGACTTGCTGTATAAATTACTCTTTTTTTAAAGTGTTTACAGATGTAGCCAAACTAAGAAGAAGGAAAGAGAAGTCCCTAGGAACCAAGAGAAATTAATTCCTGAGCTAAACCTGTGACTATTCATAAGTGTTTCAATCTTGAGTATGTCCAAAACATTAAATAGAGAAGTAACTCGTGAGAAACTGTTAACTAAAAGCACGTACCACACTGGTATATGGAATCCAACATTATATAAAAATTTATCCAAGCAGAGTCATGCCTGGGTGGCTCAGTTGGTTAAGCATCCGACTCTTGATTTTGACTCAAGTCATGATGTCATGGTTCATGAGATCAAGTCCTGCATGAGCTCTGCGCTGAGCCTCCTTGGGATTCTCTTTCCCCCTCTCTCTCTCTCTGATCCTCTCCTGCTCATGTACACACGCTTTCTCTTTCAGTTTAAGTAGATATTTGTTTTCTAAAAAATATTTCCTAAAAAAAAAAAAAACTTTAAGCAGAGAGATGAATGCAACAAATAAGACCATTAAAATCAACAGAGCTCTGACTAAAATAAATGTAAAACTGCATCATGGTGATACCTTAACACCAAGAGTACATAGAACTGTGCAGAGAAATCAACATCCATTCAAGACAATTCACAATAAAAAAAATGACAATCCACTAGAAAAAAGGCACCACTTGGAAGAATAATCAGCCAATGAAAACAGAAGATTAGCTAAGAACTGTAGATAACAGGAGTGCTACAAATAATAGAACAAACAGGGGTGCCTGGGTGGCTCAGTTGGTTAAGCATCCAGCTCTTGATTTCAGCTCAGGTCACAATCTCACAGTTAGTGAGTTTGAATCCTGCATCAGGCTCTGTACTGACAGCGTGGAGTCTGCTTGAGATTCTCTCTCTCTCAAAAATGAATAAACTTAAAAAGATAATAATAACAGAACAAACAAATGTTAAAGTTTGAAATGACCAAAGGTGAAAAAAAAGAAAAAAGAAATAGAAACATGAGGGAGGGGGGTGAAGCACTAAGTTTTATAAAAAGTGAGATAAGAATTTCTGTATAGTCCAGTGAACTTAAAATTCATATATAGCTAAAGTGAGAATTGATGAATAGAAGATATGCACCCAGAATGTAGTGCAGAAAGATACTTGTTTTAATGAAAGAAGATGCATTTGCATGACCCAACATAAGTATAGTAGAACTTTCAGAAAGAGTGAAGATAATGAAGAAGCAATATATTCCAAGGATAATGACAAAAGTTTCCAGAGTTAGAAACAGCTGTGTTGAGATTGCAAAGGTAAACTGGTTACCAAATCAAAGGCAAAGATAAAAAAAGAGATTACCTTATAGATTTCTCATCAGCAATAAATGCACACCTACACATAGGAAAGGGTATCTTCATAATGTAAGGGAAAAGTAACCTAGATTTCTATACCCAGCTAAATTATCTTTCAAGAGAAGTAAAAATAACTGACCAGTGAAATGATGAAAGGTTATCACTTAATTGGTTCTCATTGAAAGAACTATTAGATAACATGGACAGTGCATAAAGCAAGGGTAAGTAGTGGCAGCCTTTGTCAGCCTTCTCAGATTTAAATAAGCACTGAGGGTTTTTTTAACCTTTAATTAAAATATGGACTTTGGGGATGGGATGATTCAAAATAAGTAAAATGCTGTTCATTGATAAGGAAGGTGGAAGGGAGATTTCAAATATCCTGATTGTTCAGGAGGAAGACAGAAATTGTCATTAATTTTAGATCTTAAGTCACATGTGCATGTGAAAATTTTGGGTGTAACCACATAGAAACAAATGTTTAACTTCTGAACCAATTCAGTGAGGAATGAAGAGGATTGGAATTAAGGAAACTTAAGACAAAAAAAAAAATGGAAATGGATGAAAAGTGGGGTCAGGGAGGAGGTAGGAAAAAAAGGCTTATATCAGTAATCACAATAATTATATATTGATTAAACTTATTGTTAAAAGACATTTTCTGTTTGGTGCTTTTTTTTCGTATTTAAAGGAGATACTCTGGGGCACCTGGATGGCTCGGTTGGTTGGGCATCTGACTGTATCTGACTTTGGCTCAGGTCATGATCTCACAGATCATGAATTCAAGCCCCATGTGGGACTCTGTTGTCAGCACAGAGCTGGCTTTGGATCCTCTATATCCCACACCACCTCCCTTCCCCCAGTTGTGCACGCCTGCGCGCACACTCTAAAAACAAATAAATAAACTTAAAAAATAAAAGACACACTCTAACACATATAGAAATGTTGAAAACAACCCCCCAAAAAACATATATTCAGGAAATACCAGTTGAAAGAAAGTGAATGTGTTTGTGAACATCAGTCAACATCTAACATCTTAAACACGCTGGAGAGATACTGCTTCTAGTCAATTTCGTACAAATGCCAACTTAAGTGACAAACGCATTATCAGTATTTTTCTGAGTATCTTGGAGCTGCTTTTTTTCATCTTATTCCTTGGAATGTCTGCAAACTTTTTCTTAAAGGACCAGATTGCAGCTCTTCTTGACTTGTGAACCAAGGGTCTCTGTCACAACTACTCAGCTCTGCAATTATAGTGTGACAACAGCCATAGACAATACTTCAAACAAATGGCATGACAGTGTTTCAACAAAATTTATTTACAAAACCAGGCAGCCTGCCTGCACTGTAGTTTGTAGACCTCTGCTTTAGCAAGAGTTCCTTTCAAATTGGAACTTGTAAGCATTCTTTTTCAAATTTGTTGCAATTGAAAACAAGTATGTTTAGACAGAAGAAATATGTTTAACTCCTCTATGGCTAATCTATTACATGTTGCTAAAATGTGATGGTGATGTTTTAGTCTCCATTTTGTTTTGAATAATTAGAAAAAGTTTTGAATATGAATTGCCATCAGTTTCAGCTGTCTTGTTTAACATGTTCCTGTGCTAAACATTAATTATAGTTAAATATAGTATAAAAACATTAGCATTGGTAACCATTGGAATATTTGTATTATAACTTCTACCACCTAAAATAATTAGCATAATTGTTTTAGTCTTTCTGAGAAAAGCAAAATCAATTTAAATTTTTCTCTGACATGATTTCAGCTTTTTTCTTTACTTGATACTAGGTTACAGTTACAGATCCTGACTTGATAGAAAAATCCAACTTGAATAGACAGTTCCTGTTTCGTCCTCACCACATACAGGTTTGTTGCTACTGTTTCAAATTTAAATAATCTATTGTGTTCCACAAAAAAGAGAGTTTGTTTTTTTATAAATAGAAAATGGCACTTGAACAACCTAATGTGTTTTTATTTTATTAGAATCTCTCAAATTTATCAAACAATGGGAATGACATTTGGGGAAAAATATAAAATTATTTTTTAATATAAAAATTGGGTTTTGCATTGATTTTGGATATAAGATGTAAGTTGTAAATCATGGGCAGTATGTTTTTCATTTTATAATCAAGGTGTATGTACATATGTAATCTTAGAAACTAAGCTTGCAGAGACAGATTTCCTAATTTAAGGTTTTACTAAATCACACATTTGGCACTCTTTTGGAAGGAAGGGGAGTCTTTTTTACCAAATAGGTAAAGTTTAGCACTTAGAATTTTTTGTTCTTTGATCTTGCTTGACTATTTAATTAACATCCTCTTCATTGTAAAATATTCCTGGTTTTCAGTCTTTTTCATAGAGATCAAAATATTTCAGTCAAGAAAAGAAACTTTAGGCAGTCAAGCATATTTGCTTTTTCTTTAGAAATGTTTTTGCACTTTATTTTTCAATAGCCCATTGATAATCTTGGTAAACTAAGGAATGTCATGAACAGAAAAGTAATACCTAAAACAGATGGCATAGTTAACCTAATTGCCTCACCTATCCAAATACAAAAAAAAAAAAAAATTAATAAGGTCTATCAGGAACCAAAATATATGTCACAAAATTCATTTATTCTGTGCATTTTACTTACAGAAGAACTGTTAAGGTCTGTTTATTCTTATTTTACTGAGTTCTAACAAAGTTTGCAATTTGCCTACATGCTTGACAGCACTGAGAAGTAAATACATGTCAAGGGGACTCTCTTATAAAACTAAAATGTATATTATTTCTGTAATATTTCCATCCAGAAATAGTAGTATTTTTTAAATTTTAGTACGAGTGTGTTAACTTTGCATACCTCTGAGAGCTCATTTTCTGCAGTTAGGATTTCTAATATTTCAATGAATTCACTGTTGTTATTTTTTCTAGGCACATATCTAGTTTAAACCTTCATATTAGAAGGAATTGTACCTTTAATAACTGATATTTTAAGAACTCTAAAGAACAATAGCTATAAAATAGAGGTTGTTTAGATTTCCATTAGTAAATTGTTAATTATTCAAACTAATATGGATTGTTAAATGTACAATGTACAATGAATGCAATGTCCACAAACCAAAAATGAAAGCTGGTCTCATTACTTTACTCTCATGTAAAAAATGTAAGTTCTGTCATGGCCTAGCTTTTCTGTTTAATATTTATTTCTTCTGTTTTTGTTTGTTATTTGTTTAGAAACCTAAAAGCTATACTGCTGCTGACGCAACCCTGAAAATAAATCCTCAATTAAAGATAGATGCACACTTGAACAAAGTATGTCCAGCCACTGAGGCTATTTACAATGATGAGTTCTATACTAAACAAGATATAATTATTACAGCATTAGATAATGTGGAAGCCAGGAGATATGTAGACAGGTATGTTCTTGAAATACGGATTCATAAAAATTGTCTTTTCTTTTGTTATCACTTCTTTTCCACACCTATTTATTGAAAAGTTATCCAATTTTCTGATTATTCTTTGTATTTCTATTGTAGTTCTCCTTGAATCCAAATCCTTTTTATGATTTCCCATTATACCTAGGATAAAATTCAAAATCTTTAACATGGCCTAAATGTTTTTTGTAGAGTGTCTGCCATTTGTCTATCACTCCAGCTTAAAATTTACCTATTTGCTGGCTCCCCTTATTCCAGCTACACATTTCCTCTTTGAGTTCTTATAAGGCATCCAACGCTTTTTCACTTGAGAGTGAGAGTACATACTCTCGTTCAGACTCAGGAAATTGTTTACCTTGTTCTAAAACTCCTGACTCCAAATCTGCCTACTTTGGTTTATTTTCACATCCTTTCAGTTTTAGCCTAAATGTCTTTATTCAAAGAGACTTTCTTTAATGACTCAATTCTGTAGATCCCCGTATGGCAATCAGCATTTGTTTTTTCCCCTTATAGTGTTTATTTTTATTGATATATTAATATTTGTTAGCTCACTAAATCATTTATTAAAGGACCATTTATTTTCCCATCACTGTATTCTCAGTGCCCAACACATTCAGTAAATAGTTGTTAAATAAGTAGATGAATGAATGACTATCATGTGTACACCTTACTAATTTTTCTTACATCTTTATATGACTCTTTAATGTTACGGCTCTAGTTGAGCAAATTTATTAAACGGAGGAAAATTTGCCAGTCTAAAGTGTAGTTAAAAGTTTATTGTCTTGGGGCGTCTGGGTGGCTCAGTCAGTTGGGCGGCCGACTACAGCTCATGTCATGATCTCAGCATCTGTGAGTTTGAGCCGCTCATCAGGCTCTGTGCTGACAGCTCAGAGCCTGGAGCCTGCTTCCGATTCTGTGTCTCCCTCTCTCTCTGCCCTTTCCCTGCTTATTCTTGGTCTCTCTCTCTCTCTCTCTCTGAAAAATAATAAACATTAAAAAAAAAAATTTTTTTTAAAGTTTATTGTCTTGGGCAGAGGAAGGAAGAATAAAAACTTTAAGAAATTAAAGTGTGTAGAAAATAGGTATTGTAAGTTTAAAAAAAAGGAGGTTAATATTGTTTGGGATAAAGAGAACATTGAGAAGATATAGTAAGACAGAACTTATAGTCCAAAAATAACCAAGGAAGAAATAGACATTAGCAAAGAGTTAACCTAGAGTAAAAAGAAGTTGAAGCCCAAAATCTAGTAAGAAGAGAAAGAGAAGAAATTATCAGATTGGACAACAGAATTTGTGGAAGGAGGGGGGATGGAAATGATAAATGCATTGTTTGGTGGTAATGTATCTGTTTCCTAAGATATTACGTTCACTAAGTGATCAGTGTGTAAAATGACCAACAGAAAGTAGTAAGATGTCCTCTGCTTACATTGTTATTGCTCACTTAAATGTTCGTTACCTATTATCTTTTCAAATAGCCGTTGCTTAGCAAATCTACGACCCCTCTTAGATTCTGGAACAATGGGCACTAAGGGACACACTGAAGTTATCGTACCTCATTTAACTGAATCCTATAATAGTCATGTAAGTGAACCAATTTTGCAATAAATGTCTCTTCTTTTATCTCATAATATTTATCTCATTTTTTTTCTCTTCAGTCAGAGATTTGATTTATCTTTCCTTATGTGTCCATTCTGTCAATAATTTCTATGCATATGTGCATGTGTATTTTTTAAAATACAGCTGAACTTAACCTTTTTAAATTTTCAAAATTTTGTTTCTTGTCTTTCCATTGTCTTATTGTTATATTTACTGTTTATTTCTCAGAGGTGCATGATTGCTTTTCTCACAAACTTTGAACTGGTGACCTGTCCAAAATCTTAACTGAAGACCCAATTGCTCCACAGGGGGAGCCAGTACATATATACATAAAGAGATAGAGATATAGTAATAACTTTATTTAATCTCTGCAAGTGATTTTGATATACTGCCAAAATTGAAAAACTCTGGCCTAGGAAATAATTGTAGGCTTTAGGATTTTAAAAAAGATCAATGCAGGTTGTAAAATGGAAAGAATAGTGTTTTTTTTTTTTTTTTTTTAACAAGTGTAAAATCACTGTATTTAATAGGTAGGTTTGCTTTAGTAAAGTTATTAAACATTTATAAAATTTGTTTTCCCATTTACTCTTATGAAATAAAGTTTATAGTAAAAACATTATAGTAGAAAAAATTTAGAAGCTTAATTTGAAGGAAATTACATGGAGAAAATTATGAGGTCATGTTGGAAGATTTTCAAAGTAGAGAAGTCTGTAGAATTCTAAAAGTTCCCTTGATTCTGTCATTCTACCACATTTTTCCCTATATTCCACATCGTTTTCTATATTCTCTGACTTAATACCCAGAAAAAACAGGTTTCTCTTCTGGCTTCCTTCTTTGGTTTATAAAACATTTTATGATATTTCATAGCTCAACAAACTAAAATATAAATCCCTAAGTAAAAAGAGACAAAGTGTGTCATTTTATAGTGGTTAAACCAAATGTACCCTGTAATAGGATGTGGGTATTTTTTCATTGGTATATTTACCTGAGACAACATAGGCATTTGCCGTTTCTTTTTTTTTTTTTTTTCCTGAAAGTATTTCTTAAATTTTGATTTTTTATCTTATTTAAGTTTTCGTTTAAATTTCAGTTAGTTACCATACAGTGTAATATTCATTTCAAGTGTACAATATAGTGATTCAAAAATACCATAACAGTCCTCATCACAAGTGTACTCCTAAATCCCCATCACTTCTATTACCCATCCCCCCACCCCACCCCCTCTGGTAACCATCAGTTTGTTCTCTGTAGTTAAGAGTCTGTTTCTTGGTTTACCTCTCTCTTATTTTTTCCCCTTTTGTTTGTTTTGTTTCTTAAATCCCACATATAAGTAAAATCATACAGTCTTTGTCTTTCTCTTATTTCGCTTAGCATAGTATTCTGTAGCTTCATCCATCTTGTTGTAAACAGCAAGATTTCATTCTTTCTTATTAGCTGTTTATTTAATACACACTTTCTGCAAGAAACTATACCAGGCATCAAAGACATAGGATCCCTGCTCCTAATTTTTTTTCTCCATGGAGAAACAAACACATGGTATACTGAGCACCTTTTTGAGGATTCTTGAATTACTTTTCAAAGTAGGGAATGTTGGGGAATATTGTAAAGTTTTCAATGTCACCCTGATTCTTGGAGGAAAAAAATTAATTATATATGGAAGTCTGCCTGTAAGTACTACGTGGTACCAAATAAGTGCACAGATAGTAAGTTATAATAGAATTCATGTTTTTTGTTGCATTGCTATTGACAAATGATTAAGTGTCAAAAGAATCCACTTTTCCTCTTGTTGCCTAGGAGAAAGAAGATATAAAAATGTTGGATTCATTTTATTATTTTTTTAAAAATTTTAATGGTCTTAAAATACTCAAGTAAATTTAATCAATAAAAAATTGTTGCCTTTCTTAACTATCTGTTGTCATATTTTATAAATTAGCGGGATCCCCCAGAAGAGGAAATACCATTTTGTACTCTAAAGTCCTTTCCAGCTGCTATTGAACACACTATACAGTGGGCAAGAGATAAGGTAATAAAGATCTTTTTTTCAAGAAATTTTTCTTTGAAGTGAATAGAAGATTATCCAATTTTTAACTTTTTTTCTTTTTTTCCCATACATGTAAGTTTGAAAGTTCCTTTTCCCATAAGCCTTCATTGTTTAACAAATTTTGGCAAACCTATCCATCTGCAGAAGAAGTCTTACAGGTAAAAATCAATACATTTTAATATAATCTCAACACTGTCTCAGTGTAATCTTACTTGCATATTGCCTACAAATAGTTTATTTCACCTCTTTAAATAACATCATTGTACAGAGTAAGTGCATGAAGAATCTTAGCATTAGCAAGTCACAAATGACCTTTTTGTAGTTTGTATGAGCTATGTGGAATTGCCATTATTTGATCATGTTTGACCCACAAAACAATTCATATGCTTCAACCTAAAAAAGATGTCATAAAAATGATAGCTTTGTGTAATAAAGCAACTTGTTAAACTGTTTGAAAAAAACCCAATGTGAATTCTAGTGAAAATTTTGTGAATGGATGGTAGTGTTAATACTCTTATGATGAGGGCGACTTTAAAGGTATTTTCTTACTTTTCTTTATTCCTGCACTAAACAGACCAACTTTTTAGTATAAAATATTATTCATAGCACTTCTTTTGTTAGGTACATATGTAGTACTAATAACTAGCAAGACATAAGGATAACTTGTCAGATGAGAAACTCTACAGTTGAAATTTCATGTACTGTCTTTTCCCATTCCCCCTCCAAAAAAGGAGAAAAAGATGGAGAAGAAAAAGGCAGGGACAAGGAGCTCATAGTGAAAAAATTAGTCATAAATCACATGAGCTGGTACTTCAAACTTTGGCTAATACTTCCCAGGAATGTGTGTGTGTGTGTGTGTGTGTGTGTGTGTGTGTGTGTGTGTGTGTTTACTTGGAAATAAAGTTATTTTGCTTTTTTTTTCTCTCTAGAAGATACAAACTGGACACAGTTTAGAAGGCTGTTTTCAAGTTATTAAGTTGCTTAGCAGAAGACCTAGAAACTGGTCCCAATGTGTAGAATTAGCAAGATTAAAGTTTGAAAAATATTTTAACCATAAGGTAAGTATGCATTATAAAACATTAAGAAGAGATCTTACCTTGGCTCATTTAATTGCTACCGAATTAATTTCACTGGATCAAAATGTCTACTTTTTCTTTCAGGAATCTTTTCAAAAAATAGTAAGTTAAGTGAAAACAAGTGCAGGGCACAGAACGGATTTCTCTTTGAGTGTTAAAAGAATACACTTAAACTCCATCCATTGGTTTGTCAGTTCTGCATTTAACTGATCCTTATCCTTCTGTGTGCAATATTGGGTTTCAGATACAGGTTCTTTTAGAAAATAAGGAATACATTTTATCAGTAGTCTAAAACAAGTTTGTTGTTCAGAATAAAGCAAGAAATTGAGAAAATAGATTCAGTCAGAAATTGTGTTGAAAATCGCCTTGCCCATCCATATTCAAAATCACATTTTATATCTGTTTGGTGTCTCTTTCCTCATTTGTAAGATGGGGATATTAAATTGGTGTGTAATTCATATGGTAGTGTGAGGATCAAATGAGTTAATACCTGCGAAGCATTTTGAGTAGAACCTAGCCCAGAAATGCTCACTATTAGCTGTTATTCCCATCCCCTATTACTTGCACTTGCTAGAATGTGTCCTGCCCTCTCTCCTGAGCCTCTCCCCGTCTTCAGGCTCATACCTATCAGAATATAAAGTAAGTTAATCTTTTTTAAAAAAGTCTTTTGATTACATTTATCCTTGCCTTTCCCTTCCTTCTTTGCTACTTAGAAAAGGGGTCTTATACTTAGTGTTGCTACTTCCTCATCCAGTTAACGTGTCTTCTTTCCCCACTCCTATTCACATTATTTTTACCATTATAATCAATGACCTCTTGTCTCAAAATCTGAAGAACTCTTTTTAGTCCTGATTATCTTTTGTACTTTTTAAAGCTTTTTTTCTGGAAAAATTCTACTGTAGAAAGTAGAAAAAATAGTATAATGTAATCTTCATGAATCTGTCACCCAGGTTTAACAAATTTTGTTAATTTTGTATCAATTTGTAGATAATCTTGTTTCATCTTTATACCTCCCCAGATGGTTTTGAAGCAAATCTCAAACATCATTTATCATTTCTAAATACAAAATGCTGTATATTTTTACCGGTTTAATTTTTATTTTAAGGATTAGCTCTTTGAAAGGAGCATAATGGTATGTAAAATATGCCACCTTTTGTGTAAAAAGGTATAAAATACAGGTACCTGGGTAGCTCAGTCAGTTAAACGTCCGACTCCTGATCTCTGTTCAAGTCTTGATGTCAGAATCATGAGTTCAAGTCCCAAGATGGGCTTTGTAATTAAGCCTACTTTTAAAAAAAAGGGAGTAATGTATATTCATGTTTGTTGTGTATGCAAAGAAAAAAAAAACTATATTGATTTAAAAAAAAAAAATAGCAATAGAAGTTATTCCAGGTATAGGGGGCCGTGACAAGACAATGGACAGAGGGAGTATAAGAGTGGCTGGAAACTTCACTGTATATCTTTTTGTGTGTTGAGATTTTTTTTTTTTTTTTTTTTTTTTTTACCTCAGATAATGTTAAGTAATGATTTTTTTAACTGATTTTTTTTCTTTAGGCTCTTCAGCTTCTTCACTGCTTTCCTCTAGACACACGATTAAAAGATGGCAGTAAGTGTAACCAAGTGTTGAGAAGAACAATTAATATAATTTATTACGGGATAAATACAATGAAAATAATATCTGTGTCTTGTTTTAGGTTTGTTTTGGCAATCACCAAAGAGGCCTCCATCTCCAATAAAATTTGATTTAAATGAACCTTTGTAAGTATTTATATCCAGCTTTATATGCATCCTTTGTTGTAAATTTCTTGACTGAGTATAGTTTTACATGGCAGGGTGAAAACTTCAGGCTCTTTAAGTGTTAAATTAGTGCATCCCTGTTAATCTAAGAGTTAGCTCATTAGTCTGGCCAACAAAGCCAGCCACAGCCCTTCTCCCCCACATACGTGAATCTATTTATTTACGTGGTAAAATAACTTCTTTATTTTTATCTTCTCTAAAGCAGATCCGAAGTGTTACCTCTTTGACTTTATCCATAAGAAAAAAAACAAGAAATGACAACAAATGTTTTCATATTATATGAAGCCAGTATTTAAAAAACTTTAGTTATATATTAAACATTGAGCCTGTTAACCTTCCTTTCAACAAGTAACTCCATTTAATCTCCTCGTCTGGTGCTTATGTTAGGCTTCTAGTCACCTTATCCTGACTGCTTCTCCTGTAAAACTTACTTTTGTTTTTACCAAAGTCACTTGCTTAAGTTGAGCCTAATGTATGCTCTTTAAAACCAAATTTCTAATTTTTTTATGAATTAAATTTTCTTTCACTAGTCTAATTTTTCTACTTTTTGCCCCTCCTCTCCTGAATATTACTACTTATGAGGATAAATAGCTAATGTTTCTTATAGCTTCTGAAATGCTTTGGTCTAGACCAGGACTTCATTGCCTAACTTTTAAATATTCCTGTAACAAAAGTTCTGTGATTATTTTCTTCAGCATTTCAAAAGACTATAGTTTTTGATGAATTAAACACCTTTAAAACTGTGCATTCACACTTTGCTTTATTTTTTATTTCAAAAGGCACTTCAGTTTTCTTCTGAATGCTGCAAAACTGTATGCTGCAGTCTATTGCATTCCATTTACAGAAGAGGTAAGATAACCTTCAAGCTCTAGCAAGTGATACAAAACCAGGTAAAAATTAGATGACCTAGCAGCTAATTGCATCACCTACATTCATCTTGAACCACTTAAATATTTTTCTGCTTCCAAAGGTATGAATTCCATTTATTTATTTATTTTATTGAATCAACATTTATTGAATATAACTTTGTGCAGGGAACTTTATAAAACAATGATGAGATAGTCTCTGACCTCAGAGCACTCAGTCTGATACAACCAGTCCCAAAATTACCTTTTTAAAATGAATGGAAAGAACTAAGATTTCAGGTTTGTTGACTAATAAGTACTTTTTCACCCATACCACCCCTGCCCCCCCAGCCTTTATGGATGATATTTCTATAGAATAAAGGTAAATGTCACAAATAGATGTGTTCTAAATAGTCAGATGATAAATTATTCAAATATTTTAGTATGATAAAGGACCTTATTAGTCCAGAATTTTTTAGAATTCAGAATTTTTAAAAATGTTTGTTGATAAAATTACTTTTTAACAAAACAGGACTTATCAGCAGATGCCCTCTTGAATATTCTTTCTGCAGTAAAGATTCAAGAATTCAAACCTTCCAACAAGGTATGTTTAGAAATTTATTCACTCAGCAAATAGTTATTGAAATTTTACTAGTGTCAAGTCCCATTCTCAACCTGGAGAATCCCATAGTAAACAAAACAAAATTCTTGCTGTTATGGATGTTATATCGTCTAATGCACCAGAGGCAGACTGTTAAAAAAAAAAAATGCTATTACATAATATTACAATAGGACTTAGTGCTAAGAACCAAAAATAAAACAAGGAAAAGAAATAAAGGATGATGAAACCGGTTTCATTTTATGTGGGATAAAAGGGGAAAGCCTCTGTGATATGGTAACATTTGGGCAGAAACCTGAAGGAAGCAATAGAGTGAGCCATGCTATTACGTGTTGAAAGAATAATGCACATAAGCAGGAATAAGTTCAGAGAAAGGCCTTAAAAGATTTGAAGGCCAGGATTTTTCTGAAAGAGAATATTCAAGAAGATTGATAGACAGATATGAGAGATACTTGGGGTTATGATAAGTACTTCATGATTTATTAGGAGATAAGCCAGTGGAGGATTTTAAGCAGAGGACGCAATCTGGCTTATATTTAAAAGGCTGACTCTGCCTGTTGTGTTAAGAATGATTGTATGGGACATGAGAAAGGAAACATGTAAAGCTATTAGGAGGATATAGGCAAAAGATGATGGTGGTTTGATGAAGTAGTCGGTAACAAGTAAGTTACAATAAGATTCTGGATTCTGGTATATTTTGTAGTAGCCCTGACAGGATTTGAAAGGGATTGGAATTAGAGTGTAAGAGGAAAAAAAGATTGTTTATTTTTTTAGTTGAAATAAGAAGCACAATTAATAGCTCCAGGTAAGGAGAAGAAGTTTAAGGAAGTTTGAGCAGAGGAAAAAAGGTGTGAAATAATTGTTCAGGGCGATGGGAAAGTCAGAGAATTTTGAGTAGAATTTTGAAACAGCGCTAAGGATGCACTTAATGTTAGTCCACTTAATGTATTACATTCAATGTGGCTGGGGAAAAAAGGCATTTAGTTGCCTAAGTATTTTTCACATAGTCATTGTATGACTTTTTGTATACACTCTAAAAATCATCCACAAACACTCTTTTGTTCCCCTTACCCCCTAGCTATATTGGAAAATAGGGAATCATGATTTCCTCCCCATAAAATTCAAATAAGAAATGGTGTGTGCAGTCTTCTAGTCTGCATTTTTATTTTAGAGTAAAGGAAAACTTAACAGCTGTTTGATTTTGTACAGTAAATGGGTTTGCTGAATGAAATGTTCATAACTTGTAGTTTATCAAGAATAAAAGAACAGGGAGGTAAACAGAATTCCTATATAAAGAAGCTTCTGGTTATGGAATTAATAAGTCAAGGGAATAAAAGGTACAGCATAGGGAAGATAGTCCACAATACTGTAATAGCGTTCTGTTGTAACAGATGGTAGCAACACTTGTGAGCACAGCGTAACTTACGGAGAAGTTGAATCACCATGTTGTACACCTGAAAGTAATGTAACATTGTGTGTCAACTATATTCAAATAAAAAAAATTTTTTTAAACAAAAAGAAGGTTCCTAGCCCGCATTCCTAGTGGACAGAGCTGCTAGACAGAAGCCAAAAGAATTATGTGTCAATAACTTTTCTGGTCTTAATAGCTCTGCAGTGTTTTGTGGCTTCAGTTGCTTCTTTCTATACCAGAGTTTTGGTGTAATAAATTGTCCTGAGCAATTTAGCTACATACAGTTTTAGCTTTAACATGAATTAATGAGCTTTTCACAACTTCTTGAAGCAACTCACACTGAAACTTCAGAGTCTGGCACTTCTAGTTAACACATGCCAAAAATATCAACTAGTTACTCTGACAAATAAAAGTTTCTGCCTCCTTAACTCTTTAATATTTCCTAAATACTTACAATAATATTTAATCTGTAAAAACACAAGTTGAATGTATAAAATACAAAGAAATAGTATTTTTAATTAGTGATGATGTAGATGGTTTTTTAGTTTGAAAATACGAACTTTACTGCCCTTGTGGAATGTCTAATTAGTAATTTCTTAAAAGATAAATTACTTGCAAGTGCTGCTCTGAGCATGCACCTATATGAAGGAAGACATGTTCTTTAGGAAAGAACCTCTTGTCAGCAATCAATAAATATTTAAAGAGGCCCATTTTATATATTTTATGATTTATTTAGAGACAGAAAACAGCTCTGCATTAGTTAGAGCTATGCAATTTGGTTTCAAGTAGATTTGTCAGAATCACAGACTGTTGATTAATATTAACTTTATTTTGCCGGGGAATTTTAAAAGGGATCCATGTGAGCTCAGATCTTATAAGCTATTCAGTAAATATTTTAACACTACCAAATTTGTATTAGATATTTTGAAGTTGTCTCTGTGAACAACATAAAGATCCCTGTTCCCTGTTTACATGTCAATGTGAGCAGATAGATAGTAAAACAAATACATAAATAATAATATTTACTAGCAGAAGGTGTAAAATACATTGGACCATAATAATTAATAATGTGACTAAACTATACAGAGGGAATATCTTCTGTGTGTGATCTGTTTAGTAAAACAGATCTGGTATAGGATATGATAACATTAATGATAATGTATGTCCATGTATTTAAAGGTTGTTCAAACAGATGAGACTGCAAGGAAACCGGAGCAGGTTCCTATTAGCAGTGAAGATGAGAGGAACGCTATTTTCCAGCTAGAGAAGGCTATTTCATCTAATAAAGCCACCACAAGTAAGGGGAAATCTTTATAAAAATGGTTTGGACTGGAAACAATTTTTATTTTCACTAACTCTACACCCAAAAGCTTATGAGACTAAATAATAGCTACAATATTAACGATGATAATTGAATTCATGATCATATGAAAGTCACTGTTGATCTTTAACTGTGACTAAATTCATTATTTTTTTCACCATTGCCCTACCCTCATTTGCTGAATTGTAAGTCTGCTTTATTGTCGTTGTTCTGATTGTTTTAGTCCTTGAGGTTGTACTGTGTGATTCTTTTTTTAATGTTTATTTATTTTTGAGAGATAGTGTGTGTGCACAAGTGAGAGAACGGCAGAGAGAGAGGCAGAGGGAATCCCAAGCAGGCTCTGCACGGTCAGCATGGAGTTCTATATAGACTAACACTTAGACCCAGTTAAGTCACTAGGGTAAAAAACTATAGACAGATTTCTTCTTGGCTTTTTAGTCTTTATGGTTACACACAGGGAATACATACAATCTGACCTAAATGGTTTTAAACAGAAGGAAACCAAACTTTTATTCCTTAAAAACAGTCATTCGCTCATGGATTTTAGACCTGCTCACCATCTTTTATTTACATAAATCAGTAGTTGCCAAACTTTCAGGATTGTTGTGCACAGACAGTAAAATTCAGGGAAAAAAAAACATCCTAGGCTAGCCACCTATTTATCCTGCAAATAAAATATAGATGTGTTAATTTAATAATTACAATTCTGGAAGAAAACTTACTTCCATTTCTTACTTTCTCATTTCGTAACATATCAAACTACACCTATCTATAGAATGATTTTTGAGAACCACTAATGTAGAAATATTTCAGATACATATTTTTATTGGATTAACTAATCCTATTAGTTATCAGAGGCAAAATGTTTCAGGGTAATATTTATGGAATCAATTTTTGAATAGTACCCAATGTTAACTGTTTTAATCATAAACAACAGCAGATGTGGTACATGGCTTTCTTATTTTCTGTCTTTTAGAAAGGTTTTTTTAATATAGAAACTTCTCTGATTTAGTGATAATCAAAGCCATGTACCATATCATTTCCATATTCTTCAGTAACTTTAATTTCCTAGATCTTACTTGTGTTTTTCAGTCATTTAAAAACATAAAGAAGGAATATTTAAGAGTAGTGAATCCACATTTCTTTTTACCTAATAAAACCTTTACAAGGGACGCCTGGGTAGTATAGTCGGTTTAACATCCAACTTTGGTTTTGACTCAGGTCATAATCTCATGGCTCATGGGATCTCTCCATGCTGTGAGCATGGAACCTGCTTGGGATTCTCTCCCTTCCTCTGTCTGAACCTCTTGCACTCATGCTCGCTTGCTCTCTCTCAAAATAAATAAGTAAATAATAACCCTTACAAGTTACTACAAAACTTTATTTTTCTGGTGTTATGATTAGGTGACCTTCAGATGGCGGTGCTTTCATTTGAGAAAGATGATGATCACAATGGACACATAGATTTCATCACAGCTGCATCAAATCTTCGTGCCAAAATGTATAACATTGAACCAGCTGACCGTTTCAAAACAAAGCGCATAGCTGGTAAAATTATACCTGCTATAGCAACATCCACTGCTGCAGTTTCTGGCCTGGTGAGTTTATTCTTTGAATGGAAATGCTTCTTTTTCATTGCCTCTTAACCTGTCTTCCCCATTATACCACCCTAGCCAGTCACTCAGATCTTAGAGAAGAAGGGATATATATTGATCTTATAATTTTAAATTTCAAGGTATTTCTAAAAATACATTAGACCACATTTTGAAGGTTAACAGATATACAAACATTTTAACATAAAAGTTAACCTTTTTCAGGGCACCTAGGTGGCTCAGTCGGTTAAACATCCAACTTCAGCTCAGGTCATGATCTCACAGTTCATGAGATCGAGCCCTGTGTCGGGCTCTGTGCTGACAGTGTGGAGCCTGGGGCCTGCTTTGGATTCTGTGTCTCCCTCTCTCCCTCTCTCTCTCTGTCTCTCTCTCTGTCTCTCTCTCTCTCTCTCTCTCTCTGCCTCTCCCCTGCTTGCGCTCTCTGTCTCAAAAATAACATTAAAAAAATTACCTTTTGTCAAAACAGTATAATTTTTCTTACAATAATCCTTTTAGTCATTCTTGTATCCTCCATATGAAACAGGTACTCTTTTTCTTGAATAAAATGAACTGCTTTAATGGTTGCTCTTTGATTATATTGGAGTTCAGTTCTTTGCCTTAAAAAAAAACGCAACTCCTGTTATTCAGATTTCTTAAAATTTAATCTTTCCTTAATAATTCAGAATCTTTAGGGTGGCCCTAGTCATTATGCTGTACTACAGTGTTATACTTAGAAGCTACATAATTATCTGCCCCTTTATTAAATGACTTTAGAGTAGTGTATTTCTTGAGTTTGAGTGTCTTCCATGATAGGAATATTACATGATCAAGTGAATTTTTTAATGATTTTGTTCACCATATATAGAACAGTTGAAATTTTGAAAGTATGAGAATAAAAGTAGACAGATTTATAAGAAGTTTGCTATTTCAGTCCAGTAGCTGCTTTTACTCGTTACAGAAAAATGCTTGAGAGGAATATTGGAAAATTAAATAGATACATTTGAAGTCATAAAGTTTTAGGCTCTTTATATAATCAGATCACTTTCTTTTATCTAGGTTGCATTGGAGATGATCAAAGTAGCTGGTGACTATCCGTTTGAAGCTTACAAAAATTGTTTCCTTAACTTAGCCATTCCAATTATAGTGTTTACAGAGACATCTGAAGTAAGAAGAACTGAAATCAGGTATGCTTGAAGGTCTATTTCTCTTGCATAATTAGAATGAAATAAAATTTTTACCTTCTAAAAGGAAAAAGTCATAGTTTTTCCTCCCTTTTCTTCTATATATTTAAATCCTTGCCATCACCTCAGGATTAGATCAGTGGGGTGCCTGGTTGGCTCATTCGGTTAAGTGTCCGAATCTTGATTTTGGCTCAGGGCATGTTGTGAGATCAAGCCCCAAGTGAAGCCTGCTTAAGATTCTCTCTCCCTCTTCCTCTGCCCCTCTCCCACCCATGCTCTCTGTCTCTCTCTCTTTAAAAACAAAATCAAAAAAAGTCAAAATGTCATCTTCATAAAGCATTTCTTTTTTTTTCAATTGAGACATAAATTGGCGTGCATTAGATTAGTTCCAAGTGTGCAACACAGTGATTTGACACCTGTATGTATTAAGAAATGATTACAGGCGCACCTGGGTGGCTCAGTGAATTGAGCATCTGACTCTTGATTTTAGCTCAGTTCATGATCCCAGGGTCATGGGATAGAGCCCCACCTTGGGCTCTCGCTGAGCATAGAGCCTGCCTAAGATATGCCTTCTCCCTCTCCCTCTTCTTCTCCCTCTCCCTCTCTCCCTCTCTCCCTCTCTCCCTCTCCCTCTCCCTCTCCCTCTCCCTCTCCCTCTCCCTCTCCCTCTCCCCTCTCTCCTTCTCCCTCTCTCCCTCCCTCTCTCTCCCCCCTCCCTCCCTCTCTCCCCCCTCCCTCCTTCTCTCTCCCCCCTCCCTCCTTCTCTCTCCTCTCCTTCCTCTCTCCCCCTCTCCCCCACCACTCACGCGCTCTCTAAAATAAAATAATAATAAATAAACCACAAGTTTAGTCAACATCATCACCATATGTATTTAGCAAATTTGTTTTCCTTGTGATAGTCTTTTAAGATCTACTGTTAGCAACTTTCGACTAGACAGTATAGTTAACTGTAAGCACCATGCTGTACATTACATACCTATGACTAACTCATCTTAAAGCTGGAAGCTTGTACCTTTGGACTCCCTTTGCCCATTTTGCTCATCCCCCACCTCCGGCAACTACCAATCTGTTGTCTATCTATGAGCTCAGTTTGGGTTTTGTTTTGTTTTTCTTTTAAGGTTCCACATATAAGTAAGATCATACAGGTACTTGTCTTTCTCTGTCTGACTTATTCACTTAGCATAATGTCCTCGAGATCTATCCATGTTGTTGCAAATGACACAATTTTTTTTTATGGCTGAATTCTATTCCTGTGTGTGTGTCACATTTTCTTTATCCATTCACCCATTGATGGACTTAGGTTGTTTCTATATCTTAGCTGTTATGAATATTGTTCTAGTGAACATGGAGGTGCTGATAAGTTTTGGAGTTGTTTTCATTTTTTTTTGTATAAAAACCCAGAAGTTTGAATTTCTGGATCATATGGCTGTTCTATTTTTAATATTTTGAGGAACTTTCATACTGTTCTCCAGAGTGGCTGCACAAGTTTGCATTCCCACCAACAGGGCACAAGCGTTTCTTTTTCTCCACATCCTGTCAACACTTGTTATTTCTTAACTCTTTGATACTAGCCTTCCTAGCAGGTGTGAAATAATACCTCATTATGGGTTTTTTTGATTTGCAGTTCCCTGATACTTAGTGGTGTTGAGCACCTTTTCGTGTACCTATTGGCCATCTGTATGTCTTTTTTGGAAAGTGTCTATTCAAATCGTCTACCCATTTTTTTATCAGATTGTTTGGTTTTTTGCTATTGAGTTGTATGAGTTCTTTATGTATTTTGGATATTCACCCCTTATCAGATACATCATTTGCAAATATTTGTTTCCATTCAGTAGATTGTCTTTTCATTTTGTTGATGGTTTTCTTTGCTGTGCAGAAGATTTTTAGTTTGATGTAGTCCCATTTCTCTGCTTTTGCTTTTGTAATAAAATCCAAAATACTATCACCAAGACTGATGCAAGAAGCTAACTACTATGTTTTTTTCGAGTTTTATGGTTGCAGTTCTTTCATTCGGATATTTAATCCATTTTGAGTTAATGGGGGTCAGACTTACAATCCTGAGATCAAGAGTCACATCTTTTACCACACTGAGTCAGCCAGTCATCCTTGAGTTAACTTTTGTGTGTTGTAAGATAGTGGTCCAATTTTATTCTTTTGCTTTATGCAAAGCATCTATGACTAAACTAGCCATAGAACTCTCACAACATTTAATCTACCACATTATTTAGCATTGTACTTTCTTATTGTTTCATCTATGTTTTCCTAATTCAGATGAGTTAGAAGCCACTGTGGTGTCTGAATAATATGTCATGAGATTTAGTATCTAGTTCTAAAAACTATGTGACAGAGCAGAACAATTCCCCTGGACCTCCATTTTTCACTTTCAGATTAACAACAACCAAAAATTTGAAAACATCTACCTCGGCAAGAATGTGAAAGCCCTCTCCTCATATATTACCGATGAGAGTATAAAATAGTGTAATCCATAGTAAGGGAAATGTGCTATATGTCAAATTTACAGATACATTTGCACTCATCTCAAATAGTACATTTATAAGATATTTATTCTGGCCTTGTTTATCATAGCCAAAGATTGAAACAGTGATAGACTAGAACGTCCACACAGGAAACCCATGCAGCCATTTAGAGAGAGAGAGAATGGTTTCACTAAGACACATAGATTCATTTTGAGACACTGGAAGGATCAACAAGGTACTGATAACAGTGGTTACTTTGAGGGCGCCTGGGTGACTCAGTCAGTTAAGCATCTGACTGTTGATTTCAGCTCAGGTCATGATCTGGCAACTCATGAGTTCGAGCCCCTCATTAGGCTCTGCACTGACAGTGTGGAGCCTGCTTGGGATTCTCTCTTCCCCTGTCTCTGCCCTTCCTCTCCCCCCCCCCCCCCGCCTTAAAAGAAATAAATAAACTTAAAAAAAAAAAGCAGTTACCTTGTGTGGTGTCTTGGGGAGATAAGTTGTATTTTTCTTTTTCCCCTGTATCATTATGTAGCTAAATCACAAATAATGGACTTCTGGGTTTTTTATTATTACTAAAGGGAAAAAAATTAAGATGTTTTGTTTTTAATATTTTTCTACAACAGAAATGGAATATCATTTACAATTTGGGACAGATGGACTATACATGGAAAAGAAGACTTCACCCTCTTGGATTTCATAAATGCAGTCAAAGTGAGACACTTATTTACTTAGTTCATTAGTTGGAGGTTTTCATAAATAATATTTAGCAGAAGTTTGTTTGCTGTCCTTTTACTGATTGTAAAACATTGTCACCCAGCATTTTATATTTGGACATAGCTCTTATTGTTTCTCTTTTGGGTATTCTTCACATTTAGGAGAAGTACGGAATTGAACCAACGATGGTGGTGCAGGGAGTCAAAATGCTTTATGTCCCTGTAATGCCTGGCCATGCAAAAAGATTGAAGTTAACGTAAGTAATGACCATTATACCAGAAGATTCACAACAATTAAAACATAAGGTGGATGCCCACTGGAAAATCAAATATAGAGATTATCAAAGTTGAGAAAAAAGTATGTGATTTACTCCTATGTAATGGCTGTAATAAAGATAGTAAATGTACCAAACTCAACAGGCTACCTCTCAAGAGAGATTCATAGGATTCACATATCCTTGTGAATTTTTTATAATTCAGATTCAGTTTATAAGTTAATAAGCTTAGAAACACGATTTGGTTAATACACCACATAAAAGTAGAAACACATAATGACCAGGCTTATGAGACTGAAGTATAAAACAAAAATGCCAAATTGTTACTTTCATTCACTCAACAGATTTTTTTGAAGAGTGCCTCCTATGTGCCAGGTATTTTGTGGGCAGTAGGGATACAGCAGTGAGCAAAGTGAAGTCCATGCCCTAACTGAGTTTGCATAACAAAGTATGCAAACCTCTTGATAAGTATATCAGATGGTGGTAAGCACTGTGAAGAAAATAAAGCAGAATAAGGAGTGTTAAGTTGCTGTGGTATGTTGAGTAGTTCATGTATTCCCTCTGCCTGTCACATTCTCACCAGATACGGCGGCATTTGAGCAGAGACCTAAAGGAACAGAGGGAACAAAAAAGGCCAGTCTCAGCAGTGGTCTGCAAGGCCCTGCTTCTCAATTACCACTCTAAGTTTTATTCCTACTTGTCTCACTTGCTCACAATATTCCAGTTGTGCTAGCTTCCAGCTATTTTTTTGAATAGTCCAGTCATACTCCTGCATGGGACTTTGGCTCTAATTATTCCAAAGAGGCCTCCCTGAACCCTATTTAAATATGTTTATGCTTCTCTGTCTCCTACCCACTAGAATGTAACCTTCACAGATGCAGGACTCTATAATTAATCTGGTCGTGGATGTATCTCAAGGACCTACAACAATGCCTGGCAGCAATAAACATTTGTCATTCATTTTGTAATATATTCAAATATCAAACAATTGTGTTGTACACCTGGAACTAATGCAATGTTATATGAATTATACCTTAATTAAAAATGTTTGGTTTTTTAATAAAAATTAGCATAAAAATATTTGTCATATGAATAAATGAATCTGCATGATAGGTGCTTTAACCTATATGCAGTTTTAATTATAATCACCAATTAATGAGATTAATCACTTTTTAGTTATTATAATCCAGGCTTAATGATCTGTACTTTAAGAAACAAAATCACTATTACATAGAGAAAGGTTACTTTGCCTTATATTATTTTGTCATTAGAATCCCTGAGTATCTCTTGGATATGTGAATAATAGAATTTACTGTGTGCTGCCTAGATGAGAGTAGAATGTGTGGAATTTAAAATTTGCTGCAAATAATTCACAATAAGTGCTTTATAGAGTTGGCCAGTATTCGCCATCTCCAGCATGATAAACTTTGTGAATGTTATTTTTCATTTTATTACAGTTTTCATTTAGCAGATAAGTACTAAGTACCTATCAAGTGGCTAGATAAGCTTGGCTTTGGAAAGATCAGGGTTCACATCCATCCCCAGCTACTTACTTGTTTTGTCACATTGAGGAGCTTACTGAACTTTTTTGAAACTTAGTTCTTGATCCATAAATGGAAATGATTGTGCCCATAGCTATTAAACATTGAAATAATAATAAAGGCTAGCAATGTAATAGCAACCAAGAACTATTCCATAAATGTTACTCCTGTTAATATTTTGTCATTATACCTCTTTATCAAGTAGCCTGTGCCCTCAGGGAATTCCCATTCTACTGTGAGAAAATGACATGTTAATCATTAAAATGTAATTGAATAATCAGTATAATAAAGATTTTTACAGAACACTGTAGGCACTACTTAAAACTTCACCTTAGGCTAGATTTCATTTGAACTACCTTTGAAAAAGGATATCAGGCAAAAGTGATAGCTTTTGCAAAAGCATGCAGCTAATAAAAAGTGTGCATGATCTATTTGGGAAATCAGTATTCTGGATTGACTCAAGGATGAGATGGTAAGAATGAGAAGGTATAAATGGGACAAAATACCTTTGTAAAATGGAAAGAACTATTATTGAGGATTAAATAGATTACATAGTTGAGACTTTAGCGTGAGATAGATACATGGTATAAGTATATTAAGCAAGAGAGTAAAATCAAATTTACGTTTTAAGAGGATTCTGGCAACAGCGGAGATTGGAGGTAGGAGACAGCTGGATCGAAGCTAATCCAGTAATCTGAGGATATATAGATGATGATTTGATTTAAGACAGTATCAGTGACAATAGCAATAATAAAGTTTTTTTAGTGAATGGGATATACATGGGATATAAGACAAAGGTAAAACTTAAGAATGTCTTTCACTGTGATTAGCTTGTATTTGAAGATTTAAATCTAGTTTGCTTTTTACTTTTCACATAGAAATGCTTGAGAAGAATTTTTGATGCCTCCACACTCTATAAGGGAGTATGAGGATAATTCATTTTCCTTAATGTTTATTTATTTTTGAGAGAGAGAGAGAAAGGGAAACAGAGTGTGAGCAGGGGAGAGGTAGAAAGAGAGGGAGACACAGAATCTGAAGCAGGCTCCAGGCTCTGAGCTGTTAGCACAGAGCCCGATGCGGGGCTCAAACTTGGAAACAGTGAGATCATGACCTGAGCCAAAGTCGGATGCTTAACCGACTGAGCCACCCAGGCGCCGGAGGATAATTCATTTTTAAAAACATTGTTTACATTTTGGTTTTGTGTGTGGGGTTTTTTGTTTGTTTGTTTTGTCTTGTAACAAATGGTCTCTATTCTTTATCAGTACTAGCAGTGTTCCAAATTGATTCACTGTTAGGTAGATGAATATCTTGAGTTTAGTGCTTTTAGTAAAGAAAAATTATAATATATGAAAGCAGATGAATTCTTAGATTTAAAAATAAATGTAAAGTCTAGACATAAGTCCAGATTCTCTGGGCAACATTAAACAGCAAATCACTCTTCATTTTATAGAATTTACTAAATCATTTGTCCTTGATTATTTTTCTTAGAATGCATAAACTTGTGAAACCTTCTACTGAAAAGAAATATGTAGATCTTACTGTGTCATTTGCTCCAGACACTGATGGAGATGAAGATTTGCCTGGACCTCCAGTGAGATACTACTTTAGTCATGACACTGATTAACAGAAGTTCTCTTAAATTTACTCCAGGACTACTTGATTTTGAAAAGATTGCACTTAATTCAGGAATGAAAATATTAACTCATAGTATTATGGATTTCTCTTTGATGAAGCCTTAATTTAAGGGAAACGTCATAGAAGACTACAGTGAAGAATTGTAAAGCATTTTGGAATATAATATATACTTGTCTAGTGCTTCATATGTGGATATGATCACAAGCAATTTTGAACTGGACTGCTATTTTATAATGCTTACAAAAAATTAGTGTGTTAACCTCTGGATGAGAAGAAGAAAAAAATGTATGTATACATCACCAGAAGAGATAAAAGATCAAGAAATTGAAAGTAACAAATGCAAATATCCAAGAAGTTTAATCTTATTTTATGAATTTCTTTTTGTGCACTATTTGAGGCCCAGTTTTTCCATACAAATAGTGTTTGGCACCCTGCACCTCTCATAATTAGGCTTTGAGTTTAACACCAGTGGGAAGAGGAGAGATGGTAGCAGTGGATGAAGAGTAGCCATTTTAAATTGTACAGGTACAGTTTACTGTCCTGAACCTCTGCTAATTTAACCAGAGTTTGTTAATATCACTGTCTTGCAAAAATCAGGATCTTTGTTGATAACATCAGTGTTGTAACCCATGAGCAGTAGGTCGGATGACAAATGTTAACTTGGATTAAATGTGAACAGATAAATGCAGCTAATCCTTTGATTCTTCAGTATGCCTTCTAATGTGGCTATTTTATTTATTTGGAACTCTAAACCTGACTGTCATAGTATAGAAGACTAAAAGGTCTTGTAAAGGGAGTATCCTTAGAAGTAGATGAAAAGTAGAAATTAAAAAAAAAAAAATCATTACTAGTTGAGTCTTGATTTTTTTTTTCTTCCAACAACCTAATGGACAGAAAAAAAATATTTTATTTTAAAGGGAAACATATTTTATTCTGCATTCCCAGAAAGGGTGTTGACAAAGATAAAAATTTATTTTTTTAGGTCTTTATCGATAGAATCTTTCTGTTTTCTGATAGGAGATATTGCAGATAATCATTATAAATTCTTTCATTAAAATGACATAAAATGTACTCTCGCTGTAAACTTGGTAAAAATGGCAAGTGTTTTTTTAATTTCTAAAGCTATCATGCATTCTAAAGCAGTTGGCATTTTATAACCACAGGAAGTCATTTCCCTCTAGCTGCTTCTCTTCTGATCTCCTGTTTAGACCATTAATAAGTACTTTGATAAACTAAAGACTAGATTCACATCAGTATTACTCCTCTTTGGTATCTTTTTATACTCTCAACTTTCCTTTTATTTCATTTATAAATAGTTGAAATTACTTTGTCAACCACCTGTATTGCTTTATTCTTTTGTAAAACTATCATCCAGTTGGGAAAACATATTTGGGAGTGGAGGGTAAGTTTGTATGAATAAAAGCATATTCTGCATTGGAGGCAAGGATAAGTGGACAGGTTGAGTTTAAAGGAAATGGATACCTTTGAAATAAGTAATTTTTGTTCAAGTATAATGTTTAAAATTAATTTCTTAAAGTTGAATTCAGGAACATCAGAGCTCTATGGCTTGGAATTCTTGAGGCTAGCAATAATAAAAGGACTTTTCTGTAAGAAGCCTCTTCCCCACTTTCAATTTCCTTTGTATGATAGATATGCTTATATTTTATCTAAATCTCCACATCTCTTCAGAAGTAAATTTGGAACCATGCTATCAGCTTTTATTTATAGTAACTAGTGCTTTAATAGATACAAACAAAACCAACAGGATTAAGTTCATTTTATGATTAAACCTGAAATCATTTCATCATTTTTCCCCCTGTAGGTAATGGTTATTGCCATTAATTTCTATTTAGTTCTAAGCGGGAAAGCCACGGTGAAGTTAATGACAGGGTTTTTTTGTTTTTTTTTTTTTCATTATCTGTTTTATCTCTGTACCGTGAGATCACTTTGGGTGATTAAAATACCAGGTGCAAAAATTATTTGATTTTGTATGATACCACTGAGTCATTTTTTACTTATTAAAAATAAATTAAGATATTTGACAGTATCTTTGTAAATCTTGTTCCATGGTTGACTCCAGAGATTCCAGTTTTGCTATTCGTTTTATGAGTGGTGTTACTTTGGTGTTTTCTAATTTTCAAGTTTTGCAATCATGGAGATACAACAGTCACTGGGTATAGAGGAACGTTACCTCAAAGTGCTTTTGGATTCTGGAAATTCTGTTAAAACAATTGAGGGAAAATAATAACCATGTAAAACCTAGAAGATCTGGTTAAATCTCACACTATTGGTTGCAGTTGTCTAAAGTATAGTCCTTTTTAAAATTTTTTTTTAATGTTTATTTTTTGAGAGAGAGAGAGACAGAGTGTGAGCGGGGTAGGGTCAGAGAGAGTGGGAGACACAGAATCCAAAGCAGGCTCCAGGCTCTGAGCTGTCAGCACAGAGCTGGACATGGGGCTCGAACTCACAAACTGTGAGATCATGAAATGAGCTGAAGTCGGCTGCTCAACCAACTCAACCACCCAGGTGCCCCAAAGTATAATCCTTTTTAAAGTTCAAAACAGTTGTGGTACTCAGTAATTTCCTGTGAATGGTCCCAAAGCTAGAATTTGGAAATAGATATATATCTTTGTTTTCATGTTTTAACTATTGTAACACTTTCTGGTGGTACCAGTGATGAGGCACAAAAAGGTCGGCAATGTTTAAACTCCACTGTTAAATAATAGTAAAAATGAAAACAAAATTTTTCTCTTGAGAACTTAAGGAAAAATCTCAAGTAATTCCATGATGGAAGAAAAATTTAAATTACAAAAATTCATTGTGATTATAAATAATCATTTTGTATACAGTCACTAGGTATGGATTTAACTATTTTAACAAATTCAAAACAAATCAGGAAGTTGAAATCTTAGAGATCAGAGTAAATATTCAATAGGTAATTTTCAGGTTCATTTTTCTCTTGGCATTTCTTAACTTTAAGTTGAGAAATACATATTCAAATATATGTACAAAAGAATATATAGAATATAAGTACACAGTTTAAAGATTAATTTTATTTTTATTTTATTTTTTTTATTTTTTTTCAAGTTTTTTATTTATTTTTGGGACAGAGAGAGACAGAGCATGAACGGGGGAGGGGCAGAGAGAGAGGGAGACACAGAATTGGAAACAGGCTCCAGGCTCCGAGCCATCAGCCCAGAGCCTGATGCGGGGCTCGAACTCACAGACCGCGAGATCGTGACCTGGCTGAAGTCGGACGCTTAACCGACTGCGCCACCCAGGCGCTCCTAAAGATTAATTTTAAAGTGAGTGCTTGAGGCACGTGGTTGCCTCGGTCAGTTAAAGCAGCTGACTTCAGCTCAAGTCATGATCTCATGGTTGGTGAGTTCAAGCCCTACATCAAGCCCTCCGCCAACAGCAGAAAGCCTGCTTCAGATTGTCTCCCTCTCTCTCTGCCCCTCCCCCACTCTCAAGCACACATGCACTCTCTCTCAAAAATAAACATTTAAAAAATAAAGTGAGTGCCTGTATAATCAGCTATCAATCATATTTGACAGCAGCCCAGAAATGTCCCTGATAGTCCCTTCTCAATCACAATCAGCTTCCCTACACATACCCTCCAGCAATTACCATTATCCTACCATTCGTGATAATTCTTTGTTTTTACTTATATTGTTAACCACCTATCATGCACTTAAACAAGATAGTTTATTTTTGATGGGTTTTGAGCTTTATATAAATGGAATCAGACTTTTTTTTTTTTTTTTTTTGTGGCTGCTGCTTTCATTCAACATGGGAATCATCCATGGTTGTAGCTTATGGCCACAGTTTGTTAATTAACATGGTTATGGAATTTACCTTTGCATTAATACCACAATTTATTATATTGACTGTGGACAGGTGGGATGTTTTTAATTTGGGGCAATTATAGTTCTTCAATGAACATTATCATATGTATCTCCTAGTGCAACTAAGGTATATGATTGTTTGATCATAGGTGTTTACATCTTAAATTTTATTAGATAGTAACAGAGTTTTGCCTTAGCAGTAGAGATATCCTATATTTCCATTTTTGCTCAACACGTGTTAAACAGATTGCCAAGCTGGTGAAATTTGCAGTTGTATGTCATTGAAGTTTTACTCTGCATTTCCCTAACAATTGAGCACCTTTTTCTAAGTTTGTTGGCTTTCTTTTTTGCAAAGTATCTTTTCAAGTATTTTGCCCATTTTTCTGTTGTGTTAGCAGTCTTTTTCCTCGTTGATTTGTAGAAGATCTTCATAAATCCTATTTTTTGTTAGCTATTTCTTTCCAAATATTTTCCTTCTCTTTATGATGTTATCTACTAAAAAGAATTTCATAATGGTTGAGTACTAAGAAGAATCAGTGTTTTTGTTTTAAGGTTAGTGTATTTTGGGAGTTGCTTAAGACATTGTTCTCAATCCAAGGGCATGAAGGTACTCTATATACTGTCTTCTAAAGGCTTTAGCTTTGTCTTTCACGTTTTCAGCTTTCAATTCATGAAGAATTAATTTTGTGTAAGCTGTGAAGTGCCTCACCACCATTTACTAAAGTATGTTCTCTTTTGCAGTGCCACCAAAGTCATATATCCATTAATGAGTACATCTCTGAATTTTTTTGTTTCTTCTTTTCTATCCCTGTGCTAGTATAGAGACTTCACTACTATACCTGATATATAGTTTCTGATATTTATCAGAACAAGTTCTCCCTATTTATTGTTCTATAAGAGTGTCTTGGTTATTCTTAGCCCATTGTATTTTCAGTTCTCAAATTTCTAATTGCAAATATGCAAATCTGTCACTCTTGCAGTTTCCTGTTGTCTTCTTGAAATTTTCAGTCTTTTATCTACCTGAACGTGAATAGCCTTATTATTATTTTATGTTCTTGTTTAAATCCCAATCTGAAACCCTCCAGTGGGTCTTTTTATTTTTCTTTTGCTTCAGCTAATCTTTATCTTATATCCTTGCGTGTGGGGGGTTATCTTTAATCGTATGCCAATATCATATTTGAAAAGTTGCTTGTAAAAATAACTTGATGTCCTGCATAGTATTTTCATCCTCCACAGAGTCACTTGGGCACTGGTATTTCAAGACTAATTTCACAGTCGAAATTTTATGACTTACCGTGTGACTCCAAGCTGAGCTGTAGACTACTAGTCCTCTACTTCCTGTTTACCCTTACTCCTACAAACTTTCAGAGTTGAGTTGCAAAGTGTTGGTTAGGGTTACCAGGGCCCCCACCTCTTGGCTGGCAGTGGATTCTATCTTTCAATCCCTAGTCCCTTAACTCTCCTTACCTTTTCAGTGGACTCTTATCTGCAAAAGCTCCAAGGGCACAAGTGGTCCAAATGAATGGTTCACTTCTTTGAATTTCTATTTTCTTCCAGATTTTAGGCTGATCATTCACTAACATAGCTCTCCTATGCCATCCAACATTTTTTGAGTATACTTTGTACACCTTTTCTAAATATTCTCAAGTGAGAATGTTAATTCAAATTATCTAGCCCACTTTCTATCCTAACTGTTGATTATGTGTGAAATACAATTTTTTGTATTGCTTCTGTATCTGGAAACTCAACTCTATTGGTTCTTGTAAATTATTTGCAAATTAATATGGATATTCTGTGTAATCTTCAAATAAGGACAGTGTTTAGTCTTTTCTAAGATCCAAATTTTGTTTTTGTTAATCCTATTGTACGTTTGCTTTCTATTATTATCTGCTCTTACTAATACTACTTTTTCCTGTTTTGTTTTTTTTTTTTTTCTATTTTTTATTTCTGACTTCTTGAGCTGGATGCTTACCTCCTTGATTTTCAACCTATCTTCCCACATATACATTAAAAAATTTTTTTAAGTTTTATTTATTTTTGAGAGAGAGAGAGAGACAGAATATCCCAAGCAGGCTTCACGTTGTTAGCACAGAGTCCAATGTGGGGCTCAAACCCATGATCGATGAGCTCATGACCTGAGCCAAAATCAAGAGTCAGATGTTTAACCAACTGAGCCACCCAGGTACCCCTACATTTAAAAATTATAAGTATCTCTATATTACTATAATGTAATTATATGATATTCTGTATTACTGTTGTATCCATATTCCACCAAGTTTTGATATATAATATAGTTAATATTTAGTTAAAATATATTTTCATTACGAGTTCTTCAACTCAGCTTTTTTACAAGAGTATTTCTTCATTTCTAAACATGGAGTTTGGATTTTGGGAGTTTTTTAACCCAATTTGATAATCTTTGTCTTTTAACTGAAACACTTAGGCGGTGTACATTTAATGCTGATATATTTGTGTTTAGTTCTGACATGGGGTTGGATTTGGCTTGGTGTTTTTGTTTTTTTATTTGTGTTTGTTTTTGTCTAGCCAGTTCTATGATTATTTTTCTCTATTTTCTTGCCTTTTAAAATTTGTTTTATGTAGGTTTTGTTTTTGTTTTTTGTTTTTGTTTTTGTTTTTTGAGAGAGAGCAAGTGAGGGAGGGGCAGAGAGAGAGGGAGACAGAAGATTTGAAGTGAGGATCCAAAGCAAGGCTCACACTCCCAAACCATGAGATCATGACCTGAGCTGAAGTCAGACACCTAACCAACTGAGCCACCCAGGTGCTCCTTTATGTAGCTTTTTAATTCCATATGTGCCAATGACTAACATTATCTCTCAACCCTAGACACACTTTTGTATTCTGAAACTTTGCAAACTGCATATCTCTTTTGCCATTTGGCTTCCTTTAGGTTCCACAAATAAGTGGCACTAGGAGAAGGATTGGAATGCTGGAGAAAGGGAAAAGAGACTTTTTACCCTTGCCATTTGCTTCCTGATGTTGTCAGCATTGCCTCAACAGTGGCTTGTCTTCTAGTAGTTCTGGTTGGTTTTTAGGCTCTAGCCTTTCTCTGGCGCTTTGCATGGTATCTCTTCTAAAGGCTTCAGGTGCTAATAATCTCACCCTTTCCTTTTAGTAGTTGTATCCCTTGTTGGTATTTTCAATTCTCCCAAAACCTATTTAACTAGTTCCTTATGTTAAATCCTTTTTTTAATATATATAATACAGGTTCTCTTTTCCTAAACTATACATACTTTTTTTCTTTTCTAGTTTAGTTACTTTTGTCTTTTGATGATTACCCTGTCACAATATGTACATTCAGATTAAGCCAGACTAAACTTAATCATTATCTTTTGCTGATTATAGTTTCCAAAAATGGCTCCAGCAATATTCCCAATCTCATATGCTCTTCAACCTCCCCAAACCCCATTAAGAGACCATCTATTTTCACTCTTTTTGAATCTGAACAGGAATTTATCTAATATAACATTAACTTGTATAACAAAATGCATCATATGTAACTGTAACTTTGGAGCTGAGGTCATAAAAGGCTATATGGTTTCTACTTGGCCCTCTCTCACTCTCTCTTACTAGCTCTCTCCCTCTTGAAAAGTTTACCCTTGGATTCCAGACATCATGTTCATGAGGAAGCCTAAACTAGTCCACATGGAGAAACTGAGGTCACCAACCTACAGCCAGCATCAAGTGTCCGACATGAGTAAGCAAGCTCAGGTGATTCCAAGCAAGCCCCAAACTTAATGGAGCAGAGACAAGCCATCCCTGTTGTATCCTGTCTGTCAAATTCCTGACCCACAGAATCCATGAACATGGATGGTTTATGAAAGTAAGTTTTAGGATTAAAGTTTAGTTTTTATGTTCTAATAACTAAACAACTCTAATTTCCAATTTGCCTACTATGATCATGTGTGTTATGTGCTTTAATTCTATTGTCATGTACTTAAATGTCCCTTAATTCTGCAAGACTTTATTATTTTGTTTATGTAGTCAGTATTGTAGTTACCCGTACACATATATCACCTTCTTGGCTCTATTCTTTTTTGCCTTACCATCTGGGATAAATTTCTTTCCACCTGACATGTTTTAGAATTTAATTTTGTGAGCCCCCCCCCCACCAGTGGCTTACTTGCTTGTGGTTTCTGTGTCTGAAAATACCTTTATTTTGCCCTCATTCTGCAAAGATACGTTTGCTGAATATAAAGTTCTGATTTGGCCTTTATTATCTTTCATTGGAGATATTTTTCCACTCTCTTCAAACTTCCCCTGTTGCTTTTGAGTCAGCCATCAAGCTAAATATTGAAGCTTTAAAAGAAATCTCTTGATCTGTTTTCGTTTTATGAAGTTTAATTATTATGTGTCTGGATATGAATTTTTTATTAATCTTGTTTGAGATTTATTCAGCTCTTTAAATCTAGATCTGGGTCTTTTGTTAGTTCTAAGGAAGTCTCAATACTACTTCACATACGGCCTCTTGTGCCATTCTCTTTTCTTCAGTGGCGATTGTCATCAAACACAGCAGACTTCCTGTGCCTTCTCTGTTTAAAACCTGTCTTCTGTGTTTTCCAGTTGTTTTTGTCTTGCCATGCATTATTCTGTATCATTTCTTCTGACCCATATTCTAGTTTACTTCTCTTCATCTGTTTTGTATGTTATGGCCGTCCATTTTACTTTTAATTGTGTTTGTATTTTCCAGTCCCAGAAGTTCTGTTCAGTCCTGGAAGCTCTGTTCAGTTCTTTGTTTGTTTGTTTGTTTTGTTTTTTACTGTTAGATTACCTTCTGTAGTTTTATTGTTCCCTACAGATATTTTGTAATGTCTATTATTACCCTTATAAGGGCCATTGTATGGTCTTTGCCAACTTCAATTTCTGCAGTTTTTGTGGCTTTTATTTTTGTTGTTTCTCCCAGCTGATTTTGTCGGCGGTCTTCTGTTAGACTCTCCACCCTTAACATTTTGAGATGGCTGCAAATTGGGGCTCTTTAGTCTCCTGTTTCTAATTTTTTTTTTTTTTTTTGTAATGTTTATTTTTGAGAGAGAGCATGTGCAGGGGAGGGGCAGAGAGAGAGAAAGAGGATCCGAAGCAGGCTCTGCACTGATAGCAGAGAGCCCAATGTGGGGCTCAAACTGGGGCTCTAACTCATGAACCACGAGATTATGACCTGAGCTGAAGTTGGATTCTTAACTGACTGAGCCACCCAGGCACCCCATTCTCTTACTTCTTATCAATATTTGGACTAACTCAATTGTAAGGCCTTTAAGAATAAGAATCAGATTTGATGGTTTTTTTGTTATCTTTGCATGAGTTAACACACTTGATATCACAATAGATTTTAAAGAAGTAGTTTGCAGACTTGATTGTATAAAGCAGACTTTATTGTGGTGTGTGATTAAAAGGCAGATTTCTGGGCCAACAACTTCTAGAAATTAACTCTGTAAGGTTAAGGAGGCTTAGGATTCTGCCTATTTTCAGGCATCCTATATAATTGGTTTGCTAGGGTTCTGTAACAAATACCACAGACTAAGTGGCTTTAACAACAGAAATTTATTTTCTCACTTCTGGAGGCTAAGACTGATCAGGGTGTCAGGAGAGTTGCTTTTTTCTGAGGCTTCATTGGCTTGTAGATGGTCATCTTCTCCTTGCATCTCACATTGTCTTCCTAATAAGTTTTCTCACATAAGCTTATTTTTCAAGGGAAAAAAATAATTAAAAAATATTCCTGAGATTTTGATTCAGTAGATTAGTATGGGGCTGAAGAGTTAGTATTTTTAAGGAATTCGGATTATAATCAGTCTCCTACTGTGTCATACTTGTGAAATGGGTGATTACATAGCCTTTTACCATCTTTGTAGATTAATATTTTTACAGAAGGAAGTGTGGGTTGATTTTAAGCTAGCAAAAAAGACAACATAGGGGGAAAACATGAAAATTGATAAATTTTATTTATTACCAGTAAGAGAAAATGGCATGGAGTTTTTCCATTAGGAAAGAACTTCTAGTATGTTTCATGTCTCTGGTTTCTAACTAGATAATCAGAATGTATTTGGTAAGTTGATCAAATCAGATTTCAACCAAACCTAGTGAGGCTTTTTTGGAATTGGCTAGAATTTAGGAGAACTAGAAAATCTACTATGGAAAATCGTGTAGAGGAAAATGTACCTAATTGAAGCCTAGGAAAATAAAAATTTCCTTGAGAAAGAACCATATGTTTCCAACTTATATCATTGCATGGAATGTGTTTATCTATGAGTTATTCTCACAGCCATATTGTATGGTTTCCCAGTAAATTGGTTTCATTCAGGTAAGGTCATGAAATCGTATGCAGATAATGAATTCTGGTATTCAGGTAAGTGACTTGGTAATCAAGATCAGGAAAATAGAAGTAATTTTCTTTACAAGCAAGATCTTCCTTTTAAAAATAATAAGTTATCAAGATACATAAAGGGGCTTTTCCTATTTTATTTCATGCAATATGTAGATTTTTCTCCTACCTTTTTCTTTTCCCTTCTTCGATGGGTTCTCAGCCTAGAAATTGTGGGCGGAAATGCTTTATTAAGTAAAGAACCAGTATCAAGGAACAGAGCAGTTCTTTATTTTCAGTGTGAATTGATTTTCCTTTTTGTACTTGGAACGTTGGTGGTGTGTTTAATAAATGTTAATTAAATAATGAGTATTCATATGCTTTTCAGATTTTTATTTTATTCTTGTGACTTGGTTCTTAATAAATTTTTCTCTAGGGAGCATACTTTTTTCCTTCCTGGCTAGCTTAATATCAGTTATGTGCCCTACCATATTTTAAAGTGACTTTTAGTTTAAACTGCTGATTTCTGAGATTGGAAAAAATAAATTAAGGAAATATATTTGATCATCCTGGTTTTATCATTGTTCTTTCCTTTTGGTGTCAAAGAAAAAGTTGAATGTTGACATGGGTTAACATCAGAATCAAAGAAAATCTCATTTTCTTTTTGATAGTATGTTTTTGGAAACACCTTAATTTTCTCCAAGTCTCCAGATTTTAACCCTTAGGTGCTCTACAACTGCCATTTCCCAACTTGAGGCAAGTTAAAGCTCACAGCCCCAGCATCCCCACTGTGCCTCAAGCAACTATGAGCCTAAACTCCTAAAACAATTGTAGGGTTCCCCACAGTTTCCTTAAAGCTTACACACTATTTGTCAAGGTGGGTTTTGGTCTTTTCGTAGGTTTTTTTTTAAGTCCTTTTTCCACTTTCATTTACTCTTCCAGTTTACTCTTTCATCATCTTTCTGCTTTTGAAAGAAAATACATTACAGAATATAGTCTAATTATTTGAAGTCTCTCTTCATGTGACCATCTAATTCGATATGTTCCTATGTCGCTCCCTAACTCTTCTAACAAGGCAATCTGAAATCCAAGGATGTTGACTAATTTGTTCTGATCGCAGAGCAAACTGAACCAGTTCAGCCACCGGAGCAATAGTAATCTGGTTGTCTGTTTCTAAAAGCATTGACATTTTATGTGAACAGACCATTTTTGGTTATTTCTTTCCATTCTTTATTTTTTTCTCTTCTGACCCTGCTCTGAGGATGGCTCAGCACTGTAGCAATGGATGGCAGCATAAGCACCTAACACCCCCAGAGAAAGCTCATTCTGGTTAAGGAACCTAGGAAAAGTGGACCTTGTGGCCTAAAGAATGGGTGGACAGGGTGGGCAAGGACTGCCAGGGTCAAGGGTTGGAATTAGGTTGGAATACTTTTTTCTTTCTCTTCTTTTAATGTCTTTTCCCAAGGGCAGCCCCAGTTTCACAGAACTACATGGCAGCACAGGTGGCTCCAACTGTTAAGAAGCCCTATCTTTACCTAGAAGACCAGGAAAAAGGACCATTGGTAGTTGGAGAGTGAGGGAAATTCTAGAGAGGTGAGAGAGCTGAAAACGCACCCACTAGTTCTGTGTATGAAGTGACATAAGTTCCAGGCTCACCCCTAATCTATGCGTGCACAGAACAGGCAAAACAGCAAAGGCTTTGAGAAGTAAAATAAAAATCACCAAACTATATAAGATAAACAGTTTATTTGTCTATACATGTAGTTTATTATGTATGTGTATAGTCTATAAGTAAACTATAAACCACTAAGTCCCAGACCAATCCCTGATATACACATGTATGAGACAGACCCAAACCAATATAACAATGGTTTTGCAAACAACTGATACTGGAACCCCTTCCCACAAATGGTAAGGCAGAATAGGTTCAATCTAATTAGAATGATTGTCTGCTTTTAAAAATAAAAACCCTCCAGAGGCTTGTGACTTAGTATACCAAAAATGTCTAAGATACAAACCAAAATTACATGGTAGACAAAGAACCAGAAAAAATGTGACCAACTGTCAAAAAGACAACAGACGCCAAAATGAAGATAACCAAGATGTTAAAATTATCAGACAAAGGCTTTAATGAGCTGTGCTCCATGAGATGGTGATAAACACTCTTGAAACAAATCAAGGATAGATATTCTCAACAAAGAAATAAAAACCAAGCAGAATTTTTTTAATGAAAAAAATATCTAAAATAAAAGATTCACTTGATGGGCTCAGTTCTTCAAGTTGAAGGAAAATGATACCACAGGAAAACAAGCAACAAGAATGGGAAATACCTAGGAAATTCTCTTTTCTCAAATTCTTGAATGTAACTATTGAGAACAAAAATTATAATTTGTTGGGATTCTCATTGTTATGTAGATATAATGTACAAGGCAACTTAGAGGAAAGAGTAAAGGGACCTTTGTGGTTACAAGTCTACATTTTCCTTGAAGTAGCAAAATTATTAACCTTAAATGGATTGAGAAAAGTTACATATGTATGTTGTGATTTCTAGAACAACCATTATGATAATACAAGTATAGCCAAAAAGTCAATAAATAAATAAAAATGGAATACTAAGAAGCATTCATATCAAAAAGAGGTCAGGATGATGTTGGGGGAACAGGAAGACCGGTGAAAAAATGTTAGACATAAATCCAACCATATCAAAAACCATACTAAATGTAAATAGACATTTCAACGTCAGAAATTTTCAGACTAGATTTTGGAATATTTTTTTTTAATGTTTATTTTTGAGAGAGAGAGAGACAGAGCATGAGCAAGGGAGGGGCAGACAGAGAGGGAGACACAGAATCCAAAGCAGGCTCCAGGCTCTGCTGTCAGCACAGAGCCCAATGTGGGCCTTGAACTTAAGAGCGGCGAGATCATGACCTGAGCCGAAGTCGGATGCTTAACCAACTGAGCCACACAGGCGCCCCCAGAATGGATTTTTTAAAAAGCAAAAACTTAAATATATGTTGCCTACAAGAAACCTAGCTTAGATAGAATGACACAGATGAGTAAAAGGACTGAAATACTATGCAAACGCTTTTTTTAAGTTGGAGTGGTTTTATTAATATCAGACAAAGTGCATTCCAGGACAAGGAAAATTCCATAATGATAAAGGGATTAATCCCCAAAACGACAACAATCCTAAAAGCATATGTCGGGGCGCCTGGGTGGCCCAGTCGGTTAAGTGTCCGACTTCAGCTCAGGTCATGATCTCGCGGTTTGTGAGTTCGAGCCCCGCATCAGGCTCTGTGCTGATGCCTCGGGGCCTGGAGCCTGCTTTGGATTCTGTGTCTCCCTCTCTCTCTCTCTCTGCCCCTCCCCTGCTCATGCTCTGTCTGTCTCTGTCTCTAAAAAATAAATGTTAAAAAAAAATTAAAAAAAAAAAAAAACATGTACCTTGTAGTGAATTGACCTACAAGATTCCCATTTACTGGTATTCATGTATTGTGTAAACCCCATATCTTAAGGTTAGTTTGGAGACCTGTAACTTGATTTCTAACCAATAGAATATGGCAAAAGTGGGGGATTCAATACCATGGTTATGTTACATTGTATAATAGATGTCATTCCCATAATTTTATTACATTATATAAGACTCCATCTTCCTAGAAGATTTGCTCTCTATCCCCATCCCCCACCTCCCTGCTCGTGGCTATCTTTGAAGAATCCAGCTGACATGAATCCCAGAGCTACAAGGAAATGAATTCTCCAAACAACCTGACTGACTTTGGAAGTGGATCCTTATTCAGTCAAGTCTCAGATGACAATCCAGCTCTGGCCAACACCTTTATTAAAAATGCAGAAGACCCAACTAAGACAGGCCCAGCCCAGACTCCCAACACACAGAAAGGAAAAGATAGAGTGAGGAGAGAGAGAAAGAGAGAGCATATCAGTATCTATATATAAATATCTATCACTGAAGATGCAGAATTACTGAGGTTTTTAAAAAAGGCTTCAGAAATAAACAGGTTTGGATTCCAACTTCATTTACTCGTGTTTTTGACTTTAACTAGCCTTGTGTGAAAACTGCTTAAGTGGTGATTTTCTTCATCATAAAACAAGGATAATAATCATTCCTCATAAGATTGCTGGGAGAAATAAAATGAGACAATTTGGGGCACCTGGGTGGCTCAGTTTGTTAAGCATCTGGCTCTTGATTTCAACTCAGGTCACAATCTCAGTCATAGGATTGAGCCCTGCATCAGGCTGGGCTATGGAACCTATGCTGGGCCTGGAACCTGCTTAAGATTCTCTCTCCCTTTCCCTCTACCACCTCATTCCCCTGCTCATGCTCTCTCTCACTCTCTAAAAACAAAACAAAACAAAACAGGAAACATACAGCCAATATTGTACTTATTAGTGAAAGATAAAATGTTTTTTCTTTTAAAACAGGAAGCAAGGTAAGGATGTCCACTCTCACCATTTCTATCTGTCATTGTTCTGGACCTCCCAGCCAGTGCAATAATACAAGGAAAATAAATAAAACATATCCAAATCAGAAAGTGTGAACTAAAACTATCTGTATCCACAGATAGAATGATTTCTACATAGAAAATTACAAGAAATCTTTAAAAAAAAAAAACTCTTAGAAATATATACATGAGTTTAGCAAATAGAATCTTGGAATTACAAGATCAATATACAAAAATCGTATTTCTGTCTATTACTAATGAAAAATTGGAATCCAAAATGTTAAAAATAGCATCATTCACCATAGCACCAAAAGTTAAATAGGTATTAATCTAACAAAATATGTGCAGCATCTGTGTGCTGAAAACTACAAAGAACAGTAAAAGAAATAAAAGATAACCTAAGTAACTGGAGGGATATATTTATTCCTCAATTGAAAGATAATATTGTCAAGATGTCAGTTCTCTCAGAACTCATCTAAAGCGTCAACAAAATCCACATCAGAACTCTAGAGGATTTTTCTGTAAATAATGTGCTGATTCTAAAATTTATACTGAAAGGCAGTGAAACTAGATTGGTCCAAACGATTTTGAAAAAGCAGAATTGGATTCATACCTTCTGATTTCAAGAATTACGGTAAGTCTACGGTAATCAAGATAGCATGGTATTGGCAAAAGGGTAGGAATATACCTCAGTGGAAATTGGCCCACAAAAATATGGTCAATTGATTTTTTTTCTTTTTACAAAGGTGCAAAGGCTATTTGATTAAGAAAAGATTACCTTTTTTTAACTAGTGATGCTAGAACAATTACATACATAAATGCAAATAAAATTAATTTCGCCCTTAAAAATGAATTTCAAATGAGTCATAGATCTAATGTAAAACATAAAACCTAGGACACTTCTTGAAGAAAATATAGGAAGAAAAATCTTTGTGATCTTAGGTTAGGCAAAGAGGTTAGGCAAAATGAATATTTATATAGTTTAATAAGTAATTGCCAAAAAGTGGAAACAATCCTAATACATTTTATTTTTTCTAAGTTTGTTTGTTTGTTTGTTTGTTTGTTTTGAGCAGGGGGAGGGGCAGAGAGAGAGGGAGAGACAGAGAATCCCAAGCAGACCCTGCTATGTCAGCACAGAGTCCTATGTGCTGCTCAAACTCATGAACCATGAGATCATGACCTGAGCTGAAGTCAGACATTTAACCAACCCTGGGGATGGGGGTTAGGCACCTCAATCCTAATATATTTAAATTGTTGGGTGGATAAACAGACTAGTTCTTCCATACAGTGAAATACTACTCAGCAATAAAAAAAAGAATAAGCTAGTAATACACACACTTGTGCAAATCTAGACATTATGATGAGTGAGAGTAATGAGCCTCAAAAGTTTCCATTTTGTGATTCCATTTACATGACCTTTTGGAGAATGGAAAACAGATCAGTAGTTGCCAGGGATTGTGGGTGAAAAGAAGGAAGGGATAACAAAGAAAATTAGGGCATTTCTTTGAGGTGACAGAACTTTCTGTATTTTTATTCTAGTGGTGGTTGTCAAAACTCATAGGACCATACACCAAAAAGTGAATTTTATTGCATGTAAATTAAATTTTTAAAAAAGAAAGATGTACAGCCCCTGTACATAAGACACTTCACTCTCGGATTTATTTACTTAATTCACAGTTTCTGCCATACTAAAACCTCCAACAGGGCCATACTTGATTCTTAACACCAAGAATTTCTAGCCCAAGGATTTGAGCTATCCTTTTCTTAACAGGTCCGAGATCTGTGTGGGAGTGCTTGAGCTAACTCAATTATTAGAGAATATGTGAAAAGAGTGGTTCAGCCAGATACAGCTGACCACCAGCATCAGATGTGTGAATGATGCCAACTTGAAACATACAGCCCCAGGCAGGCCACCAGCTAATTACCATTGTGTAAGTGACAGCAAGTGAGACTAGCGAAGAACTGCCCAGCTGAATCCAATCCAAATTGCCAAAGCACAGAATTGTGAATAAAATGGTTACTGACTTAACTACCATATTTTAGGGTAGTTTGTTACACAGTATTAGATAACTGACATGAAGCAATTATGTCACAATCCCCGCCACCCTAAACATTTTTTTTCAGTTTTAGAGATCATACAGGAAATCCTTTGGTCTCTGGAAAAAAAAAAATCATATTAATAGTTAATTGTTAAAATCTCTACAAATGGTGTTTTCCTGCATTAAGGGTAATAAATTATTCTAGCCATATCTATAGTAATATGTTCTTCCTTTGTAGTTCTATTTTAAGACATATGTTCAGAAATTAATATACAGAGGAGGTCAAAGATGAGAGTAAGAGAGCTGAAGGAACCAATAACCTATAGAGGACAGAGACTAAGGCGGGCCAGGGGGATGGGAGGGGGGCATGGTGGCTGCTTTTAAATATTTGATGGACTTTTTAAAACCCTGAGTTGATTCAAAGCCAGAAATTGGATTAATATGTAGAAGTTAAAGGAAGAAATGTTTCTGATTCAATATCAAGGAAGAATTCTCTAACATGAGAGTTGATCAAAAGTGAAGTGTACTGCCTCAAAAATCAGATGACCATCATGAGGAATTTTCAAACAAGCTGAATGGTCGCATCTTAGAAATATTTTCTGTACTGGGTATGCAGGTTATTTCTATACAGAGTGAGACACTGTACTAGATAATTTTCCTAAATTTCCTTCAGGTTCTGTGTTTCTTTAATTATTTGGCATCACAGGAATCATCACTATGTTTGCAACCTTGGACTTTTAAACCTACTGGCTTTTGAAATTTAACCAGACTTTCCGGATATGCCCCGATGCAGGCAGCCAAACAAAGTTGTTTTTCCTCATAATCTGTAGGAATGGGGACTTCCTTTGATAACTGAATCCAAACAAGCTGGAGATATTTTCTCTCTCCTGCCCACAGCTTTTGTCAAATGACCATGTGTACCAGGAATTGTTTCAAAGGACAGAGAGAAAGGTTCACCTTCAGCCCCCTCCTGCCCTGCTAAATCTGGACTGCAAACAGGGCCAGTTTCATGGTCATGAGAACTATGCAATTGCATAGGGTCCCATTCTTGGTTTAATGATCTGTTATCACTGCTTTGAAATTTTTAATAGTTTATGAACAAGGGGACCCACAAATTTTGTAGCCAGTCCTGTCTATAATTTTTATCTATAGTTCCTCACCACCCACTCCCTCTTTGTTATTTTAGACTGACTCCTGTCTTTATGGTGGAATAAGCCTCTCTCTCAAGTCCTCTACTGCCTAATGGCCAATTCCCTTAGCCTCTCCTTAATCATCATACATTTTAATCTGACTAGAGTATCTGATATTGTTGACAGATCATACTTTTAAATTCTCTGTTTGGTTTCCATGACTCTATGGAAACCATAGAGCATGGTTTTCTTATCTCTGAACTTGTTTGATAAAACCAAGTAGAATAATGGATGAAATTAGTAGTCACAATACATGCCTTTGGGCTTTTCTCTCTCTAGAATGGGCCAATACTCTATCCACTAAGATATATTGGTACTCCCTTTTTTCCCACAGGGTTAGTGACAAAATGGCATCCAAATCGATAAATTTAAAGGCTGAACTACATTCCTACCTGGCTGGTATTACAAATCATATACGGTGGGTGAGAGTGGGGGCAGGGGGTTATTGTTTTGTTTTGCTTTCCTTGACACAGCAATGAAGTGAAGAACATACCAAGGCGTTCATCAGTTGAATATATAAATGGTCGTAAATTTCCTCGAGTCTCCTTCATGAAATAATCAATGACGCTGAACAGGTTTGGGAGTGTTACCTGTTTAAAGAAAGTGAGAGTAGGCTCAGTGTCATCTGTGTAAAGATAGAGTAAGAGAAAGCTCACGTGAAATTTAATGAAGACGACTGTGAATTTCCTGATCTCTAGAAAAACACATCAATACCTCACTTCAATGAGGTATTGAATGAATGGCCAAGGTTTACCTACCCATGCATTGTATTTCTCTTTTATAATATCTAATTCCCTGTTGAGAAATTTCCCTTTTCCCATTTGGATACATTTTGGTGGACAATAATTTGGTATGCTGCTTTTCCCCAGTTACCAGATAAGAATGTGACTCAGGCTAGGCCAGAAATTTGAACTTGAGTAGAGGAACAAGAAAGGATAGTAGATTCCTAATTAGATGGTTCTTACTACAGTTGACCCTTGAACAACAGGGGGTTAGGAATGCCAACCCCATGCACTCAAAATTCCATGTTATAATTTTTGATTCCTCCCAGAATTAAACACTAATACCCTACTGTTGACCAGAAGCCTTACCAAAAACATAGTTGATTAACACATACTTAGTATATTATATGTATTATATACTGTATTCTTCCAGTAAAGTAAGCCAGAGAAAAGAAAATGTTATTAAGAAAATCACAAGAAAAATACATCTACAGTACTACTCTTTATTTAAAAAAAAAAAAAAAAATCCACATGTAGGTGGACCCAGGCGCTTCAAACCCATGTTGTTCAAGGGTCAACCATACAAGTAACTGCTTCCTAGTCCCTGAAGGTCTTCCAGCTTTCCAGTCATTTTATATGCTTCCTATGTTCTTAAATAAATCCTTTTTTGCTTAAGTTAGTTATTTGGTTTCTTCCATTTGAAAACAACAGTTAAAGCTGGAAAATTTAGCACTTTAATATCTCACTGGAACAGGATCATTTACTTGACTAAGAGTAGCTGAAAAGTGTTGCCACCCCCAAGCTAATATTTTTACTTTTTTTCCTATAATTTATTTATTTTTTATAATTTACATCCAAGTTAGTTAGCACATGGTGCAACAATGATTTCAGGAGCAGATTCCTTAAGCCCCTTTCCCACTTAGCCCATCGTCCCTCCCACAACCCCTCCAGTAACCCTCTGTTTGTTCTCCATATTTATGAGTCTCTTATGTTTTGTCCCCCTTCCCTGTTTTTATATTATTTTTGCTTTCCTTCCCTTATGTTCATCTGTTTTGTCTCCTAAAGTCCTCATATGAGTGAAGTCATATGATATTTGTCTTTCTTTGACTAATTTCGCTTAGCATAATACCCTCCAGTTCCATCCATGTAGTTGCAAATGGCAAGATTTCATTCTTTTTGATTGCCAAGTAATACTCCAGTGTGTGTGTGTGTGTGTGTGTGTGTACACACACACACACACACACACACACCACATCTTCTTTATCCATTCATCCATTGACAGTCAGGCTCTTTCCATATTTTTGCTATTATTGATAGTGCTGCTATAAACACTGGGGTGCATGTGCCCCTTTGAAACATCACACCTGTATCCCTTGAATAAATACCTAGTAGTGCAATTGCTGGGTTGTAGGATAGTTCTATTTTTAATTTTTTAAGGCACCTCCATACTGTTTTCCAGAGTGGCTACACATTTTGCATTTCCACCAACAGTGCAAAAGAGATCTCTTTCTCAGCATCCTCATCAACATCTGTTGTTGCCTGAGTTGTTAATGTTAGCCATTCTGACAGGTGTGAGGTGATATCTCAATGTGGTTTTGATTCGTATTTCCCAGATGATGAGTGATGTTGACAAGCTAATATTTTTATAAAAGTAAAATCAGGTTAAGCCTGAATATCCCTGGTAACCTTGAAAAAGAAAAAGAATTCATAGAATGACAATCTGGTTGAGGGGTAGTGTTAGGGAGTGTGGAAAGTGAAAGAACAATCCAGGGGATTGTTCAGGCTAATTATGGATAAACGAGCCCCAGTTCACCAGTCACAGAGGTACATTCTTATTCCTGATTGCTTCCAGTCAGTTGGTATTTGGGTTATCCCTGAGCAATCTAGTTATTTGTTTCCTTCATTAGAATTTTTTGAAAAAGCCCTGGCAGTCATGGATGTGAGAACTGAGAAGATTTGAGAGACGTTTATGGCAAAGATGTAAGTGGGATGTACAAATCGGCAGCTTCTCTCCTTTTGGCAAAGGTCACCACTGCATTCAAAGAATTATGGTCTAAACATTAATAATTCAACCATACAGGGGCGCCTGGGTGGCTCAGTCACTTAAGCGTCCGACTTCGGCCCAGGTCAGGATCCCATGGCTCCTGCGCTCGAGCCACGCATCAGTTTCTCTGCTGTCAGTGCACAGCCAGCTTTGGATCCTCTGTCCCCCTCTCTCTGCCCCTCCCCTGCTCATGCTCCCTCTCTTTCAAAAATAAACATTAATAAAAAATTCAACCATACTGTCCCTTTCTCTATTTGATTAACACAGTGGGCCTAGAGAGGCAGAGGCATTAAGAAGAACTTAATTTTAGAGAAGTTAAAATAAGTATCTTCAAGACTCATCAGTTCCATTTATGTCATATCACTTTTCTGGTCCAATCTTCCCTGCCACTGCAGCCTAAGATCACACAACTATATTCCCTTTTCTGGCATCCGGGACCATAACCACATTACTACATTTTCATTGGTTGAGATGAATGTAAATGCCAGTTTTCTAACATCTATAACAGGCATTACCTCGAGGTAATGGTGAAGATGAAATTAAATGGTATCGGGGTGGGGTGGAGGGCGCCTGGATGGCTCAGTCTGTTAAGTGTCCAACTTCAGCTCAGTTCATTATCTCATGGCTCGTGGGTTCCAGCCCCATGTCAGGCTCTGTGCTGATAGCTCAGAGCCTGGACCCTGCTTCGGACTCTGTGTCTCCCTCTCTCTCTGTCCCTCCCCTGCTTTGACTCAGTCTCTCCCTCTCTCACAAAAATAAATAAACATTAAAATTAATTAATTAAATGGTATCGGTAAAGTACTTAGCTCTCTAATACAGTGACTTTGTGATTCTGATATTATATCAGTAGCCCCATGGTAAGTTGGTTGGGATAACAGAGGGGCTGCAGATCAAGAGCAAACCATTTCTTCATGATTATGTTGCTATTATGACAGGCATTTCTGAACTTCTGCATGATGGGTATAAGAGGACTAGGCACGCACAGAATTTTTCCCTTTAGAAATAAGTGCATTGAAATACATATAGTTGGAGGATGTACAACAGATGTTTAACAAAAAAAATATTCTCTCCCTGAAGCAACTCTATTGATAAAGAGTGCAGAGAAACAAAAGTAGAAAGAATTCTTAGCAGATTATCTTCTACTGTGCCACATCCCCCTGTGCTTATACCTCACTTCTTACCCTGACATCTGCCACGTTCAGGCCTCCTTAACATGGCTGTTTTTCACCAGCACTTTGTTCCTAGGCAAGGGGTCTACTTTTCTACCTTTCTTTGAATTCTATAAGGTAGATTTAGGGAAAAGCAGAAGAAAATTCATCAAAAACAAGGAAATAGCTACTTACAGGTTTTTCCAGTTCAATGGTGTAGTTTTTTCCTACACTCATCACTTTGTAGTGCTTGATTCTTGGCATGCTAAAATGAAAAAAAAAAAAAATGTTACTCTCCATTTGAGTATATTACTGGATCAAATCAAACTAAAGTGAGTATAAAATATCACCTGTACAGTAAAACCTATGTATCCATTCCCATAGTTAGGGGGAAAAAAAGGGGGTTTTATTTTATTATTTACCTGGTTCTGTATGTCTCTTTTGGGGGGTTATACGCTAGGGATATAGGAAACCTGAGTCATTGAGTGGGTGAATGAATAACTAAAAAAAAAAAAAAAAAAAAAAAAAGGAATCAAGAACAGAAAATCTTTCAGGCTCTAGCATTTTTTAATACTAGTAATTTACAAAGCAGGCAACATTATAAGATCCTATGTAGGCACATACAAATCAAATATATATCCTCTATAATAAAAGGGAAGTAGAAAAAATTGCTGAAAGCAAATTACTTTCTACTCCACCTTATCGCTATCCTATCAGAAATCCTTGAATGACTGTTCTTCCTGCTAGCTCATATACCACTCTGGATATCCACTAACTTCAGGACTGACTTAGAGACAGGGAAAATGCTCAGTATTAGGTACTATACGAATGTAGGAGACAATGTAAGTACAGCAGAGGAATCGTAATGTCTTCCTCTTCTGTGGTCACATAGCACTCTAAATTATTACCACCCAAACACATGGTATTTTACTGACTAGAATTGCTTAAGAACAAGAAGCACAGAATAGAAATTCACCTTTGTCTTCCAGCATTAGGCACACGATAAATATTTATGAAACTGAAGTTTTAAAATATTGCAAGCTCATCTTAAAGTGCTATTTGATAGAATTAATTTATATTGAGAGAAGCCAGTAGGTTTGCCTTGAATTCCCTTGATTCATATGACAACAGTGTCACAACCAGGACTTCTTCTAATGTTGAAAAGTTAAAAGCATTTATTACACTGCCATTTGCTTGAAAGAGAAACTAATTCAACATCACACAGAAGTAGTCTAAAAGCTGTCTATCAGGTTAAGTTTGTTAGCAGGGCCTCCCTCCTTCTTCTTTTTTTTTTTTAATTTTTTTAAGTTTATTCATTTATTTTAAGAGAGAGCACAAGCAGGGTAGGGGCAGAGAGAGGGGAGAGAGAGAATGCTAAGCAGGCTCCATGCTATTAGCATGGAGCCTGATGTGGGGCTTGAACTCACGAACCGTGAGATCAGGACCCCAGTGGAAATCAAGAGTCAGACACCCAACTGGGCCACCCGGGACCCCCTCCCCACTTCTTCCTAATCAACCCTCTCTCCATTTCCAGGTCACATGTCTCTAGGACTGAAGCACACTTCTTTTTAAGGGACTTTTTCCTCATCTACTACTATATCCAAATATTCATTCTCTCAATTGAATATCACATTGGAAAATAGCTAATACTTTTATTCCAGTGGCTTATTGTAGAGCTCTACTTTTAAACCATTGCATAAAGCCTAACAAACCCTCTCCCCTTTGAAAAAAATTAAAATTAAAAAGTATTCTTTATTGCTGAACTTTCAGGAATCAGTAACAGACTGGTGAAGGAAACATTTTTGGACAGAGGTACCTTCTTTTGGGGTGGTTGATTCTAGCTTTATTTTTATCTCTACATGAAGAGATCTTTATAATCATATAGTTACTTTTGAAAACTCTCACCCATTCCAATGAGAATTCCTGTATTCCTAAAAATGAGTGATTATTATTCCTTGGAAGACTGATAGAAAACTTGAAGGGCATGATCTTTATAACAAGAAAGGTTAGGTTCACATTGTGATTCTATTGTGTAAGCGCTCACCCTTCATGTTTTCATCTATAAAACGGACATGGAAATGCCACTCCTTACAGGGCTATTGTAAGTTATTGTCTGAGAAGTCCTTAGTACAACATCTGGCACATTTAGACATATAGTAAATCATAACTATTTTTGATGCTTTTTAAATTTATCATTTTAACTTAGTTGTTTCTGCAAGGCTCAACTGCTTCATTCGTAAAACATGAAAAAAGAAAAAAACTGTTCGTTTTTATTGTTCCTGAAGGAAATGCTTGTCAAGCACCCAACACAGCACCCACAAATTGGGACAATGATTGTTGTTATTAATAATAGCCACTATATCATCATCATCATCATTAATGACAAAACTGTGGGAGGAAAGGTAGCAAAGATGAGCAGGGTCTCTTGGAGCTTTTGACTAGAAGGACTAAATTCTGAAGCAGAAAGGTAGGAAAAAAAAATTCCATTGAAGTCATTTAGGGTTTGAGTCTCATTTTAGACTTTTGTTTTTCTTTCATACTTTGTTTTGTTTCTCCAAAAAAATCAAGACCGAGGAAAAAACAAGATTGATAAAATGTGCTATATTGAGGTTTCCTGACAATGACCTCAAAAAAGAAGGAACCTGTCTTTTAACAAGTGTGTGGCTTAAATGTGGTATAAGTACTTGTTTTTTACTTCTGACCCCAATTTTTTACAGGAGTTAATTTGGGGTCAATATTTTCTGTTTCCTTGGCTAATGGATCTCCAAAGTGTGTATACTACTAGCTTGCCATGTAGTCATAGCAATTTTAAGAAAACAAAGCCAAACCACTAAGTTTGTCGTAAGAACAGCTCTACGTCTTATGAATTCACACACCACTGGGCTGGCTAAAGGTGGATGGTATTTTGTATCAAGAGAGGAGTCACCTGATACTTTGACACTGAATGACTTTTGCTTCTTCCGGAGAAGAATCAATCTACCCTCCCACAACTGGTTTGTTAACAGATGGAGATAATTTTACTTTAAAGTACTGCTTTGTAAACTAGCCTGTCCTTTTCAGCCAGTGTTTTGCCAGATACACTCACTTAAACTTGCATACCTGCATATTTCTCCTATAACCTATAAGACAATAAATTGGTTTTGTGGGTTGTTTCTCACCTATGTTCAGGTGCTTCCTAATCATCTAAATTTTTGCATTAAGCTTTACATTAAACCTTTACATTAAGCTCTACAGTCTAACAAGCTAACATTCTACTATTCTCTACAAGTGCTATCCTTTGTTAAACAGAAGATAGAATCAGGCACTCTGAAAGTTCTATTTTGAGGCGTTAGGCAATGCACAGAACAGTCGCTAACATCATAGATACTTCTGACTCATAAGGAAAACTGGTACAACAACAGTTCAAATTTTTCTTATCCATTTCCAACCACAAACTATTTCCCTGAGCCTAAGTGAGCATATAGTGACTCTAGCATTAGAATGCTCTACTTTGACCATTCCCCTCACTCATTCTAAATATGAACTTTGGGGGGAGGAGGAGGAAATGTTATGTTTTTAGGACCATCAGCTGTACAAAGGCATGGATTTCTATATGAATTCAAACTGGAAATAAGTTTACTAAAATTAGAATTATGTAAGTTTGATATGAACTCCTTTGCCAGACAGGAGTTTAAATACAGACAAATAATAAGTAAAAACTATGGCATGAAGTTCATATCCTAAGTATAGAAACATATTGCATTTGGTCACAAACCACACCTACAGCAGAAAACACTATTATATCTTGGGAGGCCTGGGTGGCTCAGTCGGTTAAGTGTCCAGCTCTTGATTTTGGCTCAGGTCATGATCTCACAGTTCATGGGGTCAAGCCCTGTGTTGGGCTCTCTGCCCCGACCTCAAAGCTTGCTTGAGATTCTCTCTCTTCTCTCTCTCTGCCCCTCCACTGCTTGTGCTCTGTCTCTCTTAAAATAAATAAATAAACTTTAGGGGTACCTGGATGGCCAGACTTGATCTTGGCTCAGGTCATGATCCCACAGTTTGTGGGTTCAAGCTCCGTGTCAGGCTCTGCACTGATAGCTCAGAGCCTGCTTAGGATTCTCTCTCCCTTTCTCTCTGCTCCTCCCCCACTCATTCTCTCTCTCTCTCTCAAAATAAATAAACATTTTTTTAAAAGCTTTACAAAAACAGACACATAGACCAATGGAATAGAATACAGAACCCAGAACTGGACCCACAAATATATGGACAACTAATCTCCAACAAAATAGGAAAGAGTATCCAATGAAAAAAAGATAGTCTCTTTAGCAAATGATGCTGGGAAAACTGGACAGCAACATGCAGAAGAATGAACCTGGGCCACTTTCTTATACCATACACCAAAAATAAATTCAAAATGGATGAAAGAATTAAATGTGAGACAGGAAACCATCAAAATCCTAGAAGAGAAAACAGGCAACAACCTCAGCTGCAGCAACTTCTTACTTGACATGTCTCCAAAGGCAAGGGAAATAAAAGCAAAAATGAACTATTAGGACTTCATCAAGATAAAAAGCTTTTGCACTGCAAAGGAAACAATCAACAAAACTAACAGACAACCAACAGAATGGGAGAAGATATTTGCAAATGATAAAGGGCTAGTATCTAAAATCTATAAAGAACTTATCAAACTCAACACCCAAAAAACAAATAATCCAGTGAAGAAATGACAGAAGATATGAAGAGACACTTTTCCAAAGAAGACATCCAAATGGCCTACAGACATATGAAAAATACTCAACATCACTCATCACCAGAGAAATACAAATCAAAACTACACTGAGATACCACCTCACACCAGTCAGAGTTGTTAACATTAACAGCGCAGGAAACAACAGATGTTGGCGAGGATGTGGAGAAAGGGGAACCCTCTTGCATTGTTGGTGGGAATGCAAGCTGGTACAGCCACTCTGGAAAACAGTGTGTGGAGTTTCCTCAGAAAATTAAAGGTTGAATTACCCTACAACCCAGAAATAGCATTACTAGGCATTTATCCAAATGATACAGGAGTGCTGATTCAGAGGGGCACATGTACCCCAATGTTATATAGCAGCACTATCAACAATAGCCAAATTATGGAAAGAGCCCAAATGTCCATCAACTGATGAATGGATAAAAAAGATGTGGTATATATATATCTATATATCTATATCTATATCTATATCTATATATCTATATATATATATCTATATATATATCTATATATATATATAATGGAATACTATTTGACAATGAAAAATAATGAAATCATGCCATTTGCAACAACGTGGATGGAATTGGAGGATATTATGCTAAGTGAAATAAGTCGGAGAAAGATAGGTATCATATGTTTTCACTCATATGTGGAAGTTGAGAAATTTAACAGAAGACCATTGGGGAAGGGAAAGAAAAAAATATATATAGTTACAAACAGAGAGGGAGGCAAACCATAAAAGACTTTTAAATACAGAGAACAAACTGAGGGTGGAAGGGAGTGGGAGGGGGGCAGGGAAAATGTGTGATGGGCATTGAGGAGGGTATTAATTAGGATAAGCACTGGGTGTTGTATGTAAACGATGAATCATGGGAATCTACTACTCCCGAAGCCAACAGCACACCGTATACACTGTATGTTAGCTAACTTGACAATAAATTATATTTAAAAAATAATAATAAATAAATAAAAACAAAAGAAACAAAAAATTAAAAAGCTTTAAAAAATAAACTTAGAAAGAAAAAAAGAAAACACTTATTTCTGATAGCTCACATGTATGGAAAATGCAATGCAAAAGTTGGGGTAATCTAGACCACCTTAAAGAGACCAGGCTGCTATTGTGCAGGAAACATACAGTCTTTAGAGTCATTAGGTCTCCAGACTTTGTTCATTTTATACAGAATAATAACACAGCGTTCACATACTGATGGATCAAACACTCAATCCAACCAAGAATAAAATGAAGGAAGAAAAGCTAATCACTCTCTTGTGTGATTTAGCTTTCAAGCAATTAGATTAAATTTCTTTTTTTAGAAAATCTGAGAAATAGATTTTAATTCAGTTTTATATGCTCTTCATTTTTAAAGCGAAAGTAAATTAGTTAAAAGCATTCTGTACTCTATGTGATATTCAATTGCCCAAACTGTGAAAAAGGACAAGTTTCTTGACCAAGATTTACTCAACAGAAAAATTCACTTTTCTCCCAGGAACGCTTCTAAGTCCCCCTATATTTAATGTCAGTCAATTTTTATTTCTTCTGGATTTGTTTCAAAATAATCAATTAAATTATAAATCAAATAAATTAAAATTGACTAATCTGTGATATTCTACCATATTAGTTGAAAATACATCAACCCCGGGCACCTGGGTGGCTCAGTCACTTAAGCCTCTGACTCTTGATCTCAGCTCAGGTCATGATCTCAAGGTTCTTGAGTTCGAGCCCCACATCAGGCTCTGTGTTGATGGTGCAGAGCCTGCTTAGGGTCTTCTCTATCCCTTTCTCTGACCCTCCCCTGCTTGTGCTCTCTCTCTAAATGAAATATAAATAAACTAAAAAAAAAAAAAAATTAAAGAAAATACATCAACCCCAAGTGTCAGGCATTATAATAAAAAATAATGAAACCACAAGAGCATTAAGTTAACATAGATATTCATTGTGGAAAATGACACACACACGGAGTCTCTTCACACACAGAACCAGGATCTGATCTGCCGTCTATCATTCTTGCCATCTATTCGGTGCTCATGGCTGAAGTATAAAGACAAGTCCCTGTTTACATGGACTAATTGGTAAGTGATGAAGCTGATTGGGCCATGGCTCACTGTAATTATTTTCTCTTTACTGCCTTTATTCACAGTGTCTTCATATTTAATATTTACAGTGGGCTGGTAGATAATGTTACAGCCAAAATAATTGATGGAATATTATCCCCACAAAGAATAATACATTCAAGAATCAAAGTTCTGTTTATATTTTTATATGAAAGATAATTACTTATTGAACATTTTCATTTAGGATAAAAATCTGTATTTTAATTTCACTATCATTTGTTAAAGTGTTAACTAACCTAGAGTACCTATTGAAATGTGAGATTTCATGAACCCTGAGAGCTGGAGTGGACCTTCGAAGATCCAACCACCTTAGCTACATGGAAAAATCAACTTCTGTATGTGTTACTGATTTCATCAAAGGTAAGCCACTTTACCAGAAAGAAATTATTCACCTTTCCAACAGACTCCTAAGCAGTCCTTTTTATAGATGTCAGATTATGTCGCGTCTTCATTCATCACGGTCTAGTGACCTCTCATGTCATTCAGAGTATATAACCCTTGTCCCTACAATGACCTGTAGGGTTTAGAGTAATTGGTCCCCACCCCCACCTCTGGAATCTCATCTACCACTGTTTTCTTGTTGGCATCACCAAGCAGCCTCTTTCTGTTTTTGAACAAACCCAGACTTCTGCCTCTGGGCACATGCACTTGCTACCGGGAATGCTCTTGTCCCAGACCTGGGCAAGGTTTGTTCCCTCACTTCCTTCAGGCCCCTGCTTAATTAATGTCAGTTAATAAAGTAGGCCTTCTCTGACCACTCTGTATTAAAACAACAATAGCAATAAGTAAACGTTTCTCTATATATCGTCTCTGACAGTTCCCATCTCCCTCATCCTCTTTTATTTTACTTCTATAGACCTTATTACCATATATATGACTTTTTAGTTATGCTATTTATTTATAGTCCATGTTTCCTTACAAGAATGTAAACTCCTTAAACCAGGGAGGATGTTTTGTTCACTACTCCATCCTTAGTACCTAACATATTACTTGGCCATCTAGTAGTTGTTCAATAAATATTTGTTGAAATGAATGAACAATAGAACTATACTCAAGATCAAAGTAATTTGTCCATTCTTCTTCTCCCCTGCAGTAAATATTAGCCTTGGCTCAGTCTTTAGCATTGTTTCTATAACATTCTCTCTCTATTCTTGTGTTTCTATCTTTAGCCCCAACAAAACACACAGCAGCTGCTGATCTTGTGTGACTTTGCCTTTTAAAGTGATACCGTGCTTTTAACAATTCCATATGTTTTTTTTTTTTTAATTAAACATACTCTATCCCCTGCCGGATAGTGATGGAATAGTTTTTGCTGTCACTACCAGGCCTCAGGATCATATTTCCCAAAGAAGGGTTCTTCTCAAGCATCTCGATTGCTTCTTTCCGGGACACCGCATAAAAACATCTATAAAGGTGAGATGAAAAACAGGATTTTTTTAACTGATGAAGATCATTACTTGAAAAAGATGCTACCAAAATAACTCTAAGAGCCGTAGTTATTAATTTTTCTTAATTTAATTCCCAGTTTTATTACTACAATTACAATGATATAATTACTGTTATTACAAGCCTGGGGCACTATTAAGTACACTTATGCTTAATTAAGGTCTTTCTTCCCTTTTCCTTCCAAACCTCTTTCTTTAACCAAAGAGGATCTGAAAAGTTACCTACTGGTCAGTATGTAATCACCATTACCATTTGAAAATCTAAAATAAGAATTAATAGTATATCTCCAGTTCATAATCTCAGTTTATAATAAGCTCTTGGATAAATAATACTGGTTGGTGGTTTCTCTTCAGGGATACAAAACATTTCTATAGATGGTTCTCTTCTATGGTCTCTATTTTAAATAACTGATATTTAAGGGCATATCTGAATCCACTCCTTTTAGTATAATATGGCTTTCCAATGGCATTGATGCTATTTTAATGCATAAATGTTTAAGAAAGCACTTCTCATTTTTATAATACATTTTGTAGTCAATGAAAAGTCTGGGTTTTTTCAACAGAGAAAAATATGGCAAGATATGCAATTCCCCAAAAGGTTAACAGTGAATATCTCTGTGTGGTGGGGAAAAGAATGGTTTTAATATTCTTTTTATCTATTTGTAAAAATACATATTACTTGTTTTACTGAGGAAAAAAGAAAAAGAGTTTGTGTGACTTTTAACCTATCAGTCCTTCAAATGTCACTGGTTTCAGCTGACAGTGATGGTAGGCAGGTGTCAGCAATTAGAGTAGAGCTAGACTGTACAGAGCAGAACCTGATGTCGCAGGTGGTACCAGCCTAAGTTTCCCTGACAAGAAGACCGCGACTTCAGGAGGAAAGGGATCCCAATCTTAGCCACACTTGTCAGCAATATAAGAGTGAAAAATAAGGATGTTGCTGGATTCAGCCTGTCTGTGCCTCTTCATTTTCCCACCAACACCTTCTACACTGTTCACAGGGCTTTCCTCAAAGTACAAGCTCAATCAGTACTCACTGATTAGACAACTGAATAGAACATTCAGATACTTGAAACTCTTTGGTCTAATTTTATGACAGAAAAATAGTCAACCATGGAGTTGCATGGTTAAAAAAAAAAAAACCAACATCTTTTCCTTCCTTCTACATAGCGGTTTTTATTTAGGGTTGAGCTTTGGAAAGAATATCTATTTGGTCTAAAGGTGTGGGTGGAAGGGGATTTCCTGTGCGGTAAAACCTGCATTTTGAATTTTGTTTATCATGACATAGAAGAGGAAATGTGGCATCTACTCCGAGATCTAATGTTCATCCACAAGACAGTTTACTATCCCTGGTTTAATGAGGTCAATGGCTCACTCTCCTTGATAATTAGAAATTAATATTAACAATCTAATAAACAAACTAGAGTTTGTGGTACACTTACACTGGCATAGGGTTCAGTACATCCGCATAATCTTCAGTAGGTTCCTGCTCCTTTTCTATAGCGGAACTCGGTATCCGCTCTGTCTCAATCCTCCTCCTTTTCTCTCTCTCTAGGACTTCTTGCAGTCGAATTACTTGCCCAGGAAGGAGTGACACGTGTAGGGGAACTGACAGCTGAAACCAATTAAGTCAGTAGGCAAACAAGAAAGCAGAGTAACTAAATGATTTCAGCAAAGAGGAGACCGCTGTGGTCCTAAGGAGCTTCAGTTATCTGACGTGGATGGAGAGGATCATGAATAGAGTATCTTGGTGTCTTAAAACTGCCTTCAAGGTGCACCTGGGTGACTCAGTCAGTTCAGTGGCCAACTTCGACCCAGATCATGATCACGCAGTTTGTGAGATCGAGCCCCACATTGGGCTGTGTGCTGACAGCTCAGATCCTGGATCTGCTTTGGATTCTGTGTCTCCCTCTGTCTCTACCCCTCCCCCATTCATTCTCTGCCTCTGTCTCTTAAAAATAGACATAAGAAAAAAAAACTGCCTTCAAGCCAACCACACAGCTTTAACTTGCACAATGTGCCCAATCTTCTTCCTTCTTCCTAGAACTGTTCCTTTTGGCCTGGCACATAGCAAAGTCTACCCACCTTGCACTACAGGCTAATTCAAGTAACAACATATCTCTCATTTTTCATTCTGACCTCACTAGTTCTTGCTGCCAGTTAAGTCCCAAAGTACCAGTGAGGTGCCTTGCTGTCCCACAGCTAACCTGGAATTCGCTGCACCAGCCATATGGCAACATAGGGTTCAGGTGGAACTATTCGTTAGATGACCCAGCGTCTGTAGCCAGAGGTCTAGACTTCGGTGTATCTGTGTGTGTATTTCAAATTTTCATTCACACATTAGGATTATGATACTGTTGTACTTAGTTTCTTTTAGCCTTCTCTAGAGATGTATTTTGGATTGAGTAACCTACACCCTCCTGATATTCGTACCCCTGATTTACATCTCCTTATGGCCTATTTACATGTGCTTATTAATTCCTATTGTTTATATCTTATATATGTGCATATATGTGTGTTTGTGAAGTTTGAAATAAAAACGGAATAAGGGTACACAATAAAAAATGATTAGAGACTGTTTTTCTGGATAACTTAGCTAATAATCAGTACAGTTATTTCCTTATATACCAATCCAGAAAATAAAAGAATAGAATGAGGAGAAACTAATGAGGAAGGTACTGCTTATTAATGGCCTATTATGTCCCAAGCATTGTGCTATTGGAAATCCTCACAGCAATACTATAAGATTGGTATGTTGTCCCTACTCTACAAATAGGAAAAAAAAAAAAAAGGTTCAGGAAAAAGAAAAAGGCTCAGAAAAGTTAAATAACTAACAGGGTCACATAGCTAGAAAATTGTGGACTCAAACTCCAGTTTATTTAATTCAAAAGCAAAGTTTCTTTCTTTTTTATCTTTTCATTTCTTTTCTTTCTTTCTTTTCCTTTCTTTCTTTCTTTCTTTCTTTTTTTTTTTTTCCTGCTCTTTCAACTACAGTCTATGTTTCTCGAACTTCTGGTAAAGCTGTCCTAACAACAGCATGGTGTGAATGTACACAGAGTGTTCAGGGAACCTAGTAAAAAACATTTATACAGCACAAAATTTAAGACAACTGTTCTCTTGGAAATTCACATGAATTTTATTTTGCATTCTGTAATATAATTATGTACATTTTAATTAAAATAATGCTTTTTATCCTTAACTTAAGGAAAAAAACTAAAAACAATTTCTTTTTGCCAAAACATAATTGGTGTACCAGGTAGATGCACCCCAAGGCTTTCCAGTGGTTTTGGTATTCTCTTTGGTATTCTACTCATATACCCTTGGGATACTTGTATCCCAATATAAAAGTGCTGTGCCACACAAAGATGCTTTTTCACAACATCAATGGACTTCCCCATTGAGTTTCTTCCTCCACACAAGTCAAAATGTCTTTCCATCTTTGACTCGACCAGTTTTCTAACCTCCTAAGACTTCCCTACATGGTAGCTGAACGTCCAACTTTCACCTGTTATTGGCTGATATAAAAAGCCAGCATCAGGGCACCTGGGTGGCTCAGTCATTAAGCATCTGACTCCTGGTTTTGGCTGAGGTCATGATCTCACAGTTCATGAGATTGAGCCCCACTTTGTGCTCTGCGCTTACAGAATGGAGCCTGCTTGGGATTCTCTCCCCCCCCCCGCCCCTCCCCTGCTTCCACTGTCTCTCTCTCTTAAAATAAATAAGGAAACCTAAAAAAACCCCAGCATCCATCATCTCAATAAAGTGCAGTGCTTGTCTCATGTGACTGCAAAGCCTTTACTTAGGAACTCACTTTGGATAGTCTGTACTTAACTGACTTCTTCTCTAAAAGTATCAGAGAACATGGTCCTTCTTTGGGGGCTGGCTCTTAAAGTACCTAATGTTTATAAGACAGTTGCTACAGAAGCTTCACTTAAAATAATGGTAGACATCCTGCTGCAACTGTTAACTATAAGCAGTAGATCTTACTATTTGTCTCTGAGAAGATGCCATGGGAGTTGAACAGGTAAGCATCCTTTTGTCTTAAGACTAACTAAACAAATGTTTAAAGGTGAATATTCATTTTGATGGTCTTCCTGTTATATTGTTTATGTTATTCATAAAATTCATTTCAGCATTTTATAAATACGTATTAAATGAATAAGAAAGGAATTGGAAAGTATTTTAGATGATGCTATATAAGCTGTAACTATCAGCATATACAAAGAACCATTGTGTCAAAAGACCAAAAAGTAGATCTCCCTGACCACCTGTTACTCTCTAGCTAGCACATGGCCTGGTTTATTTTCTTCATAACAATTATCACAATTTTAAACTATTTTGTTTATTGCCTTTCTTCCTTTCCATTCACCTCATACAAATATAAATTTCATGAGTAAATGTACGGGTATATATCTATCCTTTTCAATTCTTGTATCTTCATTTTACCCCTTTCACTCTGTATGGTTCATAGTCAGTGTCCAGTAAATATTTGTTGAATTAATGAATCAATCAAAAGTAATGTCCTTCCTACCTCTGTTACTGTAAGAATGAAGCCTCTCCACTCTTCCCCACTTTCTGTGTTTTCTGTCTGAGGATGAAAACAAAAACATAAAGAAGAAAAGACATAAATGTGAACATTAACACTTTTATTAACTTCAGGTAATTTTAGAATCTCATATGATTGTTTCATAAGACTCCAAATGTGTAAGTTATCAAAACCCAGCAAGGTTGACAAAATGCATATCTTTCTATTGAAGCACGTTGTTTTAAAAAGTCAGTTGTAATTTTTAAAGCACTTTAAATTAGTTGAAAGGAAGAAACAATTCATTTTCCTTTTTGTTTAAGACAATGTATATGTTATGAAATTTCAAAACTATTTTCTTTTGTCAGAAGTATATAGCTTCAATCTATCTGCTTACAAAACAAGTAAAATCATACACATTTACTTTTAAAAAAGTAAATGTTATTCACTTATTTCTGCAATGTGTTAATGGTTGATCCACCCCACTGGTATTTAATATTGACTGGCTTTAAGTTTGCAACCAGGTAAGACCAATATAGTTAGTCCTTAAAAACTTCCAATTCTTAGCTCTAAATCCTACTAATATAGCCAACATTTATTAAGTATTTATAAGGGGCAGCTACTGTTCTAAGTACTTCACACATTAAATGATTTAATCTTTATGGTAATTCTGCAAAAGGTACTTTAAGAAATTTTTATTTTATAGATTTGCTCATTTAACATATTTATTGAGTACCTTAAGGGCTAGGCACTATTCTAGGTACTGGTTCACATCAGAGAACAAAATACTAATCCTTGTTCTGGAATTTTGGATCTAGTTATGGAATAATATATCATAAGTAGAATAGTAAGTAAATATTGTAGCGTCAGAAAGAAATAAATGGGAGAATAAAATGTAGAGCAGGGTAAGAGACATTGAGAATGTCATTAGGGGCTAGGGGAGAGGAAAAGGGTTGCAATTTTAATAAAATGGTCCAGGTAGTCTCAGTAAGAGAGATACATCTGAGTAAAGACTTACTTGTGGATGAAGAAACCAAGGCATAAAGGAGTTAAGTAACTTGCCTACAATTACACAGCTGATGAATAAAACAGCCAGAATTCAACCCCAGACATATGATTCCAATCTCGTGTTCTTTATCCACCATATCAGACTCATCTGGGAAGTTTGCTTAAAACAAAAAATCTGGGGCCCAGGGTTAGGGGTAGGGCCTAGATTTCCTAACAAGCGATTCCTAGTACAGTATTCCCCCTTATCTATGGGGATACATTCCAAGACCCCCAGTAGATGCCTGATATCAAAGATAGTACTAAATGCTACATATACTATGTTTTTCCTGTACATACATGCCTATGATAAAGTTTAAATTATAAATCAGACACAGAGATTAACAACAGTAATGGAATAAAACAATTATCACAATATTCTTCAATAAAAGTTATGTGAATGTCGTCTTTTTCTCAAAATATCTTATTGTGCTGTACTCACCCTTCTTCCTGCAATGGTGTAAGATGATAAAATGCCTACACGATGAGATGAAGTGAGGTGAATGACGTAGGCCTTGTGGTGGAGTGTTAGGTTACTACTGACCTTTTGATAAGGTCAGAAGGAGGACCATGTGCTTCCAGGCTGCAGTTGACCACTGGTAACTGTAACCACTTTAAGCGGGGGAGGGGGACTACGGTACTGTAAAGATTCATGAGCAGTGCTTGCAAGGCCAACTCGAACAACTTCTTATTCAATTGCAACAATACGTTCAACACTGTAATTGTTGGTTGACTTTAACTGGCTCACTTTGAATGTCAGTTCAAGAAAACCTTTTTTTCTGTGCAAGTGCTAGCTGTACAGTGATGAATTTAACAAACAAATTTCTGCCCGTGTGGGGCTTAGAGTTTTATGAGATTAATACCATCTTTCACAAACGGTGTATATCTAATACACAGTTCTTTTCTGAATTTTTCTAATTGTAACAGTAATGTTCTTTATAGTTTTTTGTTTTCCTTTTCTAGCCCAGAATCCAGTCCGGGATCACACACTGCATGTAGCTGTCATACGCCACAGTTTCCATAATTGGACACAGGTGTCTGGCCTTCCTTTGGCTTTTCTCACAGTGATATTTTTGAAGATTATAGTACAGGCCAATTGCCTTGCAAAATATCTCTCGATTTGTGAAATGTGGGTTTGTCTAATTTGGTAGTTCCAAACATGTATCATGTTGGACACGTCTCAGATTCATCTGGGAACTTGGTAAGTATCAACTCAAGAACAACTTCTTAAAAACACCAGGTGGGATCTCTGACTTTGCCAGAGGACAGAAGTGTATGGTTTCAGTGTGCATGTATACTAAACAAGTGGACAGGCCCTTTCAAATCCCTATTTAGAAAACTGCAGTTTTTGGCAAGAGGCAAGAAATATGAACAAAGAATGAGACTTGGCAGGTCCTCTTACGATTCCTCTTTACCTCAGCCCAATGGGTTGTGAAGAGGCGAGTGCTATTTATAACAACTTGTTTCCAACTAATTGCGTCTCCTCACTCACCTTCAGTTGCACTTCCTCTTTTGGTAAAACAAGGGTGAATTTTGCGCAATTCTTTTCGGTTGAATTCTGGTCAGTAAGGCATGTGAGGTCTATTATGTCTAACTTGTCAACATACTGCAAAGATAAGGGAAATCTCATTAAATTGTTTCATGGGTAACATACATTAGTTCTAGAAAGGAGGAACATAACTGATTTGGACCTTGCATGAAATCCTGGCTCTCAACTGGGCATCGCAAGCCTTCCGAACTCAGAAGGCATTTGGAGATGTATTCTGTGATGGTGTGCTGGACCTGGCCCACATGACTTTGCAAAAGCTGATTTTTTCATTTTTAGGAAGTTTGCAAGCCAGTCACTAAACACAGCTGTTAAAAATTAAATTATATAAACATACAATTATATTAAAAACAAAGGTAACTAAAATTCAAAACTCATTATTTTCTAATTATATTACTACATTGTATTTGCTATGCCCTTGAGGTTATTTACATCCTCATTTCTGTTTGAGGGAAATACTATCTAACAGTGTATTACCATACCTTTCTTCCCAATTCAGGAAAGTCACATTGATAGGTTAAAATCAGCTGTGGTGGGAGTATTTACACCTTGGAAATTGGTAAACCTTACAAATTAGGGCTTGATTTATTGTTTTGTTAATTGTCCTAGGAGCCAGCAATTTTTTTTCTGCAAAAGCTAGATAGCAAATGTCTCAGGCTTTGCAGACCACACAGAGTCTCTGTTGCAAATTCTTATTGTTTTCATACAACACTTTGAAAATGTAAAAAGCATTCTTAGCTCATAGACTGTACAAAATCAGGCCACTGGCTAGATCTGGGTCAAGGGCCACAGTTTGCTGGGCTCTGGGTAGCAAAGTGAGGGGTAAAATATTAATAAAGCAGATAAAATGTTAAAGTTTCTTGTGTCTGAAACTTTTTCATTGTGAACAGAACAAAAAAAATTGACAAAATATTGTCCCATGATTCAGAAATTATCATGTTGTTTAGCAAAGAACTTACCCATGTCATTATCAAAATAGGTGAAGTTCTAACATACATGATTATTGCTTTGCTTTCCTCTTATCATTAATGTAAACAAAAATATCAGTTGACATTCATATCAAATGTCACATTTAGTGACAAATTTATTAGGGAAACAGCAGATTGGAAGACAATTGCATTTGTCAAATCATGATTGAATTGCAATTTTAGTTGCCTGTGGATCCAAGTTCAGAAAGATCAATGAAAGTATCTGTGAGAATCAATTACCTATATAGAAACTATAATAAAAAATATTGTAGGGGCGCCTGGGTGGCTCAGTCAGTTAAATGTCTGACTTCGGCTCAGGTCATGATCTCACAGCCCGTAAGTTCGAGCCCCACATTGGGTTCTGTGCTGATAGCTTGGAGCCTGCTTCAGATTCTGTGTCTCCCTCTCTCTCTCCCTGTGCCTGCTTGCGCTCTGTCTCTCTCTCTCAAAAATAAACATTAACAAAATTTTTTTTAAGAAAGAAAATATTTTTAAAAATTGTATATTTTATTTTTTCAACTTTGTGCTACACATTCTTTATATCAGTAATATTTATAATAAACTTGTATACATATATTCATACACATGATTTTTTCAAGAATGCTCTTCTTCAACATTTATCACATCACTGGTTATAAGGATCATATTAAGAAATTCCTCTCTTAGCCCAATACAATTAGAATATTTCTTCTGAACAACTGGTATATCTGGGCTAATCTGTATGCAGCTGGTCAGACCTGTTCTCTAGTGTGGGAAGATCAGATCCACCTCCAGTAAGTATAGTAGAGTTTTTATGGCATAATTTTTTTTTTCTGAATTAGCCTCATTCTTGACTTTTTTATTTTCCTCTGTTTTGCCCAATAGAACTTATTTTACTAGATTCTGCTTTGTGTCCTTATTTTATTTTTCTGAATAAAGTAAGGCAGAAAAATAAGTAAGTAAATTTTTTTTCCAGACCTATTTCTATAATGATGAAGTTGTGGGTTCGTTTGGGTTGACCTATTTATTTTCAATGGACAAAGAGCAATTAAAAATGGACGGAAAGGTATAAGGGAAGCAGGACAGAATTAAAAAATTGCACAGAAATCTTTTTTTGATGGATTGTCTAGATTAAGCTAAGTAAACTTTGCTGAGACAAAGGAGGAAGCAACAGAGGAGGAAGTGGCCGAATTAGATAGAGTGCTGATCTATTGATTAGAAGAAAGGAAGTTTTATCTTTTTTTTTTTAATTGTAGGGTTGAAAAGAGCCTTAAAGGTCATCAGTCTAATCCAGCTGCCATCTGATGCTTGAATCTCCTCCACGGCATCCCTCCCTGTAGCCATCCTGTCTATGTTGGAATATCTCAAACAACATGGAACTTATGCCTCTATGCCATTCTGCCTGCTAGCAAGCTTTTCCTTGTATTAAGGCACAGTCGTTCCTCCAGTTAATTTCCATCCAATGGTCCTAGTCCTCTTTCTCTGTAATAACATGAAACGAATTCATTGACTCTTTCACATGACCTCCTGACAGTCTTTCAAATATGTCAAGGCAGCTTTAAATTCTTCCCTACTATAAGCTGAATTATCTCCACTTCTCACCTGTTCTATCTCTATGCTTTCTCCTGAGACTATCGCCCCCTCCCCAAATTTCCTAAAGTCTGCACCCTCTTTTAACAAAATGGGTAGATGGACAATTCTGCAGTATTTCATTGTAACAGTCTGTTCATGGCATAGTGGTTAAGAATGCTGGCTCAGGAGCAGGACCTGGATGGTACCCCTTTCATTAATTGTCTGATCTTGTACAACTTCTGAATCCCTAAACTTGACTACTCTCATCTATAAGTGGTGATTAAAATAGTATACCACTCAGAAGAGTTGTTATGAGAATCAGATGAGATAATGTATGTAAAATGCTTGAATGTGTGCTATGTGGCAGCTCATCTCTCAAGTCCTTACATTCATTATCTCGTCTAATCCTTTTGATAACCTCATGTAATGGGTGATTCTTTTTATCCTAATTTTAGGGATTTGGAAATGATGTTGGACAAGATCTTTTATTTGCTTCCCTGGGTTTCCTTTTATCCCTTTACCACACAGTGCTGTGCACAGGAGAGGGACCTGTGGGGACAAAATCAAGGGCCCCTTTATTCCCATTGGGTTGGACCCTAGTTAACACTGGCAGGAGATCAGAAGCCTGAGGAGAGTGAGGTATTTTTGCAATTGCTTCCTCAGTCAAAGATCTTACTCCTCTCAATGCAGTCATCTTCATACACTTCTGTTCACTTTTCTCCCACTTTTTTTTTTTTTTTAAAATTCTGGGCATCAAAGTAGGGAACTGTTCCTAGCCTCAGAGTTCTATTCTATCCTTTGTAGTTTTCCTATATCCTGTCCACTGCTTTGAATATAGCATCTTCATTAAGCTCTCTTCAAAAATGCCCAATCTGAGGGGCTCCTGGCTGGCTTGATCAGTAGGGCACGAACTCCTGATCTCAGTTGGGGGCATATGTAAGTTCGAGCCCCACGTTGGGTTTAGAGATTACTTAAAAATAAAATCTTAAAAAAAAAATGCCCAATTTGAGATGTCATCTGTTTCCTACCAGTTTCCTGTCTGATATACTGACACAGACAGGTTAGGTAACTAGCCCAAGACCCACAGTTCACAGTGGCAGGAGACAGGATAACAAGCCAGGCAGTCTGCCTGAAGACCAGGCGGCAGTCACTAAGCTGTACTCACTAAGCTGTACTGCCTCATGCCAGGTAGCAAGTGAGCAATAACTATTCACTCACCCACTATGTATACTGTACAAGGGTTAGACCAGGGTCTCTCATAGTCTCACTGACATCAGTAGGAAGTTGGAAGGCACAACAGAGGGACTCATTTTATTAAAATTTATTATGGCATTTGAAAACACCTCCATATGAATCTTACCTGTCCAGAACTCTGGTGAAAGTCATCATTTTAAGTTTGTTTTTGTTTGTTTGTTTTTACATGTTCTTATTTTCTTTCAATCTTTTATTTAAATTCTCATTAGTTAACATATAGTGTAATATTGGAATAGAATTTAGTGATTCGTCACTTACATGTAACACCCAGTGCTCAACACATTTTGTTTGTTTGTTTTTTAAATGATTTCTGGTTAATTTACCACTAATGGCACTAAAATACCTGCAAGGTGGAATACATCACAAAGGCTGTTTTTTCTGTCTCTGTCATTAAATCTGGGCATGTAATAATGATGTTCCAAGAACTGCGGGCTACTGCATCCATGGTACAAAATGTTTGTATTTAAACAAGTTACTAGATCATAAAATCTCCTACAGGTATAGCATTCCATGGTAGGCAAACATTTGACACTAAAACGCTACATTTTATTTGTGGGAAAAATGAAATACACAGTTTTTGATCTTTGTGGAAAAATTGAAATATAAATCAAGTATTTGATAGGGGCCCCTGGGTGGCTCAGTTGGTTGAGTGTCCGACTTGGGCTCAGGTCATGATCTCACAGTTCGTGGGTTCGAGCCCCACATCCGGCTCTGCTGACAGCTCAGAGCCTGGAGCCTGCTTCAGATTCTGTGTCTCCCTCTTTCTCTGCCCCTCCCCTGCTCACGCTCTGTCTCTCAAAAATAAATAAATGTAAAAATTAAAAAAATTAAAAATAAATTATTTGAAATTAATACTAATAAATAAATCTCAGAATCTCTTTATTCTCATGCTTAAGCTCTTAGAAGTCTCTTTAGCAGGTTATGTTTTCATCTCCCTAGAAAAATTAAATTGTGACATATTTTATGTTATGAGGCTTTGGGGATCATCTAGTTTCTTTCGGATAATAACTGCATGATACAGCCAGATAAAAAACTGGGGAAATTAAGGCTACCCCTTGGCATTAAGCAAGTTGTATCTTGTTACCTAGCTAAAATTTTCACTTTTCAACTAAGTTTCTACCATTGGGATCAGAAAGAAAAAAATGCAAAACTAAAGACACAAGTTTATATCTTCTTCGTAGGTGCCCTGGAAACTTTACCATAGGTCTTATATCTGATAGTATCCACAGATATCAATGTTCTTATTTGAATTGGTTTTACTAGAATATCTTTACTCTTGAGAGACAGAAAACCCCAAATGAATAAAACTATATAACATGTCTATATTGGAAAAAATTGAACGAGTCAAATGTGTTTAACTACTTACTGTTGGACTTTTTTTGTCAGAATAAAAAAAAAGTGTAGTTCCTCTCAACTCTGTCCAGTAATGTTTATACTCCTGTGGGAAAGAAATTAAAAGCATTATTTCATTGGTATACATTCAACTGTTTTCTTGTTACCACTTTTCTTTGTAACTCCCTTAATTGCTGTTTGATATAGGTTTCTTCTTTACCCTGAGATAAATCACCTAACTTATGGCTTAATTTTACATTTAACTCCTTTTTTTAAAGTTCATTCATTCATTCATTCATTCAGAGAGCAAGGGGCAGCAGAGAGAGAGGGAGAGAGAGAAAACTCCAAGCAGGCTCTGCACTGTTAGCACAGAGCCCAACGTAGGACTTGAACTCACAAACCCTGAGATCGTGACCTGAGCTGAAACCAAGAGTCGGACTCTTAAGCGACTGAGCCACCCGGGCTCCCCTTTACATCTAGGTCTTGATTAAATCTTTCACAAATTTATTTTAGCATAAGGTGTGAGGTAAGGATGTAATTTGATTTGTGTTTAAATAGGTCATTTTTCAAAACTTTCCCCATTGATTTAAGACACTTGACTTTTTATGTAGGCATCAGTGGAAGCCTGCACCTGTAAGAGGAGCCATTTAGGGGTCAAGATAGGACAAGCATTAAATATCTAGATTCCAGGACAATTGAAAGGATTGAATAAATTGGCATATGTAAAGCACTTAGCAGAGTACATGGCTTATAGTGTGGGTCCTATAAATAGTGTATGTTTATATAAATAAAGGCAATGGAATAGTTCATAATCATAAAAATAGTTTAACATCAAAGCTAAACATTGAAGTCTGAATTTCATTCATTATTGCTACATTCACATTATTATGGGTTTTATAGAAATACAACTTTTTAGGTTTAAAAAATTTAATAACCTAGTTTCAGTTCACTCAAGTGAAAGTTATTTAAATAAGGGGAATTTACATTCTGTGAAGACTGGCTGTATTACAAAAGAATGACATGGGGGTTTCGGGAATAAAATCCTTCCAAGTGTAAATACTTACCTTCATACCCAGCTCTTTCCAAAAGTATGTTTTTAAAAATTCCAGTTTTATAGACATGTTAATCATTCCTTTAGAGTTTAATAAGCTCAATGTTTATGACATGCTGGATTATCTTGACTTATATTGAGGATTAATGTAAGACAATTACATGATTTTTTTCTTATGCTTATAAATGTGAAGACACTTTTATGTATTATGGCATTTTGTGTCTCTTTAATACTGACATACCATTTATCCTTTCTTAGCCCATCAAACTGTTTCTCACCTCTTCAGAACTGATATACTTCTTTTCTCAAATAATGGAAACTCTATAACCCATCTTGTTTTTATTTGTCTTGGTTCCCACGAAGCTCAAGATTAAATTCATTTTGAATTACAACAATCATCTTTCTCATGTTCTTGGTAGAACTATTTTATCCCTTTTTCTTCATGGCTGATAAAGTGCTATATTAGTTAGCTTTTGTTGTGTAACAAGCCACCCTCAAACTTAGTGGACTAAAATAGCAAATGTTTGCTATTTCCCATTATTCTGTGGCTGGATGATCGTTCTTTGGATATACTTCACTGTGGCTGGTCTAGGGGTGGCCTCACACACTTGCCTGGGGTCCTAGCTGGGAATGCAGAACTGAAATATGTTTTGGTCTTTGTCCCCCATTTCCTGGCACAGAGATCCTAAAACCCTTCAAATTTCCTGAATGGTAGGACTGTTTTTGTTACTAGTAATGAGTCACTTTACGTAAGTTTATACTACAGTTTATACTAACGAGTTTATACTAACGAGATGACTTAGGATGGAATCCCTGGATAGCTTCAAGATAGGTCGGGTGGCTAAAAGGACAACCGATTACTGGGTTGGAACTTTCAGCCCTACCCACCAACCTCTAGGAAAAATGGGGGATGGGCTGGGAGATTTAAGTTTCATAAAAATTCTTGAACAATGTGATTTGATAAAATTCCTAATTGGTGAACACATTCACATGTTGAGAGGTTGGTACAGCCAAACAGTACGGACAGAAGCTTGGGGCCCTTCCAGATCTTGCCCTATGGACCTCTTGATCTGCCTGTTCATTTGTATCTTTTACCAGAAAATGTAAGTAACATGGCATCCTGAGTTCTGTGAGCCAGTCTAATAAATTATAAAGTCTTCAGAGGGAATCATGGCAGCTTTTGATTTATAGTGAGTTGGTCAGAAGTATAGGAGGTCTGGGACTTTCAGTTGGTGACTGAAGTGGAGGGCAGTCTTGTGGGACTGTGCCCTTAACTAAGTGGTGGGGTCTGCACTACATCTGGATAGGTAGTGTCAGAATTCAGCTGAATTGTTGAACAGCCAGATGGTGTCCAGAGAGTCAGAGAATTGGTTGTTGGTGTTGGAAAACACTCTACTGAGAAAACCAGAGTCTCACTCCACAGGGTCTTGTCTCCAGTCAGGTAAGCCTATATTTGTTCACATGCTGGCAGAAGGATTCCCAGGAGCAAGAGAAGGCAAACCTAATGTGTGAGGTTTCTAATTTTCTCCCTTTGTCACATTTACCGAAGCATGACCTAGTCCAGATTTCAAGGGGTAGAAAAATAAAGTCAATCTCTTCATGAAAGACCAGAGAAGTCACATTTCAAAGGGGGAATGCATACAGTGAGGCTTGAACAAATTGGTAGTATTACTGTAGCAATCTACTTCAGGGGCAGAGTTGGAATGTGGGACAAGTTTCTTTGTCTAACCCTGTGGTCTTTCCAGTCCATCCTACCTCCTAATTGAGAGCTGGCTATAATGTTACATAAGGAACCTGCTGATACCTCCTGAGCTAAGAACAAATTAACATAGAAAAGACCAATTCAAAGGGGCATAGGATTGAAGAATCAGCCAATGTGTTATTGGCATTGCGATAGCATTTACCTGGTTTCTCTGCCACCTTCTTATGCCCTCCAATCTATCCTGCACAGTACAGCCAGAGTGAATTAAGAGGCAACATGTTCAACTTAGCCCCTTTCTATCCTCTCTCTGCTCAGCGTATTAGGAGAGAGTAGGTGTTCTTTTTCTGGTCCTGCCATGTGGTAAAGGGCCTCCAGGAGGGGTAGGCTTGTGGCTTTTAAACTGAGTTAGTGAGTGACTCAAGGTAGCTCAAGCCTACCTAAATCTGGTATAAAGTGTTAGCATTGTTTTGGCCATAAATCTAAACTACATAGCGATAGATTTTATTAATGATAAAAGTACCTAATTGATCTGTGTGGGATTCCTCTGTCTTAATTTTTAATTGGTTTCAAAATTGGGAGACAGAAAAAAATCCCAACAAATGCATATAAAAACGTATAGAGCAGGGGAAGAGGGATTAACTGCTAGTGGGATTTCTTTTTAGCAGGATAAAAATGTTCTAGAACTAGATAGTGGTGATGTTGAACAACTTTCTGAATATATTAAAAGCACTGAAGTATGATGATGATGATGATGATGATAATAATGACCATTGTTTTTCCTGTGTGAGAGTGTACTGCTAGGTGACCAAGAATAGAGGTAGAAACCAGCCTCCTGCTATTGCCTTATAGAGTTGTTCAAGATTGAATGGAATAATACTGTGTGTAGGGACCTGGGACATAGCAAGTGGACCATAAATGTTAGCCACTTAAAAAGAAAAAAAGCATTACCTCATCACTCACATTATTAACAGGTACTTTGCATTTTTCATTATTCATATGTTACTTTTTGAGGATGGAGATTTGTATGTGTGTGTGACAGTGGTGGCATCCAAAAATCTCCAAAATAGATCTCCTTCAATGGGATTATGTATGAGAAGGGGAGGATATCTTGTGAACCAGAGTAATGAAACCCATCGCCATTCACATATACTTTCACATATGAAAGGGTGCCTTCATGTTGTTCAGTAGAGAAATATAAAACTGCATTGAGAAATTTGGCTTGAAAAGTTGTCAATATATACTGTCTCCATAATCAGGCAGATGTTCTATAAAAACCATGAAAGTGTCTAGCCACTCTGTTGAAAAGTACTTGGATTTTCTCAAGTTTGACTTCTGATTAATAAAACAATTTGATTTGGGGGGACTTTTTTTTTTAATCATATCTCTCTTTTTAAGCCTTTCACATCCCGTTCTACTGGTAAGCCTCTGCCATCAAGTCGAAGCTACACTATAATTTGGAACTAGGATGGGAGTGAGGGAGAGAGGGAAGATCAGCATGCAGGCAAATTGGTTGGAGAACTTAATGACAGGGTGTGTGGTTTTACTGGAGTATGGCATCTGAGATCAAGTTCAAACTGGAGATTCTATGATTCTTGGATGAAAAGTAAGCAAGGGAAAACTCTGAAATCAAAGTGTACCACTCTCTTCGTCTTCCAAATTAGATTTATGGGTATTAACCTGCCATATGATAGGAAAACTAAAATCCCTCATTGCCAAAGCTTATTGAGTTCCTTCTATACATACAGGTGACATCCATCTATGCTCCTAAGAAAAATTACAGAGGTGGTTCAGTCAGGAGAGAATGATATGAACTGGGTAGAATTAATCAGGGAAAAATAAGAGTTTTACTGATAAACAAACATATAGATTCATGGAAAGGATTAAGGAGGGCTTATTAAGGGTGGGACGGGGGGAAGAAGCAAGAACAAAGGTAGTGAGCTAAGAATAAAGGCAGCCCGGAGGAAAGGTAAGATTACAAATAATGATAGGCCCTGTGAACTTCAACCACAGCCACAAGCCTAAGAATAGATCAAACTTATATTCAGTACGCAGAGACCAGTGGGTCACAGTCTTGATTGAGTTTCAGATAAGCTCTTATAAATATACCAGTATAATTCTAAATGAACTAGTGGTGAGGACTAGTCAGAGATATGTTATTTTGACACTGATATGGTGACCACATTCTTATGTTCAAGTTAATAAAAAACATATTATACATATTGTTTTTAAGGCATATCACAGATTGAAGAAACTATGAAATGTTGCCCGAGTTCTATCTCCGATTTTTTTATTAATTTTTTTTAATGTTTATTTATTTTTGAGAGAGAGAGAGAGAGCACAAGCAGGGAGGGCAGAGGGGGAGACACAGAATCCGAGGCAGGCTCCAGGCTCTGAGTTGTCAGCACAGAGCCTCATGTGGGTCTTGAGCTCATGAACCACGAGATCATAATCTGAGCCGAAGTCTGACGCTTAATCGACTGAGCCACCCAGGCATACCTCTATCTTAATTTCAAACAGTTCCAGAAAAATGAGAATTTTCCCCATTTGCAAAAACTGTGTTTTCATTGGCATCCTGTTGTGGCATTTAATAGCACTTATTATCAAATAAATCTTCCTGATCAGTCCAAAATTCTCGTGCTGTGGTTTAAGTAAGTCCACATTATCTTTTTCATGAAGATTATGTATTTTAATGGATTCTTGACCTGGGATCCATGGACTTTCTGGAATTACATTTAAAATGGTACATGTTGGTACCTTTTCCTAGGGGCAAAAATCCTTAAATTCTTACAAGTGCCCTGTCACAAAAATAGCTAGGAAGCACCTCTAAATGTGTGATCTCCTTACAGACCAGGTTAGTCCTCAGTTATATTTTCTCTAGTTTAAATGTTCTGAATTCCTTCAACAAAGACTCCACTTAACGTTCTGCAGAGTATCCCAACTTCCTCTATCCCATTTTCTTTTAAAGATAACCTTCCATATATCCCTGGCTTTCCTTCACTTTTAAAGGTTCCCAGGCACTTCGCTGCTGCCTAGAAATCCCATTATTTTCCTTAGATTTTTCTCACAGCTTCTATTTTCACTAGCGCTCTAGCTCTGTGGCTCTCCTTTGAGCCATATTACCAGTTAACCCTCCAACAATGTAGGGGGTTAGGGTGCTGACCCTCCTGCACAGTCAAAAATTCACATATTACTTTTGACTCCAGAAAAATTTAACTACTAATAGCCCACTGCTGACCAGAAGCCTTGCCAGTAACACAAAGAGTCGATTAACACATATTTTGTAAGCTATCTGTATTATATATCTATCCTTACAATAAAGTAAGCTAGAGAAAAATGTTATTAAGAAAATGATTGGAGAAAAAGATACATATATAGCACTGTACTATATTTATCAAAAAATCCAAGTGTAAGTGGACCCACACTGTTCAAACCCATGTTGTTTAAGGGTCAACTATACCTACGGATTCAAAACTGATTTTAGTATGTTAATTAGATTATAATAAATAATAAAATGAATGAATATAACCTTTAGTGTAAGCCAGGTATTTTATATGTTATCTTCTTTAATCCTTGAAACCACCCTACAAGTAGACAATATTGTTATCCTCTTGCTCTCTTCTCCTTGACATACAAGTGAAAGATGTTGCTATGAATTCGAGTGGAAACAAGTCAATTTCATCAGAAATATTTATATCTATAGTTTATTCTTTCCATTTCAAAGTATGCTTTCTAAGAAAAGGTAGAGTAACAGTCAGGTAAAAGAGTCATCACTCCTTACTATAGACTAAGCCTCTTGAAGGTAGGATCTTTGTGTTATATTTATATTCTCTGGAACTCAGTAGGATGCTTGATGCATAGGGGACACACTATAAACATTGTTTGAGTGAATAAATTAGTTGAGCACCTGTTGTATTCCAGGCATTGTACTTTAGGTGGCAAGTTGTAGTTTTTCCATTTTATAGTTTGAGAAAATTGAATCTCAAGAAGATAGAGTAAATTCCACAAGATCACAAGCAGTTAAGTGGCAAAACCATCAGGTAAAGACATGTTTTACTGACTCTAAAATCCTTGTTCTTCCTGCTAACCATCATCAGAAACAGTTATTATAAATACTTCGATGAACATTTAATGAATAATCAAATTTAAATTACAAATTAGAGGGGTACCTGGGTGGCTCAGTCGGTTGGGCGTCCGACTTAGGCTCAGGTCGGGATCTCACGGTTGGTGGGTTCGAGCCCCACGTCGGGCTCTGTGCTGATAGCTCTGAGCCTGGAGCCTGCTTCAGATTCTGTGTTTCCCTCTCTCTCTGCCCCTCCCCCACTCAAGCTCTGTCTCTGTGTCTCTCAAAATAAATAAACATTAAAAAAATTTTTTTTTAATTACAAATTAGAAATTTCTTTTTCCCAATTCCTCTTTCCTGCCAAAGTAATCATGTGGCTAACCTATTGTGACAAGATAGAATTCAGTTTCAAAGCATATAAGGGGGGGGCACCTGGGTAGCTCAGTCAGTTAAGTGGTCGACTCTTGAGCTTGGCTCAGGTCATGATCTCACAGTTGGTGGGAAAGAGCCCACATTGGGCTCTGCACTGAGAGTGTGGAGTCTGCTTGGTATTCTCTTGCTCTCTCTTTGCTCCTCTCTCACACATGCTTGTGTAGGCTCTCTCTCTCTCTCTCTCTCAAAAATAAATAAACTTAAAAAAATGAAAATGAAAAAAAGAAAAAGATGCAAAAAATAAAAGCATGCAGGAGGAACCAAAAAATATTCTAATATAACTGACAAATTTATTAATACATGTTTAACACCTCTAACAGAATATAAACTACCATGTCTTTACAAAAACCTCGAATGTGCTATTGTAGATATTTTCACAATTTTTCCGTTAATAAATCTTAAGAAAACATATCTTATTATCATTATTAAACATTTCTTATGACATTTCTTGAAACACTTACATTTTTGCTACTTTGTTACTTTTAAAATTTCATAAAATTTGACCCAGCTTAATGATTTCTTTTTTCATTAGTAACAGACACTTTCATGTTTATTTCTCTCATTAATTTCAAATTATCCATAACTGGTATTTTCAAAGCACTGATTTTAACTTATTTAATTATAATTTTTCATTTTTACATTTAAAAAAATATGAACTGCTTTTTGAATTTTGTTAGAATGAATGTATTTATATATCTTAGTGTACATATTACATACACTGCAACCTACATATTGTCTTTTCAAGTCACTATCTTCATGTTTTTAGAATATACAACTATATTTAATGTTAAACAATATCAATTTTAGCATTTTCATAATTTATTTTTACAAAAGTTTACTATTAAAAAATAATTTTACCATTATTTGTAAACTTCAAACAACTAAGAGGAAGAGCAAAAGTTTTCATTTCAATCATAATATTTTGTATTAAATGATACAAGTCATTGTGGAAGCATACTAGTAAATAGAAAAAAATATCAAACATTTTATCTTCCAAGCTGAAATCTTCTGTTATGTTTACATAAATTCTTTGGAAATGTAGCTTATTCAATTTTTTTTACATTGGTGACTTAACATTAGAATGTTATATTATTATATATAATACATACATATATACCTGAATGTGCTTAAGCCACACATTGTCTTTATAATTATGCAAAATTGGCATCATATTTCTGAGCTCAGGGAAGAGGGCTTAATCACAACAGAAACAAGGCAGCACTTGTCACATCACATCACCATGAAACAAATTTTATATTAAGGCAGAAGCTGCTAGTTGCAACGTTATCATCTATGGACTTACCTGGTATTCTGACCTCTTGACTAACAAAAAACCTTCAAAGTACAAAGGTAGAGCAGTAATCTTTAACCTTTCTTGGAAGATCCTGCGAGGAGCTGGTTTTGGGGGCTTCTTATCCATCATACCCTCTTGGTGTGTGGTTTGATTTCAACTATATCCAGTCTCAAACAAAATGAGATCTCCTTTGTGTGAGAGGAAAAAGCAACTGTTCAAAGAGGAAGTCCCAACTCGATATTTAACCACCAACAGTACACACATACACACACACACACACACACACACACACACACACACACACACACATACTTTTTTTCCTTTACTTTTTGTGAGGTGAGAAAGAACAGGCATAGACCAACTTTGAAAGGGCAATCTCTATGCAAATTTAGAATTACTGAGGATTACAGTAGCAAAATAAATAGAAGATTAATATCACCAGGGGATGAAAAGAACCGATGTGGAGGTTATAAACTTTGGAGGAGTCATCAAGGTTACATTTGTTTTCTTCCACCTTCTTTTATTTATTGCTTTCCATCTTTACGCCCACAAGATATGACTGGAATTAACTTGACTCCATTAAAAATTACTTTATAGGATAATTTTATTAGTACTATTTCTGTTGTAAATCTTTTAAGACTGAGCTTTGCTTACATTTTATTAAAGATTGGAGTTCCTTATCCCATGCCTATTTTGATGATCCACTAAATATAAACCACATGGCAACATGGGATTTTTTTACTTTTCTGTCAGTAAGAATTTTGAGTTCATGGGTTACCAGTTGGCAAAATATATCTGGCAGAGAAAGCTGTAATACTTCAAACTTTTATTTTGTTCTTTTATGCTTTCTGAGCTGTGGATCACTGATGCGAAGATGCATAGATGGGGTCTCTACGGTTATCTAGTAAAATTTAGAAAGCTACATTGGGGCCCAAATGCATTCAGTAGTTGTACGTGGGAAACGGTCTTTTAGAGACTGGATTTGGCCGAGAACTGTGCAAGGAATGATGGGGGAAGGAAACACTGGAAGGAATCATGGTATGTTTTGCAGGGATCCTGAGAAGTTCCACCATTTCTTATTTCATCCTCTGTATTTCAGAATTACTATGGATTTAGTATAGCCACGGCCTGAGCATTCTCCCCAGTGAGACCAGCTGATTCTTAGAAATCAAAATAAGGTAGGACTCTCGAGTCTGATCCTCCTTTCCTAATGGAGACATCACATGGTTTTCCCCACCAGTATGGGTTCCATTGGATCTGCAGCTGTAGATATGTTCAGCCAAATTGTCTACAAAGTGAGGTACAGCAATATAGACTAATTATCAGTTAACCAGAGGAAAGTGTTTAATTAATCATCCAAAATAAAAACAGTTTGAGACCAGATATTCAGAGTTGAAGATTCAAAATCACTCCCTTGCTTATATATATCTTTTTACGTTTATTTATTCATTTTTTTTTATTTTGAGAGAGAGAGAGAGAGAGATAGCATGAGCAGGGGAGGAGCAGAGAGAGAGAGGGAGAGAGAGAGAATCCCAAGCAGGATTCTCTGAGCTAAAATCAAGAGTTGGATGCTTAACCTACTGAGCTACCCAGGCGTCTCTCCTCTGCTTTTATATTAAGTCGAGACCTCCTTCCTATTATTACTCAAAACTTCCAGTGATAAAATACAAGTCCTGCTTTTTTTTTTTTTTTTTTTTTGAGGTAAAACCACACTACTTTTCAGTTTCAGTATAATCGGAAAATGAATGACAAGGGAAAACCTCCTGATTTGTTAAGTGACCTAATCCACCTTTTTGGCAACTGGTAGCTGGTGTAACACAGGCAGGAAATGAAAGGAGAGATGAGAACAGAAAATGGAAAGAAGGGGAGGGAGATAGGATGCTGTGAAACAGCCATGGTTGGAATATGAGAAAAGTAGTCACTGGCATTGTGGCCAGGGAGAAAAGAATGCTTCTAGAAAAATGTAAGCATAGGAATATTTCTGAGGAATAATCATCTAGTTAACTATGTCTTTCTTACCTACCTTATGAAAAAAATACGCAAAATTAAAGAAAAACCAGCTTATCAGCCTCTGGACGTTGCTTTGGTTTGCTGATTTGCAAGTCACATTAATTGTTAATATACCAATGTTCAAATGATGTCTCCCTAAAAAAAAAAAAAAAACAACAACTACGAGATGCAAACATCCTGAAACGTTATTAGCCAGTTAGACCTGCTCACAGTTTCCAACTGCATCATGACAATGGAAATCCTCTTATAGATATCTCAAATTTTAGGTGGTGAATAATGAGTAGCCAGTTTTGCTACTCACCAGCTGAGCCCTTGAGCAAACCGTTTAACTTATCTAGGATCACAACTTCCTCCCTCGTCTCAAGAGCTACACTAGGTTCCTCAGAAGTCTCCTACTTTTCACACTTTTTCTTCTCTAATTCATTTAAAATGACATCTAATCAAGTCACTCCCCAGCTTAAAACATTTTGATAGATTCTCATTGCTTTTGAGCACTCTTTCATTTTTTTTCAGTCAACACTAAATATTGAGCACCAATAATGTGCTCACACATAGAATACAAGATCCTTCATAACAGGGCCCTTAAATTGAAACTCCTTAAAAAAAATCTCTCTCCTCTAATAACTTTGGTTAATCCCAATAGGCTCGATACCTCATGGTCTTTCGCATCTCCTCATACCTTTCGAACTACTGTATATCTTGTTTGGGTGCCCTTTGTTCTTCTTAAAATGACAACTTCCTGCCTACCCTTCAAGACCTCAGTTGAATATATCCTTGTCTGTGAAGATTTCCTGATTTCCTGAAGCCTTCCCCATCTCCAAGGAGAAATTTTATTGCTTTCACCCTGCATTTCACAGCATCTTACAGATATTTTATTACAGTATTTGGCCTACTGTATATTAGTTATTAGTATACATTCTGTATCAACAGGAAACTAAGTTTTTCAAATACAGGGATTGTGTTGAAGTTGATAGGTAGTAGACTGCAGTAACCATTGATTAAATGACTAACTTCCAGCTGGAAAATACAGTTCTAATTTGGGAGCTCTTAGCCTCTGCTGTGACAGAAGCTTCTTTTTTTCTGATATGTGTGACCATTGGTTGACGCAGGGTTCTTTTGTTGCTGTGTAGAACAATCACGTTACTGTCAAACTGCTGGACATAGCCATCATCAGCTCTGTGAACAGGAGTTTGTTATACATTAGATACATGGCTACAAATTAAACAGTTTTGAATGAAGTATAAGATTAACTTATATAAAATCAAAATCTCAGTGCTCTTTTGAGTCATCCATGTTATAATGCAATTCAAATGAATACACATTTTTATGACAGTTAAGGCTCTCTAAAGTACTTTACTATCCACTTATTAGAAATGATTCAATCAATCACTCTGTATTAGAGCCTCCAACCTGTCTCCTGTATTTCCCAATTTCTGATCTTTGTTTCACATGTTTATTGATGGTTTATTGCCATTTCAATCACAACTCATTGTAGTAAATTTTGAAGATGTTTGAATACATTTATGTTTACCATCCATAACTGAAGAATACAGCTTTAATTTTAATGACTGTGGCTTACTTTGTGGCATAATGAGTCATAATTACTCAAAAAAATTCTACTAGGTGTTTTGGGACAGAAAAAAAAAGGCAAGGAATCACTGTTGTAGAAGTGATATTCATAGCTCTGTCAGTGGTCTAATTTGCTGACATGATTTTTAGTACAAAGAGTTGCATCTAGGATGATAAAAAGTCTTTCTAGTTAAATGTTCTCACTATTTTTTAGTGTAGGGTATTATTTATATTAGCGAGAAATGTTTCTTGTATGTCACAGATACAGGTTTCTAAATGAGATAAATCATTGCATAATAGTAGCTGTAATAGAAACTGAAAATTCCAGATAGGGTGATAGTTTGGGTGGTAGAGCAATAATGAATTTAGTTTTAGCCATATCAAGCTCAATACAAAGAGAAGTTAGGTCTACATTTTTCTTCCTCTTTGCTTCATTTAAAACCCACTAAAAAACCCAAAAAACAAAAAAAAACAAAAAACCCCACTACTGCTGCTTTCTGGGATAAGGTAGGTTAGTGTTCAGTATCCATTCCAGCCCCTTCCAGTATGCCATTATTATTATTTTTTAATGTTTATTTTTGAGAAAGAGAGAGAAAAAGAAAGTGTGCACACATGTGCATGGGGGAGGGGCAGACAGAGAGGGAGACAGAATCTGAAGCAGAAGAGAATCTGAATATGTCAGCACAAAACCCAACATGGGGCTCAGGCCCACGAACTGGGGAACCGTGAGATCATGACCTGAGCTGGGTCGGATGCTCAACCTACTGAGCCACCCAGGCACTCCCGTATGCCATTCTTTACTGCAGAGGCTGAAAAGCTAAAAGCTACATATCCAGACCTTTTTTTTGGAGCTGGAGTTGGGTAGCAAGGTAGATGGAAACAGAATTTATTCTTGATTTGCTGTTCCCCTAGGCTGAAGCATGGTCTATAGGCTTCTAATTTTTTGTGTGGCAATACTATCAGAAGTCTCAGTAGTTGATCACTAGTTTCATGGGTGGTGATAGTTAGTCAAAGCATGGAACGTCAATTTTCTGGTACCTGTCACGGTGAATATGATGTGTTTCTGGAGCCAGCAGCAACAAGGAGGCTTCCTGCTCATGGAGACTTCTTATTCGTTGTGGCTTCCTAGACATGGAACTTTTGTAACAGAAGTGACTTCCTGATTGTGCAGTGTCAGTATGGTTCTGGAGATTCCAGCACCAGCATTACCTTCTCAGCTTTTCAGTTTGCTTCCTGATTATACATACAACAGCTGGCTCTTGGTGTTCAGTTCTGCAGTGTATCTTTAGGAATCATTCCTGAAAGCCCTGAATATGTTATTTCTCCTTCCATCCCAACAATTCTGTAAACCAATAATGCATACTAGTAGATCCCGTTTTTGCCTAAAGTAGCTATTATGAGTTCTATTCTATAGAAGTGACCCCTGATCAATATAGTTCTGCACTGTCTACAGGAAGAAGTGAGAATTTATGCTAACATTGAAGGTGTTCGTAATCTAGTTCATTTTGCAAACATGAACACTCTACAATATCTGACAGATTTTCTGTCAATAGCACAGCATTTCCTTTTTTAAAATATTTTTTTAATGTTTATTTTTATTTTTAATGTTTTTAAATTTATTTTTGAGAGAGAGAGAGAGCGAGCAGGGGAGGGGCAGAGAGAGAGGGAGACACAGAAACCAAAGCAGGTTCCAGATTCCGAGCTGTCAGCAGAGCCCAGCACAGAGCCCAATGCAGGGCCCTAAGCCACAAACCATGAGATCATGACCTCAGCTGAAGTCGGATGCTCAACCAACTCAGCCACCCAGGTGCCCCTATTTATTTATAAAATAATTTTTTTTGAGAGATAAAGCACATGTGGGGGAGGGGCTGAGAAAGAGGGAAAGAGAATCCCAGTGCTGCCCAGTCTGGTTAGAAACAGACATGGGAATCAAACACACGAACTGAGATTATGACCTTTTTGCTTTGTGTCTTTGTTTGCAGTTTATTTTCCTACTTCTTTCACCCTTTCCCACTGTTAGGTATGGCCTACAAGCTATAGTTTGGGCACTTTATTGTTTATGAATTTCTATAGGTGCTTAAATTTACAAACATCTCATATAGCATGCTTTATAAATACTTAAAATATTTTCTTAATTTTTCCTAATAAATGGAAAATTTACTTATATAAGTTCTAGAAAAAACAAGTCTTCAGGCATAAATTAAAAAAATGAAAATTACATGCTCGTCCACCATCTACCATTAGCACGGTTTGGATGGGTACCATCACCTTTTTGGCACTTTTTCTCTATTTGTGTATATTTACATAATCAGATAAGTACATGATATTTGATAAACTACATTTTTTCATATAACTTGTCTGGAGCATATATCTGTGTCAATAACTACTAATGTTTATTATTTAAATTTTTGCCTAGTACCACTAAAGTAATTTAAGTCTTTGCAAGGTTAAATTATAATGCAGAAAGTATTAAACTTTTGAAAATCTAATTGTACTTTTTGAAAATTTATTTTTTTTAATGTTTGTTTTATTTTTGACAGAGAAAGAGAGAGAGAGAGCACGCAGGGGAGGGCAGCAAGAGAGGAAGATGCAGAGGACCTGAGGTAGGCTCTGTGCTGAGCTGGAGAGCCCGATGTGGGGCTTGAACTCATGAGCTGTGAGTTCATGACCTGACCCAAAGTTGGACGCTTAATGGACTGAGTCACCCAAGAGCCCCTATTTCTTTCTTTAAAAAAATTTTTTTTTTAAATGTTTATTTATTTGTGAGAGAGAGAGAGAGAGGCAGACTGCGAACAGGGGAGGGGCAGAGAGAGAGATGGAGACACAGAATCTGAAGCAGGCTCCAGGCTCTGAGCTGTTAGCACAGAGCCGGTCGTGGGGCTTGAACTCATAAACTGTGAGATTATGACCCAAGCCAAAGTCTGATGCTTAACCGACTGAGCCACTGAGGCACCCCTAAATGTGTTTTAAATGACAAAAGCTAATTTTTCAGAATTATGCTGACTAGAAGTAAACTACAGACTACAGAATGGAGATCCAGAGAATAGTGTATTTGTTGTGTTCTTTTTATTAAAAAAAATTTTTTTATAAGGAAACTCTACCAGCAGTGTGGAGTTCAAACTCAGAACTCTGAGATCAAGAGTCACATGCTCTACCTACTGACTCAGTCGCCCCTGTTGTGTTCTTGGGAAGAGAAACAATGTATATATATATATATATATATATATATATATATATAATAGAATTCAACAGCAACTATGAATCAAACACTTGGCACAGAGGTAACTGTAAAGATTTTTATGTAGCACTCAATTAAGAACTCATGGGGACTTTTAACCCATTGTATAAAATTGTTTTCGTGAACGTTGCTGCCACCTACCTGCATACTGCAAACACACTTTATAATTTGGAAATTAGAGTCTTAGAAGAGCCTATTTAGTAGAGAAAAGCCTACTTAAAGTGAGTGTACTTAACACATGGAACAACATTTGACAGTAAAGAATTTTAAAAATTTAAATGTTATATTAAAAAATAAACTCCAAAATTATATAAATAAGTTTATTTCACTTTAGCAAATTAAGTTATAATCGAAATGTTTATAATTTTTACAAATTGATTTTTGGAGTGTAATTTTTTCTGACAAAATTATCCTATAGTAAATTGCTAATATTTTCACTTTTGACTTTTGTGTGAGGAATAAGCTTAGGAATCCCCCGGGCTTGCCAATGGGTTAACAAGGCAATAAAGAAGTACAAAGCCATAGGATGCTAACACCTGAGTTTGGGTAAACAAACAAGGCAACCAAGAATAGGGAGGTACAAAGGCACCCAGTACATCGGTATATGAAAAAAACAAGATTAGATATGCAGGGCGGAAGCACCCCCAATTTAGTGCTATAGCAGAAAGCTGCTTTCACAGGAAGGAAGGACCAAGTTAGGTAAACAGGTAAATTGGGCTATAGACCACTGCGCTGGAGATGAGGCAGCCCAGAGCAGAGATGATTATTAAAAAAAAGGTGCCTTGTTAACCCTGAGGTCACGTGTCCTATCTGTCTCCTCCCCTAGACTAGCTAAGATAAACAGAGGTGGTGCCTCACGTCTCCTGTAAACAACTTTCTGCCTGACTGCCGGCATCAGGATTTTGCTTTGTATTAACCCAAACCCCTAACCCTGAATATCTTCAAGACCTCCTTTCCCTCATGTTCATAAGTTAATGTTCACAGATTTATTGTCTCTTTGTGCACGTCCATCACCATGTTTGTAAGCCTTCTGATCCTAAAAAAAAAACGGGGCAAGGACCCTTATTTGGGTCTCTTGTCTTTTCCCGGACATTAGCCATCTCTCATTTTTCATCCTGCATCCTGCTCTTTTGCTGGCCAAAAGAGAGCTTTAGACTTAGAGTCTATGACACTTTGGCATAATAATTTTTTTGCAAAAATTTTGAGAACTTCAGTAATTTTATTAATGCCACTTTGCCCTATCATTTTAGTATGAAAAGTTTCCAACAAACAGAGAAGCTGAAAGAGCAGTATTTTTATTTTTTAAAGTTTATTTATTTATTTTGTATGTGTGTTTGTGTGCGTGTGTGTGTGTGTGAGAGAGAGAGAGAGAGAGACAGAGAGAGAGAGAGAAAATGCAAGTGGGGCAGGGGTAATAGAGAGAGGGAGAGAGAATCCCAAGCAGGTTCTGCACTGTCAGCATGCAGCCCGATGTTGGGCTCAAACTCATGAACCATGAGATCATGACCTGAGCCGAAATTGGACACTTAATGGACTGAGCCACCTAGGCATCCCTGAAAGAGCAGTATTAATAAACACCTACACATCTACCATGTAGTTCCAATAATTGTTAGCGTTTTGCCAGATTTGCTGTAACTATATCTTTTTTTTTTAACTGAACCATTTCAAAGTACTTACAAACGTCACATTTTACCCCTTAATACTTCATATGTATATCCTTATCCTAAAAGAATAGGACATTTTCTTACATCAACACAGTAGCATTATAATATCTAAGAAAATTTTACATTTCCCTGTCATTTAATAATTACTACTTTAGTTTTCCATTGCTTAATGCTCTTTATGGCTTCGTTTTGAATCACAGTCTGACCCTAATTCCCACACTGCATTTGGTTATCTCTCTCTCCCTCTATTGGTCTGATCCCCTGTGCTTGCACAGATGAATCAGAAGTGCCAGAGGTGGGGTGGCTCAGTTGGTTGAGCATGAGATTTAGGCCATGATTTCACAGTTCATGGGTCAGCGTGAAGCGCGCTTTGGAACCTCTGTCCCTCTGTCTCTTTGTACCTCCCCTCACAAGCTCGCGTGCTCTTTTTCAAAAATAAGTGAACATTTAGAAGAAGAAGAAGAAGAAGAAGGAGGAGGAGGAGGAGGAGGAGGAGGAGGAGGAGGAGGAGGAAAGGGAAAAAGAAAGTGCCAGAGCTGACCTCAGCTTCATTATAATGTTAAAATCCCTTCTGAATATTTATCCCAAGGCCTAATAAAAAGAGCCTGCTTTCCCCTCGTTGGAGAGACACTGTTTTGGAAATTATTACCTGTGATCTCCTTGTTTGTACAAATAGTTGACCTTGTGAGGCAACTCCACCTGGTGTAGTCTGCCTGTAAGTCACCAAGGAGTGGGTCCACTTTGGTTTGGTAACACTCTCTAACATTAATTTTTCAAGTCCAGTTCATTGACGTATAATATATAGCAAAAGTCATCCTTTCTTTAGGAGCACAGTTCTGAGAGTTTTGACAAAAACATAAGAGTATTATATTGAAGACATAGACTATTTCCAGCATCATAAAATGTTCCCTCCTTGGCCTTTGTTGTCAACATCTTCTACCCCCAACTTCATCTGCTGGCAACTATTGGTTTCATTTCTATGTGTATAATTTCATCAAGTTACATTTATGTAATCATACAGCAGGTTGCCTTTGATGTCTGGCTTCTCTTACCTAGCTTTTAAGATTCATCTAAGTTGTTGCATGTATCAGTAGTTTGTTTTTATTGCTGAGGAATATTCTGTCACATGAACTACACTTTATAAATATGTACATATTATATTTACATGTACATAAATTACATTTAATATGTAAATGGTGGACATATTACCAGTTTGAGTTTATTATAAATAAGGAACAATTTAAATTTTAATAGCAATTGTGTTACAATTCCTAGAGCAAGTTCATTTAGAGTGTAATTTTTAAGGTCTAAAATATTCTTTAAACTAGTTTTAACCAATTTTAAACTATCTGCATAAAATCCTAAGCAACTAAAAGTTTCTAGTACCCTCTTAAGTTCAGTTTCTGTAAACTTTATTTCCCATATACACATCGAATACACATAATTCCATAGACTGATACACACACACACACACACACACACACACACACTCCTCACCTAGGTTATGTAGCTGTGATGGAAAACTTCAAGATTTATCCAGTTACCATGGAAGTTCATAAAGAGAGATCTGAATGTATTTGGGGGGGGGGTGCGCAGGGGGCCTATAATGACAGATCTAGGTTTTATAAACATTAGTCCATCAACTAGCAATCCTATTTTAGGATGCCAAAACCATTGTGGGGCTATAAATAGTAGGACAGATGCAGAGGGAACTGAAAAGTTTGCTTGGGGATGGTGGAGTTTCCATAACTTTTGGTTTTCATAAAGTGTTGCTCCATTTTCTCTGTAGTTATTACCAACACCCTTTGTGCCCTGCATTCGATACCAGCATGTCACTGCATTTCAAGTTTCACAAAATACCTCTGAGAGTTAGTTTCCAGTGGAAACAGGGAATATCATTTTAGATGTGGAAATTTACATTGGTGATTGTGCTTGGTAAAATTTCTCACTGAGAAATAAAGAGTGTAGTGATTAAGTGCTCAGTTCTGGAATCAGAATACCAGGGTTCACCCCCAGTCCTGCCATTTAATGGTAGTGTGATTATGGGGCAGTTAGTTACTTAAACACTATCCCACTTCTGTTGTCTGTAAGATGGGGATACTAGCTGTCTTCTTTTAACAGGAATGTTTTAAGAATAAAATAAGTTAGTGCATGGAGAGCATTTAGAAAAAAAAAACAGTATATGGTGTGTACGGAATAAATGATAGTTTTTTTATTATAATGTATTCCAAATATGACATCATATTATATAATGTATTCTGATTGGCAAAACCCTATAATAAAACCAATCGTTATTTATTGAATTCTTACTATGTTCCAGGCATTTCACCTAGATATTAAAATGAATTAACCCAATATCTCAGCAACTTTAATATTATTCCCATTTTACAGACAAGGGACTTGAGAAACAGATAGTTTAATCAACTTACCCATTATAACAGAATTCTTGGGAGTAGAATGGAACCCAGTCTGATTGTAGAGTTAATATATAGTACCTCTTCCCTACCAAAAATAAACAAACCATAGGTGATAACATTTGTTAAATCATTACATGTTTTAAAAGTTTATTAGTTCAACTCTTGATTAATGAATTTATTCAATAAGTAATGTATTTTATGATTAAAATTCCTGTGCAAATTTTTATTAAATCACAAAAATAGAACACAAGTTTCATAGCATCATAAAATGGTCAAGTCTTCAGAGCATTTATAAGCTCTCCTATTATATAATTATATAAATAAGGAAACACCCGGAATAGTGCCACAATTTTATTCTAGATGATACAGCTAGTCGCTGAGTATATTTCAAGACTACTGATTTAGGTCTCCTTTCAGGACATTATACTTAAATGACATATATTTACCTAAGTCACTTTGTTAGCAATGCTTCATGAAAATATTACCCACATATTTGAAAGAAGAATACATCGTTATCATCATCAGCGTTACATTGTTATTACTTTCAGAGGTGATGCATAGATGGATTCGGTGTGGAGGATGAGCCCGCACAATGAACTATTTCTTTTCAAACGATTTCTGCAATTTTTACCTTTATCCTTCCAAGTATTATTTTTTACTCTGTAATAGAACCGCTGACAAGTTTTACACCCGGCTCAAGAATAAAGGCTGTTCTCGACACGGTGCCTGCTCAGAGCAGCTTTACGGAAATCCCCAGCTTTACGTTCAATCCTCCGATTGCCTAGCCAGCAAAAGAGGAGAAAACAGTTAGAGAAAGGGAGGGCGGGGCTATGGGAAAGATGGGGCGGGGCTGCGGCGGGCCCTGCGAGGGGCGGGACTGTTGGAGTGTCCAATGTGAGGGCGGGCCTTTAACGGCTTTCTGTACGGTTGAGCGGTTCGTTTTGCGCATGTGCAGACCGTTTCAAACCGCGGAGACCGCTGGGTGCTCCGGAAGGGCCGAGCCAATGGGTGAAGAGCGTCGGTAGCGCGCTTACTAGCTCGCAGTTCCTTCAGTTTTGCCACCTCCCACCTCAGGGGCGCTCCTGGGGTGCCGCCTAACTGCTCCTCCCGCGACTCTGTCTGTGCCGGGCTTCTTCGAGTCACGGCCCGCGAGGGCTTGCGTGCCAGACCCCCGGCGCGGGTGGGGCCGGGTCGGAAAATGGCTGCGACGGGTCTGGTAAGTGCAGGCTCCTGCCGCTTCTGCGTATGGGAGCTCGGCCGCCCCTGGCACCTGCGCTCGGGGCGGGAGAGAATGAAATGTTTTACTGTGGCTTCTTGGAGATTTCAGTGGAAAAGCCCGCCAAGTTTTTGAGATCAGAGCTGGTCGTGTGCTGATAGCCAGGAGTTAACTTCCTTGTATTGTTTCCCCACAGGTTTCTTTTCGTTTTGGTTGTGATGGCATCTGTCTCTTCAGAGAATCTTGTGATTGCTACTGTTTTGGTCTAACTCTGGTTTCTAGTCCTCCAAATAATTTTCTGTCTATAGAAGTTTTGAAACGCCTAAAAAGTGTGGACTTGCTGGTCTGCAGAAGCATATTATTTGTGGAGTGCTTGTTACTGGTAAAGTTTTCTGAAAGGCAGGTGTTAGTTAAAAAGTGCTTAAGGTATGAATGCCCAAGGGGGCGGGAACTAATTTTTTGTTTCCGTGTTATTGGACTCCCTTGGTATTCAGTATTCTGTATTTCACACTTTGCTTATAGTTACTATATATTGTACAACCCATGTCGGCCCCTGCCCTAAACGTGTGTTTTCTACTTTATTTCTCTTTTTAAGAAAATCTTCACCAATGATATCCCACTTATATAAAGTTATAAAGTAATGCTTGTTTGCATAAAGATGTGTAAATACTGTAGAGCGTCCTTTTAATGTGAGCACATACATTGTTTATATTGTATAGAATTAAACAGAAATAAAGCCATTCTCATTGTAGGAAGAGGAGGGGAATAAAATTTACCTAATGCCCACGGTTCCTTTTTTTAAAGAGTTAATTTTTTTAGAGCAGTCTTGGGTTCTTAGCAAAACTAAGAGGAAGGTACAGAGACTTTCCATATACCCCCTTACTCCCACACCTGCATAGCTACCCCTGTTGTTAGGATCCCCCACCAGAATGATGTATTTATTACAGTTGATGAACCGCATTCACCCATCATTATTGCCCGAAGTCCATAATTTATACTAAGTCTGACTCTTGGTGTTGTACATTCTGTGTGTTTGGACAAAAGTCTAATGACACGTAGCCATCCTTGTATTATCGAGTGTTTTTACTACCCTACATATCCTCTGTGTTCTGCCTATTTCTCCCTCCCTCCCCACTGAACTCTGGTAACCACTGATCTTTTTACCGTCGCGATAGTTTTGCTTTTTTCCAGAATGTCATATAGTTGAAATCATACATACATAGCCTTTTCAGATTGACTTGTTTCATTTAGAATGACGCGTTTAAGATTTATTCATGTCTTTTCATGGCTTGGTAGTTCATTTCTTTTTGGTGCTCAATGATATGCTATCGTCTGGATGTACCACACTTTATCCATTTACCTAGTGAAGGACATCTTGTTGCTTTCAAGTTTTGGCAGTTATAAAATTGCTATAAACATCTGTGCAGATTGTTGTGTGGACATAAGTTTTCAACTCCTTTGGGTAAATAACAAGCAATATGATTGCTAAGTCATGGTGAGAGTCTGTTTACTTTTGTAAAAACCACCAAATCTGCCTTCCAAAATGACTGTACCATTTATATTAAAAAATAAATGAGAGTTGGGGCACCTGGGTGGCTCGGTTAATCGCTTGACTTCAGCTCAGGTCATGATCTCACAGTCTGTGAGTTCAAGCCCCGCATCGGGCTCTGTGCTGACAGCTTGGAGCCTGAAGCCTGCTTCGGACATGTGTCTCCCTCTCTCTCTGCCTCTCCCCTGCTTATGCTCTTTCTCTCTTGCTCTCAAAAATAAATAAACATTAAAAAAAATAAATAAATAAATGAGAGTTTTCTGTTGTGCCATATCCTTACCAGCATTTGGAATTGTCAGTGTCCCAGATTTTGGTCATTCTAATAGGTATAGTGGTATCTCATTGTGGCTTTTAATGTGCTTTTTCCTGATGATATGTGATGTGGAGCATCTTTTCATATGCTTTTTTACCATCTGTACATCTTATCTGAGGTATAAGGTCTTTGGCCCATTTAGTTTTTAATTGGGTTGTTTATTTTCTTATTGTTGAGTTTTAAACATTCTTTGCATATTTTGGATAATAGTCCTTTTCAGATTACCTTTTGCAGATATTTTTTTCTAGCCTGTAGCTTTTCCGCTCATTCTCATTTTTGTTTGTTTGTTTGTTTGTTTTAAACCATATATTTTAGTTGGGTCAAATGGCAAGAATTCATTCTTTTTCGTTGCTGAGTAGTATTCCATTCTGTATATATACCACATCTTCTTTATCCATTCATCAGTCAATGGACATTTGGGCTCTTTCCATAATTTGGCTATTGTTGAAAACACTGCTATAAACATTGAGGTGCAGGTGCCCCTTCGAATCAGCACTCCTGCATCCTTTGGATAAATTTCTAGTAGTGCAATTTCTGGGTTGTAGGGTAGTCCTATTTTTAATATTTTGAGAAATCTTGTACTGTTTTCCAGAGTGGCTGTGCCGGTTTGCATTTCCACCAACGATGCAAAAGGGTTCCCATTTCTCCACATCCTCACCAACATCTGTTGTTTGCTGAGTAGTTAATTTTAGCCACTCTGACCGGTGTAAGGTGGTATCTAAATGTCGTTTTAATTTGTATTTCCCCGGTAATGAGCGGTGTTGAGCATCTTTTCATGTGTCTGTTAGCCATTTGGATGTCTTTGGAAAAGTGTCTATTCCTGTCTTCTGCCCATTTCTTCACTGGATTATTTGTTTTTTGGGTATTGAGTTTGGTGAATTCTTCATACATTTTGGATACGAACACTTTATCAGATACACCATTTGCAAATATCTTTTCCCATTCCATTGTTTGCCTTTTAGTTTTGTTGATTGTTTCCTTTACTGTGCAGAAGCTTTTTATCTTGATGAGGTCTCAATGGTTCACTTTTGTTTTTATTTCCCTTGCCTTCAGAGACAAGTCAAGTCAGATGTTGCTGCAGCCGAGGTCAAAGAGGTTGCTGCCTGTTTTCTCCTGTAGCATTTTGATGGTTTCCTTTTTCATTAGTTTTTTCATCCATTTTGAATTTATTTTTGTGTATGGTGTAAAGAAAGTGGTCCAGTTTCATTCTTCTGCATGTTGCTGTCCAGTTCTCCCAGCACCATTTGCTAAAAGAGACTTTTTCTCCATTAGGCAATCATGTTTTTAATTATTAAGAATTTTTCTTGGTCTTAATTTAGTTGTTTAGTGTTTATAGTATATCACTTTTTGTTTTATGAGTCCAGTATTTCAAATCTCTCTTGAAGGTACTAATTGGATTTTTGTTTTTGTTTTTTTCAAGTTTTTTCTTTCTCTCTCTCTCTCTTTTTTTTTTTTTTAAATAGAAGCCTAGTTGACACTCAGTGTTACATTAGTTTTAGGTGTACAACATAATAATTCAACAAGTGTGTATGTTGGCTTATGCTCTTCTTTCTCATTCTTGGTATCAGTTTTCTCTTGGCCCTTTTTCTTCTCCATTTTTAAAATTTATATCTTGATATTCATGTTTTGTTTTAGAGACCTCTGAGTGTCTCCTGATCCACAGATGCTGGTGATATTTAAGACAGACAATAGAATACAGTTTTTTAAACTTGTGTTTATAGGGATAGGGGATGTGAGAGTCTGTTACTCTGTTCATTCCCTTTCTCACTCTTAGCCTCCTCATATTTTGAGTTTTGTAGTTCTGCATTGTTATGGTTTTCTCCTGGGCAGATCAGCTTTACTCCTCATCAAAGACTGGATCCTCTGAACTAACTTTTGTCTGCTACTGCTTTTATTCTGTTTTATCAATTAACATACTTCATTTATTTTCCATCTTCTACAAATTTCTTAAATTTGTTAACAGATGGTCCTCTCTTCATTGTCTTTTTCATTGGTCTATGCCATTGTAGCCCTTAACTATTATTTTAGAGGAATCTTCCTGCAAGGAAAGGAGATAAGTAGATACTGCTTATCAACCAGCCTGAATTATTGGAAGCCCAGATAGTTGTGGTTTTGATGATGGGAAAGGTATGGGAGTAAGGGGAGGAAGATGGAATGATTCCCAGGGTGAACAAATTAGTATAAGCAAAGATTTTGAAACAGTAGATATGAGGCAAGTTCTCCTTCACTTGATCCAGAAGAATTCCTCTTTATGGTACTGTAATAGACAATAAGCAAAACTTGCTGAATGAACAAATGAAGAACTTAACTTTTCACCAGTTTGATGATTTACTTTTCTTTCAGGATCATCTCAAAAATGACTACAGAAGAAGATTTTGCCGACCGTCCAGGTGAGTTACATATTTAACTTTTAAGGTCATTTTTATTTCCATTTTTAGGAAGTGATTTTTAAAAGAAGAAGGGAGAAATTACTTCTGTCTAACATGATTTCTGTGCCCACTGATTAAGTATAGTCATCTTAGTGATTTTATACTAACAGAGAAATATTAACGCAAGCAGTGTAATGACTACTTAATGGCAGTGAGAAAAGAAATTCACCTGATAAATTATGGATCAGGAAGAGGTAGTCTCAGTTATAAGTGACAGCCATGGGGAAAGCAGTCTATAGAATGGATTGAATGGTAATATTACAAAGATAGAGCTCATTTGGTAGGGCTAAAAGAAAATGTGCGTATAGATTATAAAAAGAAATAAAAAGTATCTTTGTGGTGTGGAACTGTTCAGTATCTTGACTGTGATGGTGATACCTGAGCCTATAGATGTGAAAAATGGCACAGAATTAAATAGGAACAGAAACACACAAATGAGTACAGTTGACCCTTGAACAACTCAGGGGTGAGGGTTGCTGACCCCTGCACAGTTGAAAATCCTCGTACAACTTTTGACTCCCCCAAAACTTGCTACTAAAAGCCTACTGTTGCCTAGAAGCCTTACCAATAACATAAAATAATACAATAATACAATTAATAAAGTAGAGAATAGAAAATGTTATTAAGAAAATCACAAGAGAAAATACTTTTACAGTACTGTATTTATTGATACATTTTATTAATATATCATCTCTCTCATTATCTACATCATCTGTCATTACCTACATCGATACAGTTATATGATACAAAACACTGTAGATGTTATACATATTACTAACACTAGACATCAAATATGAAAAAGTGATGTGGAAAAGAAATTCACATTTTCATATTTATAGGTATAACGTACTGATAATGAAAGCAATATGATTGCTTTATGGTAGCCTAGTGTAATCGATACGATTGTTTCGTGGTAGCCTAGTCTGTACACTAATGAATGAATCATTATAAAATTTGTATGGCATATGGTATTATAGTTATATTCATAATACAGTATTAGAAACATTGTTAAGTCTTTTTAAAAAAATACCTGTGATGACAGGCGTGCTGTATGGTAATGTACTTCTTTGAAAGGAAAGTTACAAGACAGTAAGAAAATAAACAGATTATTAGTTTTATGTTAAATATCACTTACCCACTTCATTCAAGTTTTGCACATGATGTTCTACACACTGAATACTTAGACAATGATGATGATGACTTAAAAATGTCTCCTACCTGTCTTGCTGTACAGTTAATTAGATTTTCACATGAAGGTACACACATAACACAGTTTATTAATGGTACGGCATGCTGATTATTTACTGTTCATTAAGTGGAAGTGCACCATCATAAAGACCTTCATCCTCATCGTCTTCACACTGAGTAGGCTGAGAAGGAGGAGAAAGGGTTGAGGTGGTCTTGCTGTTTCAGGTGTGGCAGAGGTGGAGGAGGTAAAAGGGGAGGCAGGCACATTCAGTGAACTTTTTGCAAATACATCATAATTTCTGTCTGACTTTGCTTTTTCATTTGTCTAAAAATGTTTTTATATGGTACCAATCCTTCCACTGTTTAATTCAGTGCCTGTATGCCTGTAACTAAGGTCTATGTTATAAAAGAAGTCAAAAGCAGTCTTGAATAATGGGAACCCTCTGCCAGATTGTCTAATGTCAATTTGTTTTCTGGCAGTGCTTCTTGTATATCTTTTTCCCCATCATCTGGTACTGTTGTGAAAGTGCTCATCTCCATAAAGTCATCTTCTGTTAATTCCTCTGGTGTGATGTCTACTAGCTCTTGAATTCCTCCACAATCTGTATCTTGAAACCCCCAAACTTTTTTGCCATATCCATAATCTCATTCATGATTTTATTTTATGTATTTATTTTAATTTTTATTTATTTATTATTTTTTTTTGAGAGACAGAGAGAGAGAGAGAGAGCATGTGCACATGCTTGAGTGAGGGTGGGAGTGGAGAGGGAGAGAGAGAATCTTAAGCAGGCTCCCACCCAGCACGGAGCCAAGGTGGGGCTCCATCTCAGACTGTGAGATCATTACCTGAGCTGAGGTCAAGAGTTGGATTTTTAACTGATTGAGCCATCCCAGTTCCCCATGTTCATGATTTTCTTGATTTGCTCTGTTGTAAATCCTGTGAAGTCATGTACAACATCTGCCTACAGTTTTTTCTAGTAGGAATTTATTGTTTCGGTCTTGATGGTGTTCACAGCCTTTTCTGTAACAGTGATATCTTCAATGCTTTAATGCTTCCAGACTTTCATAATGTTGTCTCTATTGGGTTCCTGTTCCATAGTGTTGACAGACTTTTCCCTAAAGTACCATGTGTAATGAGTCTTAAAGATCCTTTTGACCCCCGAATCTAGAGGTGTTATGTTGGGGCGGGTAGACCATTTTCACTTCTGTGTTGAACTCTTGTGGTTCTGGGTGTCCAGTGGCATTGTCCAATATGAAAAGAACTTTAAAAGACAGTCTCTTACTGTCAGGGTACTCCCTGATTTCAGGGACAAAGCATTGATAGAACCAGTCCAGAAGAAGGGTTCTCATTGTCCAGCCTTCTTGTTGTAGTATAACTAAAAATCTGGCAGCTGGTGTTTAACTTCCCCTTCAAAGCTAGGGATTAGCATCCTTATAGATAAGGTCAGTCCTGATTATAAACCTGACTGCATTTGCACAAAACAGTAGAGATTAGCCTGTCCTTTCCTGTCTTAAATCATGGTGCTTGCTTCTCTTCCTTATTAATAAATGCTCTTTGTGGCATTTTTTTCTAGAATAGAACACTTTTGTCTGCATTAAAATCTGTTTAGGGAGATACCCTTTGTGAGGATCCTCAGTGATTTTCTTAATGGCATCTGGGAGCTCGTCTGCTGCCTCTTTCTCGTTCAGCAAAAGTTGATTTCCTGTTTATCTTGACATTTTTTAAGTCAGATCTCTTTCTAAATTATCAAACTATCCTTTGCTGGTATTAAATTCTCCAGCTTTAGATCTTTCATCTTCCTTTTGCTTTAAGTTGTTTTGTAATGACTTAACTTTTCTCAAACCGTATTAGAATCATAATCATGCCTTCTTTATAGCATCTCCTGCATCCACATAAAAGCTGTATGTTCCGTACAAGATCAAAAGGTACTTTGCAGAAAGTGCAAGGTTTTGTCCTGCTCTAGCCTACAAAGACAGCTTCATGAATTTCCCTTTCTTTTTTGGCAGTGGTCCTTATGCTGCATTTATTTATCTTGAAGTAGCAGGCAACCATATCTGCAGACCTCAATCTATGGTATATATCAAGTAATTCAACTTTTTCTTGTAGTGTCATGACATTTTTTTGTTTCTTGGGAACACCTCCAGCATCACTAGTGGTAACCTTGTTGAGTCCCTGGTGTTACTCAAGATTTATGGTAATGCACTAAACATGATGAAGAGTGGGAGAAGTATGAGAGATCACTTTTTACTGCAATACACAATTTACTGGAGAGGTGAATTGTTCACTCAGAGATGATTAGTGTTATATGGGCATTTTAAAGGGATAGTCACCAACAAGGGAGCTCACCACAATAGCAACAAGATGGGGGCTCCTGGATGGCTCAGTCAGTTAAGCGTCCAACTCTTTATTTCAGCTCGGGTCATGATCTCGGGGTTCGTGGGATTGAGCCTGTGTTCGGCTCTGCGTTGACAACACGGAATCTGCTTGGAATTCTCTCTTTCCCTCTCTCTCTGCACCTCCCCCCGCTCACATTCACTTTCTCCTCTCCCTCAAAAGAAATCAATAAAGTTAAAAAAAAATAGCAACAGGAGGTGGCTACAAAATTATTATAGTAGTGTTATAGCATGAACTATAATTAATTTTATGCAGTTATGATTTAATACTGTGTCTTTATATCTCTTGACTATAAATGGCACTGTGTACTGTGTATGTAAGTTTTGATTAATTTTAACTTCTAAGAATAGATTTGTGTGTATTTTATGATAGTAGATGATAAAATAGACTAGTATCTACTAATATCTACATCTGTTTTATGCACTGATGACATTCTTAACTTTTTGTTAAATATTTTTTATGTTTCTAGGCTTTGTGGTTTGTCTGCAAGTTTTTTAATTGTTGAAGGTCTCCAAAAAATTTTCTAATATGTTTACTGAAAAAAATCCGTTTATGAGTGGACCCATGCAGTTCATAACAATTTTGTTCAAGGGTCAACTGTATATGTAGAACTGGAGAAACCTAAATAAGATTAGTGGGTTGTATTGGTATCAGCATCCTGGTTGTGATTGTATAGTATAATTTTACAAAATGTTACCATTGGGGGAAACGGGATGAAGTGAACAAGGGATCTCCTTTATAACATTTCTTACAACTGCATGTGAAATTACAGTTAAAATTTTATACTGTTTCATAAGCTGCTAAGGGTAATGATACTGAATCAAAAGTGCATTTGAGAACTTGTAGGGAAGACTGTTACTTAGAGCTGTTAGGACTTGTGACTATAGAGTTTTTATTAAAGAAGTGTCTTAGTACTGATTGGATTTGTTCAAAAATGTTGATGTTCTTGTTTAGATATAAAAGTGGTCTAAGATGGCTTTAGATGTCACTGTTCATTCAAGGAGTATAATTGTTATTATACATAATGACATACTGCTTCACATACTTTTCTGGGAACTCTTGGACTCAAGTACTTGTTTTGTCCTTACATAGTAAAGGTGATATTTTTCCCATTAAGTAAAATAACATTTTATAATGAGATATGAAATTTTCAAGGTAGATGGTAACATAAATAGCAAGTGTCTTATGGAAATGATATGTGACATTTTCCCTTCATTCCTTCTTATTAGAGCACCTGACATTAATACGAAGCAAGGCCAAAACATACTGGAAATCTTACAAGATTGTTTTGAAGAAAAAAGTAAGGCTTCATTTCAAGATGGACTTGAGGGTTGGGTTGGATGAAAATTTGTGATATTCATTAATATTAAATTCAGCAAATGTGTTCTAGTATTTAAATAAATGTATGTAAAATGTTTTTCCAGGAATTTTGAGTACATGTGCAATCCTTTACCTTCTGTTACACTAAGGATAATACTGTCAAAAATGAGCATAATTTGTCATTTCCTTTAGGTCACACTAGAGTTCTATGGTCTAGAAGTCCATAAATAATTATCTTATGCAAGAGAAAGTATTTCATGTAATGGGAATAAATGTGCAGAATTCTTAGGATCCCTAAGAGAGAATGTTTGGTGATTCGCAGTTCATTTTAAAGAAATGGTGAATTATTGCAAAAACTTTTCTAAGTGCTTGTCAGCATCAGAAGGTATTGAAAAGAGAGAATAGGCCAACCAAAGAAACAAACACAGAGAGTGGAAAAATATTTCTTCTATATAAGCTCTGAAAGAAGAGCTGGTTCATTATTTCTTCAGGAATCTTGTTTGTCTTTTTCAGTTCCTGATGTCTTCTAGGCACATTTGAATATTGAAGCGATGTTTGTATGTAATTTAAACTAATTGTGTTTAAAGAGTCAGCAAACGTCTTCACATTTCATGTAGGGCTTCTTTTAATTATAACTCAAAGATTTTATACCATATGTCATTTAAACTTTTTTTTTTTTTTTTTTGCTTTTTTTAAGGTCTTTATGATTTTAGCACAAATTCTACAAAATCAGTGCTTTATTCAACACCTAAAATGGAAGACATTTGTATTCAGTCATCAAGCAAAGAGGTAAGTCAAAAAGGAGAGCTGATACAGCTTTAATAAGTGAAGCATTACACAATATAGTTACATCTATTTTAGTTGTTTGTAAGTCTTATTCTTAGAAGGGAATCCTATATTCCCATTGACTTTCTATAATTTGGAGGTGGTTTGTGAAAATTCTGACTTGACATTTCCTGTGTTTGAAATTGGAGGTATGGGTTTAGAATTATAAAATTTTGGGGTGTCTGGGTGGCTCAGTTGAGCATCTAACTCTTGATTTCGGCTCAGGTCATGATCTCATGGTTTGTGGGTTTGAGCCCCGCATAGGGCTCATTGGTGTGGAGCCTGCTTGGGATTCTCTCTCTCTCCCTCTCTCTCTGTGCTCCCTCTCTCTCAGAATGAATAAAAAAAAACAAAAACAGGGGCGCCTGGGTGGCTCAGTCGGTTAGGCGGCCGACTTCGGCTCAGGTCATGATCTCACGGTCCATGAGTTCGAGCCCTGCGTCAGGCTCTGTGCTGACAGCTCAGAGCCTGGAGCCTGTTTCAGATTCTGTGTCTCCCTCTCTCTTACCCTCCCCCGTTCATGCTTTGTCTCTCTCTGTCTCAAAAATAAATAAATGTTAAAAAAAAAAAAAACAAAAAACCCCTTGGGGAAAAAAAAAAAGAAATACCAAATTTTAACAAAATTATTTTCACCTTTCCTAAAATAATAATTAAATTAGGTTTTTAGGAAAGTAGGCAATGACTTAAGTTCCTAATCCAGATTTGAAAATTTGGTTGTTTTCTGAATATTGAGGTTAATCTATTGCTGTATAAGGGAACCAGTCTTTTTTTTCTTTTTTTTTTTTTAATGTTTATTTATTTTTGAAAGAGAGAGTGTGAACTGGGGAGGGTCAGAGAAAGAGGGGCAGAGGATCCAAAGAGGGCTGTGTACTAACAGCAGTGAGCTCAGTGTGGGGCTCAAACTCATGAACCACAAGATCATGACCTGAGCTAAAGTCACATGCTCAACTGACTGAACCACCTGGGTGCCCTGGGAATCAATCTTTTATAGATCATATCTTAAGAGGATAGGTTGACTTAACTCTACAAAATAGCCAACTTTCAAATAGAGTTTGTGAAGCTAATGAATAAAGACAAGTTATTCAAAAGCACAATACTAATTGGAGAGAAAAATTATGTGGTGCTAGAAATAGCTTTACTAGAAATTTGTATAAACATCTAATTATACAGTTGACCCTTGAACAATGCAGAGGTTAGGGTTGCTGACCCACTTGTTAGTTGAAAATCCACTTAAAACTTTTGACTCCCAAATATTTAATTACTAATAGCCTACTGTTGACCAGAAGCCTTACTGATAATGTAAACAATTGGTTAACATGTATTTTGTATGTTATGTGTATTATATACTGTATTCTTATAATAAAGTAAGCTAGAGAAAAGAAAATGTTAAGAAATTTATAAGGAAGAGAAAATACATTTTTGTTATTATGCTATATTTATTGCAAACAAATGTGAGTAAGTGGACCTGCACAGTTCAAACCCTTGTTCTGTGGTGAACTATATATAGCCTTTTGGTTCCAAGGAATGTAGACAGATCCATTTCTTTCAGAATTGAGAGACCTTCTTTAATGTGGTAAATTATACTGATTTTTGAAAGTTAAATCAACTTTTTAAGTTTTCTGGGATAAACTTGACTTGGTCATATGTATTAACCTTTTTTGATTTGGTTTGCTAGTATTTGAGGCATTTGCATCTATGTTCATGAACAGTATTGTCTTTTTCTTTTCTCAAAACATTCTTGTAGGGCTTTGGTCTCAGGGTTATGCTAGAGGTTTCATTTGTAGGTAGGATGTGACAAATTGCAATAGGCCACATTCCTGTTGCAGCAACTAGTTAAAAAGAATGAAATGCAAACATCATATTTTTAGAGACATGGGAGCTGTGGAAAGAACAAAGTCTAGGTAAAATTCCAAAGAGAGAAGAATCTTGAGAAGATGAGTTGATGATTATTAGTCATTTTTTTCCCTGAGAGTATTAACTAATTTGGGGTAAAAGCTGAGGGTTTTAAGCTGGTCCATACAGAGTGTCTACCATGGGGAAGCACAGCTTTTTTCAGGTTCCTCTAACCCTTGTTATTAAGATTTCTTGTTTGTAGTTTCTGTTTCCTGCAAGTACCTTTTTGCTTACCTTCGTTGTTTCCTTTTATTTTAGAGCCTTTTGTCAGATATCCAGTGAATCTTAGTGGTCTCCTTATATTTAAGAGTGGAAACTAAAATGGTGATTGCAAATTCTTGTTGTACAATAAAATTTGTACCTTGGTAGATTTTACTGTGGTATGATCTGAGCCATGTCATTGTGGATGTCCAGGTGTTAATATCTATAGGTTTTATTTTGTTTTTTTTTTTTTTAACTTGGTTTGGTAGGTTTTTCTAACAAATCTCTTCTGCTTGGGAGCTTGATTCCAATGACAAATGTTCTCAACCACGTGTAGCAGAGGGAAGGCACAATTTGAATGCTTCTGCCTAAAATCTCTATTTTTACTATATTACTGTTACCTTCATCTGTGTCTGAGTCTATAGTCTCTCTGATTCTGAAACTCAAGAGTAAACATCTACTATGCCAGAGTTGGGAGAGGAGAGGCTCTGCAACTCTTGACTACTTCGTATACATACTTTTAACAACTTCACTGTTCGTAGGCCCAACTTGGAGCCTCTCTTAGAGTGGCCTTGCATCTCTAATAAATGATCTTATGGGTTAAACATAAATGTGTTTCCTTCTGCACTTTCTCCACTTTCTGGACTGATTAGTTGCTGCTGATTTGCTTTCTAGCTTAAACAAAGTTTGTTGACATCTCCCATCTACTCCCTTTTCTTTTCTCTACATACTTCTGGATTTATACATTTTATTTATTTTTTATTTTCTTAAAGAAATATATATATTTTTTAAATGTTTATTTTTGAGAGAGAGAGAGAGTGAGCGAGTAGGGGAGGAGCAGAGAGAGGGAGACAGAATCCTAAGCAAGCTCCATGTTGTCAGTGCAAAGCCCAATGCGGAGCTCAAACTCATATGAGTCATGCGTGAGATCATGACCTGAGCTGAAACCAAGAGTTAGACCCTTAACTGACTGAGCCACCCAGGTGCCCTGGGTTTATACAGTTTAAAAAATCCTAATGAGGTTTCAAGAGGAACAGAGACTAGTGAGAGCTTGCTTGTCTTTCTTTATGTAATTGAGTTCTATAATGTATTCACTGAACAGTGCAGGACCTTCTTTACTTATATATCCCCCTATTGGTAGAGTTTTAGGTTGTTTCCATGTATTCATTATTACAGCAGTGTACACCTTTGTTCATGCCTCCTTGTGCACATGTTGTAAATCGAATTTCTCTAGGACATGCATATTTCAAATGAAATTGTTAAATATTGTCTATTTTTTCTGCAAAATGTTTACAAGTTTTGTTTCCTACATGCAGTGTATGAATGAGATTTCCCTTTTCTATATTTTTAAAATTTATGACTTGATATATTTCAAATGTACAAAAGACTATATGTATATAAGGTATTAAAAATAATATAAATGAACACTTATGTACTTATCCTTAGTGTAAGACGTATCAATCAATACTTTTGCAGCATCAGTGTTTCCCTTTCTAATCCTGTTCTTCTCCCTCTCCTCCCTGCACAAAGGTAACCACTATCTTGAATTTTATGTTCATCATTCCCATCCTTTATTTTATAGTCAGACTTTTATGCTTCCCACTGGGTCTGCAGAAAGTGCACTTGTTCTTTCTAGCAGTGAAGTGCATATAGTCTTTCTGCCCAGGGAAGCCTTCTGAGGCTTAACCCGTTTTTATTGGGGGCTGATTATATTAGGTACCCTCTGCCAACCAACATCCTATACTTCCTGAAGGAAAAAAACAGGTGTTCATTATAAATCACATTTTTATACAGTCTAGGCAGGCTGGCATGGTAGGCACAACCTAATCAGCTGGTAATAGAGGAAATATTCGGAAAGCCAAATTCCCAGCTGCCAGTCAAGGGCCAGCCTTGTAAGCAAGTTCTTTAAATGATCAGGTGTCCTATGTTAACTCCTCTAGTGAGTGAATCTCTAAAATATAGTTATATATATATATATATATATATATATATATATATATATATGCATGTGTGTGTATATATATACGTATATATGCATATGTGTATATACATATATATGTGTGTATGTATATGTAAATATGTGTGTGTGTGTGTGTGTGTGTATATAGTTTAACATGCCTCTACTTTGAACTTTGTGTAAATGGGATTATAACCTACTTCTGTGGCTTGTTTTTTTGTGTTTTTTTTTTGTTAACAATTATTTATTCCTGATTCTGTAATTTATGAATTTCACTATTGAATGTGTGATATTATATTATAGGTCTATATCATAATTTATCTAGTTTACTGTCAAGATAGGTTTTTGCTGTTCAGAGCAGCATTGTTTCTATGTTAGGATTTATGAAATTTCAACTTTATTAGATAATGCCAAATTGTTTTCTAAAGTAGTTATTCAAGTATATAACTCTACCAGCTGTTTTATTATTTTCCAAACTTTTTTTTTTCCAATTTAAAAACAAATGTATTCAATTGCTAATACAATGGAGTAGATCTAATGTTGTATATCTTTTAGGCTCAGTGCCAGAAATCACATCCAAAGTCAGTTCCAGTTTCTTCAAGGAAGAAAGAAGCCTCTAGGCAGTTCACTGTAGAACCAAGGGAAGTTGTCAACAGATCAGGTTGGTGGCATTCCCATGGGTGTTATTTGCTTAGACATATTTAAAAGGAAATGCTGAAGGTGTTACCTGTATTGGCTTGAGTGACGGGGTCATGGATTAGCCCAGGCAGAATGGTCAGTGTTTTTGTTTTTGTTTTTTTAAACATGAATGATAAACTTTTTTTGATTACTTATTTCTTTATTTTAGTGATAGGAACATTGATTACTATGATCTGGTAAGAGACATTAAGAATTATTACAGGGACTATAGCTTTAAGAATTTTCAAATAGATTTGTCTTTTTTTTTTTTTTTCCTGAACAATTAATATTATCTCACACAGTTTCTGTGGGTCAAAATTGAGAAGCAGCTTAGTTAGATGATTGTAGGTTGAAATCTCTCATTAGGTGGCAGTCAAGATGTTGGCCATGGTTGCAGTCATCAAAAGGCTTGACAGGGGCTATGGGTATGTTTCTAAGATGACTCACTCGTGGGCAGGAAGCCTTAATTCCTTCTCACATGGACCTTTCCATCGGCTTTTGAGCATCCTTTTTTTTTTTTTTTTTTTTTTATTAAAAGGGAGTTATAATTGACATATAACATATTAGCTTCAGGTACCCAACATGATTCAATATTTGTACATACATGGTCAGTGTTCTTTGTCTCTATTCTCCTTTTGTTCATTTTTCTTAATTATTTGTATGTGCTGCAACTTTTTTAAAAGTTTACTTTATTAATGCTTTTCAAATTAGAAGAGTCCTTCTTTTGAGGTAAGCCTCAAAGATTAAAAAAGTGCTACTGATTGTTACTGCCATCATCCTGCTGAGGTAACTTTGGAATGAAAACCTATGTAAATGTGTGTGTGTGTGCTTGCATGTGTGAGTGCATGTGCATGCATGCTTTCAGAAGAGGCTTTACGATTTTCTTTTACACCAGTTTTCTTTTACAGTATAGGCAAGTACCTTTTACCTGATCATTTACTGTTTTATTCTTTTTGCCATTTAGATAGTATTACGTGATCTCATTGTCACTTAGTGTCTATGTCTGTCATCACCACTGAATTTGAGCACTGTTTTTATATATTTACTGGCTATTTGAATTTCCTTTTATCTGAGTTGTCTATTCATATCCTTTGCCTATTAGTTTTTTCTTGTTTATGAGAGGTCTTTGAATTGAGTCTCTCTGTTTATCTGTAATTTGTGTGGCAGATATTTTTCCAAATGGTCCCTCGACAGTTGTATATTTTGTTTATAGTATCTTTAACCATATGATGAGTATGATTTTTGGAGAATGTTTATTTTTGAGAGAGAGAGAGAGCATGTGAGCAGGGAAAGGGACAGAGGATTTGAAGCAGGCTTTGTGCTGTCAGCTCAGAGCCTGATGCAGGGCTCAAACTCATGAACCATGAGATTGTGACCTGAGCTGAAGGCCCACACTTAACTGACTGAGCCACCCAGGTGCCCTGATGAGTACGATTTTTTATTTTAATTGTCAAATGTGTGATTTTTATGGCTTTTCTTGTTGTGGTATATGTAGTATCCTAGCTTTCATCTTAAGTTTTTATTTAAATTCCAATTAGCATACAGTGTAATACTAGTTTCAGGCGTACAATATAGTGATTCAATACTTCCATACAACACCAGGTGCTCATCACAAGTGCACTCCTTTTTTTTTTTTTTAATTTTTTTTTTTATTGTTTTATTTATTTTTAAGACCGAGAGAGACAGAGCATGAGCAGGGGAGGGGCAAACAGAGAGCAAGACACAGAATCGGAAGCAGGCTCCAGGCTCTGAGCTGTCAGCACAGAGCCTGACGCAGGGCTCGAACTCACAGACTGCGAGATCATGACCTGAGCCAAAGTCGGATGCTTAACTGACTGAGCCACCCACGCACCCCGCAAGTGCACTCCTTAACCCCCATCACCTCTTTCACCCATTCCCCCACCCACCACCTCCCTTCTGGAAACCATTGCTTTGTTGTTTATGGTTAAGAGTCTGCTGGGGCGCCTGGGTGTCTCAGTTGGTTACGCCTCCAACTTTGGCTCAGGTCACAATCTCACGATTCTTGAGTTTGGGCCTTGTGTGGGGTTCTGTGCTGACAGTGTGGAGCCTGCTTGGATTCTCTGTCTCCCTGTCTCTCTCTGCCCCTCCTTCACACACACACTGTCTCTAAAATAAATAAATAAACATAAAAAAAAGTCTGTTTCTTGGTTTTTCCTCCCCCACCCCATTTCATTTGTTTCTTAAATTTCACATATGAGTGAAATCATATGGTATTTGTCTTTCTCTGACTGGTTTGTTTCACTTAGCATTATACCATCTAGATCTATACATTACCACATTTTGTTTTATTCATTTATCCATTGATGGACATTTGGGTGGTTTCCACTTCTTGTCTGTTTTGAATAATGCTGCTGTGAATGTAAGTGTACAAATATCTCTTGTAGTATCTGCTTTCAGTTCTTTTGGATACATACCCAACAAAGGAATTATTGAGTCATACAGCAATAATATTTTTAATTTTTTGAGGAGCCACTAAACTTTTCTGTAGTGGCCGTATCATTTTACATTCCTACCAGCAGTGCATAAGGGTTCTGATTTCTCTACATCTTCACCAACACATGTTATTTTCTGTGCGTGTGTGTGTTTTGTACTAATAGCCATACTAATGGTGTGAAGTAGTATCTCATTGTGATTTTGACTTGTTCATCATTGTCACTAGGGAATTTTATTTTTTATTTATTTATTTATTTTTTTAAATTTTTTTTAACGTTTATTTATTTTTGAGACAGAGAAAGACAGAGCATGAACGGGGGAGGGTCAGAGAGAGGGAGACACAGAATCTGAAACAGGCTCCAGGCTCTGAGCTGTCAGCACAGAGCCCGATGCGGGGCTCGAACTCACGGACGGCGAGATCATGACCTGAGCCGAAGTCGGCCACTTAACCGACTGAGCCACCCAGGCGCCCCTCACTAGGGAATTTTAAATTAAAATAATAATTAGATACCACTACATACCTATAAGAATAGCTAAAATCTAAAAAAACTGTTTTTTTTTTTGTAACTCATTTCTTTGAGAGTTTTGGTCTTTTGTTCAGGAGAATTTATAACTAATTGTTAAGACATTTTTATGATGGATGCTTTAAAATTCTTATTAAATAGTTCCAGCATTTGATTCATCTTGTCCATATGTGTCCACTGATGATATTTTTCTTATTCAGGTTATGTTTTCTGGGTTTTGTATAATGAGTCATTTTGATTATATTCTTGACATTTTGGTTATTATTTTAATAGACTCTTGATTGTATTTAAATCATTTCTTATATAGCACACAGTTGCCTTGTTTTGGTTTATTGTGTAGGTTCTTGCCTACTTTTGGGGGTTTTATTTCTAGTGACAATTAAGTGTTAGAGTCCTAAGCAGTGGTGTTTTGGTCTGTTTGATTTTCTGATGCTGCTGAGATTCCAGGTCAGTTCTTGCTGGTGCTGTGTCAAGTGAATGGAAGGTGCTTTCCTTGGTACCCCATGTCCTCATTCACTCACGTCGGGGCTGGGGTCAGAAGCTGTTGGGATTGGATCTCCTTAAATTTGAGACAGGTGGAGGACAGGATGGGGGTGTAGGATTCTTTTATGTTTTTCCTGCCGTAGTTTAGACTGTCCATTGGTGCCCTTGTTGTGAAGCAAGGCCTGGGGTGTACTAACTGTGGTTCAGAATGTCACCTTGGTCTGGGAAGCAGTGGTTGGGAAGGTAAAGGCTTTAGTATTCTGCAGCTCTTTGTGAATCATATAGCCTGCTATTCTTGATTGTTAACTGGAGACTAGGTTGGTCCAGGCACAGGGTTAGTCCAGTACTTTGCTCCTCTGCTACTGCTGTCCTATAGAACTTATGGAGTGGGGCCTGAGTCTTTGCTGCTCTGACACTGCCACTGCAGAATGGAGTAGTTAGTGGCCCAAGTTGTGGAATGGGTGTTGGGGTTCCCCGTTAGGTCTTTGTTGTGTTTCCTTTCTGCAAGTCTATTGGCCAGAGAACCTAGGCTATTTTTTCTCCTATGCCTACTGGTGGTTCTGGATCGCAGGAATCTCTAGAACCCAGTCTGGGGGTACACGGGAGATTAAAAGAAAACCCAAGGGATTCATCATATTGTCTTTGGTGGCTTAAGGCTTGAGGTTCCTAGCAAATACTCCTTTTCCCTTCCAGCTTTCAGAGTTCTCTTATTGTTTCATGGGTAATTACCAGGGAATTTAGAGGGAAAAGCAGGGAAAGCTGAGTATGCTGTCTTGTTCCATAAATCTTCCAAAAGCCCTTTTTTGATTGTATTTAAAATTTTTAATATTTGCTTGTTAAGGATATAAATCAATATGAATACTACCCAGCAGTTCTACTTTTTTTTGACATTTGGAGGCATACGGCTAAGAGAATAGAGTGTGTGTATAAATATATAAAGGTATGTGTATATATGTATGTATATGTATACAAATATTATGTATAAAGAATATATTTTATGTATATCTTTATATATGTACATATAATTTTTTATGTATCTCTATACATATCTGTTATGTCTCTATATGTGTATGTATATGTACAAATATGGTCATTTAGCTGCCCTAGTTTACTGACTTATTTTTTTAAAGTTTATTTATTTATTTTGAGAGAGAGAGAGAGCATGAGCAAGTGGGGGAGGGGCAGAGAGAGAGTGAGAGAGAGAGAATCCCAAGCAGGCTCCACGATGTCTGCCCAGAGGCTGATGCAGGGCTGTATCCCACAAACCGTGAGATCATGACCTGAGCCAAAATCAAGAGTCAGACGTTTAACCAACTGAGCCACCCAGGCATCCCCACTAAATTTACTGACCTAAAGATCAAATGTCATAATTCTCTAAGATTACTTTATTATTTTAGCTGTGTATAGATTTATTCAAATCTTGAGTAAATTGACTTTCCATAGAATTGTGAATTTCTGTTGAGAATTTTTGTCATTTCAGAACTTCAGAGCATGGATTGAATACATCTTCACATTCATTAATTTCATAAATTAGAACTTTTAAAGCACTTGCATATTTTGATCATAGATCTTTGATTATAAACTTAATGAACTGCAAGTCTTTTGAAAACCCATTTCTAACTTGCTGAATTTTAAAAAGCACATTTGGCTCTAATATTATTATTTTTTGATATCTTTATATAATTTTCTTCTAGTTCAGGACCATGAAGTTCATCAGCAAATTTTGGCAACTGATGTTGTTTCTAAAAATACACCTGACTCAAGAAAAATGTCAAGTGAAAAACTAAAAGGTCATCACGGTGGAGTTGATGAAGAATTTTACTTATCTGTTGGTTCACCTTTCGTTCTTTTGGATGCAAAAACATGTGTATCTCAAAGTGCTGTCTCATCTATTGCCCAAAACAGAAAGACCTACACTTCTGAAAAGTCAGAAAATACATTGTCTTCAAGTACAGAGATTTCTCTTAAAACCAGAAAAAGGTGAATTTTTATTTACTTAAGTAATAGTCATCTTGTTTAAAAAATTTTTACCTTTTATATTAAAGAGTAAGTAATTTGGTCTTTTATGTATTTTATAGCAAGTATTGAGGAATATTAACATATTAGGAGAAGAGCATATATTTCAGTTTATATTTAATAATAGGAAAGCTTACAGTATATTTCAGAGAAGTTTGTGGGTAAACTTTTCTGTGGAAAAAAATTATTTTCTTCTAATGATAAATTTTCTATAACTCCTAAGAGTATTTTCTCTATGTTATTTGTAATTACAAGGATAGGTGTGTCTCAGGTCATTTCTAGGGTAACAAAGGATAAGTATTTTGAGGATAAGTTGTGGTAAACCCATGTCTATTTCTTGGGGTTTACATTTTGGCCTTTAAGAAGAAAAGTAGATCATTCAAAGTCCTTTGCTGTTGGGACCTTTGCAGTGAGTGTAACTAATATCTGTCTGGTGTCTTGTGTTATTCTTGGAGCCAAGAAGTTAAGTACATTCTAAGATTTTGCTATTCAAAATGTGGTCTACGGCTCAGTATCTAGAGCAATGCATTATCTGGAAACTTGTTAAAAATGCAGAATTTCAAACCCTCTCTAGTCCTGATGAATAAGAATCTACATTTTAAACTCTTCAGATGATTCAAAATTTTACTGTTTGAGAACTAGTGCTCTAAGCTATCGATTTTCTTGGCCTGTTCTCTTACTTTTTCCCATGGACTAATAAGGCATTTAATTTTCCTGGGCACTTGCCTTGTATATTTTAAGACGTTATAAATCAGCACTTACAGATTTTAAATAAACGTCTAGTAGAAAATTTTGTAAGCGGTCTGTATTCTTAACTGAAAGGTAATTCAGGAAAACTCCTAATTGAACAAATTTTGACAGTCTTCACCTTGCCGTCCTTTTACCTTTTAGGTTAAATTTTGAAGATAAAAATGTTTCGAAGAAAGTAGAAATACCAAATGAATTATCAGAAACAGAGGATAAAGTATCAGAAGAACCGCAAGAGAGGAAATCGTCAAGAACATCTCAGAAAAGAGTACAAGATTCAGAATATGAAGTTCAACCACAAACTAAAAAGAGTTTTTCAGCACTGTTTTTAGAAACTGTAAAAAGAAAAAGTGAATCCAGGTGAGTTATTAAGAAACTGTCCTTTGAGATGTTTGGTTTTATATTCTGTGAACAGTGTCATGGATTCTTAGTGCTATTTAACTAGAAGTTAATCTTAATTGGCACAAATTTTAATTGAAATTGTGCCCAACCTATAAGGAATATGTAGTTTCTTACCAGCAAATGACCTCCAAAACCATCATTTAATAAATACTAAGTTAACTGTGAAAGAAAATAAGTTTATTCAGCTTTCATTTCTTTTGCCCATTAGCTCGCTCTTTTTTCTTTTCTTTTCTTTTCTTTTCTTTTCTTTTCTTTTCTTTTCTTTTCTTTCCTTTTCTTTTCTTTCCTTTTCTTTTCTTTCCTTTTCTCTTTTCTTTTCTTTTCTTTTCTTTTCTTTTCTTTTCTCTTTTCTTTGAGTTTATTTATTTATTAATTTATTTTGAGAGAGAGGGTGGGAATCCTCAACAGGCTCCACTCTGTCAGTGCAGAGCCCAGTGTGGGGCTCCATCCCATGAACTGTGAGATCATGATCTGAGTCTGGATCAACAGTCGGATGTTTAACCAACTGAGCAACCCAGGTGCCCCATATTAGCACTTTCTAGTTTGTATGATATCACAGAATGAAGACAGTATTTAGAAATAGAATTATGTCATGGTGTATTTCACTATTACAGGTTTTAAGTCTTTTTTCCTTTTCTTCTGCTTGTGTTAATAAATGTATAGTCCTAAAATAAATTTTAATCTGTTCTTGCCTATTTAAAAACCTTCAGAGGTTTTTAACTGATTCTTAACTGTGATTCAGTGATTCTTAACTGTGGCTGCACAGTAGAGTTAACTAGAATTAATGGCAGCTAGGGTTGAGAACTACTGGCTTATATAAACTTCAGATTTACTAGCTGGTGTTTACGGCCTTTACTCTCCCTAGTTAACTCTTTTTGCCAGCTTGGTCATGCACATTTGCATTTGTCCCTGTATTGGCCTACCATTTTCCCTGGTCATGTGCCAGTCTCCTTTTCCTCTCCTGGTGACATCTGCTTCTTACTTCATGGATGGCTGTCTTCTTACTGTTACCTTATATGGCAGAAGGTGACAAGGGGGCTCTCTGAGGCTTGCTTCTTTTATGAGGGTATTACTTCCATTCATAAGTGTTCTGTTGTCATAAAGGCCCCACCCCCAAATACCATCCCAGTGGGGATTAGGTTTCAGTTTATGAATTTGGAAGTATACAAATATTCAGTCTGAGCAGGTATCAATGTTGTGCCTAAGCATATCTTCAGTTTGAATGATCTTGATATTATGGAAGTCCCTTGAAGTGGAATAGAGGAGCAGATATAGAGAATTCTTACTGGCTGGTTTGGGAAATCTTAATTTTTAAGTTCTTAGCATTACTTCTGTATATTATGAAAAATGAATAGATATTATGAGTTATATACAATAAAACAAATCAAATCTATAACAGATTGGCTATTTCTTTTTAACGTTTATTTATTTTTGAGACAGAGAGAAAGCATGAACGGGGGAGGGTCAGAGAGAAAGGGAGACCACAGAATCTGAAACAGGCTCCAGGCTTTGAGCTGTCAGCACAGAGCCCGATGCGGGGCTCAAATTCATGGACTGCGAGATCATGACCTGAACCGAAGTCGGATGCTTAACCAACTGAGCCACCCAGACTGGCCTACCCAATTGAGCCACCCAATAGGCCCCCAGATTGCCTATTTCTTTAAATGTTGAAAACTAATATTTCTATTTCTGTTTCATTCATTGTGGTCTTCTATTTATATTGACTTTGTTTTTCATTAGATTTCTAAAATTTTCTAGTTACATAAACTTGCTAAAGCTCTACCTATTAGAAGATAGTATGTTTCTTAGTATATATATTTAGAAGATTTACGTTATTAGATTTATCACAGATTTGAGATTAGAGAAATAGAGAAGGCATTTTCACTTCATAATCTTTTTGTATATCTTATTAATGAAAAGACAGAAAAAACATAGTAATCTAATTCTTCCATTCTAGCTTTGCTTCTTTTATGTGTAAGAATGGTTAAGCATCCTTACTCAAGTGAAAAAGGCAGAAACAGGAATGCATGTGCTAGCTTTGGAGTTTGGATGTTTACCCTAAGTTTTTATTTATGCATGTCTCACTTCAGTACCTGGTTTGCTTGAGGCTGTTGCTTTAAAAAGGAAGGAAATGCAAAAGAGTACCATCAGATTACTATTCCTTTGAATAATTCCTTCATTCTCCAGAAAGCTTTCTCAACTAATTGGAAAAGATGCTGTTTAATCCCAATTGTTTACCTTTCTAGATACATTACATTTATTTCTGTACCATGATTACAATGTTAAATTTGAAAATGTGTGAATTATTCAAACTTGGAGTGAATTTTTACATAATATAATTTAATGTAAAATTTACTAGTGTTTTCTTAGAGTATTAGATTTGAAGGAAATAATCTTGTTTTGGATGTGAAGAAATCTGGGCCCTAAGAGATCTGTATACATCTATACAAACATATGATTAGTATAACATTATATATAATAACAGCATGCATTTGGGACTGTCAGTCAGTGTATCTGAGCTATATTTAACACATTTCTGGGTTTCAACTTTTTGATATATATATATAATGAAACATTAAATTAGTTGATGTCTAGGCTCTCTTGAAGCTCTAAATTTTCTTTGATCTCATTAGTATTATAAATGAGTATAATGGTATTATAGAAATGTAAAAGGAGAGGGATTTTCAAGGGTAAGGGAAAATTGAGATGTGAACTGTTCTTTAAAAGATACATAGATTTTATTCCTACACAGATTATTTTACTTTCTTCCAGAAAGCAAAGGTAAAAACTTTCTTTTTTGAGTTATTATTTATTGTAACATTCTGTTTTAGTCCTGTTGTTAGGCATATAGCAACTGCTCCACCTCATTCATCTCCTTCAAATGATCTAAAGTTGTTAGAGGATGAATTTATAATTGATGAATCAGAAAGAAGTTTTGCCAGTACATCTTGGATTACTATACCCAGAAGGGCGGGGCCTCTGAAACAATGCACAGTAACCCCTGCAGAGAACACTGCACTCCTTCAAAGTAAAAAGTCAAAAGAAAAACATCACAGTGTATCAACTGCAGATTTGACAAGTGACAAACGTTCTGGCAAAGCTCACCCAGTAGGGAGATCTCAGCCTTCTGAACAAAAAGGAGTGAATAAGGGTTGTGCTTTGTCAAATGAAATGGAAAATCATTGTAGATCTACAAACTATGAACTGTATTATGAGAATGCAGAGAAATCATCTGGAAACAGAAGGACTATAAGACAAAAACAGAGAAGAAAATTTAAGGCCAATGTACTTGAAGAACAGGTTGATACAGAACAATCTAAAGATAAAAATACAAATATGTCACATATCACCCAAGATAAGTTACAAAGAAATTCAGACAGAAATATGGAAGAGTGTGAAGATACGATAAATGTTGCCGTTTCCAAAAAACAGGTGCTGCCCGTAGGTAAGTGTTTTATATTAAGTATAACTATGAACATTATTCTACTGCTTTATGTTTTTATACTATTTCTATTTAGCTTTGGAAAGTAGGCAAAGTAAACCTAAATCTGTAGGCTCTTTTCTAGAATGTCTGTTTTACATATAATTCAATTCTGAGTCACTTGAGTTTTGTGTAGCTTCTAAGATGGTGCACATGTAAAGGAAGAAGTGAAGGGGAAAGGCCCGTAAATCAGGTGGTTACCAGAATATGAATAAGACAGCATCATGTATTCTTAGAGGTTTATTAAAATATAAACTGGGGAAAAAAACCCAGGGTAGTATGGGAGTATTTCTTATAGGATAAAACATTATACTCTTTTATATCATTTTAGTATTCATCTATACTCATTTATCTAACATTCACTCAATTGCCAGACACTGCATTAGACACTGAAATTACAAAGATTAGTAAGACAATTATTGCCATTAAAAAAAATCAATCCAGTAGTATCTGTAGACCAACAGGTATGCCTGTACATTCACAGGACAATAATGGAATCACACAGAACAGTTATCTAACTAATAGCTCAATAGGTCTTTTTATCTTGGATCACTATATTATTTATCATCCAAACTGGGACACTTGAGAATGAGAGGAATGTCAGGACAGGAAGCATAAACTGGGATTCTCTCAATCTGAAGTGTGGTTACTCTCGTTACATGGCTACCCATTTTATAGTGATTGAGGTGTAATGATGGCAGTGTCTTCTAGATCTATCTATTTTCTTTGTACCACTTTTTAAGTAATAGAAAAGATCGTCATTCTTATAGAATTTCTTTAGTTAATGGAATGGAAAGCACTTAACAAATGTATTAGACACTTTAGGTGTACATAACATAATTTAATCCTTCTTGACAATCCCATAAATTAGAAAATACTCATGGTTAAAATATGCTGGCTCAGGATCTGTCCCATCGTAGAGCCCATATTTTTTCAACACTATTAAGAAGTTTTGAAGTAAAAATGCTTTTGATGCTCAATTGGAAAAACTATTAACCAGAAAATTCTATTCAACAGAATTTTTTATGTACTTAGAGATTCTAGATGACTATACTGTATTGCTGATACAGAAGGGAGAAAGTATATTAATTTTTTTTTTTTAATGTTTACTTAGAGAGAGCGTGAGCAGGGGAGGGACAGGGAGAGAGGGAGACACAGAATCTGAAGTAGGCTCCAGGCTCTGAGCTGTCAGCATAGAGCCTGATGTGGGGCTTGAACTTACAAATTATGAGATCATGACCTGAGCTGAAGTTGGAAGCTCAACTAACTCCCAGGCACCCCTGGGAGAAAGTATATTAAAGCACAGTATTTAAGCTAGTTGTTGTGAAAAGAAATTCCACTTTAATAATTACCTAATTATTTTAGCTTTCTTTTTGTGTAATCTATATCATAGACTTTATATTACCTGAAATAATAGTTTTGTCCATGTGTACCTTTGTGTACTTGAAAAATTCTGCTTAAAATAAAGGGGAAAAAAAGCTACCTTCTCTATTTTGTGGACCTCTTTTGTAAATGCCTGACATGTCCCAGGTGATTTTTGTTGGAATTATTTTTCCTTCCTTCCTTCTTTCCTTCCCTTCCTTCCTTCCTTCCTTCTTCCTCCCTCCCCCCCCCACCCGCTTCGTCCCTTCCTTTTTTTTTTTTTTTTTTTGTTCTTCCTTTACTTTCTCAGCAGCTGGCTATTTGAAGAAAATATAAAGAATCTCTGACTAAACCGAGATTATATTATAAGAATCTTTTTTTCTTATTAGTCCCTTAAGTAGAATATGAATTCATAAAATTTGAAGGTACAAAATTTTTATTTATCCATAAGTTCTTAGGAAGAAACATTGTATCAAGAAAGTATACTTGAAGGAGACTCTAATTATGAGTGTTAAACATTTATTGAATGCAAAATTCTTCACGCTAATTTTCAGTTATATTAAATTCTTCCTTATCTAGATTGGTTAGTGAATATAATGTCTGATTAATTACCAATTAATTTTCTATCACTGTCATAACAAATTACCCCATACTTAGTGACTTAAAACAACATACATTTATTATAGTTCTTTGGGTTGGAAATCTGAAATTGATCTCACTGGACTAAAATCAATGTGTTGACAAGGTGTCTTTTGTTTCTGATAATTCTAGGAGAGAATCTGTATCCTTATCTTTTCCAGCCTCTTGAAGTTGCTTCTATTCCTTGAATCATAGCTCCCTTCTTTCATCCTCAAAGCCAGCAATACCAGCCTTCTCGCATTTCCAATTTTTTTTGTGTCTTCCATTGTCCCATCTTTCTGACCACTACTTCTAAGAACACATGTAAATAGATTGGGCCAGCCTAGATAATTCAGGATAATCTCCCTGTTTTAAGGTTTATAACCTTAATCATTTCCTCAAAGTCTCTTGCCATGTAAGGTAATATTTTCACAGATTTGTGGGTTGGGTGAGTACATCTTTGGGAGGCCATTATTCTGCCAACCATATCAGTTTTCAAAGACTAATAATATGAAGATAATTTAAGTCCAAAGATATTTTTACTCTGAAGATTTTTTTTTTTTTTTTTAAATTCAAAAGGCACTTGACAGGGGCGCCTGGGTGGCTAAGTTGGTTAAGCGTCAGACTTCGGCTCAGGTCATGATCTCGTGGCTCGTGAGTTCAAGCTCCTCATCAGGCTCTCTGCTGACAGCTCAGAGTCTGGAGCCTGCTTTGGATTCTGTCTCCATCTCTCTCTGCCCCTTCCCTGCTCCTCGAACTCTGTCTCTCTCTCTCAAAAAGAAATAAGCATTAAAAAAAAACAACAACAAAAAGGCACTTGACAGATTTGTAATGCCTAAACTGATGATTTATTTTGAGGCAGTGGACTTTTCCAGTTTTGATGTCTCTCAGGCTTCTTAAACTGAATGTGTTGGAAACTAAATTCTTCCAAACTTCTCCTTCTTTTGTTTTCCTGTCTTCATAAATGGGACCATAATAAATCTAATAGCTCAGAAAGGAAACTCGAATCATCTTTAACTTGTCTTTTCTTTACTTAGCAACCCGTATAAAGTTAATTAAGTCTTTTGACTTCTCCCTAAGTAGCTTTCATATCTGTTACTTCTCTCCATGCCTCTTGCTATTCTTTTTAGCCAAGTTAGAGTCATTTATTTCTTAGATTATTGTAGCAGTTTATGCACAAACCCTCTGGCTTCTTAATACTCTCCAGATTCATCTCCTGGGTTGCTTTATAATGAATTTCTTTCAGTTCTGTGAACAAACTTCTGTCTCAACTGTGGGCCCTTTAGAAAAATTTTCCTAATTTTTCCAAGCTTTCCAAGTTTTGTGTTCAGTTAAAATACCACTTATTACTTGCCACCCTGGTATGTTCCTGTGTATGCTCCATTAGCGTCCTTTGTATTTTATCACACATGTAATTAGTTGCTGGATTTCCATCTTTCCTTCTGGCATTTAGACTGAAAGCTCCATGAGAACAGGAACTGTATCTGTCCTATTCCTAAAATATCCCTCAGATCTTAGCCTTAGCAGTTATCTCTATGGGTCATTGGCATACATTTTTAATCAATGACAGAAATATTACTCTATTTTGGATGAATAATTTTGCTGTTCATTAAAACGTGTCCCACCTTCAGAACGATACTTCTTTATGTGTAAATATGCAAAATTTTCTACAGTAGTGGAAATTTATCGCTTGTGAGTCACCTCTTTTTCTGGCCATTGCCCTACTTAGGACATATATTTCCTCAGTTCTAAGTCAACTATCTTCACTTTACTGTCTGTTCACATATCAATTATATCTTCTTTATGTATTCTTGTTTATTAGTTTTCTAAATTGTTTGTCATTCAGTTTCTAATCTTCCCTGAATTGAAATTAGTTTCTGAAATAATCGGTTTGTTTTTGACTTTGTATGATATTCTTTTTCTGTATCACTGTCTGAATGAGTCTTCGGTGATAGCATTTTCCTCCTCAGATTCTTTTCCCTTTTTCCATTGTTCACACTGATTTTTTTTTTAAGTCGATTCATGAACATGGGCAGTTATCTCTGAAATCATGAGCACCTCTCATTTATTAGAACAGTTCCTGAGAATACTTTTGATAAATATAAGGGAAAGTGAAAAAGGGAAACATAGAAGAAAAGGAGTTAGAGAATGAAAAATGAGGGTGGACACATAGTAGGCCTGAAAGTGATGCTCACTGCTGAGGATTCTTGCCATTTTACAGCTAATTCCTTAAACCACTTATTAGTGGTAACTATGTTTGTTTTTGTTTTTGTTTTGTTTTGAAAGCTTAGGAATGCAAATCTGGAAGGGGGGGAGGGTGGAAATCTTAAGCAGGTTCCTCCCCCAGCCTGGAACTTGACCTGGGCTGAAATCAAGAGTACTGACTGAGTCACCCAGTGTCCCTAGTGGCAACCATGTTGAAAGTTCTCTATTTTTGCTTTAGTGTTTTGTAAAACTGACCCTTTTATTATTTTCTATATCCACTCCCCAAAATACCTCCTTTATTGTCGAGTTTTTACTGTCTGTGGTGACCCTTCCAGTATCTCCCATTCTCATTACTTGGCAAGTATTGGTTGATTCTAATATTAAACACAGTATTGGTAAGGTATATTCTTTCCTTTTCATCAACTTTTTTGTGCCTGGTTCACATTATTAAGGCTACTATTTTTCTTTTACTCCTTTTATAAGCATAAATCATTCTCTTTATCTCAAATTCAGAACATTGCCAAATCCTGTAACTTATTCTCAAACTGGAATTGGAGAGTGATAACCATTGTAAGGAATCTTGACATAATTTGGCTCGTTTTCTCTTCTCTCCACTCAATCCAGTTTAACTGGGAGAATGACTAAAACAGGTAGAATAGTGCTTTTCAAACTTACATATGCATTTGAATTCCCTGAGGATTTTGTTAGCGTACTGATTCATAAGCTGATTTAATAGGTGCGAGGTGGGACCCAAGGTTCTGTATTTCTAAAGTCTCTCCCAGGTGATGCTGATACAACTGATCTATGAACCATACTTGGTGTATCAAAAACTTAGATTGTATCTAGAGTAGTTAATGCTGGGTAGCACTTTTGCCAGTTTCATTGCCTACTGTAACATTGGCTTCATCCTGAATTCATATTTCAAGTATATGTTAGTCATCAAGCAGTGTGAAAAGTTTCATTTAACTGACAGATCTTATTGAGAACATTTGACTTAAAAAAAAAAAAAAAAGGAGGTGAAAAGAAGCTCACTGGATAAATTTAAGATATTCCTATAATTGAGGTGTTTTGTTTTGTTTTGTTTTGTTTTGTTTTTTTACCTATTGTGATTTTCTGAAAACTCTTTGGTTCAATAGATTGTAAATTGTTTTAATGGTTTCCTTTAATTTAGGAAGCAAGAAAAATAGCACCAGTGTTCCTTATGCAGAGAATCAGAAAAAAGCTAAAGAATATAAAAAGAAGCAATTTTCCAGTGGGTCCAAGAAGAACAAACTCGTACCTGATGAGGTGACTTCAACTATTACAAGAAGTCGTAGAATTTCGAGGCGTCCATCTAATTGGTGGGTGGTAAAGTCAGAGCAGAGTAAGTATTTTATTTAAATTATGTTCATTGAGAGCTCCACAAAGTCATTCTATGAGAGACTTTGTTTTATACAACCATTTTCCACAGAAAAATCTTATGAGAACAAAGTTAAATTGGATCGTTAATAGAAATATTAAATCAGTTAAGTATGCAAATCTTCATTTGGACTCTATTCTATACTGTATTCTAGATATAGGGATATATCTAGAAAACAGACCCCTGTTTCATGGGACTTACATTCTAGTGGAGGAAGACCAGCAATATAGATGTATAATTCATGCAGTGATAGGTAATAAAGAAAAATTAAGCAGATAAAGGATAGAAATGGGAAGTAGTTGACAGAAGTAGGGGTGGATGAAAAGATAGAACAGAAGCAGTAAGAGTCCATTTTGATCTTTCAGAGCACATATCACAAATATGAAGAGGGGAGCCATACATATAACTTGGTGTGGAACATTTCAGACCAAGGGAACAGTATTTGTAAAGGTTCTGATGGAGCTTACTTGACATCTTTGAAGAATTCAAGAAGGCCAGTATGGCTAAAAAAGAGTAAGCCAGGAGAGGTGAAGTCAGAGAGGCAGGCTGTGATAGAGAGTTTAGAAAAAGTGTATTGGGAAACTCCTGGAAGATTTTAAGCAATAAATTAAAATTTAAGTGACTTGATTGAGTCATCCTTTTTTTTTTTTTTTTTTTTTTTTTGTAATTTTTAAGTTCATTTATTTTTTTGAGAGAGTGAGAGAACGAGCAGGGGAGGGGCAGAGAGAGAGAGAGGGAGAGAGAGATTCCGAAGCAGGCTCTGCACTGACCATGCACCTTGCTGCTCAGACTCACGAACTGTGAGATCATGACCTGAGCTGAAATCAAGAGTCAGATGCTTAACTGACTGAGCCACCCAGGTCCCCTGATTGAGTCATCTTGTAAAAGAATTACCCTTACTTCTGTAGAGAGGAAGCTAGGGCTCGGCAAAAATGGAAACATGAACACTAGTTAAGATATTGTTGGACAGAAGAGATGAAAAGTGGTTGGATTCATTATTAATGGAGTAGAGTAAGAGAGAACCAGGAGTCTAGCATGACTCAGTTTTGTTTTTTTTTTTTGCCTGAACAAATAGAATAATGGAACTCTACTGTTTAGTGAGATGAGGAAAACATGAGAGAAGCAGATTTGCGAAGGATATCAAGATTTGAGGTTGTGATAGATACATCGTAGAGATAGCCTGGTTAATGAGTTTAAAGTTAGGGGGAAGGATCTGGGAGGACATAAATAATTGGGGACTTATCAATATATAGGTGAATTTAAAACTTTAGGACTGCTTGAAATCTCCTAATGATAGACTGAACCTGGCAAAGAAAAATAAGCCAAGGATTAAGTTGGGAGACACCAGTGTTAGGAGTTGGGAAGGAGTGGGAAGATCCATCAAAAGAAACTAAACATGCGCAGTTAGTAAGATTAAAGGAAAATGAAGAGAACTTAGGGTTATGGAAGCAAAGTGATGAAAGCATTTTAATTAAGGATTGAGTGATGAACTTTCTAAAATACTGCTAATGGTCTGAAGTAGTTGAGGTTTAAGAATTGACAGTATAATTTTGGGCCACATGGAGGCTGTTGGTCACTTTGATAAAAATGGTTTCTGTGGAATGATTGGATCAAAAGCCTGATTGGAGTGGTTTCAAGAGAGAGTTGGAAGGGAAGAAGGAGAGACAGTAAGATAAAGGAGCATAGCAGATATGGGGTTAAGAGAAGGTTTTTTGTTTTTTTGTTTTTTTAATTATAAGATATTACACATGTTTATCTGCTTATTTAAAATAACCCCATAGAATGTAGAAAAGGAGAACCCTCTTCACTGTTGATGGGAATGCAAACCAGTGCGGCCACTGTGGAAAATAGCATGGAGGTTTCTCAAAAAGTTAAAAATAGATATAATATAGCAATTGCACTACTAGGTATTCACCCAAAGAATATAGAAATACTAACTCAAAGGGTACATGCACCCCAGTGTTTATAGCAACATTATCTACAATAGCCAAATTATGGAAACGGCCCAAGTGTCCATCAACTGATGAATGGTTAAAGAAGATTCACACACACACACACACACACACACACACACACACACACACACAAGCAATATTACAGAGCCATAAAAAAATGAAATCCTGCCATTTGCAACGACATGGATGGAGCTAGAGAGTATTACGCTAAGCAAAATAAGTCAGTCAGAGAAAGATAAATACCGTATGATTTCACTTATATGTGAAATTTAAGAAACAAAACAAATGAACAAAGGGAAAGAGGGGGGTGCAAACCAAGAAACAGACTCTTAATTATAGGAAACAAACTGATGGTTACCAGAAGGGAGGTGAGTGGGGGGATGGGTGAAATAGATGATGGGAATTAAGGAGTGCACCTGTCCTGATGAACAGTATGGAAGTGTTGTATACCTGAAATGTTAACTAACTGGAATATAAATAAAAACTTTAAAATGACTCCTGAATACAAAAAATAAAAAAATTAAAAAAAATAAAATGACCTCATAGAAAGGTAGAGAATAAATCTAGATCACAGTCCTTGAGTAGGCAAGGACAGGACTGTGATCTAGTATACAGATGGAAGTAGTTTGGTAGAATTGAGGGTGGAAAGATAAAGATCTACTTTTCTATTGTTTTTCCTCCATGAAAATAGTAAGCAAGAACATCAGGTGAAAGTGAAGTGAGAGAAGTGATAGTTAACATCAGAAGGATACAAAGGAAAATCAGAAAAAAAGTACATGGGCAAAGTCTGAAGCAGCCCTCTCCCAATGGATTCTTACCAGAGGCACATAGTTCCTCCAGCAATGAATATTTGCGACAGATGTATAAAATGTTGTCTACTAGGGAAGCTCATTAGGGATTAATGCTCAAGATCTTTACTGGAGGTAGTCACCTAGGCACTCTGCCTAGCAAGTACTAAAATTCGACTCCCTGAAGGAAAGCAAGTATTTGACATAAACTGTATTTTTTGCACAAGCAGTTTAGGCACACTAAACTACATTTGTCAGTTAGGAAATGATGGGAACCCTCCCAAAATTGAAGTTCCCACATGCTAGGCTAGGCAAGAGCTAACTTTGCAAGCAGGTCTTTCTAAGGATAACATTCTTAGGTCTGCAGTGCTATCTCTTTTCTGTACAGGGTGAAACATTTATTGTTTTGGAAACATTTTTGATTTTTTGTAAGGGAGGTGATCATGAAAAGATGGTAGATGATAAGGTAACATTTAATGGATACTGTTGACTCTGGTATTGAGATCAACAAGTGAGAGACTAGACAAATGTGGCACTCCATCTGGGGCCTTGTTGCTATGAATTTTTGAGTCATCGGGATCCTTGATTATAGCAGAAAGAAATATTCTGTTGCAGCCTTCCTTGGATTTTGGATTTAGATCTCAGTTTAAATGATTATTTCTCTACTTTGGCTAAGTTATTTTGTTCAGTTTCTTACTCTGTAACATGATTACAAACACATCTACCTCATTATAAGGATTTAGTGACATGTAGTTAGTATATAAAATGTTATCTCCTCCTGATACTACTTTGAGGAACTCACCTTTCTGCCCCAAGTGCCTGAAACTGTACTATGGCAGATGAGTGTGTAAATACATGAGAAAATGAAAATCTTACAAAGCTTGTATAAGTGTTTTAGAACTCTGAAACTTATCAAAAAAGACTTGTGTAGCAGCTTTGAAACAGGTGTTGAATTTCTGATTGAGTAGGGAGCCACAAAAAAGAGGAATACTTAGGGGCGTCTGGGTGGCTCAGTCAGTTAACCGGCCGACTTCGGCTCAGGTCATGATCTCACAGTCCGTGGGTTCGAGCCCCGCGTCGGGCTCTGTGCTGACAGCTCGGAGACTGGAGCCTGCTTCAAATTCTGTGCCTCCCTCTCTCTCTGACCCTCCCTCATTCATGCTCTGTTTCTCTCTGTCTCAAAAATAAATAAACATTAAAAAAAAATTAAAAAAAAAAAAGAGGAATACTTGTAGATCTCATAGTTCAAACAGTCCTTCATCTGGTAGGAAAAGAAAGTCTGAAGCTCAATAAAGCAATATGACTTGCACCTAAGGTCATAGACCTGTGTGCTAGAACTGGAAAAAAATAGAACCCAGGTTTCCTGACTCTTGATCCATTGCTTATTTCCCTATCAAGCAACCAAGCTGCCGATAGTGGATGTGTGGCCGTACTGCTTTTTCGTGTATGTTGAGACAAATTTATTGAGTGCCCACTGTGAGGCAGGAATGGTGTAAGGTAGAACCAGTACTAGAGTGAGTCAAGTGAGTAATATACAATGAGAAATTCGAGGAGGCGTTTGGTCTCTAGATTGTGTGTGTACTTGCATGACTCTGAGAGTGAGAACCTTCTTCAATTTTTTAATTTCATGATGAGAAAAAAAAACTTTATGATAACTTTTAAGATCTACTTGTTGGTATTTATTTTGCAGTGTATACATATATAAAACTATCACATTGCGCACCCTGAACTTATACAATGTTAATGTCAATTATATCTCAGTAGGACTGGGGAAAAAAATTGCTTCACCACTGTCCTGACCCTGATGTTAGGCATTGGAAATGTAGAGATAGGTAAAAGAGCAAACTTGGTCTCAAGGAATTGCCAGTCTGCTGGAAGAGAAAGATAAGTAAATAAATAGATGGATGATAAATGTTATCAGAGGGTTGAGAGAGAGAGCTACCTAATTTAAGCATGGGAATTTGGGACAGCTTCCTGAAGAATGAATTAGGAATTAGTTAAGTAACTGGGTGGGGTGAGGAGGATGGATGGAATGTTTCAAGCAGAGTAGCATGTGCAGAGATCTGGAGCTGAGAGTGTGACCTTTTAAAGATTATTTTAGCAGAGTTATATGGAAGACTTGTTAAAATACAGAGTATTGGGCCCTACTCTGAGTTTCTGATTTAGTGGGTCTGAAGTGAGGCCTGAGAATTTGCATTTCAAACAGACTCTTAAGTGATGCTGATCCTGCTGGTCTGGGACCAACCCTTTAAGAACCAGTGCTTTGGAGAAATGCAAATAGTTCAGTATTGCTGGCTGCTTTTTTTTTTTTTTTTTTTTTTTTGTCAGTTTGTTTATTTGGAGGATAGAATTTTGATTAATGAAATAAGTACTCTACATGTAGAAATAAATTATTGAAAATATTTGGACGTAATCCTTAAGTTACAGATTATCACTAAAAGACTTTAGCAAGGTTGTAATGACCCAGCTTGTGTTTTCCTAAGATGATTCTTGAAACAGTGTGAAGAATGGATTGAAGAACGGCAAGGCTAGAGAAAGGGAAACTAATTAAGAGGCTCCTTTGATAATCCAGATAAGATGCCAGTCCCTGCTAATGACAGGCAGGAGAGCTTGAGAGAAGTGGATTTGAGTGGTATTAAGAATGTAGAAATGACAGGATAAGGGGACTGATTGCAGATAGAGACAGGAGTCTTGGCTGACTGAAATTTCTGATGTAGGTATTTGAGCAAATAGTTGTGCTTTTTGTTAAGAAAGGAACTAAAACCAGAGGGGCAGATTTAAAGGAGAGTGATAGGTGAATATTATGATACCAGCATCTACGTAGTAATTACAGTTAAGAGTACAAGGGCGCCTCAAAGTAGGTACATAAGAGTGAGAAGCTGAAGCTGGAACCGTGGGAAATACCAGGATCTTAAGGATGGCCACAAGAGTAGTGGGCAGAGACAGGGTGGTTTTGGAAGCTTGTGATAAATTTGGTACCTATGTCTAAAAATTGAAAAGCTGCATAGTTTATGAATTTAATTTGAAAATAAATATAGCCTACGAGATTGGTGTATGTGTGTATGTGTTTACATGAAAATATATATAATGTTGGTATTTCAGTGAACCAGATAATTTGGATAAACATTATGCTAACTTTAGGTTATCATTGAATCCTTCAGGTCTTGTTTATAGCAATTCTTCAAGAAGAAATGAATTGTCAGTGTGTCACAACAGTAGACAAACACCTGTTGAAAAACCAAACCAGTCATCTAAGAATATTGGGGACAAAACTATTCCATTTAAAGGGCAGAAGAGAACTACTTCAGTCAGCTCAAGAACACAGGAGTTTTTAACTGCTAAAGATTCTAGAAGAATTATTGACCATGATAAAATTTCTGGTTCTTCCCAGAATGAGTCATTGAAAAGTGATGAGGAAGACCTGGTTAAGAAGAAAAATCATGATCATTCTGGGTATGTCTATTATGTATACAATATAGTTATTTTTGCTGTTTAGCATTTAATAGTTTGTGTCATTTAATCATTTGTGGAGAAACAGTATTAGCATAAAGGGCTCTGCAGTCTGACAGACATGGTTGTAAATTCATGCTCAGCCATTAGCTGGTGATGCCCTAGGGCAACATAGTACTCTTGAATTTTTTTCCTCATTTTAAAATGGGGAATAATATATATAGTACATAGGATGTGACTAATATATATAATAAGAGTAAGTATTATTGTCATTGAAGAGTTGCTTCTTTTTTGGAGCACCCGGGTGGCTCAGTCGGTTGAGCGACTGACTCTTCATTTCGGCTTGGGTCATGATCCCAGGGTTGTGGGATGGAGCTCGGAACCAGGCTCAGCACTGGGTGTGGAACCTGCTTAAGATTCTTTTTTTCTCCGTCAGCTCCTCCTCCATAAACTCTCGTAAATAAAAAAAAAAAAAAATTTTAATTAAAAAAGTTGATTCCTTTTTAAAAAAAATACAGTGGTAAAAACATAAATTTTACCATTTTGGTCATTTTTTTAAATTTTTTTATCTTTTAATTTTTATCTTTTAATCTTATTATTAACGTATAGTTTGATTTGCTTCCTTCTGAGTGAAGTTAATGTGATTTCAATAATTAGGAATATATCTTAATACTTCTCCCCCTAAGGTGATAATAGTTAAGGTACTTTTGAGTGCTTATTATGTGTCAACTATTTGCTAGGAGCTTTTCAATGAATTTTCATCAGTCCCTGACAACCTAGTGAGTTAGGTATTGTTCTTGCATATTTTTACTTCTTAACATAGCATTTATTCTTTCATTTACTCAACAAATAATGCATATTACATGTGAGAAACTGCAGGGTGCTAGGGGTGTACAGAAATAAATCATTAGAGTGCCTTAAAAATAGCAGTGTATGTAACCAGTAAGGAAATCAAATTAGTAATCAAAAATCTCCCAAAAAACAAGAGTCCAGGGCCAGATGGCTGTACAGGGGAATTCTACCATACATTTAAGGAAGAGTTAACACCTATTCTCTTGAAGCTGTTCATAATGGGGTATATCTCTGGATTTCGTTGCATTTTCCTAATTATTAGTGAAATTAAATAGTTAAATGTCTTTTCATTTGTTTCATGCTCATTTTTATTTTTTCTTAGAAAAAAACTTTAATTTATCTATTTTGAGAGAGATAGTACAAGTGAGGGGTGAGGGGCAGTGAGAGAGAGAAAGAGAGAGAATCCCAAGCAGGCTTCATGGCTGCTGACGCAGAGCCCTGCATGGAGCTCGAACTCACGAAACTGTGAGATCATGACCTGAGCCGAAACCAAGAGTTGGATGCTTAACCATCTGAGCCACCCAGGCCCCCCTTGCTCATGTTTAAATAGATTGTCTCTTTGTAAATTGCTTGGCCAATTTTATATTTTTTTAGAATTGATTTTTAGGAACTCTTTATCTATTTTGGCTTTTAATCCTTAATGGGTCACATGTATTCGTGTCTTTCATACAGAAGACATAATTTTAATGTATGATTAACCCTAGAGCATCATGGGAGTTAGGGGCACTGACCCCTGCACAGCCAGAAATTTGCTTGTAACTTTTGACTTCTCCAAAGCTTAACTACTAATAACTTATTGTTGACTGGAAGCGTTACTAGTAGCATAAACAGTTGATTAACACATATTTTGTTTTTTACATATATTGCATGCTATATTCTTAACAATAGAATAAATTAGAGAAAAGAAATTGTTATTAAGAAAGAAAAAACATTTACAAGATTGTATTTATTGAAAAAAAATTGCTTATATGTGGACTTGTGCACTTTAAACCTGTGTTATTCAAGGGGTCAGCTGTAGTAGAATTTATTAGCCTTTCAGTGTTGTGAACATTTGCTTTTTTTGTAGACTCCAAGGTTATAAGGATCTGTTTTTCTATATTTTTTTCCTAAAAACTAACTTGTTTTTTTATATTTACTTCTTTAACCCATCTGTAATTTATTTTTGTGTTTGATGTGGAATAGGAAATTTAAATTCTTTTTTTCTCTGTGTAGGTGTTGAATGGTACATTTCCCCCACTGATTTGTAATGGCCTCTCTTTTATCAGATTTGCATATTTATATCATCTTGTTTCTTGTATCATTTATTTGCATAAGATTCCTGAGAGGTGGGTAGGACACTCGTTAGCTCCATTTTTACATATGAGGAAGGTCTACATAGATTAAATAGCGTGTCATTAGAGAACTAGGTCTTCTGACTAGTAGTCCAATTGTTTTTACTTGAATGTATTAATAATAAAAATAAATCAAAGTTTTACTAAACAAAGAAGTTGAGCCTTACCTATAGGTTGAGAGAAATAGGTTAAGATAAAAAATTTGTTTACATTGAGTTTTTAAATTTCAGCTAGTATTCTTATAACAAACCTTATCTTTTATGTACAATGAGAATGTATGGTACTCCCCACACCATACAGTTCACTCATGAAATGTGTATAATTCAATGTTTTTTTAGTATATTAACAGATAGGTGCAAACCATCAACACAGTCAATTTTAGAGTATTTTCAGCACTTCACAAAGCCAGTACTCATTAGTTATCATTTCCCTGGTCCCCTCTGCCACTACCCTAAGAAACCACTAATCTACTTTTTATCTGTATAGATTTCTCTACAGTTTGGATTTTCATCTGAATGAAATCATATAGTATGAGTTTTTTGTACTGGCTTCTTTTGGAAATTTTCAAGTTTCATTCATGTTGTAGTGTATATCAGTACTTCCTTACTTTTTATGACCAAAAAATGTTTTGTTTTATGGTTATACCATGTTTTGTTTATCTTTTCATTCACTGATCGACATTTGGGTTGTTTCCACCTTTTGGCTCTTATGAATAATGCCGGTATAAACATTTGTGTACAGGTTTCTATGTGAACATGTGTTTTCATTTCTCTTGGATATATACCCAGGAGTGGAGTTGCTCTGACATATGGTAACTATATTAAAATTGTTTGAGGAACTGTAAGATTGTTTTCCAAAGCATCTGTACCATTTTACATTCCTGCCAGCAGTGTATGAGGGTTCCAGTCTCTCTGCATCCTTGTCAACATTTGTTATTATCTGACTTTGATGCTAGCCATCCAAGTTGGTATGAAAGTAGTATCTCTTTGTGATTTTCATTTGCACTTCCCAGATGACTAATGATGTTGAGCATCTCTTCTTTTGTTTATTGGCCATTTGCATATCTTTAGAGAAAAATCTATTCAGTCTAATTTTTTGGGTTTTTTTATTGTGTTGTAAGAGGTCTTTATATTTTGGATACAAGTCCCTTGTCAGATACGTGGTTTGCAGATATTTTCTCCATTCTGTGGGTTTTCTTCTTGCTTCTTAATGGTGTCCTTTGAAGCACTAAAGTTTTTAACTTTCATAAAGTCCAGTCTGTCTATTTTATCCTTTTGTTGCTTATACTTGGTGTCATATCTAAGAATCCAAGTTCATGAAGATTTGTCATTATCTTTTCTTCTAAGAGTTTTTCTTACATTTAGGTTTTTGATCCATTTTGAGTTAACTTTTGTGTATTCTGTGAAGGATTCAACTTTATTCTTTTGCATGTGACTATCCAGTTTTCCATAATTGTTTGTCAAAACGACTACTTATTCCCCCATTGAATGGTCTTGGCATCATTTTTGAAAATCAGTTGACCATAAATATATGAGTTTCTTTCTTAATTCTCAGCTTTTTTCTCTTAATCTATATATTAATTCTTGATCCAGTACTACACTGTCTTGATTGTTACCATTGCTATGAAAAGATTTGAGATCAAGAGGTATAAGTCCTCATTATTCTTCTTTTCAGATTGTTTTGGCTATTCTGGGTTCCTTGCAATTCCATATAAATTTTAGAATCAGCATGTCAATTTCTACAAAGATATCACTTGAGAATCTGATAGAGAATGCATTGAATCTGTATATCCGTTTGGGAGATATTGCCATTTTAACACCAAATCTATTGATCCATGAACATGGGATGCTTTTCCATTCATTGAGGTCTTTAACTTATTTCAACAGTGTTTTCAGAGCATAAGTTTTACACTTTTGTTAAATTCATTTCTAAGTATTTTATTATTTTAATGCTATTGTGAATGGAATTGCTTTTTTTTTTGATAGATAAATCAACTTTTATTTAACTACAGACATTATTCAAATTCTCTATACTCGTTTCCTTCAAAATAATTAAGAATATAATTTATCATAAATGGGAAAATGACACAAAACAAACTTCCCCAAGACTTTGCAATAATAGCACCAACAATACAAATTACTATATTTCTTTGGGCAACATTATTTTTTTTCCTTCTCTCTCCTTTTTTTTTTTAATTTAATTTTTTTTTAATTTTTTTAGTTTACATCCAAATTAGCATATAGTGCAACAATGATTTCAGGAGTAGATTCCTTAATGCCCCTTACCCATTTAGCCCATCCCCCTCCCCACAACCCCTCCACTAATCCTCTGTTTGTTCTTCATATTTAAGACTCTCTTATGTTTTATCCCCTTCCCTGTTTTTATATTATTTTTGTTTCCCTTCCCTTATGTTCATCTGTTTTGTCTCTTAAAGCCCTCATATGAGTGAAGTCATATGAAGTCTTTCTCTAATTTCGCTTAGCATGATACCCTCTAGTTCCATCCACGTAGTTGCAAATGGCAAGATTTCATTCTTTTTATTGCCAAGTAATACTCTATTGTATATATATACCACATCTTTTTTATCCAGTCACCCATCGATGGACATTTAGGCTCTTTTCATACTTTGACTATTGTTGATAGTGCTGCTATAAACATGGGGGTGCATGTGTCCCTTCAAAACAAGGGATACCTGTATCCCTTGGATAAATACCTAATAGTGCAATTGCTGGGTCGTAGGGTAGATCTATTTTTAATTTTTTGAGGAGCCTCCACACTGTTTTCCAGAGTGGCTGCACCAGCTTGCATTGCCACCAACAATGCAAAAGAGATCCTCTTTCTCCGCATCCTCGCCAACATCTGTTGTTGCCTGAGTTGTTAATGTTAGCCACTCTGACAGGTGAGGGGTGGTATTGCATTGTGGTTTTGATTTGTATTTCCCTGACGATGAGTGATGTTGAGCGTTTTTTCATGTGTCGGTTGGCCATCTGGATGTCTTCTTTGGAGAAGTGTCTATTCATGTCTTTTGCCCATTTCTTCACTGGATTCTTTGTTTTTTTGGGTATTGAGTTTGAGAAGTTCTTTGTAGATTTTGGATATTAACCCTTTATCTGATATGTCATTGGCAAATATCTTCTCCCATTCTGTCGGTTGCCTTTTAGTTTTGCTGATTGTTTCCTTCACTGTACAGAAGCTTTTTATTTTGATGAGGTCCCAGTAGTTCATTTTTGCTTTTGTTTCCCTTGCCTCTGGAGACATGTTGAGTAAGAAGTTGCTGCAGCCAAGATCAAAGAGGTTTTTGCCTGCTTTCTCCTCAAGGATTTTGATGGATTCTTGTCTTACATTGAGGTCTTTCATCCACTTTGAGTTTATTTTTGTGTATGGTGTAAGAAAGTGGTCCAGGTTCATCCTGCATGTCGCTGTCCAGTTTTCTCAGCACCACTTGCTGAAGAGACTGTCTTTATTCCATTGGATATTCTTTCCTGCTTTGTCAAAGATTAATTGGCCAAAGGTTTGTGGGTCCATTTCTGGGTTCTGTATTCTGTTCCATTGATCTGAGTGTCTGTTCTTGTGCCAGTACCATACTGTCTTGATGATTACAGCTTTATAGTATAGCTTGAAGTCTGGGATTGTGATGCCTCCTGCTTTGGTTTTCTTTTTCAAGATTGCTTTGGCTATTCGGGGTCTTCTCTGGTTCCATACAAATTTTAGGATTTTTTATTCTAGCTCTGTGAAGAATGGTGGTGTCATTTTGACAGGGATTGCATTGAATGTGTAGATTGCTTTGGGTAGTATCGACATTTTAACAATATTTGTTCTTCCTATCCAGGAGCATGGAATCTTTTTCCATTTCTTTGTGTCTTCTTCAGTTTCTTTCATCAGCTTTCTATAGTTTTCAGTGTATAGATTTTTCACCTCTTTGGTTAGATTTAGTCCTAGGTATTTTATGGTTTTTGGTGCAATTCTAAAAGGGATTGATTCCTCAATTTCTCTTTCTGTTGCTTCATTGTTGGTGTGTAGGAATGCAACCAAGCTCTGTGCATTGGTTTTATATACTGCACTTTGCTGAATTCATAGATCAGTTCTAGCACGTTTTTGGTGGCATCTTTAGGGTTTTCCATATAGAGTATCATGTCATCTGCGAAGAGTGAAAGTGTGACCTCCTGGCCGATTTGGATGCCTTTTATTTCTTTGTGTTGTCTGATTGCAGAGGCTAAGACTTCCAATACTATGTTGAATAACAGTGGTGAGAGTGGACATCCCTGTCTTGTTCCTGACCTTAGAGAGAAAGCTCTCAGCTTTTCCCCATTGAGGATGATATTAGTGTTGGGTTGTTCATATATGGCTTTTATGATCTCGAGGTATGATCCTTCTATCCCTAGTTTCTTGAGGGTTTTTATCAAGAAAGAATGCTGTATTTTGTCAGATGCCTTCTCTGCATCTATTGAGAGGATCATGTGTTGTCCTTTCTTTTATTGATGTGATGAATCACGTTGTTTTGGGGATATGGAACAAGCCCTGCATCCCAGGTATAAATCCCACTTGGTCGTGGTGAATAACCTTTTTAATGTATTTCTGGATCCTGTTGGCTAATATCTTGTTGAGAATTTTTGCATCCATGTACATCAGGGAAATTGGTCTATAGTTTTCCTTTTTAGTGGGGTCTCTGTCTGGTTTTGGACTCAAGGTAATGCTGGCTTCATAGAAAGAGTTTGGAAGTTTTCCTTCCGTTTCTGTGTTTTAGGTCGGCTTCAAGAGAATAGGTATTAACTCTTCCTTAAATGTTTGGTAGAATTCCCCTGGAAAGCCATCTGTCCCTGGACTCTTGTTTTTGGGAAGGTTTTGATTACTAATTCGATTTCTTTGCTGGTTATAGGTCTGTTCAAATTTTCTGTTACTTCTTGTTTCAGTTTTGGTAGTGTATATGTTTCTAGGAATTTGTCCATTTCTTCCAGATTGCCCATTTTATTGGCATATAATTGCTCATAATATACTCTTACTATTGTTTTTATTTCTGCTGTATTAGTTGTGAACTCTCTTCTTTCATTCTTGATTTTATTTATTTGGGTCCTTTCCTTTTTCTTTTTGATCAAACTGGCTAGTGGTTTATCAATTTTTTTAATTCTTTCAAAGAACCAGCTTCTGGTTTCATTGATCTATTCTGTTTTTTTGGTTTCGATAGCATTAATTTCTGCTCTAATCTTTATTATTTCCTGCCTTCTGCTGGTTTTGGGTTTTATTTGCTGTTCTTTTTCCAGCTCTTTAAGGTGTAAGGTTAGGTTGTGTATCTAAGATCTTTCTCTCTTCTGTAGGAAGGCCTGGATTGCTATATACTTCCCTCTTATGACCGCCTGTGCTGCGTCCCAGAGGTTTTGGGGTGTGGTGTTATCGTTTTCATTGGCTTCCATATGCTTTTTAATTTCCTCTTTAACTTCTTGGTTGGTCCATTCATTCTTTAGTAGGATGTTCTTTAGTCTCCAAGTATTTGTTACCTTTCCAAATTTTTTCTTGTGGTTGATTTTGAGTTTCATAGCGTTGTGGTCTGAAAATATGCACGGTATGATCTCGATCTTTTTGTACTTTCTGAGGGCTGATTTGTGTCCCAGTATGTGGTCTATTCTGGAGAACATTCCATGTGCACTGGAAAAGAATGTATATTCTGCTGCTTTAGGATGAAATGTTCTGAATATATCTGTTAAGTCCATCTGGTCCAGTGTGTCATTCAAAGCCATTGTTTCCTTGTTGATTTTTTGATTGGATGATCTGTCCATTGCTCTGAGTGGGGTGTTGAAGTCTCCTACTATTATGGTATTACTATCATTGAGTTTCTTTGTGATTAATTGGTTTGTATATTTGGATGCCTCTACATTTGGCACATAAATTTTTATGATTATTAGGTCTTCTTTGTGGACGGACCCCTTAATTATGATAGAATGCCCTTCTGCACCTCTTGATACAGTCTTTATTTTAAAGTCTAGATTGTCTGATATAAGTATGGCTACTCCGGCTTTCTTTTGTTGACCATTAGCATGATGGTTCTCCATCTTTACTTTCAATCTGAAAGTGTCTTTAGGTCTAAAGTCAGTCTCTTATAAACAGCATATAGATGGATCTTGTTTTCTTATCTATTCTGTTACCCTGTGTCTTTGGATTGGAGCATTGAGTCCATTGACCTTTAGAGTGAGTACTGAAAGATACGAATTTATTGCCATTATGATGCTTGTAGAGTTGGAGTTTCTGGTGGTGTTATCTGGTCCTTTCTAATCTTTGTTGCTTTGTCCCCTCAGAGAGTCCCCCTTCAAATTTCTTGCAGGGCTGGTTTAGTGGTCACAAACTCCTTTAATTTTTGTTGTCTGGGAAACTTTTTATCTCTCTTTGTGTTTTGAATGACAGCCTTGCTGGATAAAGAATTCTTGGCTGCATATTTTTCTGATTCAGCACGTTGAATATATCCTGCCACTCCTTTGTGGCCTGCCAAGTTTCTATGGATAGGTCTGCTGCAAAGTTAGGGACTTTTTTTCCCTTGGTGCTTTCATGATTCTCTCCTTGCCTGAGTGTTTTGTGAATTTGACTATGATATGCCTTGTTGATGGTCAGTTTTTGTTGAATCTAATGGGAGTCCTCTGTGCTTCCTGGATTTTGACGTCTGTGTCTTTCCCCAGGTTAGGAAAGTTTTGCGCTATGATTTGCTCATATAACCCTTCTACCTCTATTTCTCTCTCTTCCTCTTCTGGGACCCCTATGATTCTGATGTTGTTCCTTTTTAATGAGGCACTGAATTCTCTGATTCTTAATCGTAGTCTTTTGCCTTAATCCCCCTCCTTTTTTCTGCTTCATTATTCTGAATGGAATTGCTTTTTAAATTTTATTTTTGGATGTTCATTGCAAGTGTATAGAGATACCTTTGTTTTTTGTTTTTTTTTAAATTTTATTTATTTATTTTGAGAGAGTGAGAGAGCGTGCACCAGCAGAGGAGGGGCAGAGAAAGAAAGAATCCCAAGTAGGCCCTGCGCTCTGAGCTAGAGCATAGAGCATGGGGCTTGATCTCTCGAACTGTGAGATTGTGACCTGAGCCAAAACCAAGAGTCAGGAGTACAACCTACTGAACTACCCAGGTGCCCCTACAATTGGTTTTTGTATTTGACTTGTATTCTGCAACCTTTATGAAGTCATTTATTAGTTTTGATAGCTTTTTAGTGGATTTTGTGAGATATTGTGAATACAGAAATCATGTCATTTGTTAATAGTTTGACCTGTTCCTTTCCTGTATTTTATTTATTTTATACTGCCTAATTGCTCTGGCTAATACAGGTGGCAATAGCAGATTTCCTTGTCTGGTTCCTAAATCTTAGGGGGCAAGCATCCAGTCTTTATGTTGCTAGCTGTAAGTTTTTCAGCTACCCTTTATCAAGTTGAGGCAGTTCCTTCTAGTCCTACTTTGTTAAAACGTGTTGGATTTTGTTAAATGCGCTTTTTTTTTGCATCTATTGAGATGATGCTGTAATTTTTATTATTATTGATATGATGTTTTTCGTTAATTGGTTTTCAGATGTTAGACCAAACTGCATCTGTGGTGTAAATCCCATTTGGTCATGATGTATGTATAATTACATTTATACGTCTCTAGATTTGCTCTGTTGAGTTGTTTGGTCTGCACTTTTCTTGTGATGTCTATCTAGTTTTGGTATCAAGATAATACTGACTTCATAAAGTGATTTAAGAAGTTCTCTTCTGTTTTTTGAAAGAGTTTGTGAAGAATTCATATTCTTTGAATGACTGGTAGAATTCAGCAGTAAAACCATTTGGGCCTTTATTTCTGGGTAGTTTTTGATTACTGATTCATTTTCTTGTTATAGGTCTGTTCAGATTATTTCTTCTTGACTTAGTTTTGGTAATCGTATGTCTTTAGGAATTTATTCTATCTTGGTTATCTAGTTTATTGACATATAATTGTTCATAGTATTCTCTTAATATTTTTTCTAACTCTATGATAGGACTTGTAGAGAGAGTAGAATCTTCAGAAGTAAACCATCAAATCTCAAAAGTTTGCATGCTCTTTAGTTATGTTTATGCAAATTATTTTCTCACATATGGTAAGAATAGGCTGGTAGACTGAGTGAGAAACAAAACATAGGACTTACAAGAGAAATGTGAGAGAAGAGAAATTATGCAGTCTGGGAATAGTATATCTTCTTTACATATAATTAGCTAGTAGCTGTTAAAGAATCCCTCCGAACACACTACTGTTCCTCAGTAGGCTGACTAGGGCTGTCAGAGAAAACAATTTAAGTTGTTTGTGGATTTTCAAAAAAACCATGGTAGATTAAATGTGTAATATATATCATATGCTGCCCGTAGGTAATGTCTCTGGGTGTCCTCCTGTCATCACTTCCATCTTAGGCCTGGTCTGTACCATTTCCTTTATCAGAATTTTTCTTTGCAGGTCCTAGAAACAAATTTTCTTCCTAGGCTACTTACAAGTCCTAGGACCTGAATAGGTTTATCTGATATTTGTTACAACCAATATTATATTATCTACTGATGGTATGTTTCTGGAAGGAATGTTTTATGGAGAAATGTAAACAATTTTTCACTTTACATATTCACAGAGGTACAAGAAGCCCAAAGGATCAAGATAGTATAACTGCACAAAATGTTCATCCAAAGTCTCAGGTCAAGGGATTTACATGCAAGACACTAGCAGAGTCTAACTTGGATTCTGGAGAGCCTAAGACTTCAGTTTTGGAAAGAAGGTATGCGTGTTTTCTAAGGATAATTGGATTTACTTAGTATATTGGTTACTCTTTGCTGTGTAACAGATTACCCCAACTTTTATTAGTGGTTTGCAAAACATTTATTGTTTCCTAGTTCCTGTGGCCCAGAAGTCTGGGAGAAGAGCCTTAGCTGACTAGTTCTCTCTTAGGGATTCTTATGAGATGTAGCATTCAAAATATCTGTCAGGTTTGCAGTCCTTTGAAGGCTTGATTGTAAATGAAAGATCTTCTTACAAGGTACTTTGCTCCCATGGTTGTTAACTATAGGCCTTCCTTGTCATGTGGCCCTCTCCATGGGGCTGTTCAATATGGCAGCTGGCTTCCAATCAAGCAAGTGATCCAAGAGAAAGTGTGACCATGATGAAGGTCATAGTGCCTTTTAATGACCTAGTCTCTGGAGTTGCACACTTTCACTTCCACTTTATTCTGTTTGTTAGAAACAAGTCATTAAATTCAGACCACATTCAAGGAAAAGGGGAAAACTCTCTCTCTTAAAAACAAGTATTTAAGAATTTGGGTATGTGTTTAAAACAAGCACACTCCATGAACAAACCAAATTAACCTACTCTTATAATATCTGAAATCATATACCCTTTTTTAAAATGAAGGAATGGTAAATTATAACAGATTCTCAAGACTTTTCAGGGATGGCTGAGATTTCTTTACTTTTTGATGGGTTATGACTACTATGCCTATCCTGTGTTCATAATAGAGGCAAGGAATCTCAGACAGGGATAAGCTGAATCATTTCTGAGCAGTTTTTAAATTTAAATATTTTAAATTCCACTTGTTTTTGGCTTTTTTTTTTTAAATGAAAATAAGCTCTTTGATTTTTTTTTTTTAACAGAATTTAGCAGTATTTATTTACGAGAAAAGACATATTTGAAAATGACATAAAATTTAATCAGATCAGTATTAACAGAGGAAGTTCTGCATTGATTTTGTTAATGAACACTGTCTTTGAACCTAATGAAGAAAAAAAATTTCCCCCTAAACAATTCCATTCTCCTAGTCACTAAATATATACTCCAAAAGTATATGTGATTTTCATTTTTATATTTTATTTTATTTTATTTTATTTTATTTTATTTTATTTTATTTTATTTTATTTATTTTTTAAATTTTTTTGTCTTTTTTTTATTAACTTGTTTTTTATTTTTTAAATTTACATCCAAATTAGTTAGCATATAGTGCAGCAATGATTCCAGGAGTAGATTTTTTAGTGCCCCTTACCCGTTTAGCCCATCCCCCCCTTCCACAACCCCTCCCGTAACCCTCATTTTGTTCTCCATATTTATGAGTCTCTTCTGTTTTGTCCCCCTCCCTGTTTTTATATTATTTTTGTTTCCATTTCCTTTTTTTTTTTTTTTGTTTCCATTTCCTTATGTTCATCTGTTTTGTCTCTTAAAGTCCTCATATGAGTGAAGTCATATATTTGTCTTTCTCTGACTAATTTCGCTTAGCATGATACCCTCCAGTTCCATCCACATAGTTGCAAATGGCAAGATTTCATTCTTTTTGATTGCCGAGTAATACTCCGTTGTATATATATATATACCACATCTTCTTTATCCATTCATCCATCAATGGACATTTGGGCTCTTTCAATACTTTGGCTATTGTTGATAGTGCTGCTATAAACATGGGGGTGCATGTGTCCCTTCGAAACAGCACACCTGTATCCCGTGGGTAAATGCCTAGTAGTTCAGTTGTTGGGTCGCAGGGTAGTTCTATTTTTAGTTTTTTGAGGAACCTCCATACTGTTTTCCAGAGTGGCTGCACCAGCTTGCATTCCATAAGCTGATTGATTTCTAATTTTACTTTTTAAAATTTGATTTTTATCAAGAGGTGTTGAGTTGACTAAAAATTTATTAACTGATCCATGAGTTTATTTTTATTTATTTATTTATTTATCTATCTATTTATTTATTTATTTTAATGTGGCTGCTAGAAAATTTTATTTATTTATTTAATATAATTTATTATCAAATTGGCTAACATACAGTGTATACAGTGTGCTCGTGGTTTTGGGGGTAGATTCCCATGATTCCATCGCTTACATGCCACATCCAGTTCTCATCCCAACCAGTGCCCTCCTCAATGCCTATCACCCATTTTCCCCTCTCCCTTGGGTCCCCCCCCATCAACCCTCAGTTTGTTCTCTGTATTTAAGAGTCTCTTATGGTTTATCTCCCTTCCTCTCTGTTTGTAACTATTACATGAGTTAGTTTAAAAGGTTATAAAATTCAGTATTTATCCTGACAGTTACAGGATTAAATTATAGATTCTTTGTTTTATGCAGCATGTAAGTATATTCTTGGCGACCTATAAATCACTGTTGGTTTTATAAGAAAGGAACGTTTGGCAGTTTTAGGACAAAATGTCCATTAAGGCAGATAACTAGATATATGTATTATAAAGGCACAAATTTTACGGTTTACTTTTTTATGTTAAAGTGGACCTTTCAGGCTCAAGAATTATTTATCATCTGAAAAGAGTAATTCTGATGTGGATGATAAGGAAGTTCAGGAAAGTTCAGGTAAGTTATTATTTATTGTCTACTCTCTTGATATTTATGGCTTTATGCATATAGAGTACAGTGTGCTATATTTTATTTAAATTATCACCAATGGCAAATGTGTATTGAGTACTTACTTTTTAAGAGCCTTACTATATGTTTAGAGATTTGTAAGACCTTACACCTAGGTGATAAAGGGAGGGAGAGAAAGAGAAAGAATGACACAATGACAGTCCTTTCTTTGAGGTAGAACATAATGAAATAATTGATACTTAAAATATCTGTTCTAATATTTAAAAATGTTAAGCTGATAAGGGTATAAATGAAGCAAGATTAGCCATGTATTGATTACTGAAGCTGTATAGTGGGTGTATCAGTTTCATTATACCATTTTTTCTTTTTTTGAATGTGTTTGAAACTTTCCATAGTAAAGTTTTTAAAATGCCTGTTAATAATTTTGTAATTTTTTATGCTTCTAAAGAATGTATGCTTGAAATATAATCTGTTATACTGTTTTTTCTTTCCTAATTCACTTAATTCTTTTTCTTTTTAATTTCCTTTTCAAATGCTAGAAAGGTGGAATTTTTTTTAAAAGATTGTATTTTTAAGTAATCTCTATACCCAATGTGGGACTTAAACCTACAACCTCTAGTTCAAGAGATGCTCTGCCACCTGAGACAGCCAGGCACCCTCTTTCTTTTTCCTTTTAAATAGTTTTTTTTCTCCCTGTGTTTAGATTTATTTTATTATTTTTCTCCTCTAAGTTGAATGCTTTCTGTATTTATTTTTCTACTTTTTATTTTATAAAAAATAAAAAACAGTGAATTTTCCTAAGTTTAGTTTTGGCTTAATTTTAAATGTCATGTTCTTATTGTAGTACACCCCAAATTGCAGTGATTTTTCTTTGACCCAGGAGTTTTTTTTTTAAGAATATATTAGTCAAGAGGTTGGTCTTAAGAGCCAGGAGCCTACAGTTGAATTCAGCTCAGGTTGAGCTGAATTTTATATTACTTACTATGCTATCTTGAGTAAAAAAATTTCAGTGTTAATAACTCAGCCTTCTTATCTGTAAAATGGTGATATCATTTCCAATCCCATAGCTTTCTTGTTTAGTTTAATATCTGGTCTATATTAAATACATAATGTTGGCTGTTATTCTAAAATGTTTTGTTCTTTGTTAATAATTTCTAGTTTCATTTCATTGTTCTAGGGAACTTTGGCTTTTATTATTTATTCTTTGAATTTATTAAGGTTTTCTTTGCGTTCTGTATAGTATGCTTAGAACACATAAAATTCATGAAAGAATTTTATAGTTCTCTCATGGGTACTTGAGAAAGAAGAGAATATTACTTTTTTGTGTATATATGTATGGATTTACAAATATATATCTTTTAATTTTGTTAATAATGTAAGTATGTGTAAATTTTTGAATATATTTTGACTACAGAAATCTTAAATATTTACAGAATATTATGGGACACTTACTATGTATTCTTTTAGGGGCTAGGGATGTGGTAGAGAACCAAACTGACAAAAACTACTGTCCACCTGGAGCTTACTTTCTGGGGTACCAGGAAAGAAGCAATAAAAAGCAAAACTTAATGATTTGTTGGATGTTGAGAATAGAAAAATAAAACAGATTTTTGGGTGGGATATGGTGGTTACATTTTTAGGTAGATGAGCAGAAAAGGCCTCACTGAGGAAATGATCATTTGAGCAAAATATGAAAAAGATGAGAAAGCAGAGAATGCAGCTGTATGAGGAAATAATGCCCCAGGTAGAGGGAAGATGTTCTGATGCGGTAATGAGTCTGGTGGTGAATACCAAGGAGATTGGGTAAATCAGAGTAAGAGAGGGAGAGTAGTAGGAGATGATGTCACAGAGACAACGAGAATGAAAGATCACATAGGATGTTAAAGGCTATTTTAAGGATTTTTGGCTACTCCTAAGAGAGATGGAGGCATTGGGAGGTTTTGAGCAGAGGAGAGACATGACGGACCTATAAACAGAATTACTGTGTCTGCTGTGTTAGGGAGGGACTCGTGAGTTTGAGGGGCTCATGTAAGGTTGGAAGCAGGGAGACTGGTTGGTGAGACATTCATAATCTCAATGATAGGTTGCTTAGACTAGGGTGATGGCAGTGAAAGGTGGAGAGCAGTAGTAGGATTTTGAATATTTTTGTAGATAGAATCAACAGGATTTCCTGATGGATGGGGCTATGGGAAGAGAGAGATGTCAGGGACATCTTTAAGGCTTTTGGCCTGAGCACCTGAAAGAATGGTGGTGTCACTACTTGATTTGGAGACTACTAGGGAAGGAGCAGATTTGGGGGAAAAGAACAGGATCTTAGAATTGAACATGTTACGTTAGATGTTATTTTGATCCTTTATAGACTTTCTTGTGATTTCTGAAATCTGCTGAGGGCTGCTAGAGTTGAAGTAAAGTATTTCCACTGTAGTTGTATGCTTTTTTTCCTCCATCTGTTTCCTGCAGTGTTTGCTCTATACATTTCACTGCTGTTGCTGAGCATATAAGCCTTTATATGGAATGTACCTGCTTTGGTCAGATTTATCATCTTGATCCTGTTACAATGCTTTTACCTTGTAGTCTGTTTTGTCTCATATTAATATTGTGACCCTTGCTTTCTTTTGGTTTGTTCTTACATTTTTGTTCATACTTTTACTTCACCTTTACTACAGAACTAAAATAAAGTGGTTTAGAAACAGTACATGATTGAATTTTTAACTTTCTCTGTCAATATTTTTTCTTTTAATAAATGCTTAACACATTTGTACCTGCTGTGAGAACAGATAGACTTCTTCTTTATAAAGTTGGTAGGCATGCTCATATATGCTAAGAAGAACTCAGGAATTTATTTTTTTTACAACCAGTTGAAGAGTAAAAATAACCTTGAATCATAATCTATTTTCCTTTAAACTAGCTGGCTATTGGTCTTTGTCTTCACGATAGCTAATGTGTGAGTAGAAATTTAAAGGCAGACATTTCTTGTTTTCTTTGTAGGAAACCTTGTTTTCCTCAAACTCCATGCTTATTAGGTTTCTTTCTTTTTTTAAACTTTTACTTTTTTGTATTTTTAATTAATTAATTAATTAATTTTTAAAATTTACCTCCAAGTTAGCATATACTGCAACAATGATTTCAGGAGTAGATGCCCTTAATGCCCCTTACCCATATAGCCCATCCCCCTTCCCACAATGCCTCCAGTAACCCTGTTTGTTCTCCATATTTAAGAATCTCTTATGTTTTGTAGCCCTCCCTGTTTTTATATTATTTTTGCTTCCCTTTCCTTATGTTCATCTGTTTTGTATCGTAAAGTCCTCATATGAGTGAAGTCATATGATGTTTGTCTTTCTCTGACTAATTTCGCTTACAGTAATACCATCCAGTTCCATCCACATAGTTGCAAATGGCAAGATTTCATTCTTTTTGATTGCTGAGTAATACTCCATTGATATATATACACCACCTCTTCTTTATCCAGCCATCTGTCAATGGACATTTGGGCTCTTTCCATACTTTGGGTATTGTTGATAGTGCTGCTATAAACATGGGGGTGCATGTGTCCCTTCGAAACAGCACACCTGTATCCCATGGATAAATACCTAGTAGTGCAATTGCTGAGTCGTAGGGTAGTTCTATTTTTAGTTTTTTGAGGAACCTCCATACTGTTTTCCAGAGTGGCTGCACCAGCTTGCATTGCCACCAACAATGCAAAAGAGATCCTCTTTCTCCGCATCCTCGCCAACATCTGTTGTTGCCTGAGTTGTTAATGTTAGCCATTCTGACTGGTGTGAGGTGGTATCTCATTGTGGTTTTGATTTGTATTTCCCTGACGATGAGTGATGTTGAGCGTTTTTTCGTGTGTCAGTTGGCCATCTGGATGTGTTCCTTGGAGAAGTGTCTATTCATGTCTTTTCAGGCACTGCTACTTTGATTTCCATAGCTCTCTATAGATATGCCTGTTCTGGACAGGGAAATTAGATCTTATGCTCACTAAAGTTTCTTCTAAGCCAGCAATTTTATGAAGTATCTAATTCAGTCATTTTTAACCATCTTTTGCTATCATGGACTTATTTGAAAATATAATGAAAGCTTAGGCTTACTTTTCAGGAAATATATATGACATGTAAAATTGTATCAAAAATTTTAGATCATTAATGGACATTAAGTGTTCTAGTCACATGTTGCTGCATAATAAACACCTAAAACTTAGTGGCTTAAAATAGTAATTGATTTATCTCTCATGGTTCTGTGGGTTTATTTGGCTTAGTTAGGCAGTTCTCTCTTGGGCCATGTCATGCATTCATAGTTAAATGCAAACTGCTGTGGCTGGAGTCATTCATTTGAAAGCTAAACTGAGTTGGAAGTCCAGGGTGAGTTTTTCACTTCTATATATAGCACTTAGCTGGGGTGGCTGGAACAGGGTGGGTGGGGGCTGACCAAGTATATCTTTTTTCCTCCACATGGCCTTTCCATGTGGTTAGCTTGGGTTTCCTCACAGCATGGCAGTCTTGGAGTGGTCAGATGTCATATATGGTGTCCGCCTTTTTCCATAATGAAGTTCCAAGAGACCCAGGTGAAACCTGCTATCTTCTTAGGACTTAGCCTTTGAAGTCCCAGAATGTCATTCTTACGTGTTCTGTTAGTCAAGCAAGTCACAGGTTAGCAGAGATTCAAAGAAAAGGGCATTGGACTCTGCCTCTTGATAAAGAACAGCATTTATGTATAGGAAGACAAAGAATTGATGGCAACTATATTTGGATGCTATTTATAACACTAAAGTTGAAAACTCTGACCTAATTGGAGCACTGATAATTTAGTATACTTGCACTATTTTAGAAATTCGGAGATCATGCGTTACGTTATTAGCATATTAATTGTTCATTATTACACCCTGCATTTTTATCTATCAAGTAGCTTATTTCACCTGAAGTCCAGAAGCCATAGAAAGCCTGCTTTTCTGTTATTTTTAACTATTAGGCTCCTTAGACATATACATTATAGCAAAATCTAGAGAAATGTTTCATTAGTCTTTATTCCTTGGCAGTAGAAAGTAAAAGAAGTAATAAAATGTATTGTCAGGTTAAAATTTCTTTAATATTGATTTAATCGATTGATTTAATTAATATTTAATATTGAAATTGACCAACTAATACACTTTAATTCAACATGGAATTAATAGTCTTATTCATGATATTATCATTTGCATTTTGCAGGTGACTCAGGAGTAAAAATATCTAGAGTACTATCAGTGAATAAAATACATCACAAGTTAGGTAAGATTATTTCTTTTAATATCTTCATATTATAAAATCTCTGTTACTAAGTAGGACTTAATTTTTCTGAAGCAGGGGGAAGTATTTGGATTAATTGACAGATAAATTAAAACCAAGTGTTTAGTTTTCATGAATTTTACAATAACTCATCTCCGGCCAATGATTTTCTTTAGTGTTCACTTAATAAATCCTTTATCCCTCTCACTCTTTTTCACATAGTAATAGTAGGAAGCATGATTTCACCTAGGCTAAAAGCTAGGGCAGAGAATCTGTAAAATAGAACTGCTAGGTAGATGACATCGCTGACAACTCCCGTTTTTATCCAGTTGACTTGTAAACAAAGCAGTAACTGGAATAAATAAGTAGGCAAAGATGGGAGCTGAGGAACCCATGGAGAGGCCATGGAGGATTAAAACTCTGTGCTTCCCAAAGAGATATTTGCCAGTCAAGATTCATGGGACCTCTCACCTTTGTAGGATTGGAGTGCCCTTGTATGTTTCTCTCTGTGCTTGAGGTTGGGAGTGCCCCTGCACTTGTACCTGAAGAGAACCACTCACTGGAAGAGAAACTTCCTTGGATTGCTTCAACGACAAACTCACATCTTGTCAGTATTTTGGGCCCAATGAAGAGAGACTCTTAGTGCTTAATGCTTGTCTTGAAGTGGATTGCTAACTAGTCAAGAGTAGGCAAAGAGAAATAAAAATGTTCCTCAGCAGGGGCTTTATCAACCAAAGAGAGGAAAATCAAGCATTATGCCTAAAAACAGTAGTCAGCTACTGGTGAGGTAGAATTTTTGCAGTAGATAGATAACAATTTTAACAATAAAAGAAAGATTCATTTACAGCATAGAAAACTTTCTGGTATTGAAAAACCCTATTTTTTCAATTTAAAAAGTTGGTAGATGAAGTGAAAATAAAGATGGTCACTGTTACTGAGAGCTGAATTAGTAGCTGGTGTTGACATGGAAGAAATTCCTCAGAGACGAAATATAGAAAGATGGAAATCATGAGGGGAAAAAAGGTATGCAATGGAAATAACATGGAGACAGTTGAGAAAACTTGCAGAGAATAGGATTTACAGAAAAGAGAAACAGATGGAGGAGAGAGAATTACAAGTAATATGTTAAAGAAAACCCCTGGATTAAAGATTGGCTCCTATCTGTAATTTGAATGAGTTTGCCAACTTTTAGTCAAAATCCTTCAAAAAGATATACTTCTAGTCATCAGTGAATAAAATTCCTAAATTTCAAGAATATAGGGAAGCTTTTAGAATGAAAAGGTTACAGATAAAGGAGAAAAAATGACTAGCACTGCTTATCTGTGTAGCATTGGAAGAATAAAATAACATCTGTAGCCTAGAGATGTATTATAATCCAATAATCTTATATCTGGCTAACATATTTTTCTTACTGATAAGTGAATTTACTTTGCAGATAATGCGAAGATTGAGTTTACTCTAAATCCTCCAGGCAGAATACTCATGTGAGGTATTCTAAACAAGTAGATAAATCAGAATAGAGTCCAAAGAGAGGAAACAGTGATGAGGAATAGTTCTTGTAATATATGTGGTTAAATTTAAATAATGTGTATTCGTTTTCTGTTGGTATGTACTAAATTACCATAAATTTAGTGGCTTAGACAACACACATTTATTTATTATCCATATTTTCTGTGGGTCAGAAGCCCAGGCACAGATTAGCTGGGTCCTCTGTTCAAGAGCCTCACAGGCTGCAATCGAAGTATCATCCTGGGCTGTGGTGTCATCTGAGGTCTTCTTCAAAGCTAATGTGGTTGTTAGAATTCAGTTCCCTGAAATTGTGGGATGGAGGTACCTGTTTTCTTGCTAGCTGTCAACCATGGGCCATTACTTTCAGCTTCTAAAGGGTACTTGCAGTTCCTTGCCACATGACCCTTTCCAGAGGCCCCTTCACAGTGTGGCACCTTGGTTCTTCAGAGCCAGCAAGGAAGAATTTCTCTCTGCTTCTGCTAGATGGTGTCTTAAATGTATAATATCCTATATATTGTCATATATATGTGTGTGTGTGTGTGTATACATACATATATATATATATATGTATAAAATCATGATTTAATCACAGGATTATATATTGTTACTATTACTATCACCATACTCTCCAAATGAAAAGAAAGTCACAGTTCACACATACATCTTAGGGGAGAGGATTATTATACAAGGATGTGAATCATTGCTGATTACCTTGGGGTGTGACTAGTAACTAATGCTAATGTGAATGGGGATTTATAAGTGCTAAATAATGATTTTTGTAACAGTACCTTGAAATCCAGACTATATTAATAAAACTTAGTATGGTAGGGAAGAGAGTAGTGGCAGAAGAGTGGTATTAAAAGTAGTCTAGGGGCGCCTGGGTGGCTCAGTCATTTGAGCATCCGGCTTCGGCTCACATCATGATCTCGTGGTTTGTGAGTTTGAGCCCCGCATCGGGCTCTGTGCTGATGGCTTGGAGCCTGCTTCGGATTCTGTGTCTCCATCTCTCTGGCCCTCCCCCACTCACGCTCTGTCTGTCTCAAAAATAAATAAACATAAAAAAAAATTAAAAAAAATAAAAGTAGTCTAAAAGTTTTATTTTACTGAATGAGAAAAAGGAGAGGAGAGTGTATCTTGGTAAAGGTTATATAATGTTTTAAGTATAATCACGGAGAAACAAGAGTTTGACTTTTGAGTGTCAGGAATGGGAAGGTGACCAATATTAGAACGAAAAATCACAGTAGAACTTTGAAATGACCAAGGGAAGAGAGGAAAAAGAAATGGGCATTTGTTGGAACCAATAAAAATGAGAAAGAAGAAGCACTGATATAACTAGTAAGTATAAAGTAAGATGGAAGGAATAAAAGGAAACATGTTAGTTGTTATACTAAATAAGTGTAAATGGATTGAATTCCTCTCATGTAGGGACTCTCAGATTTGGTTGAATAGTACAAATTGACTTATGTGTTTATAAGAAACACTTAAAACAGGTTTTAAAATAAAAGATTGTCGAAAAATTAAGTGGGCTAGTGTAAATATAAAGAAAATAGTGTAATTTTAGTATTAGGCAAAGTGGAATTTAAGGTTAAAATACAAGTGCTGAACAGAATAAAGAAGGGCATTAGTGATAAAATAAAGAATTAATGAAATAGAAAGAAAAATCACAAACTCTTATGTACCAAACAACCTATCAACTAAAATGTATAACAGTACAGTTAGACTGGGAAATTTTAATAAACTACTTTCAGAATTGGAAATTTCTAACAAACAGTAAGTAAGAGCATAGGAATTTAATTATATAGCCAATAAAGTGAGTTTAGTATATAGAACTTTGCATTGTTCAGATAAAATGAGTGGATTTATGTATACAAACATGCACGCATAACTACCTCGATTTACAAATTTCCTACTGTGGAGCATTTAGATGGTGTTCAAACTGGTTTTTGTTTTCTAACTATGAATAGTACTACCATGAACATTCTTGACTATATAGCTTTGCCCATTAAAAAAAAAAAAAAAGTAATAGAAGGTTGCCTGGTTGGCTGAGTTGGAAGAGCATGTGACTCTTGATCTGGAGGTCATGAGTTTGAGCCCCGTGTTGGGTGTAATGAATGAATGAATGAATGAAAAAAACAGTAATAGTTACTGTTTAATGAATTGCTATATATCAGGCATTTTACAGCATTATATTAATTTATATCTCACAAAACTCCATGAGGTGGGTTCTATTATTTATCCTTATTAGACAGATGGAAAAAACTACAGAGGTTGAATGACTTTAGCTTCTGTGATATTTCACAACTGGTTCATGGTATAGTTAGTATGTAAGTTTGACTCCAAAACTTAGCTCTTGAGAATTCGGAAGAAATACTTCTAACAGAAAGCCAGATAGATGGTTATGATAAACTGTAACAACCAAAGTATTTTAAAAGTTGTAATGATTATTTATAAGAGTTTCAGTTTATTGATACTGCTTTTTTTTTCTACCGCTTTTAAAAAATATTTGTTTATTTAGTTTTGGTTAATGTATAGTGATACATATATATATATATGTATATATATATATATATATACATATATATATATATTTAAGTTTATTTTTGAGAGAGAGAGTGCACAAGCGGGAGAGGGACAGAGAGAGAGAGAGAGAGAGGGAGACACAGAATCAGAAGCAGGCTCCAGGCTCTGAGCTGTCAGCACAGAACCTGATGCGGGGCTTGAACCCACGAATCACGAGATCTTGACTTGAGCTGACGTCAGACATTTAACCAACTGAGCCACCCAGGTGCCCCAGGTGGATTGTTCCTTTTTATTTCCTTTAGATTTTTTTTTTGGTGTGGTTTATCTTGCTCTTTCGTTTGCAACATATTTTTCTGTCTCCTTATTTTGTCTAATGTTCTATTTGTTTCTCTGAATTAGAACAGCTTCCTCTCTTGGTCTTGAAGAAGTGGACTTGTGTAGGAATATCACCTGTATAGACTGTGTGTGCTTGGCATCTTTGCCTGGCCAGCTGGAGCCAGAGTGAGCATGGGCTGGGGGTTCTGGGGCATTTCATGTCGAGGCTGCCCTGGTGGGATGGCTGGACCTGGACTGTGCTTGGGCTGGGGTCACCTTGGCATGATGGCTGGAGCTGGAGCAAGGGTAGGATGGAGGGGGTCCCTGGGTGCTTCATGCCAGCACTGTCTTGGTTGGATGACTGGAGCTAGGGTGCAGGGATGGGGTGCTACCCTGTGAGGATAGCTGGAGCTAGGGTCCTGGGGCTGTCTAGCAACCCTAGCAGACTAGCTAGAGCACCCAAATTCTGATCCCATCTGTGTTATCAAGGTGGAAGAACATAAGCAATGGTCCTTGCCAGCACCTCTGATCTGGAGAGAGTTCTGGCAGCTCCACCACTTTTTGGCAGATGTTGTAGGGTTAGTAAATGAATTTCCTTCAGTTTGGGTCCAGTTACCCTTTAAACCACTGTTTTATTTGTTTTATATTGTTTTGTATTGTTTTGTTTTCTTTTGTTTTTGTGCCTCAGGGCAGGTGAATCTGCATTTCTCAGTGACATCCATTCCTTTTGCAGGTCACAGTATCAGGGTAGGGTTTCTGATGTTACTGTGTGTTGTCTCTCCTTTCTCTCTGTGTCCCTCTGTCCTTTGTTGAGCAGAACCTGTTCAGTCAGCTCTCAGTTCTTCAGGAGGAATCGCTCTATATCTAGGTGTGGGTTCAGTGTGTCCATGAGAATGGGAATTGAGGGTCTTCCCTATGCCACCATTTTGGGCCACCTCTAGCTTTGGCTCTTATTGTGAATATTTTTGCAAACTCCTTTCCTATAAATTAAATTCTGAATCAGAGATTATTATAATAGTTATTGCTAATTTATCCTCAATCTGTTTACATTTCCACCTACAGTGTATTTATTTCTGTGCTTCTTTAACATCATTCACTCTGAGTGTTAAGTTTTTTAATCTTTGCCAATTTTTTAGTTTATTGTTACATTGGCATTTCTTTAATTACTAACACAAATATATTGTAAAATTTTGTTTTTCTATTGGTTTGTCTAGAAACATAAGTGTTCCATAGGGTAATATCAATTTTTCCACTACAAAGTACCATACAACTAAACATTTATATGTATACATTTTTGTTTAATATTTTTTTACAGTATTGCCTTCCAACACACCAGATGTTCGCAGGACCAAGAGAACACGATTGAAACCTTTGGAATATTGGCGAGGAGAGCGAATAGATTATCATGGAAGGCCATCAGGTAAATTCCAATTTACACTTTAATATCTGACAATAAAAAATAATGAGGATAGCCACAGTTTATTTATATATATTACGTTTCAAGCACTATCTTAATATTTACTCAGATTACCTCATTTTATCATCATCCTTCAAAAATGAGTCAAGAATAGATTCAAGTACAAATTTGTCTGATTACTATAGAGATGCTTTTCTTTTTCTCTCTTTGGTAGCAGTTTGAGGTAAGTGTGTGGCTTTATAGAGTTTTATTATTCCATACTATTAAACAAGGTTTTTAAATGCATAAAATGAGTCACTAGATCAGAATATGAGAAAATTATGACTGGCAGATATTAAGTATTTCCCTTTACTGTTCTCATCCCACTTTCTCATCATATTTCTCTACATAATGTAGAGAGTGGGCAAGGAAGTACAATGAGTGTTCTCTAAAAGTTATTTCCTTTCTGTGATGGGTAAATGTAAGTCAATGAGCTAAGCTGGCATGTGGATCATTATAAATATTTCATTGCTGGCCTTTGTGTTCTTTGTTTTTTATTTATTTGTTTATTTTAAATATAGTTTATTGTCAAATTGGCTAACAGCTAACATACAGTATGTACAGTGTGCTCTTGCTTTTTGGGGTAGATTTCTTTTTTGTGGTTCATCACTTACATACAACATCCAGTGCTAATCCCAACAAGTGCCCTCCTCGATGTCCATCATCCATTTTACCCTCTCCCCCACTCTCTCATCAACCCTCAGATTGTTCTCTGTATTTAAGAGTCTCTTAAAGTTTGTCTCCTCAGTCTCTGTTTGTAACTATGTTTTTTCCCCTTCCCTTCCCCTATGGTCTCCTGTTAAGTTTCTCAAGTTCCACATATGAGTGGAAAACATATATCTTTCTCTGACTGATTTACTTCACTTAGCATAACACCTTCCAGTTCCATCCATGTTGCTGCAAATGGCATAATTTCATTCTTTCTCATTGCTAAGTAGTATTCCATTGTATATATAAACCACATCTTGTTTATCCATTCATCAGTTGATGGACATTTAGGCTGTTTCCATAATTTGCCTTTGTTGAAAGTGTTGCTATAAACAGTGGGTTACAAGTGCCCCTATGCATCAGCACTCCTGTCCTTTGGGTAAATTCCTAGTAGTGCTATTGCTGGGTCGTAGGTAGTTCTGTTTTTAATTTTTTGAGGAACCTCCACACTGTTTTCCAGAGGGACTGTACCAGTTTGCATTCCCACCAACAGTGCAAGAGGGTTCCCATTTCTCCATATCCCGCCAGCATCTGTTGTTTCCTGAGTTGTTCATTTTAGCCACTCTGACCGGTGTGAGGTGGTATCTCTATGGTTTTAATTTGTATTTCCCTGATGATGAATGACGTTGAGCATCTTTTCATGTGTCTGTTAGCCATCTGGATGTCTTCTTTGGAAAAGTGTGTATTCATGTATTCTGCCTATTTCTTCACTGGATTATTTGCTTTTCAGGTGTTGAGTTTGTAAGTTCTTTATAGATTTTGGATACTGACTCTTTCTCCAATATGTCATTTGCAAATATCTTTTCCCATTTCATCAGTTGCCTTTTAGTTTTGTTGATTATTTCCTTTGCAGTGCAGAAACTTTTTATCTTGATGTGGTCCCAGTAGTTCATTTTGCTTTTAATTCCCTTACCTTTGGAGATGTGTTGAGCAAGAAACTGCTGTGGCTGAGGCCAAAAGAGGTTGTTGCTTGCTTTCTCCTCTAGGGTTTTGGTGGTTTCCTGTCTCACATTTAGGTCTTTCATCCATTTTGAGTTTATTTTTGTGTATGGTGTAAGAAAGTGGTCTAGTTTCATTCTTCTGCATGTTGCTGTCCAGTTCTCCCAACACCATTTGCTAAAGAGATGTCTTTTTTCCATTGGATACTCTTTCCTGCTTTGTCAAAGATTAGTTGGCCATACATTTGTGGGTCTAATTCTGGGTTTTTATTCTATTCCATTGGTCTGTGTGTGTGTTTTTGTGCCAATACCATGCTGTCTTGATGATTACAGCTTTGTAGTAGAGACTAAAGTCTGGAATTGTGATGCTTTGGTTTTCTTTTTCAATATTATTTTGGCTCTTCGGGATCTTTTGTAGTTCCAGACAAATTTTAGGATTGTTTGTTCTAGCTTTGAGAAGAATGCCGGTACAATTTTGATTGGGATTGCATTGAATGTGTAGATAGCTTTGGGTAGATAGACACTTTTTTTTAATTTTTTTTTTTTAACGTTTTATTTATTTTTGAGACAGAGAGAGACAGAGCATGAGCAGGGGAGGGTCAGAGAGAGAGGGAGACACAGAATCCGAAACAGGCTCCAGGCTCTGAGCTGTCAGCCCAGAGCCCGATGTGGGGCTCGAACTCAGGGACCGCGAGATCATGACGTGAGCTGAAGTCAGATGCCCAACTGACTGAGCCACCCAGGCGCCCCTAGGATAGACATTTTAACAATATTTGTTCTTCTAATCAATCCATGAGCATGGAATGTTTTTCCATTTCTTTGTGTTCTCTTCAATTCCCTTTATAAATTTTCTATAGTTTTCAACATACAGATCTTTTACATCTTTGGTTAGGTTTATTCCTAGGTATTTTATGGTTCTTGGTACAATTATAAATGGGATCATTTCTTGATTTCTCTTTCTGATATTTTATTATTGGTGTATAGAAATGCAACTGATTTCTGTACATTGATGTTATATCCTGCGACTTTGCTGAATTTATGTATCAGTTCTAGTAGCCTTTTGGTGAAGTCTTGTGGGTTTTCCATGCAGAGTATCATGTTGTCTGCAAAAAGTGAAAGTTTGACTTCTTTGCCAGTTTTGATGCCTTTTATTTCATTTTGTGTCTGATTGCTGATGCTAAGACTTCCAACACGATGTTAAACAAGAGTGGTGGGAGTGGACATCCCTGTCATGTTCCTGATTTCAGGGGGAAAGCTCTCAGTTTTTTTCCATCGAGGATGATGTTAGCTGTGGTGGGCTTTTCCTATATGACGTTTATGATGCTTAGGTATGTTCCTTCTATCCCAACGTTCTTGAGGGTTTTTATTAAAAAAGATGCTGAATTTTGTCAGATGCTTTTTCTGCGTCGATTGACAGGATCATATGGCTCTTATCCTTTATTTTATTAATGTGATGTATCACATTGATTGATATGCGAATATTGAACCAGCCCTGCAGTCCAGGAATGAATCCCACTTGATCATGGTGAATGATTCTTTTTATGTGCTGTTGAATTTGATTTACTAATATCTTGTTGAGAATTTTTGCATTCATGTTCATCAGGGATATTGGCCTGTAACTCTCCTTTTTTGTGGGGTCTCTGTCTGGTTTGGGAATCAAGGTAATGCTGGCTTCATAGAATGAGTTCAGAAGCTTTCCTTCCTTTTCTATTTTTTGGAACAGCTTGAGAAGGATAGGTATTAACTGTGCTCTAAAAGTCTCATAGATCCCCAGGGAAGTCTTCTGCTCCTGGACTCTTATTTGTTGGGAGATTTTTGATAACTGATTCAATTTCTTTGCTGATTATGGGTCTGTTCAAGTTTTCTATTTCTTCCTGTTTGAGTTTTAGAAGTGTGTGTGTGCTTAGGAATTTGTCCATTTCTTCCAGGTTGTCCAGTTTGTTGGCATATAATTTTTCATAGTATTTCCTGATAATTGCTTGTATTTCTGTGAGATTGGTTGTGGTAAGTCGATTTTCATTTGTGATTTTATCTATTTGGATCCTCTCTCTTATCTTTTTGAGAAGTCTGGCTAGGGATTTATCAATTTTGTTTATTTTTTCAAAAAACCAACTCTTGGTTTCATTGATCTGCTCTACAGTTTTTTTTAGATTCTATATTGTTTATTTCTGCTCTGATCTTTATTATTTCTCTTCTTCTGCTGGGTTTGAGGTGTCTTTGCTACTCTGCTTCTGTTTCCTTTTGGTGTGCTAATAGATTTTGTATTTGGGATTTTTCTTGTTTCTTGAGATTGGCCTGGATTGCAATGTATTTTCCTCTCAGGACTGCCTTCACTGCATCCTAAAGCGTTTGGATTGTTGTATTTTCATTTTTGTTTGTTTCCATATATTTTTTAATTTCTTCTCTAATTGCCTGGTTGACCCATTCATTCTTTAGTAGAGTGGTCTTTAACCTCCATGCTTTTGGAGGTTTTCCAGACTTTTTCCTGTGGTTGATTTCAAGTTTCATAGCATTGTGGTCTGAAAGTGTGCATGGTGTGATCTCAATTCTTTTATACTTATGAAAGGCTGTTTTGTGACCCAGTATGTGATCTATCTTGGAGAATGTTCCATGTACACTCAAGAAGAAAGTATATTCTGTTGCTTTGGGATGCAGAGTTCTAAATATATCTGTCAAGTCCATCTGATCCAATGTATCATTCAGGGCCCTTGTTTCTTTATTGACCGTGTGTCTAGATGATTTACCCAATGTTGTAAGTGGAGTATTAAAGTCCCCTGCAATTACCACATTCTTATCAATAAGGTTGCTTATGTTTGTAATTGTTTTATATATTTGGAGGCTCCCATATTCAGCGCATAGACATTTATAATTGTTAGCTCTTCCTGCTGGATAGACCCTGTGATTATTATATAATGCCCTTCTTCATTTCTTGTTACAGCCTTTAAAGTCTAGTTTGTCTGATATAAGTATGGCTACTCCAGCTTTCTTTTGACTTCCAGTAGCATGATAGTTCTCCATCCCCTCACTTTCAATCTGAAGGTGTCCTCAGATCTAAAATGAGTCTCTTGTAGACAGCAAATAGATGGGTCTTATGTTTTTATCCATTCTGATACCCTGTGTCTTTTGGTTGGAGCATTGAATCCATTTACATTCAGTGTTGTTATTGAAAGATATGGGTTTAGAGTCATTGTGATGTCTGTAGGTTTCATGCTTCTAGTGATGTCTCTGGTGCTTTGTGGTCCTTGCAACATTTCACTCACAGAATCCCCCTTAGGATCTCTTGTAGGCCTGGTTTAGTGGTGATGAATTCCTTTAGTTTTTGTTTGTTTGGGAAGACCTTTATCTCTCCTATTATTCTGACAGACTTGCTGGATAAAGAATTCTCGGCTGCAATATTTTTTCTGTTCATCACATTGAAGATTTCCTGCCATTCCTTTCTGGCCTGCCAAGTTTCAGTAGATAGGTCTGCCACTAGTCTTATGGGTCTCCCTTTGTAAGTTACATCCCGTTTATCCCTAGCTGCTTTCAGAATTTTCTCTTTATCCCTGTATTTTGCCAGTTTCACTATGGTATGTCATGCAGAAGATTGATTCAAGTCACGTCTGAAGGGAGTTCTCTGTGCCTCTTGGATTTCAATGCCTTTTTCCTTCCCCTGATCAGGGAAGTTCTCAGCTATGATTTGTTCAAGTACACCTTCAGCCCCTTTCTCTCTCTTCTTCTTCTGGAATTCCTATGATATGGATGTTGTTCCATTTGATTGCATCACTTAGTTCTCTAATTCTCCCCTCACACTCCTGAATTTTTTTATCTCTCTTTTTCTCAGCTTCCTCTTTTTCCATCATTTAATCTACTACTTCACCTATTCTCTCCTCTGCCTCTTCAATCCGAGCTGTGGTCGCCTCCATTTTATTTTGCACCTCATTTATAGCATTTTTTAGCTCCTCATGACTATTTCTTAGTCCCTTGATCTCTGTAGCAATAGATTCTCTGCTGTCCTCTATGCTTTTTTCAAGCCCAGCAATTAATTTTATGACTATTATTCTAAATTCTTGTTCCGTTGTATTGCTTAAATGGTTTCTGATCATTTTGTTAGCTGTTGCTACTTCCTGGAGTTTCTTTTGAGGAAAATTCTTCTGTTTCGTCATTTTGGGTAGTCCCTTGGGTGGCTCTAAACTGCAGAGCACTTCCCCTGTACTGTCCAGGTAACTTGTGTTGGTGGGCAGAGCCGCAGTCAGACCTGATGTCTGCCCCAGCGCACTGCTGGGGCCACAATCAGACTGGTGTGTACCTTATTTTCTCCTCTCCCAGGGGTAGGACTCACTGTGGAGTGGTGTGGCCCCTGTCTGGGCTACTTGCACATGCCAGGCTTGTGGTGCTGCTTCGAGGGGATCTGGTCTATTAGCCGGGGTGGATCCACAAGATGCACAGTGGTGGGAGGGGCAGGCTTAGCTCCCTTTGCCATCGGTGGTCCCCTGTGGGAGGGGCCTGTAGCACCAGGAGGGAGGCAGACCCGTGGGAAGGATGGATCCACAGAACCACAGCATTGGGTTTTTGTGCGGTGCAAGCAAGTTCGGTGAGGGGAACTGGTTCCCTTTGGGATTTCGGCTGGGGGATGGGAGAGGGAGATGGTGCTTGCCAGCGCCTTTGTTCCCTGCCGAACTGAGCTCTGTCTTCCAGGGCTCAACACCTCTCCCTCCCGGTGTCCTGTCATCCTCCTGCTCTCCAAGCAGAGCTGTTGGCTTATAACATTCCAGATGTTAAGTCCCGCTGGCTCTCAGAACTCACACAGTCCGGCCCCTCCACTTTTGCAAGCCAGACTTCGGGGGCTCTGCCTTGGCAGGCAGGCTGCCCCTCCACCGCCCAGCTCCTTCCCACCAGTCCGTGTAGCGCACATCGCCTCTCTGCTCTTCCATGGGCCACTTGTCTACGCTTGGCTCTGGAGAGTGTTGTGCTAGTCTTCTGGCAGTTTTCTGGGTTATTTAGGCAGATGTGGGTGGAATCTAAGCGCTCAGGACGTGGTGAGCCCAGTGTCCTCCTACACCATCATCTTCTAGAGTCAACTCCAGCTTCATCTTTTTCTATAATTTTATCTTCTATTTTACTTATTCTCCCCTCTGCCTTTTCAATCCTCACTGTCACCGCCTCTATTTTATTTTGAACCTCATTTACAGCATTTTTTAATTCATGACTATTTTTTAGTTACTTGATCTATGCAGCAGTAGATTCTCTGCTGTCTTCTATGCTTTTTTCAAGACCAGCGATTAATCTTATGACTTACTCTAAATTCTTGTTCAGTTATATTGTTTATATCTGTTTTGATCAATTCCTTAGCTATTGCTACTTCCTGGAATTTCTTTTGAGGAAAATTCTTCTGTTTTGTCGTTTTGGCTAGTTTTCTGTACCTTACGTGTTTTAAAAGCTTGTTATATGTCCTGCATCTGTGAGCACTACTATATTAAAGAGGGGTCATACACTGTCCAGGGCCTGGCCCTTCAGGAGGTGTTTTTTGGAGTGTGTTACTTGCTCTCTGTTGTTGTGACTCTGATTGCTTTATCTCCCTACTTTTAGTGTTGTTTTGGACCCTGTACCAGGTGTGCTTTGATTTGTTTGTTAAAGTAGCTCTATGGCCCGCCAGGTTGTCCGGGCCCCTGGAGAAATCTCTGTCACTCTGCAGCCTGGACTCTTGGGGTTCAAAGTCCTTTGGCCTCAACACTGCTGTGTTTGAGGGATGAGGGAACTTTGGGTCCCCCTATTTCTCCGCCATGTTGAATCTCTCCTCTTTGTGTGTTTTTTAACCTTCCATTGATGACTGTTGATTTCAAGCAACAGAGATCATTCTCCCATCTTCCATCAGCTCATCTGTATTTAGGGTAGTAGAAACATAAGTGGGGTTGGTTGGTATTTGTGTTATTTGAGTTACTAGCTGTAAAATGGAATAGTAGTATATCCTCTGGTAGTCTGAAAGGAAATACGCTATATTAATTTAAATTTTTTTTAATATTTTTACTTTCCCAGGTATGATACTTTATTACCTTTTTTGTTGTTAACTTCCAGGAGGATTTGTGATTGGTGGAATACTGTCCCCAGACACAGTACCATCTAAAAGGAAGGCAAAAGGAAACATTGGAAAAGTCAACAAATTAGCTAATAGGAAAAGGATCTGTCTTGATAATGATGAAAGAAGTATGAACTTATTCCTGAAAGTAACTTTTGGATTTTATTTTAAATAATAGTACGCTGGTGGGGCAACTGGGTGGCTCAGTTAGTTCAGTCTCTGACTCTTGATTTTGCTCAGGTCATAATCTCAAGGCTGACAATGCAGAATCTGCTTAGGATTCTTTCTCTTGCTCTCTCTGCCACTCCCCTGCTTGTGCTCTCTCTCTCAAAATAAATAAATAAACATTAAAAATAAGTAGTGCTCTGAGAGGTAGCTCTTTATAAATTTTGAAATTTATTTCTAAAACCTTTAGATATAATAGTTTAGGGTGAATTCACTTTTTTTCTTCTCTTTTTTCTATTAAGTTTTTTGTTTAATTCCAGTATAGTTAACATATAGTATTATATTAGTTTCACGTGTACAATATAGTGATTCAGCAATTCTATACATCATTATTCAGTGCTCATTATAAGTGTACTCTTAATCCCCTTCACATATTTCACCAAGCCCCTCTCCCACCTCCCCTCTGATATGCTTCATTTTAAATGAGTACCCTCAGTTAAAGTTTTTTTTTTTAACGACTTTTTTACTTGAAGCATACTTCAGAATACATGGTTCTAAAAGATGTATTTAAAATAGAATACACATTTTCTTCAAGTACACACAGAAGAATCCCCTATTAAAATCACATGAAAAGAAATATGATGAATATTGCAAATTTAAGAAGACTGAAATCATATCAAGTATATTTTCCAACCATAGTGGTATAAAACTGAAGATTAACAATAAAATAAAGCTAGAGAATCTACAGTGTAAATATTAAATATTTAATACATAAATATTAACACACTACTCCACAAGATTGGACCAGATAAGAAATCAAACACAAAACTTGTCGTTACTTTCAATGTTATTGTTTAATCTGGTCTCTATTTTATTTACTTCTGATATTTATTTATTTATTTATTTATTTATTTATTTATTTATAATTTTTGTTTTTTTCCTTCCTTTACTAAATTTCAGCTAAGTCTTTTCTTTTACTGGTCCCTTGTGGTGTAATGTGAAGTTGTTTATTTGAAATTTTCTTAATACAAGCATTTATAACCATAAATTTCACTCTTAACATCTGCTTTTGCTGCATTCCATGAGTTTTGGAATATTGTATTATTTATTTTATTTTATTTTATTTCCTCCCCTCCCCTCCCCTCCCCTCCCCTCTCATTGTGGGGCTTGAACCCACAACCCTGAGATCAAGAGTCACACAATGCCCCATGTTTTTCTTTTATTTTGAATTTACTTTTTAGCGTCCACTTTTGTCAAGATTTTGGAAATAACGCAGATTTTGTTCTTTAAAAAAAATCATTAATGGCATAATATAAAGCATTTCTTCATGAGTAAATTGCTTTTCACTGAAACTGCCCTTTCCTGTGCTCAAACTATGATTAAAATAGATATTTTAGGGGTGTCTGGGTGGCTCAGTCAGTAAGCATCTGACTCTTGAACTCAGGTCTTAATCTCAGGGTCATGAGTTCAACTCTGTTGTAGCCTACTTCAATACAAATAAAATGAAATAGATATTTCAATAAATTTTTTTCTGAAGTGTATTACATACTTCAGCTCTCTTAAAGGATATTCAGTATGCCATATAACTTCTTGATGACGCAAGAATATCAAGAGTTGTCAAATCAAGCTTACAAAAATAAATTTAGTATGTTTGCTTCCATACTAAATCATTGTGGTTTTTGAATTTTTCTTTATCAGAGTGGTCATTTATAAATAGGAAAATTGGAAGAGAGTGTTATGCCTCTGGCAATTTTTTTTTGCGTTTGGTTTGTAGCTATATTTCATACTAGACTTATTTTTAATTGAGAAGAATTATTTAACTAGTTTCTATTTCAATGATACTTCTTTTGCAGAGAATAAATTCATGGTAAATCTGAATGTACCTTTGGGAGATCCATTGCAACCAACAAGGGTAAAGGACCCAGAAACAAGAGAGGTGATTCTCATGGGTAAGATTAGAGATGATACTGAAAATGCTTAATTTAACAGCTAGTAAGGGCAAACTGCTGGCTGGATGACTAGCCTATCTACTTTTTCTTTTTCTTCCCAGCTGTTTCAGAGCCAAAGTCCAGTAGGGTATCTAATTCCAATAAGCAGCCTGTGTGAAGACTACTCTGGAGGAGCATTGATACCAAACAACATCTAGAGGGCACATAACACAATACATTTATACTCTGGGTTACAAGTGCTATCATTAGGAGTGTTGCCTCCCTGGTAGGGTATAGGTCTTCTTTGATCAAGAGGACACATGGGGACAAGGGCTTTTTATGGGTAATTGTTGCAATTTAGCTGGTAGATCCCAGGATACCCCCTTACTGTGAGACCAGACAGGGACTGTGGGCAGGATTTAGACAGCCTTATGGGTCATGCATACCAAAAATAATACCTGGGATATCAGATCTTTAGGATGATGACTAGCAAGGACACTGATCTGCCACACAAATGCCAGGTTTAAGTTGAAGGTCAGCACAGGGTCCTAGAAGCCTCCTGTTGTATCTAGTAGGCATTAAAAGTACAGTGCCTGGGACACCATGATTGGTTCCAAAGGAGGGGCTATAGTGCGAGAAGGGCAAGTAGGGGACACTCAGCTGTTTAGCAACTAGGCAGTATTTACATACAGGAAATATTTAGATGTTTTAACTGTTTTGACAGTACCAGTAAGTACTGAGGACTGTTTATCCTAAGTCAGAGGACAAATAGGTCAAGTCAGAGAGGTAGTAATGGTATTTTCACTTAAAATTTTGGCTGTGAAGTAAGTTCCATTTGACATCTTAAGTAGTACAGTTATTTTTATAATCAGATTGTTTATTTGGCAACAGGTAGAAGTACAGAAAATTTTGTTTAGTGTAGTATCTTAAAACATTTGCTGTTTAGGTTCGAAAAGTAGTGAGTTTGTCAGGAGTTCATTGCTTTTTATCTGTTTCTTGCATCTATGTATTTTCTATGTCCTATAACCTGTGAGATTACTAACATTACCAAAAATCCAAGGAAACAAGCCGATGATAAAGAATATATTAACTATATATTTGGCAAGGTTTATAAGTAAAAGGGAAATTGAAGAGTGAGGTAGTTATTTTTGAGCATCTATTAGAACTCTTGCTTCACATGACAGAAATCTTGCTATTTAATAATCAGTCAGGCAAGCACAAAATCTGTTGTTATGACGATACATTTGTTAATTGTGGGCTTTGTTAAACTTTTTAAAGATATGGAATTCTACCTTGTGTCCTAGCTAATTTTGTTTTCTGAGCTATAATAGAAATAATAATAATACTGCCACTATTATCATTAATATCCAAGGCTTATCTAATGCTTATTTTGTGCCAGGCCGTGTTTTAAATACCTTATACACATTAATTCATTTGATAGTCACAGCTCTAACATAGATGAACTGTTGTCTCATTTTATAGAAAAGGAAGCAGGCACAGGGTGAGAAATAACTTGCCTGGTCACACAGCTTATAAGGCAGACAAAATTCTACCTCTGCCATTTTATTTAGCTCGAGTAAATGAGGTTTATATCTAGAAATAACTCTCTTGTATACATGTGTGTATATGTTCTATCATTGATCATTGTTATTGCTATTGCTTTATATTTATAGTAGTGTTTTTCCCTTAGATCTTTTAAGGCCACGAGATACATATCAGTTTTTTGTTGAGCATGGTGAATTGAAAGTATATAAAACACTGGATACACCCATTTTTTCGATGGGAAAATTGATATTAGGACCACATCAAGAAAAGGGAAAACAGCATGTTGGCTCAGATATATTGGTAAGTGTATTTCTCCATATATTTATGTTTGGGTATAACTCTCATTTATTGGACTTGATGAGGCATTAAAAATACTGTTTTCTCAGAAATGAAATTACTATAGTGTATGAGAATTTTTTTTATTTGTTAAGTCTTTTTAGAGTTGGTCAACCAATGGTTATTTAAAAGTACTTATTCTGTACATAGCACTGTAACTTCAAACTTCAAAAATTCCGACGTTTCTTTACTTAAAAGAATCCTAGAATATATCTAGGTTTGCAGACAAATCAGTAAAGCCAGTGAAAATTAAGCCTAAATCTCGTTTCTCAGATCATGTAGTTTAGCAACAATGAGGTTTTAAAAGTCTTCTTCAGAATCATGTAATTAGCAGTAGACGGAGGACTAGAAGCTAGTTTACTTCAGTAAGTACTAAATAATGTATTACTGTATATGGTAGTATTACTGGCTGAAATTATAATGAGATGGCAAGGTGGGTCAGTCTCTGCCTCTGTCTCTTACTGGAGATACACACCCCTACACCACTGATGTGAGATACATATATTTGCACATTTTGAATTTGAAAATTACAGAATTTGAAAATCACCAAATTTTAAGAATAGTAGTATTTTACTGACATTTAAAAAACGTTATGTCTGAGGCACATTTTTCAGTAAGTAGCGTTTCAGGAACTTGTGGTATCATGGGTTAGTAGAGTATTGTGTTCAAAACAATTATTTTTACTGACAAAATTGAAGTAAACTCAAGAAGGAAAAAAAGAAAGAACATGCGGGCCCTTGAATTTGTATTAACAAAGAAGGGCAATTTGAGACAAGGAAAGAAGTTACACATGAGAGTAAAAGAGTAATTCATTATTACATTAGTATAAGTAGAATCCAGATTTAAAATGCTTTAATTTTTTTTTAAATTTATTTATTTACTTATTTTGAGAGAGCACACACATGTGCTCATGAGTGGGGGAGGGCAGAGAGAGAGAGAGGGAGACAGAGAATCCCAAGCAGTCAGCACAAAGCCTGATAAAGGGCTCAAACTCACAAACCGTGACATCATGACCTGACCCGAAACCAGAAGTTGGACGTTTAACCAACTGAGCCACCTAGGCGCCCCAGATTTAAAATACTTTAAGATATACTTTAAGCCAATCTTAAAATGTTATTGATCTTCAGGTGCTATTAAAGGAGTAAAAGTAACGCATTTAACTGAAGTAATAATTCCTGTATAATCGTTAAAGAACAATTAATTAGATAAGCATTGTGCAATACTATCATTGAAATAATAGCACTTACCTATTAAATTGTAATGCCATTATTATACAAAAGAAAATTTGAGTAGTGAATGTTTTGTAAGTATTTAACCTGGCCACTATTCAAAGGAGTCCACGTTAGAAACGTGGATATTTTATATTTACTGAACTAGTAGAAATTATTGGAAAGATAATTGTATTCTTTGACCTATGAATCTCATTTCAGAATATTTTCCTAAGAACATAATTTAAAGGTTAGGGAAGCTGGACATATGTAGGTATTTATTGTAACATTGATAGTAATTGCAAAAATTAGACACAGTTGAAATGTCCTGCAGGAAGAAATGGTTATATTTTATATTTTGACCGAATAAGATAAACCATTATATGATACTAAGCAGTTATATACCACTTAGATGTTCCATGTACTCTACTAAGTATTTTTATATCAGTTTAGACATATTATTTTAAAGAATAGCCATATAAGAAGACCTTTAGGATAAATATTTAAGCAGAGAGTTCCCTATTTTACTGTGACTAGAATTTAAAAATGAAATTGAAGGAACTGTAGAAAAATAACATGTTATTAGGTTATTATAGTTGATTTTTATTTCTTTGAAATATTGTCTTTAACGGTTTTTAATGAAAATGAGTTACTTTTTTTTCTTGATAACAAGAATAGTTTTACATTTTTTGTTTAAACATGAAGCACACTTTTATTTTTTTAAATTTTTTTAAGTTTATTTTTATTTTTATTTTTTTAACGTTTATTTATTTTTTGAGACAGAGAGAGAGACAGAGCATGAATGGGGGGAGGGTCAGAGAGAGGGAGACACAGAATCCGAAACAGGCTCCAGGCTCTGAGCTGTCAGCACAGAGCCTGACGTGGGGCTCGAACTCACGGACCACGAGATCATGACCTGAGCCGAAGTCGGCCGCTTAACCTACTGAGCCACCCAGGCGCCCCAAGTTTATTTATTTTTGAGAGAGGGAGAGAATGTCAAGCAGGCTTAGCACAGTCAGCTCAGAGCCCAATGCGGGGCTCGATCTTACGAGCTGTGAGATCATGACCTGAGCTGAAATTGAGAGTTGGCTAACAAACTGAGCCATCCAGGTGCCCAAAACATGAAGCGTGCTTTTCAATATATGCTTTTGAGAAACAAAAGGGACCAGATGGAGAACCAGCATAGGGCATTAACTCTTTCCTTCAGACTCAATGTTAAAGAATCTCTATGAGAGGGACATGATAGCAGTAGTAGATTTGTTAAAATCAAACCACAGAAGAATTAACAGATTAACTATAGGAGTTGGTTGTGGAGCTCTCCCAGAAGACAAGAAGAGATTAAGAAATGGAAAATATAAAAGTGAAGCGATGTGGGGAACAGAAAAAAAAATAGAAGAGAGATAAAAGCACAAATGAGTGAAGGGTAGAAATATTTGAAAAATTAGACACTAAATGTTCCAGAACTGAAAAACAGAAAAGTGAGAGCAACACACTTAAGGGAACCAGAGTTCCTTAGAGAAATGTCTGAATGCAGGCCTGGGGCTGAGCTTGAAATATTTTGGTCATACCTATGGGCAGACTTAACCAAAGACCATTAGAATTGGGTCATAAGGTCACAGGATCCAACTTGAAGATGCTTTCATTGGACAAAGATGTGAAAGCTTGAGTATCAATAAAAATAACTTAAGTGAATTGATACACATCTGTTATATCTAAATTCATGAATTTTAAAGACAGCTACAAAAAGAAAAACTAATTCACCATTGTTGGAGAATTCTAGGAAGCTAACTCATTTTGACAACAAATATGGTAAATAAAGGGAAAGAATCAAACATTTATTCTGCCCTTTTCATATAAACCGTACTATTATGTAACCAAATAGATATGAGGCAAAATTTGTTCTCTTAGAAATATTCCAATTAATACATGAGGAAGAAGTGTTAGAATGAAATATTACCATTTTGCAACCCCTGAGAAACTGTTGGATCTATCTAGATATGGAGCATCAGTCTCTGCTAACATCTGAAAAAAAGGACAGCCAGACATTATGTGCCTCCTCATGGAAGAATACAGCAATATGTATGAAATAGTCTTGTCTCTTCCATCCCCTTAAAAAAAATTAACAACAACAACAAAAATACCTGAATTTGATCCAACTACCAGTATAGGAAATAAAGAATAGATGACCTTTCAAATGACCCCCTCGGAGTGTAATGAGCAAAATTCAGCTGTGCAGAGGTTTTTACAACAAACTTTGCTGCTCGATTTCTTTAATAAATACATTGCAAGAAATAAAAAAGAACCAAGTAGAACCTATAGATCAGGGTTTCTCAACCCTGGCACTATTGACATTTTAGACCAGATAATTATTTGTTGTAGGGGCTTTCTGTGCACTGTGGGATGTTTAGAAGCATCCCTGGCCTCTACCAAATAGACTCTAGTAGTACTTCTCTAATTGTAAGAAACAGAAATGTTCCCAAATATTGCCTGTTGTATCCTGAAATTGAGAAATCATCCCCAAATTGAGAGCCACTATAGTGATTTAAGTGATTTAAGAGGATAAGTAAACTCTTCAAAACACATTTAAGAGACAATTGGAAATTGTAATACAGACTGGGTATGTGATATTAAATATTCATGTTTAGGTGTGATAATGCTGTTGTAGTCGTGTTTTTAAAAAAGCACCTTGAGGTGTACCTGGCTGGCTTAGTTGGCAGAGGCTGCAACTCTTAATATCAGGGTTGTGAGTTTGAGCCCTACTTTGAATGTGGGGATTACTGAAAAAAATAAACAAGACTTTAAAAAATACATAAAATAAAAAAGCACCTTGATTTTTTAGTACACGCTGAAATATTTATAGATGGGTTTATGATGCTGGGGTATTATTGCAAAATAATATGGAATGGGGGAAGTAAAGAGACTCAACAGGGAAGGTTGTTGGTGTTAGATACTCATGGTAGTTCAACATTCTATTTTTGTGTATTTCAAAAGACTTCTTAATAAAATGACAGAAATGAGGAGTTGTGCTTAGAGAGCCAAACTGAATAGGTAAGAAAAAAAAAAACCACCTAGAAATATATGCTTGACGTTCTGGGTAGTATGTTTGTTGCCTTTCGTTTTTTAAATTGGGACAAATTTTTTTAGATGTAATAAAAATTTTTTTAAATTAAATTATAAAAGTACCTTTGGAACCATTACAAGAGCTTTTTTCCCATTTAGGGAGTTAGTATATCATATTAAGAGCATGCATTCTGGAATCAAAGTGCCTGAGTTCAAACTCAGCTCTGCCATTTACATTGTGAACTTGGGAAATTACACCCCTCTGTTGCCTCTATTTCTTCATTTGTATAAAGCTATTAAAATAGTACCTGTTGGGGCGCCTGGGTGGCGCAGTCGGTTAAGCGTCCGACTTCAGCCAGGTCACGATCTCGCGGTCCGTGAGTTCGAGCCCCGCGTCAGGCTCTGGGCTGATGGCTCGGAGCCTGGAGCCTGTTTCTGATTCTGTGTCTCCCTCTCTCTCTGCCCCTCCCCCGTTCATGCTCTGTCTCTCTCTGTCCCAAAAATAAATAAAAAACGTTGAAGAAAAAAAAAAAAAAAAAAAAATAGTACCTGTCTCACTGGTAAGTACATACATTAAATGAATATAAATTAAGTGATCAGAACAGTGGCTGGCAAGGAGTAAGTGCTAAATAAGTGCTAGCTGCTATTTTTCTGGTATTTTAGGCTCATTTTACAAAGAATTAAGAAAAAAAAGGAGGAGGAAGAGGAGGAATAATTCTCAGAATGTTTTTGATTGCTAAATCTCAAAATCTGAATCTCATTGTTTGAAGGCTTTATGTTGTTTTAGTTGCCAAAAAACAGATCATTGCCAGGATGCTACGTATACATAAATATAAAAATTGCCATGTTTGAATATGGAAGCCTGTACGACTGAGAGTTGGTTTTATCCTTTTACTTTCTTAATGTTGATACTTATTTAAATGTATCATTTGTTTGGTTTGTTTTTGCTCTCTCTTTGGTTTGTCAGTTTGAATTACATGTCCCGAGCATGTAACCTTCAACAAGGTGTATATAAAACCTAGCTGTTTTTCTAGTATACTAAAGTGATCTTATTTACAGTGGTTCTGAATTTTCATAAGCTGGTAAAAAATAAGAACAAAAGAAATTTCTTCCCATGTTAATTTTCTATTGCTGTTTTAACAAATTAGTATAGTTCCAGTGGCTTAATACAACACCCATTTATTATCTCATAGTTATATAGGTTAGAATTCTTCTATTTTTAAATGTTTATTTATTTTGAGAGAGAGAACGGGGTAGAAAATCCTAAGCAGGCTCTGTGCTGACAGTGCAGAGCCAGACATGGGGCTCAAACCCACAAACTGTGAGACCATAATCTGAGCCAAGATCAAGAGTCAGAAGCTCAACCAACTGAGCCACCTGGGCGCCCCTATAGGTTAGAATTTTGGTGAGCTTGGCTGAGTATTCCGTTTAGAGTATCACAAGGCTGGAATTAAGATGTTGGGAGCCCTGTATTCTTTTCTGGAGGCTCTTAGGATGAATTTGCTTTCAGGTTTGTTCAGGTTGTTGGCAGAAATCAGTTCCACATGGTTGTAGGACTGAGGCTCCCATTTCCTTGCTGGCTCTTGGTCAGAATGTCATTCTTAGCTTCTAGAAGTAGCTTCTATTTCTTGGCTCATGGCCCTCTTATCTTCAGTGCCAGCAGTCTGTGTCTTTAACATGCTTTGAATTTCTCTGTCTTTTCCTCTCCTTCATCTCTCTTCTGCTTCCAGCAGAAGCAATTCTCCACTTTTAAGAGGTTTGTGTGATTAGAATGGGCCCAACTAGATAATCCAGGCTTATTTTATTTTATTTTTTTAGAAGATATATATATATATTTTTTTAACGTTTATTTATTTTTGAGACAGAGAGAGACAGAGCATGAATGGGGGAGGGTCACAGAGAGAGGGAGACACAGAATCCGAAACAGGCTCCAGGCTCTGAGCTGTCAGCACAGAGCCCGACGCGGGACTTGAACCCACGGACCGTGAGATCATGACCTGAGCCGAAGTCGGATGCTTAACCGACTGAGCCACCCAGGCGCCCCTAATCCAGGCTTATTTATCTCCCCATCTCAAGGTCCCTTTTGCCATGTAACAAAACAAGTTCTGAAGATGAGAGTGTGGACATCTTTGGAGGGCCATTTTTCTGCTCTTTCTTAAAGGAAATGTTTCCTTTAAGTTTCATTACAGTGAGTGAGTTGTGGTGGTTCAATTTGAAATGAAATTTTAATTTTTAATTTTACAGGTTTTTTATGTTAACTTTGGTGACCTTTTATGTACCTTACATGAAACACCTTATATAATAACAACTGGGGATTCATTCTATGTTCCTTCAGGTAAGAATAATTAAATACATTTTCTTTCATATAGTTAAATATTTATATAGTTGCTCATGAGCACCATGCAAATGGAAGCCACAATGGTCAAAATGAAACTGTTGTGTGACTGATGCCAGAGAAGTTTGATACATATTTTAATTTTATCATTAGGTAAGTATGTTAGTATTTGGTTACCTGAAAATTGAACAGGAGTTGTTTGTTACTAAAGGTAAAAATATTTAGTTAGAAGATATGTTGTGTCCAATGTAGGAGGAAAATTATTTCTCCTGTATTATCTCTGAGACATTATGTAGTCAAACAATTTTTAGTAGGTTATTTTAAGCATACAGAATAGTGTGTTTCATTAGCTGTTGAAGAGCACAAGCCTTTGGAAAGAGGACTTTTAATTTGTTCTTTTGTTTATTCATCATTCAATGAAGGTGACTGAAAGTCTCTCAAACATTGCTCTTAAGAGTGGGATACATAAGTGAACCAAATAGGGAAAAATCCCTGTCCTCATGGAGCTTACATTCTAATGAAAGGAGACAGTAATAGTAGCAGTGTTTATACAGTCTTTAGTATGTACCAGCACTGTTGTGAACACTTTATTTATTATAACTCAGTTAATCCTAATATGTATCAACTTCTAATATATAGAAAGTCACAGTGTGTCACAGTATTGTACTCACTGCTATAAACCTGCCTTATATGTGTGGCTATTCTATATTTTACTTTTATTGTTAATTATAATTAAGAGAAGCATTTGCTCTTTTTAAACTTTGAGATTCTATTTTACCTTTTATAATTACTTTTATATGCATATATCTGGTTTAGGGGAATCTACAGCAGTTTCAATGAACTAATAACAGTTGAATTCAGAGAAAAATTTCCTCTTCCTTCACCCTTGTCTGATTCATCTTTGCATTTAGAATGATCAGAATGATGTAAAATTTTCACTTTTTCAAACCTTATCTGGATTACAGGTGATGGTTAACGCTTGGATTTTTTTAGTTCATGGAATTAAATAAGACTTACTTTAGATGAATTTATCTTCAAAAAAAATTGGTAGTATATAGTTTTTAACTGCCTTAGTGATAGCTAAACATTTAATCAAAAGGAAATAATTTCTATGGAAATAACTGTTTTTTTTTTCTTACTGCTTTACTTCTAGGTAATTATTACAACATCAAAAATCTCCTGAATGAGGAAAGTATTCTTCTTTTTACTCAGATAAAAAGATGAAAGATGAAGCAAAGTTTAAATAAGTGTGTGTGTGTGTGTGTGTGTGTGTACACACATATACACATATATGTATAAAACAGTTTGTGCAGTTGAGACATTTATCTTTGTAATTATTTGTGATGTTTTAAAATAAAAGTTTTATTCAATTTTGTGTTCTTCTATTTGATAAACATTTCAAACTCCCATATGTGTCTTCTACTTTTTCCACAAATGTACCCCATAGGCCTGTATTGATACCCACACTCATAGTATTTTAATAACATGAAAAGAATACCAAAATCACTGCTCTCATGGTGAAATATAGGACATACCTATTTTAGAAGAGATTTGATTAATATATTCATTCATTTAAAAATCTTTTCCAAATGTTAGTGTTAAGTGACGAATCCAGTAATAGGAACTGTGGTATATATATCACTAGTACATCTGAATTACTTTCCTAAGGCTTTGTAAGAAAATAGTACAAACTGGTGGCTTAAAAACAAAAATGTATTTCCTCAATTCTGTAGGCTAGAAATCTGAAATCAGAATGTTGGCAGGGCCATGTTCTCTCTGAAATCTTTAGGTTTCACAATAATGTTTCTGCTTAGAATTCCTCTTTCTATTAAAAGGATAGTCAGGGGGTGCCTGGGTGGCTAAGTTGGGTAAGAGTCTGACTTCAGCTCAGGTCATGATCTCACAGTTCATGAATTCGAGCTCTGTGTCTGGCTCTGTGCAGAGCAAGCAGCCTGCTTTGGATTCTGTGTCCCTCCCCCCACTTTCTCTCTCTCTCTCTCTCTCTCTCTCTCTCTCTCTCTCTCTCTCTCTCTCTCACACACACACACACACACACACACACACACACACACACACACAAATAAACATTAAAAAAATCATTAAAAAAGTAAAAGAGTCAGTGTGAAAGATGATTTAAAAAATAACTCAGGCTTTCTTCTTACCAGATGCACTGAAAATATGTAGGAAACTAAAGAGATTTAGGGGATAAAATGGTTAAATGTCAAAAACAAATTGCTAGCAGTATTTCTGTAGTCATTTTATGTATTCTATTAACCTGAAAATCTGAGTTTCATTTGTCATCATTATAATTGAACAGTATGTTTTAAATGTTGCTCTTATTTTGAAAGATCAATGCAAATGTATTACTTTTTCATTTGAAGCTGGTAGGGCATTGTCTATGAACTTCTCAGTGTCTCCATACAAAGTTGCAGAGTTTAGTAAATGAATAAACTTTTTATCACTAGAGAAACTGGTATACTTGCTTTCCCAGGTCAAGAGTTGTAGACGTTAAGTCTAAAGTTCTTTCTTGTCTAGCAAGAAAGCTGGACGCAGGATTAAAATGCCAGAGATGGCTAATGTCTGGGAAAAGACAAGAGCCCCAATAAGTGTCCTTGCCCTGTTTTTATTAGGATCCAAAGGCTTACAAACGTGGTGGTGAACGTGCACAAAGAGACAATAAATCTGTGAAGATTAGCTCACGTACTCATGTACGTGAGGGAAAGGGAGTCTTGAAGATATTCGGGGTTAGGGGTTTGGATTAATACCAAACAAAATCCTGGCCCTGCTGAAGGTTGTTAAAAGCAGACCTGAGGCCTACCCCTTCTGTTTATCTTAGCTAGCCTAGGTGATGAGATAGGACTCGTGACCTCAGGGTTAACAAGGCACCTTTTCTTTTGTTAATCCTATCACCTCTGTGCAGTGCAGCAGTCTATTGCCCTGTTTATTACCTTGTTTACCTAACTTGACTCTTCCCTCCTATGTGAAAGCAGCTTTCTGCTCTAGTACTAAATTGGGGGTCACTTGTGCCCTGAATACCTAATCTTGTTTATTTCATATACCTATGTATTGGGGCCTGTGCTCCTCCCTACTTTATTCTGCGGGCCTTAGCCCCCCTTCTCTATCCTTATTTGCCTAATCTTGTTTACCCAAACTTGGGTGTGAGCATCCTATGGCTTTGTCCTTCTTAATGACTTGTTAACCCATTGGTGTAAACCCAGCGAATTTCTAAGCTTATTCCCCACAAAGAGTTAATAGGACTAGCTGTGTTTTGGTCTTTACTTAGACTGGCCAGATTTTGCTCAGTAATTTGCAATGGTTTGATTTTTTTTTTTTAAGTGAAGCATTTATTTTATTGATGTAACTTACAATTACATCTCACAGTTCAATGAGTTTTTGCAAGTACATCGTATACCTAAGTAACCCACAAAATTTCTTCCACTTAATGTTCCTATTCTGTCCAGTTCCTGCCAGCCTGACTTCTATCTCTTGGGCCATTGTTCTGCTTATCATGGTAAAGAGGTTTTACTTGTTCTAGAACTTTATATACATGGACTCATAAAACTACTTACATTCAACACAGTATCTAGGATTCATCCACTGTGGTGGTTTGTCTATCGGTTGTTCATTCATGTTTTATTGCTTAGTAGTATTCCAGATGAGCACTGTTCCTTCTTTTTGTAATCTCTAGAAGAGTATACAAGATTGTTAACATTTCCTTCTTAAATGTTAAGAAAGAATTACCAGTAAAACCATCCAAGTCTGGACTTTTCTTTCTGGGGAGATTTTTAATTAGGGCTTTAACTTCAGTAGTAAATATCAGAATATCCATATTTCTTACCTCTTTAATTTTGGTAAGTTTGGTTTTTGAAGAATTTGCCTATATCTAAATTTCAACTTGATTTGCATGAGATAATATTTTTTTCTTTCAAGAGCTTTCTTGAGATTTGATGTATCTTAAAATATTTAGAAGTTAATATAAAAATGCTTAGTGCAGGATCTGAAGCACAAGTTACACTATTAACAATTTTTTAATCTTTTTTTGGTCATTTTTTTGCTATTTATCAGTTTTGTTACACTTTTAAAATAACCTTCGTTTCATTGATTTTTCTTGTGTTTCTATTCCATTCATTTTTGATCTGATTTTTATAATTCAGTACATTCTACTTTGGATTTTATTTTTTTTCCTACCTTCTTAAGGTGAATGTATTTAGACTGTTTATTTTAGAATTTTCTCCCTTTCTAATTCAGCCATTGAAAGCTGCACTTTGATATGTCATTTAATTCAAGACATTTAAAATTTTTTCTTGTTCTCATTGACCAGTGGGTTATTGGAAGTGCCTTTTATAATTACCAAATATTTGAGTTTCCCAGATTTGTTTTGCTGAAATAATTTGGAGATTTGCTAAGTTTTTCCACAGGTTTAGATTGTGCAGCCCTGTGATTTCTATTGCATCTATTCAGTTCTGCTGTTGAAATATGAAGGCATCCGTAGACAAAGTAAATGAAATAGATGTTGCGATAAAACTTTACATACAGAAATGCAATGATCTTCATTCAGCATGTGGGTGTGATTTGCTAGTCCCTGATGTGCACAGAAAACATATTTTGTATGCTTTCAGTCCTTTAACATTTATTGATACTCATGATCTGCAGTATGTTCTGTCTTTGAGAATGTTTCCTGTGTTAGAAATGTGTATTCCGTTGCTATTGGAATATTCTGTTGATTAAGTCTTCTATATCCTTACTGATTTGTGTGTAGTTTTTCTTTCCATTACTGATTAGGAATATTGATACCTCTGATTCTACCTATTGAATATTTTCTTTTCTTCTCTGTCAATTTTCCCTTCATCTGTTTTGAGACTATTGAGGTTCATTTTCATTTATTATTTTACTGTTGTGTTGACCTATTTATCATTATGAAATACCTTTTTTGGTAAGATTTTCCATTTTAAATTAAAGTTTATTTTGCCTGATGTTAGTATTGGTAATTACTTCAGCTGTCTCACATATACCATTTGATATATCTTCTGTCCTTTTACATTATTATGTCTTTGAATTTAAGACGTGTCTCTTTTAGAAAGCACATAGTTGGGAGTTTTAAAAATCCAGTCTAATAGTCTCTGCCTTTTTTTTTTTTTTAACGTTTATTTATTATTGAGAGACACAGAGTGTGAGCAAGGGAGAGGTAGAGGGGGAGACACAGAATCTGGAGCAGGCTCCAGGCTCTGAGCTGTCAGCACAGAGCCTGATGTGGGGCTCAAACTCACAAACTGTGAGATCATGACCTGAGCTGAAGTCGGTAGCCCAACCAACTGAGCCACCCAGGCGCCCCTAATCTCTGCCTTTTAATTGGAATATTTAATCCACCCATTTAATGTAAACATTGGTAAGATTGGATTTATGTCTGCCATTTTGTTTTCTGTACTTCTTAAGGGTTTTTTGTTGTGTTTGTTATAACTTTGTTCCTTTCTGCCTTATTTTGGTTTAGACAGTCTTTATAGTGTGCCATTTTAAATCTTCTGGATTTATATTTTGAATTATTTTAGTAGTTGCTGTAGAGATTTCTTTATTCATCTTAAATTTATTTCAGTCTCTGTGAGGTTACTTACTACTAACCTCATTTCAGTAAAATTTAGCAATTTTGCATTGCTATCATTTTATTTCTTTCCCCTTTTAATTTATGCCATCATTATATAAATTACATTATGATATGCATATATTTGATTATGTGTATTTATGTGTTCCAAGAATTTGGTGTTATAATTATTGTTTTGAATGATACTCTTTTTTTTTTTTTTAATACTTATTTTTAAGAGAGACAAAGTGCGAGCAGGGGAGGGTCAGAGAGAGAGGGAGATACAGAATCTGAAGCAGGTTCCTGCCTCTGAGTTGTCAGCACAGAGCCCGACACAGGGCTTGAACCTGAGCCTTAAGTCAGACGCCCAACTGACTAAGCCACCAAGGCGCTCCAATGAATGGTACTCTTTTAATTAAAAAAGAGAAAACATATATACAATCTTTTATATTTACTGTCCTTCATTCCTTCCTATGTATCTAACTTACCATGTGATGTTCTCTTAAGCCTGAACTTTAGTACCTCTTACAGGGTAAGTCTGTTAGCAACATATTCCCTTAATTTTTGTGTATCTGGGAGTGCTTTTATTTTGACTTCATTTCTGAATGATGGTTTCCCTTAATAGGTAATTTTAAGGTTACAGTTTGTTTTGTTCTAGCACATTGAGTTTGTTTTTCCATTGCTTTTTGTCCTCCACTTCTGACAAGAAGTCCATTGTTAAGTATATTGTTCTTTGTGATGTGTCATTTTTATGTGGCTCCTTTGAAGATTTTTTTGGTATTTTATCACTTTGTGGTGTTTCTAGATGCATTCTCTTTGTATTTATTCTGCTAGGGATTTGGTGAGCTGTTTATATCTGAATGTTAATGTTTTTTATCAAATTTGGGAAGTTTTGGGCTGTTACTCAGAAGTTTTTTACTTCTTTCTCTTTCCTCTCTCATTACATGTGTTTGTTTCTGATCTGTTCATTTTTTCAATCTTTTTTTCTTCTAATTCTTTGGATACTTTCTATTGATTGTCTTGAAATCAATGAGTCTTTGCTATCTCACATTTGCTGTTGAGCCCATCTAATGATTTTTATTTTTAATTTCAGTAATTATGTTTTTTAACTCTAGAATTTAAATTTGGTTATGTTTATTTTTTTATTTTTACATATAGATTTCCTTTTTTGTTGATTCACACACGCTTTAATTCTTTAAACATGTTTATTAATCTCTTATTCAAATATTTGTTAATCTAACATCTAGGTCCATGCAGACTCCATTACCATTAGCTACTGCTTTTTTCTCTTAGTATGTTTCATACTTTTCTGTTTTTTGCATGTCTAATAATTTTTGGTTGAAAATTGGTCATTTTAGGTAATATATTGTAGCAAGTCTTGATTATGTTTTATATTTAAGGTTTCTTCTTCTTCTTCTTCTTCTTCTTCTTCTTCCTCTTCCTCTTCCTCTTCCTCTTCCTCTTCCTCCTCCTCCTCTTTCTCCTTCTCCTCCTTCTTTTTTTTTTTTTTTTTTTTTTTTAAACTTAGGAGCATGCCTGGACTCAAACTATGGAATCTGTTGCCTCTGTGGTGTGGAGCTTTTGCTCTCTCTGCTCAATTTTTAAAATTCTTTCAGTTTTTATCCAGAATAAAACTACATCCATAGGGGTAGCTTCTGTCTTTATATAGTATATATATAAATCAGGAAATGATGTAAACAGAGGTTAACATCAAACACTTTTGAGTCTATAGACTTTCTACCCTCTGCCCATTGCTTCCTGTGTGGGATGGGGGAGATACAGTGTTGCAGCCAGTTCTAAAGTCTTCATTGACTTTTACATTTTGTCATTCTTGGGTCTCTCCTACGCATGCATCATATTTGAGTTAGAATGTTTACAGAACTAGTCATAGCCCTTCGTTCTTGTTTCCAAGATCATCTAAGTAAACTTCTGGCAGCTCTGCTGCTCTCCGAGAACTAGGACAGACACTTTTGGCTAGTAACTGCAGGTTTCCTGGTCCATTCCTGATTTCCCCCACTTTAACTGGCAAACTTGTATGTTTGCACTGCTGCACTGAATCAAGTCCATCATCTTACAGCAAAGTTGTTGATTTTTATAGTCTGCTACAACCTGTTAAAGCTATAATCTTTACTGACCAATTTAGGTAGGATGAGAACCTCACTCAAGAATCCCAGACTCCCAGCTTTTTTTTTATCCAAAGCTCTAGCAATTTTCAGGAATAGTTCTCAACTTATTATTTACCTTTGGTTGATTTCCAGTGCCTTGAAATGATAGTTTTTGACCATTTTTGTTTGACTTCTTCATACTTGTATTACTGGAAATAACCTTTCGTTTGTCTTACTGAGTTTTTCTTCTTTTAAAGAATTTTATTTAGGAGGCTAAATAATAATAATTGTTATTAATTACTATTATTTAATGTTTGTTTATTTTAGAGAGAAAACACAAGCAGGGGAGGGGCAGAAAGAAGGGGAGACAGAGGATCTGTCAGCACAGAGCCCAGTATGGGGCTCGAGCTCACAAACTGAGATCATGACCTGAGCTGAGGTCAGACGCATAACCAACTGAGCCACCCAGGCACCCTGGAAGTTAAATTATTATTGATCAGCATGATCCTGTTGAGAATTTGTTTTAGTCTGTTAGGATAGTTTTAGATTGGTTGTTACTCTAGAGCAGTGATTCCCAACCAGGGGTGATTTTATGATTCAGTGGACATCTGGCAATGTCTGGAAACAGTTTTGATTGTTACAGTGAGTATGTGTGTGGATGCTACTGGCACTTAGTTTGTAGAGGCCAGGAAGGCTGGCAAACATCCTAAAATGAACACACCCCCTCCCACCCCCAACATGCATGCCAAATAATTATCTGTTTAAAAATGTCAGTAATGCTGAGGTTGTAAAACCATGCTCTAGAGACAGAGTAGCTTTCCTCAAGTGTGGCCTTTCTGTATCTAAAAGTAAAAGCCTGGGTTGTTCAGCAAGGGCTCTCTACCTTGGTTGGTGTCTATATTTTGCCACTTCTGTCAGCTCACAGCTCCTGGTAATCATCAGGCCTCACAAAGATATTTTGTTTGTTTGCTTTTAATAAAAATTGTGTACATTTAAAGTGTATGACATGGTGTTTTGACATATACAGTGAGATGAGTACTGCAGTCAACTAGCATGTCTGTCTTCTCACAGTTTCCATTGGTGTGTGTGTTTGTGTGTGTAATGAGAGCATCTGGAGTCTACTCTTAGCAAATTTTCAGTATATCATTCTCTATTAACTGTTGTCATTATACTGCAAATTACATCTCTAGAATTTACTCATCCTACATAGCTGCGACTTTGTACCCTTTCAAAAACCATCTTCTGATTTCCTTCACTTCCCCATCCCCAGTAACCACTGTTCTACTCTTTTATGTGTTCTACTTTTCTATATATGTGTGTGTGTATATATATGTATGTGTATATATATATATATATATGTATGTGTATATATATATATATATATATATATATATATATATATATATTTCACACATATAAGTGAGATATTTTCCAGAGGAGACCTATATATGTCTGTTTATATATGCCATTTATAGAAATTGCCAGCAGGTGTATGAAAAAATGCTCAAATCACTAATCATCAGGGAAATGCAAATCAAAACCACAATGAGTTATCACCTTACATCTATTAGGATGGCTATTATCAAAAGGATAAAACAGAAGTGTGGATGAGGAGGTGGAGAAAAGAGAACCCTTGTACACTGTTGGTAGGAATGTAAAGTGGGACAGCCTTTATGGCAAACAGCATGGAGTTTCTTCAAAAAGTTAAAAGTATCATGCAGTTCTATACTCTTCTGGATATATATCCAAAGGAAATGAATCAATACCTGGAAGAGCAATTTACACACCCGTGTTCATTATAGCACAATTCACCATAGTCAAGATATAGAAACAAACTGTCATCAGATGACTGGATAAAGAAATTGTGGCATATATACATACAATAGATGCTAGTCTTAAAAAAGGAGGTCATGCCACTTGCAACAACATGGATCAATCGGGACTATATTATGCAAAGTGAAGTAAGCTAGAAAGGGCTCACAGAATTTTGCTCTGCATATTTGCAATTTATTCAGTCAAATTCTAGGGCTATGATGGCTAATACAGTAGCCGCAAACCATATGTTCTAGCCATTTAAATTCAATGTCAACAAAATGTTTAGTTCCTTACTTATACTTGCCACATTTCAAGTACTCAGTAGCATGGTACTTACTGGTGGCTACATACCAGACAGCACATTAAATGTTTCCATCATTGCGGAAAGTTCTATGGCACAACACTGTTCTTGGGCACCATGCAGATTTCTGAAGCTCTATTTCCTTTTTGATATCCCACTCTACAATTCCAGCTCTGTCAACAGCCCCATATAATCTGTTTTCTTTGCCCAGTGAGGTCATTGCTCTGAATTCCACTCCCTGTGCTCAGTGTTGGAAAGTGCCCTTAGGAATGAAATCAGGTGACTGTGGAGTTAACTTTTTGCATCCTACACTGTTGGCCAATGCCTGCACATAGTTACTTCTTAACATGTTGCTAGTTTAGAGTTGTGCTGGGAAGATAAGTTTAATATCCATTAATCAATCATGGTCATCTCCCACAAAAGCTCATGATGCTTGTAATAATTTATTTTTATTGTCTGGTAGTGTTCCAGTTTTGTTATCCATTCACTTGCTGAATGGATGTACCTTTCATAAAATTTCCCCCAATGGTTACATGTTATGTAACTATTAATACAATGTCCAACACAAAATTTGCATGGGTAAAATGTGTGGGTATGGTTCCATTCATTTTATCATATGTAACCACTACTGCAATCCAGATACAAAGCTATCACTGCAAAGCTATCCTTTATATTGCCTCTTTATAGTCACATCAACTCCCCTCCTCCCCCCACCCTGCCTTCTAGTCTTAACCTCTGGCAAACACTCATTTATTCTTCATCTCTTTTTTTTTTTAATTTTTTTTTAACGTTTATTTATTTTTGAGACAGAGAGAGACAGAGCATGAACAGGGGAGGAGCAGAGAGAGAGGGAGACACAGAATCTGAAACAGGCTCCAGGCTCTGAGCTGTCAGCACAGAGCCCGACGCGGGGCTCGAACCCACGGACCGTGAGATCATGACCTGAGCCGAAGTCGGATGCTTAACCGATCAAGCCACCCAGGCGCCCCTATTCTTCATCTCTTAATATTGCCACCTACAGAGTGTTACATCAAGGAATCATAGAGTATACAACCTTTGGCTTTTTTCACTCAACATAATGCCCTTGAAAGCCATCCAAGTTGTTGTACATACCAATAGTTCATTTCTTTTTATTGCCGAGTAGTGTTCTTTGGTATGGATGTGGTACAAGTAAAGATGGTATAGTATTGTGTACCTGTGTCTGTGTAAATTTACATTTTTATTTTTCTGGAATAAATGTGCGGAAATACATATGGTAAGTTTTTTTAAGAAACTACTAAACTATTTTCCAGAGTGACTGTACTGTTTTACATTCCCACTATCAATATATGAGATAACCAGTTTCTTCGCATCCTCACCAGCATTTGCTATTGTCCCCCTTTTTTTTTTAAAGCTGTTCTGTTAGTGATATCTCATTATAGTCTTTGTTTTTCTCTATTGATGTTGAACATCTTTTCATATGCTTATTTGTCATCCATATATCTTCTTCAGTGCAATGTCTCTCTTCATGTCTTTTAACGATTTTCAATTTGGATTTTTTAATGTTGAGGTTTGATCATTTAAAAATATATACACCTGGGGTGCCTGGGTGGCTCAGTTGGTTAAGTGTCTGACTTTGGCTCCAGTCATGATCTCACAGTTCATGAGTTCAAGCCCCGTGTCAGGCTCTGTGCTGACAGCTCAGAGCCTGGAGCTTGCTTCAGATTCTGTGTTTCCCTCTCTGCCCTTCCCCTGCTCATACTCTGTCTCTCTTTCTCTATAAAAAATAAACATTATAAATGTTTAAAAATATATATGCCTGAAACTAATACAATGTTATATGTCAATTATATCTCAATAAAATGGGAAAAATATATTTTAGATAGGAGTCATGTGTTAGATATGTGGTTTGCAAATATTTTCTCCTAATCTGTGGGATGCCTTTTCATCATTTTAATGGGGTCTTTTGAAAAGCAAAGTTTTAATTTTGATGAAATCAAATTATGAATTTTTTTCTTTTATAGATCACGCTTTTAGTATCATTCAGGCACACTGATGTATTTTTAAGGTGTACAACTTGATATATAACATGTATACATTGTAAAATGATTATCAAAATCAAGTTAGCACATTACCTCACATAGTTACCATCTGGGGGGATGTATGGTGAGAACACTTAGATCTACTCTCAGTAAATTTCAATTGTACAATACAATATTATTAATTATAACCATGCAGTACATTAGATCCCCAGATCTTATTCATCTTATAACTGACATTCTGTACCCTTGACCAACATATCATTTTCCCCACCCCTCACCCCCTGGCTACCACCATTCTACTCTCTAGTTCTAGAGTTTGACTCTTTTAGATTCTACCTGTGAGATCATACAGTATTTGTCTTTCTGTTTCTGGTTTATTTCACTTAGCATAATGTGCTCCAGGTTCATGTTGTTGCAGATGGCAGGATTTTTTTTTTTTTAATACCTGAACGATATTCCATGTGTGTGTGTGTGTGTGTGTGTGTGTGTATGTGTGTGTGTGTACCATATTATTCTGTCCATTCATCCATCAGTGGATGCTTGGGTTATTTCAATATCCTGGCTATTGTGAATTATGCTACAACATACATGGGAGTGTAGATACCGCTTTGAGATCCTGATTTCATTTCCTTTGGCTATTATTCAGAAGAGGGATTACTGAATTGTATGGTAGTTTTGTTTTTATTTCTTTGGGAACCTCCATACTGTTTTCCATAAAAGCTGTACAGTTTTACATTCTTATCAACAGTGTACAAGGATTTCCTTTTCTTCATACTCTTGCTAACACTTGGCAATTTCTTGACTTGATAATAGCAATCCTGGTGGATGTGAGGTGATAACTCTGGCTACTTGCATTTCCCTGATGAGGGGTGATATTGAGAAAATATCTTTGAAAAAATAGATTTGAAAAAATATCTATTCAGTCCTCTTATGATTTTTAAATTGTATTTCTTTTCATGTTAATTTAACTTAATTTAGTTTTGCTATTGAGTTATAGGAGTTCTTTATATATTTGGGTTATTAACTCTTTTCAGATATATGATTTGTGAATACTTTTTCTGTAGGTTGCCTTTTATTTGTTGAATTTTTCCTCTGTTGTACAGGGCTTTTTAGGTTGATGTTGTCTCTTGTTTATTTTTGGTCTTGTTGCCTGTGCTTTTGGTGTGAAACCCCCAAAAAATCATTGCCAAGACTAATGTCAAGAAGATTTTTCCCTATGTTTTCTTCTAGAAGTTACAGAGTTTCGGGCCTTATGTTTAAGTCTTTATTTTGAGTTAATTTTTATGTATAGTGTAAGATAAGATCTTAACTCCATTATTTTGTATATGGATATACAGTTATCTCAAAACCATTTATTGAAGAGATCCCCTTTTCTCCATTGTTGGTATCCTTGTTAAGGATTAGTTGAATGTATATGCATGGGTTTATTTCTTGGCTTTCTATTCTGTTCCATTGGATTATGAGTCTATTTTTATGCAATATCATACTGTTTTCATTACTATAGCTTTTTAAGACAGTCTGAACTTAGTGTAAGGCCTCCAGCTTTGTTCTTTCCCAGGATTGTTTTGGCTATTTGAGGTCTTTGATAGTTCGATATGAATTTTAGGATTGTTGTTTCTATTCTGTGAAAAATGCCATTGGAATTTTGGTAAGAATTGCATTGAATCTATAGATGACCTTGGGTAAGATAATTATTTCAACAATGCTAATTCTTCCAATCCATGAATAAGGAGTATCTTTCTATTTGTGTCTTCTTCAATATCTTTCATCCTGTGGCTAAGAGGGGCTATAGCTAGGTTATAGGACTATTTTAGGATCTACATCTGGACTGAATTTGGAAGTATATGCATGTGTGTGTGTGTTTATTTTTTCTCTTTTATAAGAGGGTTCTTATGAGAGGTTTAGGTTTTACATTTAAGTACTTTGGCCAGAATTATCAGAACAAAGCTTTGTCTCTGATTTTAAAAGTAACGTGTGATCAAAAAGAAAAAGGAAAGGACCAAGAATGAAAGAGGAGAGATCACAACACAGCAGAAATAAAAACAATAATAAGAGAATATTATGAGCAATTATATGCCAATAAAATGGGCAACCTGGAAGAAATGGACAAATTCCTACAAACATATATGCTACCAAAATTGAAACAGGAAGAAATAGAAAATTTGAACAGACCCATAACCAGTAAAGAAATCAAATTAGTAATTGAAAATATGCCAAAAAACAAGAGTCCAGGGCCAGATGGCTTTCCAAGGGAATTCTACCAAACATTTAAGGAAGAGTTGACACCTATTCCCTTGAAGCTGTTACAAAAAATAGAAATGGAAGGAAAACTTCCAAACTCTTTCTATGAAGCCAGCATTACCTTGAGTCTAAGACGAACACCCCACTAAAAAAAGGAACTATAGACCAATTTCCCTGATGAACATGGATGCAAAAATCCTCAACAAGATGTTAGCCAACCAGATCCAACAATACATTAAAAAAGTTATTCACCATGACCAAGTGGGATTTATACCTGGGATGCAGGGCTCGTTCAATATCCGCAAAATAATCAACGTGATTAATCACATCAATAAAAGAAAGGACAAGAACCACATGATCCTCTCAATAGATGCAGAGAAAGCATTTGACAAAATACTGCATCCTTTCTTGATAAAAACCTTCAAGAAAGTAGGGATAGAAGGAGCATACCTCGAGATCATAAAAGCCATATATGAACACCCCAATGCTAATATCATCCTCAATGGGGAAAAGCTGAGAGCTTTCTCTCTAAGGTCAGGAACAAGACAGGGATGTCCACTCTTCCCACTGTTATTCAATATAGTATTGGAAGTCTTAGCCTCTGCAATCAGACAACACAAAGAAATAAAAGGCATCCAAATTGGCCAGGAGGTCACACTTTCACTCTTTGCAGACGACATGATACTCTATATGGAAAATCCTAAAGATTCCACCAAAAATCTGCTAGAACTGATCTGTGAATTTAGCAAAGTGACAGGATATAAAATCAATGCACAGAAATTGGTTGCATTCCTTTACAATAATGAAGCAACAGAAAGAGAAATCAAGGAATCAATCCCATTTACAATTGCACCAAAAACTGTAAAATACCTAGGACTAAATCTAACCAAAGAGGTGAAAAATCTATGCACTGAAAACTATAGAAAGCTTATGAAAGAATTTGAAGAAGACACAAAAATATGGAAAAATATCCATGCCCATGGATTGGAAGAACAAATATTGTTAAAATGTCGATACTACCCAAAGCAATCTACACATTCAATGCAATTCCTACCAAAATAACACCAGCATTCTTCACAGAGCTAGAACAAACAATCCTAAAATTTGCACGGAACCAGAAAAGACCCAGAATAACCAAAGCAATCTTGAAAAAGAAAACCAAAGCAGGAGGCATCACAATCCAGACTTCAAGCTGTATTACAAAGCTGTAATCATCAAGACAGTATGGTACTGGCACAAGAACAGACACTCAGATCAATGGAACAGAATACAGAACCCAGAAATGGACCCACAAACATATGGCCAATTAATCTTTGACAAAGCAGGGAAGAATATTCAGTGGAGTAAAGACAGTCTCTTCAGCAAGTGGTGCTGGGAAAACTGGACAGTGACATGCAGAAGAATGAACAAATACCACTTTTTTACACCATACACAAAAATAAAATGGATGAAGGGCCTAAATGTAAGACAGGATGCCATCAAAATTCTTGAGGAGAAAGCAGGCAAAAACCTCTTTGATCTTGGCTGCAGCAACTTCTTACTCAACATGTCTCCAGAGGCAAGGGAAACAAAAGCAAAAATGAACTATTCATCAAAATAAAAAGCTTCTGTACAGTGAAGGAAACAATCAGCAAAACTAAAAGGCAACTGACAGAATGGGAGAAGATATTTGCAAAAGACATATCAGATAAAGGGTTAGTATCCAAAATCTATAAAGAACTTCTCAAACTCAACACCCAAAAAACAAATGATCCATTGAAGAAATGGGCAAAAGACATGAATAGACACTTCTCCAAAGAAGACACCCAGATGGCCAACCAACACATGAAAAAATGCTCAACATCACTCATCATCAGGGAAATACAAATCAAAACCACACTGAGATATCACTGCATACCTGTCAGAATGGCTAACATTAACAACTCTGGCAACAACAGATGTTGGCGAGGATGCGGAGAAAGAGGATCTCTTTTGCACTGCTGGTGGGAATGCAAACTGGTGTAGCCGCTCTGGAAAACAGTGGAGAGTCCTCAAAAAATGGAAAATAGAACTACCCTATGACCAAGCAATTGCACTACTAGGTATTTATCCAAGGGATAAAGGTATGCTGTTTCGAAGGGGCACATGCACCCCAATGTTTGTAGCAGCACTATCAACAATAGCCAAAGTATGGAAAGAGCTGAAATGTCCACTTATGGATGAATGGATAAAGAAGAGGTGGTATATATATACAATGGAGTATTACTCGGCAATCAAAAAGAATGAAATCTTGCCATTTGCAACTACGTGGATGTAGCTAGAGGGTATTATTGTAAGCAAAATCAGTCAGTCAGAGAAAGACAAATATCATATGACTTCACTCATATGAGGACTTTAAGACACAGAACAGATGAACACAAGGGAAAAGAAACAAAAATAATATAAAAACAGAGAGGGGGACAAAACATAAGAGACTCTAATATGGAGAAGAAACAGAGGGTTACTGGAGGGATTGTGGGAGGGGGATGGGCTAAATGGATAAGGGGCATTAAGGAATCTACCCTTGAAATCATTGTTGCACTATATGCTAACTAACTTGGATGTAAATTTAAAAAATATTAACAATAAATAAAATAACAGTAATGTACATTGTTGTACATTGTTAAGATACTGGTTTAAGATAGATAGTCTTAGGGGCACCTGGGTGACTCAGTTGGTTAAGCATCCAGCTTTGGCTCAGGTCATGATCTCATAGTTTGTGAGTTCCAGCCCCGCGTTGGGCTCTGTGCTGACAGCTCAGAGCCTGGATCCTGTTCCAGATTCTGTCTGGATTTCTCTCTGACCCTCCCCCGCTCACACTCTGTCACTGTCTCTCCCAAAAATAAATAAACATTAAAAAATTTTTTAAAAAGATAGATATTCTTAATATTCTTTGTAATGTTAAGGAATATTCTTCTGTTCTACTTTTTAAAGATTACGGAAGTGTGGGGCTAAATCTTATATCGTGTGAAGGTTCTTGACTTATATTAAGAAGTTTAATAGGTTAAAATTCACTGCATAGCAACATTAGGGTTAGTAGTTGGTATATGAAGTCGACAAACTCATTTCCTTCCCACCAAATCTTTTTGTGTTCCTTTGCCAAGGTTATGATGGTTAAAGATCAGAATGATCTCTAAGACTATGACAGTGGGCTTCTTTATACACACTCCTACTACTTCAATATTCCCAGGCCTCATATTATTCTGATATTCTTGGCCTTCTGGAACTCATAGTTCTTTTTTTGGCGCATCCTGATTATTCTGTAATCAGGCCATAACATGCAGAACATATACAAAAAGAAAAGAATAATAGTTTCCTTATTTGGCTATTGCCATATTTTTCCTCTAGTGGCCTCTTAAGAATAGGACATGATGGGGCGCCTGGGTGGCTCCACCTGTTAGGCGTCCAACTTCGGCTCAGGTCATAATCTTGCCTCCTGTGAGTTTGAGCCCCACATTGGGCTCTGCGCTGACAGCTTGTAGCCTGCTTTGGATTCTGTGTCTCTGTCTCTTTCTGCCCCTCCCCTGCTTGCACTCTCTCTCTCAAATAAATAAATGCTAAAAAAAAAAAAAAATAGGGCACAACATGGCAAAAGTTTTTTTCTCAGCAATCAAGATACAGACTCTCTTCCCACATTGTCGTATAAAATCCATCAGAGTTAAAGGACTTAGACAAATAATCGTTATGGCAGGGTTAGGTTATGAAACTCTGAGCTACCATTGTGGTTGGATTTCTACCCAATGATAGATCAGCTTTTTAGATCAGACCTCTATGAGTGAATACTTTTTGATTTCCCTCAGAGAATCTTACACATCAGAAAATGTAGGTCACAAACCACTGATGCTGTTAGTATGAAGGATTTACGTAGTATAAGATATCTTATTAGTCTCTTAATATTTGAGCATTTTCTTCCTCTGGTAATTCTGGCAATTCCTTCCCACCAAATTTCCTAAAATCTTAGCACAAATATTTGCTAGTTAGAATATACTTTCCTAGCACAGAGTAGGCCTTCAAAAGCAATGTTTCATATGATTCAAATGTGGGTAATATAAAGAGCATATTTTTAGTAAAACTAGTTTTAATAATTTGTGCCAGATGTTGCTACAATTTAGTGGGGTTATAAAAACAATATTTTGATAAAGTATAATTTTAGGTGTTTTTAAAAATTTTTTTTTAACATTTATTTATTTTTGAGATGGAGAGAGACAGAGCATGAATGGGGGAGGGTCAGAGAGAGAGGGAGACACAGAATCCAAAACAGGCTCCAGGCTCTGAGCAGTCAGCACAGAGCCCAATGCGGGGCTCGAACTCACATACCGCGAGATCGTGACCTGATCCCAAGTCGGCCGCTTAACCGACTGAGCCACCCAGGTGCCCCAATTTTAGGTGTTTTTTAAAAAATTATGATTATGTGCTTAGTCATGTTGCCTGATGAGCCAGAAGGAGAGAAAATTTTAGATATCAGATTCTCACTCCAGTGAAGCAGATCAACCCTATCAAGATACCAAGGAATTATTAGTAGTCTGGAATAGGTAATTTAGCAAATGATACATACTGAACTTAAGAAGAATAGTTATTTTAATATTTTTGTCCTGCCATCTGCATTTAATTACAATCCAATTGTAGCTCATAAACAGCTGCTTAATTCATTCAATGATCCAAAAGTATTTACTGGACACCTGCTATCTGATGATTAAATGATGCAACTAAAGGTTTTTGTAAACGATAAAGTGCTATAAGAATGCACGGTAATGGTATACAACTCAATAGCAAAAAACCCAAATCTGATTAAAAATGGGCAGAAGACATTTTAAAAATACATAAAATAAATAAATATATAAAATAAAATAAATATATAAAAATAGACATTTTTCCAAAGAAGACATACAACTGGTCAACAGGTACATGAACTCAACATCACCAACTATCAGAGAAATTCAAATAAAAACCACAATGAGATATCACCTCACACATGTTAGAATGGCTGTTATTGAAAAGATAAGAAATACATGTTGGCAAGGATGTGGAGAAAAGGGAACTCTTACATACTATTGGTCGGAATGTAAATTAGTTATCTACTATGAAAAATAGAATGGAGTTTTCTTTTAAAAAAAATTAAAAATAGAACTACCACATGATCTAGCAGTTCTACTGCAGATATTTATCTGAAGAAAACAAAACCACTAACTTAAAAAGGTATGCACCCTCATATTCATTGCAGCATTATTTACAATAGCTAAGATATGGGGAACAAAGTAAATGTCCATTGATAGATGAATGGATAAAGAAAATGTGGTATATATATATAGATATAGATATATAGAATAGAATTCTATATATCTATATCTATAGAATAGATATCTATATATCTATATCTATATCTATATCTATATAATCTATATAGATTCTATCTATGTATCTATCTATCTATACAGTAGAATTCAGCCCCCAAATAGAAGGAAATCTTACCATTTTCAACAAGAATGAACCTTAAGAGAAATATCACATTATCTCACTTAGAAGTGGAATCTAAAACAAAAACAATCAAAACCAGCCTCATAGATGCAGAGAACAGATCGGTGATTACCAGAGGTGGGGGATGAGAGGTCGGTGAATGAGTGGAAGGGGTCAAAAGGTAAAAATTTCCAGCTACAAAATAAGTCATGGGGACGTGTGTACAGCATGGTAACTATAGTTAATACTGTATTGCACAGTTGAAAGTTGTTAACAGATGTTTATAAAGTCTTCATTGCAAGAAAAAAATAAAAAAAAAACTTTTATGTTTATTTTTGAGAGAGAAAGAGAGACAGAGCATAAGCAGGGGAGGGGCAGAGAGAGAGGGAGACACAGAAACAGAAGCAGGCTCTAGGCTCCCAGCTGTCAGCACAGAGCCTGACACGGTGCTCTAACTCACGAACTGAGAGATCATGACCTGAGCCAAAGTTGGCCGCTCAACCTACTGAGCCACCCAGGTGCCCCCCCAAAAATAATAATATAATAATAATGTATGTTGACAGGTGTTAATTAGATTAATTGTGGTGATCACTTTGTTTTATATATATATATATATATATATATATATATATATATATATATATAAAACATAGATACATACATGTATGTATGTATAACAGTGATATAACTTGGTGTTTGTTCATTTATCAACTGTAACAAATATAAAACACTAATGCAAGACATTAATAATAGAAGAAACTTCTGTCAGAAGAGGGGGCATGTAGGAATTTTTTGTACTTTAAACTCAATTTTTCTGTATACCTAAAACCACTCTAAAGAATAAAGTCTCTTCATGATGATGATAAGAAGCAGCAACAAGGAATTTTGTTGTTGCTATTGAATACAAGGCAAAGTATCTGAATATTATCTAACTTTAATCATGCCTACTGGTTAAAAGAGTATTGTTAAGAAACTAAAAGTTTCCTAATTCAAGATAATAGACTAAGCACCACACATTCCACCACCCCCCACCCCCCAGAATGGAGGAGATACTTGAGCAGTTCCAGGTTTAGGTACTGGATCCTGAGAAAAAAGTAGAACACAGCTTGGATCCCCCAAAATAGATACAGATGAAAATTAAAAGAATAGGTGGCTGCATTTATGGGTTAAAATGTTAAATACTCTGTGTCCTTATTTTTTCAAATGGCAGCTCTGTCTGCCTGTTGGTTGGTTCCAAGGCTACACCCTGAAGGGAAGCTTGCTATTGACAAGTGTCCCTTCCTCTACATGGAGGCTACTATCCTCCTCAAATGAAAGGATTATTAGGGAGAAAGAACAACCAAACTGCAGAAGAAAACCACACAGCAGTAAAAAAAATTGGCATGAAAAAGATCAGGATGAACTGGCCCAACAACCAACAAGAGAGAAAACAATTCCGGTAAGAGAAAAAAATCTAAAAAAAGAAAAATTCTAGTTAGTATCTTTGGAAGTATTAAAGAAGAAATTGGATCCACAAAATAAGCATCAGTGTTATTGAAAAAAAAAAACCTGCCAGGGAATAAAAAAGAGTTATTAGTAATTTAAATATTCTGTAGGCATGCTAAATACTAAAAAGGACATGGTTGAAAAACCAATCAGCAATCTGAAAGACAGAGATAATAAGAGAAATATACAGAAAAGTTAAGGGACATGGTAGATAGATTTAGCAGGTACAGCATTTGTAGGAATTCCATTAAGAAGGAACAGACTGGAAAGGAGAAAAATAATGGCAGACAATTTTCCTGAGTTAAAGAAAGAAAAGTTTTCATACTGAAAGAATCTGCTAAGAGCCAAGAAGAAAAGAATTTGAAAAGATGCACCTAGAAACATTTTGACAACATTTTCTGATCTCTTAAGGATAATAAAGGAAATTCTAAAAGCTTTCAGAGAGAAATAGAACAAGAGCCTTACAAAGGAATAAGAATCAATTTCAGACATCTCATCAACAATAGTGGGCTGGTAAGAAAAGGAAAATTTCTTCCAAGCCTGAGATATAATGATTTTGAACTTAGAATCTATACATAGCCATGTAATCAAGTGAAGGTAAGATTGATTGTTAAAATGAAAACATTAAAAAAGTTTGTGACCATTAGACATCATATGAAGAAACTTGAGAATGCACTCCAGAAAAGAAGTGTTTTTTTTACAGATGAACTCAGAAGATACTGGAAATAGTAAGGAATGGTAGGCCCCAAGAGATACATTTCTTTAGCCTTTACTGTAACTTGATTCTATACTGAAAAGTGTAATATTCATTAAAATTATATTGTGAAGGCTATTTGTTTTAGCTTTAAAATAAACGTAATGTAGAAGGCCCAGAGATGTAATTTTAGTTACAGATCATAGTGTAAGCTATCCTTAACATTGCAAGAAATTATATCATTAATAATACAATTTCTGGGTGCCTGGGTGGCTGGCTCAGTCGGTTAAATGTTCAACTTTGGCTCAGGTCATGATCTCACAATTCATGAGTTTGAGCCCTGCATTGGGCTCTGTGCTGACAGCTCAGAGACTGGAGCCTGCTTCAGAGTCTGTATCTCCCTCTCTCTCTCTGCCCCTCCCCTGTTAGCACTCTGTCTTTCTCAAAAATAAATAAACCTTAAAAACATTTTTTAAAAAATAATAATAATACAATTTCAGTTTATAACTTACAAATTCTCATTAAACCCACGGGTTCTGTATGACTTTCCCCTAGGGCCTGTGTTGGGTAGACAATAGCCAAGAGTCATCCACCCAGATTGCTTCATCTCTAGCCAGATAAATGTTGAATCTGTATTTTGAGCTTTTACTTCACTCTTGGACTCTAGTCTATATTTCACACTGCCAGTTGAATGTCTTGCTCTGGATGCCTACTAAAATCTCAAACTCAACATGTCCCAGTCTGAATCCATCATGCGTGGTTAAAAGCCCAACAAGATTTTCCTTATGACTGCCCTACCTGTAATTAACATTACCTAAACTACTTAGGCTTGCAACCTTAGTCTTTCCAGATGCTTCCTTTCTCTCATCCTCTTATATATGATTATTATAAAATTCTGCAGTTCTGTTTTGTCATGTATTTCAAATGACAAATAGGCCCTTTATATCCAGCCTTATCCTAGCCTTGTTTTCTGCCTAGACTGTTGCATCAGCCTCCCAAACCTGTCTCCTGCCTTGTCTGTAATATCTCCTTTATTATAGCCATGTTACCAATAGCTACTAGATTAATCATCCTAAGATATAGACATAATTTGGTTATTCCCTTGCTCAAAAATTTTCAGGGCCATTTAATAGTGTCCTACCACCTTTTGCAATGGTTCTCACGTTTCAGTGTGACAAACAACACCCATGGAGCTAGCTACAAATGCATGCTCTGGAGACCCACTGGTAGAGATTCTGACTTATTTAATCATGAATAAGGCTCAAGAAACTGCATTTTTAACAAACATCTCAGGTGAATTGTTGAAATGCACTGGTTTTTTATATCCAAATTCTTTAGCTTTATAATAATCTTCAATAATTGGTTTCTAGAATACTCTTGTTTTTATTTATTACCTCTATACACATATACATGCTTCAATGAAATGATATTATCTCAAGTTCTCCAAACACCAACATTTTCAGACTTCATTGATTTTCTTAATCTTTTATCTCCAGCTAGAATATACTGCCTATGAATTGCTGCTGGTCTCATTGTTAGGGGGTCTGTTTGAATATCACCCCCTCAATGGAACGTTCCCCACCCCCTGACCAGATGTGAGCTCTCCTTTCTCTAAATTTCCATAGTAACGTGACAGCGTATCCCTGCATGAGATTAGACTTTGGGATTTTTTTGAATCTTAGTGAACAAAGACTGAAGGAAAAAAAAAAAGTAAAGTCAAGGTTGGTGTTCTATATCCTAAAAGGCAGAGTTTTAGATTTATCTTTAAGGCAAAATTCACTTTGTTCTGGAACATCAGATGGGCTCAATGAAACACCAGCCATGTATCCAGACAGTGCTTACATTACAACCCATGTAGCATTTCCTAAAAGAGTAGTTAGTTCTTGATCGTAGAGAAAATTATGAATATGTTCAGATTTTAGTGTGATATATAAAAAATAAATGGCAAGTGGATCAGTTTGCTATGACTGTGATAACAAAGTACCACAGACTGGGCAGCTTAAAGAAGAGAAATTAATTTTCTCACAGGTCTGGAGGCAAAAAGATCAATGTGTCAACAGGGTTGATTTTTTCTCTTGGCTTGTAGATGGGGTCTTTGTGTCTTCATATGGTCTTTCCTCTGTGTGTGTATCTGTGTCCAAATTCCTCTTCGTAATAAGGATGCTAGTTATATTTGGTTAGAGCCCACTCTTTTGACCCCATTTTAATTTAATTACCTCTTTAAAGGTTTATTTTCAAGTACAGTCACATTCTGAGGTATTGGGGGTCAGGGCTTCAATAGATGAACTTTTCAGGGACACAATTCAGCCCACAAAAGTGATTACAAGATAGTATCATTTCATACTGGTTAATACTTATTTAGAGGAAATAAATTCAAAACAGGATTTGGAATGAGAGATCAGCAAAAACAGTTTTGATGACACTGAAAATGCCATTAATTGTATTGAATTTTATTATTTAAATTAACTCCTTCAAGTATGTATTTCAGCAATATATTCATTATATATTCATTATCTTTATTAGTCTATATCATCTGGGGACCAAAAATGTCACAATTTTTAATACTAAACTCTTCAGAATATCTAAAAAAGAAAAAATCATGAAGTGTTGTCTCTTTTCCACTACTTGATTTTCCTCCCTTTTTAGTTATATAATTAAACACTTAAAATCATATCAAAATATTATAACAGAATATAATTAACATTTCCAGTGTTGAGACCCAGAAAGACATGCCTTGCTAAGGTCACAGAGTTAGAAAGGGGAAGATTTGGGACTTTGAATCCAAATCTCTCTGAGGCCTATTCCCTTCATAAGTGTACAGGGTGCATAGTGTCCCCTAAATTCATGTCCACTTGGAACCTCAGGACTGATCTCATTTGGAAATAAGATCTTTGCATATGTAATTAAGTTAAGGATTGTGGGGCACCTGGGTGTCTCAGTTAAGCATCCCACTCTTGATTTTGGCTCAGGTCATGATCTCATGCTTTGTAAGATCGAGCCAGGGTCAGGCTCTGAGCTATCTCTCTCTGCCCCTCCTCTGCTTATTCTCTCTCTCTCTCAAAATAAATAAATAAACTTTTAAAAAGTTAAGGATTGAGATGGGAGCATAGTGGATTAGGGTGGGCCCTAAACCCAATGCTAGTGTCTTTCTAAAAGATAGAAAATGACACCCACGCCACATAAAGATGGAGGCATAGATTGGAGTTACGCTAGGGAGGCTAAAGAAAGGATGTCAACAGCTACCACAGGCTGGAAAAGGCCAAGAGAGATGCTCCCCTAGAGCCTTCAGTGGGAGTGTGGCCCTGCTGACACCTTGATTTCAGACTTCTAGCCACTTAGAACAGTGAGAGTACATTTCTGTTGTTTTAAATCACCAAGTTTGCAGTGATTTGCTGCAGCAGCCCTGTGGACAGTTACCCAATCCCACTGCTTTCAGTTCTTTTGGGTATATACATCAGCGTGGAATGTCTGTGTTATTGGAAATTTTATGTTTAACTTTTTGAGAAACGACTAAATTGTTTTCCACAGCAGACACACCATTTTACATTTTTACATTCCCAGCAGCAATGCACTAGGGTTCCAATTTGTCTATGTCCTTGCCAACACTTTTTATCTTCTGTATTTTTAAAAATTATAGCCATCCAAGTAGATGTGAAGTGGTATCATTGATGTTTTCTTAGTCGTCTTTTTGCATTAAAACAATTAATGAATTGCAATTGGGCAACAGAGTTAAAGTAACTTTTTGGTAACCAATGGATTTTTTATGATCAAGGTTAAGGTGATTTGTAAGATACCTTTGTTTATCAAAATATCAGCTGCTGCATCTCCACTGACTCACTGAGAAATCACACATCCAGACTTCCCACCATGTTAGAAATGTGTTCTCCCACTGGTGTTTCACTCTAACCCCACTGATGCTGCTATACCTCTAATTCCACAGGGTGCTCCAATAATAAGAAAGCACTGAAATGTCCAGTCACTTTTACTTCCAGGTGACCCCCACCCAATTCTAGCAGAAAGAAAAAAATATTGGCTGATGTTATTGGGAGGATATTGTAGCAGTTCACTAGAAGGAAAAACTGCAGGAAGTAGAGACTCGGGACTAGAAACTGAGATTCAGCTCTGAGAAGAGAGCATTCTGGGTCTTTCTTTCTCTCTCTATGTACATCTTTCAATCTCTCCTACTGAAAAATAGGTAGATGGCCTGTTCTAGTTTTATACTCTTTCACATGCTGTGTTTTCTTTGGTATCTCTATCAGAAAAATGCTGGAGATTATTCTGATTCACCTCACTCCCTGTGACCCCGCATTGCTGTGGTGGAAGATGGCTTTGAGTAATAGTGGGATGGTTAGTTTTATGTGTCAACCTGACTAGGCTAAGGGATATGTAGATAGCTAGTATAATATTATTTCTGGTATGCCTGTGAGGGTGTTTCTGGAAGAGATTAGCATTTGAGTGATGAACTAAGTAAAACAGATGGTCCTCTCCAGAGTGGGTGGGCATGTTTAGAGGTCCAGATAGAACAAAAAGGCTAAGGAAGGACAAATTCTCTTTCTCTCTCTGCTTGAGCTGAGACATCCATCTTCTCCTGCCCTTGGACTCTGGGGCACCTGGTTCTCAGGATTTTGGATTCAGATTGTGACTTTACACCATTAGCTTCCTGATTCTCAAGACTTCAGACTTGGAATGACACACCACTGGCTTTCCTGGTTCTCCACCTTGCAGATAGCTGATTGTGGCACTTCTCAGTCTCTGTCATTGTAAGAGCCAATTCCTATAATAAATATCTATATCTCTACATATATCCTATGTATCCTATATATATATCTCTATATGTTATGTTTCTTTGGAGAACCCTAACACAAATAGTGTGGAAGAAAGTACATGGGGAGAGAACAACACTTGGATTAAAGTTGTCTTATTCTGGGTGGCTTAAACAACCATAGTCTGGGTGGCTTACACAACAGAAATTTATTCCTCACAGTTCTGGAGGTAAGAAGTCCAAGATTAATGCATTAGCAGATTCGGTATCTGGTGAGGTCCCACCTCCTGGTTTGCAGCAGAGTTCTGCTTACTGTGACCTCACATAGAAAGGGAATGGAGGAGGGAAGGAATCTCCCTTCTGTCTCTTTATATAAGGGCACTAATTCCATCATGGTGGCTCCACTCATGACTTAATTACTTCCCAAAGGCCTCACTTCCAAATACCAACACATTGAGAATTAGGATTTCAATGTATGAGTTTTGAAGGCATACAAACATTCATTCTACAACAAAGTAGACATCACGAAAACTATCCTTCAACAAACATCATTAATAATATTGAAAGACTTGGGGCGCCTGGGTGGCTCAGTCGGTTGAGTGTCTGACTTCAGCTCAGGTCATGATCTCACGGCCCGTGAGTTCGAGCCCCACGTGGGGCTCTGTGCTGATAGCTTGGAGCCTGGAGCCTACTTTGGATTCTGTGTCTCCCCTCTCTCTGCTCCTAACCCACTCGCATTCTGTCTCTGTCTGTCTCAAAAATAAATAAATATTTTAAAAAAATTAATAAAAGTAAAAGACTCGTAGAATGGGAGAAAATATTTGCAAACTGTAAGTCTGATAAGAGATTGGTATCTTTGGGGCTCCTGGATTACTCAGTTGATTAAGTATCCAACTTTGGCTCAGGTCATGATCTTGTGGTTCGTGAGTTCAAGTCCTGAATTGCGTGAACTGGAGCCCTGCTTTGGGCTCTGCGTTGACCAGAGCCTGCGTGGGATTCTCTCTCTCTCCCTCTGTCTCTGCCCCTCACTCACTTGTGCCCTCTCTCTCTCTTTCAAAAATAAATTAAAAAAAATAGAGACCCTTGTATATCTGATATATAAAGCACTTCTACAATTAAATAATAAAGAAACAAATAATCCAATTTTAAAATGGGCAAATAATTTGAAAAGATATTTCACCAAAGATTTGTACAAATGGCCAATAATCACATGAAAAGATGCTCAACATCATTAACCATTAAAGAAATTTGAATTGAGACCGTAGTGATATATCATAACCATTCAAGATGGCTAGTATAAAAAAACACAGATAAAGACAAGTCTTGGAAAGGATGTGGAGAAATCAGAACCCTCATGGAATGCTGGTGGGGATGAAAAACAGTGCAGCTGCCTGGAACATGGTCTAATAGGTCTTTAAATAGTTAAACCTATGTTATCATATGATCCAGCAATCACACTTCTGGATATATACCCAAGAAAAATGAAAATATGTATTCATGCAAAAAGTTGTATGCAGATGTTCATAGCAGCAATATTCATAATAACTCCAAAGTGGAAACAAACCCAACTCTATCAACGGATGAGTGGGTATGTGAAATCTGGATATCTGTACAGTGGGGTATTATTTGGCCATAAACATGATGCTGATACATGCTACACTTGGATAAACCTTGAAAACATTATGCTAAGGGAGTGAAGCCTGTCACAAAAGACCACATTATTTTGTTTATATAAAAAGTTTAGAATAGGTAAATCTATGAGACAGAAACTTTATTCATGGTTGCCTAGTGCTGGTGGGGAAAGAGGAATTGGAGAATGATGTGTAAAGAAGGGTGGTGATTTTCTTTACACAGGGATTGAAAATGTTCTAAAATCTATAGTGGTGATGATGCCTGATGCACAACTCTGTGAATGTACTAAGAATTAGTGAGTTTTGCACTTTGAATGAACTGTATGCACGTGAATTTTATCTCAAAAGAACTATTTTTTTAAAAAAGTACCATGGCTGTCTGGAGGAAGAGCACTTATGTTTGAGCTGTGAGCTGAACCAGCCACTTTTTTTTCACGGAACATCATTTTTACCTGAGTGACTGACAGAGGCTATTGTTATTCAGACTTAGGTATTGGGCGGACATGTTTTTAAACTTAATTAAATGAGCCTGTAAAAACAAGGAAACGGAGAATATGTGTGTCCAATAATAAATTTGAGCTTTCAGGTGAGAATTAGAATTTTCTTTGAAGACTTGGAGACTTGTATCTGCCAGCTTGTATCCGTCATCTGCTGTAAACTGCTTCCTAAATAAACATGAGTTTTTGATATGCTAGAGTGAAATGTGCTAACACTGGAAGATCTGTGTAACTCAGTGAACCAATATGTTTAAATGAGCCACGTGTGATGCAAAATCATATATGGATAAAAGATCCATTCAGAGTATAAGAGAAACCAATGGAGTTTAATATAATGGAGTTCAGAAAGTTCGATAATGTGGCATTTCAGATGTAACATTGCAACTAACATTTAAGATGCTACCACTTGCCAAGTTTTCTCATAGTATCAAAGAAGAATATACACTATAATCTAAAAAGGTTATTAAAGTACCCCTCCCTTTTCCAAACACCTATCTGTGTGACCAGATTTTCTTGGTGTATTTCAACCAAAACAACATATTGCGACACATTGAATGCAGACCCAGAGGTGAGAATCCGGCTGTCTTCTATTGTTATGGATGCATGTTTGTGTCTCCCTAAAATTCATATGTTGAAACCCCAGTCCCCAATTTGATGGTATATGGAGTCTTTAGGAAGTAATTAGCTTATGAAGGTGGAGCCCACATGATGGGATTAGTGCCCTTATAAGAACAGACAGGACAGTGTTCTCTCTCTCTGCCCCCTCTTCCTTCTTCCTTCCCTCCCTGCTAAGTGAGACACAGTAAGCAGGTCTTCAATCATCTGCAGACCAAGGTTGGGTTACAAGACACTGAATCTGCTGACTACTGATGTAGCCTTGGACTTCCCAGCCTCCAGAACTGTGAAAAATAAATTTCTATTGTTTAAGTCACCCAGTCTATGGTAGTTTTGTTAGAGCAGCAGAACAAAGACATCTATTAAGTAGATATAGATTTGCAAAAACATGAAATAATGACACGCTTTCTGAAAATGTGTTTTTTTCCTTATGAAATACTATGTGTTATGTTAACATGTAACAGGTTTTTTGCTACTTAAAAAATAATTTAAATAATTCGGAAATAAACACTTAAAAATTATCCATTTTAATTGTTAATACATCAAATTTTAATAGATACAATCCACACAAAAGCTCTTTGGGGTCCTCAAATTTTTCAAGAGTGTAAAAGGACCCTGAGACCAAGGTATTGAGGAGAGAGAATACAGGCTATATCAAGGCATGTATTACACAGAAGGGGAGAGGTGCTCCCCCCCCTTTTTTTTCAGCTCAGGCAGGAGCCTGCATGGGGAAGAGAGGGTAGAGTTGCAGAATGGAGGTAGGTGTAGGGCCTACTCCCTGTCCCCACCTCAAGGTATAAACCTTGGATTGGGGGGAAGAGAAGTTTGGGCAATTGCAAAGCAGAGTATCTTTGTGGCTGGTTTTCCATCAGAGAATCTGGGTAGAGAGGTCCTGCAGTCCTCCCCCAGCGTGAAGTGGTTGTGGGGGATTTACCCTACTTGATTCCCTGAGGCCTATGAGTGGCGTGAAGGGGACGAAAATGGTTCTTATGTCCTTCTGGGGTATGTGGGATGTGTCCAGAAGTGTAGGACTACGTTGCTTGCAGGTAGATAGCTCAACGCTGGAGGCTCATGGGGGTCATGGGAAAGTCACAGAGGTCAATGAGGGTCAGGGCAAAAGCCAGTCACAGTGGTGGAGGAGACCACCGATGTGGGCAGTGTTGACAGAATAGTCAGCACCCAGATCCTTCAGCTGAAAAAGGCTGAAAGAAGGATGCTCACAAGTGAGACCCAGGTGAGGTATTAGGATACCTCAGAGATCAACATGGGCAGAGATGCCCCTCCTTCGTTACCTAAGCTGACCCTCTACTCTGAGAGGCGGAAAACCCTCTGAGAGAACCAGAGACCGAACTAAATTGGAAGAGAGGCTTTTGTTTTTGTTTTTAATATAGAAGTTACGATGAATGGGCAATTTTTCCTGCTGTTGAGTGGAAATGAAGGCCTTTGAGGAAGTTAAGCTTATTTATAAAAGAATTAAAAAAAATTACATCTGAGTTGTGACGCATTTCTCTCTCCCACTAAACTTTCATTCCTGTGTTCTGTGTTATACTCACTGTTGTATCCCTAGAATTTAGGCTTATGTTTGGTCACTCAGTAAATAATTGTTAATTGAATGAAGAGTAAACTGATTTGGAGATCCTAGTTCTGTTTTATGTTTGACCTTCTTATATACTGTTTATGAACCAGCCAGGCCACACTGAGCCCAAAGCCCCATGGCAGTCAAGCCAGACTTCTGCTCAAAGAAGCCAGACTTCTGGTTTCCCAGGAGACTCCAAGTAAAAGTTCAAGTCCTTACAGTGGCTTTCCAACATCCCCCCCACACCAGCTCTCCTCTTTGATTTCTTGCACGTCTCCATCCACTCAACCCATTCCAGCTACACTGGCTTCTCTGCACCTAGAATATACAAGGCATGCTCTGCTTTGCCTATCTTTCCCACGATGCCCACCTGTCTAACACCCTCACACCTTCCTTGTCTTTGTTCAAATGCCTCCTTCTCCTTGAAATCTTCCCTGACTGTCCTGTTTAAAATTGCAACCTACTTGATCCCACCTGTGAGCCTCTTTGCAGCTTTATTTATCCCCATAACCCCTGGCACTTTCTAATTCGTATTTATTTGCTTATTTATATTGCTTATGGTCTGTCTTCCATTACTAAAATGCTCAACAAGGACAAGAATATGTATTTCAAAAATTCCTTTTACTGCAAGAATATTGTTTGGCATAAAATAGTGTCTCCATACAGATTTGTTTAATCTATTGAATTGAACTGAGCTCTGGTTCTTTCCTGGAACTTCATTCCTAGAAATCTCTCTGAATTTCCCCTTTTCTGGCACACAGCCCCATTCAGCTCCCTGAGTTATATTCTCTGTTCTCCTCTTCTAACCTTTGGCTTTCAAACCTTATTCCTGCAGCTATTCAAGGAGTTTATCTTGAAGTCTTATCTACCTTGTTCAAAACAACTTCATTTTTATTCTCTGTTGGATCATCTGTTTCCTGGGAAAAGCCTTTATTTCCTTCATGTCACTGTCATTCTTTGCACCCGCCACCCCAGTCACACATCCAGGAGGTTGTTGGCAGTCTTGTCTTGTCTTGTCTGTCATGTAGTCTGACTGTCAAACAAGATTCACTCACTCCCAACGTTAGCGTATTGAAATCTCCCACTTACATTGCAAGTACACTTGGCCCAGCTGGATTGAGGCCATTCTCCACACATAGTTTTGGATTTGTTTTTTGTGATGGGTGGGAGGTAGGAGTGGGAGGTTGAGGAAGGATGGGAACTAGGCATAGTGATTATATGGTGAATTCAGCAAACCTTTTTTTTTTTTTTTTAAGGAGTTGGCAGGAGTTTTTGAAATCTATTGCTTTAACTTATGGAAATGAATAAACATAACCTTACAGATATCAAGATCTTTCCAAGGTCGTCAGTAAGTAAGTGGTAGAGATAGGAATGGAGTCCAGGCTTTCTGTTTCTCAACCCAGTACTCTTTCTGTTCTATCAGGCTAACCCCCCAAAAGAATATTTCAGGAAAACCATTTGCCTTCTTCTTTAGCATCACCAGATATACCTTTCCTCATTCCATTGGTTTCTCTTATTTTGATCGAGTGGAGTTTATGAATTTGGAAAACTACTTGGTCCTTAGGTTTAACCTGAAGACACAATTTTAGGGAGTCACAGGTGGCACTAAAATGCAGATGTTTTATCTGCTTTTTGTTCTCTGGTTTCCTCACTAGAATACATTGTTTTTCTGCATGGCACTGATGGTGATTATTACTTCCTAGTTACAGCCTCTGAAGTAAGTGTACAGTATGCTCAGGTTAAAATAGTTTGTGAAAATGATTTGAATAAGTTTCTGCATAAATATTATTAGCTTCTTGGTAATACCAGGAGTCAGCTGTCTGAAACTGAATGGGAACCAGTTTGAAAGTATTCATGTTTTTTTGTTAAAAATTTTTTTTTAATTTAGTTTATTTTCTTAGTTTCAAGTGTACCATATAATGATTCAACAATTCTATACACTACTCATTATTCACCAAGATAAGTGTGCTCTTGATCCCCTTTATCTATTTCACAACATCCCCCCCCCCCCCCTTTCTGGTAACCATCAGTTTGTTATATTTAAAAGACTGTTTTTTCTTTGTCTTTTTCCCCTTTGTTCCTTTCTTTCTTTCTTTTTTCTTTTTTTAAATTCCACATGAGAGATATCCTATGGTATTTGTCTTTCTCTGACTGACTTATTTCACCTAGCATTATACCCTCAGGTCCATTTTGTAAATGGAAAGGTCTCATTCTTTTTTATGGCTGAGTAATATTCCATTATATATATGTATAATATATAGAGTTTTATTATAAAGTTAATATACAGTTTTATTAATTTGGTTTATCTTTTCAAAGAAACAACTCTTGTTTTCACTGGATCTGTTATTTATTTAATTTATTTATTTATTGTTTCTATTTCATTTATTTCTATTCTAATCTTTATTACTTTATTACTTTATTACTTTCCTTCTTTTACTGGATGTGGGCTGTTTGTTCTTTTTTAGTTCATAGGTGTAAAGTTGGTTGTTTGAGATTTTTCTTGTTTCTTGAGGTAGGCTTATACTGCTATAATCGTCTCTCTTAGAACAGATTTTGCTGCATCCTAAAGATTTTGGACTGTTGTGTTTTAATTTTCATTTGTCTCCATGTATTTTTTGATTTCCTCTTTGATTTCTTGGTTGACCCATTTACGGCTTATTAGTATGTTATTTAGCTTCCATGTATTTGTGTTCCTTCCAGTTTTATTTTTGTTTTTGATTGATTTCTAGTTTCATACTGTCGTGGTCAGAAAAGATGCATGATATGATTTTAATCTTTCTGAATTTATTGAGACTTGTTTTGTGGCCTAACATGTGATCTGTTCTGGAGAATGTTCCATATGAACTTGAAAACAATGTATATTACACTGTTTTTCGATGGAATATTCTGAATATATATGTTAGGTTCATTTAGTCTAATGTGTCATTCAAAGCCACTGTTTCCTTATTGATTTTCTGTCTGAATTATCTATTCATTGTTGTAAGTGGGGTGTTAAAGTCCCCTACTATTATTGTATTGCTATCAATTTGTTCCTTTATGTCTATTAATAGTCGCTTGACAGTGTTGACTAAAGATAAAGCAATTACATGTGTTGGGTATATACATGGCAGATTGACAAAAAAAAAAAAAAAAAAAGCCACAATAATCCTTCACTCTTGCCTGGATATATGCCCTTACAGCGTGACTTTGTAGGCCTTGTGACTCACCTTGGCTGATAGAACGCAGCAGATGTGATAGTGTATCAAATCTGAGCATAGGTCTCAAGAGTCCTTCAATACTTCTCAGTGTTGGCCTTGGAAACCTGCTCTGATGGCATGAGAATGAGCCTGGGTGAGCCTGCTGAGGGGTGAGAGACAATGGGTAACAGAGACAAGTAGTCCCAACTAAGCTCCTCGAAGACCAACCACCTTCTGGCCAACCCAGCAAATGACCAGAGATGTATGTGTGAGGTGGTGAAGACCAGAAGAGCCATTGGCTGAGCCCAATCCAAGTGGCTGAACTGCAGAATTATTGTTATTTAATTCAGTACATTTTGCATGGTTTCTTATATAGCTACAGATACCAATTGCTCAGCTCACCATTCGTTGTAATAACTTAATTGATCCAGATTAGAAAGTCTTTTCTAGTGAATTCATTTATAGTGTTATCTCTGAGACAAAGCAAGGCGTTATTTAAGGATGGATGTGTCTGTAGTCTAATGTTCAGTTAGCATTTTAGTTGGGAAATTACAGATTAGCTTAAGTTGTGGGTTCTGTTTTAGCTTCAAAGGTCATCTCTGGTAGTTCTCTGTTGGAGCCATGGAAACATAGGAGAATTTTTTTTTTTTAACGTTTTTATTTATTTTTGAGACAGAGACAGAGCATGAATGGGGGAGGGGCAGAGAGAGAGGGAGACACAGAATCGGAAGCAGGCTCCAGGCTCTGAGCCATCAGCCCAGAGCCCGACGCAGGGCTCGAACTCACGGACCGCGAGATCGTGACCTGAGCTGAAGTCGGACGCTTAACCGACTGAGCCACCCAGGCGCCCCAGGAGAATTTTTGTTTTATATGTGCTACGTAAATAAGAGTATGATTCAAGTGTATGGTGGAAATAAAAGTGCACCAGAAAATATAGAACCTAAAGGTTTTCTTGAGTTTGGCACTGAGACCCTGGGGTTGTGTCCTCCAGCCAATGCGGGCGACTGAAGATGAAAGGGACATTAGGGCTCTCGCTTTGTCTGCAGTTAGAGTGATGTGAGGGAGGTGCAGAAAACGGCCGTCTGGATGTAAGAATAGAAAGTTAACAAACTAACAATAGCATCCCACAACAACACTTTGTCTTCAAGTAAGAAGTCGTATTGATTATATCTTCCAAGGATATCAGTAGTTTTACTGATAAGAAGTAGGAACGATACACTTGCAGAGACTAGCTTCTAAGTAAGAAACCCGCAGGACTGTGCAAATTTTAGTCTTCCTTTTTAAACTCGGCAGTTTCTCATGTTTTATGTCATTTATTGCCAATGTATACAAAATATTCTCCCCTTTAAAATGTTATCGGGACTGAACTTTTGAATATCTGGCATTTTAAGAAACAGGGACCAAATGCAATCATCTAGTATTTTTAAGTGGCAGCTTTAAATATCATGCTGAGATACATTAATATTACATAGATGAACAGTGTATCTATTCAGCTTTTATAAAGATCTGTTTAACACAATGCAGTGTGCAAATGAAACCACAAGGTGGCAAAAGGATGACTCTAATCTCCAAGGCTTTTTCCCCCTCCAAACTAAATGATGTATTCTCTATGAGCTAATTAACCCTGTCATTAATTCAATGGAAGGGTTAATTAGTTAAAGCTAGGCATAATAGTTACAGTTTCCAAAAATATTTTAACCTTTTAATAATCTCCATTTCATTTGTATCCAGGGAACACCAAGGAATGAGAATTTGGCTTGCCAAGAATAAATCCACAATTCTTTTTGGTCTAAGAACTAGAATCTAACATTTAAAGTCGATTACAGTGAGTAGACACAGGGCTCAAATATGCTCAGATCCCCCTGAAATTAAAATGAATTTAATTGTCTTACATTTAAGCCCCAAATTCTTATGTAGAGAAAGAAGATCAAAGAAAAAGGAGCATTATTTTCTAGAGTGATTTTGGAAAAAGAAGATTTACATGCTAGGTTTAATTTCCCACTTCAAATGATTGCTGAGACAGGCGAGGCTAGCATGTGGATTGGTGGGGGGTTGGGCAGGAGAGGGATGATGGACTGAAGGTGGAACTAATTGTACTGTAAGTAACAACCTTTCTGTTGCATTGCTATAGCCTTCCAGATGTTCCCTCTTTAAATTCTCTTCATGAACCTGTAAGATGAGGAGTATTATTACCATCCCCGTTTTATAGTAGAAGAAATTGAGGCTCAGGGTGGTTAACCAAAGATGACCTAGCTAGCTAGAAGATAGAACCCAGGTAGTCTGAGTCCAAAGTTCATGCTTTTTAGCAATTCTATTTTACCAACCCTGAACACATGCTGAAATTAGCAGCATGACCTCAAGTTTTGTACTTTTATAAGCAAATGTGTTTCTGGGGCGCCTGGGTAGCTCAGTTGCTTAAGCGTCCGACTTTGGCTCAGGTCATGATCTTACGGTTCATGGGTTCGAGCCCCGCGTCCGGCTCTGTGCAGACACGCTCAGTGTCTGGAGCCTGCTTCTGATTCTGTGTCTTTCTCTCTCTCTGCCCTCCCCTGCTCACGCTCTGTCTCTCTCGAAAATAAAATAAAACATTAAAAAAAATGTTTTCCACATAGTATAATGTATAATAAACAATACACTGACACAAACTAATATATGGCATATACCATTTACATGGTAAAGTTGATGGTAGTTTTTATTAACATATGTTTCAATGTAGCTGATTTCTTTTTACAAGGGAGAAAGAACCAACTTAAAAGCCAGGAAATCTAAGTTATTACCTGGTCCATTTAGCAAAAATTTCCCAGGAGTATGACCTTAGCTTTTGAAATTGAGACAGTGCTACATCTTAACAATTCACCAGCTGTTTTGCGCACCTCCAGGAACAAACTGGGAAGCTTTCCCAAGTTTATAGCTTTTGAACTGGTCTCTGCATGTATGAGTGAATACATGAATATGTGTGTCTGGATGAAGCTGGTCATACTGAGAAGGAGAGGAAACTCAACCCAACCTTCCTGTATCAAATAATTATTCCTATGAAATAGAAATCAAAATCACCCCCACTGTTGCTAGGCGGTGCTTATGAATCTCAGTAGGTTGGATGGTCTTCATCAATCTTGGCTGAATAAATATTTTCAGTTCCTCTGATTGAAGATGGCAAACTCTGACTGAAACTACAAGTTAAAATTAGAAATTTGTATTTAAAAACCACAAAACTAAATAGGAGTGAATAAAATTTAAATAGTTAAACCCTGAAATGATTTTTTTGCAAGTTGGTAGCATTTATAATTTTGGAGTTATTAAAACTTAAAACTACACTATGACTTTTGGGTCTCTCTCTCTCCATATATATATGTGTGTACACACACACACACATACACATACATATACATATACATATACATATACATATACATATTTGATGAGGAAACTGCTGTCCTCAAGCAAAAATTACCTGCTTTGGCACTGATGTCATCTGCCTATACCGTCTTCTCTTCCTACTTGTTGTATTAGTTTCTCCCTTATATTTCATAATGACGTTGACACCTGCTGATGCTCTTTTCTCTCTGCTGCCATTGACCAACCAATGTCCACTAGACAACTCAGCCAACACCTAACCTAGTGGTACCTCTACCCCTGTGACATATACTTTTACCCACACTTGTGACATTGTCTTCATCTGGATGCTCGGGGATGAACCCCTGTCTGTCCTAGCCTCCCAACCACTTGCTTCCTTATTTGCAGTTTACCTTTTCTCTCATCTCATTGTGATCTCTAGTCTCTTGCCTTTCATGTTTTCCTAAGTCTAGATGTTAGGGGTTTTTTTCCTACTAAAAACACTTTTTGTTTTTTTTAAAGAAGCAGCTATATATTTTTAATCTAAAGATTGGGCATACAAGAAGCATTTTACATAAATTCCTAAGGGACGTACATCCCTTGCACAGTGTCTTTTAGTTTCTTACCAGTACCTTCTTCTCTTATTTTTCCACCAAACTGCAAATCTTATCTTGCAGGACTTGGGATCAATGTAAGTAAATTCTTCATTCTGCATTCATTCCTCAACCGTCAGTACTTTTTTGTCCTTCCTCAGACTCTATGGTATTGTATTTCATCCAGAACAGTCTTTTTTAAACCCAGTTTTACAGATTAGAAGCCTGAGGCTCAGTGACATTAAAAGCTTGTTCATCATTCTCTGGCTAGAAATTGGTAGAGCCAAGTTAGGTTATCTGAGTTCAGTGACTTTTTTTCCTTATAAGATGTTAAGTAATCTCAGAAAAATAGTATACACTTTTTAAATTTATGTTAATTACATCTTTTCTGAAATTAAAATTTATTTTTGTGATTTTTGGGAATAGAAAAATGACCAGAGTATTTGCTATAATCAAGGAAAGTTGCATGAGTGTACATATTATACCAGCAGGTGGCGCTCTGGACCCGTAATCTACTTAAATCAGTTTCTGACTAATGGTAAGAGTTTAACTTTATCAAAGAAAAAGACGTAACACACCATCTAATTTATAGTATCTCTAGCAAATATAGCTCAGTTGTCACATGTAGCGCCTGCAAAAGCGGATCGGAATAATTTAAGGATTAGAACCAAGGCTCTAGAGGGAAAATTTGGGTATTTGGTCTCATTTTGGAAGTACCTTAATAGGTAAGTTTTTCATAAATTACCAAACCATTTAGTACAAGGGATTTCAATCCTTGGTTTTATGGCACATTAGGACGTCTCCAGTTATCTCAAGATGTGCCACAAAAATCTTATAAAATGATTATGTTTCTCTTTGATGTAACTAAAAATATAGATTTTAATGCTTCTAGGAAAGATAGGAAGCAGCAACTTAGATAAATGATAGATTTAAGAAGAACTGAAAGAATGCTCTTGCCTATCTAAAAAGTCTCCCTTATTGATTTGCAATAGTGTTCAAAATTAACATTTCCCTACCCCTCTTCCTTACAGGTAAGGCTTTGAAGGACCCAGTAAACTGCAAATGTGTTATCTGGGTAGGCTAGACCATTACATCATTCAGACTTGTCAATACCACCACAACAGGAATTAGATTAACTTTAGTCATTTAATCACCTGCTAGTGATTTGAGTGCAAAGGGCAAAGGTCAGAAAATCAAATGGAAGAGAGGATTAACGAAGATGTATAGCTTCAACTGAGGATGTCTCGTGCCCTGAAATGGCTGCTCTGGATACCTGTGTTTAGTTTTACACATTTTCTTTTGTCTCTTTTCCTGCCTTCTCCCTTCCCCTCCCCTTCCCTACTTTTCCCTTCCCTGGAAAAAAAATCACTGAGCCCTTCAGACTGCCATAACAGTGTGAAGGAATCCTCTTTGACAAGTATATGCTCCAGAAGTAGCTTGCTTGAGCCATCTTGCTAGTAGTTTCCTCTCTCATCTGCCTGAGGGGGCTGGATGCCAGGTTGAGGGGACTCCAGGAGCAAGAGCCCAAGGAGTGGACCACCATAAGTGGGAGCTAAGGGGGTGTTGGGGAGGCTGGGCTGAGGCATGTCTCTCACATCAAGGAATTCTGTGGAATAGAGGCCTTGGCAGAAACTCCCTCCACTCCCAGCCCTCCAGAAAAGGATGTACACATGGGCTCCACAGAAGAACCAGCATTTGGACACTTGCCACCCAGAGGGCATCCATGTCTTAGACCACAGAAGCATCCATAAATAAAAAGACAACACTTTTCTCTAATTCTTTTCCCTTGTTCAAAAAACCCAAGAGCTGGAAACAGAAGAGAAGGAGAGGAGGACTTATTTATACAAGGAAGCCCGTAGACTGAGGTGGTTCTAATACCTTAGCAACCTACTAAAGCAAACCAAATCCTAAGCCTGTAATGCCTCCAGGTTAAGAAATAGAAACCTGAGGACAACCAGCCAACAACAGCCAATGAGGCTTTCTCAAATAGTGGACCTGCTCAAGCTATAGCCAGTCAAATCATTTCCTTGTTTTGCTTCCATCTCTGCTCTATAAAAACCTTTCCCCTGGCTCCAGTCAGTGGACCACTCCTAACCACTGCCAGTTTGGTACTGCTTGATTCAAACCTGTTTTAATATGCTTCATTATGAAGTGAAGGTCACACAGCGGTGCCTTAGTGTATCCCATCCTTTCCTTCCTTGCTTCCTTGCCCTTTTTCCTTACCCTCTGCTTTGACCTCACCGCCTCCCACCAAAATACTACCAAGGCTCTACCTTCCAGAGGCCCCAGGCTAAGATAGGATGCTATCTGTGGTAATGATGTAAATAGTTTTAGAAATCTCTGGGAATTTGCAGGCCATCAAATGGGAAGTTAGTACATTTTCCAAGTTAGTTTCTCTCCCACCTACAGTTGTGAACACCTGAGCACAAACGTATGTATGTTTGTCTTTGAATTCTTGGTCTGCAGTAGATTCATGGCACCCAGGAGGGACTCAACAGATGCTATAGCTGATTTTAAAGGGTTACATTTTTAAAAAATGCTTTATTTATTTTTGAGAGAGACAGAGAGACAGAGCGTGAGTGGGGAAGGGGCAGAGAGAGAGGAAGACACAGAATCCGAAGCAGGCTCCAGGCTCTGAGCTGTCAACACAGAGCCTGACGTGGGGCCTGAACCCACGAACTGTGAGATCATGACCTGAGCCGAAGTTGGGTGCTTAACCGACTGAGCCACCCAGGCGCCCCCTTAAACTAAAGCTCTGAAATATCTAAAAGTCATTCATGGACATTCTGCTGGAAGAAAACCTTATACTTAACTCAAAATACAAATTGATAAGTGCAGTTAGTCAAAGAGAGATTACTCACATCATAAAATAGCTTCTTTAGATAATTATACAAAATAAGAAAAAAAACCTCTCATAAAATTTGATTTATCAGAAAATTGGCTTATACAAATATATCCAGGATTATGTTTGTTTCTAACAGAAGCAAACCAGCTTATATACGTGCTAGAGTCATTCATAATCAAAGATCACTTGTGACAATATTGAAATGTTCTATAAAGTGTGGACTTTTCTTGGCATATGACAGAGTATCTACATAGATGATGAAAATATTCACATAAATATGCATGGTTAAAACAAGCTGTTCAAAAACGTAAACCCTTTAAAAATGACCTGTCCTCCATAATGTATGGATTAATAACAAATATTCATGCTTATGTTCACTAATATGAAGTGCTTCTGATATACCTCATTTGTGTCCTTTCAAAGAGTAATCATGTAAGTTAGGATTCAGGGGCTTCTACCCAGAAGCATCAGGGAGGCTCAGCATTGAGTTCCTATTAGCTGGAATGCTGTCTGTCCCAAAGGTGGGACGAGCTTATCTTTTTCTTTTTTAAAATTTGTTTTTACATTTTATTTATTTTTGAGAGCAAGAGAGACAGAGTATGAGCGGGGTAAGGGCAGAGAGAGAGAGGGAGACACAGATTCCGAAACAGGCACCAACTCTGAGCTGTCAGCACAGAGCCCCATGCAGGGCACCAGCTCATGGACCTTGAGATCATGACTTGAGCCAAAGTTGGACGCTTAACCAACTGAGCCACCCAGGCACACCACCCACCCCCCACTTTAAAAAAAAAAAATTTTTTTTTTAATGTTTTAGGGACAAGCTCAGCTTTAATACCAGGCTCATCTGCTTTCAAATATTGGCTTTCAAGTTTTAAACGATAACTTAACCACAGTTCAGTCCCCTCCTTTATAAACTAATGATCATAATGCCCTCCTGATCAGCTCTGGCATTGTTGAATGGCTCAAAAGGGATAAAGTATGCAAAAGTGCTTTGCAAAGTCTAAAGTGCTAGTTAAATGGGGATATTATTATTATTACTCAGGAAGAACACTCAGCTCATTGCTTAGTAATGGTGAGGCAAACAATGTCACTAAATAAGACAATATAATGGTCTTAAGAGGCTCTAATTCAGTTTCTCCTTTTTATTCAAGCACACAATTGCATTCTAACACTTCACAGACAGCCTGAAATGGGCCCTGTGGAGGCCGATAAGGAAAATTAGAACAAGGAGCTATTTGCTCCCTCATTTTAATAACTGAGTCAAGGAGCAGGCACTTCAATACAAAAAAGAAGGAACACTTTCTCTTACTCAGTCCTCAGAAAGATAATGACTCCATTACAAAGCAGGACTTCTATAATAAAGGCTGAGGCGGTGCTCAAGGAGTTTTCCCTGCATTTGAAGAAGGAGAAAGACACATCACCATCAAAACAAAGTGTCTTCCAAGTGTAAAATCTGACTTAGATTCAGTCACCATTCACAGAGGATGGTCATTTTCATAGAATTTTTTTTTTTTTTTAAATCACTCTGGATAAATGGGCCCTCAGTTACAGATAGTTGCTGGGTATCATGCCTTTCAATTGCATTCACCTTTATTTGTATATTGTAAGGGAAGAAAAAGTTTATCTTGACCCTCTGAGGGTGTCTGGCTGGGTCTGAAAATTAAACTGACAGAGATTAATAGGAGAAAAGCATACCCATTTATAGAAGTTTTACGTGACACAGGAGCCTTCATTAAGGAAATGAAGACCCAAAGACACACACCTGAATATTTTATGCGAGGTTTGACAGAGAGTGGGCAGTTTTGTAGAAATACAATAGGTCAGAGTATGAGTTAAGGTAGTTAATGGCGGGAAATGTCCTTCTTGGCGACCCTTTGTCTTTGGAGATAAGCATGTTCCTTTCTTTCCTATAAGAGATGGCACCTTCCACAAGAGGATTTTGTCTTATTTTTAATATTTTTATGCTTATTTATTCATTTTTTTGAGAGAGAGAGAGTGAGGGAGGGGCAGAGAGAGAGAGGGAGGGAGGACCAGGGAGAGAGACTGAGGGAGGGGCAGAGAGAGAATCCCAAACAGGCTCCTCACTATTAGTGCAGAGCCCAATGCAGGGCTTGAACTCTTGAACCATGAGAACATGACCTGAGCTGAGATCAAGAGTCTGATGCTTAACTAGCTGAGCCAGCCAGGCACCCCCTAAGTGGTCAGTCTTATCCAGTGTTTCAAGATGAGGTTAATGTAGAGCTGCTTTTGTGCCAACAAGTGACTATTTTTAATTCTGTCAATTCCCTTCCTATTCATGGAGAGTGACTCTAGCATAGTATCCTTTGCTGACAAGGATGGAATCATGTTTAAAAAGATAGTTGCATACGGGCACCTGGGTGGCTCAGTCAGTTAAGCATCTGATTTTGGCTCAGGTCATGATCTCAGGATTGGTGAGTTTGTGCCCCGTTTTGGGCTCTGCTGACAGCTCGGAGCCTGGACCCTGCCTCAGATTCTATGTCTCCCTCTCTTTCTGCCCCTCCTCTGCTCACACTCTGTCTCTCTCTCAAATAAACATTAAAAACAAAACAAAACAAAAAGGATAGCTGGATACCAGCAGGCACTATAACTGTTAAACATCACACTAGTAAAGAGTCAAATTGGGACTTTTCCTCTGAATTCTCAGAGCATTTTAAACTTAAAATTAATTTTTTAGGGGCATATTGAAGGATCTAATTTTTATCAATCAGCTTTCTAGAATTTTTGTATTGCTCTTTCATTGTGTATTAAAATGTATTTTTTTAAATTATAAAAGTTTACTATAGCTAATTCTAGAAGTAGGAGAGGGATTCCTGGGTGGCTCAGTCAGTTGATCATCCAACTTTTGGTTTGGGCTCAGATCATGATCTCATGGGTTTGTGAGTTCAAGCCTCATGTCGGGCTGTGTGCTGACACTGCAGAGCTTGACTGGGATTTGCTCTCTGCCCCTCCCCCACTCGTGTTTTTTCTCTTTCTCTCTCTCTCAAAATAAATAAATTAAAAAAAAATTAGAAGTAGGAAAAAATTAAAAGGGCCTGTAATCTCCCAGTCTAAAGATATTGGACTATGTTTTTCCATAATTTCTCTTTGTATCTCTGAATATATTGACAGCATTGATTAAAATGTACATATTATTTTATAACATTTTTCATCAACTGCATCATGACTACATTTCCACCAATAAATGCTTTGGTGAGCCCTTACCGATCTATGTCAACAATGACTTTTCATTTGTTTGACACTATTCTACAAACTTTATATGTATTAACTCATGTCCTTCTCAGAACACCCTATTTATAATAGTGTTAGTATTTTTAAAAAGTTTTTTTTAATATTTATTTATTTTTGAGAGAGAGAGAGAGAGACAGACTCTGAGTGGGTGAAGGGCAGAGAGATAGGGAGACACAGAATCCAAAGCAGCAGGCTCCAGGCTTTGAGCTATCAGCAGAGAGCTCAACGTGGGGCTCGAACCCATGAACCGTGAGACCAGGACCTGGGCTGAAGTCAGATGCTTAACCACCCAGGCGCCCCAATAATAGGATTACTATTATACCCATTTTACAGATAAGGAAACTAAGGGACAAGAAGATAAATTACTTACCTTAGTTAATTCAGCTAATATGTGGCAGAGCCAGGATTTGAACACAAACTATGTTTCCCTGTTAAATTCTCTTTTCTATTCTCCTTCAAAATGATCCCAGACTTTATGCTTTCTCATCAAACCACCAACACTCTGAGGATTCCTCAGTGCTTTTCCACATTTGGTGGCAGATTTCCCATGTTCCCCTTGAAGGGGAGCAGGCTATGCCACCCACTGTGTGCACTTTGGCATGTGGATTATGCCACCAGGCAATTGAGACGATGTAAGACTCGGGGGAAAAAGTTTTATCTCTCTCTTAAGTGCCTAAAAGACTTTAGATAGGGGGCCTGGCCCAGAAAGAGAGCTATTACCAGAGATAATGTTTCATCTGAAAAAGGTTTTATCTGGATGGTAGGGCAAATGGCTGATTACCAAATATTTGCTGTGAGCTGCCCTCCCCTTTGAAGCCCCAGGACCCGTCCTATTCCTTAGCTCAGGATAGCATATAAGCCCCAACTGCTCAATTGCCTTTGGGTCTCCTATTTTTATGGGGCTCCTGTACATACAAAATAAAATGTGTTTTTCCCCTGTTAATTGGTCTTATGTCAACTGAATTATTAAACCAGCCGAAGAACCAAGAAAGGAGGAAGGAAAAATGTTTCCCGCTCCTCGTGCACAGCATGCCACTGCCTCTGCCACCTGTTGCTTCTCTGAGCACAGCTTCCTTCTGCTAGCTGCTGCTATCGCTCCCTCATCCCAGGCCTCTGAGAAGGAAGCCACATCCAGTCCTCGTCCTTCATTTCTCACAGCACAAACCAGGCTGCCTCCTAGAGCAAGATCTTGCTGAGTCTCATGGAATAATATCTAGGAAGTCCAACACAAGGGCTAATTTAAACACAAGGGCTCCTTACTGCAGCTACTGTGTAAGCTGGTCCTCTAGGAGGGCCCTCCCTGCCTGCTGTACTGTGCGTCTCCATGGACAGGTATCGGCTTGAAGAATTTCCATGTCTTCGGTTGGGATACTTGTCTCAGTCTGAGCTAAGTTCCTAATTCTCATTTTCTGTCCTAAGGGGCCTTTCTCCAGCATGGCTGAAGAGGAAGTATCTGCTTCATTTAGAGAAGGCTCTATTCCCACCCATGGGGGGGAGGGGGGTGAAAATTATAGTAGGAAAATTATCTCAGCACATATTATCAAACATCAGCATATCTGGGGTTATTCAATCCTAATTAACACTGCATAAAGGACACCAATATTCCAGCTTCATTTCATTTTCTGTGTTTTTTTCTTGCATTAAAGATTATTTCTACATGTGCTTTCTGCAATCCTGTGGTTCTTAACCTATATTGCTTATAAGCAACTATTCAACACACATCCTTTCAGGTAGCAATTGATAGCACCTGAGCTATACATACAGAGATAAGACATAAGATATTCATAGACAATTATTTTCCAGCATTTTCTTTCTTTTACAAATGCAATCAGGAGACAGGAACAGCATGGTTTAATGATAAACAACAACAATGAAATTTTCTTCGAAGTAAAAAAAAAATCTGAATTCAGGTGATGTCACAGTGTTACAGCTTTCTTCAAGGCTATTCAGTGGATCCTTTTTTTTTTTAATGTTTATTCATTTTTCAGAGAGAGAGAGAGAGAGAGAGAGAGAGAGAGAGAGAGAGAGAGAAAGGGCATGTGTGTGCACAAGTGAGGTAGGGGCAGTTAGAGAGGGGGACAGAGGATCTGAAGTGGGCTCTTCACTGTCAGCACAGAGCCCGACGAGGGGCTCAAACTCACAAACCCTGAGATCATGACCTGAGCCGAAGTTGCACGAATGACTGACTGAGTCACTCGGGTGTCCTTTGTTGGTTCTTTTAAAACAAATTGGGGCCACACCTCAATGCTGATCATACTTTCCCTTCCAACCTCTAACATCACCCAATTTCAGGACTTGTTATAAAGCTACAGTAATCAAAAGAGTGTGATAGTGGTACAGAGACAGACAAATAGACTGGTGGAATAGAAGAGAAAGTCCAGAAATAAACCCACATATATATGGCATAGGTATATGGACAACTGAGTTTTCACAAAGCTGCAAAGACAATTCAGTGGAGAAAGGATAGCTTTTGCAATAAGTGGTAATGGCATAACTGGATAGACACACAAAATGAAACAAAACAAAAACCAAGTAACTTCGACCATACTTTGTATCATATATAAAAATGAATTCAAAATGGATCGTAAAACTAAATGCAAAATCTACAACTATACACTTTCTAGTAAAAAACTTAGTAGGAAACTTTTATGACCTTGCATTAGGCAAATATTTCTTAGGAATGACACCAAACACATGATGCATAAAAGGCAAAACTGATAAATAGAAATTTAGCAAAGTGTTTGAAATACACTCTTAAGAGAATGAGGAGACAAGCCAATGACTGGGAGAAAATATTTGCAAATCGTATATCTAAAAAAAGACTTGGATCAAGAACATGGAAAGAACTCTCTAAAATCAGTAAGAAAACAAAAATTTCAATTAGAAAACAGGAAATAGATTACCAAAGAAGATATATCATGGTGAGTAAGAACGTGAAAAGATGTTTAACATCATTAGTCATTAGAGAAATGCAAATAAAAACCATGAAACACCACCACACACTTACTAGAAAGGCTAAAGTTAAAAACACTGACCTTACCAAGTGTGGGTGAGGATGTGGAGAAGTTGACTTTCATATACTGCTGGTGAAAATGAAATACGGTGCAAACACTTTGTAAAACAGTTCAGCAGTTTCTTAAATAGTTAAACATACACATAACATATAATCCAACTATTTCACTACTAGCTATTTACCCACTTTGTAATGGCTTTATTTGTAACAGCCCCAAACTGGAAACAACCAAAATAGGCAAATAACAGATGAATAGATAAACAAAATGTGGGAAATCCATAAACAGAACCCATGCTCAGCAGTAAACAGGAATAAACTGTTGATGCATGCTGCAACATGGATAATTCTCAAAATAATTATGCTGAGTGAAGGAAGCCAGACATAAAATACTGTACTGTATGATTCCATTCATATAAAATTACAGAAAATGCAAAATAATGTGTGGTGCCAGAAAGTGGATCACAGATGGCCTGGGGAGGTGGGGCAAGACAGGCTACGAGTAAGGAATTATGAACAGGCACAAGAAAACTTTGGGAGGGTGATGGATATATTCATTATCTTGATTGAGGTAATGGTTTCATGGGCATATACATATGTCAAAAATTACTAAGTTGCACAATTAAAACATATGCAATTTACTGTACATCAGTTATACACCAAGGAAGTTGTTAAAAAGGAGACTGCCGCTCCCTATAAAAATATATAAGTTCTTTTAAAATCTTATTTTCCAGCTTTGGTTTTCTTCCTTCAACAGAAAATATTTCACTCTCCTCTCCTCTTGCTTACATGATTTCTGATGAGAAGTCTGCTGTAATTCTTTTTTTTATTTTTTTTATTTTTTTAATGTTTATTTATTTTGAGAGCAAGAGAGAGGTTGAGTAGGGGAGGGCAGAGAGGGAGACACAGAATCTAAAGCAGGCTCCAGGCTCTGAGCTGTCAGCACAGAGCCTGACGTGGGGCTTGAACTCACAAACCGTGAGATCATGACCTGAGACGAAGTTGGATGCTTAACCAACTGAGCCACTCAGGTGCCACAGAAGTCTGCTATAATTCTAATCCTTGATCTAATACAGGTATGATTCCCACCCCATCTCCTCCCAGTCTAGCTTCTTGCAAGACTTTTTCTTTGTGTTTTATTTTCTGTAGTTTGATATGATATGCCTTAGTGTAAATTATTTTATTTATCCTGCTTGGTGTTCTCAGAGCTTCCTGGCTATGTGGTTGGGTGTTTGTCCTTAATTTCAAAAAAATTTGCAGCCATTATTACTTCAAATATTTCTTCTGCTTTATTCTGTTTTTCTTCTCCCTCTGATATTCTCTTTACACATATGTAATACCTTTTGAAATTACCCCATAGTTCTTGGATGGTCCATTTGTTGTTTTTATTCTTTTTTCTCTTCGTATGTCAGTTTGGGAAGTTTTTATTTACCTGCCTTCAAGCTCACTGATTTTTCTTGGCTGTCACAAGTCTGCTGGTGAGATCACCAAAGATGTTCTTCGTTTCTGTAGTGTTTTTGATTTTTAGCATTTTCTTTTGATACTTGGCTAGAGTTTCCATCTCTTTGCTTGTATTACCCATCAGATCTCAGATATTATCTACTTTGCTGTCAGAGCCCTTAACACATTAGTCATAGGTAGTTTAAATTCTGTGTCTCGTAATCCCAAATTTCTGTTGTATCAACTCCGGTTTTAATGTTTGCTTTGCTGCTTCAATTTTTTCCTGCCTTTGGTGTACCTTGTAATTTTTTTGTTGAGAGCTATACCTACGTGTTGTATTGAGTTATAGGAACTAAGGTTAAAAAGGCCTGTATGTGTGAAGGTTTTTTTTAAAAAATATGGCGAACGGTAGGGCTGTTTAATGTTTGCCGTAGCTGCGGGTGTCAGAGGCTTCAAACTCCTTGAGTGTCCTTGTTTTACAATCCCGTGTGGTCTTTTTGGTCTTCCCTTAGGATCTCTCCCTGGATAGAGCCTTCATCTTGCAACTCTCTCAGCTGTAATCCATTGCAATTATACCGGAGCCCTGTTGGTGTGGTGGTGAAATGTGGGCAAGGGAAGGTTTCCACTATCTTATGATTAAATTTTAGTCTTTTAGTCGGCCTGGCCTGTGATCTTCACAAGTGTTTCTTAGTGTTACTTTTACCCCTTTTGTAATGCAGCAAGGCCGGAGGGGGTTGGAGTCAGAAAAAAACCCATCCCCAGGTGGGATTAGGCTCTGATGACGTCTTTTTCCACGTAAAGTGGGCCTTTGCTACAGAAACGCTCTGGGTATTTCACAAAGGTGACTTTCTGCTTGCCCCTACTGGTGCCAGAAGAGGATCTTTCTTGGCTCTTCACAATGAGAATCTGGAAGGTTTCTGGAGGTAAAACCCACAAAGAGGGCCCTGTAAGCCTGCAGCTCCCCAGGCTTTATGATTCTCACACTAGTCCACACTTGGCCTCCAGCAGTTCATCAAAATTGCCATGTGAGTGTTTCTACCAGCCAGCTTCTACTCTAGGTAAGCAGAGCTTAGCCGTAACTCTCTGGATTCGCTTGTCTCTCTAGGTTTTAGGATGGCAGTTTCTCCTGCAATCTCAGTCCTCTGATGGGTCCAAGAAAAGTCATTGAATTTTCATGTGTTTCGCTTTCTTCTTGTTCTAAGGATTAGAGCGACAACTTCTAAGCTCTTTACATGCTGGATCTGAAATAGGAAAATCCCCTTTTCCAGTTTTGGACAATTTTCCTAAACTTTTCTATGTTTCAAGCTAGATCACAGGAGATGAGGATCTTTTCTGGCTTCTCTCCCACCTTTACAAAATGGAAACCCTTGTCCTGCTCTCACAGGGCTCAGTTGAAGGTACGGGAGAGAAATACATCTAAGCACAAGAAGAGAAGTAGTTGACAGAGAGAGGCCTAGGGGGTCATGGAGCACAGAGGGCTATATTCCACTGCGGAGGGGTGAGGCAAAATATGGAGAGGGCAGGGAAGGAATCAGGAAAGAGATGATTAACACGATGAAGGAGAGATGAGAAGGAAGGATGTTCAGGGTTTAGGGAACAGCAAATGCAGCAGCGTAAAGATGAAAGGGAAAATGTCTTAGACGTTATCGCTTAGTATTTTTGAGTGATTGTTTTCGTGCCGCTTAACTCAGAATGCTCTGCACCGTGAAGGGAGTGTCTGTGGATGGCCTCTGAAGGCTCAGAATCTTTCAAGTTACCCTAACCTGGTACAACTGGTAGCTTTATTTTCTGTCGAGTTGTAAGTGGAAATGTGATACATTCATTTCAATTATAATTTTTTTCTAATGTCTTAATTTATGAGATTATAAAACAAGAGGGAGATCCTTAATTTCCGTGTGTTTTGAGAATTTGTTTTGTGAGAAACGCTTTAAACTAATTAATGAGACTAATAACAGAATCGTGCAAGTTGCAAGGTGTTCAATTAAGCACCGCTGCCCTCTGGGAACATTCCCCGGACTTCAGCTGATCCATTGGAGGTTTGTGAGAACTTAAGGCAGAGCTTCAGGCTCAGCCCAGGAGAGGACTGTCTAATTAGAACAACTGACTGGGAGTTGGTTGCCTTGAGCTGTATTTTTGCTTTAGTAAGTTTTTCTGTCTGACCTTGGGCAAATTGCATAATCTTTGGGGGTTTTCCTATCTTTCGAATGCTGATAATACTTGCTTGATTTGAGGCCTCTTAAGGTCTTGGATGAAAGCTGTTTTATAAGCTTGTTGTATTATCAGGAAATACCAGATTTAGAAGTTATTATTAAGTATGGTAGGCGGGTGAATGCACATCTGCCCCCCTTCCAAGATTAGAAAAAAACCCTCACCATCGGAGTTCAGCTGCCGGGTTGCCATGGGCACAGCGTTCTTTTCACAGTCAGTAGTGACTGGTGGGCAAAAGTTGTGCTTTCACTGTTCTTTTCAGACATTATTTATTTATTGACTTCAGGCCTCATTATGGTCCACTGGCTGGCTTTATAAGTGTCACCACAACGAACATCAGACATTGGTTCTTATAGCATAAAGGAAATGACCTGATCTAAATGTGGAAGCCCACAAGATAAGTGAATGAACCTGGTTTCAAAAACAACACTGAGGGGTGCCTTGGTGGCTCAGTTGGTTAAGTGTCTGACTTCAGCTCAGGTCATGATCTCGAGGTTCGGGAGTTCAAGCCCTGCATTGGGTTCTCTGCTGTCAGCATAGAACCTGCTTCAGATCCTCTGTCCCCCCCTCTCCCTGTCCCTCCCTCACTCACACCCTCTCTCTCTCCTCTCTCAAAAATAAATAAACATTTAAAAAATGCTTTAAAATGTAGCCAGTAAAAATTAAAAAAATAAATAGTAACCAGTGTCAAGTATCTACTATATATTGAGACGCACCATAGGCACAGAGAAAGTGAAGAATGATAAAATTCAGCTCACAATTTCCAGAGATTTACATTACAGCAGAAGAAACAGACATCCAAACTATGTAATTTGACTATTTCTAGGTCTTACCAGTCTATTGGTAAAATCTGATTAACTCAGATTTGATTAACTACAAATATAGTTATTAACACAGAACCTGGTCTTTTTAATATCCACACTCCCTCCATTATTCATGAGGATTCTTTGAATTGATTCACATGTCTTCAAGAATAGTCCTTATATCTTCTCTAGTCATTCATTTTTACCCTGGCTGCTGCTGCTGGTGTCTTTTCGGAAAGGTAACAACATTAGCTCAGGTATCTATAGATAGGAAATTGCCTAGGATTAACTCCAGAACCAGGGTTCTGGAAACTGGGTACCTAGCGGTAGCACTGATCCAAAAGGGGGAAGTAGGAGGAAGCATAGCATTTTGGGAAGAGTTAAAAAGTGCATATTGTCTGTTTTGAATTAAAGGGTCTGTCAGACACCAAACAGAGATGACAAACGGGCAGAATTACAATTCTGTTGCTCAGAAGAGAATTGTGTACATTTGGGATTTGTCAGCATATATGGGCTGTTGAAGGCATATTTGTTGAGATTGCCCTGGGACAGTGTTTAGAGAGTGGGGAGAAGTGGAACACATCATAGGGAAAAGCGGTTCCATCTTGTTAAAACCATGTTTTGGTAGGTGACAGAATGGAGAGAATATGAAGGTAAAAGGTATCTTAAAGATAGGAGGTTCAGGGGACTAATACAAGGGGGAAAGGGCACCCCTTTAGGAGACTGGTTAGCCAAAGAGACTCCAACAGTTTCCTGGTTTTGCCAATGACTGCCCCTTCTATATAGAGGATAAAAGTTTGAAAATTGAAAGTTGCAGTAATTGGTTCCCTTGATAAGATTCTGTGGTTTCCAGTGTCATGCTCCAAATTATCTTTATCCTCCTAAAACCAAGTCAAGCCAAGCCAAACCAAGCCAAACCAAACCAAACCAAACCAAGGCAAACCAAGGCAAGCCAAGCCAAGCCAAGCCAAACCAAACCAAACCAAGGCAAACCAAGGCAAGCCAAGGCAAGCCAAGGCAAGCCAAGGCAAGCCAAGCCAAGCCAAACCAAACCAAACCAAGGCAAGCCAAGGCAAGCCAAGGCAAGCCAAGCCAAACCAAACCAAACCAAGCCAAACCAAACCAAACCAAACCAAGCCAAACCAAACCAAGGCAAGCCAAGCCAAGCCAAGCCAAGCCAAGCCAAGCCAAACCAAACCAAGCCAAGCCAAGCCAAGCCAAGCCAAGCCAAGCCAAACCAAACCAAACCAAACCAAACCAAACCAAACCAAGGCAAGGCAAGCCAAGCCAAGCCAAGCCAAGCCAAGCCAAGCCAAGCCAAGCCAAACCAAACCAAACCAGTATTCAGTCCATTGCAACTACCAATAACTCTATATTTACCTGTGTGTTCTTCCCTCTCCCATCTCCCATGTCACCTCCTGGAGTAATCAACATACTGATTTTTGTGATGTTCTTCTTGCTTAAAAAACAACAAAAACCATGTATATCTGTAGGACTAAATAATATATTTTCCTTTGCCTATTTTTAAACTTTATAAAAGGGCATGCATCAAACTTTACGGCGTCTTCCCCAACTTGCTTTTTTCACTTGGCCTTATGTTGTTAACATTCATATATCATGTTGCCTGTAACAATATATTTTATTGCTGTGCAAATATCCCATGATTTTTTTATCTATCATGTTTGTCATTGGGAATTTGGGCTGCACAAACGTTTTTACTATTATGAACTGTGCTGCTATGATCATCTTGTACATGTGCAGAAGTTTCTCTTGAGAACTGTCAGACAGGATAAGCAGATTATGCTGTGATAACAAATTAACCCCTAGACATAGATGGCCTAACACAACAAAGGTTGACTTTGGTGGGGGAGTCTCAGGGACTCAGGCTGACAGAGGCTACGTTATTATGCACCATTAGATGCATCTTGAAGACTGTGAGATCTCCTTTGCCCATTTGGGAAACAGGGACACTGTGGAGCTGTACTGGGCCTTTTGGTGCCTTTTCCCACAAGTGACAGATGACTTCTAGCCACACTTCCTCTACCTAAAGTAGCCATATGGCCAAACCTACTGCAGGAGAGGGAGGGTGAGAACTGCAGGAGAGCAGATGGAATGCAGTCGCTTTGTCTCTGATACTTAGGAGGGAAATTTCTGGATTGTAGGGTTTATGAATGTTCAGTTTTACAAGACAATGCAAATTGTTTTCCAGAGTGTTGATGCAAATTTATACATTCAATAGCAGTGTAGAAGAGGTGTAATTTATTTTTTTAAAGCATCTAACAAATATTTGCTCCCCAAAGTCCTTTTTTTGAGGCATGTTTTTGTGCTTTACCTTTATACTTCCAGGCAATGTGAATAGAGATATTCTAATGCATATTTTCCAGATAAAATAAGTGATGGTTTAAATAAGTTATGTAGCAAATTTGTGTTGTTTTCTTTGGTTGTTGTTGTTTGTTTGTTTGTCTATTCTATCCTTCGTGTCTGGTAATAGGACCTGATCTTTCATTTCTTGGACCACGTTTTTCCACTGCATGTGGTGATGATGATTCTATCACTGTGTTTTGATCCCCTCCCCTCCCTCTTTCTTACCGCAGGAAGTATATAAGAAAGAAACTGCATGGTTCAGATTCTTTTGTCCCTTCACCACAGTGAATGGTTCAGGGGTGGACCTATGATTCAAATTAGATAATCAGAGACTAATGTAAAATTTTGCTTTTGTATGTTCAGAGAGAGAAAAACTATCTTTTAATGAGACTGAGAGTTGTAAGGCCCATGTATACCTGGGGCTGCTGTTAGCTGTCTGCCCTAGCTACCTTGAACACACTATCTGCAGAATAAAGCCAATATAGAAAGTAAAGAGAGGCCAAATACAGGAGAGAGAGAGACATAGAGCCTTGGCAACATGGTTCGATCTCTTTGATTTAGCTATGTCAGAAGACCAATCCCTGGACTTTTCAGTTACATGAGCTAAAATATTCCCTATTTTACTTACGTTCATTTCAGATGGATATCTGGGGGTCCTAATCAGCTACTTAGTGTCAGGGATAAGATTGGATTCTAGGGTCTTCAGTTTCTTGGTTGGACTCTGTTCCCACAAATCTTATTGTGACTCTCGGCTCTGCTCTGCTGGGCTAAATATTACCAGCTTCAGTTTCACATTGATTTCTGGAGGTAGAGACCTAAGAAAATTTCAGTAGAAGAGGAGGCTTTAAGATTTTGAGGAACCATTTGGAAGGGTACATCATGAGTAATGTGTCACAGCACAAATTAATATATTAGACAATTTTGTCATTGTTCCCAAGTCTAGAAATTGATTTTTGAGTTCCCTGGTCCATGGCACTATAAAAAGTTACACATCCATCACCTTACACAGGATGGTGAGATTTTATCTTTGTACCTACCTCAAAGTGACAAATAGTTAATTAGACACATAAAGCATTTTCTAACATAGACAGTTTTGAACTTGAAGTTTTGCTGCTAACAGAGAGAAGAATCCCAGAGAATATGGGGGGTCTGAACACAAAATAAATCCAAAACTCTCTCCAATGTCTCAATAACTGCCAAGTCAGCTCTGAGGCTAATTAATCAAAACAAATTTACAATTAAGCCCACAAAGAAGCACTAATTACTATGCTTGGCAGGGGGAAAATGTGCTGAAAAGGGAAACCTGAAAGTGAGAATGGAGAATTGTCTTGTCATTGTCCTGTCAAGGGCAGTGCTTCAGGGCAATCCCACAGGGGGCACTGGACCTCCTTGTACAGGCAAGGATGTCACAGCAGCAAGAGGGCTGGAGATTCAGGCCCCTGCCTCCTGGGCAAATGCAGGGATCTTGTACCTGTCCTCCAGGGTAAGGCCTGCTGTCAGTTGAATGTTTGTATGTCCCCCCTCCAATGCCCCTCATAATATATATATATATATATATATATATATATATATATACACACATATATATATATATATATATATATATATATTAATTTATTTATTTTGAGAGAAAGAGAGAGAGTGAGCAGGGAAGGAGCAGAGAGAGAATCCCAAGCCTCCCTCCCCGGAGAGATATATACTCCATTAGTTTTTCATTTGCCAGAATCATCGGTTTAAAATATTTTCTCTTTCCTTTTATCTATCTATCTATCATCTATCTATCTATCAAAAATATATTTTGATTTATTTATTTTGAGAGACATAGAGCAGCGGAAAGGCAGAGAGAGAGAGAGAGAGAGAGAGAGAGAGAGAGAAAGAGAGAATCCCAAGCAGGATCCATGCTGTCAGAGCAGAGACTGATGCAGGGCTTGATCTCATGAAGTGTGAGATCATGACCTGAGCTGAAATCAGGAGCTGGATGCTTAACTGGTTGAGCCATCCAGGCATTCTGCTCCCCTAATTTGTATATTGAAGCCAATCCCCAATGTGATGGTATTTGGAGGCAGGGCCTTTGGGAGGTAATCAGATCATGAGGCTGGAGCCCCATAACAGGATCAGGGCCATTATAGGAAGAGACAGGAGAGAATTTTCTTCTCTCTACTCTTCACCATGTGAGGACACAGCAAGAAGATGGTCATCTGTAATCAGGGTCAGGATTCTCACCAGAACCCAACTGTGCTGAGACTCTCTGATCTCAGACTTCCAGCCTCCAGAACTGGGAGAAATACATACTTGTTGTTTAAGTCACACAGTCTGTGGTATCTCTTTATAGCAGTCTGAACTAAGATAAGACAAGTTCCTTCCAGAAAAGCATCACCTTTTTAGAATCTGCCCCTTGGTCTACATGTGTATAATAGAATGAGGAATACAGAGGCTTAAGGTTTTGAGGGATCCATATCTTTCCCAATCATCTCTAGTGAATAGGGCTTATAGACCCCTCTTTCATCGGTTGTTGGCATTACTGACAGTCTCTGCCTAATTCTGCATACTGAGGCACATTGGTCTCCCATGAAACTCAACTGCTTCAGTTTCCAGAATATGATGGACTTGAAGCAGGTGTAACTTAGCTAGCTTTGCTGCCATTGGTTTGGTATTGATATTTGGTGATAGTGAACTATGACACTGGCCACTGTCCTTGGAGTTGTAGAATCTCTGTGTTGATTTTCAGTCCTAGCCTCTTATTTTGGATTTTAGTTTCTTCTACTCTGTTTATTCCCTTTCCCCCCAAGCCTGTCTGGCTCTTAGAATATTGTTCCCAAACCTTGACTGTTATTGCTGGATGACAAATGCCTGTCTAATTCCTAATGTTGATCACTTAGTCCCTCAGTGCATATAGACTGACCTATTAAGTGTGATTTTCTGGCTAGAGTCCCCCTCTTCCTTCTGGGGACATAGTTGTATTACATTATGCAGCTTCCTCTACTGGTAATTGGGCCCGTATGCCTGAGTTCTGGCTGATGGAATGTGAGGGGAAGTGATGGATGTTACTTCTGGACCTGGCTTCCTAAATCTCCCTGAAAATCCTTATAGGTTCTCTCTTTCTTTAATTGCTGGTTGGATGTAGAAGATTCAGTGGAGGATTCAGAGGCTCTGGAGGAAGTGGAAAAGCAAGATGAAAAGATCCCAGTGTCTGAATGGTTGTGCAGAGCCCAGCCGCATGCTGACCCACATCGGCCTAAGACACTGGGATATCGAAGTTGTTTGATGACAGCAGTTGCTTGTCTTGATGAATATATCTTACATTCATCCATTCAGGGAACAGATATCTACTGAATACCTACACAGTGCTAGCTAGGTTCTGCGTTAGATGCTGGGGTTTAATGGTGAAAAAATATATACGTTGGCTTCACAGCTCTTATAATCCAATGCTAATGCCAGTGGTGATGTGGGGCTTGTGGAAGGAGATAGAACCCAAATAGCATGATCAACAATGTCAAGGAACTAATGTCTGTTGAATTTAATATGATAAAATTGGGTAAGGAAGACTTTCTGAAGTTATGGATCTTGAATTGTTATTAAAATAGAGTAGTACATGAGTTAGTAAGTAGTTTATGTGAGTAAAAGGCTCTTTTGGGTCAAGGTAAAGTTAACTAGAAAAATGTACTACAGTACAGGGAAAGAATCGAAAGCTTACTGATCCTTACTAGATCCTAACCAATGTGCCTGTGTTCTTGTTTAATTCTTACATTATAAAGTAGACATTATCTCTCCTTTTTGTTGCAGACTGAGGCTCAAGGACATTAGGTTATATGACTGAGGTCACACAGCTGAGAAATGGTAGAACTGTCATTCTAATCTAAGCCTATTGGGCTCTTTCTGCACCATGCTATTTGTTTGGGTCGGGGTTATTCTGTCACAGCATCATGGACGGGACACCAGCACCCTGCCCGTTAGCCCACGTGATAGGCTTCAGTCTTGGGAATGAAAGCAAGTGCAGAGTACCTCTCTCCCCGGAGAGATATACACTCCATTAGTTTTTCATTTGCCAGAAGCATCGGTTTTTTAATATTTTCTCTTTCCTTTTATCTCAGGGGAATATCAATCTGTACAGATTTATTATTAATTCCCTAGTAACATGCTTAGCTGCTCAAAATTTTTTACTGTTGCTTGTAAAAGAAGGCCTGCTTGTTCTTGAAATTTCAGGGACTTCGATCACTCTGGGATGAAATATCACCTTGAGAGATGTAAGGAGAAGAGAGAAGTACAGAAAAAAGTAACTCCCTCCACCCCCCACCCCATCTGCCTTTTCTCTGAAACAAGCATCAGCCACTTTTGGGAGGTTTCTTTCCATTGGATTAACTCTATGCTGTTTTTCCATAGTCCTCTCCTTCCAAGGAATATTGAACTTATACTTAAAAAGGCATTTCCAGAGGAAATGAATCCTCCAGCAGAAGATTCTCTCTCTCTCTTTTTCCTCCCAACTTTTTTTCATGCTTCAAAGTCTAATTTTTTAATCGATTAATCTGGTAATTAGGGCATCTTTCATATGTGGATGTGACAAAGCATACTTTTGATTGTTAAGGTGAGTTATTGAAAACTTTACAATGAAAATTCAGGAGAGTTAACTTCTATACACATTCACATTTTTTTAAATCAAAAAAAATTTTATTTAACAAATATCAGTGAGAGGGACCCTGTGTGTCAGTGCTGAGCTGCTACTGGGGAAGTGACGTCTGCCCCCATGGAACTTATAGTCTAGTGGGAAACAAGAACACTAAACAAAGGAACACACTGATTATTTTATAAAACCATATAAACTATAAACCATATATAAAGTATATAAAATATATTATCCATCAGTTAATTAAACTGCCTGAATTGGGTGGGATGTAAGCATGAAACAGTTTTGTTTTTCTGTAGTTAGTGCCTTCTGTGATATGTAATGATTCTCCTTTCCTGCTTGTTAATGACTTCTAGAGAGGGATTCCATAACTTTCTAGCCACTTTAGGGTATAAAATACTCATTCCAGACTAATTTAGAAGTCAGCTCGTGGGGTGCCTGGCTGACTCAGTGGATAAAGCCTGCAACTCTTAATCTCAGCATCATGATTTCAAGCCCCACATAGGGTGTGGAGCCTACTTAAAAAATTTTTTAAAAATAAAAAAATAAAAGGAAGAAAAAAGAAGTTAGCTCCCTTGTCTATCTTACTTTCGTTTCCCTCTCCCAGCCCTGGCCTGATCCCTGGTAGGATGTGCCCTGGGAAGGCAGGTATGGTCTGCTTTTCCATTCCTGTTTTCCTGACTCAGTCTGTCAATTGGGACCCATCAGTGGTGTGTGGGGTTGGGAGAGTGTTGTGGGTGGAAAAGAATTACAGAAAAGGGGCAAAAGATTTTTTAATCAGCTAGTGCCCTGTGTGGTGCTGTCTTGACTTCTGATTGTCACTGTGGCAGCTCACCTTCAGCAACCCCCTCCTTCCAGTGGTGCACCTGATAATTGCCTGATACTAGGACCCCTCATCTGTAAGGCTGCTCACTCTGTTGGGCAGGACACAGCCAGGTACCTCAATGTGGGCTGCCTTTTGTAGAGTCTACCCAAGGAAAACATACACATCCTTCCTCTTCTCTTGTAGGCATTGATTTTGGGTGGGGGGTGGGGAAGAAAACTAAAAGCCATCTTGGGGTCTTTGAAGAAGAAGAATAGACTCTTTTATTAATTAAAATAGACTCTTTTATTAATTAAAATTAATTTAATTTTATTAATTAAATAATAGAGATCATTTAATGTAGCCTCATCAGTTGTTCAGTAAACAGACACGTTAGAATGTAGGCACTAAGAGCGCTGGATTTTGAATGAAATGAACCCAGGTCCTAGTCTTGCCCTGTAACCTGCAGATTTTGTGACTTCATCCTGCTACCTCATTTTTCTATTAACAACATCAAACTGAGTATTATGTGCCAGATGTTCTACTGATTATTTCACCATTTTATCTTTTTATCTAATTTTGGCTTAAATGACGATGTTAATGTTACCGAGTCGTTCGGTTCTTGTCTCAGATGCACCAAAGAGTTGGAGACCTGAGACCAGAATGGGGAGATAGAGTTTATTGAATAGATAAGTATAGTACACTTTCAAGAGTGAAAGCAGATCACTGCCGGAGCAAGAGTGGCAACGGCACTGGGAAGCTCTAGCTGCACCCTTTTAAGTGTGCTTTCTGATAAATTTGGCTTTGATTGACGTTTTTGATTGACGGCTGGTGGTTACAAAACACTTTGGCTTCTGCGCATGAGCCTACCCATGATACATTCTGTTATACTTGTATTTATTTATGTATTGTATATTTATGAGTGTCAGTGAGCTTTTGTTGTGACCTTAAAGATACGTAAGGGCAAGTTGCACCTTTTGTGCACATGCTCAGCTCCTGGAAGTCCCTGGTGGCTTTTGAGCTGGCTCAGTGGCTAGGCCTTTCTTGTTCCGTTAGCCCTTGGAGGCTGCTTGGAAGGTATGGCTGTTAAGCTCTGGGAGCTGGGGGTGTGGCTCCATGGGTGTCGCCAGCACCTGCTTTAGCCCTTCTCCTTCATGCCTAACTAACTGCCTAACACTAAGAGTCAGTTACAAATATCTCATTTCACCAATGAGAAATTTGGAGGCCAGAGAGGGTCACTAACTTACTTAACAGGACACAGTAAGTGGTGGTAAATTTAATAATTTAAAAGTAAATTCGGTATTATAAATGGAGACAGTCTGAATCTAGCACTAGAAACATAATCATTTCACAGTATCTGCCTCAGTTTTCTTACTAGGAAAAGTAAAGAAAATCCTGGTATTTGTATCAAAAACCAGTGAGAATTTAAATGCAAGGCAATATGCATAAAATGTGTGGCACACGGAAAGCACTGGGAAATTTTAGCTGAAGTTATTTAAAATTATTTTTCATGTTGGCTGCTTTTAAATATGGAGCTGCATTTAGCTCATCACTGCAGTTAAATAATTGCTTAAATGCCTTGGCTTGTCCTGCAATGATTTTATCATCATTTGGTGTTCTAAGTGTAATTTGCTACTTATAAAAACACTTATGGCACTTTATAATTATTAACACACCATTTATAGCAGCTGTAATATTTTTTTCCTTTTTAAAGTTGGTTGTTGTAGTTTGTATAACTCCAGTATTAATCCCTTGAGAACCTCAATGCCAAGGGCAACAAAATACTCTTGTACATGTATATGCAGAGTAATTAAAAATGTGCAAGCTCTTGTTCATACACATGTGGCAAATGTGTCATATGTGGACACACACACACAACATGTGTGTCTGTTACATTAGTATTTGACAGTATAAGGCATAGTGTAGTGAGTTATTTATTTCTCTCATTCCTTTGCCAGAACTTGGAAAATAATCTTTCCTATTTTACGTTAATCTATAAAATTGACACATATATAATAAATTATAGTATACATAGGCAAAGTCAACTTAAGTCAGAATGACTCCCAGGCCTCCTAGAATTGACTGTAAGGTGATGGAATAAGCACATGTAATTAATGAGGGGAGGTAGGTCAGCGTGGGAGCAGAGACAAGGGAGATATCCGTCAGTAAGTGCTGGTAATTCTCATTGAAGCATTGACCAGGGGAAAAGGAGGCTCAGATCACACAGAATAACCTCTAACTCTTGTGGAAACAAATACAACAGGCAATCCAGTCTGATGCCACTAATTCACTGAAGCAGCTAATATCCTATTCATAATGTTCTTCCAGGTTGGTTTTCCAATACAGGAAGAATATAATAGTATTCTGGTGGGAATAACAGTTGTAGTTTATAATATAAATTAATGAATGGGTGTTCTGACTCCCTGAGTCCCATTCCTGAGAGATGGTTCTCTCTCTTTCTTTTTAGAACTAACCAAGTTTGAGCCTGCAATCTTCATAAAGTCACTGGGCCCTGAGCCTTGGTAAATGTACCAAGTTTTTACCAAGTGGCATATGTCACTATGTGACAATATAGCCCAGCCCTCTGAGAAGAGATGCAGTTCTGACACCTGAGAGTGATTCAGATGAATCCCCGGGAGGGGACATTAATTCATCCTTTTATTCATTTATTTAATAAACATTTATTGAAAACCAATTATATATGAGATTTTCTAAGAAGCACTGGGAATATAGCAGGAATCTGCAAATTTTTCTGTGGGGGACAAGAATGCAGGTAATTTAGGCTGATGGGCTATGAGATTGCTTGTCACAGGGCTCCTTGGTGGCTTAGTTAGTTGAGCGTCTGACTCTTGATTTTGGCTCAGGTCATGGTTTCATGGTTCGTGGGTTCAAGCCCCACATCAGGCTTCAGGCTCCGCACTGACAGTGTGGAGCCTCCCTGGGATTCTTTGTCTCCCTCTTTCTCTGTCTCTGTCTCTCTCTTTCTGCCTCAAAAATAAATAAATAAACATTAAAAAAAAAAAAGATTGCAGGTCACAATTCAACTCTGCCATTGTGGCATCATAGCAGCCATGGATGGTACCTAAATAAGTGTAGCTTATAAATTTTATTTATGAATGCTGAAATTTGAATTTCATATAATTTTTAATTCCCATGAAGTATTGTTCATTTGATTTTTTTCAACCATTTAAAATGTAAAAACCTCTCTTAGCTGACAGGCCATACAAAACCAGAGAGCAGGCCAGGTTTGACCTCTTGGCTTTATTTTACCTTTGGTTTATAGCAATGGATAAAGCAGATATGATACTTGCCTTTTGGCACTTTCACTCTTGTGATATATCCCCTTCGATTACATTGCAGAAACTTACAATATGTGTGTGACAGGGGCAGGGCCATCCCCTTTCTACTCACAGGGCATGACCCTAACATTTGTGGGACCCAGAGCAAGAATACACATGAAGGCCCATATCTTGACCATAAGTCAAAATATTAAAAATTAAAAAAAATTTTTTTTATTACTTTTGAGAGACAGAGACAGAGTGCAAGCAGGGGAGGGACAGAAAGAGAGGGAGACACAGAATCCAAAGCAGGCTCCAGGCTCTGAGCTGTCAGCACAGAGCCCGATGCAGGACTCGAACTCACAGACCGTGAGATCATGACCTGAGCTGAAGTCGGACTCTCAACCAACTGAGCTACCCAGGTGCCCCATAAGTCAAAGTATTTAAAAGCTACACATCAAGTTGGCAAAGTGGTAAATAAAATGTATTCTATCATATTATCTGCTTTTAAGCTTCATTGATATATAACATTGTGTAAATTTAAGATATACAGTGTGATAATTTGATGTGTCTATATATTGCAGAATGTTTACATGCATAATTGCATGTTAGTTAACACATCCGTCACCTCACATAATTGCCATTTTGTTGTTCTTGTTATGGTGAGAACATTTAAGATCTAATCTCTTAGCAACTTTCAAGTATACAAGTATACCACATTGTACATTACATCCCCAGAACGTATTCCTCTTCAAACTGGAAGTTTGTAGCCTTTAACCAACATCTCCTCATTTTCCTCTCTCACCAGCCCCTGGCAACCTAGAAGTCCTGATTCTAATTGAGACTTGTCATACTCTTTGGAGTTCCACACCAGAATCCTGCAGCCTGAGAAGATACAGTCCCAAGCATTGACTTGCATCTGGCCCTGCCTTCCCTCTCCACTCCCAGCTCCATCTTCCATGGTGAGGGGCTTCAGGTACATTCCTATTGACATCTTAGCCTGTAAATCCAAACTCTGACCATATCCATGCAAGCATCTTCCCTTGGGTCTACTTGGGTAAGAGGCTGGGTATAGGCTCTGGAAATGGCTTAGGGACAGTGGGGTCCATGGAATATGGTATAGAAATGGGAAGGGATTTAGGCTCCATGTGCCATATCCTATTGGGAGAGCAGTAGGATATGGCACATGGAGGCTCAGGGAGGAGTTTTCTTAAGTGTAGAGTCCAGAAGAGGGACCTCATGGGACAATGAGGGGATGGTCCATGATGGAGGGCCTTCAGAGGCCCTTCTTCTTTATTTTTGTCTCATCTTTGATAAAGGTTCTCAGCTCCTTCCTACTTTGGACTTCTCATCCCTCTGGTCTTTCCTTTGTTTCCTGTTTGAAACATCATCCTTCTGTCTCCCTTTTCCTCCTGCCCAGACTTGGCTAGTCTTTTTGGAGGCACTCTGGATGTGACCAGAATCTTTCTCTGGTACTTGTTCTAAATGCTAATTTGAATCTCTTTTTCCACTTTAGTATGTTTGATGAGAAAAAGTAGCCCTTTGCTACAAGCAAGAGAAAGGGGGAGGGAAATATCTAGAACGCAATTAGATTAATACTTTGAGACATGGCCATGCTATATGTATTATGTTTCCAAAGGATTACCTATTCATTATTTTCCAGCATTAATATGAATTAATAGTTGCTTATTTGCAAATGCTGATAAACTGTAAAAGAAGATACCAATTGAAGCAAAATGTAAAGGAACAAAACATCTATACATTGAACAATATAAACCACTGAGTGCTTTGAATGCATCAGGTACTATATATTGATTTATTCAATTATTTCAACCCTATGAGATAGATAATATATTAGTATCAATTTTACAGGTGAAGAAACTGAGGCACAGAGAAGCTGGGTAGTTTCCCTAAGGTCACACGGCTAGAAAGTGGCATAGCCAGGATTCAAACTCAGGCAGCTTGGCTGCATGTTTACTTTGGTGTTAAAAGTTATTAGTATGTGTGTAGATGGAGAGTGGTCAAAAGTTTAACTGTTCATCTGTAGAGATCAGCTTTTTAGCCACATCTGCAGAATCAGAATTCAGTAAAATTCCTTAGTGGTCCCTCTGAGTTTTCTTAGAAACTATTCTTGTAATAAGGCAGTGATAACTTTCCATGTTTTTCCCGTGTCTAGAATTTGTTCAGTTAGACCATGCTCGCCCTGTTTCTAGAACTTTCCATTTCCAATTGCTTTCCTTTCTCTGGGGGACTTACCCACTTTCCCTTACCACTTATTCATAAGACTTACACATTGTGAAGATCTTTATATTCAAAGTCAAAGAAGCTGAGAGCTGCAAAAGCTTAGTTGTTCTTGTCAGTCTGCTTTTTTTTTTTTGAGACAGTCCTTCCAAACTTTTTAACACAGTTTAAACATATATCATAGATAGAAACATTACATTTTTTTTTTAACATTTACTCATTTTTGAGAGACAGAGACAGAGTGCAAGTGGGGGAGGGGCAGAGAGAGGGAGACAGAATCCAAAGCAGGCTCCAGGCTTTGAGGTGTCAGTGCAGAGCTCAGCATGGGGCTTGAACACACAAACTGTGAGTTCATGACCTGAGCTGAAGTCGGATGTTCAACCTACTGAGCCATCCAGGTGCCCCTAAATAGAAACATTTTTTAAATAAACAATAGGAGGTTTGTCTATCTGTAGGGAAATTTGGAATGGAACAACTGTTTGAAAGTTGTTGTTGTTGTTGTTGTTTGTTTGGTTTTAAGTAGGCTCCATGCCCAGTGTGGGGCTTGAACTCATGACCAGGGGATCAAGAGTCACATGGTCTGCTGACTGAGCCAACCAGGCACCCCTGGAAGTCATTTTCATGTGAGTGTGATTATCCGAGATATCACTCTTCTTTAAGGTTGTCCGTAGAAGGAATGGATCATTGAGTTTTGTCAAAGTCTAGATGATTATTCATGTACTTTGTTTTTTAAGTAAATAATTTACCCAGGTTTCTCACCAGTTTTCAACTAAATCAGATATAAAACAGTGATTGCTCATAAAAAATTTCAAAATATGCTAAAGGAATGGGATCCTACCCTATTACTTGCTACTGACTTAGAGATTGTAGACATTGGACTTCATTTAAACTTGAACTCCTATGTGCCAAATAAGCATTTTTTCACAAATGGGTTATAAAATAATGCATTTATTGAAATTTATGTGTAACTATAGGCTAATATCTCATAGAAAGTCTGCTTTTGAACTGTGAATTATTTGGCTTAAAACATCAGCCAGCACACATAGAGTTGTGATATTGATGACACAATCATACCTCAAGAACAGTAGGCATTTTATATGTGTCAGTGACAGATCACAAAACTTTTTTGGGTTTTTCAGTATTTCAACAGCATTAATAGGATGTACCATAATACTCTCCTTTTGGATATTTTTTTAATATTCAGTTTTAAGATGCTATTGATTATAAGATGCACCATCAATGTAAAAAGAGTTTGTCAGAGAAACAAAAAACATTTCAGCATATCAAATATGCACATCAAAGGTGGGATTATATCCAGATTTTAGAAACATTACAGTGTGAAGAAATCTACATCTCAGAATTGGAGCAGTGTGGCAATTCCTACAAAAAAAAATGTAATAAGAATAATTGAACTGGTTAAACAATCCCCTTGACCCCATTTCTCCATTTTAATAATAATATTAATGATAGAGATAGCTTCAATCTAGAGCTTTCTATTTTCCAGACATTGCTAACAGCTACCATGGATGATCATATTTAATCCTCACATTAAGTATTTCATGTGGGTACCATCATTATCCCTGTTTTGAAGACACAGACACTGTTTTCAGGTTTAGAGTGCTTACCTTTAACATACATACATACTGGCCAAATACCCCTTTCCCAGATTTTACCCCAATTCATATCCATCATTACCCTACTAGTAAGATATAGAAAGAGAAAAGATGGGACTTTTTGATAACTGTTTGTGGGTAGCTAATTTTGGAAGAGGAGACAATAAAAAATTTTATGGCAACCTTTTGGTTAGGTTCAGTTTAGACTCCACACAAGGGTAGCTTTTTATCTCGAAGTATGGATTTGTGATTTAGTCACATGTATAAGAGTGAATGTAAGGCTTACCTTTTTGAGAAATATAAGGTCTTGGTATTGGTTATTAGTCTTTCACTGTAAATTTTGCACTGTGGGGGAGAAAGAGAGTATGGGATTTCCCAAAGCTGGGAGACTTCTGTACTTCACTTGTATCTTAGTTTGATTTTCTCCAAAAGCAGACCCCAAGAAGAGCATCTGGGTGTAAATGTATTATTTGGGGAGAAAATCTTAGGAAATATGGTGAGGGAGTAGGAAGTGAGACAGAGGAGAGAGGGAAGCCAATCAAGACTGTTTTAATGAGCTGGCTACTATTTTGGGGAACCAAGTTTTAATCCTGCAGGGAACTTTCTAAGATACTGTTAAGGCCATACCTAGAACTGGGGCTCCTGGGTGGCTCAGTAGTCAGTTGAGTGCCCGACTCTTGATTGGGTTCAGGTCATGAGGTCAGTGTTGTGGGATCAAGCCCCCTCTTGGGGGTCTGTGCTGAACAAGGAGTCTGCTTAAGATTCTCTCCCTCTGTCCCTCTGCCCCTCTCCCCACCTCACATATGCTCTCTCTCTAAAATAACAATAAAAAAAGAACTTATGTAGAATTGTACACTGAACAGAAGGCAGCTAGTATAATTATTTGAGATATGCTGTCCTTCATTGGTTGAGAATTGTTTCTAGCATGCTGTCACTTCCAGCTCCTGGCTGAGAATGCTCTGGTGGACATAGAAAGCCAGAGACACAGAACTTGAGGTAGGGCCCATAGTCATTGGTATATAGGAACTAGCCATCAAAGTTGCAGGTGACATCAGGGAAGGACTCAGGGGATATGGGAAAGGTACCAACAATGTCTGCCAGAATATTCTTGAAATTGGAATCTAGAATTCAGTGAATCAGGATCAGGTTGCTTTTCAGTGATGTTTTTTATCAAAGAGGCTATGCTCAAGGTATTATGATACCCCCTCTGATAAAAATGTGATGGATTTGGGAACAAATCCAGGTGTTCTGGCTCCAGAGTCTGGGTGTAAAACCCTCTGTGTAAAATACTCTCTCACTCAGATAAATCACCTTTGTTCTGGCCCAAGCTTTCGCTGAAATCGCTTCAGGCTTCATCTTTTTCAGATTTGAAATTAAGGCTAGGGTGAGTGCATTCATGTCATGATCTTCAACCAAATTTTGGACTTAACTCTGATTAAGCAGAATCTGTCAAATCACAATTCGATGGCAAATGTTACATCTTTCTCAGCACTCTGTTATCACCTTTACCCTTTGGTTTTCTCCTCAGGGTCAGAGTTTACATGAGTTACACTCCCCTTTCCTAGCTCCCAATAAGTCATCCTTGTCTTCTTGTTTTAAAAATTATGCTGTGAGAGTTATTACAGATGAGAGAAGAGGGCAGGCACATCAGGGATAGCCAAATGAACAGATGGCCAGCGGCCAGGCACATTCACTAGTTCTGGGATTTACTTCATTGTATCAGACTCCTGGTGAGGGGTGGTGGAGAAGGGATGTGATTCAAATTCAGGGTCCACAAAATTAAAAATGACTATAAGCCATGGAACTTGGGGGTCACTGAAAAGTATATGAAATCTCAAACATTGAATGTTCCGTTGTCAAAGGTTTACTGCAGTATTTTTGTCTCTGTTGGTTCAGTGCTAGCCATCACTGTGGGATGATGTAGAATCTGCTGATTCTTAAGGTTAGGTATTTTAACTATTCTACATTATGATGTATAGTTCTATGTTTGACTTTTTATCTGTGAGGTAAGAAATAGAAATAAAATGTCCACAGTAATTTTGACCTGTCTTACACGATATGAATTATTCCTTTGATTTTTGCTTTAAAGGATAAACTTGTGAGGCTGTTTTATCTTTACTGGCTTGTTGATGATTTGTTTCTGGAATTAGAATCTGACTTTGCTTAATATCTTACCAACATAGGGCAACATCCTTTATTTATGTCATAAAAGGTGACAAACAGAAATGTGTTTTGATTAGCAGCTGCCCTCCAAGTCACCCACACACAAAAACATTTCTAGTCAGATGGGGGGCCTGGGTGGCACAGTCAGTTAAATGACTGACTTCGGCTCAGGTCATGATCTCACGGTTCATGAGTTTGAGCCCCGCTTCAGGCTCTGTGCTGATAGGGAGCCTGCTTCGGATTCTGTGTCTCCCTCTCTCTCTGCCCCTCCCCTGCTCGTGCGCACTGTCTCAAGAATAAATAAACATTAAAAATTTTTTTCTAGTTAGAGCACACCACTCCTCCTCGTTTAATCAAACTGGATGCCATGCCCCTACTTGATGTAGAAAGAATTTAATGCTGAAATTTCAGCCCGAGTTTTATTTATGAACCAGTTGCCTGTGAAATATGCATAGGCATTCACAATTAGTAATAATGAGTTGAATGCATACGTATTTAGAACAATGTGTGGACTATTTCCTGACTTTCCTTGTGGTTAAGGCAGACTAGGACAGCGGCGGCTGCCATTACCATTCCACATTTCTCTTTTATTGCCCATCAAACATGTATAGATTTAATGACCTGGAGAGGGATCAGTGAAATTCTTCACAGCACTGCATGTTTATTAATGGGCCTCCTGTTCATTGTGATGTGTTAGTGTCAGGATTATGCCAGTGGTATTGCAGGAGGCAATTAAGGGTTTCTTTATTCCTGATAAAAAGGAAATTAGTCACTGATCAGCAACACAGGGCAACTCAACATCTTGGCAAGTGCATGGGAGGAAGGAGGAAAGCAAGGGCTAAAAAGAGGTTAGAAGATAGGGAGATGTTTGATGAGTTTGCTCTGTTGGGGGACATGACAAGGAGGAGCAGTAACAGGGGCTGTGAAAGAGGAAAGAATGGAAAATAATGAAAGCAAAAAAGAATTGGAAGATGGCTAACACGGGGATCTTTGCCACGGTTCTTATTAGATTGATTCAATGAAATGTATTTCAGTTTCATTCAGGAGGAACTCCTTGATCAACTATTTGTATGAGTCTATGGAGGTTCTTTGGGGATGTAGGAATAATTAAGGCTTAGTCCCTGTCCTCAAATAACAGCAACAACAATAAAAACAAACAAACAAGCTTCGAGAGGAGTTGATTGGGGGTTGGGGATGGAGGCCCATTATCCGATTCAGGCATTTGACAAGCATTTATTGAGGCATCATATCGTGTGACTCCAGCACTATTTCCTTTCATTACACAATTACCTTTATTATGGGCTGAATTGTATCTTCCCAAAATTTATGTGTTGATGTTCTAACCCCCCAGTGTTTCAAAATTTGACTGTGTTTGGAGATAGGGTCTTTAAAGAAATAATTAGGGTTAAATGAGGTCATTAGGGTAGGCCTTATTTCAATATAAGTGGGGTCCTTATGAGAAGACAAGATTAGGATGTGGACACACAGAGGGAAGACCTTGTAAGGACACAGGGAAAAGGTGACCAAGGACAGAGGCCTCAGAAGAAATGTGTTACACTGTTGACACCTTGATCTTGGTTTCTAGGCTCCAGAACTGTGGAAAAATAAGTGTCTGCTGTTTAAGCTACCTAGTCTATGGTAGTCTGTTATGGTAGCCTTAACAAATCAATTCAAAATAGGGAGGAACAATAATCCTACTCTAAGATGAAACTGAGGCTCAGGAAGTTATACAAGTAGTCTGGATTGACAAAACTAGTATGCTTTCAGAATTGGGATCAAAAACATTCCCAGTCATTGAAAACACAAGCATTAAGAACATGAGCATCAGAATTTCTAAAAGAGTCTTGAAATTTTAATTAATAGTTTAACTTTACACGTAAATGGTTAAAGGATGCCAATTCAAGCAGTCAGGATTCTTAGAAATCTATATACAGTGACAGTAGAATCTCTTTCCTCTATTTATTCCTAACCTACAGTATCACATTCAGATCTCAGGATCATACTTTTAGAAAAACGCGAACACACGAGAACTTGTTCCACAGAGAGTGAGTCAAAGATGGCTGAAGGACTCAGCAACATGCCATGTCAGAAATGGCCTAAAGGGCCACAGATATCTTTCTAAAGATAGCCATCTTCATTTGAAGAGAAAAGAGGGAATAGACTGTTTGGAATGAATCTACAAGGAAGAAGTAGGCCTAAGCTCTAGAAGGATTTAGTTTTGCACATGGGCAGCTGAGACACAAGGGAAAAAAAAAGTCTTTAAGGTTTTTGGGGGCATTTTGGAGCAGAATAATGTTTGCTGTCTTCACCTTTATTATAAAGCATGAGTGAATTTCAAGCCTTAAATTATGGATGCCAGGTCTTGGAATGTAGTACTGGATCTGCTATTCCAAATTTCATTTGCGTTCAACACCAACAAGGCAACTGTGAGGGGCTCACTTTGAATTTTTCCTGGTCAGGCCATAGGCCAAGAGTCCCCACACCTGGTGGTCTCCAGTTGGTTCTCTGTTGGTTAATTACCTAAGAGAGAAGTCATTCCCCAGGGGCCACTTTTTCTTTTTCCTAAATAATTCTATAGCAAGAAGCAGTGGAAATACTGTTTCAGGCACAAGATGGAGAAAGTCTGAAAGAGTGTGGAGGCTCTGTCATTAGGTAGAGTCTATGTCTTTTTTAGTATGAAGCACCAGAAACACAGCCCTCAAGAGAGAATTGGAAATTAAAAGCTTGTGCATAGGTGGATATCCCCTCAGAAATGGTAAATGCAGAATGCCAAAATTAAGCCCTTGCTAGGAGTTGTTCCTGAGTTGAGTTTAAGTCCACAGATTCTGAATTCTGGATAGTTGTCTGGACTGATAAATAGCCTGGTGAGGTTAAAACCTGAGACATCTTCTTCCATCAGATACCATTCTTTATTTTGCTTGTGGCCTTTGGCAACACTAAGCATTTGGTTCTATGAAACAAAATTTGTCTGAGATAACTGCTTTAGGGTTGAACCTTGCCTTATATTCTAAATTTTCTACTGCTAGATGGTAATCTCTGCGTGCCATTAATTCTGAAGTCTTTGGAAAGTGTGGCGGATCAGAGGCTTGTTATTGAAATAAAATAGCTTCTTAGAGCCTGTGGCAGAGACAACAGATGGCTTGCCTTTCCTTCTACAGTGGAGTGTTGCTATGCAGCCACAGGCTCCCTTTCCCAGGCCCTCTTGTATCCAGGGGGCAGGTGTTCACTCTCTCCCATGTGTGTCTCAGGGGCTGTGGAGATTAACTTGTGGATGTGCCTTCTTCACCCTTCCCGATTTGCCCTTAGGATATGCATGCGCAGGGTGACCTTGGAGGCCATGAGTTGAAGAGTTGAGGATGGCCTAGCTTTCATCAGTTTAGGCCTCTGAATGACGGTATAGATCAGAAAGCACCACTCTCCCCCTCCTGGTAGTCCGGAAATCCACAGTGGACCCAATGAAATAAACTTAGTCATGTTAAAGCGCTTGGCTTTTGGTATTTACTTATTAAAGCAGTTGGCATTACCTTAGCAAATTCATGCCCTGAAGTCATGATGCTCACTTGGGGAGAGATGATATAGCTAGTGATGCTTAACAAGACAGAACACCTCAATCCAGGTGACATAAGAAATCTGATGAACAGAATAATAAATCAGGGAGGATTCTTTTTAGATTTTTATTTAAGAATACCAAACTTTGAACTGCAATTCAAAAGGGAAAGAAAATTTGAGTTTGGAGCTTAATTTCTTTAGCTCAAGCTTGCAAGTGTACTTAATCTTGAGCTGTAAATTCTCACTGAGATGTTTATGCTAGAAAGGACTCTCTATTAAAAATTTGAGAATTTCTATGTTGATAGAGGCATATTATTGAGTGAGTTTTATTCTAATATTGTCTAGTCTCTTTGCAGAAGGTATGAAATGCTATACTCTAGACAATGTTTCTAAAAAAAGTTTAGAATGAGAAATGGGAAAGACTTGATTTTCAGCTATGTGTTCCGAATACCCTTGGGATTGGTTTAATTGATGTATGATTTTGATCTATATCAGAACCTTCTGGGGGAAAATCTAATTGTTCAACAGGCCTTCCCAGGAGGTGCAGTAGTTGGTATCTGGGGAACATCCTTGGAAAATGGGCACTGGACTGCCCTGATGGAAAACCGTTTCCCTTCCCTCAGGATGATGACTACACTCCTGCTCATCTATAGGAATACTAGTTAAATGCAATGGACACGAGGAAACTGGGAAACATTGGAGTGGGAAATGTTTTCGCATAACTCTTGGTTTCCATGAGGAGAGATTTTCTATAAGCATAATCCTGGCCCATTAACTGCCCCGTGGACAGTGGTGGTACACCTGGGAAAATAACTAAGCATATGTGGCTTAGTCTCCATACTTCTCCCTCTTACGAGAAGCCAGGAGATCAGGGGGCCCCTGTATTCCTCGATGGACAGACAGGCAGCCCCCGTTCCCCATCAGCCCACCACTCCTGGGGAGGCGTGCCAAGTCTAGTACCACCAGTTAGCAGGCTGGTAAGCTTTTATTTCTGGTCCAAGCCACATCTTCCAAGTTGCCTTCCTTTGGTTTTAAAGGCGATATTTTGACTCTTCTTCCGCCATTTCTTTGCTTTACTTCCCAAATTATTCAGTTTGAGAAATCTTGGGTAGGGAAGAAACATTCCAGTTTTGGAGATCCCTCAGAAATTCCATCAGATACCCAGAAATAAGGTCCAATGTGAAGCTGTTCTGTTATTGTACTATAAATACCAACCGTTTATCTTATTAAAGTGTATGACTTTTCCTTTGGGTCAAGAGGGACATCAGATCTGCAAATCTCTGTGATTTTATGAATTTCTTCTTTAATTTTAATGGATTTCAAGAAAATGTTCATTATGTGTTAGCAATTTGTCATTATCTTCACAAGGCAAGACTATGACTTTAGATGCTTTGAGCAGTGTAAGGCATTGATGCTCTGCCTTCTCCCCACTGTTATGTGCTAAAAATGAAAAAAAAAAACAAAGCCAACGACACAGTATTTGAACGATAGAGAAATAGTAATAGCAAACTGTGTAGCATTTATTGTGTATCAAATACTCTAAGTGTTCTTCATAAATTAATTTACTCACTTCTTATTGCAAACCTATGACATAAGTACTGTTTTGTAGTTCATGGTAGACCTGGGATGCAATCCTAGATGCATTGACTTCAGAGGCTTGCTATGCTGCTATTAATATTAATATTAGTATTAATATTAATAATAATGTAAGGGTGTTCAACAAAGTTATGTTTTTTTCCTCCATGATAAATCTATTGGTTCTTATTTTGAAATATATAATTCACATATTGAATTCTTAAAAATTTCTCTCCTCTCCCCTTTCCTCTCCCCTCCTCTCCCCACTTTGGTGCTCTTGTTTTGCTTGGACTTTAAGCATATTTTTAGTTTAGCAATTGGATAGTCTAACAGTGGCCTTGAGTGAATACTTGTGTTACCTGCACTGGGCATAAATATAATAAAATGTAATAGGAAGCTCTATTGGGTGGAAAAGAATACGCTGCATTCTTTGCCTCCAAAGCCAAAAGAGGAGCAAGTGACTTATGAATCTCTTGACTTCTTTCGTAGCACTTTGAATTCACATATTTTCTTTTTTTTTACACCAGCCTGAGAGGTCTCTTACCTTCTAAGCCATTCACCAAGCTGCCTTCCTTTCAACATAATGAGCCATAATTACTCAATGATCTTTCAAAGAGCAAGTATCTCTGGGACCTAAGATCTCCTTTACAAAGGCTTTCTCAGGTTTGATTTGCTAATACCCTTAGTTAAAATGCAGTTATTCCTTTTGGAGATCAAAACTCCTGCAACTACAGTGGGTTTTTAAATAATGGGCTAAAAATGTTATACTTATAAAGGTTATCTGCAATCTATTAGGGAACACTCCTCTCTATTCTCTATCTACATAATCTATTGTTCTAATCATGAAGGTGGAAACAACAGTGCCTGACCTCAGGCAGACAGGAAATAAATTGCTGTCAGCTTCTTGTTGAATGACAACATCCCTGAGGCAAAACTCTCCTAACTTTTTATTTAATTTGTGTTGTACCTACAGCACAGCCCTCCTTTGGTGTGTCAAGAATTTATTGAGTTGTAATTAGACTGTCTGAGGGGAAACTCCATTCTACGCTGGCTGGGACCACTTGTGGATTACCCAACAGCTAGAGTAAACTGTGCTTAAAGTACCAGCCAAATGGGGGTGGGGGAGACAGAGATAGAGAGAGATGGAGAGGGAGAGAGAGAGGTGAGGGGGAGAGATTTGTAGGATTTGATATGTGCTATTTCAGAGTAAAAGCCTTCTGACATGTACTAGGGGCTTGATGTTATCTGGAGCCAGGGGTCCTACGAGAAGTGGTCTCAGTCTTCTCATGGGGCATTTGCTTTTCTATCCTTTGGTCACCCTGAGCCCCATGATTCCTACATATGTTTCTTTTTTCTTTCCTCTAGTGTTATTAAAGTATTGTATTTAATTATCATTATTTTAAGGATCCTATCTATTTTCAGATTCCAAGTATTGTACACATTTGTGACACTAAGGTCTTTATCGTAGCCTTGTCTCACCTTCCAATCTGCTGGGTGGCAAGCAGCCCTCGCATTAACATTTAGAATACCCTCGCTGACACAATGACCCAGCCATTTGCCATACAAATGTAATCAAATCTATTAATGCCTTTATAGATCAAGTTTATTTCTTCTTTATGGAAAGTAGTTGAGGAGAAATGGTACAAAGGAACAAAGGGATTGGCATCTAGTGGGTATGGATGAAGGAGTTTTCCCCTTCCAATTGCCATACAAATCATGGGGGACATTTTTGTTTTGTTTTGTTTTGTTTAGCAATAAACTCTTGAGCTGAAACTTGGGCTGAATGTAATTTTCTTTCAGATGAGATAAAGATGGGTAAGGAAATTAGCTGTTTCAGAAGAAAGACATGTAAAAAGAAAAAATTTCTTACAATTTCTGGCTGGAACCTCATGGGACCCCCTGCTCTAATAATTGCTATTAAGGTCCACTGTCTTGTCTAAGATAATTCTGAAATCAGCACTATGGGAGAAAGGTTCCTTATTTGCACTTCCACATGTGGAGGGGTATTTTGTACATCATGAGCTTGCATGGGATCTAGGTTTGTGATGACATTTACATAAAAATGGAGTGGAAAAAGTTTTAAGCATCCAGACAGAAGAAGGGAAGATGGGTGGTGGAATCCATTGAATATGATTCAGAACGTTACAATTCTGTGTATAAATTTGTTGGCTTTCCATGACATAGCAATGTGTGCCCACTAGAGGTCAGTAAAAGGCAAGTGGATGACAAACTTCCAGCAGGGCACTTCCCCCACACCCAGGTCGGTTTCTCACTTTTAACACTCACATTTTGAAAGGCTTTCTTTTAAAGAGGACTAAAAAATGGTACTCAAGGTTTCCTGGGAGAGGGGAGCAAAATAAAGAACTTCATCTCTAAAAGAAGCGAAACTATGAAAAAAAAGGTTTGAAGAAGTTACACACCAGAAAACCTTTCTATCGCCATTGTTATCTAAGAGTGAACAGTAATATTTACCTTTACTGATCTTTTGGATGTGGGTTTTCACCAAAGGTGTAATAAAGCCTATTACACACCTTCACTGTCTTCCCACAGTGTTGAAAGGCAACTCTCTCCTGTGTCCCCAAAGCACATTTTTCTAACCTCTATGGCATTTGTTGTGTTGTTTACTATTTTTCCATGTAGATGCCTTTCTTGTGTACTAGTTTGCAATCTTCTGGATAATAGGAATCTGATCTCAGGCATTTAAAAATCCTCAGTACTTGGACATTGCTTCACTAGAACACTGTAAGTCATCAAAGAGGTTTGTGGAACATGTGTGAATCATGCATAATGTTTTCATTATTATTATTTACAAAACACAGTAGTATTTGTGTGTGTGTGTGTGTGTGTGTGTGTCTGTCTGTCTTTTGCTTTCTTTAGAAGATTTAAAGTAGATAAACATCCATATACTATCTTTCTTCTCATAAAGTTAATCAAAATGATAATGCCTCAATTTTATCTGTTTTCTTTTAACGTTCTGGTCCAATTCAGAACTAATGTCTTCAGAGGTAATATGCAGGAGAAAAAAGATCACTGTCACTTTAACCACAACCAGTTTTCTTGCTTAAAGTCAAGAAGGATTTCAGAGCTTTTCAAATTGATGGGTGTTAGTCTGGCAAGCAGTGAATTCTGGCCCTCAATTCTCAAGTTGTCAGACTATTTCACAGACCTGCTGCATGATGGAAGACTATTGAATATTACTCAGACATTGACCATTATGTTATTTTCTTCTGGCAAGCATTAAGCACTTCCCCTTTAAGATGGGCTTCAGTTTCCCCTGGCTTTGTGTGTTTAGAAGTCCTGTACAAGAAGCAGGTACCCAATCTGAAATCCAGAGCACTCTCAGCTTTGGCATCTTCGTCTTTCATGGTAGGTGGCTCAAGGTGGTGCCTTTGAACACACGGCCCCAGTGGGAGCCCTATTATCTGCTAAATATTTCTGGAAATGTTTATTCAGAACATGGAGCACAGCAGGCTGCCCCCCTACTCCTACACTGACAGCTAAGCCTTTGAAATGGCAAATGCATAGACCTCCTGAGCGCCTCCACTTGGCCCCTGCTGTTGACATTTTCAAAGTTAACATATAAAATGATTCCATTGAAATAATATTTTTGAAGATCTTACTGCCCAAACTTTATCAAGGTTCACAAATTAGCTCTAGTATGACATTTGACTTAGGTAGAGAGTGTGAGTTTTAAAATGAATATCTGATAGATTATATTCAAATGAGTCTCATGATGACACCCAGACCATGTTGTTATGCCTCCCATTATTCACTGGAGGCTGTTTTTTCACTTTCTGGTGTTATTTGCGGACACATAGTACTAATTCGTTAGAGCTAGTTGACCCCTCAGAGACCTTCTAGTAAAATAATATCTTCATTTTAGAGGCAAGGAAACCAACGCTCTTGGAAGATACCTGAAATAACTCCAGAGATGAGACATTCAAACTTTTTTGGGCAGCGTTTCCCTCAACAGTTTAATTAGCTCAGTCTATATGTGATAATTGAGAATGGTATCGATAGTATTTGATTATACCACAAAATGACACCATCTCAGGACCATAGCGGCTAACGGGGCAGGCATGATGGGTAGAGTCAAATAGCATCATTTCTGATTAAACCATTCTCCTTTCTATTCTTTGTTTTTTCCTCTCTCGTCTTGAAAGGAGGTGAATGTGGGAAAAGATATGTCATACGTGTAAAAAGAAAAAAAAGAAAATCTGATTCCAGGGCTCAGGTAAGTGGGGAGTAGTGGCAGAAGGAGTAAAGATGGGCTCCTAAACACTGTCTCCTTTAAAGCTTCTCCTAAGAAGCACATACAAAGTAGTAGTAGGCTGGCTAAGCAAATCAAAGCAAAATGGTGATAGTGGAAAAGAGGTTGTTTTAATTTTGGTGGAGAGATCTAACCCAAGAATACAAGGCACTGTCTCAGTGCCATAGGTAATACACTTTCTGTTCATTTCAACTCAAAAAATACTTCCTGTGTATTTTAGGCATTGGGTATACATCAGTGAACAAAATAGTCTCTGTTCTTATGGAATTTACATTCTTATGGAAGGAGATAGACAATGAACAAATAAGGGATGAGAAGTGCCAACCAAGAAATTGTAAGCAGGACAAGGGAGATAAGAGTGATGGCAGGGGTGGGGTGACATTTTATAAAGGATGGTTGTCTTGGGTATTACGATGGAGACTTCAAAAGGTACAACATTGCTTAGGCTTTCCTCCAGAGAACAGTATGTCCTGGAAGATAGGAAATTGGAATCTCTGTCACCTGTATGGCTCATTCGATCAGCCTGTACCAGCCAGGATCCCATCCTTTAGCCTCCAGGACCAGCCTCCTGGCTGCTTCTGCCCCACCCTGAAATGAACATGTGTGGTTCCTGCTGTAGCTCATGTCCCTGGTGCAACATTAGCGGCATTGGCCCAGTTTTGCTCTGTGCTTGTGAGCCAAACTGAATTTAACTGTTAGTAAACCCATTTCTGGCAAATGAGGCTCAAAAGGTATTTGCATTCGTTTGAGAACCTGGTTAACAAAGACTATAGGAACTAAATCTATGGCTATTCTGGTCATATTACTCAAGAGGTGTTTTTGAGATGGAGAGCCAGATAGGTGAAGGCTTCCTTTGTGTTTGTGTTTTCTAAGAGAAGTCTCAGAGCTAGAGAATTTGTGAGCGAAATTAGCTATACATTATTTATTTATTTATTTATTTATGGCACATCTTCACAGAGTTTTTGAAAAGAGATTCTGGTTGTAATTGGCTTTTGATGTAGATCAAACAGGCAGCTCTTAAAGATCCTGGAATGACCTGCTACTTTCCCCTAAAGACTTTCCTATAAGATATTGAGTTATATTTAATTTAATAGATCTCTTTATTCAATAAGCATTTAGTCAACACATAGCTTACTATAGCTATTGTTTGGGGAGGGCTTTATCCCTTGCTAAAAAGTAGGATACCCTGGAAGGTGTGAGACATTAATGGTTATCAGACGTTTATACCTTATTCTGACTAAGTTTCAGATTTTTTTTTTTTTAAGTTTCAGACTTTTGTCCTTGATGGTGTTTGGTGGAGGGAGGGGGGATAAAGAGTTGAAGAGAACTTGATTTTACAGAACAAGAGAAGATACGATGAGGAGGCCCCCTGGGAATGGGTAACAGGAGACAAATTTCCAATTTTGATGAAGGCCAGGATGTTCTTTTGATTTCGTTCTTCTGATATTCACTGTCTTAGTATTTTAGCTCATGCCTCTGTACAAGTATGGTCTTAAATTAACTGATATGGCACTGAAATCAACCAATCAAAACAGACACTGTGAATACCCACTACTATGGAACCAGAGGGGATTTCTTGGTTATAAAATAATTTGAGAGGGGGAAACAAGGAGTGACTCCTTAATAAACAAATATGACTGAAGTAAATATAATGACCTAAACAATGGGGTATACCCTCCCTGGTCTTAGTTCTGAGGTAAGCTGTGCTGGCTACCTTTGTGCTTTTGTGGCATTTTCTTTCTCTTATGTCATGCCTACTTTTTGTAGACTTGTGACCATCTTGTAAATAATATAGAGGTTGTTTAGCAATATTTCTGCTGGTGTGCTTAGTATAGACTAGTGACTCTTACTTATAATAGAATTTTCAATCTCAAGGATCTTTAAAAACTTACTGCATTCATGTAGTGTTGTATTTAATTTGCACTGAAAAGTTAAGATGTCTTTCCAATATCAAAGTGGATGCTCAATTAATATTTGTTGGATGAAAATTTAGGAAAGCAAGAAAGCAAGAAAGCAAGCACGCAGGGCTCAGATAGATCGTGTCCTCCCTAAAGTATTCCTGACTGCCTAAACTGGATGTGATTTCTCCTTCCTCTGATTTTCCACTGGCCTTCTTGTTTGTATTTATTGCCTCACCCAATTTGTTTTCTCACATGCACAATGCCATTTTCTCAGATGAATTACAAGATTGCAGGGTGTTTTACACTTTTTTCATACCACCCACTCATGTGGTGATAAAAAGTTGAATTGGGAAGAGAGAATGGGAGAGACAGGGAGACCTGGTGGTGTGAATTGTTAGTGGTTTCAGCCAATGTGGTAACAGTAGGAATGAAAGAGAAGGGAAGATAAAAGAAGCATCATAATAGAATCACTCAGACTTTGTAATTGGGTATGGGAAGTTGGGGAGAAGGAAGAGTCATAGCTAACTTCTGATTTCGAGCCTTTAAAGTGTTAACATTCTTGGACCTAATCCCTTTCGCAAGCTATGTTGTGAAGCCAGTGCTGTCTTACTTGTGGAATATGAGCTGATATAGAGGGTTTAGCTATTGCTTTTCGACCTGGAATAGGTTTACAGTTCAGCCAAGGTCACACAGCTAGTAAATGGCTGAGCAGGGATTATGAACTCAGGGAGTCTGGCTCTAGGGCACGCTCTCTGGCTACTGTGCTGGGCAGCCTCTTATGTTAAATGAGATAAGGCGTATCCTAAAGCTGCATACAAATATTAGTTCAAATGAACATTATGGGAAGTGCAAATCATTGGAACCGAAACTCAAAGCATCAGGGGCAGTCAGTGGCAGACTGAAGAGGGTTATAAGGGAAAATAGAGAGATACCAAAGGGCAGGTGATTCCACAAAGGCACGGTGAGTAACCTGAAGTGTGGAAGTGGGAAGAAGAATGTGCCTGGGAAGCAACCTGACCAAACCTTTTCCCAGTCATTTCAGTGAAGATGGAAACCCGGGGAGAGTATTTACTCTTAGTAATTTGACTCCAGAGTTTTCTAAACACTTTGGATTTGAGAGAGGGGGACAGTAACTTGGGTTTTGTAGCTGAAATATCTCTTCCACCTGCCACATATACACACATTATTTTCTTTTTTTTCAATATGCTATTTATTTTTGAGACAGAGAGAGAGAGAGAGAGAGACAGAGACAGAGAATGCAAGCAGGGGAGGGGCAGAGAGAGTGGGAGACTCAGAATGCGAAGCAGGCTCCAGTCTCTGAGCTGTCAGCACAGAGCCCGATGCCGGGCTCGAACTCACGAACTGTGAGATCATGGCCTGGGCCGAAGTCGGCCGCTCAACCAACTGAGCCACCCAGGCACCCCTACACACAATATTTTCTTGCTCATCAGTTTAGAATAATGGTTATCTCAGAGCCTGCTAAAGCAAGGCCATTCTATCCTTGGAATTGTTTCTAAATGTAAAGTAGGAAGTGATCTTTTGTTTGAGCCGCAGAATATAAGAGCCAAGAGTCCAAGATTCAGCACTCAAAATGCAAGAGATATCCTCAGAGAGTATCACAGTATAAATAGAACTCCTAAATGCAGAGGGCAAGGATTCTGCATGGCACACATACACAAAAGAACCAATAGGGTAGCATTTGGGAATCAATTTTGTTAAATGCAAAGACAATAGGGACCAAGCACTACATTGTTTCAGAGGCATTCTTAATTAAACAATTCAAATATGCATTTAATTCCTGCTTAAATGAGGAACAGAGAGACGGCAAGTGGACAGCCCTTAGAGTTAAATGTCACGCCTTGGAAAGTACAGGGTGTTAAAGGAGCCTGAACGGGGCCAATTTGGTAAGTGCACAGGGCATGGGAGTAGGACACAGTGGGGTCAGCTAGAGAAGTGAGCAGGGTCCGTTCATGAAGGGTCTTTTAAGCCACGGGAAGGAGTTAGATGTTATTTTAAGGCAATGGGAAGCCACCTAAAAATGAAGAAGAAATTGCATCTTAAGTTTAGTGCTGGAGAGGGATAAAGAATTGTTCAGGATGATGAAATTAAGAGATTGTCATCATAATCTCTGCGGGAGACACTGATGACAATGATGGCTAACACTTGGGACCCCTGGCGGGCTCAGTGGGTAGAGCACATGACTCTTGATCTCAGGGTTGTAAATTCAAGCCCCACCCAGGCGCCCCTGTCATTTGCTTTCTGAAGGAAAGAGAAACCACGTGGATGAGACATTCCTGCTATCTTAAGACATTGGCCAGGAAATGGGTATCACTTCTGCCAATTATGTCAGGTGGTCACACCTACCTGCAAGGGAGGTCAGGAAATGTCTATCTAGTAAGCCACATGATTTTGCTACAATTTTGTTTCTGTGTCATAAGGAGAGAAGGATTTTGGTGGACAGTTTAGTCTTCTCTCAACAGAGGAAAGTTTCAAGTATAAATTAAGAAATATATATTCTCCAGAATCAAATGTCTTTTTAACTCAAATGCTTTTCAGGAGTTAGGAGGAAAGCAATCTGATTGAGCTAATTCAAAATGAGTATGTTCATGGCTAAAACCCATCACCTTCTGGGAAGTATTTGCACTGGTAAGGAGAGTACTAAAGAGAATATTGTGACTTTTAATTTAGAAAACAGAAATATCCCAGGGCACCTGGGCGGCTCAGTTGGTTAAGCGTCCAGCTTTGGCTCAGGTCATGATCTTGCCATCTGTGAGTGCGAGCCTGGTGTGGGGCTCTGCACTGACAGCTCAGGCCTGGAGCCTATTTCAGATTCTGTGTCTCCCTCTCTCTCTGCCCCTCCCCCACTCACACTCTTTCTCTCAAAAAAGAATAAATGTTAAAAAAAAAAAAAAGAAGTATCCCAAGAACATTTGCCTAATAAGAAGTAAGAAGCTTTAAGCCAGGTGGAGCTTTAAAAAAGAATCAGCTGTTAGATCAGACATATTTTGGGAGGAGAAACTTTCTCTGAACACCTCAAATATAATATTAGGTATGTGTTGCTGTTACTACCTTTTCCGTCTATGTATTGAAAACTGGCTTCTGTCCTTAGACCCCACTGAAGTTTATTCCTTTAGGTCAGTTGTCACTCTTGCATTTGACAATGGGAATACAGCAAGGGCAGATGAAGGTGAGAATATTTGTTTTTAAGAACACACAAATATATTTTGATCGCCGTAAAGATGAGTCTTTCCACTATGAGCTTCCCTTCTGATTTCATTATGATAAATTGTAACATTATTATTTCTAACTGGAGGTCATTTATCGGCCATCCTCAGTTACCTGAAACAAAACAGAGAAATTATGTAGGAAAATATCTGAACATTGATATAAATGTCACAAAATTCATACATTAAAACTCATGTACTTTTCTTTGGGAGAATTTCTCAGACTTCCCATTCACTCCTATTTCACACACGGTTTGCACAGGCTGGATTATCTGGAGTAGAGCTGCAAATGAGGTAGGAAGCAAGCTAGAGGCAGGTATACTGAGAGTATAGGCAATTGATGAGAATAACTCAGTGAGGAAAAGCAATGTAAAAATAAGTGTCATGCAACATGAATGAGACTCTTGAGTGTTTTGTGTTTGAGATTCAGCTCCATATCCTTTAATAATTTCTGAGGTCATCACCAGTACGAGTATCAGAATAAGAATTCAGAAATAAGATCTGAAATAAGAAATCAGAATAAGATCATAATTGTTCTGGAGTAGTGTAACGTAGGGTTGTTTAAAAGTGGAAGTAAGTTTTAAAACACCTTGAAAGGGTATAAAATCAATAGCAAATTTCTCTCCCTCTCAGAATGAATTTTTATCAAAAGACCCAGAAGATGAGTAAATTATGTTATTAGTAAATTAGTTCTGTTATGTTTTGTGTCCAGGAAACAGTGATGGAAGGAAAAAACATTTTTCTCTCTTCCCTGGGTGGGACAAACTTCTCAAACAGATAAAAGTTGTCCATCACACTTCTATTTCCTTTCCTTGACTAAATTGAATATTTTTGACCTTGAAGGGATTCTCATTACAGCCTCTATGCCCTCATTCTGCACTAAACCCTCAACTGTGGTACACCGACACCTCCCCTCCACAACACCTCCCACCTCCCCAAGGGCCACCCTTGGCCACTAGGTGCTCCAGTGTTTAGAACAGGGCTTAGCACCTGATGCATTCAATATGTCTAAATGAATGAATGAAAGAATAGATGGATGAATGGAAAAAAAAGTTCTCAATGCCTCTAATTGTCTTCATATTTTCTCCAGATTTAAACTCTTTAATTCATATGCTTTCCAGGAGTTAGGAGGAAGGCGATCTGATTGAATTAATGCAATATGAATATGTTCATGATTGAAAGCCCATTGACCTTTTGTGAAACATTTGCAATGCTAAGGAGAGGGCTTGATAATCCAAATGAATACCTAATTTATAGAATTCAAGGCAAAGGACGTGAGACTACAAACAAACAGGCAGGTTTAGTAATGATATTAGGCAGAAGAGAGATGATTAGGGCAGATTAACTTTACCCGGGAATCTGTTCCCAGAGTATGAGTCACTGAAGCTGCTTCTACCTTTTTATAACTTCCTTTTACCCTCTCTTCCAAACCAGTAAGTTCTCTATGAGCACATAAATGTTTTTTGGACTGCTTTTATGTTCCAGTAAAATAGAGCATAGGACGAGAGTGATGACAGCCATTTGTATGAATGGGCCATTGCTAAGTCAGGGACTGTTTGCAGGAGAGATAGATTTAGGTCCTTGTGGCAGAGGATGTTAGTTTTGGCAGAGCAATTCAAGTTTAAATGTAGAAACTTGAATGGTTTGTGTAGGGATGCTTCACACATCTAAGATCAATTTCTGTGACCCCCATGAGTTTAATATTAGACTATGTCTGGATTGGAGTGTGTGTGTGTGTGTGTGTGTGTGTGTGTGCACGCACATGAAGGGGAGGCTGGAAAAGTTTGGAATGAGAAAGAAGGGGCAAACAAGGCTGGCCATAGATCATCCTCTGTCTCTGAAAAATGAGTCAGCCCTCCTTTCCTTACTCCCTCCCTCCTTCTCTCCCTTTCTGCCTCCATCATTCTTGTCCTTCATGTAACAACATTCACAGATCACCTTCTGTTATGCCTGGCCTCTTTCCTACATTTTCGTTGAATTTGGATATTAATTATGCTTGGAGACCGCACCAGATTTTAAGTTGCTAAGACCTCAGCTTTGCTTGATTTTCTATAATTAACCAATCCCCAGTGGTTGGTGGCTGTTTTTGTAATTCTAGATGTTTGAGGGTTAATTCCTTAATACTAATGAAGCAGGCAGTTCTCCGTTCTTTTGTGCCTTATCAATTCCTTCTACTCAGGGCATCAAAGCAATGAAATCTTTGATGAAAATTCTTCTCAGTAGATTTCTCAGTGAGAAAAATAAATTGAGAAGACATGACCCTGCAGTGCCAAAGTAGGATGTGAACAAAAATTTGACTAATTACGCACCAATTTATATGCATTTCTTTAATTTTCTTCCATATCCTAAGATTGAGTTTGGGACTCAGATTGTTTTTTGCTATTTGTTTGTTTTGATATATTTCTTTCATTTCTGGGGTACTATTTATTTATATGTTTATTTATTTATTTTGAGAGAAAACGAGTATGTGCATAGTGTGTGCAAGTTGGGGAGGGACAGAGAGAGAGAGAGAGAGAGAGAGAGAGAGAGAGAGAGAGAGAGAATCCCAAGCAGGCTCCAGTGCAGATCCCCACACGGGCTCTATCTCACGAACTGTGAGATCATGACCTGAGCTGAAATGAAGAGTCAGATGCTTAACCAACTGAGCCACCCATGCACCACCCCTGGAGTACTTTTTAGATTATAATAATGACTAGCTTTTATTAAGATCTTAGTAGGTGCCAGGCATTGCACAAAGTACTTCACAACAACCCTGAAGGGAGGTGAGATAGGTACTGTTATTTACCAACACTTTACTAATGCGAAGACAAAGTTGAGAAAGGTCAGGTCATTTGCCCAGGCTCATACAGGTAGTCGGTAAGGAAACCTGTTTTAGAAGCCCAGAGCCCCACCCTCTGCCATTCACTACATCTTTTCTGTGATTCTAAGAATACAGACAGTCGAGCACAAGACATTTAGGATAAGAGTAATATCTATGACTATGTATATCTCATTGACCATAATATGTACATCTTTCAAGATTTTGTTAAAATTTTTTTGGACATGGATAAAATTGGTAAAAGGGCTAAAATCCATTCTGCCTTAAACTGAGATTTTTCTCCTGTACCAGGAAGAAGAGACTGGTAAGAAGTGTCCTGGTATTTTCTTCTCTTTTTCTATTGCTATTCTGAGCGAGATGGGTTTCTGACCTCTTTTTCTTGCTTTCTACTTAAATAGTATCCTCTGACAGCCACATAGAGATTAGTCAGTGTAAGAAAAATCAAAGCTATTTCCTATTTGAAAAGGTTACTGAGGTAAATTATTTTTTCTCTTCTGGAGATCTTTCAAACAAACTAACTACACACACACACACACACACACACACACACACACACACACATTCATTTCAGAAGAATTAGAAACCTCTGGAGAAGTTTAAGGCCAGAATAGATTCTCTTACTTGCTTAAATGTAGAAAGTAAAGCAGATAATCTTTGTTCTTTTATAACTCTGATATTTTTCCTCTGTAGAGGTTACTGACCAGTTCTATGGACAATGCATAGAATCACAATAAAAGACTTTAGTTTCTGTCCCAAGACCTTTGATAATATGGCAGAGCAATGACCTTAGTCATGCCTTACACTTTGAAAAACAAAAGTTAATGTTTGCTGGGTTAAGGCTGCACATTTTAAAAACCATATAAAACCATGCTTCCTTTATGGTTCATGCTATGTCTTTGGGAGTAAGTGAAGACTTTGTAGAAAATGGTTAACAATTTGAAGTGACTGGGAAAATAGGAAACATTGTCCTTGCTAAAGACATAATGATACAAATTGCCCTAAATAGTCTCATTTCTTTTTAAAATAGTATAACGGCTCCTGGGTGGCTCAGTCACCCACTCAGTTGAGTGTCTGACTCTTGATGTTGGCTCAGGTCATAATCTCACTGTCTGTGGGATTGAGCCCCATGTCAGGCTCTGTGCTGGCAGTGCAGAGCCTGCTTGGGATTCTCTCCCTCTCTCTCTGCCCTTCCCCCACTTGCACGTGCACTCTCTCTCACAAATAAATAAGCGTTAAAAATATAGCATAGATAATCCACTAAATTCCTCCCAGTTTTTCTTTGTTATTGTGGTAGGCAGGAATAATGGTCCCCCAGAGAAGTTCATGTCTCCATCCCCAGAACTGTGAATATGGTAGTTTATGTGGGAAAGGGGTTTTGCTGGTGTGATTAAATTAATCTCCCTGAGACAGGGAGATTATCCTGGATTATTTAAGTGACCCTATATGATCCCAATGACCCTTGTACGTGAAAGAAGGAGGCAGGAGAGTAGGGGTTAGAGTTGGACATTGGAATGTTGCATTTGGCCATTGCAGACGGCAGACTTCCAGACATCACCCTGGAAGAGGGCCCTTGCCTGACTATCCTGGCACACTGATCTTCTACTCCCAGCCTCCAGAATGTGACAAATAAATTTATGTTGTTTATAAGCTAACAAGCTAACTAGTCTGTGGTATTTTTTAAGTTTATTTATTTATTTGGAGATCATGAGTGGGGGAGGGGACAGAGAGAGAGAGAAGGAGAGAGAGAATCCCCAGCAGGCTTTGTGCTGTCAGTCCGGAGCCCAATGCAGGGCTCCATCTCATGACCGTGAGATTATGATCCGAGCTGAAATCAAGAGTCCGATCCTTAACTGACTGAGCCACCCAGGCGCCCCATGCGGTATTTTGTTGTAGCAACCCAAATGGACTGAGAAATCCATTAAGACCCATTTTAGATTCTGACCTTAGAACTGTACGATAATAGTTGTTTTAAGCTATTAAACTTGTGGCAATTTGTTACAAAGCAATAGGAAATTAGTACTTGCTACGGATTGTAACATTAGTTATGGGACAGACATTAAACCTATAAATGGAATCAGCATGGGAGAAAGGTGCCAGGAAGTAATCCAATGTGTGTGAGTGATCTTGTTGCTGCAGAAATCCGAGATAATGTCAATTTGGAGAATACTGCACTTGTTGTTCTTATATTTCTACATCTACCTCTGGGGTTGGTAAACCATCTGGACGGGTGGTTTATAACTGTGTCATAATCAAATACTGAAAGACCTTCAGGTGGGGAGGGGAAAGGAAAGAAACCATGTTGTAAGTTTTTATCTAGGAGGATCAAGGTTAGAATCAGTCATGTGTAAGATCTAAGTTTCTAAATATAAATCTCCTGAGACCTCTGATTACATACAATACCTAAATGTGAAAATTTAAAAATAATGCGTTCTTTGCTATCTGAGATAGCTTTCATCAGACCTTTGTTTGTGTTTCTGCACACATCTTGTGAGATAATATAAAATATTTATATTGGTCTTTGCCCCAGTTCCTGGCACAGAGCTTTTAAAAAGTCTTGTAATCTTTCTTTCTCCCTTCCTTCCTTCCTTTCTTTTATTTTTCTTTCTTTCTTTCTTTCTTTCTTTCTTTCTTTCTTTCTTTCTTTCTTTCTCTCTCTCTCTCTCTCTCTCTCTCTCTCTCTCTCTCTTTCTTTCTTTCTTTCATTCTTTCTTTCTTTCCAGAAAGAGAGAGACAGAGAGAGAGAGAGAATCCCAAGCAGGCTCCACACTGCCAGGGTGGGGTATGATGCGGGGCTCAGACTCACGAACTGTGAAATCATGACCTGAGCCACAACCAAGAGTCTGATACGTAACTGGCTGAGCCACCCAGGTGCCCCAAGTCTTGTAATTTTCTGAATAATAAGAACATGAAGAACATTTTTTGGTTCTAATATTTGGTCTTTGACCCCAGTTCCTAAATTCTTTGGAATTTCCTGGGTGTTAGCAGTGTCTTTGTTCTAATGAGGTATCTCTGAGTGGGCTCTGGGATGGAAGCTGGTCACAAGATATATCATGCCATCATTAGAAGCTTGGAATTTTCAGCCCCACCCCATATTCCCTAGAGAGAGGAGATGGACTGGAAATGGAATTAATACTTGATCATGCCTATATGATAAAGTCTTCATAAACAACCCAAAAGTATGGGGTTTGGAGAGCTTTTGGGTTGGTGAACTGGTAGAAGTGCTGGAAGAGCGGTGCTCCTAGAGAGGGCAGGGGAGCTCCATGCCCCTTTGCACGTCACTTGCCTTCTACATGTCTTCCATCTGGACGGTCATTTGTCTCCTTTATCGTATTCTTTTATGATAAACTGGTAAACAGTAAGTAAACTGTTTTCCTGAGTTCTGTGAACTGCTCTAGAAAATTAATCAAACCCAAGGAGGGGGTCATGGGAGCCTCTGATGTGTAGCCAGTTGGTCAGGAACAAGGAGACAATGTGGACTTGTGATTGGCCCTGAAGTGGGGGTGTGTGCTTTGTGGGAACCCTTAACTTGTGAGATCTGAGATTGTCTCCAAGTACATAGTGTCAGGATTGACTTGAATTGTAGGACCCCCAGCCAGTGTCGTAGAGAATTACTTGTTAAGGGGACAGTGCCCCCACATCTGGTGTTAGGAGTGTTGTAAATATGGTATTCGTGTAAGAGTAGAGGAGGAAGTAAGAGGAGGAAGTAAAGGAGGAAGACAGAGTTTTTCCCTCTATACACCTATATCTGTACCTGATCCTTGCAAGGATGCTTCTGAGGAACTGTGATACGGCAACATGCTTTGTTAACATCAATGAGGTAAAATCATTGCTTAATGAATTTTACTGATCATTTTGAATATTGACAATCCACATGAGCCATATACATTAGGTGCCGTTGTGATATTCTGAGGGACCAGACATCTTGGAGGCATTAAGTCTTGAGTTCTAATGTTATTTCTTATTACCTGTGTTGTTCTTATGGGCTTATAGGACTTTGGGGGTGAGAAGTTCAGTTACACCTGTTTCATCTCACATGTGGGGATAGCCCCTTTGCATGTACTTTCTAATTGTACAATGGGATTATGTAATATTATCTTTCTAATAACTTCAGGGGATCTAAGAGACTTCAGAGACTTAAAATGTCATATTGCATTTAAAATATTTCACTTCCCTAGTATATTACAGATGTCTAAGATTTTATGAACACCTAGGACACTTAATTAGCTGGAAGACACTATTCTTGACAGTGCTGGATCATAGAGAAATGGTCATGTAAGTAACATTACCATCTTTTGAAAATTCACTCATGCTGGCTTTTGGGAGGCAACAATGATAGTGAGTCTCTTTTCTCCTATTTGGCCTACATTTAGCCCCACTTTGCCTTTCATTGACAGGCTTGCTAATTTCTTTTTTCTATCTAGAGAGTATAAGCCTATATACTATGGCTAATGATATCTTTTCCTCGTTCCTGTTTCATTTCCTCATTCCCATCAGTGGAGGGGAGTCTTGGCTCTGGAGGACAGACATTTCTGTTTTATATGTCTTGGGGCTGATTTTTTTCCATAGGAAGCACAAGTGAATGAGAAAAGTATGGTTTCAATATCAGCATTTTGCTTTAAAGACAACTTTTAATAACGAACTCTGTTTTATTGAGGGATATCCATATAACTTTGTTTCTTCTCTGTGCTAAGCATTCCAATGTGACATCTATTGTTTGTTACTTTGAATGTTCTCATTAACTCAACACTTTTGAATGAACCGTAGAGTTAAATTATTTCAGTATCTGAAAGTGAAGATATTATCTAGTAAGTTGCTGTTCTAGCATATTCTGATGGCTTGAAGGAGGTAATGAGGTTTCCAAAGGTGCCAGTTTGGAAGAAACTAACTGACCACAGACATCAGGCACAAACAAGTGTGTAATACAAAACTATAGCTGGGAATGTGAATAACCAATTGAAAAAACCCAGAAGTGCCCGGTTTAAATCTGGAGGATGAAATATGGATTCTACTGCAGAAAGCTTAATGAATCACTATTTGGAAAACTATAAAAAGGTTCTTCCTTCCCTGGATTCTTCTACTCCCTTTATTGTTTTCCCTTCTCAGTCTCTTTTCTTTGCTTGCCCCTTACATCATTCCCTTAAATCCTTAAATCTTTGGGTCTACCTTGACCTACTATATTTTTACTCTTCAAACTCTTCCTTAATCTTACCCATTTCCATGATGTGGCAGAGATTGCTGTTTGTTGAATCAATACCTACTCATCCCTCTTCCTTAGTTAGCAGAACCCTGATTTCACACAGGGAGTTAATGGGCCCAGCTAAAACATCACGCTTCCTAACTTCTGTTACGCCTACGTGGGGCCATATGGCTAAGATCTGGCTGAGGAGCTGTGAACAGAAGTGGGGTGCGAGATTTCAGGGGAGGCTCCTTCTAAAAGGTGCTAGAAATGCCGTCTCCTGCGCTGTCCACCTTCTTTCAGCTGCCTGCAATGCAGACATACTGGGCAGAGCTCAAATAGCCACACCAGACCAGGAGATGACCTTGAGGAAGGAAAGCATGCAGAAAGCTGGGGGCCTGGCTCCCTGATGATAGGTTGTAGCCACCGTATCAGCCCTGGAATCCACACCTCCAGATCCAGAGAAATTGATCTGAATTCTGTTAAAACCACATTATACCAAGCAACATAACCTTAATTGGTAAACATAAATTTTTATGTGGATACCTACCACATCTTTATCTCTAAACTCATCCCCCTGAGTCTTAGATTCATGTGTTGAAATAATTACTAAACATTTCCTTATTGACATCCCTTAAGTACCTTAACGTTATCTTCTCCACACTGAGCTCATAACATCCCTCCACTACTCTCCCTAACCTGGCTCCACCGTGTTTGGAATTTTACCACAGTTGCAGCATCCAAGGAGAACCCATATGGTGGTCCTGGACCTCCCTGCTTCCTCTCCCATCATTCCAATCAGCCATCAGACCCTTCAAGTGCTTTTGTCCTCATAAATATTTACCAAGTCTGTCTCCTTACCCCTCCATCCCTCTCACACATCCCCAGTTCAGCTTCTCATCATCTTCAGCCTTTCCTGGGTACATGAAAGGTGATTCTGCCTTTAACTCTTATCATCCATACAAGTAGTTTGTACACATGTCAAAAAGGATTTATTTAAAAAGCAAATTGGATCCCATCATCTCCTGCTTAAAACATTTCAAGAGCTCTGCAGCAACAGGCCCTTGATCTTGGCGCGCAGGGTCATGGTCTGCTCCTACTTATTACATAATTTTCATGACCGCTCTTCTCTGTCCTGTATTTCATACTCGGGTAATACCGCAATTTTTCATTTCTAGAACATGCATGGATCTTCATACTCAGACCATTCCCTTTGCCCGGAACTCTCCTCCTTTCCCCTTAAATTTTCTTTCGTGTAGTGCATATTTTTCCTGACCTAATTTGGTCCCATCTCCTCTGGGAAGCCTTCCTGGACTGCCATCCCCCCCCCAGACCAGTTTTCAGTGTGGAGGAGTGGGGGGTGGGGTGGGGGGGTGGGGAATGAGGGAAGAGGAGGAAAGGGAATCTGAAATAGGATTGCCCGATTTAGCATATAAAAGGCAAGGATGCCCAGTTAAATTTGAATTAAAAAAAATAAATAATTTTTAGGTGTAGGTATGTCCGATGCAATATTAGGAACATGCCTATACTAAAAAGATATGTGGTTTGTTTAAAACTGGGCATCCTATATTTTACCTGGCAACCTTATATTGAAGACACATTAACATCTTCTTATTCTTGCCTCGGTCTCTTTCTGGCCTCACTTATGAAAATACTGATAGCAAAGAATTGATCGGTTTTAAAAATCACTGTCTTGACTCCAGCCTGCAGAACCCTTCCTTGAAAGAGGGAGAGAGGGAAAGAGGGAGAGCACAGAGAGGGAGCAAAGTTCACAAGAGCTGTTCACTTCTTTAGGTGCACAGCCCTCCCCGTTAGAGTAGGGGCAGGTTTGAAATAAATCAGATCCTTGCCTACTGGATATTAATCGAGCTTGTTGAAGTGTCATCCTGAATCACTACAACCTGGCTTATCATCCTATTCTGAAGAGGAAGAAAATGCTTCAGCAGCTCGCTGGAGCCTCAGGAAGGCTCTCCGAAGACGGCAGGGGGCAGGTATGTAGCGCCAGGTGTGGCTTCCAACAGGAGAATTGCTGAGAAGCTTTGTCACAGCGAGTGCAGATGAACTCAACCTGCCTGTTTGGCTGTTCCTTTGAAGGGAAAGAGAGGCAACTTACATTTCTTGGGCATCTACTGAATGACCTATTATGCCTAGCATTTCCTGAAAGTTCTGCAAACCCATATTCAGAATTTTGGTATCCCATGGGGGTCTAGTAGCTTTCTGTTGAGAATTAGGTCATATGCACTTTGATGTAGGGTCTGCTTTCATAAAACAGGGCATTATATAATATATCTATAAAAGTAAATTTATCAGTAAATGATGCTGGACATTTTGAAGTATAAATATGAACTTTTTTTTATCACTTCTTTTTTAGGGTTTGTTTACTTTTGAGAGAGAAAGGGGAGGAGGAGCAGAGAGAGAGAGGGAGACACAGGGTCTGAAGTGGGCTCTGTGCTGATAGCAGAGAGCCAGATATGGGGCTTGAACTCATGAACCATGACATTATGACCTGAGCTGAAGTCAGATGCTTAAACTACTGAGCCACCCAGGCGCTCTGATATGAACTTAAAAAAAATTGTTCATTTATTTTTGAGAGAGAGAGAGAGCACAAGCAGGGAAAGGGCGGAGAGAGAAGGAGACACAGAATCTGAAGCAGGCTCCAGGCTCTGAGCTGTCAGCACAGAGCCCGACGTGGGGTTCGAACCCATGAACCATGAGATCATGACCTGAGACAAAGTCGGCTCCCCACGGAGCCACCCAGGCGCTCCTAAATATGAACTTTTTAAAAATAGTGAACAAGGATCTTGTAAAATCTGAGGGATTTTAGCCAGGTTATTTTAGCTGTGTCCACTGCTAGTTACAAATTTCCTTTTTCTCTGTGAAAGAGCTGTTGCTAACCCACAGCCTCTCTGCATTAGGTCTGCTCAGTTTCTTGCTTTTCTCCCTTCTCACAGCTGGAATTGCAACAGATGGGGTTATCGAGTGCAGAGAAAGAGATGAAATTAACACAGGTAATGAGCAGTACTTTTACTGATGGAGGAATTTTAGTTCATTTGGGAAAATTCCAGACGCTCAAGACTTGCAGTAAGATAAATCAAAACCTAGTTTTGGGAAATAAAAAGGGTAGAGCTGCACTTTAACATTTATCCAGAGCCAACATCACACTTAACATGGCGTGAGGAAGAGGAACAGCTTGGGCACTGGCCTCTGCCTGGTTTGTTGTCTAAGAAAAAAGCTTTTGGAAGTTGGAACCACTTCATATTTTAATTGGTTCACATGGGCATTTAAAAAGTGCATTTGGTTAAGAGGATGCCACTTGTTCTTTAGAGGCTGATAGTTTCTATTTATCTATGTCTACTCAGGAAGCATTGGAGTAGGCTGATGCCACGGGGTGACTAAATGTCATAAAGGAGTTAGAGGCTGTTTTCACACTGAGAGGAACTAGGGCTTTAATGATCCTTGCAATCCTTCCTTTGTTTGTTCCTTCCTCCCCTCACTCCCTTCCTGCTTCCCTCCTCCTCTTTTCTACAGTATTTACTGAGTGTCTACTATTATTCTTGGTGTGAGAGATAGAGCAGTGAACAAAACAGACAAAAATCCCTGCATTCGGTATAGTCTAACTGAGGAGACAGATCTTAAAGAAGACAAATGTGAAAATACGGAGTACGGTAGAGTGACCAGCACCAAGGAGGAAACTAAGCGGGTGGAGGAAGTTTATGTGCATGGTTGTTAATTTCAGATAGCGTGGTCAGGAAGCTCTCACTGAGATGATAGCATTTCAGGAAAAATCTAAAGATGTAAGGGAGTAAGTCAGGTGGATTTTTGTGGGAAGAGCATTTTAGGAAGAGTAACCAGCAAGAGCAAAGGCCTGGAGGTAGGAATGTACCTGTGTCTTTGAGGAATAGTAGCAGGCAGGCTGGTGTAAGGAAGGGTGATCTTAGTGAGACATGGCCAGAGAAGGGATGGGGGACCAGACTGCATGGGGCCTTGAGGTCTGTAAGGACTTTGGGCTTTACTCTGAGTGAAATAGGAAGTTGTCTGGGGGTTTGGAGCAGAGCAGAGACATGCACTGACTTATATTTTCAAGAGATCCCATGGCTGCTGTTTTGACAATAGACTGAAAATGGGCAAGGGCAACATCAGGAATTCTAGTTACAATGCTATTACAACAGTCTAAGCAAGATGTGATGGTGGCATGGACCAGTCAGGCCATCAGAGGAAGATGTAAGAATCAAAGGATTCTGCATATATTTTTCAAGTAGAGCGAACAAATTATGCTAGTGGATTGTGTGTATAGTGTGAGAGGAAGATAGAAATCAAGGATGATGCCAAGGTTTTGGCTTGATACTGAGATGGGGAAGATTTGGGGGCAGGCAGATTTTGGTTGGAAATGGCAAAAACTCAGTTTTTGCATGTTAACTTTGAGATGCCTGTTAGACATCCAAGTGGAGATGTCAATAGGCAGTTGGATATACTGGGCTGGTGTTCAGAGAAGCGTCTTGGATGAGACAGGAATTTGGTAGTTATCAGCATGTGGATGGCATTGACGGTCATGAAGCTGGATGAAATCACGAGATAGGAAGGCAAAAATGTCCCCAAACTAAGCCACTGTATACTCCAAATTTGAGATTTGGACAAATAATTAGAAAGTAGCCAGGAAAATGGAGGGAAAGTACCCTAGGAAGGAAGAGGGAAGCTAGGGAAGTTTGATAGGTCATAAGCTCTGAGTGAAAACAGTGTTTTAAAGCAGAGAGTGACCAATAGTATCAAATGCTACTTATAGGTCTGCTAAATGTTGCCAACAGGTCTGAGAATCCTTCATGTGGAAGGCCTTGGTAGCCTTAGCCAGAACAGTATTATAACTGAACTTGCCACTTGGGGTGCATTGAATTGAATACAACCCAGGGGAGTGCTGAAGGGCAAAGAACTTTTTATTTGTTACAAGTAACAAGACAGGGAGATAGCTCTCAAAGCCCTGTCTCCCTGTGGGGCTAGTCCAGGAAGCTTTGATTCAGTGTATTAGGGGTTTGATTCAGTGTATTAGGGTCAGGGAGCTTGCATATACATTAAGGAACTTATACATAATCTATTACTTAGGCACTTCAGTTTGATTGTGCATGGCTAGTAAGTCAACATGCTGGTGCCTACATTGTATGTTCAAAAAGTGTTGAAACTCACCCCCAGCCATAGGAGATCTTAGTATTACACTGAGCTAAAGGTAACTTTAAAACAACTCAGGAGGTCTTCTGCACAGGTTCTCAGCTCCAAAATGGCTTATACTGGCTCATGGAAGGGAGTATCAGGTGAAACACCTAGCTGGGGGTCTCCTTGGCAGGAGTTGCTGGTTTTGCAAAACAAGACACATTTCTTCCCTGCTTTTGTCCCTTCCTCCTCTTTCCTCCTGCTGATAGCTTTCTGCCCTCTGATCTAAGTAACTCCATTGCATCCTAGCTAATAGGGGCAGAGGTCTCCTGAGAAGGTGGACACTGTTGACTGGAGGCCCAGGAGGTCATGCTAGCAGCTGTCCTGGTGTCACTTCTTTTGGTCCCCAGGGGTCTTTTCCATCTCAAGAGACCTGAAATCTAAAAAGTATCTTTATTATTTATGTTAGAGCTTTCCTTTGGTACATTTGGTGATTACATCTCTAGGGTAGTGCTGATGAACGGCCTGTCCTACAGATTCCTTTGAATGATGAACAAGCATTTCCATCCCTTGAGCCTCCACTAATGTGTTCCTTGCTTGGTCTGCCTTGCCTAGGGATGAGATTATGATAGGGAAAGATAGGATAAAATAGACAGAGGGCGGAAAGTTAGGACCTGAGGTCCCTGGGTGGGGAAAGCCATGTATGTTAAAACAATGCTGGGAGCATCTGACCAGAAGCAAACTCCCTCAGGCTTAAGGTTCCTCTTAGGATTGTAACAGATACCACATATTCCCCTCAGGTTTCCCTCAGGAATTTGACAATCAAAATACCTAACTAAAATAGGTAAACCATAATACTTATGTTACATGAGGGACAGCATGACCATAGTCTGATTCCTCACATGACAGATTCAAGCCAATCGGGAATGGACAACCCAGCACCTGGAGTTATCAAGCCAATAAGGGTAGAACCTGAGAAGGAACAAGGGGGAATGGAAGTTGGGTGGGGGGAATGACCAGAACCTTATAAAACAAAGTCCTTTGCTTATAGTCAGGGGTATTCACTTTTGAAAGCCCCCTCTCTGTAAGGAGAGCTTTCATACTATTCTTACTTTTATAATCTTAGACTCTAATAAACTTTTGCCTGCTGCTCATTTTATTCTGTGTCCACCTCTTCATTCTTCGAAGCGGCGAGACAAGGAACCCCAGGTATTGAGGTAAAAAATCCTGCAGCAATATGACCTGTAATGTTCCAACAGGATGGGCCTGGATGCCGGCTTCGGTATCAGTGCTGTGATGGAGGACATGCTTGGTCACACAGAAGTAGAGAGGAAAAGATTGAAAGTAGTGAGTATAGAGAACTCTTTCAAGGAGTTTTACTAGAAAGGGAAGGACTCCCTTCAACCTCTCCTTCATTCCCCTCCTCTCCCCTCACTCTTTTACTTCTTATTTCCTTTCCTTCTAATTTTCTGAGAAGATATTAAAGGAGAAAGAAGTGCAAGGCATCTAGAATCCTTACAGCTTCTAAATGTTAGAAGAAAGAAGGCTTTAAAACAATAGGAAGAAAGAAAGAAGGAAAAAGGAAGAGAGAGAGAGGGAGGGAAGGAGGAGGGAGTCCAGGACAAACATTGTAGGATTTAGTCACATCGTTCCTTTCCGGTTCCACTACTTTACTGCTCTATTACCTTGACCATGTTATTTAACATGTCTGTGTCCTAGAGACCTCATCTATATAAAAGGAAGAATTTCTCCCCCACTAAGGTTACTGTGGCAAAGTTCTGCATAAGGCATAAAATACCACGAGGAATGATAAGGTGGCCTTGGTGGGAACTGAAAAAATATTTAGAGAATTGAAGAGTAATTTGCAACAGATGTTGACCTTTTTTTCAAATTGAAAAAAAGATTAGCATATTCTATTTTAGATTTAACAATATAGGTTATATTTTCTTTGATGAGAAGAAATAAATACTATTTTTATGCAACTAGTATGTGTATAATTCTATACTATCTGTCTTTATTTCCATGCTCTGGGACCTTAATTGGGAAAACAAAGCAAAAATACACACTGGTTTAAAATGAAAAGAAAATATAAAAGTTTGTTATGTAGAATACAGTAAGAAAATTTCTTTTTCTATTATCAGTTTACAAAATGCAATATAGGCAAAAATGTTATGGCAATTTTTTCAGAGTTCAGAGTATACACTAGCAATGTATACATTACCTTAAAAAAATCATGAGATAGTCATTAACATTGTCTCATTTACCATGCACTTATGTGGCAAAAGTCAATTGTTATTCTAATTCTGGAATTCAGGCCTGAGATGTATGGCCCTGCCTCTGTTGGAAGAGTTGGAATGAATTGGGACCTCATAGGAATTATAATTCTAGGAACTTGTGTCTTGGAAATAGAAAGATTATCAAGTGACAATAGGATCATGATTCTTGGCATAATTTCTGCTTCTGCCAAGAAACCAACACAGTTAACTAAAACCTCATTCAAAAAGCATCCATAATAGAAATACAGAAGGAAGGGTACCTCAGCCACACCTTTAAAATTGCCTGTAGCTTTGCGGTGCCTGGGGGGCTCAGTTGGTTGAGCCTCTGACTTCAGCTCAGGTCATGATCTCCTGGTTTGTGAATTTGAGCCCCACATCTGGCTCTCTGCTGTCAGCCATTTCAGCACAGAGCCTGCCTCTGACCCTCTGTTCCCTTCTCTCTCTGCCCCTCCCCTACTTACTGTCTCTTAAAAGTAAACAAACATTTAAAAATCACCTGTAACTTTAGGAAGAGTGTGGCCCCATGAACCAATGCATACAAGACCCACTTGACACCTGAGAATGCCAAGCTCTCCTGTAACCCTGGTAGCTCTGATATTTTTAAAAAAGCAAGCTATTCTTTTTTTCTTTTTTTAAATATTTATTTATTTATTTTGAGAGAGAGACAGCAAGAGAGAGAGAGTGGGAGGGGCAGAGAGAGAGAGAGAGAGAGAGAGAGAGAGAATCCCAAGCAGCTTCCACGCTCATCTTAGAGCCCTATGCAGGGCTTGATCCCACCATCGTGAGATCACAACTGGAGCCAAAATCAAGAGTCAGATGCTTAACTGACTGTGCCACCCATGCACCCTGCAAGCTATTCTTTCCTTTTTTTAAATTTTTTTAAATGTTTATTTTATTTCTGAGGGAGAGAGAGAGACAGAGTACAAGCGGGGGCGGGGCAGAGAGAGAGGGAGACACAGAATCCGAAGCAGGCTCCAGACTCCGACCTGTCAGTAAAGAGCCTGATGCGGGGCTCGAACTCACAAACTGTGAGATCATGACCTGAGCTGAAATCAGAAGCTTAACCAACTCAGCCACCCAGGCGCCCCTGCAAGCAATTCTTTTATATGATTTTCAAAATCTTAAAAAGCAAGGATGAATAGCAACATTTAAGTTGAATTGTTAGTATTGGGTTTACCAGTTGGGAAACTATGAGAACAGGTCCTATTCCACCTAAGACCCCCACTTTCCTATCCACTACCTCCCTGTTACCTTCTCCTTATTTCATCCCTCTTGGCATGACATACACACTTCTGCCCATCTCTTGCCTCCACTCTTTTCTCTCAGACAGACGTATTTAAAAACAAAAGCTGTAGTGATGAAGAATAGTTTCTCAGTTTGAAGGGCTGCTTTCAGGTCATTTTTAGCTATTTTCTGGAATTTACATGCTGCAGGCACTTGGTAAGTGCAGCTAATGAAAGCTCATGTGATGATTGTCATCTATGCTGCCCACAGAAACACTTACAGTAGAGTCACCGTGATAAGTATGCTTTTACAAATGTTCACCTTTAAAGTTATGTTCTTAAAACATAGGGGAACTGCTATGGACAAGGTAGTGTTGCCCACCCCTCAAATCAATCTTGCCTGACAGCTGCCAATGTGATATTCCACCAGCCCCAATTCCCTGGGCTCAAGATCTGGTTGCCTGGGTGGTTCCAGCTGAGGGTGTGCTAGAACTAGCTGGACACCATTCTGTTCTTCCTGTTTTCCACCTTTTCTATTGTTCTGGACTTTCTCTTAGCAAACACAGCACAAAAGAGAAAGAGCTACACACACACACACACACACACACACACACACACACACACACACTTCTTGTCCCAGTCCTGAACCTCTAAATGATGCTCCTAATAATTGAGTTCTAATGAAATTGTCAAATGTGCTAGTTGGTGACTGAATAGGATTCAAACAGGACTCCCTGCTGCATCTCATAAAGTCTTGTTTGGATGATTGTATCTAATTATTAACCCATAGGAAGGCCTGATAGGATCACGTAGAATTTTCAGAGATTTTGCCAGTTCTATACACGAGTCAGAGAGTACATGATAAAGCAATGCTGTATTATAGATGCCCCGGTATTCGGCACTCTTCAGGCCCTCATAGAGTGACCACGTGGTTTGTTGACCTCCGAAGGAGTGCAAAACTTAGCTTGCAGATTTGTAACTGCAGATTTGAACTGGAGGAAGAAACAATGTCAGCCGGGCTGTCATGCTGCTTTTGCTTCTCTGTATTTGCCCCAGAGGAGTGCCAGTCTCTCTCGAGGACCTTATGGTTTGATCTCATTTTATCTTTCAAAACTTCTCCTTCACATTAATTTTCATTTCAATAGATCCATGAGAAATTGTGGCAGCTCTAATAACATGAACGATAAAAAAAAAAAATCCCATAACATCAAGGTTGCATATTTCCTACTGATTAGTGGTTTTCTCTTGATTAAATTATGCATTTTTAATACAAGTCCTTTATCTCTCACCAGTAACACATGGCAGAGTCATCCCTTGATATAGACCAAATGCATTTATGGGTCCCTGTCTAGGCATATATGGAACTGCTTTGAACTTCAGGCTGTGTGTATGAAAGGCATCCAAAATGCTTAATAAACGCTTCAGTTACAACTTCTTACATGATCTCTCTGAGGGGAAAAGTAATCTTCTCACTGTTAAGCTAGTCAAGGGAAATGGAGACATTGAAGGTGGGTGGCTTGTCCAAGGTCACTAAGAGACTTACCATCAGGCTAGCGGAGTGGCCGAAAGATCGAAATCCCAGACTAGAGTTGTCTCCAAGTATGTTCGATTTCCAACTGGTTTAGTAACCGTGTGGGGTGTCACTGTGGTGTACTTTTATTTGTTAGCACCAAACATCCAAACATATTGATCGTTTTATATTGGCTTCTAAAGTACCTTAATCTCAGTAACTTCTTTATGTTTTATGTGATGCTCAGGGAAATCTCGGCCGGATTTTTGAACAATTTATGGATAGGCAGACAGTGAATGGGGCCTGAGGGCCTTCTTCCCTCTGATTCTTCTGTTCTGAATTTCAGAATGCTACATGTTCAGAGTAAAGGCTGCACAAAAGACATTTTCAGAGTAATTTAGAGCAAGTTGTTATGTGTACTTTATCAGCACAGATTTTCTTATCCTAACTAGATATCCAGGCTCTTTTGCTGGTCATAGGCTCTTTGCGTGAATGAGTACAGTGTTTGGCAGGGAATCTCTACATGCAGTGATTCTGGAAGAGGGCCGGGCCCAAGGAAGCCTCGTTTGTCCTGGTGTGGCCCAGGATTCCCCAAGCGTGGTATTGTAAGGTTTAGTTGGAAAGGAGGTAACAACACCAATTAACTCTGGATTATTAGGATAGCCTTTAATCTGTTTCCCTGCATCCATCTTTGATATTCCCAGTCTACATTGTACCTCATAGCCAATGCGAGTTTCCTAAAATACAAGTCTTGTTAAGCAATTGTCCTGATTAAATGTTCTTGGAGTAGCACCCTGTGTTCATCAGGTTAAAGCACGGTTATGCCGTGCAAGCAAATTAGCTGAAAATCTCAGTGGCTTTACGAAGCAAATGTTCAAGTCTTACTCATATGTGTCCCCTGTGGTACTGGAGTATGTAACTCGGCCTCACACAGTTACTCAGGGATCCAGGCTGGTGGAGGCTCAACCATTTGGATGTTGCTGGTGACTCTAGCAAGCGTTGGGAGCACATGAAGACGCTGCATGGCTTTTCTTTGCTTTGAACCAGAAGTGACATATATCACTTCTGTCACAGCCTATTGGCCAGAACTGGCCCTGCGATCCCTTTACCTCCAAGGTTTGGGAAATGTAATCTTTCATGTGCCCAGGGGAGAGGAGAACAGGTATTGCTGAGCAGTGGTTAAGTTGACTGCATTCTTCACTGCACTTGTCACGGAGGTTTTTCATATTTGCTCCTTGCCTCAGCTGTGACTTCCTTCTGCCTTCCCCCTCCCCCCCTCCTCACTTCTCATTTAAATCCAGTCATGCTGAACTTCCTGCAGTTCCCACATTGTGCTCTCCTGTCTCTCACACTTTCATATGCACATACACTGTTTCCTTTGCCTAAAACACCTCTGCCAACCCTTGTGCACTCTTTATAGTTCGGTAGTTCTACTATTGTTTTCTCTGGGTGTGAAGATTTTCCTGACTACCCCACCACCAGGATGGAATTTTTAGCTGTTCTCTTGATCCCATAACACCTTGTGCATAATAAATATCTCTGTGACATTTATAATATGGCACTCAAATGATGTGTTGACTCACTTTTTCTTCCTAGTAGACTATCACGAGGTAACTTGGGAGCAGAGACCATGTTTTAACTAACCTTGAATCCCCAGCATCCAACACTTGGCATATAGTAGATGTTCAGTAAGTCTTTGTTAAGTGATTACATGAATCACAAATTTGCGTCTTTGTTAGTAGGTGAAAATGGAGGTTGGATTTCGAAGCTAGGAAGTTAAAATAAAGGATTTATATAAAGTATATAATAATTGATATCTGATCTTTTTGGAAGTCCATATTCATACAATTAATCAGTCTCTTTTTAAGAATAACTTTTGTATTTATCTTGGCTTAAAATCAGAGGATTAAAACCCTCTGAGAAGGGTTATATCATCTAGATGAAGGATTTCTTCTTCCCTTAAGAACAATCTTTTTCTTTTAATGTTTATTTATTTTAGAGAGAGAGAGAGAGAGAGAGAGAGAGTGCGTGTGCAAGTGGAAGAGAAGCAGAGGGAGAGGAGACCAGAGGATCCGAAGCGGGCTCCACACTGACAGCAGAGAGCCTGCTGTGGGGCTCAAACTCATGAACCCATGAGATCATGACCTGAGCCGAAGTCAGAAGCTTAATCAAAATGAGCCACCCAGGTGCCCCAAGAATGATCTCCCCTTAAATCAGTTTAGAAATTTCCCATCTTTTACACCTGTGTTTTCTATGTGCATAATTGCCTATATGGGAATAACTTGCCCAAGCCCATCATCACACTGGAAGCCATGACATACCTTCACTTGTCATTTTCCTTGAAATTCTAAGGGAAAGTTCATGCTGCTGATTATACTGACTCTTTGTGTGAGATTTCCGTTTTGCCTCTGTTATGGGTTGAATTGTGCCTGCCTAAAAGAGATGTTTATGTACTAACTCCTGGCACCTGTGAATATGATCTTATTTGAAAATAGGGTCTTGGGGCGCCTGGGTGGCTCAGTCGGCTAAGCGTCCGACTTCAGCCAGGTCACGATCTCGCGGTCCGTGAGTTCGAGCCCCGCGTCAGGCTCTGGGCTGATGGCTCAGAGCCTGGAGCCTGTTTCCGATTCTGTGTCTCCCTCTCTCTCTGCCCCTCCCCCGTTCATGCTCTGTCTCTCTCTGTCCCAAAAATAAATAAAAGACGTTGAAAAAAAAAATTAAAAAAAAAAAAAAAAAAAAAAAGAAAATAGGGTCTTTACAGATGTAATCAATTTAAGGTGAGCTCATGCTGAATGAGGATGGGCCCTTATAAAAAGAGGACAAGGCACTCGGGAAGAATGCCAAGTGATGATAGAGGTAGAGATCAGAGTGGTGACACTGTAAGCCCAGGAATGCCAAGGTTTGGTGGTCACCACCAGAAGCTAGTAAAGAATGATCCTACCTAGTGTCTGAGATGTTAGCATGGAGCCTAGATTTCAGACTTCTAGCTTCTAATGCTGTGAGGGAATACATTTCTGTTGTTTTAATATATCCATTTTATGGTACTTCGTTGTGGAAGCCATAAGAAGCTAATATAGCCTCTTTCTAATTTTTTTCTTATACTACACACATATTCTGTGCAAGCCCAGGCTTGCAAACTAGCATGCAAAAACAAAGCAACTCTGTGAGCCAGTGAAGGGTTGACTATACTTTTTTTTTTTTTTTCCAAAGGAGATGATTGTAAACAGTCTGGTAAAGGGATGTTTGAAAACAAGAGAAACAATAAAAAACCAGTAGTAACTCATTAACTCAGATCTGAGACTGCTATTCTTGTGAGGATAGCTCCAGATAAACCAAGGCTGAGAAGAAGGCAAGAATCCTTCCGTTGGATTGAAGACAGTGTCTGGATGGCCAGGAGAACTAAGTGGCTGAATTTTGCTGGATTTAGTCAATTGACACTCAAGGCTTGTGCTCACTTGTTTATGTGCCTTCCTGAATTATACTGGTTGGAAAGTTAAAAATATATTTTCAGGAATCTATTGAAGCTGACATTCTGGAAGGAAATCATGTTCTGGCAGTAGCATGTACTCAAGAGAGATCTGGAAGGTGGAATTGAGGCAGAGGTCATTATCCTGGTGCTGCTGCAGCAGGCAAGCAAGAGACGTGAGTGTCAGGAGGCAGCTAGAGTACCTGGCTGAGAATTTCAGAGTCTGGTCAGTAGCTTTGTGGGTGTCCAGAGAGAGTTGTGGAATTGGTGGCAGTAATTTCTTGATTCAGGGGTGGAACTTCAGCACTGTGTTCCTATCTTCAAAAATCCATGGTGGTACGACCCTGACACCTGATACCCCATCTTTTGTTAGAGCTTTGCAAACATGTGATGCCCTGTATTAAATTTCAGGCTGTTAACAATACCAGATTTCTGTTTCTTGAAGTAAATTCTGGCTAATGGGAATTTGGATTAGTTATTTGACTTGGTTGGATTTGAAGGCAGTGATATTTCTGTTACTACGGGAAAACTGGATCCTGGTAGTCTGTGGCATGCAGTGGCATGAGTTCCTTAAATTATCACATAGGTTCCCCAGGGATAATGTAGGCTTTAGAAGACTGAGGGGCTTTTCTGAGAGACTCTTCTAATAGGAATGAAGACTGCAAAGACTGTGGGGTGGTATGGCTGTGGTAGGAACCTTCTGTGTCTCCTATAAAAAAATTTCTTCTCCCTTAAAGTTACAGACTGATGTAACTGCAATCTGATCTTATGAGTTACTAAATTATAACATAAGTTGAATTCACAGCCTTACCAGAGTTTTTTTCTGGGGGGGGTGTTAATATTCAGACATTGATTGGGAAAGACTGGGACCCTAAGAATTAAAACGGGGACATTTTAGTGGACTAAAATGAATCTGAATAGCTTGAGGAACCAAACCCCTCTGAGCTTCCCTTACCGTCAGAGGCAGCCCCTCCTTCCTGTCTGTGGGGCTGGTCCCAGATTGACTGGACAACTTGTAAGGACCTCTCTTGAGGCAATTACTCTGAAAGGATATGTCAAGTCTCCTCATGCTGTATCCCTACCATTTTTCGATACCTTGACATAAGTCAATCCCAGCATATCCCAGGAGCAGGTACAAAGCTAATCCAGTAGAAAAAGCTTAAACATAAAAAGACTTGCTAAACATCAGCAGAAATCTGGAAAACATGTAAGAATGGTTTCTGAGTGTGCTAGTCCAGAAAGGAGAGCATATATTTTTATATTGGGCTACATTTAAGGATATGGGTAGACTAACACAATATTATTGTTATTATTATTATTTTTTTTGAGAGAACACATGTGTGCATGAGTGGGTGAGGGGTAGGAGAGGAAGAATCTCAAGCACGCTCCACACCCAGTGTAAAGCCTGACTTGGGGGCTTGATCTCAAGACTATGAGATTATGACCTGAGCTGATATCAAGAGTCAGACACTTAACTGACTGAGCCACCTAGGTGCCCCAAGAGATTCTGAATTTAGTGTGTCAGCTCAAAGATGGGAATCGTTCTAACAATTTGAAGTGGCCATCGTCTGCTACTTCAGCATTCAGGTGTAGCGGATCACTAGCTCCTCCCTTGGTGTGATTGAGGGCTTGGGATCCAAGCCCCAGAACTGCAACACTGTGATGGGGTGGGCTATTGGTCTTAAGTGGCAACTTAGTATTTTACCTGAAGTGATAGCGTTCCATGCTCAACCATAGATAATTCCTGTGGAACTTTATAGGAGTCCATCTTATTGCAGGAAATTAGTTTTGGCAAGTTAACCCTTATCTTTTACTTGGTTGTTTGACTAAGATCTGAACTCCGTGCTGGTCAATACCAAATCAAGCTGACTTGGCAAATATTGTGTGGAAGAAAGAATACAAAGACTTGGGTGATGAGAATATTAAAATATACTTTATCATATGTTATTCATTTTTTTTCTCACATTTTGGTCTAAGACCAAGGCGTCGGCTGGTTTAGTTTCTCCTGAAGCCTCTCCTTGGTTTGCAGATGAATGCTTTCTTGCCATGTCTTCACATGGCATTTTCTCTGTGCATGTGTGTGATACTTTAATTTATAAGAAATACAGATTTGGTCTCCATTACTGTTTCTGGCATAAAGCTCCTAAAACCCTTGGAATTTTCTAAGTAATAAGGGCCATAATGGTATCTTAATATTGATCACAAACCTCTTTCAACCACACCTGAGTTTATGTTAATGAGGAGACTTTTGGAAAGCACCTGAGGATGGGGGCTGGTTGCCAGGGGAACCAACCTTGTGGTTGGAGGGTTGGCACTTTCAGTCCCCCCTCCCAGAATTCTGGGCTGGAGAGAGGAATTGGAGCTTAAGTCAGTGGCCAGTGGCTAATGAATTAATGAATTATGCGTATGTCATGTCTTCAGAAAAGCCCAGAAGAATGGGGTTTGGAGAGCTCCCAGGTTGGGGTACGTGTGGAGGTTTGGGAGAGTGGAATGCTCAGAGCATGAAAGCTCTGTGCCTCTTCCTGCATACCTTGCTCTATGCATCTCTTCTATCTGGTTCCTGAATTCTACCTTCTTATAGTAAACTGACAATCCTGTAAGTAAAATGTTTCTCTGAGTTCCATGAACAGAAGTAGCAAATGAATCGAACCTAAGCAGAGGGTCATTGGAACCTCTTAGCTATAGCAGGTCACCCAGAAGCACGAGTGCATCCCAGACTTGCATTTGGCATCTAAAGTGCGTGCATGCGTGCAGTCTTACAGGACTGAGCTCTGAACCTATGGAATCTGAGGCTATCTCTGGGTACATAGTGTCAGAATTGAGTTGAATTGTAGGATTCCCAGCTGTGTTAGAGAACTCCTGGGTGGTGTGGGGCAAAAGCCCACACATTGGAATTGGGTGCAGAATTGTTAACGTATATCCGAGCATCCCTAGCATCTCCTCTGTGTGTCCAAATTTCCTCTTCTAATAAGGACACTAGTCAGATTTGATTAGGGCTCACCCCAGTGTTCCCATTTTAAATCATTTCTTATAGGCCCTACCTCTAAAATACAGTCACATTCTGAGGTTCTGGGTGTTAGGGCTTTAACACTAGAATTTGGGGGAGGGGACACAATTCAGCCAATTCAATAGAGAATACAGTAAAGATAAAATTATTAGAGTGATTTGACCACCAGGACTTCTGTGGGGAAAAACTGATGATGGTTTCCATATTGAATCAAATGGGCAGGCTATTAAGTTCTTTTTGACCTTTATAACTAAAGCAAATAAAACAAAACTTTAAGGTCTGATAAATGGAAACTGACTTGAGTTGATGCATCAAGGCCCCTCATCCAGATTTCTGTTTGAGAGCATTCTTACAACCACAGCTGCTTCACCCACCATTAAAATACCTGCCACACTTGTGTAAGTGTGTTCGCTAGCTCTTTTCCTAGCCTTCCTCAGGTGATTTGCCATTTGACACTCGAACACTGAAAAAAAGAAAAAAAAAGACAAACTAGTTTTTTTAAGGGTTATTGATCAGTGACTTTCAAATAATGATAATCCCTGGAGATTCAGAAAACACTGTGGGCCTCAAGTCAGAGTGGGTCTTATTGAGGATCAGGCAATGAATGGATTAAGGGCTATTTTGGTATTAAGAGCCAAGTAAAAACTATTAGAACTGGTCTTCCTTTTCAAAGTAGTAAATCAAAATCAGTGCTGTATCTCTGGGGGAGAGAATCACAGAGATTAGTGCTACCACCAAAGTGGGGATGGATAGGTGTTGACCTCAGAGAAGGAAAGCAGATTATTTTAACCAAGTAGTAATTCCATTTAGTTTCTTTGCTAGAATCAACATAGTCCCTGACATGCAGCTATAATTCTGGTGAGCTTTTTTTCTCTCTATCCCCCCAAAAAGAGCATCAGAAGCAGTTTGCTCTTAACCTGACAAGAACAGGAGTAGACATCTTACTTTGGGGCTAGGTGGTCTCTCTGACTCTCTGTCACAATCTACTCCACAGGACATAGGATGATTATGTCACTCCATAGCCTATCATATTGGTCCACCATATGGATGGTGAAAGCTGATAGAATCAGATGAGTAGGAAATAGCAGGTATTCAGTGTTTCTTGAACAATCAAAGATGACGGACCATTAAAAAAAAATTCCAACCTATTCACACCAAAGCTTTTGTAAAATACCATAAAAATAAATTACTATGAAATTACTACTAAAAAATTAAAAAAAGGTATGAAAATAAAAATCCTATTATTAAAATTAGATTCTGGCAAATTACTGTAAACATTAAATTTTTTTTTTTTTACATTTATTTATTTTTGAGAGACAGAGACAGAGCACAAGTGAGGGAGGGGCAGAGAGAGAATGAGACACAGAATCTAAAACAGGCTCCAGGCTCGGGGCTGTTAGCATAGAGCCTGACATGGGGCTCCAACCCCTGAACCGTGAGATTATGACCTGAGCCGAAGTCAGATGCTTAACAGACTGAGCCACCCAGGCGCCCTTATAAATGTTTTCTTTTTAAATAAACATTTCTAAGTACTTTCAATGTCTATACTCATTAAGGATCAGTAACGGTTTACTATGCAGATCACACTTTGATTAGAATTGACCTGCATGCCTTTATAAGGCTTATGTTTACCAGAGGATGGCATGTAGACTCCACGTAAATTTAGAGATCTGTGACTTCAGTGGAGTTTTTGGGAATCCAGCGATGTGGGACATGCCAAGATATCCCCACTCAAAGCAAAAGACAAGCTGATGTACCGTGTAAATGCTAACCTACATACACATGTGCATATACATGCGCTTATGACCACAAATCTTGATAGGCTTTATAGATATTTGGAGGCAACACGTACATATTTTGGTCCTCTGTTATTATCCAATAATCCCATTAGGTTGCCAGTTTTGAATGTGGTCGAGAGTAAGAAACAGTTCTTCAGCAGCTCTAGACTATAATGCAATCAGCTCTCCCAGAATGTCTTTTACTTGACTTTTTAATCTGTCCGTCCAGGGGTCCGAAATAGCAGAAAGGGATTCTGTGTAGAGATTCTATTGCAGCCTCCTAGGATTATGAAGCAAATCATGGCCTCTGTCTCAGTCAGCGTTTTCAAAAGAAATGGAACCAGTAGGATGGATCGGTAGGTATACAGGTAGATGGGTGTAAGTGATTGTGGAGGCTGGCAAGTGTGAGGTTTGTAAGTCAGGCCGGCAGCTGCAGACTCCCAGACAGTAGCTGAAGTTGCTGCCCTGAGGCACACAATACATCTTTCTTGTCCTGTCCTCCTTCTGTTTTCCTCTGGGTAGGGGTTCAACTGATAGCTCTCCAGCTAACTCAGACAAGCCAAGGTTTTGGTGGAGAGCCGTTTATAGCCTTTCCTGAGAGAAACTTGAGCCCCGGTGGCATTTTACCTCATTCTGTCCACCCTGCATTATTCTGCCTCTTCATGTGGCCTCTGGATCTCCTTTGTTATCACATTAAATCTTACGGTTTGCTGTATCTCCTCAGAGATTAAAGTATTTTCAAATCTTATTTACTTTTAATTTTAATATTTGAAATATGTTTGTTTTTGAATGAACTTACCCCTATAACTCTCATTATAAATATAAAAGTAGTTAAAGCAATTTTTAAAAATCCTTTTGATCTCCTGCATAGAAAATGCCTCCAAATTGTTCTGAACCTTTGACAAAGGGCGTGTGTTAGGCTGTTCTGTTAGAGTACTAAATGTTTACCTGTCTGGCATATGCTCCTTTTCCGTGAAATGTGGTGTTTGTGTTTCTGGAATGGCTAATGGATCAAATTCATGGCTTTTGAGCTTATGCTGGAGAATGGCACAGTTCATAGGTCTGTGGAAAAACAGAAGTTTCTGAAGCTTCAATTGTCTATATGACAGTCTGGGTGATGCCAGAATTCAGTTATGAAAGGTTTCTGGCAGTTCTGTTTTGCAGTCATACTACTGGCTTGGCATATGAAATACAGATTATGAGATCTTCATGGTTAAAAAAACAATAAAAACCCCCCAAACAATACACCCACTCCCTCCCCCACCACCAAAACCCCACCAAAACTCCACAAGCAAATCTGTGCACCATCTCAATCTATTTTTTGGCACATATATCCTTAATTTATATTTATTGTTTTAATGGATCTGTAGTTCTCATTGATTCTTTAATTTACTCCTTTGTTGTTGTTGTTGTTTATTTATTTATTTTGAGAGGGAGAGAGAGCACAGGTAGGGGAGGGGCAGAGAGAGAGAGGACAAGAGAGAGTATCAAGTAGGCTCTGCACCGTTATTGCAAAGCCTGATGTGGGGTTTGAACTCATGAACTATGAGATCATGACCTAAGCTGAAGTCCAATGCTTAACTGACTGAGCCATCCACATGCCCCTTTAATTTACTCCCTTAACACAAACTGGTTTAAGTAAAATTTTGTCAGAATGAATTCTTTTCTGATTCTTTCTTGGCATGAAACTGGACAAAATAAAACCACAAGGAAAGAAGAGTCTGTTTTACACAGCCCAGTTATTATCTTTGAATTTGGGGGCCCTTATCACTCTTCTGAGCGTTATCCATTGAATTTATGGACAAGGTTATTTGCGAAATTGAAATGTAGAAAGAGAATAGGATAAGGCACTCTAAGCCAGGGCTTGTTCTTTAACATGGAAGTCTATTCTTATTTGAACAGTGATCCAATGGAGAGGTAGATCTTGAGGTCAGCATAGACTCAGAGCTATCCTCATATTTTGTGTGTGGGGAAAACATATTCTTCAATAGAAACATAATTTGTATCAGGTAGAAGCTTAGGGAGAAACGCTTAATGAATGTAAATAATATTTTCCAGCTTTACGGTGGTAGAAAATAAGTTCCATCTTTATTGGATGGGCAGGCAAAATGGTAGCCAGAAATTGGCATAGAGGATAAAAGAAATTTACTGTTCAAGTGAAATAGCTTGGGGCTACACTTGGATGTAGAAGAGGCAGAACATTGACTTAAATTTGGGCAAGCTGGAGTAGGTAAACAGGAAGATAGGACAGGACATGAATAAATATGGAGGTAGAGTAGTTAAATGAAATTATTAAAATAAATTTTCTCTCTTTGTAAAATAAGAGAGGCTAATTCTTGTAGCGTCTCATACCTGGGTTATTGCAGTGGTCTTTGCCTTAACATTTCTCAGAGGTGTGTCTAATATTAAACCCTTGTGTCTTCTTGAAAGTCAGAGGATGAGTATCAAGTTATCTAAGAGCTGCTCAAAGACTTGCCTCCATTTCTGCATGGGGGTGAGAACTGATAGACGGAAAATGATAGAATTTGTCTCTCTTCCTGCTTTAACTTGTACTTTTTTATACCCTTTAGGAGGCTCAATGCTAAGGTTTGACAAGTTGTTTTTCAACTGTCTCTTGTAATTTTCATGTAGTTGATCTTGTACCTAACTTAGACTATGGGAGTGTGTTTGGGAAGATTGAGGAAGAGCAGTAACTGCTGATTGACCTGTGAGCTGGACCTGAGTAATCAAAGGCTCTCCCTCTCCTCTGTTCTTGGAATATTGGTTCTACATGCTTCTCCCACTCCCAGAAGCTGCTTCAAGGATATCTCCTTGAGGTAGTGTGTTGTATTGGGAACACCTGTGTGGTATATATGGCTGAAGAATATTTAAGATTTGACAGGGGCAGGGGTAGAACAGGGTACAGGGATCCACTCATCTTGCTGCTGCCCAGGACAAGCCTTGTACACAAATTCTCTTTGCTTGTTAAAACTGCCACCTACCAACCTGGAGTGGCCTGCCTCTGTTTTAGGTCTCTCCCTGCCTTCTGAGTAGAGAAGCGAGTTTCAGATTATACCCAGGAAGCTCCTGAGAAAGTTAAAAAACCAACAATTGGCCAGCCAGCCAGAAAACCATAGAAATGGGAATGAGGTATCCAAATGGGGAAATTTCAAGATGGCTGGCAACGTCTATTTGGGGAGGGGTAGTCCTTGTGTTAGATGCTTATGATCACCTGTGAATTCTGGAAGGCCCTGAAAATGCAGCCAGTCTAATGTGCTTATTGGAGGAAATTCACATAACACACTGTGGCAAAGAAAGGAAACGAATGTCTGCTGCGGTGGGCTGGCTTCTACAGTGGGCAGTTCTGCTGGTCACCAGTTCTCAACTAGGGGTTGAAACTTGGGTCAGAAATCAGGAGAGCAGAAGTTAAAGGAGGGTATGGGAGTGTCCACTACGCTACTAGCTTTGGGACTGGCAGACCAGGTGGGAGAGCAGGTAGTAAGTTAGAGGCCATACCATGCTGTTTTGCAAAGCATAGGAGGGCACATAATGCCTCAGACTAAGATCTGGGTACTGTGACAAAGCCTGATTAGGATGCTATTGGGCATGTATTCTCTGAGAAAGTGATGAAAATAAAGAGGAAGATGTAGTGGTAATTGATGAGGAAGCACACAAAATGCCCCATGTCTTCTGACCCCTAATGCATAAGAAAATGTTAAATAGTAATTACGTCAAAATTCATAGGAGAAAACTTGCATTCTCTCTCTGTTCCTTGAAGTTGTAAATCTTAGGTCTTTGAAATGTAAACATCCCAGGAGAGAACCAAAACATTGCCCACAGAAACAAAGGAGAAAAAAATAAAGAAAAAATACTTTTTTTTCCTTAATGTTTATTATTTTTGAGAGAGAGACAGAGAGCAGGCAGGGGAGGGACAGAGAGAGGGAGACACAGAATTGGAAGCAGACTCCAGGCTCTGAGCTGTCAGCACAGAGCCCAAAGCAGGGCTCCAAGCTGGGCTTGAACTCACAGTGAGATAGTGACCTGAGCAGAAGTTAGATGCTTAACCCACCAAGCCACCCAGGCGCCCCAAGGGAAAAGGCTTTTTAAAATATAGGCCACAGCAAAAGTTCCCTTGTTGATTGCATTACAAAGACTCTCATCAGATCTTCAACCGGGGCCATTTTTAAGTCCATTGTCATTTGCAGAGGGTTATTGTTTTACTCTGATACTTTGACAAAAAAGTGTTCCTGCAAAAGTGTTTCATCTTCAAGAATTCATGGAAAAGACTTTGACAGATTTCTGAGATCAATTTGCCTTCTTGTGGGAGACACAATAACAAACCTTCCAAGAGCTTCCCCGAGCCTACCTGCCCAGCCCCACCGCATGTCTGGGGACCTGTCTCTGTTCTCCTTCCCCACACTGGTAAAATGAGTCCATTACATTGATGATAAAATGTCCACATGTAAAGACTTGCTCCTGCTGCATGACACCCTGCAGTCTTTGCTGGAATATCTGCAAGGGAAAAGATGAGCAATGAACCCGCAGAAAATTCAAGGCCCAGCCACCACGGTAAGGTTTTGGGTGTTGTCTCAAAATCTGTAATTAATAAGGTGCAAGCCTACCCAACCCCTAAATATGTGAAAGAGGCGCAAGCCTTTGTAGAAATTTGGGGTTTTGAAAGACTTTTATTTCCCACCTGCCACAGTGCCTCTGCCTTGTATGCCTCCTGGTCAAGAAAGGACACATGTGGGACTGAGGATCAAGAAGCAAGCCATCTTTGGGAAAGCACACTACTAGCAAAGCCGATGAACGCTCTGGGCATCTCCCAAGCAGGGCTACCATTTGAGTTAGACGTGTCTGTGACCGTGAAGGTACGGATCAGCCACCATGACGGAGACAGAGGGGAATGTCCTTGGGAGTTTGGTCTGATGTCTAGCAGGTGGCAGATACCCTATATACCCTAGTAATAGCTCCTCACAGTGTACACAGCCCTCTTCCAGGGAGAGCCTCTCACATAGCAGCTGGTGGGTTGAGCTCTGAGGGTCTGGCAGGTGATCACGCATGAGCTGTGGCTGTTAACCCTTTGCACTGTCAGGGGCTGTTCTAAAGGGATTAACCCTATGGCTCAGACAATGGGAAGCTGAGGGGTGGATGATCATACATAAGCCCTTGTGGGGTCAAGACTTATATAGAAAGACATTTGGGTTCATCTGCAAGATCCTGGGGTGCCTCATCGTTTTTCATGTTCTGGCTTATAGGGTATTGCCAGCCCTCCGTCAATCAGGAAGCTGATGCCCTATTTGGGGCTCAAGCCTTTACTGACCCTTCAGCAGATAGAGTAGATTGAATGCATAGAAATAGTGGCCTCACAGAGTGCCTGAGTGGGATGGCATATTGCCAGGGGTGCTGGATTGCCCTTGAGACACGATGACTTGGTTAATAAAGTAACAGCATGTCCTGTGATTCTTAAATAACACCCAAAGTAACTGCCAAGAGACTCTGCGGCCATCCATCAGAGTTCTCAAGTGGTGATGGATTGGCAAATTGTTTATATTGATCCCTTCCCACTTGGTTTGTATCGACACTACCTCTGGCCTAAACTTTCCTCTGCCTTCGTGCAAATCAGGTTGCCACAATTAGGGAATTAGAGAAAAACTGAGTACCATGTATGACTACTCTCATCCAATAAATAGTGACCAGGGATCACATTTTAAATGTCATGATATGCAACACTGGGCTATAGACATGAGATGGAAGTTCGGTCTCCCCTATAACCCACATGTGGCAAGGTTGATAGAAAGGAAAAATGGAATACTAAAGCAGCAAGTTAAACTGTTAGCAGGTAGAACCTGTGTCTGGGTGGACTAAAGTACTGTCCCAGGCTTTAATACATTTACGTGTTCAACCACCAGGGCCTACTGCCCCATATGCAAGCCTGGGGACCCATGCCGCGGCACCCAACGCCAGGGATGTATGGAAGTTGGGGAGAACCACTGCCTTGACTTTCACCATGAATCAATGTGCTTTGCTGCTGAGAACAAGTCCCATCACACCTGGGAAAGGAATTTTCTACTGGAGTTTACAATGGGACTGACAGAAAAGGAATCAGTGTGTATTTCTATAGTTGCAGTGCCGACAATGATCCATTTGTCAATAGAAATAAAAACAGTACAAAAATGAATGAGGATAGAAATATATTAGGGAAATTTCAAGTCATTTGACTATCTAGATTTGTTCTTTGTGAAAATATTAGCCCTTTTAAGTGGACTTTGCTTTGTTTTCTATTTGGATTAATTCTTGATGATTTGTGGCAGACTGTTTCTTCTGTCTATAATTAACTTCTGTTTCTTATAATTTGTTGTTCTCACTTTTGCACACAGAATGAGCTGAGAATAAGAGGCCAGTTGAATGGTTTTCAGGTGAAAGCCTCAGACATGCTTAACATTGGTTTTGTTAGTATTTTGTAGGCTATATCTATGTTTAGTTTTCCTGATTTGTTTTGGAAAACCTTCCTGTCCATATCTGAACAAAGCCTTAACATGCTGTTTTAATAAAATAATATTTTTATTATAAAATAATATATGCTTCATGTAGAGAATACTACAGAAAATACAAAGGAGAAAATAAAATCAGCCATCATTTGATCACACAGAGATAACTATTATCATTTTGGTGCATTTTTTTCTAGTCATTTTTATGTGCACATTTAACAAAAGTATTCGTAATGTGTGACCTGATTCATTTCTGTTCTATTTCGTGAGCCACAGGTCTAGAATATTGTTAAATGTGATGATTATAGTCATCCTTGTTTGCCTTCCTAGTTCAATGGAACATCTTTCCCAAAGTGCTCAGTAGAATAATAATATGTGATATTTATGACAAGTGTTTTGTGGTCAGGTAAGTTAGAGAAACACAAAGTGAAACACATTTATTTTTCTTTATTTGCAGGAATTCCCAGGGCCTTAAGTATGCCATGTCTTGTGATATGCAGAAGGAGAGTTTACAGGCTTCAAGTTTTCCAACCTTACGTGAGTGCAGATTCCTTAGTATTTTCCCAGAAAGTCTTTTATGAAATATCCTCTGGGAAATATTTCTCTTAAGTTTCACTTTTAAGTATGATGTTGCTCTTGGCTTTAGATAGATAATATATTCTAATGAGGCTAACAAAGAATACTATTTTTGTTCATGAAGTTGCTTTAAACTTTTAAAACCAGGAATGAATTTTGAATTGTATTAAGCGTATTTTTGGACATCTATTGCAATGACTATATGTATGATTTTTCTACATTGATCTATATGATATATTAATAGATTCCTGAATGTAAATCTGATTTTATTTTACTAGCTTATGCTTTCAGTGTCTGTGTATATAAACCAAAGATTGTGATGATATCTCTCTCAAAAAAATGTTAAAATGAAGTAAGTAGCTGCATGTAATGTAATTAGCACCAATTCTGGAAAATAGCTGTTATGATGAAATAGCTTTGGCTATAACCCATAAGTTTTGATAAGTAGTTCACTTAGTTTAATTTTTTTCTACATGATGTGTAATTGTTTTAATTTGCTCTTTGAGCCAGTAGCTATGTAGATTATGTTTTACATTTTCATTTAGGTTAGTTAAAATAAATTATTAATTTCTTGCTCTATGGCACTTTGACCAGTGACTGTGGTTTGAATAGTATTTGCTTTAGGAATTTGAGATTTCTCTATTATGGAGTGATATATTGTCATTAAAAACAATCTTTGTTCCAAATACATTTGCAAAGACAGTTTCTTTTGTAGGCTATAGTTTCTTTTATAGTTATGGATTTAGAACTATAGTTGAATTATTCAAATTCTCAATAAGAAGTACTTAAGAGCTTACTGGGTTTTACCACATTAATAAAAGAAAGGATAAGAACCATATGATCTTGTCAATAGATACAGAAAAAGCATTTGACAAAATACAGCATCTTTTCTTGGTAAAAACCCTCAAGAAAGTAGGGATAGAAGGAACATTCCTCAACATCTTAAAGGCCCTATATGAAAAACCCACAGCTAATATCATCCTCAATGGCAAAAACTGAGAGCTTTCCCCGTAAGGTCAAGAACACGACACACTGTTGTTCAGCATAGTACTGGAAATCCTAGCCTCAGCAATGAGGCAACAAAAATAAATGAAAGGCATAGAAATTGGCAAAGAAGAAGTCAAACATTGACTCCTCAGAGATGACATGATACTCTACATGGAAAACCTGAAAGACTCTACCAAAAAACTGCTAGAACTGATATCGTCAATTCAGCAAAGTCACAGGATGTTTCTATACACCAATAATGAAGTAGCAGAAAAGGAAATCAAGGAATCAATCCAATTTATAATTACACCAAAAAAAACATAAGATACCTAGGAATGGACCTAACCAAAGAGTTAAAAGATCTGTATTCTGAAAACTATAAAAAGCTTATGAAAGAAATTGCAGAAGACACACAAAAAATGGAAAAACATTCCATGCTCATGGATTGGAAGAACAAATACTGTTAGGATGTCGATTCCACCCAAAGCAATCTACACATTCAATGCAATTCCTACCAAAATAACACCAGCATTATTCACAGAGCTAGAACAAACAACCCTAAAATTAATATGGAACCAGAAAAGACTCTGAATCACCAAAGTAATGTTGAAAAAGAAAACCAAAGCTGAACGCATCACAATTCTGGACTTCAAGCTATATTGCAAAGCTGTAATCATCAAGACAGTATGGTATTGGCATAAAAGCAGACACATAGATTGATGGAACAGAACAGAGAACCCAGAAATAGACCCACAAATGTATAGCCAACTAATCTTCAACAAAGTAGGAAAGAGTATCCAATAGAAAAAAAGACAGTCTCTTCAGCAAATGGTGTTGGGAAAACTGGACAACAACATACAGAAGAATGGACCTGGACCACTTTCTTACATCATACACAAAAATAAACTCAAAATGGATGAAAGACCTAAATGCGAGACAGTAAATCATCAAAATCCTAGAGGAGAAAACAGACAGCAACCTCTTTGATCTCCACTGCAGCAACTTCTAACTATATGTGTCTTTGGAAACAAGGGAAATAAAAACAAAAATGAACTATTGGGAGCTCATCAAAATAAAAAGCTTCACACAGTGAAGGAAACAATCAAAACTACAAGGCAACTGACTGAATGGGAGAAGATACTTACAAATGACATATCAGATAAAGGGTTAGTATCCAAAATCTATAAAGAACTCATCAAACTCAACACCCAAAAAACAAATAATTCATTGAAGAAATAGGTAGAAGACATGAATAGACACTTTTCTAAAGAAGACATTCATTCAGATGGCCAACAGGCACATGAAAAGATGCTCAACGTCACTCATCATCAGAGATATACAAATCAAAGCCACGATGAGATACTACCTCACACAGTCAGAATGGCTAAAATTAACAACTCAGGCAACAACAGATGTTGGCGAGGATGCGGAGGAAGAGGAACCCTTTTGCACTGCTTTTGGGAATGCAAACTGGTGCAGTCGCTTTGGAAAACAGTATGGAGATTCCTCAAAAAATTAAAAATAAAATTACCCTATGGCCCAGCAATTGCACTACTAGGTATTTATCCAAGGGATACAAAAATGCTGATTCAAAGGGGCACATGTGCCCCAGTGTTTATAGCAGTGCTATCAAGAGCCAGATTATGGAAAGAGCCCAAATGTCTGATGAATGGATAAAGAATATGTAGTGTACACACCCACACCCCCCCCCACACAGGAATACTACTCAGTGATCAAAAAGAATGAACTCTTGCCATTTGCAACAACGTGGATGGAACTAGAGTTCATTATGCTGAGTGAAATACATTAGAGAAAGACAAATACGGGATTTCACTCATGGGTAGAATTAAAAAAAAAAAAAACACGGGGCACCTGGGTGAGTCAGTTGGTTTAGTGTCCGACTTTGGCTCAGGTCGTGATCTCACAGTCCATGAGTTTGAGCCCCGCGTCAGGCTCTGTGCTGACGGCTTGGAGCCTGGAGCCTGCTTTGGATTCTGTGTCTCCCTCTCTCTCTCTGCCCCTCCCCTGCTCATGCTCTGTCTCTCTGTGTCTCAAAAATAAAAACATTAAAAAAAATAAAAAAAAAAAACAAATGAACATAGGGGAAGGGAAGGAAAAATAAGATAAAAAGAGAAAGGGAGAAGGGGTGCCTGTGTGGCTCAGTCAGTTAAGTGTCCGACTTCAGATCAGGTAATGATCTCACAGTCCATGAGTTCGAGCCCCGCATCGGGCTCAGTGTTGACAGCTCGGAGCCTGCAGCCTGCTTCAGATTCTGTGTCTCCCTTTCTCTAACCCTCTCCCATTCATGCTCTGTCTCTCTCTGTCCCAAAAATAAACAAATATTAAAAAAATTTTAAAAAATAAATTAAAAAAAAGAGAAAGGGAGGCAAACCATAAGAGACTCTTAAATACAGAGAGCAGACTGAGGGTTGCTGGTGGGGAGGTGGGTGGAGGGATTGGCTAAATGGGCGATGGGCATTAAAGAGGGTACTTGTTGGGATGAGCACTGGGTGTCATATGTAGTGATGAATCACTGGGTTCTACTCGAAACCAATACTACATAGTATGTTAACTAACTTAAATTTCAATAAGTTAAAAAAAAAAGAGTTTACTGGGCTTTGCCTAAAAATTGATTTTTAGGGTACCTGGGTGGCTCAGTAGGTTAAGTGTCTGACTCTTGATTTTGGCTCAGGTCATGATCTCATGGCTCATGGCTTCGAGCCCTGTGTTAGGCTCCAAGCTGACAGCATAAAGCCTGCTTGGGATTCTCTCTCTGCCCCTCTCCTGCTCACTCTGTCTCTCAAAATAAATAAACTTTAAAAACTTCAAAAATTAATGAAAAAGTTTTTTGTCTGAAATTATTACCATTTTGACCATTTTTTTGTACTTGTCTATTTGTCATCTTTTCTTTTTTGACTACGTAAACCATCAAAAGTTAAATTCTCCCAGTGCAGTTTTGTTTCTGTCAGTCTTTTAACAGTTTGAATTTTACTTATATTTGACAGTATATATATATATATATATATATATATATATATATATATATATACTGGCCTATATGTGTGTGTGTGTGTGTGTGTGTGTGTGTGTGTGTGTATATATATATATATATATATATATATATTTATATATATATTTCTGGCCTATATATATATATATATATATACAGCATATATACACATATATACATATATATATATACATATATATATTTGATTTATCACTTAAAGTTTTATGATGCTGTGTCTTGCTTGTGGATTATATTTTTTTATCAATACAAAATAACATCCAGCTTTATATTTAGTTATCGTTTAGTTCATCTGATAAGTGGTGCTAACTTTTTTGGTTACTTTGTTGACTGCTAACTCAGGATAAAAACCTACTCAAAGGCCACATTGTTCAAGTGAAGATGAGTGTATTACTTACTGCAGTAAGAAAGGAAACCATGGGTGGGTGGATATTTAAAGAGTTTTATGGTTTGGTTTAAGATGAGTCTCCCATGCAGGGATCCAAGTGGAATTGTGCAATTTTTGATATTACAATTTAGGGTTGGTGGGCACAGCAAAGATGAAAGTTTTGAAGGAAGTCTTGATGAGTAAACAGTTGTTTGATAACAAAGAAGTCTGCTCATTTAAGAAATCTCTCTTTCTGAAAAGTGGGCTATTCATTCTAATGCCTGAGGAGGAGGGAAGTTGATCAGTCCATTGTTTGGATAAATGGATTTTAAAGAGTTCATGAAACGAACAATAATGTTATTTGAAACTTTATATTCCTCGCCAAGAATTTACTGGAATAGTAAAATCATGTTAATGGAGGACAGTCAATTCTCCATCCTATTAAATTCATGGTTGCAGACAGTTTGTTCTCAATTTGACAAATCTTTGCCTATCTTTTAAAAACATCTTAATGCCATTTTATTTTAGGTATGTCTCTTGGAAGCAGCTTATGTTTAGATTATGTCGCTTAACTCAATTTGAGAATCTCTGGATGGTAATAGAGAAATATAAGCTTCTTGTACTATATTCAAATATTTTATCCTAAGTCCTCCATCTTTTTTGGTATTAGTCTTATAAAACGTGGCTGTTCCCTGTGGTTTTATCTTCTGTAGTAATTGAAAACTGTAGTCTTCATCAATGTTAAAATAATCTGAATCTCAGCCGTTAACTGAATACATGCTACTTTTTATATCTCTTCTTTATTTAATTATGTTTTTAAATTTTATTTTAGGGAGAGAGAGCACAAACAGGGAAGGGCAGAAAATCTCAAGCAGGCTCCATACTCAGTGTGGAGCCTGATGTGGGGCTTGATTCCATGACCCTGGGATCATTATCTGAGCCGAAATCAAGAGATGCTCAACTGACTGAGCCACTCAGGTGCCCCTATTTATGTTCCTTTAAATTTTACTTTGTTGTCTTTGAGTTTCCTCAACTAACTGTCCTTCCATTTTATTGTTTGATTTTTCCTTAGACTTTCTGGCCTATTTGGCCACCTTTTATTGCATTCTACTGAAGGTCCCTTAAAGTTGTCTGGCACTTTTCTTTTGGTTCTTTGACTAAATGAGATTCAGGGCTTTGTTCATTCTCTGAGTCTTCAAAGATAATTTTCCCTTTCCCTCAGATTCAGTTATTATTATTTTTTTAAACCACCTTCACATCCTCCCCCCTGAGCATTCCATTTCTCATGAGGAAAGAAATGTCAAGAACTCTGCGTGCCAACTTGTATGTGGCTTATGTTGGCTTCACTACCTATTTGGGTGGCTGTTGAAAATGCTTCTCAAAGCTAGTGATCTTGGCCTCTTTCCTACATCTCATTCTTTATTCTCTGAAACATTAAATTAATGGTTTTTCTCAGCAGTTCTCAACAGCAGCAATTACCAGAATGTATCAATTATAGAGCTTTAAAAAGTACATATTTCTGGACTTTAAACCTGGAAATTCTGTGCATGTATGTGTGTGTATGGAAGACTAATGGAGCAGGGTTTGGAAACCCGTCTTACAAAAACCAGATTTGATTTAACAGTCCTGGATCAGTTACTGTCTGCAGCGAAGGTGAGGTTTCCACTCCAGATGCAAGAAGAATTCTTGTGCTTTGTGTCTGTCTGATTGTGGCCGCCAAGACTGAACGGTGTGTGGGTGGAGATACAGGGCAGAAACATTATAAAAAAGGAGAAACACAAAGAGAGAATTTTTGCAACTCAGAAATAACCTTGTAAATAGTGAAGAGCCTGTTTCATTCCAAAAAGAATTAAAATTCAAATTAAAAAAAAACACAACAGATTTGAGTACTGCAGAGTACTGCAATTAGTGCTGTATTTTTCTCAGTTCCCACCAATTTGCTTCACTTTTGGAGACTATTCCTTCTGGCAACACTAGCTTCACAGGCGAGCAACCTGTGCATTTGCACAGAGGTCTGTACTTGGAGGGCCCATGCTTGGTTTGATTTTCTGTTGTCTCTGTCTTGAAACTCTTAATTTTATCTTTGAACTTGAGTGTTGTAAGTGAGGTCCAGTGGGACCGTGGAGAATGTGTGTGGGCAGGGTCTGCGTGCCTGACATCCCTCACAGCCCCATTTACGCGTTGCCTTTCTGACACTCCTGGAGCATAGAATCCTGGTGGAGCCACAATGTGTGGGATCCTGAAAGACTCACAGTGAGTACCTCTGTGACCTAGTGTATCAATTTCCTTTTGCTGCCGTGGTAAATTACCACCAGCTTAGTGGCTTAAACAATACGGATTTATTTTCTTACAGTTTTGGGGTCAGAAATCTGAAGTATGTGTCAGACAGCTAAAATCAGTCTGCCTTCTTTCCAGAAGCTGTAGGGGAGAATCTATTCTCTTGATTTTTCTGGCTTCTAGAGGCTGCCTTCATTCTTTGCCTCATGGCTGCGTCCTCTGCTGTCTTTAAAGCCAGCAGTATAGAATTTCCAAAGTTCTTTCTCAGCTTCTGTTGTTACATTACCTCCTATGAATCTGTGATCCTCCTGCCCTCTTATAAGAGTTACGTTGGACCTTCCTGGATAATCTAGGACAATCCCCGGTCATAACATCCTTAACTGATCACGTCTACAAAGTCCCTCCTGTCATGTATGGTAACATACTCACAGGTTTTAGGGATTAGGATGGGGATATCTTTGGGGGGTATTTTTTAACTACCACACTAAGGGAGGACACCACCATTTCCATCTGAACCAGAACTTGCTTCCAACACAGAAAAAAGCCAGTGGAATTTCTAGAAACACAGATGACTGAGCAGCCCTATCATTTCTTGTTCATGGCACTTCCCTGCAATTAGCCAACTACTTGGGCTTAAAATGATGCCACAGTTTCTTTCACTTTCAGTCCATCCTTCTTCACCAATGAGTATTGGTAACTTGTGTGTGTGTCAAGAATTGAAATAAAGATAGTGGCAGTAGTTCCCCTGTTGTGTGGAATGGAATACTTCTGCATGTATGAGCTATGAAATACATTGTGTTGTTTGGTGACTTTGCACATGAGGTAAATGCTTTCATGTTTACGTTTAAAACCAGCACCATACAATATAAAAATGCACCGTAAAATTCATGTTAATAATTAAAATTTTGAATTTTCTCAGAACGGCCTTAAGTAGCAAATAACAAACACTAGATGAGAGAGAGAGCTCATTGAAGAATGACAAAACATGGCATCTCAGTACCTTTACAGCACTTTCATGATTTCTGAGTAGGGGTTCCACATTTTCAGTGTGCATGGGACCTTGCAGAGTATGTGGCTGGCCTTGATTCCAGGAACCGAAGAACTCTGTTCATCTTCCATATTTCGTATATGCGTGCACATAGACGTACACACGTACATGCATGCAAGTGTACGTGTGTATCTATGTATTTGTGATGAAGGGAGTTGCTTTCTCTAAACTGAAAGGAAGTAGATACCTGTGGGAGGGGGAGAGCAAGAGGAAGCAGCGTTCTGGTGAGGGTCTTCTCTCTCAGCTTCTGCAGATTTTTTCTTTTTTTTTTTTGATTTCTTCATTATCAGCAGGTTTCAAACTTTTTGGTAACAGGAACTCTTCCCTATAATATCTTAACTTTATTGAAGATGGCAATTAGCTTTCTTTGTGTATTACATTTATTAATGTTTACCATAATTAGAAATGAAAATTAAAAAATTTATAAAGAGCTTATTAATCTATTAAAAATATCATTAATTGGCTATTATGAGAAGGAAAGCTAGTAAAAACAAGATAAAAGGGGCCAGTCAGATGCCCGAGGCTGGATACTCCCCTTGCATACTTTTGGCTCCTGTAATCTTACTTGTTTCCTTCCTCCACCAACTACTTATGTAGTACCACTGACAAGGGCCCCCTCCCCTTTTTCTTTTGTCTCTCAACCCCCTACCATCCCAGCCGTAAAAGAAGCCCGATGCCAAGGTTTGGGGCTCAGCCTTTGGAGGTGACTTGGCTGGATCGGCACCGGTACGCAATAAACAGTCTTTTCTGATCCCCTGAGTGCGTGTGGCTTGTCTCTTCCTGGGCACTGAGTATTTGCTGTAACAATTACATGATTAAATTTTAAAAATAAGGATTAACTGTATTTTTCTAAATAGAAACTGAGTAATAGGAGGAGCTTTGTTTTACATTTCTATAAACTTCTTTAATATCTGGCTTGATAAAGGACAGCTGGAATTGTGTATCTTTTCATACATTTAATTTGTTGTGATATCACATATCATGTTGCTGTTGGAAAATTTCACAGCACATCCATGACAGAATCATACTGAAACATGCAAGTAACATCTTATATTATTATGAAAATACTTTTGACTATTTTCACTGGGGTTCCTGACCACACTATGAAAACTGCTGACTTACGTCATGTGTTCCCTTGCCATAGGGCCTTTGCATGGACTCTGACCTCTGAGTGAGACACTGATTTTTCTCTTCCATCAATTCTTCCTCTTTCTCAGCTTGAATATAATTTGCCTTAGGAAGCCTTCTCTTATTCCCTATAAAAGGTTGTATTCTGTTGTGTTAGGCTTTTATAATGCTAGGTACTTCCTATTTAAAATCCGTTGTCACAGTTCTACATACATCTGTATGATTATGTTTCTTTCTCTCCTACAAGAGTAGAAATTTCAAGAGAATAGGACTGTGTCTCACCATTGCATCCCCAGTATGAAACATAGTATCACAGTCCATGTAGGTTCTGAAAAGTTGTTGGATAAATAAGTATGTTAATCTCAATAATATGGTAGATTTACCATCTATCATAAATTTCAAAAAATTACAAATGTCAATCAATAGAAGCATTGTCTTCTCTTAAGATGAAGACGTAGAAAATTATAAGCATATTCCTTTTGCATCACAACAAAATAAGAAGATGGTGATCAAGTTAAAGCATGAGGGATTTGAGTCAAAAGAATTTCTTGGTATTTAGTTTGTACTTTAAACTAAAATTTTGGGATGACAAGCCAAGGAGCTGGCTACCTCTACATATATGTGGAATACTAGATAATAGGTGGACTGTTACATTGACATCCAGGTGATTGGTTGGTGGATTACATATTTACATTAGTGTTGAATAGAACCAAGGTAACAGAAAAATCGGTAAAGACCTCTTCTTTTGAAGTTTCTGCTGGAAATGTTAGGGAGATGATTTTGTGATTAAAAAAATTTTTTTTTAAATCTCATGAGTATACGAAAATGTCTTTTTTCATAACAGAAAAATTAAGAAAAAATAATATGCATAGTCAATGGGATGCACAGATTCTTTTTTTAAAAAGTTTATTTATTTATTTTGAGAGAGCGAGAGTGAGCAAGAATGGGGGAGGGGCAGAGAGAGAGAGGGAGAGAGAGAGAGAGAGAGAGAGAATCCCAAGCAGCCTCCAAGTTGCCAGCACAGAGCCCGACGCAGGGCTCAATCTCATGAACCATGAGATCATGACCTGAGCTGAAATCAAGAGATGGATGGCCAACTGACTGCACCACCCAGGCACCCCTAGGACATATTTTAGATCTATGAGAAACTCATCCTTATACTCTGCTGAAGCACTATTGTGCAATGTGCCCTTAGAGAGCTTTGCAGGGGCCCATGGGCATTACAACCAGTCTTAACACAGGAAAAATAATCAGAGTGTCTACTGGAGCATTGGGAAGATAAAAGTGAAATTCCATTCTTTTTCTTTTTAAAGTTTATTTATTTTGAAAGAGAGAGAGAGAGCAAGCAAGCACAAGTGGGGTAGGGGCAGAGAGAGAGACAGAGAGAGAGAGGGAGGGAGAGAGAATCCCAGGCAGGCTCTGCACTGTCAGTGCAGAGCCCAATGTAGGGCTCGAAATCATGAACGGTGAGATCACGACCTGAACCAAAATCAAGAGTTGGATGTTTAACCGACTGAACCACCCAGGCACCCCAGATGCATAGATTCTTGAATTTAGGGTAAAGTTTTGTATCTGTTTTAGGGGATGGATGGTTTTCTGGTTTCTTGATCTCTGGATTCTACGGCTGTACCTGATGTAAAGGTCCAGGTCTAACTTCCTTGTATCCCTGGTTCTAGTCCAGTGCTTGGACAAAGAAAGGTGCTTAATATTAATGAAGAAATTGCTGTTTGAAGCAAACTTCTTTCCTCTGCCTAAGTCTCTAGTAACTGAACTGAGTTACTTGTAGTATGTAGTAAAAGTGGCTTGAGCAACCTGGGTTAGTGAACATTACATTTCCAATTCATTTTCTTTAATGTATAGGATTATATTGATAGTCTTGTTCACTTATCATTTTCTATTAGACAGAAGGGAAAAAGTAATCTATGTGGCTAAGCAGAAGTCATTAAGCTATTGTCTATTGAAGATTTCAAGGTCATTTCCATTTTTATGTTCCCCAGTTATTATACCAATCCAGCAGGCACTCATCTCCTTTGCCTCTTCAGGTATGAAATGGCAGCTGCTATACAGACACAGCTTGGTCACTGTTCACACAGTGGAGCAGAAGTTAATCACCCTTTGAAAACAATTGGCTGACATTAGACCAGAGAGTTAATTAAAGGGAAGCTGTTGAGACAAGAATTATGCTCCTTTTTAAAAAGTTTGCCTGTATGACTAACAGGCAAAATCATTAAGAATAAGAACAGAAATTTAGATTCCTAAATTCTAATAAGTTCTATTTACCTAAATTTTAGATTGGCTTAATCTAAATTTACTTTGTTCCCCTCTGTTTTTAATGTACTCTGCTTGGAAAATGATATTACACTGTTCAATGTCATCTGTCTTTTCACAGTTGTAAGAGCACTTTTTTTTTTTTTTTTAAGTTTTGGCTTCTCATGCCTCTTTAGAATGAATTTTGTCTTTCTCTCAAGGCCCACTATCCAAAGTCACTGGATAAAAGACGCTATAAAATCTTCTTTTCTCTGGGTTTTAAGTCTTTGTAATTTTAAATCCATTGACTAATTTAGTGTCATTGAGTTTTCAATCTTCAGAGGGACTTCTTTTCATTTAATGGTCTTGCTTTCATTGAGATAAAGATATCTATTTTTAAAACACCTTTAATGCCAAGTGAAATTGAAATTATTAATTGAATTGTTCTGTATTTCCCCGTACAAAGGATTTTCTGATCCTATACCCTGTTATTTGCGTGCATAGAAAGAACCAGAAAGGAGGTTAGTGGGAATGATCTACATTTTGGAATTAATGTATTCTTTTTGGAAACATAGCATCTATAATTTCAAGGTCAGCTTAGGGAGAAATAATACTTTAAGAACAGTACTCTTCCTGTGCACAAAGCTTCATATTTTCTCTTTACTGTTATATTACATTCGATTTTGGAGAGAACAGACTGGTGTAACATAATGTAACAGAACTTCATCTCTAGGACTTGACTTCCTGGATTCAAATCTCAACACCATACTTTACAGCCAAGTGGTTTTGCATGAATTACTTAGTTCCAAGATACCTCTTTCCACATAGCTAACATGATAGTAGTAATAATTCCTATCTCATCAGATGTTGTGAGGTTGCAGTAAATTGTTTCAAATAATTAAGTATATTTCTTAGAAAAAGGCCTTGTCCAGAGTTAGAAATATTAATCATCATCATCATCATCATTCAAGAATCTAGATGGAAATACGACCACAATTATACTCCTGAACCTCTATTCCCTACAGATTTGGAATACATACTGTTGGTTGGTAACTCCAACATCAATGCCCCTTCTTTTCTAACAGAATGCTGCTAGCAAAGGACCCAGTCATGGGTATAAATCATGAGGCATAAGCCAGTTATGGCTTTTGCAGTTTTAGCCAATGAGAGGTAAGAACAAATTTGCTGGGGATTTTCTGGATTTTTCTGGGATTTTTTTTCCCTGTTAAGCAAAACTGCCCATTTATATGCTTTGTTTTTTTTTTCCTGCTTTAGGTACTATAATGACATGATGGCTAGTGGTGTGGCAGCCATCTTGTGACAATGAGGATACAAATTTGAGGCAAAATCCTGGACTTTGAGAGTGACAGAACAGGAGGAGAAGAGGAAACTTGGTCTTTGATGGCATTTTTGAAAATGGGATCACTTTAGGCTTGTTAACAATAAATATTCTTTTTTTAAAAATGATTTTAAGTAATCTGTATACCCAGCATGGTGCTCAAACTCACAACCCCGAGATTAAGAGTCCACACTCCACTGACTAAGCCAACCAGGTACTACTGTTAACAACACATATTCTTAAAGTTTAAGATACCACCCATAACTTTTCTTTACTTGCAGATGAAAGTATCTTAACTAATAGTTCAGCCATGAATTCTTTTGGATGCAAGTGGCAGAAACCCAGCTCAAACCAGGGAACTTACTTAGGCAGTTTATGAAGTCAAATGAATTGCTGCAAGAACGATGGTTGTTCTAAGGAACTCAGAGATGGAAACTAGGGTCTTGAACAACCTTGTATACTTCCCTCTCCATTTCTCCTCTTTGCTTCCTTCTCTGTCAAGCTCATTGTTCCTCCTGCAGATGAACTTTTTTTTTTCGGTGGCATGGGTTTCTTTCTGGTCCATCTGTAAAAACAAAACAATAAAAACAGAGTCATCTCTCTCAGCTAGGAAAAGAATGGAAAAAAGCTAGGAAAGAATGCTAATTTCGTTCTTGGACCAATTGCTACAGCCAGGGAGGAAGGTTTTTATCAGCTCATTGCTTCGATTACGTCGTGAAGTCTTTCTGCTAGACTAATTGGGATAATGCACATATGACAGAGAATTACTGTGGCAAAGGCAGCCATCCTTTTATTTTCTAGTGTAAAAATTTCGTAGTTGTGAAAAATACTTTCCCCGAGGTCATTTGGGTCATGGTTTGAATTAGTTTTGATGTGTTTTTTTTTTTTTTTTTTTTTTTTTTTACTAGGGTCATTTCTAATTTCCCACTCATTTGACCTTCTGTGTATGTGACCAAAGAGAAACTTACAACCCAGAGGATTGTGGGAGAATGCTCCTGTGAAATTTGCTAATGTGTCTTACATTCTCATTTCACAGAGGCTACTGCATGGCGGGCTGTACTGCACGGGGATTTGAAAGGTACTCCAGGGTCTATTGGGATTCCAAATGGGGTAACAGATTATGTATCGAAACTACTTGGACTTTTGCCTGAGACTTCTAATGTCAGTCCTAAGCCTCCTGTGAAGACCTCTCCCTCTTTATCTCAAGTGTTTTTAGGAGGTCTCTCATAAATGCTCATTGGAAACCACATGGCAGGAGCACGTGGGTGGCTCGGTCACGTACGTGACCGACTCTCGATTTTGGCTCAGGTCATGATCTCGTGGTTGTGAGATCACGCTCCACATTGGGCTCTGTGCTGAGCATGGAGCCTGCTTAAGATTCTCTCTCCCTCTGCCTCTGCCCCCTCCCCTGCTCGTGCTTATGTGCTCTCTCTCTCTCTCCCTCTCTCTCAAAAGGAAAGAAAAAAAGAAGAGAAAACCACGTGGTATTCCCTGAGCTCGGCTCCACAGAAGACGTGGCTGCTGGGCTCCACAGTGCCTGCTAAGTGTCATTGTCGTGGCTGGGCACTGCTGTCACACCTCAGATCTGCTGTTTCTCAGGTACTGCTGATCCCTGATCTGCGCTCGGCTGCCCTATTGGGCAGAGCACAGTGGTTTCTCCCTGCTCGCGGCAGCCCCTTGTTTGTCTGCCACCAAGCTGCCACTGCCACAGGTATGAGGAAGGCTCTGAGGTGGCCGAGTTACCCAGTGGCACATGGAAAAGTGTGGGGGATGCCTCTGCCCCTTTGTGTGCTACACTGTTAAAGGTGTTTCCAAACGTCAATATCTTACAGAGGTTTTAGTAAGCACCTGGCTCTTCTTCTTTTCGTGACCCCTCCCCTTTCCCTTTACTCTCATAACCGTGCTGCACAGCACCTAGAATTGCCTGAAGCTGTATCAGAGCCAGGCGTGTGATGTGCACCAGAATCTTCGCCCCCCTTTCCTGGAAGAGGCCTCTGCTGTTTAGCCTAGCTTGTCCTCTTGACGTTTCTTTTTTCGTTTCTATTGTGGTGTTGTCTCCTGGGAGGTTATTCAGTTTGGAATGAAAATAGATTTCTGGCAGGCTTATTATCCACCCACCATTTCACCCTGAATGTGCAAACTTATCTAATCTGAGAAGTGGGTATCACTAGATTCTGTGGTTTTTAGAACTTTTGGTTTAAAAGATCAGCAAAATTTCAGAAAAAAATGGACTTATATAGGTGTTGCAGCTCTATTTTGCTTAGTATGGAATTAAAAAAGGTAATCCAAAATACCCTCACTACTACTATTTATCCATTATTTCATAAATGAAGGATAAAACTTACGAATGATAAAAAATGACAGTTTTAGAAAAACATAATTTGTTTCAAAAATATACAATTGAAAATACACCTACAGACACAAATACCCAGCAGTACCTAAACCTGACTGCACTTCACAATGTACGTATATTTACAGAGTTTTGGACTTAATCTCTAGAGATGTTGATTCAAGACTGGTGATCTATATATTTAAAAAGCTCCCCAGCTAGCCTGACCAGTACGTACGCTATTTTTCTCTTCTTTTCTCCCCCCCCCCCCCCCCCCCATGAAGTGGTGAAGAATCAACTGCAGATCAGCAGTGTCTATAGACTGGTTGTCGGGACACAGCTGGCTCAAATAAAATCTGGAGCCCTGGTTATCTGAGATTTCTCTGAGATAGCCATGTGCTTTCTTTCGTCACTGAAAGGAGAAGTACTAAATGGTGAAATGTTGCAGATAGGAAAATTATGTGACTTGATCCAGGTCAAGCCTGACAAGTGAGTGTCAAGTGATAATGAAGCACCCGTCAGTCGGCACTGACTGCTAGAATGTCATGCTGGAAAGTGGCTAAGGATCAGCTCAAGCTCAGAAGAAATGACTGTCATGATTGATTAGCAGCGTCTCTTGTAGGGTAGGAGTATCGTAGCATACCTGACATGTACTTGCCATGTTTCGTCTGCCTCCTGGTAGATCTATTCATAATGTTGAGAAAATATTAGTGGTTTTAAGTGTTCTAGCATTCTATTCATTATAGTACAATAATAGTCTATTTGGAACCATACTAAATAATGCCTGAATGTCATCTCAAAAGTCTTTGTACATTAAGAAGTCATTTAATCCAGAATTGAATTACAATTATTGCATTTAAATTGAGGCCATACTGTTGTGTTACATCTGGATGGCTGCTAAGGCACCTTACTGTTTACTGAATGAACATTTATTGGCTGTTTGCTACATATCAATTCTAGGCAGTGAGTTAGGGGGAAAGTATGGAGAGAGTTCTTACTTGCAGGGACTTTATCTATAGGGGAAAGCAGATCTATAAGCAAATGATAACAATATAAAATATGTACAAGGGGTACCTGAGTGGCTCAGTTGGTTAAGAGTCTGATTTTGGCCCATGCCATGATCTCACAGTTCATGAGTTTAAGGCCTGCATCAGGCTCTATGCTGATAGCTTGGAGCCTGGAGCCTGCTTCAGATTGTGTGTCTCCCTCTCTTGAACTCTGTCTCTCTCTGTCTCTCAAAAATGAATAAACGTTAAAAAAAATTAAAAATAAATAAAAAATATGTACAAAACACTCCATAAACAGGTAAAGGAAAGATTAGCTAAATTTTATTTATTATTATTTTAAAAGTGTTTATTTATTTTGAGAGAGAGAGAGAGAGAGAGAGAGAGAGCTAGCACAAGCAGGGAAGGGGAAGAAAGAGAAGGAGAAAGAGAATCCCAAGCAGGCTTCATGCTATCAGTGCAGAGCCTGATGTGGGGCTCGATCCCACAAGCCATGAGATGATGACCTGAGCCAAAATCAAGAGTTGGACACTTAACCAAATGAGTCACCCAGATGCCCCAAGATTGCTAAATTTTAATTTAATTTAATTTAATTTAATTTAATTTAATTTTATTTATTTCTTTTTAAAAGTTTACTTTGAGAGACACAGAGATAGCACAAGCAGTGGAGGGGCAGAGAGAGGGAGAGAGAGAGAATCTTCGGTATAAGCTCAGCACGATCAGCACAGAGCCAGATGCAGAGCTTGAACTCACGACCTGTGAGATCATGACATCAGCCGAAACCAAGAGTCCGATGCTTAACCAACTGAAACATCCAGGTGCCCCAAGATCAGCTAAATTTTAAAATGAATAAAGAGAAATAGCATATTTCAATTAGTGGAAGAAGTTAGCAGAGTAACTTGTTTCAAACACTATGCTGTGGTAAGACCTAGAATGTGTTGCTGAGTCTGGTAATTGTGTCTTCGGGCTATAGATTTTTACAGCATCAGCTAGACATTATATTTACTTTGAAAAAAACATCAAATTTCATTTATAGTGTTTCATGGTATTTATCTTACATTTTACTAGCATATTTATCTAGAACCTTCCTCCCTCAGTAGATCGTAAGCTGATCTATACAAATAGGACATCTATAAAAATAAGAGGTTGAAGAATGGAGTGAATGTCCTGACAGTAATCCCGTATTTGTTAACTGTGTGACCTTGGGCAAGGAAGTTAAAAAAAATTCTTCATAGCTTCTCGTCTGCAAAATGAAAATAATAATAACTGTCACTGAGGTTGTTGTGAACATTAAACAAGGAAATATATAAAAGTTCTTAGCACAGTGCTTGGCACTTAGTAAGTGCTCAATAAATGTGAACTATTGCTATTATTATTATTATATGTCCTTGAGCTCTAAATCAATGCCTGTGTCACAGTGAGCACTTAGTAATTGTTTGTTGTTTGTGTTGAATTAAGGACCCTTCCTTTTCTGAGTTTCTTCTTCATCCTTCCATCCGTCCGTCCATCCATCCATCCATCCATCCATCCATCATCTCTCCGTGCATTGAGATTATCTGCTATGTGTGCCTGACATCACCCAGGGCTCACTCCTGTTCCCTCCAAAGTGCTTACAGTCTTGTCTTCTGTGTCTATCATTTTGATAACTTTTTAATTTTTCTAACTCTCTAGTGTATTTCAGAGTTGAGTAAAAGCTTTACTAGAATAGCTTAATCCTGTTTCAATCAGTAGGAATGGGTGATGATGGTAAATTTACTGGAGAGACAAATGGCACACACAATGTCAATATAATATGAAGCGAGGTATCTCTGAAAAGGACAATGTGCTCTGTCACATCATACTATACTTTTCTTTATGACACTGAAGACAGTCTCAAGTTACTTTGCTTTGTAGTTTATTTCTTATCTAAACTTCTACTCTTGGGACTCCTGGGTGGCTCAGTCAGGTAAGCATTCGACTTCGGCTCAGGTCATGATCTCACAATATGTGAGTTTGAGCCCATGTGGGGCTCTGTGCTGACAGCTCAGAACCTGGAGCCTGCTTTGGATTCTGTGTCTCCCTCTCTCTCTGCACCTCCCCTGCTTGTGCTAGCCCTCCCCCCCCACCCTCTCTCAAAAATTTTAAATCTCTATTCTTAAAAGAGAAAGTAACATTGTATCTGTAACATCTAGCTGAGTGATTTCTACCTAGTAAGTATGATATACTTTTGCTAAAGGAAAGCATAAGTAAACAAGTTGTGGAATTGACATGACTTTATATTGTAGAGAGGGGTATGATTGGTCTGAAGTAATATGAAACAATGTTCCAGTTTAGACCTTTGCCTTTTGGTTTCTTTTAAGGCAAGAGTGTGTAGGCATTATTCAGTGTGTGTGTGTGTGCGTGCGTGTGTGTGTGTGTGTGTGTGTGTGTGTGTGTGTGTGATAGGATGGGGTGCAACTGTAACCTGGTGATCACTTCCCATTGAATGACTCTGGTATTCTGAAGAGGATACACTTTTACAACTGATAATATGGCTAGGTCAAAGCTCATTTAAAAACTCTCAGTGTTTCTACAATATAATTCTGAGTTAGGTGAAAGTACCACATAAAGCATCAAGCTAAATCAAATTAATACCGTGTGTTCTTGGAGTCCTACATCTTATCCAGATGCATATGCCAATGATTTCAGCATTTGGTACACCTTATTGCCATATACTTTTAGTGCTGTTTGACTTCATTTACATTAATGTGTTAGATAAAACTTAAATAAAGGAGAAATGAAGAAGAATGCATTTTTCATATCAGACATTGTAACACCACTATTTTTTACCCAGTCTTGGGAGTAAAAATTCTTACAGGAAAGATATCTAAGCTTTTCAAATTATATCTATAAACAGAACTGGAGTCTCAAACAGCATTCATCTCTAAAGTCTGAGTTATAGCTTGCTTCATTGCTCCCTAAACACCAAATTTTCCACTATAGATGTAGGACATATGCTCTTTCAGCTTAGTATGCTGTAGAGCCCAAGTGTGGCACATTTTCGCTGGCAGCTCCTTGGGAAGAAAAAAATAGCATGGGGAACACGGAAATCTTACAGTGGGGGAGGTTCAAAATACAAATGTTGAAGTGCTAAGCTCTCAGAAACTAATAATTCCACTGATTTTTATTAGAAAGAGGATATACGAGCGTAGCAATGAATGGTAAATCAGCATTTCTGCCTCTTTACCAGCTTTTATGATCGGCATTAATGGTGGCAACTGTCACAGAGATTATGGCTGCTTTATTTCAAGGGAGTCTAAGAGGCAGAACGTAGTATGAGTATTTTATAAACATGTATTTTTAAAGTCAGCCATTTGGGTTTGCAGGGATGACAAACGATTCCTAGGAGGGCTTAAACAGGGAGAGGGATGGAGTGGAGGAGGGAAGAAGTGGGGAAAATAGTATTATTTGATGTAGAAATTTGGATGTTAGTTATAGTACACATTTCTGTTAGCCATTTTATTCTAGCCTAAGTGGTGCCAAAATTATTTTATTGATCAGCTATCTTGGGATTGAAAAAGCCACATTCTGACCAGGGCCATGTGACTTTTACTTCCCATTACAAATCAGTATGGGCCTCTAGAGTGTAGTTGTTTTAACTACATTTGTGATTATTTTGTTGAAGATAAAATCCCCTATCTGTCACTTCCCAGACCTTCAAGCCCTTATGTGAGGTTTACAAAGTCATAGGGAGGAGATAATCTCTACCATCTTTCTTCTAGTGTGTTCTGTATGTTTGATAAAGGGAGCTAATGTATACGGCTATGGTACAAAACATACCAAAAGCAAATTGTTCCTATTGAATAGCAATAGTACCATTTGCTAGAAAGGAAGCTTTCATTCAGTTTCTGACTTAAAAACATTTTGTAGATGGATCAGTTATATATATATATATATATATATATATATATATATATATATATACACATATATAGTCCAGCTCTATTCTCATTGCTTTGTTAGAACTGCAGCTACTGAAGCCATTATGATAATGTCTGGAAGTTTTAGTAAACTTGTTGCTACAGAGATGGGGGAAACACCCACTTAGAGGACCTGATTCTCAGGTTATATAGCTGTCTTTTATAGTAAACTCTTGATATTTCAAACTTCTTTTTTCCCCTTTACTCCCAAGTTGTTAAAATATTTCTCTTGCTCATTTATTCATTCATCAGCAAGTACTTATGTATCTTTTAATATGTGCCAGGGATTCTACTAGGTTTTGAGTATACAGTGATAAATGAGATGGAAATAGTTTCTGTATCCAGAGAACTCAAATGTTGTTGACATAGGAGACAAGGAAGCTAATTGCTAGAGAAGCATATGACAGTGTCCCCTGATTCAGTCTATTGAGGTTAGAGAGGGCTTTCCAGATGAAGCAGCTTTTAAACTGACTGAAGGATGAGTAGGAGTTAAATCCCATGTCAAATGGTTTCATAAGATAATGTATATGAAACAACTTATAAGTTATGAAGTACTATGTGGAAATTATATTTTATTATTGGTCTTCTTGTGATCAGGTAATCTTAAAATATCAGGTACTTTAAAAATCTCAACACATTTTGATATATTATGGCAGCAGTATTGTTATTGGTGGTAGGAAGCATCTTGTATATAGTTGTTGTTTTCCAAATCCTGGTAAAATACATCATTTTCTAGAAGTATAACAACCATTAAAATACTTTGCCTACTTAAATTTAGGGACTTAGGCCTTTCCCATTGGGAGGGGCTGGAAGGATTAACACCTTCTATCCCAGAGTGTACCCAAGTAGTTTTGACCACTACTTGGCTAATCCATGGGTAGATGGTTTTAGTGTGATAGGGATTCAGAAAAGCTGAGTTCTTATTCTTATGTAGGCAAATATTCTTAAATAGGCAAATAACCCAAGACAAAATGTAATTTCATTTGGTCTCCTTTCCTCATCTGTAAAATGATTACTTCTAAGAGATAATCTATGATAAACTTGCCACTGCGGTTTCTTTTTTTTAACATTTGTTTGTTTATTTATTTATTTATTTATTTATTTATTTATTTATTTATTTATTTATTTATTTTACATCCAATTTAGTCAGCATATAGTGCAATAATGATTTCAGGAGTAGATTCCAGTGATTCATCCTCTATGTATAACACCCAGTGCTCATCCCAACAAGTGTCTTCCTTAATGCCCTTTACCCATGTAGCCCAACCCCCCACCCACAACCCCTCCAGCAAGCCTCAGTTTGTTCTCTGTATTTAAGAGTCTCTTATGTTTTGTCCCCCTCCTTGTTTTTAAATTTACTTAACTTCCCTTATGTTCATCTGTTTTGTATTTTAAATTCCTCATATAAGTGAAGTCATATGATATTTGTCTTTCTCTGACAGACTAATTTCACTTAGGGTAATACCCTCTAGTTTCATCCACCTTGTTGGAAATGGCAAGATTTCATTCTTTTTGATTGCCAAGTAATACTCCATTGTATATGTATACCACATCTTCTTTATCCATTCATCCATCGATGGACATTTGGGATCTTTGCATACTTTGGATATTGTTGATAGCTGCTATAAACATTGGGGTGCATGTGTCCCTTTGAAACAGCACACCTGTATCCCTTGGATAAATGCCTAGTAGTGCAATTTCTGGGTTGTAGGGTAGTTCTATTTTTAATTTTTTGAGGAATCTCCATACTGTTTTCCAGAGCGGCTATACCAGTTTGCATTCCCACCAGCAGTGCAAAAGAGATCCTCTTTCTCCGCATCCTTGCCAACATCTGTTGTTGCCTGAGTTGTTAATTTTAGCCACTCTGAGTGGTTTGAGGTGGTTTGAGGTGGTTTGAGGTGGTGTGAGATGGTGGTCTCATTGTGATTTTAATTTGTATTTCCCTGATGATGTGTAATGTTGAACATTTCTTCATGTGTCTGTTAGCCATCTGGAGGTCTTTTTTGCAAAAGTGTCTGTTCACATCTTTTGCCCAGTTCTTCTCTGGATTATTTGTTTTTTGGGTGTTGAGTTTGATAAGTTCTCTATAGATTTTGGATACTAACCCTTTATCTGATGTGTCATTTGCAAATATCTTCTCCCATTCTGTCAGTTGCCTTTTAGTTTTGCTGATTGTTTTCTTTGCTGTGCAGAAACTTTTTGTTTTGATGAGGTCCCAGTAGTTCATTTTTGCTTGTTTCCTTTGCCTCTGGAGACGTGTTGAGTAAGAAGTTGCTGCATCCAAGGTCAAAGAGATTTTTGCCTGAATTCTCCTCTAGGATTTTGATGGCTTCCTGTCTTACATTTAGGTCTTTCATCTTTTTTGAATTTATTTTTGTGTATGGTGTAAGAAAGTGGTCCAGGTTCATTTTTCTGCATGTCGCTGTCCAGTTTTCCCAGCGCCATTTGCCAAAAAGACTGTCTTTATTCCATTGGTTATTCTTTCCTAATTTGTCAAAAATTAGTTGGCCATACATTTGTGGGTCCATTTCTGGGTTCTGTATTCTGTTCCATTGATCTGAGTGTCTGTTTTTGTGTCTGTTTTGACAGAACTATACTGTCTTGATGATTATGGCTTTGTATACATCTTGAAGCCTGGGATTGTGATGTGTCCAGCTTGGTTTTCTTTTGTAGGATTACTTTGGCTATTTGGGGTCTTTTCTGGTTCCATACAAATTTTAGGATTGTTTGTTCTATCTCTGTTAAGAATTCTGGTGTTATTTTGGTAGGGATTGCATTGAATATGTAGATTGCTTTGGGTTGTATCAACATTTTAACAATATTTGTTCTTCCAATCCATGGGCATGGAATATTTTTCATATTGTTTTGTACGTCTCCTTCAATTTCTTTCATAAACTTTCTATAGTTTTCAGTGTATAGATTTTTCACCTCTTTGGTTAGATTTAGTCCTAGGTATTTTACAGTTTTTGGTGCAATTGTAGATGGGATTGATTCCTTGATTTCTCTTTCTGTTGCTTCATTATTGGTGGATAGGAATGCAACCAATTTGTGTGTATTGATTTTATATCCTACAACTTTGCTGAATTCATGGATCATTTCTAGAAGGTTTTTGGTGAAATCTTTTGGGTTTTCCATATAGAATATCATGTCATCTGTGAAGAGTGAAAGTTTGACTTCCTCCTTGCTGATTTAGATGCCTTTCATTTCTTTGTGTTGTCTGGTTGCTGAGGCTAGGACTTCCAATACTATGTTGAATAACAGTGGTGAGAATGGACATCCCTGTCGTGTTCCTGACCTTAGGGGGAAAGCTCTCAGTTTTTCTCCATTGAGGATGATATTAGCATTGGGTCATTCATATATGGCTTTTATGATCTCGAGGTATGTTCCTTCTATCCCTACTTTCTTGAGGGTTTTTATCAAGAAAGGATGTTGTATTTTGTCAAATGTTTTCTCTGTATCTATTGAGAGGATCATATGGTTCTTGTCCTTTCTTTTATTGATATGATGTATCATATTGATTGTTTTGTAAATATTGAACCAGCCCTGCATCCCAGGTATCAATCCCACTTAGTAGCAGTGAATAATTCTTTTAATGCATTGTTGGATCCAGTTAGCTAGTATATTGTTGAAGATTTTTGTATCCATGTTCATTAAGGATATTGGTCTGTAGTTCTCCTTTTTAGTGGGGTCTTTGTCTGGTTTCGGAATCAAGGAAATACTGGCTTTATGGAATGAGTTTGGAAGTTTCCTTCCATTTCTATTTTTTGGATCAGCTTCAAAAGAATAGGTGTCAACTCTTCTTTAAATGTTTGGTAGAATTCCCCTGGAAAGCCATCCAGCCCTGGACTCTTGTTTGTTGGGAGATTTTTGATTACTAATTCTATTTCATTACTGGTTCTGGGTCTGTTCAAACTTTCTATTTCTTCTTGTTTCAGTTTTAGTAGTTTATATGTTTCTAGAAATTTGTCCAATTCTTCCTGATTGCCCAATTTATAGGTGTATAATTGCTCATAATATTCTCTTATTATTGTTTGTATTTTTGCAGGGTTGGTTGTGATCTCTCCTTTTTCATTCTTGATTTTATTTATTTGGGTACTTTCCTTTTTCTTTTTGATCAAACTGGCTAGTGGCTTATCAATTTTGTTAATTCTTTCAAAGAACCAGCTCCTGGTTTCAATGATCTATTCTACTATTTTTTTCATCTCAATAACATTAATTTCTGCTGTAATCTTTATTATTTCCTGTCTTCTGCTGGTTTTGGGTTTTATTTGCTGTTCTTTTTCCAGTTCTTTAAGATGTAAGGTTAGGTTGTATATCTGAGACCTTTCTTCCTTCTTTAGGAAGGCCTGAATTGCTATATACTTCCCTCTTAAGACCACCTTTGCTGTTCCTAGAGATTTTGGGCTGTGGTATTAACATTTTCACTGGCTTCCATGTACTTTTTAATTTCCTCTTTAACTTCTTGGTTAGCCCATTCATTTTTCAGTATAATGTTCTTTAGTCTCCAAGTATTTGTTGTCTTTCCAAATTTTTTCTTGTGGTTGATTTTGAGTTTCATAACATTGTGGTCTGAAAATATACACGGTATAATCTTGATCTTTTTGTACTTGTTGAGGGCTGATTTGTGTCCCAGTATGTGGTCTGCTCTGGGGAATGTTCCATGTGCACTCAAGAAGAATGTGTATTCTGCCTCTTGGAATGAAATGTTCTGAATATATCTGTTAAGTCCATCCACTCCAGTGTGTCATTCAAAGCCATCATTTCCTTGTTGATTTTCTGTTTAGATCATGTCCATTGCTCTATGTGGGATGTTGAAGTCCCCTACTCTTATGGTATTATTATCAATGAATTTCTGTATGTTTATGATTAATTGATTTTTATATTTGGGTTTTTCATGTTTGGAGCAATGTTTACAATTGTTAGATCTTCTTGGTGGATAGACACCTCAGTTATGATATAATGCCCTTCTTCATGTCTTGTTACAGTCTTTATTTTAAAATCTAAATTATCTGCTGTAAGTATGGCTACTCTGGCTTTCTTTTGGCGACCACTAGCATAACAGATGGTTCTCCATCCCCTTTCAATCTGATGGTGTCTTTAGGTCTAAAGTGCGTCTCGTGTAAACAGCATATAGGTGGATCTTGTTTTCTTACCCATTCTGTTACCCTATGTCTTTTGATTGAGTACTGAAAGATATGAATTTATTGCCATTGTGTTGCCTGTAAAGTTGGAGTTTCTTATGTGTTCTCTGGTCCTTTCTAGTCTTTGCTGCTTTTGGTCTTTTTGGGTTTTCATCTTTTCTTCCGTCATGGTCCCTCTTAAAATTTCTTGTGGGGCTGGTTTAGTGGTCATGAACTCTTTTAGTTTTTTTTTTTCCTGAGAAGCCCTTTCTCTCTCCTTCTGTTTTGAATGACACCCTTGGTGGATAAAGAATTCATGGCTGCGTATTTTTCAGATTCAGCACATTGAGTACATACTGCCACTCCTTTCTGGCCTGGCAAGTGTCTGTGGATAGGTCTGCTGTGAACCTGATCTGTCTTCCCTTGTAGGTTAAGGACTTTTTCCCTTGCTGCTTTCATGATTCTTTCCTTGCCTGAGTATTCTGTAATTTTGATGGTCGGTTTTTGTTGAATCTAATGGGAGTTCTCTGTGCTTCCTGGATTTTGATGCCTGTGTCTTTCCCCAGGTTAGGAAAGTTTTCCACTATGATTTGTTCACATAAACCTTCTACCCCTTTTTCTCTCTCTTCATCTTCTGGGACCCCTATGATTCAGATGTTATCCCTTTTTAATGAGTCACTGAGTTCTCTAATTCTTATATAATGTTCTTTTGCCTTTGTTTCCCTCTTTTTTTTTTGGCTTCATTATTCTCCATGTTTGTCCTCTGTATCACCAATTCACTGCTCTGCTTCATCCATCCTTACCACTGTGGCATCAATTCAAGATTGCATCTTAGTTATAGCATTTTTAATTTCATCCTGATTAGATTTTACTTCTTTTATCTCTGCAGAAAGGGATTCTAATCTGTTTTCAACCTCAGCTATTATTCTTATTATTGTGATTCTGAAATCTGGTTCAGACATCTTGCTTGTATCTGTGTTGAATAAGTCCTTGGCTGTCATTTCTTCTTGTTCTTTCTTTTAGGGTAAATTCCTTCATTTGATCATTTGGAAGGAAGAAAAAGAATTAATAAAATTAAAAAAAAAACAAAAAGTAAAAAAAAATTAAAAAGAACACAAAAAAATTAAATAAAGGATGCTAGATCCTAGGTGTGGTTTGGTCTGGTTCTTGAAAAAGGCTTGATAAAATAGAGAAAAAAGGGAAAGAAGAAAAAAAAGGGAAAAAAAGGGAAATGTTTGAAAGTTAAAAAGGGAATATAATAAAATAGAATAAAATGAAATTATGAAAGTAAAATATAATTTTAAAAGTTTACAAAAAAGTAAAGAATATAGTAGAAAAAGTAAAGAAAAATTGTTCTTATAGAAACAGAAAATAAAAATTAGTTTTTTTTCTCTTTTTGTATTCAAGAATAAGAAAAGAGAAGAAAAAGAAAAAAATGAATACATGGACCAGCTAAGAGAATGAAATTGATTAAAAATACATCCATTTTTCCCTAGAAGTCAAACTATGAAACACTTTATAGTCCATAAACTAAGCAGGTGGAGACTGTGGTGTTCTTCTAGAGCGAAGTTGGATGGGGCTTGGTGTAGCAATTCTGTTCTCCACTAGATGGCGCTGCTTAGTTGACTGGAATGGATCTTTGTGGCATGTGTATGCATGTATGTGCATGTGCAGGAGGGGTCAAAATGGTGTCATCCACTTACACAGTCTCCAGTATCAGAACTCTGTACTCTTGCTGACTGGCAATCCAACACTGCTCTTTGTCTCTGGCTTCCATCCACTACCTGTGTCTACCCTGTCTGTGACCAAGCTGTCAGCCTGCCAGGCAGCACCTCCCTCCTGAGTTTTATCTCAGATGGGGCTGTGTTTCCAAACCCCTCACTTCTGAGGGCCGTGTAGCTCTGAGCACTCAGACCCTCTAGGGGAGGATCTCCCTGAGCAATGGCCGGGTACTGACTTGCCCCCAGGAATGTTCATGACACCATGCTGCTGCAGATGCCCAGAACTCTGGCCAGGCACCAGTCTGCTCCAGAAAAAGTTTGCATGATCATCTAGCAGCAGCATTTCAAGGATTATGGAAAATCACAACACACATCTGGTGACAGGCTTCCCCTTTAATGTTCTTGTTCCAACACCAGCAAATGTGGCTGTTCTCCAGGGTCCACTGGGACATTTGCCTGTGGGGAGGACACACAGCCTCTACAAAATGTCCTCCCAACAAGGGAACCGCCTCTTCCCATGTGGCCTGAGGGCCCCTCGGACCTCACTGTCTGCTCCTGGGGATTTGCCCTTCCCACAAGAGCTGAAGAGTTTCAGATGATGTGCTCCTGTTTATAGAGTCTTAATGGAGTTTAAGCCATCTCCTTTCTCCTTTCTCCCTTTCTTGTTCAGTCCTTTTTAAGTGTTTCCACTCTTTCTCTTTCTCTCCAGCTGCTTTCAGGGGGAATACTTTTCCTGTACTCTTTCCCTGCCTCTGTCCTCTCTCCACAAGCAAAAATAGCTCCCTGCCCTCCGCGGCTTCTCTCTCCCCTAGTTCACTTCTCTGTGCCACATACCTGCCAAATTCTGTGGTTCAAGTTGTGCAGATTGTTGTGTTTATCCTCAGATCAGTTTTCTAGGTGCTCAAGATGCTTTGGTCTGATCAAGCTGCATTTCAAGGACGAGAGATGCAAAAAAACCCTTCCATGCTGCTCCACCTTCTTGGCCCTTCTCCTAAGGTTTTTCAAAAAAAAAAAAAATCTTTTCAAAGAACCAGCTCAGTTTCATTGATCTTTTATATTGCCTTTTTAGTGTTAATTCTATTTCTGCTCTGATCTTTATTTCTTCTACTAACTTTGGTCTTCATTTGTTCTTCTTTTTCTAGTTCTTTTAGGTGTACAGTTAGATTGTTTATTTGAAAATGTTCTTGTTCTTTGAGGTAGACCTCTATTGCTATAATATTCCCTCTTAGAACTGCTTTTGCTGTACCCCATAGATTTTGGTATGTTGTATTTTCATTTCTATTTTTCTCAAGGTGTATTTTGATTTTTCCTTTGATTTTTTCATTGATCCATTAGTTGTTCAGTACATGTTGTTTAATCTCCACATATTTGTGGCTTTTCATTTCTTCTTGTAATTTCTAATTTCACACTATTGTAGTTGGAAAAGATGCTTGATATAATTTCAGTCTTCTTGAATTTAAGACTCATTTTTTGGCCTAACATGTGATCTATCCTGGACAGTATTCTATGTGCAAATGAGAAGAATGTGTATTCTGCTAGTTTTGGATAAAATGTTCTGTATATATCTACTAAGTCCATCTTTTAATGTGTTGTTTAAGGCAAATGTTTCCTTATTGATTTTCTGTTTGGATGATCTATTCATTGATGTAAATAGGTTTTTAATGTCTCCTACTATTATTGCTGTCAATTAGATCTGTTAATATTTATTTTATATTTTTAGGTGTTGCTATGCTGGGTGTGCAAATATTTACAAATGTTATATCTTCTTGTCTAATTCCCCTTATTATTATTAATTAATGCCCATCTTTGTCTTTTATTAGTGTCATTGTTTTAAAGTATTTTGTCTAGGTAAAGTTACCCCAGCTTTCTTTTGGTTTCCATTTGCCTGAAATATCTTTTTCCTTCCCTTCACTTTTAGTCACTTTGTGGTCTTCCAGCTTAAGTGAATCTCTTATAGGCAGATATAGGTGGGTTTTGTTTATTTAATCCATTCAGTCACTCTGTCTTCTGAATGGATCATTTAATCCATTTACATTTAAAGTAATTATTGATAGCTTCATACTTATTACTATTTTGTTAATTGTTTTCTGTAGATCCTCTCTGTTCCTTTCTTTTTCTCTTGATATCTTTGCTGTGGTTTGGTGACTTTCTATAGTGTTATGTTTAGATTTCTTTTGTGTTATCTTTTGTGTATCTGGTATAGGTTTTTGCTTTGTGGTTACCATGAGGGTCACAGATAAAAGCCTATATATAAGAGTCTATTTTAAGTTGATAATCTGAATTTGAAAACATTCTAAGACTCTGCATTTTTACCCCCCCCACCCCTGCAATGTTTTGTTTATGTCACATTTTATTTATTTTTTGACTACATTAATAAAAGAAAGGATGAGAACCATATGATCCTTTTAATAGATGCAGAAACAACATTTGACAAAGTAAAACTTCCATTCATGATAAAAACCCTCACTAAAGTAGGGTTAAGGGAACATACCTCAACAAAATAAAGGCTGTATACAAAAAACCCAGAACTAATATCATCCTCAGTGGGGAACAACTGAGAGCTTTTCCTCTACAGTCACGAACAAGAGAAGGATGTCCACTGTCACCACTGTTATTTAACATAGCGCTATAAGTCCTAGCCATAGTAGTCGGACGACAAACAGAAATAAAAGGCATCCAAATTGGTAAGGACAAAGTCAAACTTTCACTATTTGCAGATGACATTATACTCTATGTAGAAAACCTGAAAGACTCCCCAAAAAAATGCTAGAGTGGTGCACGAATTCAGTAAAGTTGCAGGGTACAAAATCAACATACAGAAATCTGTTGCATTTGTGTACACCAATAATGAAGCAGCAGAAAGAGAAATCAAGGCATTGATCCCATTATAATTGCACCAAAACCCATAAGATACCTAGGAATAAACCTACCCAAAGAGGTAAATACTTGTATTCTGAGGTCACATTTTAAATCTTTTTATTTTGTGTATCCTTAGCTAATTATTATGGTTATATTTTATTTTTACTACTTTTGTCTTTTAACCTTCATACTAGCTTTATATGTGATTAGTCCACTACTTTTACTATACATATATATACATATATGTATATATATATATATATATATATATATATATACACACACACACACACACACACACATATGCATATATATGCACACACACCTTTATATATAGTATAAATAGTATACTATATACCATACACACACACACACACACACACACACACACGCACACGCACACACACCTTAATCAGCAAGGTTTTTCCTTCCATATGTTTTCTTTTTCTTTTTTTAATTAAAAAAAATTTTTTTTAAACGTTTATTCATTTTTGAGAGACAGAGACAGAGCATGAGCGGGGAAGGGGCAGAGAGATGGAGACACAGACTTGAAAGCAGGCTCCAGGCTCCCAGCTGTCAGCACAGAGCCAGACGCGGGGCTTGAGCTCATGAACTGCGAGATCATGACCTGAGCCGAAGTTGGACGCTCAACCGACTGAGCCACCCAGGCATCCCCCATATGTTTTCTTATACTTCAACTTAAAGAAATCTCTTTAACATTTCTTGTAAGGCTAGTGGTGACAAACTCCTTTAGCTTTTACTTTTCTGTAAAACTCTTTATCTGTCCTTAAATTTTGAATAATAACCTTGGTTGTGTATTCATGGTTGAGTTTTTTCCTTTTCATACTTTGAATATATTATGGCACTCACTTCTGGACTGCAAAGTTTATGCTGAGAATTCTGCTCTTAGTCTTATGAGGGAGATCTCTTATATGTAACAAGTCGTTTTTCTCTTGCTGCTTTTAAGATTCTCTCTTTTATCTTTAACTTTAAAGATAACTTTAAAGTCTGGGTGGCTCAGTCAATTAAGCATGCTACTCTTGACTTCAGCTCAGGTAGTTATCCCAGGATTGTGGGATGGAGCCTGGCATTGGGTTCTCATAGCACGGAGCCTGCTTGGCATTCTCTCTCTTCCTCTCTCTCTGCCCCTTCCCTGTTCTCTCTCTCTCTCTCCTTTTCTCAAAATAAATAAATAAACATTAAAAAAAACCACCCATGCTGCATAGATAATAATAGATAGTTCTATTTATCTGCTTAATGGGATAAAAGCAAGCACTTAAGGTCTTCAGCTCCAATCTTTTGCTCATTTCTTAAATCTTTTTTTTTTTTTAAGTTTATTTATTTGAGAGAGGGAGAGAGAGAGTATGAGTGGTGGAGGGCAAGATAGAGAATCCTAAGCAGGCTTCAGTGCTGCCAGCACAGAGCCTCATGTGGGGCTCTCTCTCAGGAACCATGAGATTATGACCTTAGCCAAAGTCAAGACTCCCATGCTTAACCAACTGAGCCACCCAGGTGCCACTCATTTCTTATTACAGGGATTTCATATTGATTTTTTCTTGTTGGATGACTAAACCTGATCATGGTAGCAATGGTAAGCCACATTTACTCATCCCCACTGTGCTCAGCCTTGGAAGCTGATGAAATCTCAGCTGGTGGATCCACTGCTTTTGTCTCTTTGCCATCTTGTGGTTTAGAGTTTTCTGGGCATCTGCCTCTGTAATTGAAGTTGCTGTGGTACCCAGGTTGAGGTGGCTGGTGATTTTGGGTCTCATTTCTTTGATTTTTCCTTATCTTCTTCATTGTTGTCCTCTCTGGACTGTCTTTAAAAATTTTTTTTTGTTAATATTTATTTTTGAGAGAAAGACAGAGCACGAGTGGGGGAGAGGCAGAGAGAGAGGGAGACACAGAATCCTAAGCAGGCTCCAGGCTCTGAGCTTCAGCACAGAGCCCGATATGGCGGTTCACACCCATGGGCTGTGAAATCATAACTTGAGCCGAAGTGGGATGCCCAACTGACTGATCCGCCCAGGTGCCCCTAGGCTGTCTTTGGCAGGGAGGACCCCTTGTGGAATCATGATCTATAGCCCCAGTAATATTCTGTCTCACTTTTTTTATCTTGTTCTGTTGCAGCCTGCTTGGATAGGGAGGTTGAGAATACTGTGGTCCATGCCCATAGGGCCTCTGCACAAGTGGAATCCAACCCACCATCTGTGGTAGGGCCTATGCTATGTGGCCTGGCCTTTGGGAGCACTCTCCAATCCCTTCTTCTTTTCCTACTCTCACTATTTTGGTAATTCTGTGGGTAACTGCATGAAGGACCCCTGTGACACGGATAGCGCCTATAATGGTTATGGTATGCTGCATTCTTAACTGCCTTGCAGTGGAACTCCACTGAGGCCTGTCACATTAGCTGCTTCTGAACCCTTTTCTCCTTTGACAACATCAAACTCCAGCCTCTCTGTCTCCTGCACTAGGAAGGTACTTCCTGGGTTCTTCTTTATGGTAAGCTGGTGTACATTGTCCTCTGTGTCATTCCAGTTGACGAAACCATATCTGTTTCTTCCATATCCGTTGAACCATTTTACTGTTCCCAAACCTTCCATTGCAGTGATCTTGGGCTGCTGGCTAGTGTCCCCAATGAGGCCACTCCCCATCATACCGGGCTTGGTGTCAGCAGTGCTGAGGGCAAGGACTGCGGTTGGCTACTGGGTCTCAGCCTCCGTGCTTACAGCTATGGTGATGGTGACTGGGGCCAGATTAGGTAGCTGGGCTCCTCCTGGGGTGTGATGATAACTAGGCCTGTGGAAGCAGTGGGACTGCTCAGGGCTCTCTGGGGTTCACTCTCTGTTCCTACTTCTGATGGAACTCCATTTTAAATTAATTTTTGTGAGTGGTGTGAATTAGGGGTCCAATTTCATTGTTCTGCATGTGGTTCTCTAGTTCGCCCAGCAGTATGTATTAAAAAGACTATCTTTTCCTTATTGGGTGTTTTTGGCTTCCTTGGCAAATATTAGTTGGCAGTATATACTGGTATTTAATTCTGGGGTTTCTACTCTGTTCCATAGGTTGTGTCTATTTTTGTGCCAGTACTGTTTTGTTTTTGTTTTTGTTTTTGTTTTACCATGGCTTTGTAGTATAGCTTGAAATCCAGAAACATGGTACCTCTGTCTTTGCTCTTTTTTCTCAAAATTATTTTGCCTATTTTGGGTCTTTTGTGGATCCACACAAATTTTAGTGTTCTCTCTTCTGTTTCTGTGAAGAATGCTATTGGTATTTTGGTTGGGGTTATGCTGAATGTTGAAGGCTTTTGGTATTATGCCCATCTTAACAATATTAAGTCTTTTGATCCATGAACACAGGATATTTTTCCACTTTTTGTGTTGATTTCTTTTAGCTAAATTTTGTAGTTTTTGTTGTATATATCTTTTACTTCCTTGTGTTAAATTTATTCCTAAGAACTTTATTGTTTTTGATGGTGTTGTGAATGGGATGGTTGTATTTATTTGTTTTCAGATTCTTTATCATTAGTGTAAAAAAATGCAATTGATGTCTATATGTTGATTTTGTATCCTGGGATTTCAGTGAAATTGTTGATGGATATTTTTATTGTTGCTAGTAATTAATTTTATAAATAATTTCACAATAAATAAATTTTGTATATCATTTCATACTTTTCCAGTGTATATTTGGGATAAATCCCTAGAGGTAGAAATGTCAAGGGTAAAATCATGTTTTTGGGTAAATATGTTAACAGACTTTAAGTTTTAGAATGGTTTTATATTCACAACAATATTGAACAGAAGGTACAGAGATTTCTCCTAAACCCCCTGCCTCCACACATCCACAATTTGCCCTTTTATCAAAATCCCTGACCAGAGTGGTGCATTTGTTGCCAGTGACGAACCTACATTGGTACATTATTGTGACCCAAAGTCCATAGTTTACATTAGGGTACAGTCTAATTGGTGTTGTGCATTCTGTGGATTTGGACAAATGTATAATGACATGTATCCATAATTATAGTATACAGGGCATTTTCCCTGTCCTAATAATCTTCTGTGCTTTGCCTATTCATCCCATGCCCCCAGGCCCCTAGCGACCACTGATCTTTTTATTGTATCCATAGTTTTGCCTTTTCCAGAATGTCATATTATTGGAATCATATAGTAGTACTTCTTTTACCTAGTAATATACACTTAATTTTATTTCATGTCTTTTCATGGCTTAACAGATCTTTCTTTTTAGTGCTAAATATTAATCCACTGTCTGGATGTATCACAGTTTATCCATTCACCTATTGAAGAACATCTTGATTGCCTCAAAGTTTTGGCAATTATTAATAAAGCTGCTACACACATTTTTAATGTAGATTTTTTGTGTAGACATACATTTCCAGCTCCTTTGAGTAAATATCAAAGAGTGAGATTGATGAGTTGTATGGTAAGAGTATGTTTACTTTAATAAGAAACTGCCAAAGTATCCTCCAAAGTGGCTGTAGCATTTTGCATTCCCACCAACAATGAATGAGAGTTCCTGTTGCTCCTCACCCTTGCCAACATTTGGTATTGTCAGTTTTTTCATTGTTAGATCAACTGATTTTGATAATTTCTAATAAGTGTGTAGTGGTATCTCAATTGTTTTAATTTGCATTTCCCCAATGACATCTGATGTGAAACTCTTTTTCATATGTTCATTTGCCATCTGTATATCTCACTTGGTGAGATGCCTGTTGAGGTCTTTGGCCCATTTTTTAATTGGGCTGTTTGTTTTCATATTGTTGGGTTTTAAGTATTCTTCGTATAGTTTGGGTAACAGTCCTTTATCATGTGTTTTCTGCAAATATTTTCTCTCAATTTGTGGCTTGTCTTTGCTTTCTTTTGATAGTATATTTCGCAGAGCAGAAAGTTAAAAATTTTTTTTTAAGTTTATTTATTTTGAGAGAGAGACAGAGAGAGAGAGAGTGAGAGAGAGAGAGAGAGAGACAGCAAGAACAGGGGAGGGGCAGAGAGAGAGAGAAAATCCCAAGTAGGCGCTAAGCTGTTAGTGCAGATCCCCACATGGGGCTCTATCTGATGAACCGTGAGATCATGACCTGAGCCGAAATCAAGAGTCAGACGCTTAGCCAACTGAGCCACCCAAGCGCCCCAGAAAGTTTTAATTTTAAGGAATTGCAGCTTATTAATTATTTCTTTCATGGATCATGCCTTCACTGTTGTATTTAAAAAGTAATTACAGACATAAGGTCATCTAGATTTTCTCCAATGTGATTTTTTAGGAGTTTTGTAGTTTTGTGTTTTACATTCAGCTCTGTGATCCTTTTTGGGTTGATTTCTACAAGGGTGCAAAGTCTGTGTGTAGCTATTTCTTTTCCTTCTCCTTCTTCTTTTTGGTTTGGATGTCCAGTTGTTCCAGCACCACTTATTTAAAAGACCATCTTTTCTTCATTGTATTGCCTTTGCTCCTTTGTCAAAGATCAGCTGGCTGTATTTATGGGGTCTATTTCTCAGCTCTCTATTCTGTTTCATTGATCTATTTGTCCGTTCTTTCACCAATACCACATAGTCTTATAGTAATCATGAAGTCACATAGTGTCAACCCTTTGACTTTGTTCTTTGCCTTTAATACTGTGTTGGCTATTCTGAGTCTTTTGCCTCTCCATTTAAACTTTAGAATCAGTTTGTTGATATCTACACAATAACTTGATGGAATTTAGGATTGTACTGAATCTGTAGTTGGAGTTGGGAAGAACTGACATTTTGACAATATTTGAATCTTTCTATTCATGAACATGAAATATGGTGTCCATTTATTTAGTTTTTTAATTTCATTCATCAGAGCTTTGCAGTTTTTCTCATATAGATCTTGTACATAATTTTGTTAGATTTATACCTAAGTATTTCAGTTTTTTGAAGGTGCTAATATAAATGAAATTGCGTTTGTAATTTCAAATTCAACTTGTTTATAGTTCGTTGACCTTTTAGCTTTCTATTATGAAAGCTTGCTATAATCACTTATTAATTCCCTATTTTTTCTATATATTGCCAAACTGTTATCTTAATGGCTGTTCCAGTTTGCATTTCCACTAGAAATTGAGAAACATTCCCATTCCTAACATTTTCCCTGACAGATTTATTGTCAAACTTAAATATTGCCAATCTGATAGGCAAGCAATATTTTGTCACAATAGTGGTATTTAGAATTTTTCTTACACCCAATGTGGGGCTTGAACCCACCACCCCCAAATCATTGCACGTTCCACTAACTGAGCCATCCAGGTGCCCTGTAAAATTTTAATTTATTTTTTACTTTAAATATATGATCCTTTTGAAGTTTATCTTAGCGCATGGTGTGAGGTGCAGATCTAATTTTGTCTTTAGCCAAGAGGCTTTCCAGTTGTTCTAAAGCCAATTAAAAAGTTTGCCCGGTAGTGAAGTCTTTTTAATTTTCCCCCATACATTTAATTCCAAGTTTGGCAATTCATAGTTTTCTGGAGAGTAAAATTTTCTTTCTTGTTAAAGAAAAATAAAGTTGACAATTGATTTGTCAAAATACAAATCGTAATTCTCTATGTATTCCATTAAAGACTTTTCAATAAATGAAGATCAAATATAAAGTGGCTAATTTATTTTATATTTTTTTTACTTTTTATTTTTCTTAAGTTTATTTATTTTTGAGAGAGAGAGAGAGAGAGAGAGAGAGCAAGCAAGTGGGCGAGGGACAGAGAGAGGGAGAGAGAAAATCTCAAGCAGGCTCTGCAAGATCAGTGCTGATCCAGTTGTGGGAGTTGAACCCACAAACTGCGAGATCATGACCTGAGCCAAAGTCAGATACTTTAACTGACTGAGCCACTCAGGTGTCCCTAAAGTAACAAGTTTTTAATAAGCAATTGGACATATTTCAAGCTAAAAAATTCCCCCAGAAAAAACCCAAGTTTTTTTTAAAATAACAATTTAATCCAGATATAATGTTGTTATTGATTATAGAGTCTCACAATGTGGTTTAAAGCAAAACTGTTTTCATCTACCCACTCTGAAAATCAGCATGACTACAGGAGATTAGAATCAAATAGATAGTCTGTATTTTCTGAGGGTACAATTATTGCCCGTATTGATGCTCTCCAGCTAAAGACTACTAGGAACACACCTGTCATTGGACAATTTAGATTTCTGCTGTCCTTCACATGATGTCAACTTAGATGTCAATTTAGATGTCAACTGTCCTTCAGTTGAAGGAGGCCACACAACTGGTGCTGGGAAATCACAGGGCATCTCAGTAAGTGTTGGAAAGGACTTTTAAAATAGGATTTCAGTGTTGGTTAGGTGATTTGGGGGAAGATATAAGGAATTTTAAGTCTTTGTTCTGAGGCTTTTTTTTTCTGGATTGCATGCTGTCAGGAAGCAGGGCTTCTCCTGATTGGGTATTTAGAATATCTGACTTAGAAGGAGGGGAGACTAGAGGGAAGCTAAAATGAGCAGTATTCATTCATGTTACTCGAGATAGGGAGATGTTGAATTGAATTGTTTGGACAACATTTACATTTTTCTCTGTCTTCACACATGATTACAGAGTGGTCTGGTTTCTGTCTTTATGTTTGTAAATTTGAGTATGGTTGACACACAATGTTACATTAGTTTCATGCGTAGAGCATAGTGATTCACCATCTCTGTAGGTTACGCTGTGCTCACCACAAGTGTAACCACCATCCGTCACTACTGAGTACCATTGACTGTGTTCCCTATGCTGTACCTTTGATTCCCCTGACTTATTCATTCCATGGCTTGTTTCTTTCTTGATATCATAGTCAGAGAATGCTTTGTCCGATGTTGGTGTTCTGTGAGAAAGTGTTCAGGATAGTTTCCAGGTGTCAGGAGCTGCTTTTTTTTTTCTTATATGCTCCAAATAATGCAGAATTTTCCTTTTTAGTTCAATTTGTACACAATAACATATACCTGTATTAGTCAGGGTAACTAGTTCCAGCTGCTGTAGCAGATAATCCTCAAATCTCTGTTGCGTCATATTGGGCCAATCTTCAGGCTTCATCCATCTTGTGCACCACATGTAGCTATCCTCCACATATGGCTTCCAAATATGCCACAGGAGGAGAAGACAAAGTGGAGAGAGCACACCAGGTAATTAGATACCTCACTGCAGAAGTGACACGCTTCACTTATCCATTGGCCAGGATTAGTCAATCACTCCACATAGATTTAAGGGGTATAGTAGTTAGGGTTCTCCAGAGAAACAAAACAGCTGAGGGTGTGTATGTGTGTGTGTGTGTGTGTGTGTGTGTGTGTGTAGAGACAGAGAATGAGAAAAAGAGAGAGAGAGAAAGAACAAACTTTATTTTAAGGAATTGGCTCACATTATAATAGAGGCTGGCAGGTCCAAAATCAACAGGGTAAGTCCAACAGGCAGGACAGCCAGGGAAGAGCTGAGGTTGCACTTGAAGTCTACAGGCTGTCTGCTGGCAGAATTCCTTCCTGTTCTGGGGAGGGCCGTCTTTTTTCTATTCAGGACTTCAGTTGATTGGATGAGGCCCACCCACACTACAGAGGGCAATCTGCTTAACTGTAAAGTCCAGTGATACAAATGTTAATCTCATCCAAAAAACACGTTCATAAAAACATCTAGAAAAAATGTTTGACCAAATATCTAGACACCAGGACCCAGCCAAACTGACACATAAAGTTAATCATCATAGGGAGGTATGTGATTTCCATCTGGATTTTCTGCCAAGCTACTTGGAATTGGCAATTTGTAGCATGAGTCTTTGGTTCCCAGCCAGTTTTCTTGCCAAACAGCCCTTTTACTAATATATATGTTTTCAATAAAAATGCATATTTTATAAACATATGTTTATTAACTCAAGGCATTTTCATCAATGCACAAACCTTACATTTATCTAGCACTTTACAATTTTATATTCTGTGTGATAGGTAGGATGTGTATTGTTATTCCCATTTGACAGATAAAAATCATGAAACTAAGGTGACTTATGCAAGGCTGCATCGTAAGGAAGTGAAAGGCCCAAGACCAGAAGTCCAATCCTCATTCTTTTTATCTGCCACAGACACATACATAATGAAACATACCAAGATAAAACAAATCAGTCTTGGAACTTTGGATTTATATCATCTGCTAGTAGGGAAAAATGTCTGTAACCTTGCATAGTTTTAAGAAATAAAAATAATTGACCTAATTTCAGTTTTTTAAAAAAATTGTTTAAAATTTTTAATGTTTATACATTTTTGAGAAACAGAGAGAGATTGAGCAGGGGAGGGTAGAGAGAGAGGAATCCAAAGCAGGCTCCAGGCTCTGAGCTGTCAGCACAGAGCCTGATGCGGGGGCTCGAACTCACAAACTGCGAGATCATGACCTGAGCCGAAGTGGGACGCTTAGCTGACAGAGCCACCCAGGCGCCCCGACATAATTTCAGTTCTTATAGTGTAATGGCCATATCACGAAGGAGCAGGCTTTCTGTAGTATGTCACTGTGAGGAATGGTTAGTCCAAAAGGTGACAAGGTGGCATGGTGTTGTGTGTTAATTATATTTCGGTCTTTTAATAATAATTGAGCTCACTAGCACGAGATTTCTAAGAGGTGCACAGTTGTGAGCAAACTCAGTGGACCTGCCAGACTTTCTAAAATAAGTACTAGCCGATTGCCCACTTCTGAGTTTAAGAGCCAGTGGCAGAATTATGCGGATGATTCCTGTGTTGCTTCTAGGAGACTGCCAAGAATCATGCAGCCTGCAAAAATTAGTTTCAGGAAAACCACAGTCTTCATAGCAGTTTCAAGAATACGTATTATATACACGTTAAATACAACACAGTCTGAATTCATGGTGATCACCCTTTTTAATTCCTTTAAAGATGGCATATCCCTGGCATACAGGAAGGTAATGCCAGTGAATCAGAAACATGCCAGCAGGAGAGGATTTGGTTCAAAATAAGCCCTTGGGGAATTTTGGAGAAAATCACATTTAATCATGATGACAGCGATTTAAAATAGCCTCTTTTCATCGTACCAGTCTTCTACCTCATATCCACCTTTTACTAACAAGTCCAAGGAGTAGGTCATTGACAAGAGACTTCTGTGACTTTAGTAGGAAACAGATGTGGAAGTACTAACCCTACTTTTTCTGGCACCCGAACGGACAGTCTACGGGAGGGAAGTGACATGGAGAAGCCATGGGGCTGACTATAAGAGTGAGCAGGTGCCAGCCTGGCAGAGCTGAGAGGAACGCCAGGCTCACTGGATGACTGCATGGGTATGAACTATAATACATCACAGAAATTCCCTAAATTGTTCTCTCTCTCCCCAGCCTTTTCTATTGATTCATGTTTGTTCTGTATTTATTTCTGCTGTTAAGAATGACACAGAAAAAAGGGGACTGTGGGTAGAATCAGTACTTGGGACTTAAAAAAAAACCTTAGCATTATTTTCTTGGCTGTCACGTTTCACTGATTCAGAACAACTGGTGATTTCTCTCTCTATAGCTTTAATTATGTTTGCTGTCAGAGACCTAAGCCGTAGGAAAGGACAGGACAGCAACTTTATTTTAAGCTGGATTGAGTATCACTAAATCTCCCCAGTTCCTATCAGCTTGAGAATTATAGTTCTTTTCTCTAGGAAATATTATATACTTAAGTTTTTTGAAGTTTAACTTTTGTGTTGTAAAGTAACCATTTTACTCTTAAAACATTAGTCAGAGTGGGGATAGAACTATAATAACTAGGTAATATTTTATAAATATATACCAAGAGGGTTTACTGTTATGGTAGTAAATCCCCAGATTAAAAACTTTTGAGCATCTGTAAGGAGTAAAATATATGTGTTAAACACTCTATTTACATGTAATATGCAACAGACTTTAAGCAACTTCTATTTAATACTCACAAGGGAATCCTTTCCTTATATATGGAAATCCATTGGACTTCAAAGTATCTACCCAAATAGATAATGTGTGATAAATACGTATTTAAAATGTCTAATTTCCTTCTCTGATGTAAGATTGAGATGAATATTCATATTTTCTTTTTTTAGGGATTTTAATACTAGTATTAGTATCTTTTTTTCTTTTTTTAAAGATTGAGATATAATTGACATACGACATTACATTAGTTTCAGGTATATGACATAATGATTTGAGGGCTTGATAAAATAGTTTCTCTTGTGGACAGGCCTCATTGAGATGAACAGAATACTTTGGGCCTATTACTTTTCCCCTCATCTGCCGGAGGTGAAGCACATTTTCTCCAGTTTTCAGTGTGAGATTCTGGTGGGGATCCTGGACAAAGGTTTACGGTATTTCATTCAAACTGAGGATGGCTTCCCACCCAGCACTCTGTCACAGCATTTATGGGGAGTGTGTCACTGGTTTTCCAAGTAGGGCCATAGGCACCTCCTTGAGCCCACTAACGAATACACTAGCTGTCTCTGCATAAGCCAGGACTCAAGTCTACAAATACACAAGGCCTTGAATACCTTTTTTATTTTTTTAATTTTTATTTATTTTTTAGAAAGAGAGAGAGAGACACAGTGTGAGTGGGGGAGGGGCAGAGAGAGAGAGGGAGACACAGAATCCGAAGCAGGCTCCAGGCTTCCAGCTGTCAGCACAGAGCGCAATGGGGGCTCAGACTCAGGGACTGTGAGATCATGACCTGAGCCCAAGTTGGCTGCTTAACTGACTGAGCCACCCAGGCGCCCCAAGGCCCTGCGTACCTTACCTGAAATAAGAGCCCAAGACCCTATCCAGTTTATGCTGAGAGCCCCGCCTCCTTGTTTTAAGATAACCTCCTGAATTTTGCTTTTTTCTGATGGTAAGTTTGCACCCCAAAGTGAAAGTAGGATGTATGTTGCGTATATGGTTGCTCAATGTGTATGTTCTGTCTTTCCTGTTGAACTCATGAATAGTCATATATTCCTGACCTTTTCATCAATTTGTATGTAATGTCAATCTCTATGATTATAAAAAATCTAGAAGGCAGATTTGGGAATGCTCTCCAGCCTTCTCATTAGGCTTCCCTTCTGATAATAAAACTTTTTGCTTCAAAACCAAACAGAAACCATAATGATTTGATATTTGTATATAATGCAAAATGATTACCACAAAATATGTAGCTAACATTCATCACCATACACAGTTACAGAATTTTTTCTCATAATGAGAACTTTTAAGATCTATTCTCTTAGCAACTTTTAAATATGTAATACTTTGAAATATGCAATACAGTATTATTAATTGTAGTCACCATGCAGTGCATTACATTGCCATGATTTATTTATTTTATAACTGAAAGTTTGCACCTTTTGACTTCCTTTACCCATTTCACCTCCCAGCCCACCCTTCACCTCTGGCTATCACCATTTTGTTTTTTTATGTTCTCTGTATCTACGAGCTTGGTGTTTTTGTTTTTGTTTTTAGATTCCACATATAAGTGAGATTATATGGTATTTTCTTTTTCTGTCTGACTTATTTCACTTAGCATAATGTCTTCAAAGTGCATTAATGTCACAAATGGCAAGATTCCATTCTTCTTTATGGCTGACTAATATTCTAGTGTGTGTGTGTGTGTGTGTGTGTATGTGTGTGTGTGTATCTCACATTTTCTTTATTCATCTGTCAGTGGATACTTAGTTTGTTTCCATGTCTTGGCTATTATAATGCTGCAGTGGACATAAGATACATGTATCTTTTCAAGTTAGTGTTTTCTTTGAATAAATACCCAGAATTGAGATTCCTGGATCATATGGTGGTTCTGTTTTCAGGTTTTTTGAGGAAGCTGTTGACTATCTGTATGTTTTTTTGGAAAAATGTCTGTTCAGGTCCTCTGCCCATTTTTTAAATGAGATTGTGGTTTGTTGTTGTTGTTGTTGTTGTTTTTTGCTATTGAGTTGTATGAGTTTCTTTATATAATTTGGATAGTCACCCTTTCTCAGATATATGATTCATAAATATTTTATCTTATTTAGTAGGTTGACTTTTCATTTTGTTGATTGTTTCCTTTGTTGTGCAGATTTATGGATTTATTTATGTATTAATTAATTCATTCATTTATTTTTAGTTTGATGTAATCCCACTTGTTTATTTTTGCTTTTGGAATCAGCTACAAAAACTCATTGCCAAGACCAATATCTTCTGAAAAACAACTTCTGTGATCCAATTGGATGCCAGTGGGTATGCAGAATTGTGCATTCAATGTTGTTTTATAGCATTTTTCCTCTTTGGTGATTTTGTTTATTTGTAGGAGATTCTCATTCATTTTTCTATCATCTAATAAGAGGACTTATCACTCTTTTATGTACTACTTATGCCTGAAGAAGTGTTACTTGATGTTGTTGTTCAAAGAGAGTATCATACAAAAGAATTCTATAGCACATGACTTCACACAAAAGCGCTGTGGTATTTAGTTTGTAAAACATAAATCCTATTTTGTTAATGCAAAGGCTATGTTCAAAGAGGAGCAAGAAGCCAGTGTGGCTTGAATAGAAGTGGGAGAGGTTGAAATATATAAGGCATTTAGGTCATGATTAGGAGTTTGAATTTTCTTTTGCATAAGTTGAGAAGAAGAAAGACGTTGGCAGATTTTAAGCAAAGGAGTGAAACTATCTGATTTTTATTTTAAAATGTTCACTTTGGCTACTGTGTAGAAAATTGCCTGAAGCACAACAAAAGTGGAAGCAAGGAGAAGCAATAAGAGGTTCCTGGAATAGCCTGAGTTATGAAGGTGGCTCTGTGGTGATATGTGCTGTACTTGTGATATTTTTTAAAGGTTGAACTCTCAGGACTTACTGATGGATTAGATGTGGGTGCATAGGCATGAGAACAAACAAGATGACTCCTAGGTTTTGAGCTTGAGGAAATATATGGAGTGTGGTACTAATTATCAATTATAAAACTAGACTAAAAACTTAATTGACTTAAATTTATTAAAACATGCAAAATATCACATTAGTCATTCAGTACCATTACCTTTAAAAGTCAGAAAGGTATATAATGTATGCAACTAATTATCCCGCATTGACATGGAAAAGTATATCGTTAGAAATTTGAAGATAAAATATCTCATGGAGTTCTAAAAGACCGCCATGCTTTCTTATAACACTTCTGTTTGTGACACAGTTGTAGTAGATTCCTGGGTAGATGGGCAATAGGATTGAGTCAAATTACATTACAGACTCTATTTCTATCCTCCACTAGCTTTATTTTCTTCTTTGTGGGATTTTTACATAATAAGGCAGGTAGGTTTCAAATAGGATTCTGTTAGGTTGAATCTTCCAGAAAGAGTCATAAAATGCTAAGTGAAGGCAACTTTCTATTGCATTTCAGTATTTCCTATCTGATATTGAACTTGACCAGAGATGGAAACAAATTTAGAGGCATTGTCAGGGTCCTTTGCCCCGTATTCTTAGATAGATCTTATATTCAAAGAACTGAAATAGAAGCGTATAGGTCTCTAATGTTTAGTTGCAGAATGAAGTAGAGTTCTGCTCCGCTGAATTGGTAAATTTTTGTTTATGTCTTCCAATTTTACTTTTTATTGGAAGAAAGGTGGCACATAATATGGTTGGCGCTATGTGTTCTCTTCTGGGCTTTCCCCAGATAATGAAGAACAACAAATAGTTTATCTGATTTTACATTGTGATAAAGATGATACGCATTGCCTTGTAGTCTAAACATTGATGTTCAGAGCTGTAATCACATCTGACTGGTAGGCAGACCAGTTGTCTTTGTCTTCAATCTCTCCTGTTGTATTGCTGTGAAGTGCTGTCACAATGACTGATAGGGGGATTGAAGCTGTAAATTCAGGAGAGTGATTCTGTTATACAAACAGAAATGGTATCTTTCTTGTAGAGCAATCCTTATGCGTAAGTAGAGCGGAAACCACCCACATGTGATTGGTTTCAGCTCTAAGGGGAGACGGCTTCAGTGTATTCCAAAAGCTCTCTCTTATTCCCTTGATGATGCCCAAAATGACAAAGATGAAACTATAGTCTTTAATTCAAGCTTAAGTAGGGATGTGGATAACTTAAATAGGTAACGTGTTAAGATCAAATGGCTGCCATGCGTTTTGAGATCATGGTGAAGAATACAAATTCATCAAACACTTGGAGCTGGGGAAATGGAATTGTTATCAGAGCAAAAGGAAAAAGGCATTGAAGAAGAAAAATTGCCTATATCACAATTTTGTCTTGGATTGACCCTATAATTTTTCTCCAAGTAGTAGGTTGCCCTATGAGTTTAGCTGTCTATATGCATCTGTGATTTTCTGTCATTGCTTTCTTTTAATTGTAACAAGTATCCAATAGAAAAACCATTAGAAATCTTTCCTGTCTCATCAACTTAGTTGATTACTACTAATTTATCTGTTTCTGACATATTCTCTATTAAGGAGGAGTCTTTCTAAACATGTAAACTGTTACACCTTTGACAAAATATTTGATGAAATTGCTACCTGGCTAGTTCTGGCCATGTTTGCAAAGTTCTTGAACATTTCCATGGCAGAGTAAAAACACAGGATCACAGGATTTTAGAAAGTATATGAAATTCATTGAACTCTTTCTCCAGACTTACTCTACCACAGAGGCAGCTTGAACTGTTGAGACCAGTTGGTTGGGGGACATGTATTCTATTTTTTGCTATACAATTTCCATTTCTACATTTAACCTGTTTCATCTTATTTGAAAAATGGGAATAATATCAGCTACTCCTCAACTCAAAGCAAAGTTATAATCAAGTAGATTTTTAAAGTTTATGCAAAGGGGGCAGGGACTTTTAGAATGGCAGAATATGGATCTTGGTAGACTCTCTTCTTTTTTTTTTTTTTTTTTTTTTTTTTAAATTTTTTTTTTCAACGTTTTTAATTTATTTTTGGGACAGAGAGAGACAGAGCATGAACGGGGGAGGGGCAGAGAGAGAGGGAGACACAGAACCGGAAACAGGCTCCAGGCTCCGAGCCATCAGCCCAGAGCCTGACGCGGGGCTCGAACTCACGGACCACGAGATCGTGACCTGGCTGAAGTCGGACGCTTAACCGACTGCGCCACCCAGGCGCCCCGGTAGACTCTCTTCTTAAGAAACAACAATTTATTGATGAAAATGATAAAAAATTATGGCTTTAACTCCCTCTAGCTCCCAGTCTAGGGTTAAAGTTTCACTTCTGGAGGGACAGGTTGCCATTTCTCATCCCTCCCAGACAGAATTGGATGTCCCTTTTTCTGCCTAGCCACTGCTCAAAGGGCAAGAGCTCCACTCCAATCTGATTCTAATAATCTTATGGAAATATAAGAGAACCTGAATAGCCAAAAAAATTTTGAAAAGGAGTATGGGAGAATTCACAGTTGATGATTTAAAAGCTTACCACAAGCCTATAGTATTCAAGACAGTGTGGTACTGGTATATGAACAGACATATAGATCAATGGTATAGCATTGAGATTCCAGAAAGAAACTCGCATTTACAATCACTTGATTTTTGACCGGGGTGCTAAGACAAGTCAGTCAGGAAAGAATAATGTTTCAGCAAATAGTACTGGGAAAATGAATATCCAAATCAGAAGAATGAAGTTAGATCCCTACCTCATACTATGTCCAAAAATAGTACAAAATGGATTATAAACCTAAACGTAAGAATTAATGCTTTAAAACTCTTAGAAGAAAAAAATCTTCATGATTTTGCTTTAGGCAATGTTTTCTTATAAACAACAGCAAGAATATAAGCTACAAAAGAAAAAAAAAACAGGTAAATTGGATACATCAAAATTTAAAACTTTTGTGCTGAAATCAATGTATCAAAGAAGTGAAAAGATAATCCACAAAATGAGAGAAAATTTTTGCACGTCATATATCTGATAAGGCGCTTGTATTTTATCTATCTATGTATCTATCTATATTATAATTCAATGATAAAAACACTCAATAACTCAATTTAAGAAAAATGACATAGAATTTGAATAGTCATTTCTTCAAAGAAGATTCATAACCAGTAAGCACTTGAAATGATGCTCAGCATCATTGATCATTACAGACCTGCAAATCAAAACTCCAGTGAGGTAATAATTCATATTCAATAGATAGATCTAATAAAAAAAGACAATTGCAAATATTAATAAGAACATGAGAAACTGGAAGTCTTTTATGTTGCTAGTTGGAATTTAAAAAGCTTGGCATTTCCTCAAAATATTAAGCACAGAGTTTTCATATGACCTAGCAGTTCTACTTTTAAGTATCTACCCAAGATAGATAAAAACATATATCTACACACACACACACACCTGTACACAAAAGCTCAGAACAACATTACTCAAAATAGCCAAAAGTAGAAATAAGCCAAATGTGCATTCACCAGTGAATGGCAGAAGAAAATGTGGTAGAACCATGTAATGGAATATTACTCGGTAATAAAAAGAAATGAGGTACTGATACATGCTACAGAATAGATAAAACTTGAAAACATGCTAAGTGAAAAAGCCAGTCACAAAGACCTCATGTTGTATGATCCTATTTATATAAACTGTACACCACTGGTAAATCTACAGGGACTGAAAATGGGTAAGTGGTTGCCGAAGGCTGGGATGGAGTGGGGAGGAGGGGAATAAGGGCAAAGGCATTTTTTGTTTTGTTTTTGAAGGAGACAAACTTGATCTAAAATTAGATTGTGATGTGGCTGCATAACCCTGTGACTACTGTAGTAAATAAATATCAAATTGTATACTTACAATGGACAAATTGTATGTTAATTATATCTCAAGAAAGCTTTTCAAACAAGTAAAAAGGTGAGCATTTAAAAACATTTATGTAAAAACACTTAAGCTTTTAAAATTGATGTACTTTTTGATAATTATGTTTTTCTTACAAGGAGAAAAGGCAAAGCCTTTGACTCCAAGAAATAATTTAAAGTTATTATACTATTTAACTTAAAGAAGTTAATTAGAACCTAACATGTTTCATCCTTTGGCATATTTCATATTTTAATGAGAAAGTAAGTTCGTGGTAAATGTATGGAAGAAAATAAATCCATTTTTATTGTATAGGAATTTTTATTTATTTAATTAATTTATTATTATTTTTAACAGTTTATTTATTTTGAGAGAGAGACAGAGATAAAGCATGAGTTGGGAGGAGCAGAGACAGAGAGAGAGAGAGAGGGAGAGGGAGAGAGAGAATCCCAAACAGGCTCTGCACTGTTAGATGTGGGGCTTGAACCCATGACCCATAAGATTATGACCTGAGCCAAAGTCAGATGCTTAACTGAGCCACTCAGGCACCCCTGTATAGGAATTTTTAAAGATGCATCTACATCTGTGCAACTTGGTAGAAAACAGATTTTTCTCTTTACCTAAGACATTTCAGTGAAAAGATTTCATAAGAAAAAATTTTTTTGACCAAGCGAGTAACTTTCATCCTATAAACAGCTTTATAATTTTCAGTACCACGGCTATGTTTTTACAAAAGCTCAAATCGACTCAATAGTTAAAAATGAAAATATAAATTATAATTCTTATATAATATGATGCTTGCTATTATTGAAATATGTTGGATTTGTAATTTCTTTAAATCTTACCCATCATTTCCATTCCAAGACCATTTGACCTATGGTTTTGTGTCAGCCACTGCGGCCAGGTAAAAGTGTCTTGAATATGAACTCAAGAGCAGGTTCTTTGCCAAGAAAGACCAAACGAAGACTTGAAAAGAGTGTATGATGTAGTTGAATACACTTTTAATAAAATCAAATAATTAAAGTAGTAGATATTAAAAATAAGAGAAAATATCACTTGAAGAAAGATGATCTGAAATAAACTCTTTAATCTGCAAATGTTTTTTTAAATAAATTTTAAAAAATTTTACTTTAAGTAGGCTCCACACTCAATGTGGGGCTCAAACTCACAACCCTGAGTCAGGCAACTCTACCAACTGAGCCAGCCAGGTGGCCCTCTGTAAATGCTTTTAATAACCACCAATTAACTCATTCTAACTTTGATGTCTTCTCAATCTGATGAGAACTCAGATTGAAATTTTGGCTATTGAAAGAAGAGTTAGTTTTAGGCCTGCTCAGACTTTCTTGTTTCCTAATTCTTTTGTGTTCTGCTGGTCAAAGTAGCCTTCAGAGTAACAGTTGGCGAACTTTTTTCTATAAAGGATCAGGTAGTAAGTTTTTTTTTTTTCCTCTCTAAATTGCCCTTTGCTAGAAACTTAGGTGTGTCTATTAGGGAGAAAGTTGATTCCTTTGAATATGAGTCAGGAAGTTGGCCTCGTGATGATGTTCATCCAGTCAGGAAAACTACCATCACTATATAAAAACAAACTGTTTTTTGGTGTTCACCAAGAGTAAGGGGAACTCTTATATCAGGGTATTTCCTTTAGAATGTTTGTCACCCTGTTCTTCATTTTAGGTTATTAAGTGAACTTTAAAAACTTTAGCAATTATAATTTCTTACTTTTGCCCAGAATGTTTGTATTTTGTATTTATCTTTCAGGTCTTTAACAATTGATTTATACCTGGGTTGCCATATTTAGCAAATAGCAATATAGGATTATCAGTTAAATTTAAATTTTAGGTAAACAACAAATAATTTTTTGGGGTATTTTAAAGTTATTTATTTTTATTTGTTACATTAGTTTCAGGTGTAAAACTTAGTGATTTGGTGGGTTTATACATTATGCTATGCTCACCACAAGTATAACTATCATCTGTCCCATTACATTGTTATTACAATATCATTGACTGTATTCCTTATGCCCTGATTTTTATTTCTGTGACTTATTCATTTCATAACTGGAGGCCTGTATTTTCCTCTCCCTTTCACCTGTTTTGCCCAACCCCTTACCATCCTCCCCTCTGGCAACCATCACTTCTCTGTTTTATAGTTCTGATTCTGCTTTTTGTTTGTTTATTTTTTTAGATTCCATTTATGAGTGGAATCATATGGTATTTGTCTTTCTCAGTCTGACTTATTTTACTTAGTACAATACCCTCTAGGTCCAATCCATGTTGTCTGAAATGGCATAGTCTCAGCCTTTTTTATGACTGTGTAATATTCCATTGTATATATCTACCACATTTTCCTTATCCATTTGTCTATTGGTGGACACTTAGGTTGCTCCCATATCTTGACTATTGTAAATAATGCTGCAGTAAACATAAGGATACATATATCTTTCAGAGTTAGTGTTTTCATTTGCCCTGGGTAAATATTCAGTAGTAGAATTACTAGATCATGTGGTATTTCCATTTGTAATTTTTTTGAGAAATTTCCATATTGTTTTCCATAGTAGCTGTACTGATTTACATTTCCACCATCAGTGCATGAGGGTTTCTTTTCTCTACTTCCTTGACAACACTTGTTTCTTGTTTTCTTGATTTTAACCATTCTGACGGATGTGAGATGGTCTCATTGTGGTTTTTGACTTGCATTTCCCTGATGGTTAGTGATGTTGAGCATCTTTTCATGTGTCTGTTGGCCATTTGTGTGTCTTCTTTGGAAAAATGTTGACTCAGGTCCTCTGCCCATTTTTTAATCAGATTTCTTTCTTTCTTTTTTTTTTTTTTTGATGTCAAGTTGTATGTATTATCTATTTAGGATATTAACTCCTTATCAGATATATCATTTGCAAGTATCTTCTCCCATTCAGTAGATTGTCTTTTTGTTTTGTTGATGTTTTTGTTTGCTGTGCAAAAGCTTTTTATTTAGATGTAGTCCTAATAGTTTATTTTTGCCTTGGGGCAAAATAGTTTTCCTTGCCTTAGGGGATGTATCTAGAAAAATGTTGCTATGGCTGATGTCAGAGATTACCATCTGTATTCTCTCCTAGGATTTTTGTGGATTCAGGTGTCAAATTTAGGTCTTCAATCTACTCTCAGTTTATTTTTGTATATGGTGTTAAAAAGCACTTCAGTTTCATTCTTTTTTACATATAATTGTCCAGTTTTTACAGCACCATTTATTAAAAAGACTAATTTTCCCCATTGTATATTATCATCTCCTTTGTCAGAGATTAATTTGACATATATTTGTGGGTATATTTCCATGATCTCTACCCTGTTCTGTTGGTCCATGTGTCTATTTTTGTGCCATCATACTGTTTTGATAACTACAACTATACTACAACTGTATAGTATGTCTTGAAATACGGAATTGTTATACTTCCAGCTTTGTTCTTTTTTCTCAGGGTTTCTTTGACTATTTGGGATCTTCTGTGGTTCCATGCAAATTTTAGTATTTGTTCTAGTTTTGCAAAAAATGCTGTTGGTATATTGATAGCAATTGCATTGAATCTATAGATTGCTTTAGTTAATATGAATATTTTGATAATATTAATTCTTCCAATCTGTAAACATGGGACATCTTTTTATTTGTTTGTGTCATCTTCAATTTATTTCATCGGTGTTTTATAGTTTTCAGAGTAAAAGTCTTTCGCCTCTTTTGTTAAGTTTATTCTTAGGTATTTTATTACTTTTAGTGCAATTGTAAATGGTGTTTTTTAAATTTCTCTTTTTGTGACTTAGTTGTTAGCATGTAGAAACAGTACTGATTTCTGAGTTAATTTTGTATCCTGCCACTTTACTGAATTTGTTTGTTAGTTTTTTTTGTTGAATCTTTAGGATTTTCCTTGCATAGTGTCATGTCATCTACAAATAGTGATGGTTTAACTTTTTTACCAATATTGATACTTCTTGTTTCTTTTTCTTGTCTAATTGCTGTGGCTAACTAAGTTCATGCAGTGTTTGGGACATCAAGATAGAAGTCTGTTGCTCATCTGAAATTAAAATTTAACTGGGCATTCTACATTTTATATTGCAATGGTAGTTTATCTTCCATCCCAACACTTTCAAAACATTCAGAAAATAAGTTTTCAGTTACCATTATAGGGGTTTCATCATCATTATTAAAGTTTGCTCTAAATGTCCTTTCAACTACTTTTCATATATTTTACTAATGTAAAATATATCTCTTTTCATAATATATTTATTTTTCAAAATATATTTGATTTCATATTAGTTTCAGACTACTTACTGTAAACAAAGCAAATTATACATATTATTTACTGTCAAGGAGTTTAGCAACAATTTCCTATGTAGATGTTTATTTTGTTTCTTGTTTCCTAGTTTTCCAAACTACCCAATCAACCAACCAAATGCTCTCTTACTTTATATGCACCAATGTGCTACAATCTCCTTTTTATCAACTTATTTACTTTTTTTCTAGTATTTTATTTTTTCCTACCTAGGCAATGATTTGCCCCTCATACCACCTGTATCTAGACAAAAGCAAGACACATAGTTTTAAAATTTTATTACCACTTAAAAATTTTTATCAAAATAGTACCTGTACATTATTTAACAAGTAAACCTAGTAGGCTAATATTTTTTAAGAAAATTTTAACATTTATTTATTTTTGAGAGACAGAGAGACAGAGCACAAGCAGAGGATGGGCAGAGAGAGAGAGAGAGAGAGGGAGACACAGAATCTGAAGCAGGCTCCAGGCTCCAACTGCTCAGCATAGAGCCTGATGCTGGGCTTGAACTCATGGACTGTGAAATCATGACCTGAGTCAAAGTTGGACACTTAACCGACTAAGCCACCCAGGCACTCCGAGAAGACTAGTATTTATTAATGGTCATGTGCCTTATTCTCTTCTCTCCTGGTTTCTACTACCTTTTGATAGCCATGCTCACATCTGTTTAGTTAATTATTCTGAGAAATGCCCTCTGTTTATATTGATATTTCTTGATTATTCGGTTTTACAGATTATTTATTAGCCTTCTATTTCTCTCATTTATTCAATATAGTTACATTACAATATTTGCTTATATCAACATTCAGTATTTACATTTTTATAATAACATAACCATTATTTACTGATGACTCAAAAAGTATTCTATAATTATATTTCTTGTTAATTTTTTGCTTTTCCTGGAGTTACTTTCTAATGTTGGAATTTATCTCATTTTCTATGTATTCTTTGGTAATTAATCTGCACTTTATTTATAAAGACTTCTTCTAAAGTTCTTTAAACACAGTTCATATTTTACCAGTTTCATTTTCATCTTGGAGACCTTTCCTTCTGCCTCTGTCTTCCCATTTCAGTTGGGTAGGCTGACCTCTGTTTGTTGCACAGATTCATCTTATGCACTTCCTTACCATCAACCTGAAAATTCCTTATGACTTAATGTGCTCTATTTTTTGTTTCTTGGATCATTTTGGTTTATTCCAGAAGTTTAATCTGTTTAGGTTGTATATGATATTCCTATGAGACACCTGCATGGAGCTGTGTAGTAAGCAGTTAGAGGGGGCTTAAGAGTGAGGTCTGTTCTCTAGGTAAGTATTTGTTAACCATTAACATATAATCTATGTAGATAGTAGAGGTCATTAATGTATAATGTGACCACCCAGAAAGAGTGTGTGGATTAAGAAATTTTGCATTCAGAATGAAATCTACATGTATATTGACAATTAAAGAACTGGAAGTAGAAGATGATTTTGTAAACTGGGCTGAGATAACACAGGCACAAATATTAAAGGAAAATCAAGAAAGTGTGGGACAACTGAAGCCAAGAAAAAAAGTGGTCACCTGTATAAAAATACTGTTGGATGATGAAGTTTGTTGCATTTAACAGCACTGAAGACATGGATGAAAGTAATTTAGGTGGAATTATAAGAGATAATTTTAGTGGTTAGGTAATTATAAAGTAGGAAAGAATTGTGATCATAGGTAAATGCTAAGGAGGAGTTAGAAAAGGGAGAGTTTGGAGATACAAGGAGGAGGAGAGAAAAGCAACAGAGTAAATGACAAAGAAAAGGATGACTGATTATTAATGCTTATACTTTGTAGGTTTTTTGTTTGGGAACATGGGGGGGGGTTCTCTTCTTATCATTTGTATGATAAAAATAAGAAAGGGTCAAGTTGAGATTTCAGGAGAATGGTGAACTTTTGTGAAGAATGAAAGAGTGAGTTAAAAAGAACATTAATATTTCTAACCAGTAAAGGAGGATCCAGTTGATGTTGGTGAGCACAAATTTATACTTGAATCAGTTTATCCAGTTATAGATATTTTCTAAGGTGAAGATACAGAGAAGACAGACATTTTTGTTAATTCAATGTAAAGTGTTTTGGGGTGGGGGCATAAGGAAGGAAAGGAAAACAAAGAAAGGACACTGAGAATATTTGCAAAATTATAAAAATTAGAATTACTAAGGACAAAAAAAAGCCCATAGGGTCAATAGTCACTATGATAAAAAGATAAAAGATAAAAGATAAAGGTCAGTATCTTAGGAGTGCTGATGAGATTAAAGAATTGGTATCATAGGAAATGATTAAGTGAATGAACTTGGAGGGTAAGAGGCTGTGTTTAGAAAGTGAGATAAATGAATACATTATCAGTGGAAACCCTGATCCAGGTGATGAAAATATGTGTGTACACTTATGGAATGTGAGGATGAAATGGTATTGAAATCACTGAAGTGGGACAGTGAAACAACTCATTGGATAAATTGGTGAATTGATGATACATATGAACACTGAAAGCATCCAGGTTGAATATAGGTCATGTAAGAGATGAAATTCCAGGGCTTGTGTCATCAAATGGCATGATTCTCAAATGAGTATGGTATATGAGGAGGAGGGAGGGGATGGTAGATTTGGGATCTCAATTCTGAGGCATTTATGGATACGTAAATGAACACACTGCTCATGAGAGAACTCAATAAGAGATGTTTTTATTCAAGAGTGTATTAGTCAGGATAGGCTAGGTTATGCTGCTGAAACACACAACATCTAGGTCTTAGGTTTTACATAACAAGAGTTTAGCACAGAAAACTCACTGTCAGGTTGAATGACTCTCTAGGACAGCTGTGCTTCATGGGGTGGCTCAGTATTCCTGCATGTTTTCATGTTATGTAACCTGAACATCAAGATAAGCTTCCACAAATACCACACTAAAGGAAGAGAATAGAGAGAGTCACATACTGGCTTTTAAATGCTCATCCAAAGAAATGCAATGTCTCTTTCATTCACATTTCACTGGACCACAAAAATTACATGGTCTATACCTAACTTCAAGGGGGTGCCCATACATAAACATTCAGGGAGGAGAAGAAAATAGGAAATGTTGATGATCATTAGTAATGTCTACTTCAAGTGGTAAACAAAGGTTTCAGTTAAAACCATGTAATAAAAGGAAAATTCATTCAAGGGGTGAAAGATTTTGGGAAGTTTGTTAATCATGGAATGCAAGTTCCGGGGTACATAGTAGATGGGATTGGAGAGGGGTAGTAAAAGACTGTTACAGAAGATAAGTACCCAGCAGAATCTGGATGAATGTATAGTGAATATAAATGGCTGGATGGGCTTATATTAGGGTATTGATTTAGGAATATAGTAATTATATAAGTAAGGAAGGATCAGCTGGCCATCACTTTGCCAAAGATCAAATGTTATGGCTTCTCAAATTTGTGCACTGAGGTTGGTTTGGGGACTTCAAGGGATGGACAGATCCATTCAAATATAATACACAGGGGTAAGGTGGGAAGTTTTCAATGTGGTTCACAAGAGTGATACAATTCGTAGCTCAGTAGTACTTTGTTCTCAGGATTTCCTCCATGTTTGTATTTCTTTTTTTTTTTTTTTTTTTTTTTTTTTTTTTTTTTTTTTTTTTTTTTTTTTTTTTAAAATTTTTTTTTCAACGTTTTTTATTTATTTTTGGGACAGAGAGAGACAGAGCATGAACGGGGGAGGGACAGAGAGGGAGACACAGAATCAGAAACAGGCTCCAGGCTCTGAGCCATCAGCCCAGAGCCCGACGCGGGGCTCGAACTCACGGACCGCGAGATCGTGACCTGGCTGAAGTCGGACGCTTAACCGACTGCGCCACCCAGGCGCCCCCCATGTTTGTATTTCTATTCTGTATTTTCTTTTTTTTTATGTTTATTTTTGAGAGAGAGAGAGACAGAGTATGAACGGGAAAGGGGTAGAGAGAGAGGGAGACACAGAATCCAAAGCAGGCTCCAGGTTCTGAGCTGTCAGCACAGAGCCTGATGTGGGGCTCAAACTCACAAACTGTGAGATCATGACCTGAGCTGAAGTAGGATGCTCAACTGACTGAGCCACCCAGGCGCCCCTATTCTGTATTTTCTAATTCATTTCTTCATATATCTATCTATCTATCTATCTATATCTATATCTATATCTATATCTATATCTATATCTATATATCTATATCTATATCTATATCTATATCTATATCTATATCTATATCTATATATCTATATATCTATATATCTATATCTATATCTATATCTATATCTATATCTATATCTATATATATAAACTGGGGTCCCTGAGTGGCTCAGTTGGTTAAGCATCTGACTCTTGATTTTGGCTCAGATCATGATCCCAGGGTCATGGGATCAAGCCCCATGTAGGGCTCTGCACTGAGTGTGGAGCATGCTTGGGGTTCTCTCTCTCTCTTCCTCTGCCCCTCTCCCCATTTCAGATTAAAAAACATACTAATGTTCACTTATTTTAATTTATTATTTTCAAATTCAATCTTTTTCATCATTCTTATTCCTTAAATTCTATCATTCTCTATTTTAGTCTTTCCTTTATTGAGTTTCCTTGTATCATTTGGTCTTGCTTTCTAGAACTTATTTTCTCCCCTTCTCAGTGATCCTAGGGAAGTTTCATTTCTTGAATTCATGAAGAGTGAAGTATTTTTGAAGTTTCACTTTGAGGAGATAAACAGACATGTAAAAATAAAAACTTGAAACCTATAGGTTGGCTAAACACTAGAGAATTAGAATCTAGTATTTAACTTTCTTTAATCAATGTGGCCTCAATTGTAAGCTTTTGGTTTGAAAATACATTCATAAGAAGTTTACACTTTAAGAAAAACATTTTGAGAAAAGAACAGTTATATGGGTCATGTGATCACTATATTGTCATCAAAGTCCTTGAGAACCAATATTGCCCTGAAATTCCAAAGATAATTGTATGTGGCCTACCCCACACTTAATTTAGTATCTCAGAATTTCTAAAGTGGTTTTCAACTGTGACAATGTGCCATTTTTAGACTGTCACATTGTTAAATGTTAAAATATAGAGTATATGAAAATCAAATGGCTTCTAAACTGCACACATTTTCAATATGCTTTGATAAGAAATAATTTCATTGTTTTAAAATCCATTAGAATAATGGATGCAAATGACTTGTGACACTAATTTTTTTTCTATATCCACTTTAGTTCACTCTGTAACCCAGTTCAGTCACCCTAATGGTTTAACACATTACAAAGACTTGCTGATTGGGGAGAACACTGTGGTTAGCAGTAAACAGCAAAGCTGAAAGGGTCGCAAGACACATCTGTGAAGCACCTCGTGGAAGTAAAGAGCTGTTTCTAACTCAAGAGAACTGAAGTCTGTGAATTCAGAAAGTTTCCTGAATTATAAGGGAAAAATGGTGGAAATTAAAGAGACAGAAATAGTTCAGTTGTTTTTTATATTTGAAACCAACTCAGTATAACTGTCTAATGGAAACAATTAGAATTGATATTTGATGTCTTGCCCTCTGATACCACATCAGATTGGTGGGAGGCTCTTGGAAAGGGTTAGATGGTGTGTAATACATAAACTTTCACCTTAGTGTCTCAAAGCATTTAGGAACTTGGATACTTGGAATTTAGGTCTAGCTCTGCCATTGACCAGTTCGGGGACCTTTTGGATCTTCACATAGCTCATATAATTCACCAGGGAACTATGTGATAATAGCTACAGTTTTCCCACCAATACTCTTTGAGCCATACCCCATGTGAAATGCACACAGAGCTGACCTTTCAGCTGGTCAGACTGATCTGAAAACATTTCTGGTCATTTTTCTTTCCTTTTCCCTTCCCTTTTCTTCTTTCTTACTTTCTGCTTCCTTATCCTTTTATTCCTTTTCTCTTATACAAACACTTACGGAATAGGTACTCTGTGGTAGGCATTGTGCTAGCCTGTAAATACTACATTGTTTCTGAAGAAAGACATACCATTGAACACTTATAACACTAGTTACTTTTACTTGAAAGGACTTTATAAGGTGGATGGAAGCCCAATTTCTCTTTCTCTCTTTTCCTCATATGCATGTGTAAGTGCATACTCACATGCACACACAAAAAGAGAATTAAAGGCCCAGCTATGCTGTTCCTACCATGCAATCCCATGTGATTTATGGGAGTATATGGTAATGAGAGATTATTGCTCTCTCTGCAAGGTAACAGGATTTATGTAGGATTGGCTTCATATTTGGCACTTAAAAAAATGAGAACGGGAGGATCCTGGGAAGATGGTGGCGTAGGAGGACACTGGGTTCACCGCGCGTCCTACTGATCACTTAGATTCCATCTACACCTGCCTAAATAACCCAGAAAACCGCCAGAAGACTAGCAGAACAGAGTCTCCGGAGCCAAGCACAGACTAGAGGCCCACGGAAGAGGATAGGAAGGGCAGCGAGGCAGTAAGCGCTACACGGACTGGCGAGAGGGAGCTGGGGCGGAGGGGCAGCCCGCCAACCAAGCAGAGCCCCCGAGTCTGGCTGGCAAAAGCAGAGGGGCCGGACAGAGTGTGTTCTGACAGCAAGCGGGACTTAGCATCTGGGAGGATCATAAGTTAACAGCTCTGCTCAGAAAGCGGGAAGGCTGGAGGACAAAGGGAGGGAGAGTTGTTGAGCCCCTGAAGACAGAGCTCAGCTTGGCGGGGAACAAAGGCGCTTTCCAGCGCCATCTCCCTCTCCCATTCCCCAGCCAAAATCCCAAAGGGAACCAGTTCCTGCCAGGGAACTTGCTTGCACCGCGCAAACACCCAATGCTGTGCTTCTGCGGATCCATCCCTCCGGCGGGTCTGACTCCCTCCCAGTGCCGCAGGGCCCCTCCCGAAGTGGATCTCCGAAGGAAAAGTGAGCTGAGCCTGCCCCTCCCACCCCTGTGCATGCTGCCGATCCACCCCAGCTAATACGCCAGATCCCCGGCACCACAAGCCTGGCAGTGTGCAAGCCACGCCACCCCGCAGTGCATCCCGCCCCTAGGAGAGGGGAAGAGAAGGCACACACCAGTCTGACTGTGGCCCCAGTGGTGGGCTGGGGGCTGACATCAGGTCTGACTGTGGCCCTGCCCACCAACGCAAGTTATTTAAGACAGCACAGGGGAAGTGCCCCACAGTTCTGCACCACTCCAGGGACTATCCAAAATGACGAAATGAAGGAATTCCCCTCAGAAAAACGTCCAGGAAATAACAACAGCTAACGAACTGATCAAAAATGATTTAAACAATATAACAGAAAGTGAATTTAGAATAATAGTCATAAAATGAATTGCTGGGCTTGAAGACAGTATAAAGAACAGCAGAGAATCTCTTGCTACAGAGATCAAGGGACTAAGGAACAGCCAGGAGGAGCTAAAAAAGGCTATCAATGAGCTGCAAAATAAAATGGAGACAACTACGGCTCAGATTGAAGAGGCAGAGGAGAGAATAGGTGAACTAGAAGATAAAATTATGGAAAAAGAAGAAGCTGAGAAAAAGAGAGATAAAAAAATCCACGAGTATGAGGGGAAAATTAGAGAACTAAGTGATGCACTAAAGAGAAATAATATACGCATAATTGGTATATAAGAGGAGGAAGAGAGAGGGAAAGGTGCTGAAGGTGTACTTGAAGAAATAATAGCTGAGAACTTCCCGGATCTGGGGAAGGAAAAAGGCATTGAAATCCAAGAGGAACAGAGAACTCCCTTCAGACGTAACTTGAATCGATCTTCTGCACGACATATCATAGTGAAACTGGCAAGATACAAGGAAAAAGAGAAAATTCTGAAAGCAGCTAGAGATAAACGTGCTCTAACATATAAAGGGAGACCTATAAGACTCATGACCGATCTCTCTACTGAAACTTGGCAGGCCAGAAAGGAATGGCAAGAGATCGTCAATGTGATGAACAGAAAAAAATATGCAGCCGAGAATCCCTTATCCAGCGTCTGTCGTTTAGAATAGAAGGAGAGATAAAGGTCTTCCCAAACAAACAAAAACTGAAGGAATTAGTCACCACTAAACCAGCCCTACAAAGATCCTAAGGGGGATCCTGTGAGACAAAGTACCAGAGACATCGCTACAAACATGAAACCCACGGACATCACAATGACTCTAAACCCATATCTTTCTATAATAACACTGAATGTAAATGGGCTAAATGCGCCAACCAAAAGACATAGGGTATCAGAATGGATAAAAAAAAACAAGACCCATCTATTTGCTCTCAACAGGAGACTCATTTGAGACCTGAGGACACCTTCAGATTGAGAGTGAGGGGATGGAGAACTATTTATCATGCCACTGGAAGTCAAAAGAAAGCTGGAGTAGCCATACTTCTATCAGACAAACCGGACTTTAAATTAAAGGCTGTAACAAGAGATGAAGAAGGGCATTATATAATAATCACAGGGTCTATCCATCAGGAAGAGCAAACAATTATAAATGTCTATGCGCCGAATACTGGAGCCCCCAAATATATAAAACCAATTACTCACAAACATAAGCAACCTTATTGATAAGAATGTGGTAATTGCAGGGGACTTTAAAACTCCACTTACAGAAATGGGTAGATCATCTAGACACACGGTCAATAAAGAAACAAGGGCCCTGAATGATACATTGGATCAGATGGACTTGACAGATATATTTAGAACTCTGCATCCCAAAGCAACAGAATATACTTTCTTCTCGAGTGCACATGGAACATTCTCCAAGATAGATCACATACTGGGTCACAAGACAGCCCTTCATAAGTATACAAGAATTGAAATCATACCATGCATACTTTCAGAGCACAATGCTATGAAGCTTGAAATCAACCATAGGAAAAAGTCTGGAAAACCTCCAAAGCATGGAGGTTAAAGAACACCCTACTAAAGAATGAATGGGTCAACCAGGCAATTAGAGAAGAAATTAAAATATATATGGAAACAAATGAAAATGAAAATACAACAATCCAAATCCTTTGGGATGCAGCGAAGGCAGTCCTGAGAGGAAAATACATTGCAATCCAGGCCTATCTCCAGAAACAAGAAAAATCCCAAATACAAAATCTAACAGCACACCTAAAGGAAATAGAAGCAGAACAGTAAAGACAACCTAAATCCAGCAGAAGAAGAGAAATAATAAAGATCAGAGCAGATATAAACAATATAGAATCTAAAAAAACTGTAGAGCAGATCAACGAAACCAAGAGTTGGTTTTTTGAAAAAATAAACAAAATTGATAAACCTCTAGCCAGGCTTCTCAAAAAGAAAAGGGAGATGACCCAAATAGATAAAATCATGAATGAAAATGGAATTATTACAACCAATCCCTCAGAGATACAAACAATTATCAGGGAATACTATGAAAAATTATATGGCAACAAACTGGACAACCTGGAAGAAATGGACAAATTCCTAAACACCCACACCCTTCCAAAACTCAATCAGGAGGAAATAGAAAGCTTGAACAGACCCATAACCAGCGAAGAAATTGAATCAGTCATCAAAAATCTCCCAACAAATAAGAGTCCAGGAGCAGATGGCTTCCCAGAGGAGTTCTACCAGACGTTTAAAGCAGAGATAATACCTATCCTTCTCAAGCTATTCCAAGAAATAGAAAGGGAAGGAAAACTTCCAGACTCATTCTATTAAGCCAGTATTACTTTGATTCCTAAACCAGACAGAGACCCAGTAAAAAAAGAGAACTACAGGCCAATATCCCTGGTGAATATGGATGCAAAAATTCTCAATAAGATACTAGCAAATCGAATTCAACAGCATATAAAAAGAATTATTCACCATGATCAAGTGGGATTCATTCCTGGGATGCAGGGCTGGTTCAACATTCGCAAATCGATCAACGTGATACATCACATTAATAAAAAAAAAAAAGAACCATCTGAGCCTGTCAATCGATGCAGAAAAGGCCTTTGACAAAATTCAGCATCCTTTCTTAATAAAAACCCTTGAGAAAGTTGGGATAGAAGGAACATACTTAAACATCATAAAAGCCATTTATGAAAAGCCCACAGCTAACATCATCCTCAATGGGGAAAAACCGAGAGTTTTTTCCCTGACATCAGGAACATGACAGGGATGTCCACTCTCACCGCTGTTGTTTAACATACTGTTGGAAGTTCTAGCATCGACAATCAGACAACAAAAGGAAATCAAAGGCATCAAAATTGGCAAAGATGAAGTTAAGCTTTCACTTTTTGTAGATGACATGATATTATACATGGAAAATCCCATAGACTCCACCAGAAGTCTGCTAGAACTGATACATGAATTCAGCAAAGTTGCAGGATACAAAATCAATGTACAGAAATCAGTTGCATTCTTATACACTAATAATGAAGCAACAGAAAGACAAATAAAGAAACTGATCCCATTCACAATTACACCAAAAAGCATAAAATACCTAGGAATAAATCTAACCAAAGATGTAAAAGATCTGTATGCTGAAAACTATAGAAAGCTTATGAAGGAAATTGAAGAAGATATAAAGAAATGAAAAAACATTCCATGCTCATGGATTAGAAGAATAAATATTGTCAAACTGTCAATACTACCCAAAGCTATCTACACATTCAATGCAATCCCAATCAAAATTGCACCAGCATTCTTCTCGAAACTAGAAGAAGCAATCCTAAAATTCAGATGGAACCACAAAAGGCCCCGAATAGCCAAAGTAATTTTGAAGAAGACCAAAGCAGGAGGCATCACAATCCCAGACTTTAGCCCCTACTACAAAGCTATAATCACCAAGACAGCATGGTATTGGCACAAAAACAGACACATAGACCAATGGAATAGAATAGAAACCCCAGAACTAGACCCACAAACGTATGGCCAACTCATCTTTGACAAAGCAGGAAAGAATATCCAATGGAAAAAAGACAGTCTCTTTAACAAATGGTGCTGGGAGAACTGGACAGCAACATGCAGAAGGTTGAAACTAGACCACTTTCTCACACCATTCACAAAAATAAACTCAAAATGGATAAAGGACCTGAATGTGAGACAGGAAACCATCAAAACCCTAGAGGAGAAAGCAAGAAAAGACCTCTCTGACCTCTGCCGTAGCAATCTCTTACTCGGCACATCCCCAAAGGCAAGGGAATTAAAAGGAAAAATGAACTACGGGGACCTTATGAAGATAAAAAGCTTCTGCACAGCAAAGGAAACAACCAACAAAACTAAAAGGCAACGAATGGAATGGGAAAAGATATTTGCAAATGACATATCGGACAAAGGGCTAGTATCCAAAATCTATAAAGAGCTCACCAAACTTCACACCCGAAAAACAAATAACCCAGTGAAGAAATGGGCAGAAAACATGAATAGACACTTCTCTAAAGAAGACATCCGGATGGCCAACAGGCACATGAAAAGATGCTCAACATCGCTCCTCATCAGGGAAATACAAATCAAAACCACACTCAGATATCACCTCACGCCAGTCAGAGTGGCCAAAATGAACAAATCAGGAGACTATAGATGCTGGAGAGGATGTGGAGAAACAGGAACCCTCTTGCACTGTTGGTGGGAATGCAAATTGGTGCAGCCACTCTGGAAAACAGTGTGGAGGTTCCTCAGAAAATTAAAAATAGACCTACCCTATGACCCAGCAATAGCACTGCTAGGAATTTACCCAAGGGATACAGGAGTACTGGTGCATAGGGGCACTTGTACCCCAATGTTTATAGCAGCACTCTCAACAATAGCCAAATTATGGAAAGATCCTAAATGTCCATCAACTGATGAATGGATAAAGAAATTGTGGTTTATATACACAATGGAGTACTACATGGCAATGAGAAAGAACGAAATATGGCCCTTTGTAGCAACGTGGATGGAACTGGAGAGTGTGATGCTAAGTGAAATAAGCCATACAGAGAAAGACAGATACCATATGGTTTCACTCTTATGTGGATCCTGAGAAACTTAACAGAAACCCATGGGGGAGGGGAAGAAAAAAAAAAAAAAGAGGTTAGAGTGGGAGAGAGCCAAAGCATAAGAGACTGTTAAAAACTGAGAACAAACTGAGGGTTGATGGGGGTGGGAGGGAGGGGAGGGTGGGTGATGGGTATTGAGGAGGGCACCTTTTGGGATGAGCACTGGGTGTTGTATGGAAACCAATTTGACAATAAACTTCATATATTGAAAAAAAATGAGAACGTATATCATTAATCATCCTGTCTTCATCTGAACAGTCATTAAAAATGTGATCGGAGATGCCTGCACAATCCCTAGGTGCATAGTGTGCACGGTAACTCTACTTAAACACAATTACTCTGTGGCTTATATCTGTATACCATGCTGCTCTGCCAGCTGCTGCAGCACCCTGCTCAACTATGTGTAGCTTCATCATTAGTTTTGATGCCATGGGGGTTTTGCTATGATGTGTATCACATTTGTCCTGGTAAGCTTGTTAATACTCATAATCTTGTGCTTCTACGTTAGGTTCATTATGATTTGGAGGAGTTCAAGAAGCTTTTTGTGTTATTGATGGTGGATCCGGATCTCCTAAACCGGAAACATTGTCTTGGGTTTAGTTTGGGATATATTGATGTTACCAGATTCACTTTTTAACAAAAGCGTTTACTTAACACAAATTTTTAAATCATGATACCACTGGAAAGTGTTTTGCCCAGAAGCTTAGAATTTAGGGACAGTGTTTTGCATTGGGTTTTAATAAAAATTTTAGCTTCTATGGACAATTCCCTTAATGTGTTATGGTATGAAATACCTAACTGGCAGTTCATACTACTGTATTCAACTGTAATATTGTGCATGATTAATTGCACGTCATGCACTCTCTTTTGTGCACCTGGCCAAGTTCCTAGGTGAGTGGCTTCATGGTTTTGGATACTGTCCTTTGCCTGCTGACTTAGAAAATGGAGATGAAAAACAGCACAGAGTTTTCTTTTGAGCCCCAGGTGTCTGTCAGGGCCTGTCCCTCTCCAATGTGCTCTGGTCCTGCTGGAAGATCACTTAGGACATACAGATTTGGAAGGATGTAGTGGTGCTTACTGATTTCTCATGGCATGGACAGGAGCCAGGCAGAAGGACTGGCTTTGGTACAAAGCAATCCACAGCCTTGAGAACTTGCTAATAAACTGTGAATAATAATAAAAATGATCCTGATGATATCATTTCTTGAATGTTATTTCTATGTGCTTTACATGCATTAATTTATTTAACACACATATTACCACACATAAACCTTATGACAAACGTAGTATCTTCATGTCCATTTTGCAGATGAGGAAATTGAGGCACTTGGAGTTTAAACAACTTGTCCATGGTCACAGTACTGTGAGTGGCTACATAGGAATTTGAGCTGAGGCAGTCTAGGAAAGCAGCAACAAGATGCAACATTCTTCAGAGACACCCGAGTATCCCTTCTCTGCTGCTTGTCTCCTGCCTTCTCTTGTCCCACTGGCCTGAGTCATTTTGTGAGCTAGTGCCTGATTTGCCTGCTTCGTTTGTCATATGTTTTCCTCTTCCTTCCTTCTTGTGTTGTGTCGTATTTCCAGGTCCGGCCTCAGGGTTAGGACCCCCCACTCACCCATGAACACCTCTGTTTGAATTAGAAGAGATTCGTTTTTTTAAGTCCAATTTCTTTGACAATTTTATTATCCAATCTGCAGAGCCCTATGTGGGAGTAGCTGGTTGTGTGCACACACCCACTCCCTTACCCATTCATGCCCTTCTAACTTCCGTGTGTACCTGCCACTAGCACTGCACACATTCCTGACACCCCTCCTGCCACCTTCTTTGGAGGTCAGGAATTGAGTTCTGTGACCTTTAGGGCAGGTGAGGACTGGCCAGGACTTAGCCGTGTGTGTGTGTGTGTGTGTGTGTGTGTGTGTGTGTGTGGTGTGTGTGTGTGTGTTTGAGCATGTGTATGAGATCCTATGTGCAAACTTTAAGGGTCAGTGCTTATGTAGGAAGGTTTCTTTTCCTCTTTCCAAGACTCATTTGGAAGCCTCAGGATCTCTATTCCTTCTCTTCCACACTCATGTAAGTTAGCAAAAGTCTAACATGTAGGGAGGTAGTACTTTTGAATAGTGTACTACCTCAATGCCTATATGTCAAGCCCTGTACTGCCCTCCCTTTGAGAACATTCCCTAAGTGTAGCCTAGAAGACAAAGTCTGTGGCCTGGTGGTTAAATAGGCTTAATTTTTAGGTACTCCTTTGATTTTTAACTTATTTTTTATTTTATCCTTTAAAATTTTCTACTTTTGTATCTGTTACATAATAAATACTCATGGCAAGTGAGTGTACAAGAGCTTTTTGATTACTAATTCAATCTCTTTACTAGTTATTTCTCTGTTCAGATTTTCTATTTCTTCCTGACTCAGTTTTGATAGTTTGTGTGTTTTTAGAAATGTATCCATTTCTTTGAGGATAAATTTTATGTAATTTGTTGGCATATAATTATAGCAGTCTCACCATCTTGTATAAGTTGCAATGTTACCTCTTTTATTTATAATTGTATTTATTTGAGTTTTCTTTTTTTTTCTTAGTCTAGCTAAAGGTTTGTCAATTTTTATCTTTCCAAAGGACATCTTAGTTTTGATAATCCTTTCTGTTGTTTGGGTTCTTTCATTTATTTCCACTCTGATCCACAGTATTTCCTTTTTTCTGCTAACTATGGGCTTAGTTTGCTCTTTTCTTGTTCCTTAAAGTGTAAAGTTAGGTTTTTTAATTTGAGAATTTTCTAATTTCTTAATATATGCATTTGTTTTTATAAACTTTTTCCAAGAATTGCTCTTGCTATATGCCACAATATTTGATGCACTCCGATTTTCATTTGTTTTGAGATAATGTTTTTATTTTCCTTTTCATTATGTTTTCTTTGATCCAGTGGTTGCTTAAAAGTGTGTTGTTTAGTTTCCACGTATTTGTAGATCTTCTCATTTTCCTCTTGTTAATTTCTAGTTTCATGCCATTGTGGTCAGAGAAGATAGTTGGTATGATTTCAATCTTCTTAAATTTGCTAAGAATTTTTTTTCTTTTTGCCTATTATATAATCTATCCTGGAGAATGTCCCCTGTACAATTGAGAAGAATGTGTATTCCGCTGCTGTGGATGGAATGTCCTGCATTAGGTCCATTTGTTCCAAAGTGTGGTTCAGTTCCACTGTTTTCTTTTTGATTTTATCTGGATGATCTATCCATTGCTGATAATGGGGATATTGAAGTTCCTACAACTATTTTATTGTTTTCTATTTCTCCCTTAAGATCTATTATTACTTGCTTAATATATTTTGGTGCTTGTGTGTTTGGAGTGTATATACTTATGATTGCTGTATCTTCTTGATATAATGACCCCTTTATCATTATAAAATGACCTTCTTTGTGACTTATCACCCTTTTTGGCTTGAAGTCTATTTTGTCTGATATAAGTATGGCTAAGTCTACCTTCTTTTCATTTTTGTTTGCTTGGAAATCATCTTCCATCCTTTCATCTTGAGCCTTTATGTGTATTTAGAGCTGAAATGAGTCTCCTGTAGGCAGCATATAGTTGGGTCTATTTTTTTTTTAACCCATCTAGCTACCCTGCCTTTTGACTGGTGAGTAAAATCCACTTACATTTTGATTATTGATATGTAATGTTATGTACAATGATATGCACATTGATATGTAATGTACAGAGATAAAATGCACTGCTATTTTATCTTTGCTTTCAGGTTGTTTTGTCTCTCCATTGTTTCTTTTTCCTTCTGTTTCTGTCTATCTTTGTAAGTTGGTGATTGTCCATGGTGATTTGCTAATCCTCCCTCCTTTCTTATGTTTCATGTGTCTGCTCTATAGTTTTGCATTGTGGTTACCATGGGGTTTGCATAAAACATCTCATAGATAAAATAGTATTTTTCTGTAGATAGCAATTTATCTTCATTTGCCTTTAAGGTTTTCATCCTTTTACTTTTCCCCTTTTATATTTTTGAGGTCAGATATTCTTTTTATGCTGTGATTGTGTTAGCAAATTATAGTAGGTAGCTATTTTTAATACTCTTTTCCTTTAATTTTATTCTATAGTTAAGAGTTTAATACACTATTCTAAAAAAGAGTCAGAGTATTCTAATTCTATCATCTTTTTTTTAATTTTAGAGAGAGAGAGAGAGAGAGCACATAAGTTGGGGAGAGAGGCAGAGGGAGAGAGAGAATCCTAAGCAGGCTCCATGATCAGTGTGTAGTCTGACAAGGGGCTCAATCCCATGACTCTGGGATTATGACCCAAGCCGAAATCAAGAGATGGACACTCAACTGACTGAGCCACCCAGGAACCCCCTGACTATTACCTTAATCACAAAATCAGAATTTTGTATATTTTTGTTTTTTTGTTTCAGCATGAAGAAGTGCTTTAAACATTCTTTGTAAGGCAGGTCTAGTGGTGGTGAACTCCTTCAGCTGTTGTTTGTCTGAGAAAGCCTTTATTTACCCTTCATGTCTAATTTTTTTTTAATGTTTAGTTTTGAGAGAGAGAGAGAGAGAGGGAGAGAGAATGCAAGTAGGGAAGGGGCAGAGAGAGAGAGGGAGACACAGAATCGGTAGCAGGCTACAGGCTCTGACCTGTCAGCATAGAGTCTGATGCAAGGCTTGAACCCATGAACCATGAGCCAAAGTCGAACGCTCAACTGACTGAGCCATCCAGGAGCCCCTACCCTTCATATCTAAAGATTGCTTTCGCTCAATAGAGTATTCATGACTAGCAGTTTTTATCTTTAAATATTCTGAGTATGTCATTCTACTCTCTCCTGTCCTATAGGGTTTCTGATGAGAAATCTGCCAATCTGCCAATAGCCTAATAGTGGCATACTGATTTGTTTGTAGATTGCTTTCTTCTCTTCTTTTTTAAAATCTCCCTGGCTGCCTTTAAGTTTTTTCTTTATAGTTGATTTTTGACAATTTTAATATAATGTGTCTTGGAGAGGTATTTTTGTGTTGGGATAATAAGGTGTTCTATTAGTTTCGTGGACTTGTATATCTGGTTCTTTCCCCAGGTTTGGGAAGTTATCACCTATTCTTTTAAAAAATAACCCTCTCTTCCCTCCTCCCTTGCTTCTCCTTCTGGAATACCCATTATTCTTATGTTGTCTTTTTAAACGAAGTCAGTTCTTGTAGAGTTTCTTCACTTCTTAAAAATCTTGGTTCTGCTCTCCCACCTGAATTACTTCTATATTTCTACCTTCCAGGTCACTCATTCTCTCTTCCATGTTATCTTCCCTATTTCCAATGCATCTGATGCACTCTCCATTTCATTTATTGAGTTATTCAGCTCCAGTATTTGTTTGGTTAAGTTTTAGAATTCCAGTCTGTTTGGTAAAGTACTCCTCCTGTTCACTGATTTTAGATCTATGAGCATTGTATTGACTTTCTGAGTTTCCTTGTAGCTCATTAGATTTATTCATAGCAACTATTTTAAATTATCAGTTGGATTGTAATATTCCATGACTTTGCATCCAATTACTAGAAAATTTTCATTTTCTTTTTGCGATACCATATTCTGATGTTTCATGGTATTGATGAAAAGTGCCTCTGCCACTACATTTGAAGCAAGAAAGACCTTTATTATTTAGGCAAGATTTTTCTTTACTTTGATTCAGAATCAGTTTACCAGGTTGGTAATTAGAAGCCTTATTTTTGTTTTCCAGAAGGTGGCAATATAGCAGAAGGTTTTAGTTTCCCTGACAATGTGACTCACTGCTAAGATTGGATTAAAACAAACACACATACACACCACAAAGGGGCAAAGAGTGATGGCAGAGTTGGAACAGAGGTGTGCAAGGAGGCATATGCTTAGCACTTGAGGCTTTGGGTGTGCCTACTGCCTGCTACAGGTATCCTGAAGGTGCAGGAAGGGTCCCAGAGGTCTAGAGTTAGCCCTCTTGTCTCTAGAAGGAGACATCTATCTCCAGAAGAAGACTCTTGTTTTCAGCTTTTTTTGCTTTTTTCCTTTCCTTTCTCTCCTGGCATCACTGTGGCCTCTCCTCAGAGATAGCGACTGGTATCTCCAGCTACAGTATGTATGGCAGGGCAGATCCCCACTCATGGCCTTCACCTTCCAACCTCTTTGCAGAAAGATCATGCCTGCTTGCTGCCAGATGGGCTGTAGCCTTCTTTGCCATCACCACCTCTGTCACCACCTCCCTTGCTCTGCTGTTCCTCTGCTGTCCAACCCACCCACTTTTGGTGAACAGATGAATGGATCTTTGAGGTGTCCTGGTATGTTGTACAGAGGGACTTTTCTTTTTTCAGTTATGAACGTTGGATTAGTTGCACATCAAAGGGGAGAGAAAAAGGAATGACTCATGCTGCTTTGATGCTTATGTCACAATATGATACTGTCACCATCATTGTTATTGTCATAAATAGTTCAATTTACATAGCTGTTATCTTACATGTACCACACCATTTAATTTCCAAACTAACCCTGTGGCATAGGAGTTATCTTCATTTTACAGATGAGAAAATTGAGGCCCAGAGAGGTGCCATGAATCTCCCAAAGGTACACAGCTAATGAATAGTGGGGCAATGGCTGGCCCAGGTTCATTCAACACCAAAGCCTATGCTTTAAAATATTATATGCAGCTGCTTCCCAGCAGGGTTATTATAATAATGTACACAAATTGGTTAACTTCCATTTGAATTTTGTTTGCACAAATTTAAGGGAACTTTTTTTTTTTTTTTTTTTTTTTTGCATTATTTGTCAATCTAAGAGATGGGATCGCTAGTTCTTCCATTTCCCTCAAAAGCAAGTCAATAGAACTATGGGATGAAGGCAGTCACAATGTGTTGAGACATTATCAAGTAATTGTATAAGCTCTCTTACTATGACTAGTAACTCCTTATTTGAAACAACAAAGCAATTTTGCTTTATTAGTAAACAAAAACCTCTTATTAGGAGGAAAAATTTAAACTTACAATGTCTTACTCATGACAGAATATCACTGTACCTGGATAACACATGTTAACTGCAACTGTAACCTCATAACAATCCCCCTTTCAAGTTCTCTTTTGCCCATTGTCTCTTCATAATATCATATCACCCTGCTCATCAACCTTCTTCCACTATAGCTCACATTTTACATATATGTGCTAGCAAAACTTTTAAATTTATTATTATTATACTGTATGAGTTATAAATCTTCTCCCAGACTCACTTTAGTATCAGCTTTGTCTTCTCTGAGTGTGTTCCTATAACCTTTTAATTTTACCTCCTATTCAGTTACTGTAGTTTTTCTCTACTAACCTAAGTTTGCTGCTTAATTACTCCATCCACTGATTTCCAAGCCACTCATGTCTGAAACTAAAACCCATTTACAACCCAGAAGTTCACTTATAATACAAAGTTACTGGAACTGTAATAAACAAAAGGATAAATCTAATTTAAAAAATTATTTATTTATTTTGAGAGAGAGAGTACATGAGTGAGGGAGGAGCAGAGAGAGAGATAGGGAGAGAGAGAGAATCCCAAGCAGGCTCCGTGCTGACCCCACGAACTGTGAGATCATGACCTGAGCTGAAACCAAGAGTCAGACGCTTAACTGACTAAGCCACCCAGGTGCCCCTGGATGAATCTCAATTTAATCTGATATTTATTGAGTATCATATGCAAAGTAGTGGGTGCTAAGTACTATCTGAGAAAGAATAAATAAATGAGCAGGGGGCTCAGGTCAGGCAAGGAAGTACTGACTTCAGTGATTAAGTTTTGCAAGAAGACATTAATCTTGAAGGTTGCCAGATGTTCCTAGAAGTGAGAATGTGGCTTGGATAATGTGACTAATAATTGCAAGGGATTCTCTTCTATGTTGCTAGGACTTAGAAAATTAGAACTAAAAGTATATGAAATAATCTCCAAAGGTGAAATTGTAAAGGATTATGACAGTTGGTGGACTCAAAAAGAGAGATGATGTAATGACTATAGCAAACAATAGAGGGAATAGAGGTGGAGAACTCATGGTCCACTATTCCCACTACTTTGTCTGGTGCAGGTGCTGTGTTCGGTAACAGGAGTCACCTGGTATGAAGGATATGGATTTGGGAGAAATGATCTTATCAGACAACTTGACCTGAATAACCAAATGGAGGTATACTGAGAAACTCTCATTTTATATTCCCGAAGTGATGCTTTCATGATTAATTATTTTTCTAGATATCTCTGTGAGTCATACAAACAAATGTTTTCAGAACTAGTTAACCTGGGGTAAAAAAAATGACTAATCAATTATAAGTATAAAATTGGGAGTTAGGGGTGAAATGCTGCTTTTACCATTCTTATTAGAGAAGACTTACATTAAGGTATGATCTCTATTTTGATAAAGCTGGTTGACGATTATTGTCCCCTGTGATATTGACATGCTTCACCCATAGTTTCCAGCTAAAGAATATTTGCCAATCTGAGGGTATTTACACTATGGTGTGGTTTCAAAAAAATATTATTATTTTTTAAAATTTTCTACTCCACTTTTACCCTCGTATATTTTCTCCCTTTAAAGAACATGAAAAATGTACCAGTCTAATATTGCATCTTAGTTTTAGTATTGAAATTATAAAGCCAGTAGACTATTAGTTTAACAGTGCTTTGTCCCAAGTATCTTAGAAAATATTGATGTGTAATTTGTAAGAGCTTTCTAAGGCTAGCTGCAGGCTCTCCCCAGAAAAGTTTGAGAACTTGCTACAAAGGAAGAAACATTTCCCCTCATTGATTAACAAATACCAATTCCATTATAAATATACATGCGTGTTGACCTTTTAGTTTGTTTTCCAGAATACAAATTCAGTAGAGCCCCCATACTGTTGCACATGCTGTGAAGGTATTTTGGGGGCACTGAAACACAAGTGGGGACATCAATCTACCCACTGCATTTTGGAGCCCCTATATGAAGCCTTATTTCTTACTCCTCTGTGGTACTGGAACAGAGCTCGTGCTAATCAGTAGGCCTGGGGTTTAAAGATTTCTTCATACTGGAGCTCTGTAAGCTTAAATGAAGAGCAGATTAGAGTCTTACACAAATAAGATGAATACTGACTGGCTTATAAAGTCTTCCCCCTTTGATTTGAAAAACAAATATGCTTGCATTGTTAGACTGTATGTACATTGATATAGGCTTATATAATACAGCTGGTAAGCTAAGGAAACAAACAAAAACAAAAATGAAACCCCAATTATTTTTTCCATAGATAGACAGAAAAGACTAATTCTCATTTGTGTGATTTTGAAGGACTGCCTTAAGTCTGGTACCACCAATCAAAACACAAATTGGGAGATTGAATAACACAGCACTTCCATTTAGAAAGGTATTTTAAGATTCCTTATACTAAAGTTTACTCTGTATGAATAGTTGCGGTATAATTATTGCTTCCACGTACATACTGACTTGCCAGAGTTAGACACTGTGCTATTGTCTTTATATTTTGTATATGTTATCTATAATTTCCACAAGAAAATTCTTATTTTCCTGATTTTAATAGAGGAATCAGAACCTAGAGAAGTAATGTATACATTCCATGTTCAGATTCTAATTTCCCACATACTCTCAGTATAAGAGTTTCTTAGCCTCTTTGGGCTGTAATTTCTTCAACTCTAAAATATAGACAAAAGTCTTACCTACTTGTAGATTCATGTGGAAATGGAGATGAAATGAGTCAATGACATGAATAGACATACATAAAGCCCTTAATACAGTGCTTGGCACATAATAAGCATTATACAGTGCTTGTTATTATTATTATTATTATTATTATTAACAACACTATAATAGACTATGTTATATATTTCCTGAATATCTATGAATTTTTCATGTTTTAATAATTGCTTTGCTTTAGGCACCTGAGATAGCAGAGAATAAAATGAAACTAAAAAATTCTTCTTCTCAAGAAGCTTCATCCTAATAGAGATGGACAGTTAATGAAGAATGTAAGTAAAATAATAGTATGTTATATGGTGAAAATGCAAAAGAAAAAAGCTGTGGAGGAGGGCGGAATATGAAAGTTGGGGTTTATAATTTTAAGTATTGTGATCAGGGAAAATCTTTCTGAGAAGACAGTACCTGAAAAAGACTATATATACATAAAGAGGTGGAGGACTGAGTCATGTGGATATCTGGGGGAGGAACATTCCAGCTCATGAGGGCAGCAAGTGTGAACACTCTGATGTGAAAGCACACCTGGCAAGTCTGAGGGGGAGCAAGGTGCCCAGCAGGATGGAACATAGGGAGAGTGAGAGATTACAGGACAAAAGAGTGAGCAGGGAGCAGATCCTATAGGGCTATGGAAGCTATTGTAGAAACACTGGTTGTTGTTTTTTTTTTTTTTTTAAGTTTATGTGTTTATTTTGAGAGAGAGAGAGTGAGTGGGTGAGGGGCAGAGAGAGAGAGAGAGAGAGAGAGAGAGACAGAATCTCAAGTAGGCTCTGCACTGTCAGTACAGAACACATTGTGGGGCTCGAAGTCACAAACCATGAGATCATGACCTGAGCCAAAATCAAGAGTTGGATGTTTAACCAACTGAGCCTCCCAGAAATCTCAGAAACATTGTTTTTGTTTGTTTGTTTGTTTGTTTTTAGCTTTAAAAATGTTTTTATTTATTTTAGAGAGAGGGAGGGAGAGAGAGAGAGAGAGAGAGAAAATGCACATGGATTGGGGAAGGGCAGAGAGAGAGGGAGACACAGAATCCCAAGCAGGCTTGAGTCTCAGAGCTGTCAGCACAGAGACCAACGTGGGGCTCAAACCTGCCAACCGCAAGATCATGGCCTGAGCAGAAGTCGGATGCTTAACTGACTAAGCCACCCAGGCGCCCCCAGAAACACTGGTTCTTAATTTGACTGAGATATCGAAGACTTCCATCAGAAGAGTGAAATGATCTGTCCAATTTATACATGTTTTCCTGGGATTCCTGTGGCTACAGTGTTGCGAATTCATGGAAAGAAACAGGGAGGGAAGCCAGGAGGCCTTTGCAAAAATGTAGGCAAAATGTAATGATGGCTTGGACCAGAATAATAGCGGTGGAGGTGGTGAAAAGTGGTAATACTCTGGATATATCTTGAAGACAGAGTTAATAAGATTTGGTGTTGGATGGGATAAAATATAAGAGTGTATATGTGTGAGAAGAAGAGTCAAGAGTGACTCCAAGGCGTTGGCCTGAGCAACTGGAAGAAAGGAATTGCTCACCCCTGAGAAAGTGTGTGGTGGAAGGTTTGGGGAAAAGAACCAGTTTGGGAATTCAGTTGAGGTATTTTATGCTGGAGATGCTTATTAGACATGCATGTAGAGGCACGGAGTGGCAGTTTGAAGTGGAAAGGTAAGATGCAGGCTGGAGATTAAATTTGGGAGCCATCAGCATCGAGGGAATAATTAAAGCCTTGGATGGAATCACCAAGGAATAGGTGTAGGGGGAAAATAGGTGAGGTTTAGGGATCACCAAGTCCTGGGTTATTCCTTTGTTAAGAGCTTGGTGAGCTGAGGAGAAACTACCTTAGAGAGTGAAAGGAGTGCCTGGTGAGTGATGAGAAAGTCAGGGGAGTGTGGGGTTTTGGAAACCATGACAAGGAGGAGTAAATGATCAAATATGTTAAATGCTTGGTGAAGTACGATGAGGATTGAAAATTGACTCTTGGATTTAGTAATGATGAAAATGTGTTGACAACCATAAGAAAAAGAGGACTTTCCATGGAGTCGTGGAGGCAAAAACATTATTGGAAAGAATTTAAAAGAAAATAGGGAGAGAGAAACAGGACACAAGTAGGCACAGGGACTTCTGTATAGGTATTTGCTGTAGCGGGAAGGAGAGAAAGTGGTCTGTGGTTGGCAGGGGAGGTGAAGTCCAGGGACAATTTTTGTGTATTTTAATGGGAGAAATAATACCATGCCTGTGTGTTGATAGAAGAGAGGTACCAGAAAAAGTAGCCTTCAAAATGCAATAGAGAGAAGAAATCAGCCATACCAATATTCTCAAGCAGGCAAGATCTGATGATACTCCTTGCTAAGTAGAACAGTTAAGCTTAGCCAGGGACATTGACGTTAGCTCACTGTAATGAGAGAAGAAAGAGAGATAGGTGGGAGGATATAGTAGTGAAACTTGTGAAACTCATCTGATTGTTTCCTTTTTCTCAGGGGAAAATAAGAAGATAGTTCAGGGAAGAAAAATGACCAAAGAGTACAGGGTTTCCTGTGATGAAGACAAAGAATGTAATGAAAGGCATTTTGAAATTAGTCCCAAGACTAGATTGGACCATCAGTGTTGAGGCAGGACAAAAAAATGGCAGTCTTACCTGGAGTTGTAAAGTTTTGGTGCTTTAACCTGACACTAAGCAGTGAAGGTGTAAAAGATCAGGGGTGTTAGGCTTACTATTAGCACTTGGGGACCCCTCTGGACCCTGTAGATAAAAAGCTTGGGGAGGCCAGAGGGCGACCTTACTTTGAACATGAAGGTCTCTCTGTGCGAGCCTCCCTCTTGACCCCTGTTGGTGGAGGGAGCTCTCCCCCAGCCCATTGCTCCATAGTTCCTCAGCACTTGGTGTTAAAGGCAAAAGCTTTAGATCTGAATAAAACATAAAGGGATTTATGTAGTGAAGTAATGCTACAATAATAATATTGAATAGTCAGTGTCCAAGGACTAATAAAGTATGCAGATCCAGGGAGCTTATGTTTTGGATTAGTTTCTCATTTGTACTTATTTGATCCATAGCATGAGGTCAGTCCTTTTCTGTTTAAATTAAATTGATTTCCATCATTTAAACATTATCTAAGTAGGACAGAGAATTTTGAAAACTTAGGGAAATTATCCATCATTAATGAGGGACTTCAAGGTTTCCATTGAAAGTGGAAAGGTTTGATTTCGTGACGTAAAGCAGTATTCAAAGATTTAATTACAAGTAACTATAAAATAATCGGACTGATTTTCTTATACTGGGCCAGTGTCACTTTTTTTAATAGGCAGAGATATTATATTGTATATTCATTTTTTAAAACAGCAAAGCTTTTTGTAGTCTCCATTTGAGAGTGGAACTAGCATCATTTGATTTTAAAAATGAAGTTTATCATTAAGTTCCCAAAGAAGAGGTAGTAATAATGATAGTTAGCATTTGTTACATGGGTACTGTGTCCCAGATATATTATCTTTTTTATTCTTTAAAATAATTGTGGGACATAGGCGCTATTAATTCCACTTACAGGAGAAAATTTAAGATCAGATGAGTAAATTGCTCAAAGTCAAACAGCTAGCAAATTGTAGAACAGTGACTTAACTCCACATCTGTCTGCTTTCAAAGTCTGTGCTAATATGGCATTCTTTCAACTCTTCTACCTTGAACTACTCACTCTGGACAAATCAGCCAGGACAGCTTTATGAGTAATCAGGGTAGATGATTGCTTAAGCTCAAAAAAATTAACTCTACTTCCTTTCAGTTCATCATTATAATTTCAATCTTTTGGGTCATAATGTGTTAGTCTTTGAGAGTCCATTTATGTTTAAAATGCTATTACTTGTGGGTCATTCATTCAGCCATTATCAACTCACATCTTTATTACTAGTCAACTATGCAGCATTAATTACCAGAGAGTTTGACTGCTGAAGAGTGAAAATATTCACCCAGGATAAGATCTGGAGGCTGGAGAGAATTCTGGGAGGAATGTGCCAAGAGGAGAGAAATATAAACTGATAGGGAGGTTGTAGGCCAGAAATTGATTGAGTTTCCTCTATCAGGTCACGGTAGAGAAATTTACAGCTTGAATGGTTCTTACAGATCAAGCACTTCAATACTCTTATTTTGTAGATTACAAAGCCTAGCCCCAAGATCACACAGCAGGAATAGAGGTAGAGGTAGGATTACAATCAGAGATCAGAGTCCTTCCCATTATAAGGCTGCCATACTAGGTTGTTGTCAAGCTATAGCCTTTGAATCTTAATGCATTCACCCTCCTTCCCTATTTTGGAGTCTGAGTCATGTACCTCTCTTTCCTCATTTCCTTCAAGGTTTCTCTGACACATAAAGCACTGAATTGCTCTTTAGTTCCCAATTTCTCCTACTTCTGGGTGTCCCCAAATCCAAGGCCATTAATATATAAATTTTTACCCCAGGACCTGCTCAAAAGAGACTCATTTACTGCCACACAAACAGATCTAAAAAAAGGATGCAAAACTATGTTGCATGATCTTACTTGAAACAGTTCCCACTGTCAGTATTAGGGATCCTGTCAGCAGTAAGAAAATGCATAAGCAGCAATTCCAGAAATGCTCAGAGGCAATTAACTCATAATCAGTCACCTCAAATGATTGTCTTCCAATAAAAATTCAAAATCTTCTTTGTTCTCAATTTCTGGCAAGGTTTTGATTTTAGAGTATGAATGGAAAATGAATAGACAGTAGTAGGTGTTAAATATGCAGAGAATCTGCTTTTGCTTTAGAAGCTATACAGGGAAGCCTATGAAATCTTTTCAACCAGGCAGCTTTAACTGTCCACATCCAAAAGAATCCTCTCAATACTCTAAATTCCTGCACATGATTCTATTAACTTCCAAACTTGATGTGTTGTCCAAATTCTACCAAATAATAGAATTGACTCCTACAACCAACCACCATTTATCTAATCATTTCTAAATCCTTCTGCATCTACTGTGGATACTCAGCAGTACAGAAATGAATAGATTTAATGTCCTTTGAGGTTATGTGGAATTTGAAACTATTGATGGGCATTTACCTAAGAGTTAGTCAATAGGTCATTTGTCTGGGAGAAGTTGTAACCAGACAGATATTGACCTTTGTATCTACCTCTGGTCCTCAACTTTGAGTCCAGCTCAAGTCAGACTGACCAAATTGATGATAGTCTAGCATCTCATTGCCATTTTATATAGGTGGTTGGCCTGTGCACAGAAGGAAAGGGGAAGTCTGGATGTGGACAACAGGGCTTAAAAATATGCTTGTAACTTGATCTGATCTCATTCTTGAAGACATTCTTGAATGTAGAGAAGAGAGAAGAAAGGTTTCTTCTTTGTCTCTAGGGAAAAATTCTGTTTATTTACTAATATTGGTGGAAAGGCTATTTCTTTACATGGCTGAAATAGTTATATAAATGTAGTTCTAGTTGTGGTCATAAGCCAGAGTGTTTCTGCTTACAGTGATTTCCTATTTCCTAGAAGAGTATTTATGTACGATGTGGTAGGCAGCTTGTGACACAGCTCTCAATGAACACTTCTCCCCGACTCTGTCTCCATAACTGTTTCAAGTAAGGGGCATGCCCTCATGAAATACCCTCCCCTTGAGTGTGGTTGGTCCCTCATGACTTGCTTCTAATGAACAGAATGTGACAAAAGTGATGCGTATCACATGTGTGATTAGATTACAACAGGTGATCTTGGTTTGATGAAGTAAACTACCATGTTGACCATGTGCAAAAACAGTAACAACAAAATAACAGTGAAGGAGGTCTCTGGCCAAAAGCTCATTAAAAACTGAGGTCTCAAACAAGCTGAAAGAAATTAGATCTTGCTAACAACCATCTGAGAGAGTGAGTAAGTGACCCTTCTCAGTTGAGCCTTTAGATGGCTGCAGCCTTGTGAGAAACTCAGAGCCAGACAACTCAGCTGTCACCCAGGTTCTTGAATCACAGGATTCTGTGTCTTTTCGAGCCACTAAGTTTTTGGTGTAACATTATCTAGTAATAGGTAAATAATGTGCATTGTGATTAGGACACTCTTATAGTCATAGACTTCTTCCGAAAAATGTGGAAAGTATAGTCTCCATCAAAACACACTTTAATTCTTCCATTCAACAAATATTTATGGAGAACCTATTATGTGCCAGCAGTTTTGGAGGCTGGGCTGAACCTGTGGACACAGACACAAATCCCTGTAGACTAGGCATGATCTATGTAATCCCAGCTGATAATACTAGTCATCAGTGTTTTTCTAGATAAATTAAATTTTTCATTATTCATCCACCAAACCTTTATTGGATGCTATTTCTAGGAAATCAATGATAAACTTACTATATCACATGAGAAATAAAAATCAGCACACAAATTACTATAAGACAAATATCATTATAAGCAAGAGGTCCTTAATCTGTTATGGCCCTCTGTTAGGTATTCCTGACTTTTGTGACTAAATAAATGCTATTTCTGCAAACAAAGGAAGGAAGGAAGGAAGGAAAGGGAAGGAAGGAAGGAAGGGAGAGAGGAAGAATGGGTATAATTGTAGATAATTTGTAGGTGGAGGATGAGAAATTGAATGGATTCACTTCTCATTCTCTTAATTTTCTGAGAAATGAGGAAGGCAGGCAGGCGGGAAGGAAGGAAGGAAGGAAGGAAGGAAGGAAGGAAGGAAGGAAGGAAGGAAGGAAGGAAGATGTTATTTTTGAAAGATTAAGTAAAAGAGGAAGAGTAGATTTAAGTTTAAAGAGGATGAGTTTACTTTTCAATTTGTTTGAATTTGGGGATATCCAGGTGGACATATCAAGAAGGAATTTACAAGTGAGTTTTGTGTTAGAAGCGTGCCTGGGTGGCTCAGATTAAGTGTCTGACTCCTGATTTTGGCTCAGGTCATGATCTCATGGTTTGTGGGTTCGAGCCCCACGTCAAGCTCTGTACTGACAGTGCGGAGCCTGTTTGGGATTCTCTGTCTTCCTCTCTCTGCCCCTCCCCTGCTCACATACTTTCTCTCTTTCAAAAATAAATAAACATTAAAAAAAAGAGTGAGTTTTGGATTGGGAATAAACATTTGGAAGTCATCAGCTTGTAAGTGGCAATTGAAACCATAGATTTAGGACTTGTCCAGGAAAATGTATAGAATGTAAAGGAGCACACATATTTAAGGAGGGAATTCATGGCTACAAGGAAGTGTTGAATAGGTAGGAAAATGGACAGGAAGGGTGTCTTTATAATATACCAGTGGAGAAGGGGATTTCATGAATGGGAAAATCTAGTGTTGAATCACATCAGAGACTATAAAATAAAGGCTAACAGATGTTCCTTTCGTATAAGAATAAGAAGAGATTGATGGCCTTAACTGAGAGTAGCTTCAATGGGGTGGTGAGGGCAGAAATGAGAATGGAGTGAGTTGAAGCACAGACATGTATGAAAAAGGAATTTGTAAGATGAAGCTCAGAAATGTTGGATGTAATAATTATATGTCTTTTCATTATATCGTGATGGAAGTTTTTCTTTTTATTTTCTGTTTGGATGAAAATATGTTCTTTTTTTAGTTGTAGAACTAAATGGAATATAACATAAATTTTATAATTTCATACAGTAAATCTCATGTCTTTTTGAAGTTTTATCTTTTTTCTGACAGTTGAAATACAATATTTTGGTTGGTGCTTGTGTGGGAACATTACAGTGAAGTTTAGGAATGTTATTTTGGCATACAAAGGATTTATGGGCTCTCATCTATTTCCCTGGTTCAGCACTTAATGATGAGTGATGGGAAGAAGAAGGGAAGTCAACACTGTTGCCTACTTTTGTCTGTGAAAAGATGGTGATTAATGAAGATGCAACTAGTGGAGATTAGGTCTGAATATGAGATGAATATGTATGTAGAATGAGGATAGAAGTAGATGAAAGTCAAAGTTTGAGAGTTTAGGGAAGAGAGGGACATTTGATTGAAAATCAAACACAATGGTTTAGCATAAGATCTGAAGGACTTATAGAAAGAGAGACACTTCTAAAACTGAAGGTAGTAGATAAGAATGGGTGTAATTATAGATAATTTGTAGGTGGAGGATGAAAAATGGAATGGTTTCATTTCTCATTCTCTTAATTTTCTGAGAAAAGATGAGCTCTTGGGCAGTCTGAACCCATGCAATTTCTCAATTTTGCAGCTCAAGATTGCCTTTCTTGTTTAAAAAATTTTTTTCCAATTCAAGGAAAAAAGTTGCCAAACTTGGACCAATTTTAGGGGAGTACTTAGCTTGAGCCCATCCCCAAAGTACTTGTTTATAATAAAATAAGTTGAGTATTACACTAAGGAGAAGCTGGGAGATAGATTGCCAGATAAAATATAGGTAACCTACTTAAATTTGAGTTTTAGGTAATAAAAAAATTTTTTTTGTAGTGTATAAAGTATATATGAATACTGCATGGGACCGACATAAAAATATTCATTATTTATCTGAAATCCAAATTTAACTTGTAGTCTTATATTTTTATTTTCTAAATCTGGAAATCCAACTTAGAATAAGAAGGGAAGCTCTTAAATACTATCTTGAGCATCCATATTCTTTCTTTTTCCTGTCTTTCTCAATTAAACACTCATTCACTCACTCATTAGGTTTTAGAAACAAAGTGGTGTAATCTCACCTTTAAAAAATAAATCTGGTTTCCTTTTTGAGTCATGCTTTTCCAGTTCTGTGAAGAGAGGGCACCATATCATGCCTGAGGGAGGAATGTGGTTGGGCAAGAGAAAGTGCAACTTTGGGAAGAAAACTCCTAGAGAAAGAACATGCAAAAAGATTGTGTGATGTGCATTTAAACTGATTTTCCTAATACCGCAATTCAACCCAGATGGTGACAGAGAAAATTCATGCCATTAGACTAAGGTGTGTTTTGTTTTGTCAGTGAATCTAATGGCCAAAGGAATTTAAAAATAATGCAAAATGTATTTAAAAATTATTAGAACAGAAGGAGAGCATGCTCTCAAACAAACAGGTACTGATGTATTTCTCAGAGGCTTAGAAAAATACTACACACGGCAAACAGCCTAGAGACTCTAAAGTCTTCTAGTTTGTTCTAATTTTTAGTATATCTTACAGCTGTTTTAAAAGGAGAAAGTGAACCTGACCCTTGAGTAGAGTTTACTGCTCATAGAGAGTGATGTGTCTAAAATAAGCCAATCTGAGTAATAGGAGGTGGTTTAGCTTTATGATGTTGACCTTATTTTTAAATTTTATTTAGTTCTTTGTTATACATCTATATCCATATCCACAATAAAAATAATGACTTTATATTTACAAAATGTTTCCAATTATGCTTGTTATTCTTGTCAACTGGAGAGTAAGAAGCATGAGTACATGAAGTTGAATCATTGAGCTCATTAGTATAGTTGCTTGGGAGTTTAGATATATGTTTTTAGTATTAGAGTTGTTTCTTTAAATATTAATTATATTTTAATTACTGTGCTGATATAAAATAAACTTTGCTTTAATTATGGTCCACTTAGCTTCTTCTAAGACTTCTCCCCTCCTCTATAAAATTACCAAGTGTATTTAAGAAACTCACACCAGCTTTTAAATCTCTGGGGTATTCTTCAGGTATGAAACAATGATTAAAAAATGAAAAGAAGGAAGAATAAATTATAAATTATTGGGATAAATTTTAAAAAATAAGTTGACTTTAGTCTTTTTATCCGTCTTTAACAAACCTGAGTTCATCTCTCTGGACTGATTGAAATAAACACATCTAGAATAGAAAGTAGACAATTCTTAAGGCTCAAATAGAATTTGTGAAAGATTTCTGTGTTAATTATTGTAGATAGAATGTAATTGATTTAGCAATGGGGGAATGGTGGTAAAGAGAGGAAGTAAACCTATTCAAAATAGATTTTTAGAAACAAAATACCATTGAGTGATAAAGAATAACACTTAGGAATAGTATGTATAAGAACCATCTGTACTCATAGACATATGACTCACTGTTCTACAACCAGTTGACATCTAATACCTAAATACAAAGTGTGGCACAAGAACAGACACTCAGATCAATGGAATAGAATAGAGAACCTGGAAATGGACCCAAAAACGTATGGCCAACTAATCTTTGACAAAGCAGGAAAGAATATCCAATGGAATAAAGACAGTCTCTTCAGCAAGTGGTGCTGGAAAAACTGGACAGCGACATGCAGAAGGATGAACCTGGACCACTTTCTTACACCATACACAAAAATAAACTCAAAGTGGATGAAAGACCTCAATGTAAGACAGGAAGCCTTCAAAATCCTCGAGGAGAAAGCAGGCAAAAACCTCTTTGATCTTTCCCACAGCAGTTTCTTACTCAACACGTCTCTGGAGGCAAGGGAAACAAAAGCAAAAATGAACTACTGGGACCTCATCAAAATAAAAAGTTCTGCACAGTGAAGGAAACAATCAGCAAAACTAAAATACAACTGACAGAATGGGAGAAGATATTTCCAAATGACATATCAGATAAAGGGTTAGTATCCAAAATCTACAAAGAACTTCTCAAACTCAACACCCAAAAAACAGAGTCCAGTGAAGAAATGGGCAAAAGACATGAATAGACACTTCTCCAAAGAAGACATCCAGATGGCCAACCAGTACATGAAAAAATGCTCAACATCACTCATCATCAGGGAAATACAAATCAAAACCACACAGAGATATCACTGCACACCTGTCAGAATGGCTAACATTAACAACTCTGGCAACAACAGATGTTGGCGAGGATGCAGAGAAAGAGGATCTCTTTTGCATTGTTGGTGGGAATGCAAGCTGGCGCAGCCACTCTGGAAAACAGTATGGAGGTTTCTCAAAAAACTAAAAATAGAACTACCCTACGACCCAGCAATTACACTACTAGGCATTTATCCACAGGGTACAGGTGTGCTGTTTCAAAGGGACACATGCACCCCCATGTTTATAGCAGCACTATCAACAATAGCCAAAGTATGGAAAGAGCCCAAATGTCCATTGATGGATGAATGGATAAAGAAGATGTGGTATATATATACACAATGGAGTATTACTCAGCAATCAAAAAGAATGAAATCTTGCCATTTGCAACTATGTGGATGGAACTGGAGGGTATTATGCTAAGTGAAATTAGTCAGTCAGAGAAAGACAAAAATCATATGACTTCCTTCATATGAGGACTTTAAGAAACAAAACAGATGAACATAAGGGAAGGGAAACAAAAATAATATAAAAACAGGGAGGGGGACAAAACAAAAGAGACTCATAAATATGGAGAACAAACTGAGGGTTGCTGGAGGGGTTGTGGGAGGGGGGATGGCTAAATGGGTAAGGGGGATTAAGGAATCTACCGAAATCATTGTTGCACTATATACTAACTAATTTGGATGTAAATTTTAAAAAATAAAAAAATAACTTTAAATCAAAAAAAATAAATACAAAGTGGTAGTTACATGTTGGGTGTGCTCTTTAGAGCTAACGGGGTGATTCTACATTACTAGAAATTAAGGGGGAATGTTGTCTCTAGAATGAGGTTGTGAAGGTTGCTATCTGGTCTGTCAGCACCATTTACTGGTGGGGTGATACTCCTCACATCAGTGTAGGACAATAAGAGCAGTGAGCAGAGAAACTAGTGAATTAGTATATTTGTTGAAAATACACCTTTTAATTTTTACATGTTTGTGAACAGGAATAGATTTTGTGCTGAGAACTCTCCCACATCGTGCTGGTAGACACAGATTCCATGACTAAATAACAGAGGACTTTTACATTTGTGCAAGGTGAGAAAGAAATCTCTATCATTGTGTCTTACCAAAGAGAAAGGGGACAGATAGTCATGTTTCTGTAAAAGTACACAGGGAACACTAGTAAATTGTGGTTAATAGTATAATCTTTTAGTACAGAAGGGAAGAAAATAGCAAACATTAAAAGATGGATTTTTGACCATCTGCATTTGCTATAAAGGTACTTACTTTTAATTACACATAGTTTTCTTAAAAAAAGAAAAGAAAACAACAACCACCTCTCCCTTCTTCCCTTCTGTCCCCTCCCCTCTCTGTCTCTTCTCCTCCCACCGCCCCCCCCCGCTCTGTTTTTGTTTTTTGAAAGTGGGGGTGAGAGAGGCATTGAGGCAGTAGTTGTCAAGATAAAACATACGAGAGGGCAGATATAAACTTCTTTTTCTCTATTTTATTTGACAGAAAAAAATAAAAGGTAGTAAAGGAAGGTAATAATTATTGACCCTCAGTATTAACTTTGTTCTCTTGGGTAAGCACATAATTAGGTTGTTCTTTAAAATGCATATTATGTAGTCGGCAGCCAACTCTGGTTTAGATCCGATAACTCCTTATGCAGGCAGCTTTTTAAATGCACATCATGTACCAAAGGAACTTTTCTGGTCTATTGGGTAAATATGTATTAAAGTAATTTTTAAAATACTTATGTACTCAATAGGCTGGAAGTGGTCAATGGTTTAATGAATAGTCATGCATTTTTAAACATGTATTATTATTTATGCACTGACCCAAGTGAGAAAGTCTTTTAAAAATGGCATATTCCTGATGACTGTGTAATTTTGCAGTAAAATCTTAAAAGTATTTCAGGAGAACAGAAGCCAATTTTAAAATTACATTATCTCATCATCCCTTCACCTCATTTTTCCTGGCTGCTCTTCCTCTTATGGGATGTATTATAATAGGCTCATTTATGGCCTCCCTGCTGGCCTAATTTCATTTTCATATTAAAGCTGATTTACATTAGAATTGCAATTTTAGTGCTGAATTTATCCTATGTTGACTCACAGTGTCTGGCACATAGTAGGCACTCCGTCAATATCTGTGGAATGAGTAGTTTTTATATTTTTGTGTCATTCCTGCAAGCAAACATGTCTTATGCCTGCTGTATGCTAGGCACAGTGTTGGGTATCAGTCAGCTTAGCACAAAGATAAGACATCTATGGGTCACAAATGGATTCAAGCCTGACTTCCAGCCTCATCACTTCTCAGCTGCCTCTCCTTTGGCAAAGGAGATACCCTTCTCTGGAACTCAACTACACAAAGGGGAACAACAGCTCCAATCTGGCAGATTTCTTATACAGCTCAGTTGAAACTTCATATGGAAGACACCAAGCATAGTACTAGGTACCTAGTGAGCTCTCAGTCAGCACTTTTTCTCTCTTGACCTGTTTTCCCAGCCAGAAATATGAGAAACATTCATTTCTAGACAGCAGAGGCTTCCGAACTATACAGTGCTCTCATCACATATATCAAGAAGAAAATTTTAATACCCATAACAAGCCTCATCCTCTGGTGTCAGGAACACATTCACTAATTCTTGAAGTTCCCTTTCCAGATGGGGACCTCATGTGGGCACTGACTTCTGTGCACCAAGACTTACCTGGGCATCCTCAAACCCTGCATGCTCATTTTATTCCTGCCTTCTGTGATGGCTCCACCCCAGTATTTGGGTTCTTTCCCTCCCATGTTCACAATCCTGCAGGATCAGAGGAAGGCAGTCCTCAAGGTCCCTTCTGAATTCCAGAAAGTTCCACAAAAAACCCTCCAAAAAGTCAGATTTTCTAAGAGCAAACAGGGGTAATGATATCTCCTGCAGCACAACACGGTAAATAGGGTCTTGAGAATAAGCATTATTAACATGCTCACTGAGCTGCCTCAAATCCTATTTGGAGGGAGTCATGGTATAAATAAATAAACATGCTCCCTGGATCTTTACAGTCTGAGCTTTAGTGAGCCACTTCAATCTCAGAAAGGCATTAAAATCGCTGGTACATAATTGGATTTGTTTTGCTATTAGGTGCAGCTCTCTAACTTTTCCCTTGTATGCCACATTCCCAAACAGGAGAGTCTCATCCTGATGGAAATGCTATCAATGATGTGACTCCTGGGATCACCTGAAGGGTAGAGAAGGAGAATCAGGGGATGCAAACTCTTTTGTTCCCTCTTATTCTCACTGCATACCTGTTTTTTCAGCAGATGCTGGGTAAATGGACAGTGCTCATCACTATTGTGTAGGCACAGGGTCTCTCTTCATTATGAAGTTGTTGATTCTTTATGGTATCCATGGTCTTGGATTAGAAGCCTTTGGCTTGTTAAAAGACTTAATTTGAAATGGAAATCTCATGTTATTTATTTTTTACCTATTGGAAGATTATATTTTAACATGTTTAATCTGAAGAAAATATATATATTTAATCTGGTATGCCGTTCTAAAAATCTGTTGCAAATGGTTATACATGATGGTTTAAATAAATTATAATAAAGTAGTTTTCTTTTCCTAGTAAAAACGGAGAGACAGAGAAGAGTTGGATGTCTTTCCAAATGACTATATGAAGGAAAAATCAGATGTATCTAGGGAAAGTTGATGTTATACTGGAGGGATCCATTTAGAGACAAATTTGGGTTCTGTCAAAACTTTGGGGTGTATACAAATATTGACACAAAGAGCGCAACCAAAATGGATTCAGGGAAGAAAGAATCCAGAGGCCCGAGAGGGAAATTATAGTTTTGAGGTCAGTTCTGAGCAGATTTATAGGGAAAGAGTGATTATAAGTTTGAAAGGAAACCTCTCAAGTTCGAGCTCTGGTTCTCCAAGTGAAGGAGCACAATTTCATTAGTGGAACTATAGTTCAATCTGGGGATAGCCAGGAGGACACAGTCTGCCCTGTTTGTTAATAGAATAGCTTATCTCTTTCAGAGGAGCTGAGAGGACAGATATAAGCTAGATTAGGTAAAGAATGTATCACTGCAGCCATGGACACTGATGTACCAGAAACTTTGTCACTGTAACTTCTGAGCCTCTTGCTTCAGGATAAGAAAGGGGCTTTTACAGAGGGAGCATTGAAGAGTATGAGTTGAGGTGGTAAGATGAAGTTAGCATGCATGGCATGAATTGTTTAAAAATGGGGGCATGTAAAAGAGACCTAAGGAAAGTCCAGAAAAGATTGTTTTACAAGGAAGGCAGATGCATGCCAGAGGCAAGGATATTATACGATAAGCAGGTATGACCTAGATGCACTCAAAATCTATAATCTCAGATAAGAAAGGTGGTTCTGGAATCAAGACCAAGAGGTCATAGATGGGCCTAGGAGACCAAGATTCTTATGATAAATATGAACAAAATAGCAAAAATGTGGAGACATGTGTCTTTTAGTGGAATACTGATAGGCATACTTTAACACAACTTGCAGAGTGTTTAGGGAAAAGCAAACACTAAATGCACAATTGCTGAAGAATAAAGCATACCTTGAATACCCTGCTTGGACATTGCTGGAATCAGAATCTCTTGTCTCCTTTATATTTATTTAGAGCACATATTCATTAGGCAGTACCTTCTCTCTTGGTTTCTGCCTGGCTGTGGGAGGGATCCAGTTACAATCTTAGATCTGATTTACTCCTCCCTTCCATTTAATGTAGTATTACCAAACCAAAATTTCTACCACTAACCACTTAAGAGGAGATTACCTTTGTAGCCAAGGAAAGAAATTGTACCAATAGGACTATTGTCTTCACATGGGTTGAGTGGACTGCCGACCGTGTCTAAACCATCCTTCACCTCTCACTGCTGCAGGCCTCAGGCCACAGGGATGCTTGAAGACAGGAAAATAAGGGCCTGGCCTGCTGGGGAAGAGAATTCCAGAATATTTGTCCCTGGGCTGGTCCCTCTAACAGTATTGTTTTTATAGTGTTCATAGTTTCTTAGGACTAAAAGACTGATACCCAAATAGCTTCTGGCTTACTTACTCTTTGGTAAGTCTGAGAATGTAAAACAAAGTTTTCTCTAATCACTAGAAGGCAAGGGGGCTGGTTGGTGAAGTCAACTATTAAATAAACCCTGGGATTGATGGTAGTTCCTGCCATCTTCAATGGCATGCTATTGCTGAAATTGAGAAGGCATAAACCAGCCCAACCCAAGGAAGATGTAGGGCAGTAATCTTTGTTCTTGATCTTTGCTTCTGTCCTTTATTTATTATCACTTAGGGCTGTGCCTTCATAATAGAAGAAAAAGAACAGGGTGAGCATGGTATCCTGTGGATTATAAGAGGTTACAGGTATCTTAGTGAGTGGATTTAGTAAGATCAAAAGTTGTAGAGCATGGGAGTGAGTGGTGAAATGGCAGTAACAGGCCTAGAACTTCCTTTAAAAAGAATGAATGGAATGGAAACAGAGGGAAGGTGTGACAAAGTCTTCTCTCACCTTTTTTTTTTTGTTGTTGTTAATGTGGGATCCTTTGTGTGTTTAAGGACAGAGTAGTCAGTACATAGGGTATGTATGAAGGTGTTAATGTGAAAGGGGAAAAGTAAGTCCTGACTGCTAGTCATTAGCACTGTGATAACAAGAAAGGTACTACTCTTACATAATTTTAGTTTTAATTTTTATAATAAAATTGGTGGTTAGTTTAGGTCAGGGGTTCATCACAGTGGTAAACATCAGAATTCCCAAGGGGCTTTTTCATAATACTCTAAAAATTGAGGTTGGAACATGTATATGATTACAAAGCTTCCTGGATGATTTGGATATACAGTTTCTGTGGCTTAGAAGTCAAGGCATGGCTTAGCAGAGTCACTTCTAAGACTGAAGTCAAGGGGCCAATTGGTGAGATCTCATCTAAGGTTTGATTGGGGAAGGGTTTGCTTCCAAGCTCACATGATATTGGCAGTATTCATTTGTGTGTGTGTGTGTGTGTGTGTGTGTGTCTGTGTGTGTATTATTGGCTTGAGAACCTCAATTTCTTGATGACTGTTGATTAGGAGCTGCCCTCAGTTTCTTGCCATGTAGTTCTACCCCAATGATTTCTTCCTCAAAACCATCAATGAAGGGGGCGTCTCCTCACAAGATGGGCATTGCAGTGTTATGTAATATATTCATATGCTTGTAAACAAACATATCCCGACACCTTTGCTGTATTCACTTGGTTAGACATAAGTCACAGGTTCCACTTATATCATGGTGTAAATACCAGATGGTAGGAATCATAGGTGCCACCTTAGTCTAGTCTTTCCACTACACCTGTTATCTAAAATCTTGTTGGGGCACCTGGGTGGCTCAGTCGACTGAGCATCTGACTTCAGCTCAGGTCATGATCTTGCGATTCGTGATTTCAAGCCCTACATTGGGCTAGCTGTTGTCAGCCTGTCAACACAAAGCCTGCTTCAGATCCTCTGTCTCCCTCTCTGCCCCTGCCCAGTTGTGCACTCTCCCACCAAATAAATATTAAAAAAATATATAAAATCTTGTCGATGCCTCCATTTTTAATTACTGTAAATGACTGAGGGTTTTTCACTTTTTCATTCAAGAAATACTTCATATGTCAGGCACGGTCCTTAGATACAGCTCTTGCCTTCAATCACAGATACATGAATAATTATAACATAGTGAGAAGAAACTGTAAGAAACATGGGGAGAGCCTAGGTATGCCTGATGTTGACAGGGGTAGGTTTTTATCATCAAATTTGGGCATGACTCTAGGCGAGATTATTAAACGGATAGTTTGGTGCACCGTGAGTAGAAAAGCAGCATTTGTAAAAGCTGTCAATTGTCAGTGGGCCGAAGTTGAATCCTCATTTGCTTTTTTTGCAGTAAGAGTTATAAGGATAGTATGGTAAGCTTAGAATGTTTGGACCAGAGTGTTTGGAAAGCTCTTGCTATGCCTGTTTGGAAATCATTTGGAAATATGGACTAGAACCTAATACACTAAATAAATTAATTGCTATTGAAAGAAACGTACTCAAAGGATACAATCAGGGCTGCTCAACCAATGAACCCATGTCATTGTCTGGAGGACAATTCCTGCTGTCAGTGCCAGAGCTCCATCCGAGTCTTTCTTCTCTTGAGCACTTTTATTAGTGACGTGAATGAATATAGAGAAGGCACAGAAGCAGAGAGGACTAGAAATGATGACAGAAGCAAAATCCAAAATGGTAATGCAAGAACAGTAGATCAACTCTAATTTGATAGATATTTCTAGTAACAAATGCAATGTCCTTTTCTAAGAGCCAAAAGTTGGCACCAAGTATAAATTTGTGGAAAGCGAGTTGTTCATTTAGGAATTTTAGGTTACCTAGGTTAAACGTGAGCTATTTGTGTGATATAGATGCCGCAAAGAGCAGTACAAATAAAATATTAAAATACAGTCATTTAAGTATAGCATCTAAATTGAGTGAAAACTAGTTTTGATCTCCCAGGTTCTGAGATTTCATTTGAAGGATTTCATCTGTTCTGAGGATGCCTTTTAAGAGCAGATACAGACAAACCATAATGTGTTCAGATAGCAAGAACAGAGCTGGTGAGATGGATTGCAAATGTTGTAATATAGGAAAAGCTTAAAGAGATGAAGGTGTTGAGCCTGGAAAAGGGTGTGTCAGAAGTGAATCTAGTTGAAAAATTTGAAAGGCCATCTTGGGTGAAGTGAATTGGACTTATTTTCAATAGCTTCAATGGAAAGACATCAGACCAATTTCTGAAAGTCGCCATGAGACTGATTTTGGAGGAATTTCTTGGATCCTGAAATATCTAAAGTTGGATAAGGTTGCTTTGGAAAATGTGTTCATTGTCATTGAGGGGGTTCAATAATATGCTGGACAGCTTGATAGGGTGTTATTGATTTGATTTAAGAATTAGATATATAATTAGGCACATGAGCTCCCATCACAAACCATAATTACAGTTCCATGTCACTATCTGTAGAGTTTTAAAACAGGTATACACATCTGTGTTCCACTCCAGCCACATTGTATAGTCAGAATTATTCTATATCTTATTTCTATAGAATTATTTCTATATGTTGAAGAAATTCCATACGTAAATTTGCAGATCAGTCAGAGTTGGCTGGAGAAGGATACAAAGGAGCATTAAAAAAGTGTTTCACACCTTTCTTTACTCTTGCCATAATTCTGAAATACAAATACCATTGACTATTTCATCCCTTTTGCCCCCCTTACTTTGGTGGTAAACATTGTCTAATCATGTGTTGATTCCAGTTCTCCCCTACAGAAGACAATAATGATACAGGCATTTAAACAAAGAGGCTTGGATTGAGAAGAAAAATATCAACTACTGAAATTGTCTAAGAGGAAGGAAAAAGGAATTCAGAAGCTTATGGATGAAGAAGGTATCTTGAGGACAGACCACTTTTCCCTATAAAGTGCTTCTCCAGAAAACACCTATTAGAACAACATGCTTAAGTAAAATAAAGTTGTGCTGATTTTCTGGGTTCTTCAATTAATCAACTAATACTACTGTTTGTTTTTAACTGGCTTCCCTGTGCCACTGGGACACAGAAATGATAATGTGCTTTATTTTCTCTAACTTATATCTTCTTTCTTCTTTCCTCTTCTATAAAGATGACTTATAATCAATGAAAGTATTGATATGTGAAAGACTAGAGGAAAACAAAATTGTTAAAATAACCCATAAAGAATCAAAGCACTTTCAGAAATTTGAAAAATTAATAGAAATAGCTTTTTAATAGAAACAGTTAAAAGGGAATCTAGAAATCATTTCCAATAATTATGTGGATGTTTTTTCTTCTTAGAAGACTTCCTTGATGAAATAAGAACTCTGGTATAGGTATCTCATCTCCCTTTATCAGTGGAATCAAGTCATGACCAGCTATTTTGACTAGCACTGAGATAGTAGTTTTTGCTTTATAAATGAGAAAACTAAATGAAATAGGTCTTAATTTCCTCCAAATAAATCTTTAATCTTTATTCAAGTATCCAGCACCTATGTAAAACCTAATTAGACCATTTTGTCATTATCTAAAAATTTTTGGGGGTAGATGTGGGATATTGTTTCCTATTTCTGCTATTTGAAGAAAAAATTAACATGTTTGTGAATGAGAAAGCTTAACATTGTAAAGATGTTAGTTCTTCCAAAACTAATCTATAAGCATAGTGAAATTCTACTTAAAATTCTAATGTGATAGTTTTGAGAATTAAACAAAGTAACACTAAAATTTATGGAGGAGCAAATGTCAGTTGATAGTTAAGACCCTTCATACCCACCAAAGAGAGAGGATTTACCTGATCAAATAATAATATTATTTTGCCAGATAGATAATCAGATTGTGTATATGTATAAATATACACATACATGTACATATACATATATGTATCAAACACTCATATGTATGTATATTGGCACATCCACAGTAGTGATGTAAGTAGAAAAATGATTACTTAACAAATACTATTGGGAAATAGACTTCATCCTTGCGCCTATAAAAAAATTAATGTCAAAATTGATTAAAGACCTGTGCATAAAAGGAAATATTTACAACCATTAGAACAAAATTCAGAATCTCATTATGACCTTGGGCCTGGGAGATATTTTTTAAATAAGAAACAAATGGATTGATCACAAATAGGGGAAAAGTAATAGATTTGATTATAGTAATATTAAAGACTTCTGTTTAACAATGGGAAGCAAATATAAACATTAAAAAACAACTGGAGAATATTTTTTTAAATATGTGAATGAAAGGGGATTAATAGTGTAAAGTGTAAAGAACCTGCAAGTCAAGAAGAAAACTGTCGGGCAACCCAGTATAAAAGTGAACAAAGTGGGGCATCTGGGTGGCTCAGTCGGTTAAGCGTCTGGCTTTGGCTCAGGTCATGATCTCAAGGTCTGTGGGCTTGAGCCCTGTGTCGGGCTCTGTGCTGACAGCTCAGAGCCTGGAGCCTGCTTCAGATTCTGTCTCCCTCTCTGTCCCTCCCCCACTCACACTCTAGTCTCTTTCTGTCAAAAAATAAATAAACATAAAAAAGTTTTTTTTAAAAAGTGAACAAAGTGTATGAATGGATAATTCACAGGGAGAAAACTTGAATGGCTAACATTATAATAGATGTGTAGTACAATACCATTTCGGTAAATTTAATTCTCAAGTTCAGGTTCTTGGAGTGGGGAAAGGAATAAGATGGGAAATTGTGGCTGTGGAGATGAAAGAAATGAAAACATAAAAAAAGAACGTTAATTGATTATTGAAAATAACATGACACAAATGATATTTTATAATCCTAAGAGTGCAAAAGTTCTCATAGGGCCTACTCTCTACAAGAATTTTGCAGATTCTAGACCCTCATTTTAAAGAGTTCTTTTTCTTTTTTTAAATTTTTAAAAATGTTTTATTTAATGTTTATTTATTGGAGAGAGAGACAGAGCGTGAGCGGGGGTGGGGGGCAGAGAGAGAGGGAGACACGGAATCCAAAGCAGGCTCCAGGCTCTGAGCTGTCAGCACAGAGCCTGACGCGGGGCTCAAACTCACAGACCATGAGATCATGACCTGAGCCGAAGTTGGACACTCAACCGACTGAGCCCCCAAAAGAGGAGTTCTTTTTCTTTTCCATAGCCTCCATGACCATGCAAGAGTACCCATGGTTTCAAAGCTCACAGCTGTTTTGAATCAAGGAAATAGAAGAATCTTATCCTACAGATGATCTTGGTGGACTTTATCTAGGTGAAAGGATATGTGTATGGAGGGTTTTGAAAAATTCCACATTAGCTCACACAGGAACAAGGAACAAAATTCAAGAACGGATAGTGACAATCAGGCCAATAACTGGCCTAAGAAATATGTTTTAAAACTTCGTAGCCTCTGAACAGAGGGTAGCCTATTATAAGGGTCACTGCCTCCCCTTGACAAAGACTTTTTCCTTGACCAAACATTTGGCATGCTCTTCTGAGCATTTTTTTTTTTTTTTTTTTTTTTTACTAGGTCTCATCCTTGGGCCCTCCCTTCAGTCTACTGAGTCCACTTTTAGGGTGAATGCCATTAAGTCAGTTTAGTGAGAACCTGCTCACCCTTGATCCCTGATTACCCTGGCCTGCCGTCAGCAATTATCCTGTTATGTCAGTTTAGTAGGATTCTCCCTACCCTACTTGTCTCCTCTTAGTAATTTTCCATCCATGGACACCCTCACTGGCTATAAATCCCCAGCTTTTTTGCTGTATTCAGAATTGAGCCTGATCTCTCTCCCCTATTTTGAGAGTCTTGACATCTATCACAATAGTCTTGAATAAAGGCTTCCTTGCCATTTTAACAAGTGTCAGAGCAATTTTTTCTTTAACAACCTGAAACAAGAAGATTTAATGGTAAATAGTAATCATGGGAAGGGAGGGTAGGATGTCTTGGGAATGTAGAGGATAAGGTTTTATTGTTTACTGTATGCAAAGGATCTAACAAACTCCAGGCAAATGCCCCTCTTTAAAGGGTGCCAGTATGAAGCCATACATGCTACAGCTATAAGGAAATATAAATCACATCAAACACAGGTGTAGTTCTACCCCCTCTGACCTCTGGAGGAAGACATCTAGGCATGACTGGTGATGGAAAGCACTGTTTCCTCATTCCTTGTGCATCAGAAGCATATGCTGTCAGTAGTCTCTGATCACCATGATTTTGTCTCCATATGTACAATGATAGTAGCCTCTTAAAAGGAAGCAACTTTTGAGGCAGTTGTGAAGCCTGCCATTTCAGTAATCTCCAGAGGCATTCTTTGACTTTTCCTGTAGTGCTGTGGCATGTTGACAGGGAGTCTGAAAACAAAGAGATGACAGGGAAAGATTCTGCTTCTCATCATCCTCATCATCTCTGTGTCAGAATGTTTTGCCTCTCTAGGAGTTCCTTATTTTGAGCTTTACCAGTGGTGCAAAGGACTTTGGCTTTCCACAAAGGCTGTGCATCTTCTGGCCAGATGTATGCTCCTGTCTGTATTGCCCTCCTTCTGGAGGTGAAGAGGAAGGTAAGCACTTCTGCCTACTGAGCCTGTTTATGTGATTGATGCTGGGACTTCAAATTTTGAGGACAAATGATCCATTAGTAGAAATGGGCACACAGGAAACCTCAGTGCCAATAAGTTAAGTGCCCATCACTGTACTCAGTGAACAGTCTGCTGATCTCAATTGTAGGCAATTAACAGTGATTAGCAAGTGCGTGCTTGGTGGGTGGCACAATGAGATTCTTCTTACTGATGAGGCAAACTCACAACCCAGAGAGGTATTGCTATGAAAATGCATCAAAAAAGCTCAATCACTGTGCAAGGGGGTCTGACCAAATGAGGACTCTTGTGAATGTTTTAATTTCTCCTCTTAAACCTCTCATTAACTCTCAGACAATCCAGTAATATGGGGGGAGGGCTGGATATTCGTTTAGAATCAGATACTCTTTATGCATCCTGAGTTAGAGAAATTAGAACGAGAAGAAAATAAATCCCCACAAAATTGTGCAACCCTGGGGAGCACAGCTATTTCTTACTTCTCTTGTGTTTCCTTCCAAACTAGCACAGTGCCGTGCACCTAGGAGAGCTCAGTAAATGTTGGTGAAAGTGAATTGAAATCAGGTCTCCTTGTCCTAGCTACTTATAATCATGTTAGCCTTTTCTCGTCTCTTCCATTATTTTACGTGTTGCTTTTTAAATTAGTTTTTTGCTACCCTTTCTTTCTCTTCTCCCCCTTTTTTAATCATTAAAACTATATTTTTAATGTGTTTTTGTGTTACATATATATTTGAGAGGTTCGCAAAGTAGAAATTCCATATAAATTTTTATTTTCCTATTGACTTTTATTATAATTTCATAGTAGTAGTCTCATCAATATATTTGGACTCAAAGACATGGTGAAGAACAACAAATATCTGTTTCAAATAACTTTCTGCTAGTGGCAATTATCAGTGCCCACAATCAGTGGGCAATTATTCTCCCCTATAGCAGGAAAATAATCAAGTAGACAATTAATTTACATTTTCTTTAAACACCCATATATTAAAACACATTATACAATTTCCACTTCCTTGGGAGTTCTCACTGACTTTATGAGACTTGCGTTTCTAACTAACCACATGAGTTATACCAGGTATTCAGAGAAATTCACTAAGTGGAGGAAACTTAACACTGTTTTCAAAAATGTGAGCTATATTATTCCGCCATTAAGTGCAGAATGATCTATGAAGGCAAAGACTACTTCTACACATTCACTCTAAAATTCCCAGTGCCTAGCCCTAGCACAGTGCTTGACGAGTAGTAGAGTTGAAAGAATAAATTATTTAATTACTCAATACCAAAGCAAAACAAAGATATTACTTCATGAAAACCAAAATATATCCATTCTTATTATTCCTTCTTAAAACTTAAATAATTACCACTTTAAAGTCTTATTTAAGCCTATATACAGCTACATAGCAGAAAACAATATGTTATGCCACTGAAATCATTGATCATGCTTGAAGATGGAGAACTTTATTGCTTAAAACGTACCTTTGCTCAATGTGTAATTTGAATAAGTGATGATATGACCTGCAAGTAAACTATGCATCTTAATATTTAGGGCCAAGGTAAGAAAATGCCTTAACTAATGTTAACAAGAATCAATGCCTAATGGATGGAATTAATTGTAACCTGACTTTTGTTGCAATGTAGGTCAAATTATCCTTACTTTAATGAAACACAGTCTTGCCTGTATTCTAACTATAGTTTTACCAAGCAGTCCTCTGGTTATGAATCCAGTTTTTTTTATTATTTTATTTATTTACTTAATGTTATTTATGTAATTTTATTTTTAACCACTTTAATGAGATATGACTGACATACAAAAATCTGTAGATAAAAACTGAGAATAAACTGAGGGTTGATGGGGGGTAGGAGGGAGGGGAGGGTCGGTGATGGGCACTGAGGAAGGCACCTGTGGGGATGAGCACTGGGTGTTGTATGGAAACCAATGTGACAATAAATTTCATATAAAGAAAAGGAAAAAAAAAGGAAAAAAAACCCAAAAGCTGTAGATAGTGAATGTATACTACTCAATATTTTTAGAGATAAGTATATACCCATGAAACTATCATCACTATCAATGCCATAAACCTATCTGTCATGTCCAGTTTCCTCACACACCCCTTGGTTTTTGTTTCCTTTCATGGTAAGAGCACTTAACATAAGATCTACATACCCTCTTGGCAAATTCATAGCTATATAATACAATATTATTAATCATGTGCCCTGTGTTGTCCCATAGAACTCTAGAACTTACTTATTTTGCATAACTGACACTTTATACCCTTGGATCATCACCTCCCCACATCCCTCTCTTTCCAGCCACTGACAACCACCATTCTACTTTCTGCTTCAATATGTTTGACTATTTTATTTTTGAGAGAGAGAGAGAGAGAGAGAGAGAGAGAGCGTGCAAGTGAGGGACGGGCAGAGGGAGAGGGAGAGAGAGAGAATCTTAAGCAGGCTCCATGCTCAGCGTGGAGCCCAATGTGGGGCTTGATCTCACAGCTGGAAGATTCTGACCTGAGCTGAAATCAAGAGTCTGACACTTAATTGACTGAGCCACCCAGGTGTCCCATGTGGTTGACTGTTCTAGATTTCACATGTAAGTGGGATCATGCAGTATTTGGCTTTCTGTGTCTGACTTATTTCACTGGCGCATAATGTCCATGCATGTTGTTGCCAGTGGTAGGATTTCCTCCTTTTTTTAAGGCTGAGAAGTATTTCATTGTATGTACATAGCACTTTTCTTTCTTCATGTGTTCATTCACGGACATTGGGTTGTTTCCATATCTTCCCTATTGTGACTAATTCTCCAATGAACATGGGTGTGCAGGTATTTATTTGAGATTCTGATTTCAATTCAGAATACATACTCAGAAGTGGGATTGCTGGATCAGATGGTGATTCTCTCTTTAACTTTTTGAGGAACCTCCATACTTTTTTCCATAGTAGCTCCACAGATTTACATTCTGATCAACAGTATACAAGTGTTTCTTTTTCTCCATATCCTTGCTAACATTTGCTAATCTGTGTTTTTTAGATAATAGTCATCATAACAGGTGTAATATCTCATTATGACTTTTGATTTGCATTTCTCTGATGATTAGTGACTTTGAGCACATTTTCATATACGTATTGACTGTTTGCAGTCAATTGTCTATTCGGGTCCTTTATCCATTTTTAAATTGGATTATTTGTGAGTGTTTTTTATTTGCAATTGAGTTGTATGAGTTCTTTATATATTTTGAATGTTGACCTCTTATTATATATGTGTGTATGATCTATTTCAATTTTTTTGAAAATCTTCTTAGTGAAAATGTAAATCTTAGCATTATGTTTTATATGTTATCCAATTTTGAACGTGCTTAGCATTAACCGGTTTTCTAGACATCAAATCATCCCTGAGTGAAATGATTACAATACAGGCTTTTGTTTTTGTTTTTGTTTTGTATGTGTGAAATTGAGGAATAAATGTACCAAGACACAACTAATTTATTATTCTGTCCCCAAATTATCCAGAATAGACTATCTTGCCTTTTACAAATTATCCATCTTAACCATACTCAGTAACCCTTGATCATCATTTAATACAAAATCATTCATGCCTAAACTATGTAAAAGTCTAGGTTTTCTCTGACTTCTGCAAAGCCCTGATTTTGAATAATCTGAGGCCAGATTAATGAGGATTAATTGTGTGCCTTCCCTGATGTTCTTTTGACCTTTTCATGTGAATGAATCACGTTAGCCTTCAGCCCTTCTGACTGCTATTTATAGAAGTCTGCAAATATCTAGTAATGAGGTGATTGAAATTGAACAAAGAGGTTCCAGAGCTCATCTTATTGGGGACAATTAATATCTCCCATCATTATCACCTTAATAACATTTAAATATTAGATCAAAGATTTCTTTCTATGTGCTTTAGAGATGCCTATTTGATTGGTGGGCTTAATAAAAATGGTCAAGGATAACAAAGTACATTTTTACTTGCTCCAAACAGACTTTATATCAGGAAGCAATAACAAAACTATAACAAAGCAAAACAAATAAAACTTCATTATCATCAAAGATATGTAAGTTTTTTTTTTTTGAATTTGAAATTTAAAATGGGCACTTTGGGTAGCTTCTGTTGATGTTCCCTGACGGAGGACCCTTTTGAATCTGTTATTGAGCCAGGGGGTCAACACTTGTCTGAAGAGGTCCAAGAAGTCTAGTTTTATACTAACTCAAACTACAAAAGATCCTAGGGATTGGCCAATCTGGGGGCTTCCTAATAGGTTACTTTTTTAAACTAAGGAAAAGTTTTTTTCAGACCAAACTGTGACCCAGTGAATCTAAGCTGCAGGTGAGTTTTTGGCCTTGCTATGATTTGTTTCTGATGTTTCTGAAGTTGTTGCTGCCTGTAACAGCAACAGTTCTTGCAACATGAATATGAATACCCATTAGGGAAGTAGATTTGTTTGGCCAATGTCTTTTGAATGTCATGGCTGGAAAAAACTAATCAAAACAGTCTCATTGATTTTTGCTTGCCCAAGCAAAAGAAGAATATTGTGAAATTTCATACTTTAATTTAAATGGAGTGCCCATCATATACAAGTTACCATGTACTCTGGAGGACACAGAGCACAAGTCCTTTTCCCCCCAAAACTCACAATCTATTATATATATAAGATATGGACAGATAATTACAATGGGAAGTGTTACCTTACATTTGTGTTCACCAGAAAATAACATAAAAAACAACCCAGTGAATTATGAGTGATTTTGAAAATACTTTCAATGTTTTCCTGGGGTTGAATATTGTAAGTATGGAGACCTTAACACATTAAGCTTTGTTTAAAAAATTGAACAGCTTCTCTTATATCTTAAATATCCATTTTGTTTTATTTTAACAAACCCAGATATTTAAGTAGGAATTTCATTATGAAACAGAATTTTCACTTATGATGAAATTTAGAGAGGTGGAGAATGGCCAATGAGCACTAATTGTTAAGTTATTATAATGAAATGAAGACAAATTGTTCTGACACTTTAAAATAATTATAAAGCTGACTCATTGCTGTACTGAAAAAGCTGAGCCTACATATTTCTCCGTCTTTTTGTTCTAATTAGATTTTATTTATTTCCAATATCTTTGTGAGAGACTGAGAACAGATCACAAAAAATGGTCCATTATGCACCTACAGCATTTGAACTTGTTAAAGACAAAGTAATTCTTGATATGGCAGAAATCCATATGACGCCCAGGCTTTCCTCAGTAAACTCATAAACAAATGGCAGCAATAACATCTTTAAATCACTTTCTCAAGTGCTTCTCAGCTGCGGCTTCAACGAATACACATTACACCACTGGATGTGTAATAACTGGGAAGAGTATTTCTAGGAGGAAGAACAGGCTCATCAAAATTCAATTCAGAAAAATGCAAAACAAAACAGAAAGAAAAAGAAAGTCCACAAACTCAAAAACAATCTATGAGGAATCAAATAAGAACTTTGGGGAAAGACTTTGTTGATTTTATTGTTGAATATGCTATAAACAAATATGACCAACATTCTGTACGCACTCTTTCTGGTCCTTGGTTTAGAATAGTAAATTGGCTTAGTGTCTATTGTTTCCTAGTATATTAACTGAAAGTCTTTAACTAAGACCCTTATTTGAAAGCGCTGGGTATTTACATGCTTAAAAAAAGCCTTGGACTGGAGAATAGTGAGATGGGTGAGTGGCAATATATTCAATAGCCGTATGGAATGGAGAAGGACCAGCCATAATACGAATATGGCGCTCTGGTGCATACCAGCTGGATGTCAGCTCTCATTGTCTGGTGTTTGTTAGATTTTGCCTTGAGGTGGCATTTCCTCAGGAGAATAAGAAAAGATTAGATTAATGGGAAGCAAATCAAACTGTCCTTTTGCACACAGAGGAGCAGTATGTCAGAGGCTCTGGTGATTGCATCGTTGCACGCATATAAAGGAACAGCTTGGAAATCATTTTAGTTGTTTAGCAAACACCTATTAAATAACTATATATTGTTAACCTGGGAGTCTATCTATTAAAGTTTTCCTGTTACATACTCCATTTTATTCAAAAGAAATGATGGAGGTGGAAAGAAATTTGAAGGTCATCTAATAAAGTCCTTTTATTTTACAAATGAAGAAACTGAGGCCCAGATTGATTAAGTAACAAATATTTCTTGAGCATCTACCATGGACTAAGCACTTTCTTAGGTGCTAGGGGTAGAGTGGGGAACTAATGAAACAAGGGAAGAACCCGTCCTCTCACAGAGCCTATATTTAGGAGCAGAGAGAGGAAAAAACAGAAGGCAAGATTTCAGAGAGTGATGAGAGCCAAGAAGGAGAGGAAATAGTGGAAATAAAGTGACTGTAGTTGGGGATTGGCCACTTGAGAGTTAGTGTTTAAGGAATTCTCCCTGAGGAGGTGACAAACTGAGACCCAAAAGAGGAGAAGCCATGTTTCCAAAGATATGAGGCAGAACACTTAAATCAGAGGGACAGCAAGGGTAGAGACTAGAGTTTGCCATGCAGGAGAAACAGAAATAAGGCCCGTGTCTCTGGAGTGTGAAGAAGTTGAAGAGGTGGGAAGGGCCGGATCGCTGAGGCCTTTCAAGTAGTAGTGACTAGTTTGATTTTTAATTGTGGAAATTTGTTTATATTTATGCTCACATTTATTGCATACTATACACAGCATGTGTATGGACACATATGCATGGTGTGAGAATAAAATCTACTGTATATTTCTGAAATACCATTCTGGCAGAGGGAAGATCACCTAGTAGGTTATTATGGTTGACCCTTGAACAACATGGGTTTGAACTGCCTGGGTCCCTTTATAGACAGATTTTTTATTTTCAGATAAATATAGTACAATACTATAAATGTATTTTTTCTTATGATTTTCTTAAGGCTTTCTTTACCTTAGTTTATTGTAAGAGCACATATAACAAACTAAATATGCGCTAATCAACCATTTATGTTCTCAGTAAGGCTTCCAGTTAAAGGGAGGCTATTAGGAGTTCAGTTTTGGGGGAGTCAAAAGTTATATACATGGACTTTCAACTGTGTGGGGACTGGTGCCCCTAACCCCTGCGTCGGTCAACTGTATGGCTAAGTGAAAGGTGATAATGATAGTGGGAGATGTGGATTTGGGAGAAGAGCATGGTTATCATATATTTTGAATATCAAGGTGAGTCAAAAGAGAGAAATTAGGTTACCTCCTAGTTTTTTGCTTGATTATCTAGGCTGATGGGGATGCTGGTAAGCTGAGATAGGTACACTGGGGAAAGAATAGATGTATTGGGGAAGACACTGAGAATTCTCTTGTGGACACATGAACTATGAGATGCCTGTGAGATATGTCCATAGAGATTTTCAGTAGGCTATTGGGCTATTAGAGTGTAAGTCTGGAGCTGAATGAGGTCAGCACAGCAGAGAGAAATTTGGGAATCATCTGCGTGCTGAGGGTATCGGAAACCCTGGGGCAAGATAGGGTCTCTTAAGGAAGGAGAGCAGATGGAGTAGAAGACTGAAAGCTAAGTCCTGGGCCCCTCCAAAATTCAGATTTTGGAAAGAGGGAATAGACAGGAATAAAGGCTGAGGAACAACAGACACTGAGGTAGAAAGAAAAACAGGTGAGGTAATGTCAAGGAGGTCCACGGGCAGGCATTAAATCCTAGGTTACCTAACTTTTAGACAAGTCGTGTCTATAATGCCATGCTGCCCTTTTCCTAATTCTTATTTATGGCTAATATTTTACTGCAAAATAAAAAGTGAGAAGCTGAGGCAATCAGTGTCTAAATCGAACTTAATCTCTTGCCCGGTGTTAATGCCTGATGTGCTTGTTTTTGCCTGATGAGACCGGGGTGTCTTTGCTCGGGACGCCCGGCAGCCTTGTATCTATCCGTCCCTTGTAAATATGTCCATCCAGGCCCAAGATATCCACCTCATCATGCTTCATGGCGATCTGGATCTCCTCGGTGGGGTACAGGCCCTGTGACAGGTGCTGCAGGCGGTTGCGGCGGTAGGGTAGGTGAGGGTGTGACTTTGGTCATATTTTTGTCACATATTTGAAACTAGATTTCTTGAATTTGGAGTGCCTTCTGGTCTATTTTTGATGTGCCTATTAAGGCCTGGTGATGGTCAATCTGGTGATGTTTGGAACCAGGGTAAGATGTGATTTTTTTCCTTCTTCCTGTCCTTCCCACTGTAATTATCTCCTTAATAGTATTTCACAGGAGGCAGCAGCTTCGAGTTTTAGTCTTTCTGACATCCAAACCCCAAACCTCAGCTATAGCTTTATATATCTTTGCCCTTTACTTGTTGCATTGATTGCCAAATCTCACTGCTTCCCTTTATATTTGTAGCTTTTTTCTCTCCCTCTACTGCTGCCCAGCTCTCTACCTGAATGATTCTCTTCACTGAAACACTTTGCTTGTAAGCAGTCCATCTGTTCCATTCCTGCCTACTGCCAGTGTTCAAATGATTCTTTCTGAGGTTCTGGCATTTCCATTCTTACTCTTAAATCCCACAGCGGCTTCCCATTCCCTAAAGAATTAAGTTCACAGTCTTTGCCCTGTCAGGTGTTGGAGCTCTGAATGATTTCCTTTCTCTCGTCCCATTCAACATGTCTGACTTCTTTCACTTTTCCTAGGTTTTCAGAATTCTTTTGTTCACAATTATTTTGAATTTTCCTTTCATCAGGCCTATTTTTTTTTTAAAGAGCCACTGGAAATACAAGAAAAACAAGATGATTTTTGTCATCTCTTGCTGAAGTATAATCTGTTACGATATGTGTTTAATGTGTTAAATTTTATCTAATAAAGTTAATGTGCAGCACAGCTAGAATTATCTTACCTCATGGCTCCTCTTAGAACTTACTTAGTTCAAGCCAAAAAGGACCTGACAGAAAATGACCTAATGATGCCTTTCAGGAAAGTACAAATAAAAGCCTTGTACAAATGTGGGGCTCTGAAATGAGCCAATAGGGTGAATGGAAAAATGTTCTCTCTTACAAAGTGCCTATTTTTACTTTATTTACTTTGAACCCGGTTCCTGTTAGGCAGCATTAATATATAGGCAGTAGGGTGCTCAAAACGAAAAGAGGAACTGAGTTAGTAAGCACCGGTTGCCATGGGGGTAGAGACCTGTTTGTGTCACAGATCTTGGCAAAGATCAAGCCGGAGATCAAAGGCTTTGATAAAATATGACTGAGCTTAGCAGCTTGTCACCTCTTCCCACAGCCATGGGGAGTAGTTTGTGACGGTGACTGTCTGCTGCCTGAGGTGTGCCTCTGACAGGGAGTCGCATGAGAGCTGCTGGCTGGGCCTGAGGTCAGCCTGGGTGGTAATGATGATGATCTGGGCTGATAGAAGAGTTGAGGTGCCAGGTTCCAGCAGGAGTTAACAGATACCAGGGTATTAAAGCAGCCGAGCTCACTGTGATCTCAGACAGATGTGACAGCAGCTGGAGAAAGCTATAGGAGCAAAACAAGCAGCAGTGGCTTCAAAGAGAGCTGAAAGATTCCAGCTTTATGTTCCCTTTCCGACAGGAAAGGCGTGGGCCTACAGTTTTCTATCTCTGCCACTATTTTTAAAGGGCTTACCGTTTGCCGGCTCTGACTATTCCTTATGCTTATACACACCACCTAAACCCACCCCTGAAAGGTATGTGTTTCCATGGGCCTGGTATAGATAATAAATACTTGGCATTCACCATAAATATCTGCTGAAGGAAGGAAAGAAGGAAAATGGGAGGGAAATTTGGATGGAGGGTAGAACTTATGTGTAAATTTCCAGCTAAGTAGTACTCAGGAGACCAAGACTGGTGTAGTGAGTAGGTTGCAGGCAAAATGGGAACATCTGAGGAAGTAAACTGTTTCTTCATTTTCTCCACAATACCTGCCTGTGAAACTTCCACTGTTACATATTTATTCCCAAATGGCATAAACCTCTTCAGACTTCAAGAGTTTCTTATAAAAAATGTAAATAACTCTTGTGACGGAATGCACTTAACTGTATGTTTGGCTGAGAACTAGTTATGCGCAGGGCCATTTTGGAAAGGGACACAGATGGGATATCTGGGTAGGTATACTTCAGATTTCAAGAGGAGTGTCGATTTCAGTCCAACTCAGAAGAGTTAGGAGCAGCTACTCCCATTTTACAGTCTGGATACAGCTAGCATGGACAAAAAGAATCTGGTCTCACCTGCTGTCACTACAGAAAGAGACCTGTAACCTTATTTCAAATGCTACGTCTGATTCATTCCATAGAAGTATTTTTGTCCTAGAGCAAAGTGCAACCTATACAAGCAAAGGTACATATATATGCAAAGATATACATGAAAACGAGTTTCTGTGTGTGTGTGTAGTTGGGGAAAAAGTTCACCAATAACTCACAGAGCTCAGATACAGAGTTTCAGACACTGCCACATTACCATACTATATTATTTACCCAGGAAGTAAACCTGGAGGGTCAGCACCTCCAATGACATGATGAACCACCAATCTCATTTATCAACCAATCAATATCAACCAATCTCATGTATTAGTCTTACTCTCACTTTTAAATAGCTATAGAAAACAGTTCAGATTTACAAAATGGGTGACAGAATCATATTCCACTTCTAGACACTAATGGGTCTCTAAAGCAGCATCAGGGAATCTGGTTGGATTTCACTGTCACTATTGTTTTCTAAAGGCAATTTGCGAGCCTGGTAAAGTGCAGAAATTAACGTGCAGTGAGTGTAAATTCAAGTTTCAAATAATTAGCCTCCTGTGGAGCAATTCTTCACCTTCAAAAAGTATTCCTGTACTCTCCCTGTTATTTTGACGAAGGCCAATTGGCCAAGACTTTGAATTGCTTGGAAAAATTCCTCCCGGAATGAAATGAAGAAACTGTGAGAAATGAGTAATTTGTATTCATTGTTTTGGTACATGTTTGTGACACAGTGCTTTGGGAAATATTCAAACCTATGCTAATTTGAGATTTTGGTTGCTCTGTGACCCTGCCGGTTATTTCCCACTGTTTTGCCATTATCATACTCGGCTGGCCCAGTCTGGGTTCTGTTTCGGAAACAAATGAGACTGGATTTTGCTCAACTTCTGCTTGAAGTTTTTCATTGTTTGTAATTGGTTAGATGACTTGGACTATGTTAAAAAAATAAATTTTTGAGCATATTTGATCAGTAATTTTGTAATTCAAGGGAGGTAAGTATCCCAATCAATTATTCAATATGGGCTTTGGTGCACGTCCTATCTAAGTATGAATCTCAGCTCTATCACTTGCTAGCTGTGGTTATTGGACAAGTAATTTAATCTTGCTACACCTCAGTTTTGTCATCTGTAAAATAGGGATGGTACCTCAAGAATCTGTGTTGAGCACAAAATGAAATAATGTACATAATATTCTTAGCTATTAACACTTTAAAACATATTAGGTGATGGGCTAGAACAGCTGTGTCTGGTAGAAATATAATACAAGGCACACATTTAAAATTTTCCAGTAACTGCATTAAAAAGTAAAAAAGAAATAGGTAAAATTAATTTTAATTATACATTTTATGGACTCCACTATGTCCAAACATCATTTCAACATGTAATCGATAAGAAAATTATTTTATTTTATTTTATTTTTTTATTTTATTTTATTTTTTTTTATTTTTTAATATATGAAATTTACTGTCAAATTGGTTTCCATACAACACCCAGTGCTCATCCCAAAAGGTGCCCTCCTCAATACCCATCACCCACCCTGCCCTCCCTCCCACCCCCCATCAACCCTCAGTTTGTTCTCAGTTTTTAACAGTCTGATAAGAAAATTATCAAAGAGCTGTTTTACTTTTCCGTCCCTTATTACCAAGTCTTCACAATCCCATATGTGTTGTATACGTACAGCACATCTCAATTTGAATGGTAAATTTTCAACAGAGTAAAAAGTAGTCCTGGCAAAACATTAAAGTCGTATTTAATGAAAAACTATTTTGCTCTGCTTCAGTTTATAAATTAAAATGAATTAAAACTAAATAAGATCAAAAGTTCAGTTTCTAGTTGCACTAGGTGCATTTCAAGTGCCCAATAGCCACATGTGGCTGGTAGGTAATGGTATTGGACATCTCAGGGCTAGAAAGTAGGTGCCCAGAGCCTGTGGACCTCAGCCTTCACCTGTTTAGTTTCATTAAAAGCCTTAGCTGCTCACTTGTCTCTGCTCTACTTTTCCTACTCATGGAGAAAAGAAAAAACAACAAAAAACAGAAAACGAAAAAAGAAAGAAAGAAAAGAATTAAGTGGTTGCTCCTTGACAACCATCTGCGTCGACCAACTATTGGAAAAGATGGCAAGAGAAGTTGAATTTCATGGCAACGTTTGTTGTTTGGGCCAGATCTCCTGCCTTGAGAGTCTCTCCTTGGAAGGTGGAAGCAGGAACATTAGTAACGCAAGCAAGCTCAGTGATCATGGGTAACCCTGTAATATTAACTGTGGTGACAACACAGGTAGGGCCACGAAGAACGAAGTGAGTCCTGGAAGAAGCCCAGGTCAGAATGTTATTGTGATTAACTTCTTTTGCACTTGGGAGGCCAAGCTGAGCTGCAGTGGGTTGTGACCATGAAGCTGAGAGCCTTGCTGCAGAGCAGATTTACAACGGTGTGGTGATCACAGCAGTAGCAGGGAGATCGATTCAGTTGTTTAACAGAGCCTTCTACCACCCAGTGATGAAGGAAATGCAAACACCCCAAAGCCACAGTCCCTGCTATCTTCCATTTATGGATAGTATAGGTGGGGAGATCAGACATAAGCAAGGGAAGATTTTAATTCCATATGGGATAAAAATGCACAACAGCATTAGAAACATGGTTAAAAAACCAAGAATACTATTAATTACTAAATTGATGGTATCAATAGTAAAGGATGTTGGAGTTCACATGTAAGGAGATTAAGACTGGGTTCATCTGAGAAGGCAGGCAAAGCCTGAGGATTTTTTTCTCTGAAGTCAGACTGAGCAAAAGCACTGGTGAAAGTACTTTGTATGCTGGTATGGAGAATTCAGAAGTGAATAGTTGGAGCTAAAAATGTGAATAGGTGTGTTCAAGATGCTCTTTTTTTTCTCCAGACAATGGACAATGCTTGAATTTACAAAGCATGAGTGATAGGATCAAAGAAAATTGATTTTAAAGGAACATAACTGTTATATACGTTGGTACAGGATTGCATGTTTTCCGAGTGATTGAATTTATAATTTATCAAAATCCTCATTAATAATTGTGTGATAAAGACAAGCAGGTGTAATTATCTCCATGTTTATATGAAAAAAATACTCAAGATAAAGTGGTTAAGCTAATTGTCCAAAGCCACAAGACTAGTGAGTGGTCACTAAGGACTAGAATTTGGGTATCCTCATATTCAGTCTAGGGCTATCTCCATTATATATCAGTATGTCTTTTAGAGGTAGAATTTCTTAATAAAGGTGACATCCCTGGGTAATTCCTGCACTCTTTGATCTTTTAAAAGCAATTATTTGGACTATCGTCAGACAATATTATCAATATGAAAATTTGGCCATTAGTGTTCTCCTTTCAGTTTTTCAGCCTCCCTCTAACCCTTCACTAAGCCCAAATTCCTAGTGTCTTCATTGTATAACCAGAATGGTTAAGATCTTCTGCTCCTGGGACAAAAACCTTGCTTCTTGACCATCTTGCCCACTTAAAATGTATCCGTCTCTTATTTTTTCTGGAAGTGCCCAACAGTTTGTAGCCAAGTGTAGTTACCAGGCAATGTACATTAACCTCTGATAACATTTTAATCAGCGAATTTGTTGCTTTTCCTTTATAATAATGCTTAGACTTGTTTATGTTTATGATCAGGACTTTATCATTTCAAGTCTTGGGGTGTGAGTCAGTAGAAATACTTTTACCCCTCTCTTCTTTCTCAGGCTGGCCTCCTTTCTTTCTTGCATGTGCCCCATCTTACACTGCTTACTGAATTCTGGCCAAGTGCTAGCCTGTTCAAGCTCCATTCAAGAAGCTTTACACACATTTGTTTCTAACCCTGTAACGACCCGGCAAGTTAGCTGTGATCAGCTGGTATTTATCTGGGTTCAAAGCCCAGGCTTTCCCCCTATGTTAGATTGCTTAATGAAATTTCCAAATGGCAGCTGCTCCGGGATCTTGTCTGCCTGATTGTTTTAACTCAAAAGGCAACAACCCAGCTGTCAATTCCTACTAATTTCTAGGGCAATATTCAAAGCTGCCAAATCCTCATGTGATCTTATGTACTCTGGAAACTTTTTTCCTTCTCATGGGCAATATCCTTTAACGATAGATATGAAAAGTCTTTCAAGTCCAAAAACTCCTGCCCCAGTGTTCACTATGCTCTAACCTCATTGGTGCCGAACTGATATTGTCCATTTTTAAGCTAAGTTCATTGATGTTGATGCTGGTTGACTAGTAATGTTTGCCACCCACTGAGGTCTAATCAGTGGTTTTGCTTTTACTCCAGGTTTAACACTGATGCTTCTTGTCAGTCCTCCTTTCCTTTTGCCTTCATTCCATTGGTGTGCATACAAATAGATGTGCAAAATTCTTGTTCTAGGGTTATAATTCTACCAAGCTAATCAAGAATAGATTGGCACCAGGGCACCCGGTGGCTCAGTTGGTTAAGTGTCAGACTTTGGCTCAGGTCGTGATCCAGCGGTTCGTGGATTTGAGCCCCACATCAGGCTCTGTGCTGACAGCTCGGAGACTGGAGCCTGCTTTGGATTGTGTGTGTGTCTGTCTCTGTCCCTCCCCCGCTCATGCTCTGTCTCTCTCTCTCTCTCTCTCTCTCTCTCTCTCAAAAATAAATAAATAAATAAATAAATAAATAAACATTAAAATTCTTTTTTGATTTTGACAAATTCTTTTGATTCAGAAGTAGATGAAACTTGTTCCAGATATGTTTTGTTTGACTCACAAGGCATTATTTATGCATTTGAAAAATTAATCCAACACTACAGACATTTGACAAATACACAAAATACTAAGGATTTTTTGTTTTTCTTGAAAAAATGGCATGTTTGGCCACATTGAACTCACATTTCCAAACGATAACATTTGAATGGAATTGAATATTAACTATCCCCTTTGTCTGATCTATCTGGGCTTCTATTACTCATCCAATATATTATGCATTACAAATTGTATGCAGTCTCCTTCACTCATTATTATTTCTGTGACTTTCTTAGGTATGTGAGATTGTAACCTTTTCTCTAGACATTTATTTACGTAGCAAAAAGAATATTTTGCAGTTAGATAGATGGATATCCAAATCTAGGTTTTGCTCTTTATTAGCAGGATGCTTAGAAGTTATCATACTTTTTGTAATCCAGCTAGGGTTCCTAACACAATATCTGGCACATAGAAAGTGTTTATTACTTGGTAAGTGGTTTTACTGCCTCTGCTACTATAAGTACTGTTACTATTACTGTTGCCATCATTATTACTATTGGAGTCCCATTTCCTAGATTCTGGACAGAGGAGTCCTACTCTGATAATTCTCAGAGTTCTCTGTTTCCAAGAGACATCACCAGGTTAGTAACTTTTACGGGGTGCAGTAGAGGTGTTAGCTTGGTCGTCCTCGAACTTGTAGTTGATGCCCTGTGCTGATCTTTAAATGTTTGTCCTCAGAGAATAAGGTGGCACCTGTCACTTGCCATCCACACTCTTTCATGTGATATTAGGATATGGTGAGAAGTTGTTTTTTCAACTATTTGAGATCTTTCGTTACCAACCTTATTTTCTATGAAGGAATTGCCTCTTGCTTGAAAAATCAGAACTTTTGTCATCCCAAATAAAAAGTTATCATGGTTTGACAGGGCTTTAGCTTTAGTTCCTTAATAAAAAGAGAGAGTATTAGTTGTAAAAATGTCTTTCTTAATAGGTCATAATGAGCAACGTGGACTTTGTTAGCAAAATTTCATTAGCGTAGTATTATTAGTTTTGTGAGAAGGGAATACTCCACTTACTTGAGTAATACCAGGGTTATATTTCCTGGAAATTTTGGGCTTTATTATAAATGGCATTATTTGAAATAATTATCCATGCAAACAATATTGCAAATGAGAACTTGGTCCCAAGAGAAACTCATTTTTATTGTATCATAAAATAAAATTTTACTTTCTCATCACTGTGATAATTACCTCAAACCTCCAATTCAATCTTTTCTCCCTTTACTCAGAACTACCCCATATTTTCTCCAAGAAATTTCCAAAGTACACCTGCTTATGAACCCACACCCTGGCTTTCTTCATATCAGATTCAATGAATTCTCTTTGTTATTGCCTGTGACCAGCGTCTCTGCTTGGTCATGGGATTTCGTCACTCTTGCCTACTTAAGGCCTCTGCTCTGGTAGTTCTTCTCCCTTTCCATCTCCTCCCTTAATCAGTTTCTCTTCTCCTGAAGAATTCTCATTAGTACACAGACTTGCTATCGTCTTCCATTAAGGAAATCCTTCCTCGATCCATTGTCCTTCCCGTGACTGTCACATGCCTCTGATTTCTTCTAAAGCAAAAATCCTGAAGGAATTGTCTCTACTTACTTTCTTCACTTCCTAATTTCTAGTCATCTCTCTAGCCCATTCCAGTCAGTATTTTGTCTTCACTAAAAGTCCACTGAAACTGGACATAACTATTGACTGCCATCTTGTCAAGTCCAATGACCCATTCGCTGTCCTTTTCCTACATAAGGTCTCAGCAGACTATGACATGGTCAAATAAAGTTCTTCTATAGAAGGTATAGAATCACTCCACATTTTCTCTCTATGGTTCTGCCAGCCTTTTATCAGACTCTTTGGTAATTCTCCTCCTGTTACAGTCTCTAAATGTGCAGTGCCATAATTCAGCTATAGGTCTCTTCTTTTCCTAGACTCTCTCCTAGGTCATCTCATTCAGTTCTGTAGCTTTAAATTTCATGTCTCTGCTGGTGACTTCTGAACTATATGTCCATCTTTAGCTTTTCATTTGGCTTGCTCTATATTCAACCTCTGCTTGAATGTCTAATAGGCATCTCGAATGTTATGTGTTAAATTGAACTCTTAATTTCCACCTTATCACTTCTCCTTTCCATGTTGAATTACTTTGAGTAAATGGTACCACCATTCATGTATCCCAACATGTATACCTGCACCATTTTTATCCCCACAGTCCCTTCTCCACATAGAAGACAGAGTGATTTTCTTTTAAACATAAATTAGATCAAGTAAGTTTCTCTCTTAAAGCCCTTCTGTATCTTTACATTATATTCAGAATAACCTCTAAATTTCTTATTGCTCTGATAATATCTTATATGATCTGGCTCCTGTCTGTCTCTCCAGCCTCATCCTACCACTCTCTCACTTGATCATTCTATTTTAGCTGTACTGGCCTTCTTGTTACTTAGACACTCTAAGCTGGTCCTTGCTTTGCTTTATAACATAGGCATTTTCTATGCCCTCCACGTGGAATATTTCCTCCACCTGAGCTTGCCTTATTGCTATCATTCAGGGCTCTGCTATGGACTGAATTGTATCTCTTCCAAATTCATATGTTAAAGCTCTAATCCTCAGTGTGGTGGTATATGGAGATGGGACTTTTGGAAGATAATTATGTTTAGATGAAGTCATGAAGGTGGACCCTTATGATAGGATTAGTGTCCTTATGAGAAGAAATACCAGAGAGCTTTCATGCACTCACTCTTTCTCTCTCCTCACCATATTAGGGCACAGTGAGAAGGTGCACATCCAGAAGCTAGCTACGTGCCAGAAGCTGACCACACTGGTGCCCTATTTGAATATCTAGCTTCCAAACCATGGAAAACTAAATTTTTGTTGTTTAAATCACATAGTCTATGGTATTTTGTTAGGATACTGTTTAGATGATGTTTAAAGAATGCATAGGATGATAATCCATATCAAGGTCACATTAAAAAATCTTATAATAATTTAGTTTTAATATTTCTGTTGGGTCCATTGTCAGCACTCAGGAGTCTATTAAAACTGAATCCTTTTTATGCCTGAGGGGCTTATGTTAGACATGCTGTGGAGGGTTGACTATGCTCCACGGCTGCACAATTAGTTAATTCATGGAGATTTTTAACACCACACCAAATCCTATAATGTCAGCTCTAAATCTTACCAAAAAGGACCAAGACATTGCAATATGAGAGCATAAATTTGATGAGTAAACACAGGATTTGTTCAATTGTTAATATTTCTGTGTGAATTATGGCAATATTTAGTGTTTCTGTATAGTTGTTCTAGAATTATGCACAAGCAGATCATCAATTTCTAATTAAATACCACACATAAGTTATCTTTTTAAGTTCAAGGTGATTGTGAAATTCATGTGTTTTTCAAGTATTTCATTAGTAGAATGGACAATGTTTTGAAGTTTGCATTTGATATTACTTATATTGCTCATGTACTAGTAAAACAAACATACATACTGAATTTTGAAACTTTTTTGTGTTGAGATTAGATATGGCATTTCCATTGTCTTTCCATTCAAACATTTTGCCTTTGGTTTTTCAAAGACCATTTCTGAAAGGATTGCCCATTAATGGTGGTTTAAAATGAAACAAAACATCAACATTGCTCATTGGTTTCTCTGGTTTTCTTTTTCCTTATTTCATTTTTAGTTCTTTTCTATTTGTTTATTGTAGTGACCATTTTTTGTGGGGGGGCGATCTCCAATTTGCCAGCCTCTGCCAGAGGTCAGATGCAGGTTGCAGTTATATTTTCTGGATACTTACTAGGGACAGGAGGAGGCATGAGGAGACTCAGTGGTATTCCAATGGCCATGGAGATGGATCTGGGGATAAATGTCATTATCTTTGTTCTCCTAACACCACACTTATTGAACAAAATGTCTATTTTGAAAGGAATAGAGGAGACAGGAATTAAGCTATTAATTGAACTCCTTTTCTGGGACTTAGTTATGACTCTATGAGATTGCGTGTTACCTGTCTCCCACTTATAATTGTTAGGGCTCAGAAATGAAATTCAAGTAGCATCTCTGATAGTCCCAGAATTCCCTTAGTATTTTTAAAAAATGAGTTGCCTGTTTGGGGGAGACAATTGCATAAATGAGATTTTGCAACTATGCACTCAATGTAAGAGAGTCAGGATTTGCACACTGGGCTGGCCATTTAGTAGCAGTATAACATTAGGCAAATCACTTTATTATTATGGACCTCTGTCTGCAAAATGAAAGTAACATCTGTCTCATTTATTTACTCCATCAACATTTGTTGGATGTTTACCTATGAAAAGATTAAGTTTGTGGTGGGGATTAAATAACCCAGGAATGTGTAAATGTCTAATGTAATGCCTGTCAGATGAAAAGTGATACATATTTTCGTGGCATTAGAATCGAAAAAGGACCAACATTTAACTAATAATTATATTTTTTAGAGTCTTATTCTGATTGAAAGTTAACTTGGAGTAGATAGTTTAGGGACTCTAGGAGTTCTGAGTACCAAAACTAAAAATACTCCCCTAACAGATGAATCAGCTACTGGGCCTTTGCTGAGATACTACATCTTCTGTTATAAAAATGTGTCTATTTTCTGTTCATTCTATATTTTAGTCACTATCTCCTTCAGAAACAGAGGCCTCCAACAAAGTTAAATTGTGGGCCATCTGGCTTCTGGATTGTGAAGAAAATCCTCTTTCTGAACTTCAACCCAATTCTGCTCTTTCTGCTTACTTTATAGTATTGTTTGATGTGCCGGCTGCAAGAGGGTAAAAACTGAAATCTCTTCATTGCTGCAAAAACGAAGGACAAATAGCTTCCTAAAGATATGCATAGGTTTCTTATAGTTTGCAAACGGTCAAATTTCAATTGGTTTAAAGGGCTGTCAGTGTCATGGTGAATGTTCAGTTGATTAGCTCCAGTGGCTGTTACTGAATGCTCAGTTGACCCTAAAAGGATGAGGAAAAGTTGATTCCTCGAATTGAGGCTGTGAAACTTTCTGTATCTGATTTCAGCGCTCAGTCTATATGGTCGCTTTTCTTTGAGACTTAAGAGAATCTTAGACTCATGGCATGTACCAGATTGTTTTATTTATGATAATGTTTTAGTAATGCAGACACAGTTGTTGTTTTGCTTCACATAGTTTTAAAGTGGTGAAATCCTGAGGCTTAAACAATAAACATAAAATAGGTCATAGAACAGACAGGTTTCCCCTGCTCTCTGAACACAGAGCTTTCATATGAAACCTCTCTCATAAGCCAAGATGGCAGAAAGTGAAGTAGCAATTCACACTAATTATATGGCAAATTTTTTGAGCCTTCTCAGAACCCCCCAAAATAACCTCTCTTAAGCTTTTGTGATACCTTAGGACACATCTTGCTAATGGACACACAAAAATAAAGATAAACCCCAGATACTCACAGACACAGTTCAGAACAATGATGGCTGGATGCTGAGATGCTGAGCGTAGTTCCTGGAAAGGAGCCTAGCGAATGTGCATTGCTTCTGGAGGAGCTTGCTCCAAAACCAGTGATGGATGCTATTTCACTTTCTGCCTTTTTTCATAAAAGTGAAAATCCTCTTCTGATTTCATTCAGTCAGAGAAAACAGGTACAAATGTTAGGTCTTTCATAAAAAGTGAAGCGGCATAATGCGAAGTTTTGAAAAGTGCTGGGGTTACCTGTATTGGTTTATTTGTTGTCTCTCAAATCTTTTGTAATAATTCTCAAAAGCCTTCCTAAGTTATTACTGCATTTTACCCTTTGAATTCAAAGTTGGAATTTGGTCCAAAAACAATGGTCAACCAAGTGGATAAAAAGGAATTTATAGATCATCTGAAGATATGATACATCCACTTTCCCCATTATCTTGTTTATTAGTTGATTCCAACTGATTACTGCTCCCTGAACAATCTCATGCAATTACCAACTAGGAATATTTCGCAGTTTCATATACAGGCATTACCACAAATCTTCAAATTTTAACAATTGCTATTTTCTTTACAATTTTTTTTAACATTTATTTATTTTTGAAAGAGAGCGTGAGCAGAGGAGGGGCAGAGAGGGGGAGACACAGAATCAGAAGCAGGCTCTAGGCTCTGAGCTGTCACCACAGAGCCCGATGTGGGGCTCGAACCCACAAGCTGTGAGATCTTGACCTGAGCTGAAGTTGGATGCTTAACCTACTGAGCCACCCAGGTGCCCCTAACAATTGCTCTTTTAATCACAGGATTGCATTGAGTGATAGGAAGTCTTGGCTATATTATTTTCTCCAAAGTAGTTTACTTGGTGATCCCGGGCTAGTCACTTTTACCCCGTTTTCCTTATTTGTGAACCAGGGTAATGCCACATGCCTACTCACAAGCATGTGGTGAGGATTAATTAGATAAATATCAGCAGAGCCCTCTAGGCTCTTTAGGATTTAGGTGTTTATCCATCCGAGGTATTATTATCATTATCATGCCATTCTACTTTGATCATAAATAAAACTCATGGTTGATAAAGACAGAAAAGGTTTTGTTGGCTTGCCAAATCCCACCCCACCACCTCTCAAACTAGCTGGGCAAGACTGAGTGAGTCCCTTGACAGAAGACATATAATGGATTAAACTGATACTTCACTTGATCATAGCCAAAAGGTTTGTGTTAATGAGCTTAATAGTATTTACTTGGTGGGTATCCAGAACAGCTGTCCTCTTTTGTTGCAGGTGCCAGAACCAAAGCCAAAGCAAGTCTGGATTTAGCAAATCCAATTACTTTTCAGGATTTGCTCCCTTCCAAGACAGCACTTATAATCACTCGTTGGTAATAGATACCCTGTTAAATTGATAGTGGATACCCATAACCAGATTCAGGGATCTATTTTCTTTCTTAAAAACACTATTCTAACTACACTGTTCTAACTATGTAATAAGGCTTATCTAGACATGTTTTACATTTAGAGTGAAAGTTTGGCTTTGATTATGATAACACCAAACAACTAATTCCAGATTCTCTTGATTTGATAACACCCCTACAAGAATTGCATTTTAATTGTTTCTGAGCTTCCAGATATTTCTTGATTGATTTTTTTTTGTCTGCAGGAGCAAAAGGGAATTCAGAGGACATCCTAATTAAAAATGAAAATGGATCATCACACAAGTAGCTTATTATGAGATGTAAAACTCCATGGAAAATGAATATAATCTTTCTCAAGCAGGGTAAGCAGTGTGTATGTTTTAATAATCCAGAACACCTGGACATTTCACATCCAAAATGAAGGCAGAAATGGAAGGTGAAAGTGACCTTGTAATAAGGAAGAATTCGCGTATGGAAGGAGGATGCCTGAATGAGCAGACTAACTGGTGACTGAAATTAGAAAGCCCTTCCAATCAGTGTGAGGCAGAGAAAGCATATATTGGTGGTATGACTGAAATGACATTGACGACCATAGCTCTCTGGCTGCACACACACAAGTGAGCTTATGAGGGTGCCTTTCTTAAAGAATCTGTTTTTTCTATTCATTTTTTTTTTCAGAGAGAAAGGGCAATGAGAAAAGGTGTATTTGGTTTGAGAATGTGCAAACTCCATTTTAAGCCTTGTCTTAGCTAGTTTACATTTTCTGTCATTAGCCATTTTCTTTTCTTCTCTAGGTGACACAGCCTTGCTTTAGTGGATTAGTTAGACAAATGCTTCATCCATAAAATCATGTTAGTGTTCCTAGATAAAAATCCCTCTGCCCATTTGTGGCACAAGAGATATTTCAGTAATTGATTTGGTTAATTGCAGGTTTCCCAAGGTAACACATTTTCAGAACATTAGAAGACGTTCAGTATCTAACTACTGATGTTCCAAAGCTTTTGAATTAAAATAATATCATTTTCCTAGTCAGTTCTCTGACTCTTGAATTTTCTTTTTTCCTTATGCCTCTCCTTGCCATGGTATCTAGCTTTGCAATTTCCCACAGTTGTAAAGATCATATATCCCAGACTTTCAAAAACTGTCCCAATTTTTCCTGCAGGTTCACAAATCACTGAAATGTCCTAAGCATCCAAATAACATTTGCTATACTGCCTATCCCATCAGGAAGCTGTACAAAATTCCTGAGTCAGGTGTGTTCTGATTCCATTTATAAGGAAAATATAGTCTCTGTCCCTGTGTAAGGCATGAGCTTGAAAACTTAAGTCGATCCACCCACTTGTAGGTTGTGAATGCTTTACTTCAGCCAATAAGTATGTGTCCACCAACATAATAAGTTTGGTGGTGTCTGGGTTGGTCAGTTGATTAAGTGTCCGACTTCGGCTAAAATCTGATCTCACAGGTTGTGGGTTTGAGTCCTTGAACAGGTTCTGTGCTGACAGTGTGGAGCCTGCTTGGAATGCTCTCTCTCTCTCCCTCTCTGCCCCTCCTCAACTTGCACTTTCTCTCTCTCTCTCTCTCAAAAGTAAATAAACTTAAAAAAAAAAAGTTTGTATAGCACTATCTTCAATTAGGCCTTCAGTGTAGGCTCTCTTTCCTTTCTTGGCCACAGATTCAGTTCTGAGTTCCTAGAATAAAGACGTCAAGATGTGGGCTGAATGGCCCATGTCTTAACATAGTCATCTCAAAGATTTTTTTTTCCCTAAAAAAACCAGTAAGAAAAACTTGAAGGAGCATAAATGCCATTATGTACCTGACGAAGTCCAAATATCAAAAAGTCTGAGCCTGGAGGAAACTCTTCCTAAATGGAATTTGCTGAAAGAAGGTAGGAAAGGGTAGAAACTAGTGATGGTTTGGGGACAGGGACCTCCATCCTCTTATGTATTCCTCCTGCTTGACTTTGTTCTCTGCTTGGCAAACGGTATGTTATTTTTAGAAATCTAGGTAAAAAGAGGACACTCTGCTAACAGATTAAGAGCTTTCACCAATTTCGACCTTATATCTTAATAAGTATTTGTTGACTTGCTTCCATATATGACAATGATTGTATTCCTTTTTTTGAGAATTTGTGAAGAAGGATGCTTCCAAAATCATCATGTTCTAGCCATTTGATTATTGCTTTTGACATTTTTTAGTACCTGGAAACTGAGATTGGCAAATGAATATTGTTTTTTTCCCGCATGGATTCTACTCTCCTAATCTTGACTAAACTAGAACTTTGGAACAGGAATAAGCAAAAACATTCAAGAATATAATATCTTCAAGAACATAATTATCTATCTATGTATCTGTCTATCTATCTATCATCTATCTATCTATCATCTATCATCATCTATCATCTGAGAGCACTAGCTAATTAGATTACCCTGGATTCCTATCTGATATTGTCTTCCATGATGGAGTGGATGGAGTGATTTTTCTATACATACTATGCCCCATTCCCTCCTGAATTATTTATGAAATTGATCCTAGCATATTCTTTTGTCATTTCTATCTCATCTGGTCTGCCATGTGCATTCACATTTCCCTGAGTATTTCTGCCTCTTTAATAGAAATTTAAAAGTCTAGCAGCATAGTTGGTGGTGGTAGAAAGCAGATTTAATTCCTGGCAAAGTATTTCTGGGTGCCAATAGTTCTGCCCAGGGTTGCATATTATTTTCTTATTGTATTGTTACTTCACGGTCTCTACACATATGCTCATAACTACATTAAAGATGAATTACCAAGAAAATAAGTCCACCTATTTGAGGACCCACATTCATTATAGTTTTATTCATAGATTCATTTTATGTTCTTGTGGTATTCAACATTCATCTCTCACATTTGAGAAATCCAAAGTTGGGGTGATTCAGGGATTAGTATAATTCCATGATTTCCAACTTAAAAAAAATAAATCCTCCTCTGTGGACTCTATCTCTCAGATGAACTGTCTTTATAAACTAATAATTAATTTGTAGTCCCATATTTTTATCATTAATAAAATAGCAAACTTCCAAGCAGAGCTTCTGATCAATCTTAATAACCAGATTGAATAGCAGTTTAATTTATTATGTTTTTGTCACATGTCAGGCACTGAGAATGTAAAGGTGAATAAAGCATATTCCTTCCTTCAAGGAGTTTATAATCTAGTGGGAAAGATATACATCAATGTACTCTGAGTTCATACAATGTAGTCCCAAAGTAAACTCATTAGTTTTAAGATGTTCTATAGCCTTTTATTAGATAAATTTGATTTTCATTAAATTTTTGAAATTAGGTCAAAGCTCTTCATGTCTGTTTTTGAATGGGTTGTTACTAGCCACACGGTGATGAATTATCATTAGATGAAGTAGGTTTGCATTATGAGGAAAACACTGGAAAAGCAGTTTTTGTTTGTTTTTTACAGTATTTCATGCAGTGGTGATACAGTTGAAAATATTAGATTTGCTCCCAGTCTGTCGAATGTACCCAAACCACAGGAGGGAGAAACTACTGTTTTGCAAGAGGAATTCTAGAAGCAATCTCTTTTGTGAATGCTGGTTGGCATTTTTTACCTGGGCACAGCCTCAGGGGAGAGTATTCTCTAGTGAGCAATGCAGCAGAGATGAACAGTGAAAATCTGAGATTTATTACAGTCAGGTAGAATATAACTCTATGTGTTCTAGACTCCGATTTCTTTTACTGACTAATACCAGAAGTTTAGGGGGAAGAAGGGGGAAAGTTTCACTCCAAGGCCTCTGTTAATATACATGGCTTGTCTTTCTCCTTCACACAAACACACATAAGCACTCATATTTAAACACACACACATTTATACACAAAGCCTCCAGTGATTTGGACAGAGCTATTTATGGAAGTGGTAGGCTCTGGTTCCTAAATCCCACAGTAATTACTTTATTTCTTGAAGCATGAGATTTGATTACCCATATATTATTATTATGCATGCTGTGTAGTGTTTTTGACTGTCACTTCATGCAGCTCTTCTTAAATAAGAAAGTCTCACAATTTAGCTAAGGAAGACCAATGTTTTGCATAGACAGGGCATATAATGGCAAGCTGTGCCAAAAAATCCATAGGGTTTTAGGAAGCCCTGAAGTAGAAGCATTTTCCAAGGGGAAGAAGTTTGGACATATGAAAAGATGAGTGAATTTGAGGAGGGGAACAGGTAGCTACTAATTAAACAACACATATTAAATGTAGTTTCTATAGCTTAAGTGAAGGTTGAGTCCCAAATGAGGAGACGAAATGTAGGCTAATTAATTTCCTTTACATACGATGCAATAGCCAAGGCTAGGGCTAAGGCTAGTGGCTCGGTGAAAACCTTTTACCATTATGAACTCCTCCCCCACTATGAAATCTGTGTATTTTGGGAATATGATGGATAATGAAAATGACCAGAAAGCAAGGGGAAGGGACAGTTACAAATGGCATTAGAAAAATCTGATTTCCCATATGGGAAAAAAATAAATCTGATCCCTGTTTTACCAATCCAACAGTAAATCTGATGGATTGAAACTATTATGAAAGGCTAAGTATCACTTATAGGGAAACATAGGAAATATTTTGTAATTTAGGGGAAGGGAAACATTTTTAAATGAGATTCTCAAGGCACAAGTTCTAAGATGGGAAATGGTCAGATATAGTTACATTGAAGTGAAATATTTTTGCTCAGTAAAGGATGCCATTGACTAAATAAAGTGATAAATTGCTCCTCAGGAGACAACATCTGAATTTTGTAAGATGAAGAAGGGCTCAATTTCTAGACTATAAAGTGAATTCTTTAGAAAACAATTCTTTAAAAAAATAAAATTCCTTTTTTAAAATTTATTTATTTATTTATTTAGAGAGATACAGAGACAGAGTGAGTGGGGAAGGGGCAAACAGAGAGGAAGAAGACAGAGAATCCCAAGCAGGCTTTGCACCATCAGCACAGAGCCTGACGCAGGGCTTGAACTCATGAAATCTGTGATCATGACCTGAGCCCAAACTGAGAGCGGGATGCCAAACCGCTGAGCCACCTAAGCACCCCTAAAAAATAAAATTCTTTTAAAAAGGCAGGGAATCAAATGGAAAAATAGGCAAAGGATAAGAATTAGCAATTTACATAAGGGAAAGCCTGATTTGCCACTGAGTATACAAAGTAGTAATCCAAGAAATGGAAATTAACACACTGAGATACAATTTTACATATACATTGGTTTAGTCATCATTAGAAGGAAGTATGCTGCCAAGGTTGGAGAGGATGTAGGAGACTACAATTTTTATTGTGCTATGCTTGAGAATGCAAATGGTGCATTTTTTTTTTTTTTTTCCTGGAAGCAGAGTGCCGGTCCTTAGTAAGATTAAGAATATGCATGTTTCAGGACCCCTTCACCCCCATGGATAAATGCCAGGAAATTTTTTCACAGGTGACTAAGGAAACTTGTATAGGAGTTTTTACCAGACTATTGTTTGTGGTAGTGGGGAGATAAAGGTAGAGTAGGCATCTATCACTAGGAGATAAATGAGTAATCTGGTGGCTGCACAGTAAGGAAAATCTCATAACAACTGCAAACGGTGAACTAGGTGTACGTGCAAATCTCGAACAAGATACGGACAAAACAAAGATAAGGAAGCAGAATAAGAGTCACAGAATAAGTGCATTTTTATAAATTAATACATGCCTTTTTGTGAGCACCTGGGTGTTGTAGGTGAGTGCTGAATCACTAAATTGTACACCTGAAACTAATATTACACTCTATGTTAACTAATTGGAATTTAAATAAAAATTTAAAAAAAGTTAATGCATGACATAGAAACCCATTTGTGATATTTTGATTTATAAAAAGAAATATATATTTAATCTTTGTCTTTGGCTCCTGGCCAGAGCTCCTAAAACCTTTGTAACTTCTTAAGTGATAAAGGTGCTGGGAGTATCTTTTGTTCTAATATTTGGTATTGACCCTTGTTCCCAAGACAAAGTTTCTAAATCTCTTGGAATTTCCTAGGTGTTGGGAGCATCTCTTTTTTCTAGCAAGGTTGCTCTTGGTGGGCTCCTGGAGAACTTTAGGATGGGGGCTGGTCATCAGGAAGACCAAGTCATGTTTAGAAGCTTGGAGCTTCAAGCCCCATCCCTCATCCTCTGGAGAGGAAAGAAAGGCTGGATATCGAATTAAGAATTAGTTGTGCCTATGTGATGAAGCCTCTATAGAAATCCCTGAACCACGGGGTTTGGAGAGCTTCCAGGGTGGTGAACACATCCACATGCTGGGAGGGTGTCGTACCCCAGCTCCCCAGGGACAGAAGCTCCTATGCTCAGAACCCTTCTGGCCGTTACAGCATGTATCACTTTATATGGCTGTTCATCTGTATCCTTTATGACATCCTTTATTATGAACAAACTAGTAAACATAGTATGTATTCCCCTGAGTTTTAGGAGTCATCTTAACAAATGATCAGACTAGAAGAGGGCATCATGAGAACTTTAATTTATAGCCAGTTGTTTAGAAGTACAAGTGACAACCTGTGTCTTGCAACTGGCATCTGAAGTGGGAGTGCTCTTGTACGATCCTTGTGGGATCTGACATTAACTCTCTCTAGCTAGACAGTGTCAGAACTTAATTGAATTGGAGGGCACCCACCCGGTGTCAGAGAATTGGTTGGGGTGGGGCAAAAACCCACACATTTGGTGGCCAGAAGTATTGTGAGTAGTTGAAGAGAAATACGGGAGTTTTTTCCATGCATCATTTTGTAAGCAAACATGCTAGGTTAAGGACAGATGTTGAATGCAGTAAACAGGTGCCTGAGGGGCAGGAGTGTGGGTGGTGGGGACAGGAGTGGAGAGCAAAGATGAATGGGGAAATATATCACAGAAACAAATAAAAGGAATTCTATGTTTCCTCCTGGCACTTCTCAAACAAAGATGGACTTTGAAGTATTGTGTCATTTTTTTAAAAAATTGGCATTCATCTTGGAAATAATGACGGAAGGAGCCGAAGATCCAGGTTAGAAAGCACGCTTTTGTTCTGACTCTGTTATAATCAGTAGAATGATCTTGGCTTTTGGATGCTCATATTTCTCAGCTCCAAAATAATGATCCTACTAATGCTCCCCAATCTTGAGGCCCATTAAGTGAGTTCTAGCATGTAATACTTCTTTGTAAAGCGTAAAATGCTTTTCCAGTGTTAACCAATTTCATTTTCCTTGTAGCAAGTTTATTCACACAGAGAAGCTTTGTGTCTTTTTAATAAACCAAATTGAAAATGGAAAACTGAGCTTTCCTTTCACTCTCATGTGGATCTTGATTCATCTTGGAGCAAGTATTGATCAGTCTTCTTTGTCCTGAAAGGGACAGTTTAGCGAGGTCGTAGTCGTTTAGAGCTAGCCTCAGGAGTCAGACTGTCTGGATTAGAGTCCAGCTCCCACTTGATCTGAGTGACCTGGGGCAAGTGACAAATTTTTATGTGTCCATTCTCTCATCTGTAAGGTGAGGGTAGTCACACTGACCTCAGGGCAGACCTGGGAGGAGTAAATAAGCTAAAGAATATAAAATACTTAGAATAGTCCCTGTCATATAGTCAGTGCTCAGCAAATGTCAGTTGCGATTGTTACTATTATTACTTAGGATAAACCTCAGGGACTGACCTTGGCCACTCTACTTACATTTTTTTGCTAAAAATAATCCAAATTGTTTCTAGGAAATATCAAAGAAGACAAACAAGCAAAAAAGATAAAATTGGTGAGGAAATGGTCCAGATATCTTCCAAAGTATAAAAGCATTTATGGCAGTTATGTTTTACTTACCAAAATGATCAATGTTCACACATTTTGGAGGTCAGTTGTTTCCAACAGTGGGAAACATTTAGTTCAGGGATCTCTCTTTCTTATTTCTTTTAATTCTGCTCTTCTTGTCTCTGGTTCAGAGTTGATTTAAATCGATGACCACATCATACCCCCTCAGATATTTCATTTTTAATATCCATATTCTTTAATGCTTTAAATAGAATAGCATTCCTTAGACTGTTCTGATTTAAAGAGTAATATGTTTATGGTGGGAGATTTGGAAATAAAAAAAGAAAAAGGATAAAATTGAAATCATTCATAGTCTATCTAAAGAATGATAGTTTACGTTTTAAACTAAAAACACTAAGTTTAACTTTACTTGGATTTGACAGAAGGAAAAAGATACTACAATGTAACTGAAGGGGATAACAACCTTTAATTACTTGAAAAGATATGTATTATCAGTTGCTAGAAGTTCCACTAAAGTTAAACTAAAATACTAAGAAAAAAATGAAAAGATTTTAGATAAAGTTTTATTGTTGTGGTGGTGTTTATTAAAATTTTTTAAGTTTATTTACTTATTTTGAGGGAGAGAGAGCACACACATGTGAGCGAGCATGAGTGGGGGAGGGGCAGAGAGGGAGGGAGGGAGAAAATCGCAAGCAGGCTTCCAGCTACATGCTAACAGCTTGAAGCCCGCTACTAGCATGAATCCTGCTACCAGCGTGGAGCCTGACTCAGGGCTTGAACTCACCAACCCGTGAGAACACGACCTAAGCCAAAACCAAGAGTTGGACGCTTAACTGACTGAGCCGCCCAGGCACCCCTGTTGTGGTGGTTATTAGTGAGACTTGGAACTACGCATTTTTTAGCACAGACTGAAGTTTCCAGATAATAACTTAAGGTAATAACTTAATAACTTAAGGTACTATCAGTTATTAATAAAAATCAGATAATCCTTCGTTAATTTAAAAACAAGTTTAAAATTTAAGACTACTTTTAGGATCACTCTTTAAGGGAAATTAATATGAAAAGACTGATCTGTAAGCAAAATGTATGGTAAAATGACAAATCACTTTTAGGAAACATACAAAGAACTATACATTGTGAGTATCAGCTTGGTCTTATTTGTCTTTCTGAGTTACATGACTACGTGGCTTCATTATTTCTGAAAGTTCTTATAATCTTAGCTGCTCAAAATTATACCATGTATTACTTTGGATCATAACTTTTTATGTTTATTTGTTGATAATTAAAAACTTTCTTTGTGAATTAAGAAGAGAAATACTTTCTCATTAAGGGCATGTTATAATGTATACACTCTTCCTCAAAAATTTGTATAGTAGTATCTAGTCTAATTTTGAAGGCAGTTTTCACAAAGTTCTCAGACTTCCTGCTCTGGTTGGAACCATTTTTTGCACTGACACAGTGTTCCTACAGAGATTTCTTTTTTAAATTGCATTTCTTAGGTGCTATGGACTGAATTGTGTCCTTCCCTGCCCCTCCACCCCCCAACCAATTCGGATGTTGAAGCCCTGATTCCCAATGTTACTATTTTTGGATATAGAACCTTAGGAGATAAGTAAGGTTAAATTAGGTCTTCAAGGTGGGTTACTTATCAGATAGGATTAGTGTCCTTATAAGAAGGGACCATAGAAAGCTCATTCTTTCCACAGTGTTCAAAGAAGTTACAAGGATATGGTGGCCATCTGTGAGCTAGGAAGAGTTCTCACTAGAAACTGACAACCCTGATCTCAGATTTCCAGCCTCCAGAGCTGTGAGAAAATAAATTTCTGTTGTTTAAGCCACCCAGTCTATAGTATTTTGTATGGCAGCCCAGGCTGACTGATGCATTAGGTGATTTCACCATTTCTTGGATCCTATGTTTGTCTTGTGGATTGCGTTTTTATTTTGCTGGACTTTGTCCAGGAATAAACCTTTTTAGAAGGAGTATGTGGATGGTGAACTTTCTGGGTCCTTGGATATCTGAAAGTATTATGTTGAACTAAGGTATAATGTACTGTATTTATCCATTTGTTTTTCCTTCTTTATATGTAAGGTCAAATTCTTTCACATTTTAAAATACAGAAATTGGCATACAAAATTTAATCAATAACAAAAGCTCGTAAATTGTGAAACAGAAGGTAGAAAAATAAATACAGCCAAGTTGATGCAGACCTTAGTGATGGTTGAAGTTATTTATTTGATGATCGCTTCAGTTACTTTTATGTAATAGTGTCATCATGTATTTCTATAGTAGCATACATTTGTACAAAAAATTGTCATTTAAAGTCATTGAGTTCTGCATTAGCCCTTGTATTGTCTACTTGAAGACTTGTTGTGTGAGATAGTTAAATGTCTTTATCACTTTGCCTACCATTAGCTGGGATTATGTTATTTGTACCTAAATGAAGGCTATGTGATATACATCATGGATTTAGCTGTATAATTTCAAACTATATTCTTCAACCATTGCAATGGAAGAGTGAGACATTGGCAGTTATGCCATCATGGTGACCCAGAGTTTTTTCTTAGCTCACAGTTGCAATCTTGAGCATTATAACAAGCTTATAATTATATGATATTCACATTTAGTAATCTCAAGGTTTATTCTTTGGTAAAACTTGCAGTTTTAATTTTTTCTTAATTGAATGGCATGTCACAGTTAGTTAAAAAGCTTCTCTTAAAAATCAACCAGTGAGTTCTGTTAAATAGATGTAATGGTTAGAATAGTAGTTCTTCATTTTACTTGAACTAATTACATAAAAACTTTTATTCACTAGAAATTCTTTCACATATTCTGAATTATGGCACATGCCAGGCATCTTATATCCTAAAATAGAACTACTTTTTATTTCAATGCTTCAGAAAATTTTGTACAATATTGTCCCATTTTATAAAACGGAGAATGGCAAACTCCTCTTTTATAAGTATATGAGTATTTGTGTGTGTGTGTGTGTGTGTGTATGTGTGTGTGTGTGTGTGTGTGTGTGTGTTAATATACATTCATGCTAGGAAATAACTGACCAATCAGCTTTACTTATTTATAGACCTTTTCTTTTGTATTTGTCCAGGGCGAAACTGCGGTTCACATCTCCATCTATCTCCCCTACATGAGAAGTAGAACTACTAGTTCAGAATTTCCATTGGTACAATTATTAATTACCCACAATTTGCTTTCACCTTCTGTACTTGATGACTCTGTGAGAAGTTAATCCAGAAGTCTGTTGGAAAGAATAGCTCTTATTTTTTTCAGATCTTTTATGTCTTTGGCCTACATTTTTCTGGGCTCTTATTTCTCCATCTAGCTAATGCCAGAAGCTCTGTCTCTCTCTTCCAGAAAGTTCTCATAACTACTTGCCTGGGTAATTATATTTTAAAGAGCATTTGAATTAATTTTGGTTATGTTTTCTGTCATTTCAGTGGGATTTTGGGAAGGAAAGGAAGCAAACACATTTACTCTTACCTCCTTCTTGTACTAGATGTCTTTCTTTCTTACATGATTCCCCCCATTTATTCAGTTAACAACTTTAGGGGCTCCACTAAGCCATCATATTTTTCTTGTTCCTCAGAACAAACAAAATTACCATCCATGAGGCCATCAGTTCTCCTATCACTTTTGTAGCATCTTAGTGGGGAAAAATATGTTTACTACTCACAAATTATACTTTTCACCTCTGACATTATAGAAAATTTGTTATTTGTTTCTTTTTTGGGAAATTAAAAAAAAAGTTCCTTCATTTAAGACAAGTACCCTATACTCTAATTTAGGTCCTATATATCCTAAATATATTCTTCAGAAGTAAACTTTACTTCTAATTTGGGCTGTAGAACACCATGATAAGAAGTCAAATACAGGAAAAGAAGTAAATAAAGATCCCTTTAAAGTAAATATGAAAACTCCTGGCTTAGAACTTTAAACACATCAAACTTTAAAGACATCAAGTTGAATAAACTTTTATGGATAATAAGGAAGTTAAAGTAATTCCTATTGTACCAGGACCTCTTTCAGAGATTGAATCAAAATGCCAATATTAAAATGCAAGGCAGACTCACTGTGCAAACTCTTGAGACCATGGCTATACAGGTTTTCAAGAGAACTGTAGTAACATTGGTGATTTATGGCTGGCTGAAATAATGCTGTTCCTGTCATGAGCCACTCTGGACAATCCCAGGAGACTAAAGCTTCCCTTTTCCCATCAATCATCACCGGGGTATTGAATGGGAGGCTAATGATGTTGTTGGCCTGTGGTTATATTCATGTCTCTTTTTTGGAGAACAATAATCTTCACATTTCTGCCTGTGGCCCTGGGCAGAGCTGGAAATGAGAATAAAATTTTCTATTTCCCATCCAAAGGATGGAAATGCTGCCCCAGAGTCTGCTCATGATGAAAGCTGAGACTACTGTTCATTCTCAATTGTTGCTCACCTCCTCACCAATAAATCCATAGTTTCCAAACTCCTGGTGGAAAGTTGAAAAATAGCACCTCATGTTACTATTGATCCCAAATTTGGGTTCCTTGACAATTAGATGATTAATTGAATAATTATTGCTGGCACTGATAATGTAATTACTACTGCCCAGACAAAGTCACCACAGTAACCTCCAAGCTGTGATTCATGATAAAGAACAGTGGTGTTTTCTGACTTAGAAAAGACCATGCTGATTTAGACCCTGTGCTGAAAGAGCACTCAAGTGATGACAGGTTGAGTATGAGCAAGGCAGCCCAGTGACATCAAACTATTTACATTAGACATAGAGAAAAATAGGTCACCTAGTGTAGATATGTCATTGCCATACTTTATAGTCTTTTTCCTTTTTTAAAAAAATTCTGCAGTGTCTATCTTTTGTTCCCATCCAATATCATATTTTCCCACAGTCTTCACATCATTCAATATATTCATGTCCATGAATACTGTGTATTTTGTTTTTGCTGTTAAGTAGAATACTGCTATGAATTTACTCTTCTGATCCTATCCTTAGTATTTATGTAAATTGCCCAGAACTTTGGGCATTTCTACTTCTCATTTTCATTCCCTTTATTAACTGTGGGATATTGGGTAATTGTTTAACTTCTCTGAGTGTGGTCGATACGTAGCATGTGAGGCAATTTTGAACATTCTACAAATTAAAGTTCTACAGATTCAATTAAAAAAAAACATCATTTCTGTTCTTTCTATCAACTTCTAGCACAATATCTTATGCATAAGAAACATACTGTGAGTTCATGAGATTAACTAAATGAAGACACAGCCTTTGCCCTCAATAAAAGGTTGATTGTTATAAATGTGTGACATCAGTTGGGAGCTACTATAGCCTTGTGTTACTTAGCTGAGAATGGTGACTTCAATTCTCCGATTCTATGGTCTGTAGAAATTCAGAGCCTCTATCAATATGTCTGTTTATTCTTTGTGTAGAAAGGGCAATGAAAAACTTAGGTAGCCTGGAATTCTTCAGTTTTTTTTTCTTCTTACTTTGTTTTTGTTCTTCAGTGTATCGCTCCAAGGTGAAATCTAGCTCTTTAATTGATTTTTCAGTGCCAAAATATCACTCGAGCAAGTATTCATGAATACAATAGACTTTATTTGTGTTTCTCCGTTAAATTAAAAAAAATCTTTTTGTATAAAATTTCCCACTCACATCTACTTTCCATGCTAATCTACCTTCTGTGTCCTTATTTTTATACAAATGCATATCATAAAATGTATGGTAATATGTAATATACTTTATGTTTGTAATATGTTTAATGTATATGTTATGTATTTAAAACATTCAAACAGTGGCATTTTGATGTACTTCTCATTCTACATCTGATATTTTTCACAAAACTTTAGTTTCTAAGATCTATGTTGATATATGTAATTTTAGCAATCATACCTAACACAACATTTTATTTATCTTTCAACTTGGATATTTAAAGATACTTCCATTTATGAAACAAAACAAACAAGCAAAGGGGAAAAAGAGAGAGAGGCAAACCAAAAAACAGACTCTTGGTGCTAGAGAACAAACTGATGGTTACCAGGGGACAGGTGGGTGGGGGGATGGGTGAAATAGGTGATGGGGATTAAGGAGTGCTGCCCTTGTCCTGAGGAGCACCCAGTGATGTGTGGAAGTGTTGAATCACTACACTCTACACCTGAAGCTAATATTACACTGTGTGTTAACTGGAATTTAAATAAAAACTTAAAAAAAAGATGCCAAAAGTGGAGTAGGGCACAGGGTGTGCATGTACTTGGTTTCACTAGTCTATCAAACTCGTGTACCTCCAAATGATCCCAATAATTCATAACCCCACAGTCCTTTCTAACATTTCATGTTGTCTAAATTATCATATTTGTGAGTCACATTGGTGTAAAGTGGATATGATAACTATACATGGATGGATCTCTGCACACACATGGATCTGTTTCTAGATCTGGCTTCTTTCCTATTATTATAACACTGCCCTAATTACTATAGCCTTGTGAAATATCTTAATATCTTGTTGATTTAAGATCTGCTATTTTCTCTACTTATTCAGAATTATACAGTTATTTTTAGAACTTTCTTTTTTATTTTAAAATTTGCAAATTATGACTGCTACATCGCATGAGTCCAAGGGTCACAATTCATGTGCAATACAAATTATGACAATATGGTCCTGTGACAATATGGTAAATTCGTTTAAACTCTAAATGTTTTGACTGCATTTGCCACTGAATGTGAAGGCTAACTTGGCAGAAATAGACATATTTATTTTATTATAGGCTTCATGTAGTTATATATTTATATATAATCTATGAGGATACAAATTTTCCTTCATTTTCTTTTTCACTGCTGCAACCTAGATGAGAGTCTGACACAGCAGGAACTCAATAAATAATTGCTGAATGAATTTCTATTCATTCATTCATTCATTCATTCTTTCATTGATTCATGTGTATGGGATATCTCTCCACCTATTTTGGTCTATCTGGATGTATATTAAATGCCATTTAACGCCATTTACCTGTTTTCCAGAATGGCTTTGTAAAAGCTTTTGTTAGGTTAAATCCGACCCTTACAGATCTTATTGTTATTATGACTGGCATATTACTCTAAATAGTAACTATTGGCATAGAGTAACTTTGCTTTTTTTTTGTATGACGTTAAGTTTCTTATTGCTACATTGTTGTTAGTTGTAGAAGTTTATCCATTGATTCTCCTTTTTTTCTATATTCATGATCCTATCTTTTTGAAATGACATTTTGATCCTTTATTTGAATATTTAAGTCTCTTTTTATCTTGTTTGATTGTATTGGTCTCCATGAAGTATGCATGATGTTTGCAGTATGTTTTTCTAGGCACCTGAACACAGTTAAAGATTTCCTCTTTGTCTATTTTGCTAAGAGTTTTTAAAAAATAAGTAAAATAAGTAAAAATAAGTAAAAGTTACATTTTATTGAATATTTTCATTTTTACATTATTTGAAATGACATATTATTCCCCTTTAATCATTTACTGTAACTAATAAGTTACCTAATTTTGGAGCATCTTTAAATTTGTAAAATTAGTATAATTTATAAAACAATATTATACAAAATACAAAAAATTTATAAAAGCAATAGAACTTATAGTGTCTACAAAATACTGTTGGACTCATTTAGGTAATCCTTACATAGAAGTTTTATAAATATATTCACAAATGGAAATGATTTAAAACATTAATTTTCTAAATGTCTAATTTTGTCATATATGTTATACTGGTCTTATAAAAATTAGAGGCCACTTTGTCTCTATTTCTGTACTCTAGAAAAAAATTATAGAAGCTGCTAGGTTATTATGTGTTCCTTGAATGGTTAGTAAAAACTGCCTGGATAAACTATCTGGGTGGAGACTTTTGAAGAGGTGTTTTCATCTATCATCCTATTACCTTTTTTTAAAACAAATTTTTTTAGTCTTTATTTATTTTTGAGAGAGAGAGAGAGAGACAGAGTGCAAGCAGGAGAGGAACAGAGAGAAAGAGACACAGAATCCGAAGCAGGCTCCAGGCTCTGAGCTGTCAGCACAGAGCATGATGGAGGGCTTGAACTCACAAACCATGAGATCATGACCTGAACCAAAGTCAGACACTTAACCGACTGAGCCACCTAGGTGCCCCAATCATCCTATTACTTTTAATTGTTACTTACCTTGTCTAGTCCTTTTTCTTAGGAAATATTTCCTGGCCAATCTTGGCAATCAAAAGATTGATAATAATAATAATAAAAAAAAAATCTCTGCTTTATAAGCAGTGAGTTTCCCTCTTTCATTCTGAATCTTGCTTATTTATCAGTGTTTTATTTTTTCTTCATGAATCTTAGTAGAGAATTGCCTTATTAGTTGCCTTTTAAAAATAGATTTAGTTTTGTTAATCCTTTCTCTTCTTTTTCCATTTCATTGATTTTTGCTCTTATCTTAATTATTGGTTTCTTACATAGTTTTAAAAAGTATTATTGCAAAAAATCTTCCATTGCTTATTTTCTAATTTTTGAGTTGAGTGCTCAACTAATTTTAGACATTTTATTCCCTGTTAGATGTTTTCATCTACATTTTACTTTATATATGTAACTTTGCTTTCAAAATTATGGTGTGCAGTCCTTTCATGATACTTTAAGTATTTCATAATATGAGCTATTTACTCTGACCCATTGATTTTGGGATGTAGGATAATGGGTTTTCAATTATATGGTATTTCATTTTCTTTTGCTATCCTTTTGATTTCTAATTGTTTTAAACTGTAGTAGCTATTGGAGGCCTTAACAGGCGAGGGTGACACAGTCTGTGGTAGGGGCAGGTCGCGTTTGGAAGGCACCGTTCTCAGGTCTGCAGGAAGAGGAGAAGGAGGAGGAGCTTTGGAGACTGAGGTAGGCGGCCAAAGCCGTGACAGTACCGGGTATTACCAGATGAGCTTCCATTCAGGACCTTTGCCGGCCTGACGTTCCCGATTTCAGATTGGCACTGTGCATTCAGGTTTCTGTGGCCTTGGACCTTCGCAGACATGGGATTGGGGACCCAGGGTTCAGTGCCAGCAGCCTGGGTTACCATCCCGGTGCCTTTGGTCTCTGGAAGGTGAGAGGCTTGCGCTGCAAGTATGAACAGTTCACTCCCCCATTCCGATTTCTGGTAGTCCTGCCCCTGAACTGCTTTTGGGCTAGAGCTTGGTCCCTTACGCTTGACTGGGCCCGTGGGGCGAGACACCACCGCATCGTGACTCTGATTAGGGCATCTGGGGAGGTGTCCATGAGGACTGGGGTTTGCTTGATAGGTGCCATGTGTCGAACTCCTCAACTATGAGTCTGTGATGAGAGACCTCTGGCACCTGTGGCACTCAGGTGTTTCTTATCCAGTCCCCACAGATCTTCTGAGATCCCGTGAGATTAGGCTTCCTCTGGGAAGAGTGGTGTCGGCAGCAGTGGCTGGGGCCCTCTCCTGCCATTCTCTAAGCTGCCTCTATTGCTCTGCTCATTTCAGCTTTTCCTCTCCTTGCCCTTCCATCTGGAATCACACTTACTGCCTCTCACATACCCAGAGCCACAATGCAGACCCCGCTGGCTCCAACTACATCCTGTTCGCCTCCCAGGGAAACCTCACGCTCCACTCACCGGGACCAGACCTCAGCCCAACCTGCCTCCATTGCCTGTGGTTTGTGTGGATGTAGAGCAAGTGGGGTTGGGAGGGGACCATACACAGGGCTGCACGAAGACGAGAAAGAGGAGAATGCTGACTGACCTTGGAAGGTGGCCGAAGCTTCCAGACCCCGGTGTTATCAGGTAAGCTGCCATTCTGGTCCTCTGCTGGCCTGACACACCTTATCTGATGATTTCAGGATGGCATTGCACATCACGTTTCTGCATACAGCTTTGGACATTGGCATTTGGAGGATTGGGCCTCTAGGATTCACTGCAGTGGAACGTTTGTTAGAACTGATGAACCTACATTGACACGTTATTATCAACTAAGGTCCATAGTTTACATTAGGGTACACTCTTGGTGTTGTACCTTCCATGGGTGTGGACAGATGTGCCATGGCATGTGTCTATGTAGTATCATAGAGAATGGTTTCACTACCTTGAAAATTATGCTGTGCCTAGTCTTCCCTTCACCCCTTAACTCCTGGCAGGTAATAACCTTTTTGCGGTGTCCATAGTTTTGCCTTTTCCAGAAATGTCATATAGTTGGATTCAGACAGTATGTAGCCTGTTCAGATTGTTTTTTCACTTATTAATTCCTCCATGTGTTCTTCAAAGGAGAGCTCATTTCCCTTTAGTGCTGAGTAGTATTCCACTGTGTGGATGCACCATAGTTTATCCATTCACCGAAGGACATCTTGGTTGCTTCTAAGTTTTGGCAGTTATGAATAAGTGGCTGCAAACATCAATGAGCAGGTTTTTGTGCGGATATAACTTTTCAAAATTTTCAGTGACTGCAAGGAACACAACTGCCATATCATGGTAAAAGTTATTTAGTTTTGTTAGAAACAACCTGTCCTCCAAATTGTGCCATTTTGTAACTCCCACCAGCAATGAATGAGAGTGTCTGTTATTCTGTTTCTTCACCAACTTTTAGGGTTGGTCAATATTCCAGATTTCGGCTGTTTTCTTGTTTTGATTTGGGTTTCCCTGTTGACATGTGATGTGGTTGGCCTTTTCACGTACTCATTGTTATCTGTCTATCTTCTTTGGTGGGGTATATGTTAAGGTCTTTGGCTCATTTTTAATTGGGTTATTTGTTTTCTTGTTGAGTTTTACAAGGTCTTTATATGTTTTGGGTAACAGTCCTTTGTCAGATGTGCTCTTTGCAAATATTTTCTGCCAGTCCATGGCTTGTCTTTTCATTCTTTTTACAGTGTCTTTCAAAGAGCAGAAGTTTTTAGTTTTAATGAAGTCCAGCCAATCAGTGATTTCTTTCACGGATTATGCATGGACATCTAGGTTTCTCCTATTTGTCTTTTAAGAGTTTTATAGTTTTTTTATTTTTACATTTAGGCCTGTGATCTGTTTTTGAACTAATTTTTACGAAGAGTGTAGTGTCTGTGTCTAGATTCATTTTTTTTAATTAATGTTCATGTCTAGTTGTTCCTGCATCATTTATTTAAAAGCCAATTTTTTTCCCATTATATTTCTTTTGCTCCTTTGTCAAATCAGTTGACTGCATTTATGTGTGTCTATTTCTCAGTATTCTATTCTGTTCCACTGATCTGTTTGTGTGTTCTTGCACCAAAACCACACTGTCTTAATTACTGTAGGTTTATAGTAAATGCTGATGTCAGGTAGCCTCAGTCCTCTTTTTCTCCTTCAACACTGTGTTGACTATTCTGGGTTTTTGCCTCTCCATATAAACTTTAGACTTAGCTTGTCAATATTCACAAAATAACTTGCTGAGAGTTTGATTGGGATTTCATTGAATCCCAAGATGAAGTTGAAGAGAACTGATGTCTTGATAATATTGAGTCTTCCTATTTGTGAACATGGAATAGCTCTCCATGTATTTAATTCTTTGATTTTGTTTATCAGTTTTGTAGTTGCCCTCAGATACTGTACATATTTGGTTAGATTTATACCTAAGTATTTTTGTGGGTACTAATGTAAATGGTATTGTGTTTTTAATTTTTTTTAAAGTTTATTTTATTTTTGAGAGAGAGAGAGAGAGAGAGAGAGAGAGAGAGAATGGGGGAGGGGCAGAGAGAGAGAGAGGGAGACACAGGGTCTGAAGCAGGCTCCAGGCTCTGAGCTGTCAGCACAGAGTCCAATGTGGGGCTTGAACTCATGAACCTCGAGATCATGACCTGAGCCAAAGTTGGCACTTAACCGCCTGAGCCACCCAGGCGCCCCTTGTGTTTTTATTTATTTATTTTTATTTATTTATTTTTCAACGTTTTTTATTTATTTTTGGGACAGAGAGAGACAGAGCATGAACGGGGGAGGGGCAGAGAGAGAGGGAGACACAGAATCGGAAACAGGCTCCAGGCTCCGAGCCATCAGCCCAGAGCCTGACGCGGGGCTCGAACTCACGGACCGCGAGATCGTGACCTGGCTGAAGTCGGACGCTTAACCGACTGCGCCACCCAGGCGCCCCTGTGTTTTTAATTTCAAATTCCATTGGTCATTGCTGGCAAATAGGAAAGTGATTGACTTTTGTATATTAATGTTGTATCCTTCACTTCTTGCTATAATCGCTTATTAGTTCCGATAGTTTCTCATTGATCTCTTCACATTTTCTACATATATTCTCATGTCATCTGTAGTGATAGTTGCAGAAAACAATGCTGGTTTTATTTCTTCTTTGCCAAGTTGTATATCTTTTATTTCCTTTTGTTGTTTTGTTGCATTAGTCAGAACTTTCAGTATGGTGTTGTAAAGGATTGATGAGAGAGGACATTTTTTGCCTTGTTCTTTATCTAGCGGGAAAGCTCTGATTTTCTCACCACTAAGTATGATGTTAGCTATAGGTTTTTGTGGATATTCTTTATCAAATTGAGGATTTCGCCTCTATTCCTAGTTCATATCATGAAAGTTTTTATCATGAGTGGGTATTGGATTTTGTCAAATGCTTTTTTTGCATCTATTTATATGGTGACATTTCTTTTTTAGCCTATTGATGTAATGGATGATAGTAATTAAATTTTGAATATTGAACCAGCCTTGTATACCTGAGACAAATCCCACTTGATCATGATGCATGATTCTTTTTATACATGTTGGACTCAATTTGCTAATATTTTGTTGGTAATTTTTGCATCTCTCTTTATGAGAGATATTGGTCTATAGATTTCTTTTCTGTCTTGTTTTAGTATTAGGTAATGCTTACCTCATCAGATTACTTTTTAACCTGATTCATGATGGATTTTTGAGTATATTCTATGTATGTGAAAAGAATGTACATTCTATGTTTACTGGACCTACTTTTTTTGATATATTCATTAGCTCAAAGTTGAAAATATAATTCTAACACCTAAAGCTAATGTAACATTGTGTCAACTATACTTCAACAAAAAATCATAAAGTTATGCTTCTAATCTTTTTTTTTTCTTTGCTTGATCTGTTAGTTTTTATTTTATTTTATTTTTTTAAAACTTTTTAATGTTTGGGGCGCCTGGGTGGCTCAGTCGGTCAAGTGTCCGACTTCGGCTCAGGTCATGATCTCACGGCTCGTGAGTTCGAGCCCCACGTCGGGCTCTGTGCTGACAGCTCAGAGCCTGGAGCCTGTTTCAGATTCTGTGTCTCCCTCTCTCTGACCCTCCCCCGTTCATCCTCTGTCTCTCTCTGTCTCGAAAGTAAAAATAAACATTAAAAAAATTAAAAAAAAAAACCTTTTAATGTTTATTTATTTTTGAGACAGAGAGATACCGAGCATGAATAGGGGAGGGTCAGAGAGAGAGGGAGACACAGAATCTGAAACAGGCTCCAGGCTCTGAGCTGTCAGCACAGAGCCTGACGTGGGGCTCAAACTCACGGACCTCGAGATCATGACCTGAGCCGAAGTCGGACACTTAACCGACTGAGCCACCCAGGCATCCCAATCTGTTAGTTTCTAGATGAATGTGTTTGAATTTCTACTAAAACTAAAGATTAATTTATTCCTGGTATTTAAGTTTTGGCTTTGCATGTTTTGAGGCCCTATTATTGAGTGTCTGTATTTATGATGATTAAGTTATTAGCGTGTTGTTTCTTTTTCCAGGGTGAAATGCTCATCTTTATCTTTTATGGAATTTTTTACCTTAAATTATATTTTGGCTGGTACATGTTGCTTAACGTATATTTTAATCCATTTGTTTTCCATCTTTTTACATCTATTTCTTTGTTATTGAGACTTCTAGAATAACATTGTTGGATTTATTTGTAAAAAATTTATTTTGAAAGTTTTTATTTCATAAAAAGTGAGTTTAACTCAGGGCACTTGGGTAGCTCAGTCAGTTAACCATCTGACATCAACTTAGGTTATGATCTCATGGTTCCTGCATTCTAGCCATGTGTTGGGCTCTGTGCTGACAGCTCAGGGCCTGGAGCCTGTTTCAGATTCTGTGTCTCCCTCACTCTCTCTGACCCTTCCTGCTCACACTTTCTTTCTTTGTTTATCTCTCTCTCTCTGTCTCTCAAAAATAAGTAAACATTAAAAAAAATGAAAAAAAAAGTGAGCTTAACTCTACTTATTATAATTAATGTAAGTCAGGACTTATTTCTAACACTTTATTTTGTATTCATACTTACCGTGCTTTATTTCTTTCCCACTTTTGATTGGAGATAAAATTTCCTTTGTTCAGATTTGTTTTTATTTCCTGGATCCTTGGGTGGAAAGAGTGCATTCTCTTTTTGTCTATTCATTACCACTATAATTAAGATCCATGGTTGTATTTATTTTTTCCCATCAATGAAAAGCAACAACCTCAATTCAGTTTCAGTTTTAATTCCATTCTTCTCTCCCCACTGCCCCAAACATGCTTCATCTTCATTCTGATTCTTAATCTGATGGGTTTGGTGCAGTGGAGGGGATCAATGACAAGTGCCTTCATTTACTTCTTAGAGTGGACAATCAAATTGACTTTGGTGAAGTTATTTTGAGGAGTGAGATTTTAGGAATGAGTAACAATTCATAATCCACAGACTGTTGTCCCCAGCTTGGTTTCTTTTCCCCTTCTTTTCTCTCCCTTTTCCCTTCTTACACTTCAGTCCTAGATATTCTCCAGAAGCTCCAGAGACTTCTCTTTCTGTTGTGCAGAGATGTATCCCCTTACTATTGAACTTTTACTTCAACTAATTATATTTAGTCTCTTGTGGAAGACTCTCTATTAATATTACAAATCGATGAATTTTTCCTAAAAAAAAATTCCCTTTAAGAGGATATGTTGTACTACTTGGGGAAAAAATGGAACAGTGTTATTATTATTATTATTATTATTATTTTTTTTTTTTACATAAGATAATTCTTGTGTAATTAGGAGGAGTAAAATCGGAAAAGAAAGCCTATTTAAATATTTGTATTATGGATCAATGAAAATTTGGAAGGAGCAGAGTCCTTACAAACATCGCTAATGAGCTTTAGGACTTTTTCTTTTTTTTTTTTTTTTTTTAGCAGTGAGAAATTCTTCTCTGTGCAATTTGGTTCAACTAAAATCTATAGTATAACAGATGATACATATTTGGTGTGTAAGGTTAATGTCTTGGCAGAGAAAAGACTCTTTAGGAGGTGAGTCCCCCCCCCCCCCCCATCTCTGGCAGATTGCAATGAGCAATTTTTTGGAAGAAAAGAGTGGTTAAAGCAGAGGGAAGCAAAGCAACAATAGGTTTTTTTATTGATGGTTGTGGTGCACTTATACTCTATATTTCTGCATTATAGGACTTGAAGACACTACTGAACTTAAGTCTCAAGATTTCCAAGTTTTCAACTGTTAGTAGGAAATGCTAGGATAATTACTTGCTGGTAAAGTGCTTTGAGATCCTTAAATAAAAGCTTTCAGTGTGTGAGTTTAGAGCTTTACTTTAAAGGGACAGAGAGAGAACCTTTTGGTGGTAGCTTTATCCATTTTTTTTTTCTGTATTATAATTTTTTTTTCAGACACATTAGGGTTCTTTTGTGGATTGCTTCTGTCTTTATGGAATTCTGGCTTTTAACTCGTACCCAGGCAGCTTTTGGAAACAAAATGATGACAAAAGCAACATGCAGTCACTTCTTTGTTGTGTGGGTTTTTTTTCTCCCCCTTTAGTCTTTTATCTTTATATGTTCCTTTTTGTCTGACATTTCTGCATTCATCACCCTATGTCTAGTTGCAATAAGGCTATTATAAGATGGATGGATGAGGAGATGGCAGGAATACAGACAATTCACGTTTTTCATTTCCTTTGTAGCTGAAGTTTTAATAGTTTTCTAAATCTGTATTGATCTTCTTATCAAACCTCCCCCTTTTTAAAATTTTTAAATTTATTTTGGGGGAGAACACAACCAGGGGAGGGGCAGACAGAGGAGGACAGAGGATCGGAAATAGACTCTGCACTGACAGGCTGACAGCAGCAAGCCTGATGTAGGGCTCGAACTCACAAACTGAGAGATCCTGACCTGAGCCGGAGTCAGATGCTCAACCGACTGAGCCACCCAGGTGCCCCCAGAACCCCCTTTTTAAAGCAGGTAGATAGTAGTCCTTCTTTCTATCTCATTCCCAAAATGTTTTCCATGATTCCTCTTTTTACAATATTAAATAAGTCTATTGCAAAGATACGGAGATATAGACTCACTTATGATTCAGCGAACTGACAACTTAGTATGTGCTCAAAGGCTTCAGAACCCCCTTCTCTAGAAGTTAAGGTCACTGTACTCCTAGGCTTCCTTTTTCTAACTCAATGAGCAGAAGCCTGTGGAACAAGTATTCAAAGGGAGGTTTTCTGATGGGTGGTCTTGTCATTTCCAAATTGTGATCTTCCGGTTGAGTTGGAAATGGGGCTCAAATCAGAATTTTTAAATGAGTAAAATATTTCCTCCCTAGAAAGACAAAGTCAATTACATGAGAATCACCTTTGGTAGGTTGTACATTAATTTTTTTAAAACAGTCCTGTTCACTCTGATTTCATTCAGAATTAATATAAAAAATGTTACAGCACAAAGACACTATAAAATAATTGAAAATGAATTTCCAAAAGTAGATGGTACACCACTTTTATTCTTTCCTAGGTGGACTGTTTTTTTATATTTGGAGGAGGCACTTACAGATTATTTGAGTACAACACAGTATGTGTAAGACAGTCACAATTATCTTTTCCCATAGCACCAAGATGTCCATAACTAACAGTGAAGGTTCAATCTATCGTTTGGCTATTGGTCACCTTTATGTCATATATATTTAGAAACATGTGACTTGAACTAATGCACATTTCAAGGTTATTCTATGTGTTTGTTCAGGTAGAATAAAATATCTGGATAGATAAACCTTTCACTGAAATACAGTTGGTATGGTTTACCTTGTTATAGAATTCTACCTTCCTTAGCCTTTGCAGTCATTGCTGTTTTTGGCTTGCAGACCTAGTGTTGCCAATTCTCTCCACCCCTGATGGCAGTCTGTGCTTTAGGAAGTCCATGGCCAGCCATAAGTGGAGGCTGTTATTCATCGTGCTGTAATAGGCCTGGTGTTTGTAGTGCATAAAGTTAATCCTGGGACCCTATAGTCTCTGATAGGAAGGCTTTTGTAATCCCCATTGTATTTTCCAAATTCACGTGGTTGGGTTTCTGCTTTGATTTTGTTATTTTTTCATTCACTTCTGGCAGGATGTCACTATGCTAGGTTAGGGCTGTGACACTGTATAGTTTTCCTTTGTCACCATTTCTTCATTTTCTGTGGTTTCTGGGTCCTATTGTTACTTGCTCAGCTCTAAATGTTGCCATTTCTTGAAAATTTCCTCTGCTTCCCACCCACTATATTGGATTATAGACCCCTGCAGATATTGAGTTTGAGTTCACTGTACAGTTTGGATGCTATTTTGGATCTCTCCTGAAATCTAGTCTTCCATGCTTATCAATTGTTTTATATTGACACCATTCATCTGTAACTTCCTTTCCTTGCACCATCTTGTTACTGATACTCTGGTATTTTAGAGCTGAATCAATTAAAGCTAGGACATTTTTTTTTCTTTTTTTAATTTTTAATTTTTTAAATTTTATTTAAAGCCAAGTTAGTTAACATACAGTATAATGATGGTTTCAGGAATAGAATATAGTGATTCAGCTAATATACTTGATACATGCTACTGAATGCAAGAACAGATTTTCTTCTCTTGTGGTAGATGTTAGAGGTTAGATGTTTCAATAAAAGACGTTACTTTCACTTGTATCTAATTCAAGATCTTTTTAAAAAATCAAATCCTAAAAGTTTTATATATAGTTTTCCTTAACAAGAACTTTGAATAAATGAATTGGAAGTACTCTCTTGACAATCGTAGGGTTGTAACAATACTGACTCCATCTCTGGCCCTCAATCTTGTTCATGTTTGCTTGGTCACCTCTCTTGGGGCTCCGTGTTCCAGGGTCCTTGAAGATTAGTATATGTACCTTAGAAATGCCTGCTAAGGATGGGACAAAGAAGGCTTGCTCTGGCCTCCCATGAATCTGTTAGAGATAACGTAGTGTTGCCCCTTCCTGATGCACAGGTGGTGCCACAGGATCTAATTAAAGATTAGCCATCTATTAGGTGCATGCAAGTCCTTTGAGGTGCATGTGGAAACCCTTGCCCTCACTACCATGCATGTCCTCTTTATAAAATGTGTGGACTAAGGTCTGGGCTTTGTGGAAAATAACTGTAGCTGCCATGGACTGTCCTCCAGCTGATACCAACCCCCACTCCTGTCACTTAGTTACCCTGAATAAAACTGGTCTAAAATGGCTTCTCAGTTTGGGGAATACTTCAGTGTCTCTCCTCCACTTCTAACAATATTATCTTTTCAGTTTCTGGTATCATTTTACCTCATTTTACTGGTTGTGTGCGTGTGTGTGTGTGTGTGTGTGATCCCAATGCTATCCTTGCTTGAAATTTTTTTTCCAGCTCTATAGAGGTATCATTGACAAATAAAATTGTAAGATATTTAAAGTGTACATATGGTAACTAGATATATATATATTGTGAAAGGAGTCCCACCATCTAGTTAATTAACTTATCCATCACCTCACATATTTATCTTTTTTTTTTTTGCTAAGAATATTTAAGTTCTACTTTCTTAGCAAATTTTGATTATATAATACAGTGTTATCAATTATAGTCACCATGTTTTATATTAGATTCCTAGATTATATTTATCTTATAGCTAAAATTTTGTACCCTTTAACCGACCTTTCTATTCCCTCCACCCCACAGTCCCTGGCAACCACTGTTTCTAAGAGTTTGACACTTTTTTTTTTTTTTTTTAAGTTTCCACATGTAAGTGATGCCATGCAGTATTTGTCTTTCTCTGTCTGGCTTATTTCATTTAGCATAATGCCTCTAAGATCTATCCATATTGTCACAAATGGCAAGATTTCCTTCTTTCTCATGGTTGAAAGGTATTTCATTATATATATATATATATATATATATATATATATATATATATATATATATACTGCATCTCTTTTCTCCATTCACCCATTGATAGACACTTAGGTGGTTTCTATATCTTGTCTATTATAAATAATGCAGTGAACATGAGAATGTAGATCTATCTCTGAATTCTTATTTTAGTATTTTTAAAATATATATCTGGAAGTGGAATTGCTGGATCATATAGTAGTTCTGGTTTTAATGTTTTTGAGGAATCTCCATACTGTTTTCCACACTGGCTGCCCTAATTTGTGTTCCTCCCATGGTCCACAAGTATTCTCTTTTCTCTATATCCTCACTAACACTTGTTTTCTCTTGTCTTTTTGATGATAACCATTCTAATAAGTGTGAGGAGATAACTCATTATGTTTTTAGTTTGCACTTACCTGATGTTTAGTGATGTTGACCATCTTTTATATACCTGTCGCCTATTGCATATTGCATCTTGCATATTGCAAGATGCATATTGCATCTTTTATATACCTGTCTTCTTTGGAAAAATGTCTGTTTTCAGTTCCTCTGCTCATATTGTACATACTTGAATATTTTAATAAACTTTTTACAGAGATAGAGCCCTTGAAGTAAAAATATCAAACCCCAGAAAGCTGTCATTACTTTACAAATGTTTCATCTTTTCCTGTTTACAAATTGATTATATGTTAATATTCCATGTGTATGTAAAAGTCTGATATATGACACAGTTGCCAGTAGGAGAAAGAGAGATTGTTTGATGGATGGTGTAGGGCAAACCTTCTCAATAAATGCAGAGAAATAAAGCTAAATGCCTACTTGGCACCCTAAATAAAGTCTTCCAGTTTGATTAAAGATCTAAATGTAGGAGGCAACTGGTGGCTCAGTAATTTGAGTGTCTGACTCCTGATTTCAAGTCAGCATGATCCCAGGCTGGTGGCATCTAGCCCAATGATGGTCTCCAGGCTTAGCAGGAAGCCCGCTTAAGATTCTTTCTCTGTCTTCCTCTGCCCCTCTCATCTCTCTCTCTCTTTCTCTCTCTGTCTCTCAAATAAATAAATAAATAAATAAAATAACTAAAAATAAAATATCTAAATGTGGAAGTAAAATTTATGATTGTATTTCTAAACTTTATTTTGTACCATTGTTTGTTTTGTTGGTTCCTGAGTAAGCATGATAATTGTTTTTATTATTATGGCATTTATTGTCTGCCTTGATATTTGGTAAAATGTTTCATCTATGTATTTTTCTTTTTCTAAGTTGAATTAGTTATTTAATAGCATTTATCCTTCCATATAAATTTAAGAATAGGTTTGCCAAATTCCTCCAAAGATCTGACTATAATACTGATCAAAATTGCGATGAATATGTGAACTAATCTGAGATAATTGACCTAATAAGTGTTAAGTCATTCTCTCTATGTATGTGGTATGTATCTGTAGATGATATGCTTTTTAAATCAAAGTGTAGGCTAATTTCATGTGTTTTAATAGAGTTTTGATTTATTTATTTATTTATTAAAATTTTTTTTTAATGTTTATTTATTTCTGAGACAGAGAGAGACAGAGCATGAGTGGGGGAGGGGCAGAGAGAGAGGGGGACACAGAATCCGAAGCAGGCTTCAGGCTCTGAGCTGTCAGCACAGAGCCTGACATGGGGCTCGAACTCACAGACTGTGAGATCATGACCTGAGCCAAAGCTGGACGCTCAACCGACTGAGCCACCCAGGCTCCCCTGATTGATTTAAAAGACTGTTACATAATTATTAGATTATTTAAATTTTATGTTGCTATTTTGGATGATATTTCAGATTGCACAAGATTTTCCAGTTAGCCGTTACTAGTATATAGGAATAGTATTATTTTTAGGTTGGATTTGCAGCTTGCAATATTATTGAGCATTCATATTAGTTTTAACAGTTGGCATACTTCAGTGTCTACATAAATGATGATAACATCTGCAAACAACAAAAGTTAAATTTATTTTCTTTTAATTCATAAAATTCTTTCACCCTTTTATTATAATAAAGAGTTGCCTAAGCCCTCGAATGTTATGTTAAATAGTAATGCTATTTGAGGACATATGGTATTTGCCTTATCTTAATGGGAAGGCATCTAAAGTTTTGTATTAAGAATATAAGTTGTTCTGATAAGAAAACAGTCAAAAGCAACAACAAAAAGGAAAACTGTAGATCCATATCTCTTTTGAATATAGATGAAACAATGCTCAACAAAATGCCAGCAAAAGAATCTGGGAATATAGGAAAAGTAATTATACACCAAGACCATGTGGGATTTATCCCAGGAAAGCAAAGTTGGTTTAGCATCTGAATGTAATACATCATATCAGTAGATAAAGAATAAAAAAACAACAACTTGATAATTTTATTAAATGCAGAAAAAACATTTCTCAACATCCAACACTATTTCAACAAGCTAGGCATATAAGAGAATTTCCTTAACCTGATAAAAGCTATCTGTGAAAAACCCACAGCTAAGATCATACAGAATGGTAAAAGACTGAATATCTTACCCCTAAGATAAGAAGCAAGACAAAGATGTATGCTCCTGCCACCTCTATGCAATATTGTTCTAGAGATTTTAGCAGAGAAATTTTAGACAACAAAATGAAATGACAGGCACTCAAATTAGAACAGAAGAAGTAAAATTTTCTCTAATCAAAGATGGCATGATATTGAATATAAGGAATTCATTAAAACTTTTAGTAGTAATAAATGAGTCCCCCAAGTTTAGAGGATTCAAGATCGATATACAAAAGTCAACTGTATTTCTATACACTAACAATGAACAATCCCAAAAGTGAAACTGAGAACATAATTTAATTAAAATAGCATATAATTTTCAGAGTACAGGTCTTTTAGCTCCTTGGTTAAGTTTATTGCTAGGTATTTTATTCTATTTAGTATAATTGTAAATGGATTTCTTAATTTTTCTTTTTTGCTACTTCATTATTAGTGTAGAGAAACACTAATAATTTTTTTCTTTAAAAATATCTGTTTTAATGTTTGTTTACTTTTGAGAGAGAGACAGAGCATGAGTGGGGAGGGGCAGAGAAGAGAGGGAGACACAGAATGTGAAGCAGGCTCCAGGCTCTGTCTGAGCTGTTAATCTAGAGCCTGATATGGGGCTCAAACTCATGAACCATGAGATCATGAACTGGGCCAAACTCAGATGCTTAACCAACTGAGCCACCCAGGTGCCCCAGAAACACTAACAACTTCTGGGTATTAATTTCGTATTGTGAAACTTTACTGAATTCATTTATTCTGATATATTTTTGATGGAGTCTTTAGTGTTTTTTATTTATAGTATCATGTCATCTGCAAATAGTGACAGTTTAACTTCTTCTTTACCAGTATGGATCCTTCTTTTTTCTTTTACTTGTTTGATTACTGTGGGTAGGACTTCCAGTACTATGCGAAATAGAAATTGTGAGAATGAACACTTACTCTTACCTTGTTCTTTATCTCAGGGGAAATCCTTTCAGTTTTTCGCCATTGAATATGATGTTAGCTGTGGATTTTGTATATATGGCCTTTATTATGTTTCTTCTAAACATGCTTTGTTGAGAGTTTTTATCATGAATGGATGTTGAATTTTGTTAAATTCTTTTTTCTGCATGTATTGAGATGATCATATGATTTTTATCCTTTATTTTGTTGATGTAGTATATCACGTTGATTGATTTGTGAATACTGATCTATCTTGCATCCCTGGAATAAATGCCACCTGATCTTGGTGAATGATTCTTTCAGTGTTTTGTTGAATGCAGTTTGATAATATTTTGTTGAGGACTTTTGCATTTATGTTTCTCAGTGAGTTTTGCCTGTAGTGTTTTTTTTTGTTTGTTTGTTTTGTTTTGTTTTTGTGATGTCTTTGGTTTTGGTGTCAGGGCAATGCTGGCCTTGTAGAAGGTATTTGGAAGCTCTCTTCCTCCTCCTCCTCTTTCTTCTTCTTCTTCTTCTTCTTGGAATTGTTTGAGAATAGGTTTTTACAGCAAAAGGAATTTGGTCAGTGCTAGTTAATAGTATTGTATGGTGACAGATGATAGCCACACTTGTGGTGAGCATAGATAACATATGGAGAAGTTGAATCACTATGTTGTATGCCCAAAGCTAATGTAACATTGTGTGCCAACTACACTCAAATAGAAAAATTAAAAAAATAAAATAGCGTCTAAAACAAACACTTATGGATAAACTTAAAAGAGGAAATGTTAAATTTATACTCTGAAGGTGATAAAACATTGCTGAAATAAATGCAAGAACATCTAAGTAAATGGAAATACATCTCATGTTTATAGAGGATTGATACTTTTAAGCTGAAAATACTCCCTAAATTGATCTACAGATTCAATGCAATTTCAGTCAGTATCCCAACTTTATTCTTTGTAGAGACTGACACACTGATCTTAAAATTCATTTTGAAATTCAAGGATCCAAGAGGCAAAATGATCTGGAAAAATGGAGCAAATTTGATGGACTTACATTACTAATTTCAAACCTTACTGCAAAACAACAGTAATCAACACAGTGTGGTAGTGGCATAAGGATAGACATTAAGATCAGTGGAATATAGAGTCCTTTATATTTAAGGTCAATTGATTTTCAATAGAGGTGCATAAACAATTCAAAGGAGAAAGAATAGTCTTTTCAACAAATCATCCTGGGACTAATGGCTATCCACATGCAAAAGAATGAAGTTGGACTCCTGCCTCATCCTGAATACAAAAATTAACTAAAACTGGATTACAGACTTAAGCATGAGAACTAAAATTATAAAACTCTTAGGAGAAAATTATATGTGTAAATCTTTGTGACTTTAGATTTGGCAATGCCTTCTAGATACAACATCAAAACTACAAGCAATATGACACAAAAATAGATAAATCAAGGTTTATTAAAATTAACATTAATGTGCATCAAAGAGCAACAAGACAGTGAAAAGATAAGTTATAGAATGGGAGGCAATATTTGCAAATCTTGTATCTGATAAGAGACTTGTCTCTAAAATATTTAAAGAACTCTTAGAACTCAAAATCAAAAAAACAAGTGACATAAAATTTAGGCAAAACATTTGCTTAGAAATTTCTCTGAAGAAGATATACAAATGACAAATAGATAAATGAAAAGATTTTTAATATCTATAACCATCAGGGATTTGGAAATCAAAACCTATGTGAGATAACACTTCAAACCCACTAGGATGGCTACAATGGAAAAGAGATAATATGAAAGACATGGTCAGGATTTGGAGAAATTAAAACCCTCACACCCTGACTGGTGGGACTGTAAAATTGTGCTGTCACTTCGGAAAACCATGTTAATTCCTCAAAAAGTTAAACATAGTGGGGTGCCTGGGTGGCTCAGTGGGTTAACCATCTGATATCGGCTCAGGTCATGTCATGTTCATGAGTTTGAGCCCTGTGTCGGGCTCTGTGCTAACAGCTCAGAGGAGCCTGCTTCAGATTCTGTCTCTCTCTCTGCTCTTCCCCAGCTCACACTCTGTCTCTTTCTTTCTCTCTCTTTCTCTCTCTCTCTCAAAAAAAGTTAAACATAGAGTTACCATTTGATCCAGAAACTCAACTCTGTGGCATTTATCCAAGCCAAATGGAAGCATATTTCCATACAACAACTTGAACCTAAGTGTCCACAGCAGCATTTATCATCATCATCATCATCATCACCATCATCAAAATATGTAATTAAGTGTAAATTTATTATTTATAATAACCAAAATGTGGAACCAACCCAATGTCCGTCAACCAATGAACAGATGAACACAATGTGGTGAATCTATACAGTAGAATATTTGGCCATAAAAAGAAATAAAATACTGAACTATACTAAGGCATGGATGGACCTTGAAAATATTTTGCTAATCGAAAGAAGAATGTCACTTATGTGAAGATCACATACTATATGATTACATTGAGATAAATCTATAGACACAAAATTTAAATAATAGTTTAACTGCAATATAAAATTTTATGTTGAAATTTATTGTCTTTCAAAACTTTAACATGTTGCTCAAATGTCTTACTGACTGTTATTAAAAAGTTTAATCCATAATCATCTTTTATGAGTGATCTTTCTTTAAAAGCTTTTCAATTTTTTCTTCCTTTTTGATACTGTTACATTTCATATAATGTGTCTAAATATGGATATTTTTATTGTTTGAAAATTTGTTTAATCTCTTCTATCTGGTATTCCATTTTTCTTTTAAATTTTGTGTTTCACATCTTTAGTTCTTAGTCATTATTTATTCAAATATCAGTCATTTTATCTTCACTCTTGGGACTTCTGTTATATAAATGCTGAAAATTCTTTCATCCTTCACACCTCTCAACATTTCTATTTGTGTCACTTTCCTTCTTCCCAGTATCTTCTGAAAAGTTCCTCAATCTAATCTTTCAGCCATTAATTTGTTTTTGGACTTTATTGATTAGCTTTTTGTCCTCATTATTGAATTTATAGTTCATATATTACATATATATTTTTGAAAAATATTTCATTTGGGGACATATCAAACATACACAAATGTAGACAGAATAGGAAAATAGACCACCATGAATGTATCACTGGCTTAAAAAAATTATCATTTTATGGCTAACTTATTTTTATACTTGCTAATTTTTCTCTTTCCCTTTAAATTATTTTGAAGTAATCTAATAACCTCATAACATTTCATCTATAAGTATTTTTGAATGTGTCACCAGAGATCTGAATTATTTATTCCTAAGCATAACCATAGACCATAATCTTTCCTGAAAAATTGACATTAATTCCTCAACATTATTAAATATCCAGTCAATATGTAAAATTGGTATTTACATCTAGTTATTTCTTTAATCTTTTATAGTTTAATCCTTTAGTTAATAATTTAATAATCTCTTAATATTTTACTTCTTTTGTATTTTATAGTTTATTTGGTAAAATTAGTTTTGAAATATGGAGCATATATGCAATTGTGTGACTTTTCTCTTTAATCTCTTTAAATCTATAGATCTCCCTTAATTTATTTACCAGAAAAAAAAATCACTTTTTTGTCTAGTATAATTTCCCACAGTCTGAATTTTGTTGGTTGCATCCCTGTGGTGTTCTTTAAAATTGTTTCTATGATGCCTGCATTTGCTAAAAATTAGTAGTGAGAAATAGAGGTTTGAACATATTTAGTTTAGAATTTTGGACAAAACTTCTCAATGATTGGCTCCTTCTACCAGAACCATAATGGCCTCTTTAGGTTTTGGATAATATCAGTCATTGATCGTCATTGTTTAGGTTCATTGTTTCATTAAGAGTTGGAGAATGATGATATTTCCTCATTTATTCTCATTTATTAGCTGAAATATTGTATGTTCTGGATTGAGTTGTACACCTCAAAAGACATGTTGAGTCCTAATCCCTGTACCTGTGAATGTGACCTTATTTGGAAGTAGCATCTTTGCATATGTAATCAAGATGAGTTCATTATGGGGTGCCTGGGTGGTTCATTTGGTTGTGTCCCACTCTTGATTTTGGCTCAGGTCATGATCTCACAGTTGTGAGATCAAGCCCTGCATTGGCTTGGTGCTGGGCATGGAGCCTGCCTAAGATTCTCTCTCCTTTTCCCTCTGCCCCTCCCCTGCTTGTGCTCTCTTTCTTTAAAAAAAAAAAAAAAAAGAGTTTATTAGGATTGGCCCTTAATCTGATACGACTGGTGTTTTTATAAGAAAAGGAAAATTGGCTCTGGAGGGAATATGGCCTTACCAATATTTTGACTTTGGTTTTCTGGCCTCGAGGACTTATGTAGAGTAAGTTTTTTTATGTTTTTAGGCTTCCCAGTTTGCATAATTTTTTTTATGGTAACACTAGGAAACTAACAGTCTACAAAGAGAAACTTTCCCTCAATTCTTCAGCTTACCCTAAAGTTTTTAACATTGGAAAGGAAGAATATTTGCTTGATTTCTTTTCATTCATTTACCAGTTTTTTTTTAATTTTTAAAGTTTATTTTTGAGAGAGAGAGAGAGAGAGCAAGCGAGCGAGAGCGCACAAGCTGGGGAGAGGCAGAGAGAAAGAGGGAGACACAGAATCTGAAGCAGACTCCAGGCTCTGAACTATCATCACAGAGCCTGACATAGGGCTCGAACCCAAGAACTGCGAGATGGTGACCTGAGCCAAAGTTGGATGTTTAACCATCTGAGCCACACATGTGCCCCCATTTACCAATTTTCTAAGTAATTATTTCAAAACCTGGCATCTTCCCAAAATGATGAGTGAGGTTATTTTCATTTTGCTTTGTTTTTTTTTCTAAGTATCATTATGTTATGCATTATATGCAAATGCATTTAAATATATTTGATGTCTTTAAATGCATTGCAGTTTTTCTTGAAGTTCTTATTGCTCCATATTTGGCCAGTGGGAGCCTTTCGATTGGCTACTAAGTGCTTCTGGCTCACTCTCAGAAGTCTTTGGTAATTTCCTTGTTTAGTGACTGATATAATAAAATATTTCACCTTTATTTCCTAGTTCAGATCTCAAATCATGTATTTCTTTAAGAAGCTGTAGTTTCTTCTAGTGAAAAATGGTATTTAGAGACCACAAATGGGCACCAAGGGAGCTTGTTGCTTCTGGGTTGGTCTTTATTGTACCTAAAAATACATATATTTTTAGAATAAATACATTATGAATTCATATTGATATTTCTAACTCGAATTCAAGACTAAAGGGTTTCTACTTAAGCTCATCCATTTACATTGATTTTCTCCTTTTCCCATGCTTCTAATTCCAGTATCTCTATATAAATAACATACTACTACAACGGTTATAGATTCAAGTCTCAGTACTACCACCTAAAATATGATTATTGAAAATTTTTTATAGTTCTTTTTTGTCTTTATGATATATTGCTCTTAGGATGTAAAATCAAATTTCTTTGTGTAATTTTGCCTTAAAACTTTTAGATTGCTTTTTGATTAGTTTTTTTTTTTGTACGATTGTGTACATCATGTCAAAACCAAATGGGTATAACAAAGTATATTTAGGTCCACCTGCTATTCATAATCACTTCAAACCTATTTCTTCCCTCTCCTATAGATAATTATTTTCCTACCTGTAATTCCACTTTGTTCTGTTTTTATAACTGTTTCCTGCTACTACAGACTGATCTTATTCTTCCTTAAATATTTTATAATGCATTTATTTTCATTTTATGTTTTTTATATTTGTGTTATATTTACAGTTTAGATTGCTCAGTTTGTTTTCTGTCATTGTATCTAACCCTCTCCTATGACATCCAGCCCCCATCTGCTCCAGACTTTGTTTTCCTCTTCATGCTGTGTCACAACAACCTTCTGTCTCCCCAGGGATACCTCAGGATCTTTGATTTTTTTTCAGATCTTCAGTGCTTTTCTTTTAGCTATGTGGTATATCCAGGGATTGGACTAGGGAAGAGAAATAGTAACCCAACAGGTCTACCGCTAACAATTAGGAGCCCCAATTAGTTATTTTGAGTATTTTTGAATACAAAGGATGACCAGGAAAGACTATTTGAATATTATCAACTCTTAATGGGGAATGGATTTTATTTATTTAGAAATAAATGACAGAAATTGCTTTCAGTTTTATGTGTGTCCAACTTTAGTATACACATGAATTGGAACAACCAGTTATATTCCCATTGAATTGTTGGCTTTATTATTTTATTACTGTCTTATGTAAGGAATATATTTCTCTTTGCATTTTAATACTTTCTTGCATAATATATTTTCTTGCGTTTTATTTTTATTTTTATTTTTTTATTTTTTTTAACGTTTATTTATTTTTGAGACAGAGCATGAACAGGGGAGGGACAGAGAGAGGGAGACACAGAATCTGAAACAGGCTCCAGGCTCTGAGCTGTCAGCACAGAGCCCGACGCGGGGCTCGAACCCACAGACCGCGAGATCATGACCTGAGCCGAAGTTGGATGCTTAACCCACTGAGCCACCCAGGCGCCCCTTTTCTTGCGTTTTAAAGTATGCTGTATGTTTTGATTATCAGCATAAAGTGGGGTTTGGAGCATGATGGACTTGAATTAAATTCCAACTCTGTACTAGCAAGATCTGTGACTCTGGGTCAGTTACAATAATAATTTTATAAGTATAGTACTTGATGCCTAAAGAATGTTCAATTAATTTTGGCTTTTATGATGATGATGACAGTAAGTGATGCCTATGATGACAAAGATGACAATGACGGTGTGAGGCTACACTTCTGTTTTCCATATGCCTTCAATTGTAATGAAAGGTAATAAGTAAATATGACTAAGTAATGAGTATATATAAACTATCAGAAATACATCTGTTCAGTGAAATTAGATAGATGTTACAGTATATATGCTTTTATCTGAAATAAGATCCTGAAGTGAACAATTTGATTCTAACAATATCATAACTTACACTAGCCTTTGTCTTATAATTTGTACTAATTTAGATTTTAAGGAAGGAATAGTAGGCTTTTGAGAATTTTGTCTTTTGAGTAAAAATACATGAGAAAATTATTCTCTATTTGCATTTGATTTTTAATAGATAACTAAAATGTTAGCTGTGTTTCAGTATTAGTTTTGAATTCTTTGTGAATTTCCTGCTTGCATATTTGCTTATATATATCTTGCTAATATTTATCATTGTAAGCTTCAGAGACTGGGAAGAAATTAGGTACCTTGAATTTTACTGAAGGAAAAAAAAATCCCTCTCATCTCATTAAAAGGCATTTAGCTGTTGTTTAACACAATTCATACTTTCTGGGATTTGGAGTTTTCTAAATTCTCATTCTAGTAAGTTCTCTAAGTTTTTTCAACCTGTGTCAAGAATGAGTGTTTATTTGCCTGCATTTATTTAAAGAAGGCGTAGGAAGGCAGAGTAGGACGAAGCTGAAGGAAAGATGGATAATGGTAGAGGTGATGGGCTGAGTGCTGCTCACTGGGTCCCCATGAGGTCTGGGGTTATGGCCTCTTCTGCTTCCTTGGATGTGATTTGTAAAGATGAACTACTGGAAAGAGAAAATAAAAATGTGTTTTTGATTCAGATTTAAAAATGTCTGTTAGCAAAAATTGATTATACTGCTTTACAAGGGGATAAATCCTGTTTTAGAAAAGACTATTATACTTTTCTGTAAGACTAAATGCCCTTAAAATAGTTTCAAATACCTAGATTTAATACCATATCCTTCAATTGTGTGATATTTATATGATAGGTATATTTAAACAAAACCTGCCTTCTTTATTTTTTCCCCATGATTTTGAACTGAGTTGGTAAATTCTTTTACTCATTTATTCAGCACATACTTATTTATTAAATGCTTACCGTGTGTGGGTATTTACACTTGAAAATCAGAATTCACTTAACGACAATTTAAAAGCAATCTTTTAGGATCTCAAATGGATTCAGTGCTTTTTATTTAGTATGGTTAAGATGCTTTACCCACACAAACTCCAAAGCTGCTGTTTATGGCAGAGCAGTTATTTAGCATTGTCTTTTTTTTTTCCTCCCTAGAGGTAACTACAGGTTTGAGCTGTTTGATCCATACTATGTATGAACAGCAATGGGACTTTCCTGGCTAGATACAGGGGTGAAATTCATGGCCCTGGAATAGAACAAAGGCAGTTACTCCATAGGACTGATATTAATATTGTGTTCTAACCAACTAAGCTAAACGATCTCAGACTTTGAAAAGATGTTCTTTGATGAGGAGAAAAGCAAACTCAACACATTTCAAAAATTTCAACAGACTCTACAGATTTCAACAACCAAGCATTTAAAGGTCAACAATAAAACAACTTTATTTGTCTTGCAGCTGTTAATCTGAATCTGCACTTAGGAGGCAATTTCATATTTTAATTTTTGGGGGGGTTTACCTGTTTTTCTTTCCCCAAGCAAACATGCTAAGAGTTGGAGGTGAACCATCATCATTGCTGATAAATATATTCTCAGACCTGAGCTGGCTGTACAAATAAAGTCCACTTTCCATGGTAATCAGGAGCAGCAATGTCTGACTATGAGAGGTGGCTAGCCACATCCACAGACAGTACAATCTAATTCCTTTTTCCACAAATGTTGATTAAGCTGAAGGAGGATCCTTTGCAAAGTTAATTCAATAGCACCGTCTCCTTTCCCTAAAGGCTGGAGGATGATCTCACTATCACATGAGGCCATTAGCTTTCCCTGCAGCAAAACTCGCCATCTGGCCATCTGGTCTGGCCTCTGCTGATTGGATGGGAGCTTTTCTAACACCCTCACTCAGTCTTTTGGTGGTGAGTGTGAGAGTAGAAACTGGAAGGGGCAGCTGGACAACATATGACTGCTGTTATCTTGGGGGGCAGGGGGAGGCAGCCAGGTGAGCTCTAAGTGCTGCCTGATATTATCAGGGCCTGCCTGGCACTGATTGTCTATTGTCCAGCATTAGTCTCAGATGACTTGGTCATTTATGATCAACGTGGCATGGTGGATAGATTAAAAAAAACCCAAAAAACTATTCTTTATAACCTTACAATCTTGACTTTTAATCCTGTTACTGGACAGCTGATCTAGGAAAGTCACTGAAGCATTGCTTTTATTAGCAATGGATAGAGCATTTTCAAAATAACAACCAGCCTTAAGCCTTGAATCAAATCTAAGTTTGCTTTGTTAACATTCTCTATGTCAGTTCTGAAGATAGTCCCTGTTTTACCATCTCTTGGCATTACAGAATTAGAATTCTGATTGGATTGTTGGGAATAGGGGGCAGAATTGAGTATTGTGTTGCCTTTGTTGAATTCCATTCAGGGTTAATTGCTGTTAATTATGCAGCTGCTTTTTGGTTCATTTCTATGTAGTTCTACAGCTAAACACAGGGGAAGGAAGAAGACACAGGGAAGCTCCAGAAAAAGTTAAGACTCCACGAAAACAGCTGAGCATAGCTCACATGTAAGACTGAAAATCTGTTATTTTACATATTTTTTAAAGGTTTTGGTCCAAATACAGAATGGAATCAGTTAGTAACAACAACATTTAGTTGTCAACATCTAGGAGATGGTGGTACGGTCACTGCTGGGTGGAATGTTTAAATATTATTCCTAAAGTGAATAAAAAAGTGAGTCTAATTACTAATGACATGAAATAAAAAAAGGTAGGATAGTGGGGCTGGAAAAAAGACTCCTCAGCTCATTTTGACTGATGTTAAATGGCTACACTGACAAATCAGGGACTCAGTATCACGTGTTCAGCAAGTTAGGTTTCGAATTTGCTGGGTAACTTAGCTTAATTTATTTGACAGAAGTAGTAAGTCTTACTCAATTGGCAAAATAATAAATGTTCCCTTTCTTTTGGATTGTATATTTATTTACTTGACTTTGCACATCAAGTGCATGAGTTGATGCAAAATTAAACACCATTAATTAGTGAATTTACTGTAATTGAATCGGTGTTCAGTGTGATGTACCTGAAAGGCACCGTGGATTTTTAAAACACTAATTACAACTAAAGGAAGAGAGAAGGAGGTATGGTAGGAACACATGCTATTCATAGATCGGGGGAGGGGGGAATCTAAATTGGCAGAATCCTTATAATTTCTTTACTTTCTCCTCATTCTAACCTTACTCCAACATGGCCTGAGTTCTCTATTCAGCTCACATGAGAGAGGTCTATGATGCAATGGAACCAGTTCTGTCTGATTTTTTCCTGAACCAAGCCATGTAATGTATAACTTTTATATGTTAAAGTTGACCCTAGGAGTGCCTGGATGGCTCTGTCGGTTAAGCGTCTGACTTCGGCTCAGGTCATGATCTCACCGTCCATGAGTTTGAGCCCCGTGTCGTTCTGTGCTGACAGCTCAGAGGGTGAAGCGTGCTTCAGATTCCGTGTCTTCTGCTCTCTCTGCCCCTCATCCACTCATGCTCTGTCTCTATCTCTCTCAAAAATAAATAAACATTAAAAAAAAAATTGACCCCGTTGACAGCAATTCATTTAGGTCCTCCTGTTACAATTCCAACACAGGTAAAGGGCAGTTACAGTCAACAGGATGTCAACATTGCTGTGGCAGGGATGGAATACATGCAAATGACAGAATGTAGATGAGAGCTCTGAGTGCTGCATGGCCAGTGAAGAATAGTTTTAGCAAAGGGGTACATTTGAAATAAGATTTCATAGGACCATTGGCAATCCTGAATAGGAAAAATAAAGGTTTTCTTAAAAATGAATAGTAAGCATCCACTGAGTGACAACTATATGTGAAGCATGATGAGCTTTTCTATTCATAAATTCTTTTAATCTTTGCCATAGTCTTGTCCTATAAGGATTATTAGCCTCATTTTACAGAGGAGGAAATTGAGACTCAGGTATCACGTCTAGGTCAGATAGCTGGTGCAGGATGAAATTGGAGTTCAGGTATTGGCCCTTGTAGCCCTGTCCCCTTCCATTTCCATTGCATCGTGGTGGCCTGTCCTCATAACATCTAAACAGATACAGTGCCAACACTGGAAAGTGGAAAGCTACGACCTTTTCCTTGACCCCAGAGCACCCAATGCTTTCCATAGTGCTTGCTGTCATCATTACCATTGCCTGCCTACTCTACCTCTTCTGGTCAGAGGAAGCCATAGAAAGAGGTTCTCATACCCATGAGTTCCCCTGTACAGGCACTGATAGACCTTGGCAAATTGCTTCATATTCTATAGTTCTCAGCAGCCCTCTTCTTCTCAGCTTTCACCTTCAACATCCTGCACAGCATGCCTGTGGCAGCACTGCTAATCTGCTGTCAGACAAAGGGGGAGAAAAAAGCAGGACACTGACACAATACTCACTTTAGGTAAATCTTTCCCCAGTCAGTACTTCCTATCCTGGGATTATTTTGTGAACACAGATTTTGTTAGAAAGCGATTGATCTAAACATCTGGGGGCTCATGCACTGACATAAGCTCCTTCTAATTGCTGTAATGTAGCTCCATTCTGATTTCATGCAAGCAGTGCAATCTTCATGCATAAACTATTGATTAATTACACATTTAAGGCATCTGAGAGTATTGGTCTAGCGTATTTGTGGTTCCCTAGAATTCTCTTCTTTATTTTTCCTGTTTGAACTTTTTCTTGTTCCTTTACCTCCCCACCACCTCCTGCCATTCTAATTAGTCTCCAAAGCATTCACTTTATGAACAGAAAATCAGAATTGTGCTTTACTATTTATCTGTTAACTCACATTGGAATTTGGGAGAGTGGCTGGTGTGAACTCTTACAACTCATAAGAACATTATTTTTTCTTCTCTACCGAATACTCCCATTGAAACACATTTGGATAGGAAGACATTATTGATAAATACCCACGGCCCATGGGTTAGCAGATTGTTTACACGTGGGCACATGTGTGTGGTGTGTTACTGCAGTGGCTGTACATTCCTCCAGGAGAGGTTCTATGGTTATGTGTGTTATGAAATTTCAAATAAGGGAAGAACAACAGCTGTAATGGGTCCAATCCAATGATGGCAAAAGGTGAATAAAATTACTCCCTCTGGGAAGTAAAATGTTCATTTAGTGGAGGGAAATTATCATTTCCAAGTAGAACATTTGGCTTCCTGAGAGTGAAAGTGGCTGCACAGCTTGATAATAACACCTCGGGCTGTAATAGTACCCTTTCCCTTCTGAGAGCTGGGCTCTTTGCTCTTAAATTTATCCTTACAACATTCTTTTAAGGTGGGTAGGCTCAGGTGTTATTGGGCATCTTTTATGGATGGAGAAACTGAGAGGCTGGAAAATTCAGTACTTTATCCTTGGAAGCTCAGAAATCAATATTTAGGCCTGGGTTTCTCCACTTTGGTGCTATTGCCATTTTGTCCAGCTAATTCTTTGTTGTGTGGGCTATCCTGTGTACTGTAGAATTTTAGCAGCATCCCTGGTCTATGTCCCCTAGTGCCAGAAGCACCTTCTAGTTGTGACAGCCAAAAATGTCTCCAGATATTGTAAATGTCTCCTGGCATGGAAATCACCTCCAGTTGGAAACCCCAATCTTCTATAGTTTGTAGAAAATCTTAGGCAAATTTGAAATAATTAAAATTTGCTTTGACATTCATAGTTTTTCCTGTCTGTAAAGATAGTTCTCATGTAGGATTCACCATTATAGTGACTTTATGTATATTAGTTTAGTTCATTCTCACAGCAATCCTATTTAATTTCATTTTATACGTAAGAAAACAGAGACATAGAGAGGTTAGTTGCCCAAGTTTACATAGCTAGGCAGCAGGATTGGTTTCATGGGCATGGGGGCTATGCAGTTGTATAGGGCACCATGTTTAGAAGGACCTGATGTTTAATTTAATGGTCTGCTTTTGCCATATTGAAATTCTTAATCATTTTTGAACAAGGAGTCCCACATTTTCATTTTGGCTTGGGTTGCACAAATTATGTAGCTAGTCCTGCTAGGAAGTGAGAGAACCAGGATTTGAATCCAGATAATCTAAAGACTATATGCTTGACCTTTTTACCATAGTGCCTCTCATTCTTTTACTTGTTCATTAACTCATTAACTCATTCAGTAAATTGTACCATGAGTTTATTGTGAGCCAGGAACTAGGCTTGACAGTGAGGAAACAATAGAGACATAAAGATACTGCCCCTTCTCTCATGAAGCTAACAGTGTCCCAAGGGTTGTAGACCAATAAAATGGCATTTGTGATTCAGCATGGTTACTTGTTATGACAGGAAAGGCATCATTGCTATGGGAGCTTATAGGAGGCCACTTAACACCACCTGGGGGGATCAGTTTATAAGCTGAGGTGTAAGGGCTGAATACGAGTTTCACAATTAAAAATGGAGAACAAGTGTGATCTACACAAAAGGAAATGGCAGTACTAACGCCAAGAAGTGAGAAGTGTGGCACAGTTAGGAAATTAAAACTAGTTTAATGTGGATGGAATGTTGAGTTAGTCAGCTTTCACTATTATGGTGCAGTAACAACCCTCCATCTCAAGTTGATTATTACAACAAAGGCTTGTTTCTCATACATATTGCAGGTGACCTATTGGGCTGTGGTGCTCCTCACTGAGTCCCCATTTCAGGACCAAGGCTGGAGGAGCAATTAATTCCTAACAGACATGACATTCTAATGACAGAGGGAAGAGCTAGAAATGATTGAATTACAATCCCATTGGCTCATACTCCATCGGTTAAGCAGGAATGTGGCCAAGGTAGTCCTTATGGAGCAGGGAAGCATTCCTCTTCCCATTGCACCATAAGTCACATGGCAACAGGCAGCGATATTATATTCCTCTTAAAGAGAGGGCAAAGATTAATTGAGAATAATAATATATATTCTACCAAGTCAGGGTGAGAGGAAAGGAGTCGCAAGAGAAGAAGTTTTAGAAATTAGTAGCAGCTAAGTTATATAAAGTCTTACAGATCATATCCCAGTGTTTGGTCTCAATTTATTACTCCTTTCTCTACTTTCTATTAAGTCTTAAGTATGTTACTCAAAAGCTGTTTTCAGATTCAACACAAATCAAGAACAATACTAACAATAAAGAATCAAACAACCCAAATATAATAAACTCATTACACACTAAAGTACAAATGATTCATATAGGATATTTATATTTTTACAGAAACAAAGGAAAGAATCACTAATTGTGGAATGTCATAGTGGCAATAATGTGTTGGTAAAAGGTGATTTTTTTAAATTAATAAAGTACAGTTGACACACAATGTTATATTACTTTCAGGTGGAGAGCATAGTGATGCTACACTTCTATGCAGTGCTCAGTGCTCACGACAATAAGTGTAGTCATCATCTATCACTCTACAACATTTTTACAATATTATTGACTATGCTGTACTTTTTCATCTCCGTGACTTATTTTATATTTTGAAATTTGTACCTCCTTTTTTTTAAGTTTATTTTTTATTTTGAGAGAGAGAGCATGTGCACAAGTTGGGGAGGAGCAAAGAGAGAGGGAGAGAGAGAATGCCAAGCAGGTTTTGTACTGTCAGTGTGGAGCCCATTGTGGGACTCAAACTCACAATCCGTGAAATCATGACCTGACATCAAAATTAAGAGTCAGTTGCTGCACCGACTGAGTCACCTCCTTCATCTGTTTCACCCATTCCCATACCCAGCTTGACTCAGGTAATCATCAGGTTACTCTCTGTACTTGTTTGTTTTGTTTGTTTTTGTTCATTTGTTTCATTTTTTAGATTCCACATATAAATAAACTTGTACAGTGTTTGTCTTTCTCTAACTTATTTGGTGAAGTGTGAATTTTTATTTTATCTGTGAAGAAAGGAGTTTTTTGAGGTCTCAGAAATCCTGCCTTCCTATAGCTGACTTCTAAGTGTGGTTCTACTGATACAGACCCATCCACTAACATTTGTCAAGTTCATTTTATACTTTCAGAACTGTGGTGATTGCTGCATTTACCGCTTTCAAATGCAGTTAAAACTGGTGACAGGCAGCCTAGTAGACAGAAAACTGAAAATCTTGACCTCTAATAGACCTACCTTTGACCCTTGATTCATTCAGTTGATATCTGTATACATTTGCGTAGTTATGTAGCATCTTTGAGCCTTGGTTTTCTCATCTGTAACATGGAATTTTAATACTGCAGATCTAACAGCAGTAACAATGAACTGTTATTGAGGACTCTGTGCGTGCCTGGCACAGGGCTAAAAACTTTGCATTATGATGTTTAAACTTTTTCACAACCTATGAAGTGAATACTATGATTGTGCAGAGGAGGAGACTGAGAATTAGAGTCAGTTAAACAGCTTGCTCAAGGTCAAGCATTTAGTATGGCATGGAATCTGAAAAGGATCCCAGTTACATCATGACCAAAGCTCAACTCTTTATTATCACATAGTACAAATAATGATGAGAACAATAATTGTATCCAGCCACTCTTCCAAGCCCTTTAAAAAAAAAAATAAGACGTTTAATTCTCAAAAAAACCCTTCAGAAGATGCAAGTGTTAGAGAATCTCAGATTTCATATTATATACATGTAACCATTTATACCTATTTATGTATGTCTCTTTATTAATTAAGCACCTTTCTCTTCTTGATCAGGGATTTTAAGGGACGTACATTAGGCTGTGTAAGTTTTTAGACATTAACATATTTTCAATGGAAAAATTCTAATCTGCAAGTTTGAGAAAACCTGATAAGCTTATTAACATTGTCCCTAAAGAATAAATAAATTTTGATGAAGATGTAAGGTTCTCACTCTCAAATACAAGGTATAAATGATACCAAGTAGACTTTTTCAGGTATTTAGACATCTCAGAGGTATCTTTCTTACTTTTTCTGGGTTCCTGGCTACACTTTGGATATTTGAAATGTGAGGTTAAATGACCTATGGATGAATGAATTATTAATATAAGTTATTTTCACAACATTTTCCTGACTCTGTTTCTGTGATTTTCCCCCAGGGGTCAAATGTAGCCTCTTTATTAGATTCTCATGCACAATAGATAGTCATTGGCTTTATTTGTCCTATTCCCAGACTCATCTCACAAACAGGAATGTCCTATACTTTGCCTGACATTATTTGAGATGTTCCATATATGGGTTCTCTTTTATATGTGTCTTTTCCCCCCTGAAATCAAATTGAAAGAAGTTACAAGTTGAAAACAACCAGTCTGCATATGCTTTATCCTCCAGCATAATATTTGACTGGCATTTTCTAATTAAAACAAGGCTTCCAAAACAGTCCTCTGATGCATTCAGCTCAATGGCTCTTGTGAACTTCATTTATAATATCGTAATAAAATCTGAGGTTGAATAACTAACAATTTTAAGATTTAGTTATGAGGCCAAATGAAGTATTTATTCTAGCCTCAAGCATCCCTGCTGTCTTTAAAAAACAGCATTATATTTTCTCACCCACAATAGTAAAATGCACATTATTGGCTTATTTCACCCATGCTAACAAAAGGATTCACCACGACTGAGTGGGTATTTACTTAACACAATGTTTCAGTCCCAAATCTTAGGATTTTGTAATGTGCACCTTTGATAAATTCCTCAGAAGGTTCTTATGTATACTAATATTTGAAACCCACAATTTTAGGGATTAGAAAAAAAGATATAACTTATTTTGTCAACATAGATTTATCAACTATAATGCTACTGGATTCTTTTCAGAGATTTTAGTTTAAAAATATAAACCCTAATACTCATTAAAAATAATTTTACTATTTGTTGTTTGGAGTTAAAAAGGAGTCTGAGATCTGAATACTCGATGTTTAAGTTAATCTAGAAAATTCATCAAACCAATGACATAGGACAAAGGGTGCTGGTCGTGAAAAAAGTCTAGTGTGCATTTTCTAACAGGTTGCAACTCAAAGTGTGGTCCATGGACTAGTAGTATCAATATCGGAGCTTGTTAGAAATGTAGACTCTCAGGTCCCACCATTATTTACTGAATTAGAATCTGCATTTTAATAAGATGCCCAGGAGATTCATATGCACGTTAAGTTTCTGAAGCATTGCTCTAAGAACCTTGTAGTTTTTAGAAAGTGTAGCTTAAATATAGGCTCAGAACTGTTTGTTTACACAGGAGGATTCCTATTATAGTTAAAATATTAAAAAGTACACTTACCAGAAATGAATGGTCCTTGCAATAACTAAGGGGCAAACAATGAACCCTGGAATGTTAAGATGTTTGATGTTTAAGGACTGCAGCATTCGCTGTCTACATTAGGTAAATGTGTGAGCAGAGCTGACAATGGTTCCATAGAATCATGGAGAGAGTCGTTTGAATTGTTATTTTTTAATTTTTAAAAGAGCTTTCTTTTCTGGTGTGCACTATACAGAATATAATGCATATTAAATATGGAAAACTCACAGATGACAGGAACGTTTGTGTGGCTAAAAACTTGGTAAAGAGGATGGAGTAAATGCATAATGGGAATCACTGTATTTATGTTGGTAAAGGAGAGCTACATTTTTATAACTTATTTTTTGTCTGGCATAATAAAGAGAGGATTTAACAAATGAAGTGCCCGAGTCCTTCAAGGGAAGTAGGAGAACTCCTTGGAATTATTTAAATATGAACTGGAAAATCAGTTCTTTTGGATATCTGGGGGTGAAAGAAATGTGTCCTGATATGGAAATTTTATTCCATGTCCAAACCACTCATGTTGCATAAACTGGGCAATGTTACTGGTGAACATGTAGTCAAATTATCTGGATAAGGCTTCAGCTGAAATACTGGTTAATTTGCCCTCCCATGTGCCAGAAATGTCTATGTGAGGGGTGAGCTATGGACTTTATAAATCAGGTTTGTAATCACTAAGCCCACACAACTTCAGGGTCATCTGTCCTTGACCTAATTTTATGACTTAATAAATAGGGTTAGAATATTGGCTACTGTGAAAAATGCAGCAATAAATATTTAAGGATGTTTACAATTTGGTTTCATTTACAGGTAATTTTTCCTTTTAGTGAATGCCTCTTCTTAAGGATAGGCCATTTTAACAGAGGCTATTAAGATGACAAATGTTTTAAAACATTGGGAAGTAAGTCCCTAGACTGGTCATTAATAGGTAAAACAAAATGGAGATTTTTAAAAATGCAAAATATAGTAGAAGCTATTTAATAAGCCACTGTCCCTTCTTAGAAAATATTTACCTTAGAAGAATTGATGTAATGACACTACAAAGTATAGTATTCATCAAATAGTGGCAGTCTATAGTCCTATAAATACTGGTTCTTTATCTACTTACTCATGTAGACACTTTGCACTACAATGCACATATTTCGACATTATAGATGCTTATTCATATTTTATGATTTGATCACAGCAGGAGGGGACAATTTTAAACATAGAATAGAGAATAAGGAGAATCTCTCTCCCCTGCTCAGTTCATGCCTTCTTCAGTGAACAAAACCATCTTTTTAGAATGTATATTTAATGATAAGGTAAATAATGTGCTCCCAAGGTGGCAAAATAGGTGGCTTAGGGAGAGGCTCTGTCATTCCTGGGAGGTCTTTAGCCCAGGAAAATGACTTCCTGTACTCCCCCATATGAAGAGACATCATCTTTCCTTATCCCATGATCCTCTCTCTTTTTCCTCTTTCCTCCTTCCATTTCCATCTCCAATAGGAAGAAAAAAACCCCACAAAATCTTCTGAACTGTTTTTAGAAAAATAAATTGTCTTTCCTGGGACATGAGATGAATAAGAGTTGGCATTTTTTTGTTGTCACTTTAGGTACAAGGGTCAAAGGTCATTATCTAACAGGCATCCAAATGGAATCAATCTCTCCTTCATAGATCCTGTCAGACGCACCTGAGCCTCTTGAGGGTTGCACAGAGCAGTTCATGGTCAAAGGCAGGAATGGATATCGGCACTCCAGGGGAGGCTATATTTTTCTGTCAATAGACAGAAGATTGCAGTGTCCTAGACAGGTAATCAGTTATCAAGCACTACAATCAGTTCACGTTTAAACATTAAACAGGTGGGGCAGGAAACAAGGAAAATTTGTCATGTTTACCAGGTTTGCCAACAACAACCAAAGAACTGCTTTATCCTTTTAAATCAGTTCTAATCTGTGCTTCTTGCTATCAGTTTTTTGAAGATATTGAATGATTTTTTTTTTTCTCCTTGCAAATGCTCGGTGGATCCCCAAAGTGTCAAAAGTCTATGGGATCAATTTTATTTATATATATTTATAAATATATATATATAATCATATATATATGATTTTTATTATTTATTTATTATATATATAATTATATTTATATTTATATTATATATATATTTTAATAATTCCCCCATTTTCCCCTTAGCTTTGGTTAACTGAATCCTAACATATTTACGAGTCAGCCCCAATAACCTCCAGCTTCTATGTCAATTTGATATGGTGAGCACATGAAAGAGCATAAAGCAAAGTGTCTCTAAGATTAAACACTATCTCACTTGTTAAGAATTGTTCTTTCCCACCATTAAAAGTAAAGAAAAATACCTTTTGTTTTTTTTCTCCCTGATTAGAGGTCTTCACTGGATTTGTGGCAAATAAATTGACAAGTGAGGGTACCGATGACAAGAGAGTGATAATTGATGGTGGCAGGTGGGGGCCTGGTGTACTGGCATATCCTGTGGAGGGTGAGCCAAGGACATCTATCAATCAAATTGGTGACAGCAGCCAGGGAGACTTAATTGGAGATTCATTGAACCTTTAATGATGTGACAGAGAAAAATAAGGACGCTTAAAAGGCTCCTGGGCTATTTCTTTTCCTTCATCCCAATATTCTCATAGAGTAGAAGAAAGTGGACATTGCTCCAGGGTTGAACATTCATTGTTTCCATCAAAGTTAATCACATTGTTTTGAGAAGCAGAGTAGTGAAAGTATTTACCATAAATCCAATGTAAAATTAAATCCTTACCTGGAGATTTAGAGATTTGACTGTCCCATGACTTCAGCATAATCAGAAATACTTCACAAGTGCTGGGACACCATGCACAAAACACTGAGTTACAACTAGGGTGAAGATACTGTCTGCCAGGATATGGATTCCAAACACAATGAGGAAAGAAATCCTTAGTTTAATTTAAGTTTTTTAAACCTCATTCTTCTAAATAGTTCTCTGTACTAAACAGAGGTAAATATTTTCTTTTTTTTTCCCCAGAAGGTTCAAAAGAATTTTATTTCATTTGAGAAAGGAAAGGTCCTACAAAAGCACTTGTCCTGTAGAAACAAAGATTTTTCTTAACATTAGCTGTGCAAGAAAGGAATCTTCTAGTTTCAAGGCACTGTGCTTGAATATAATGCGTGAAAAGATATGTAGCATGGTTTCTGCCATCCATGATCTTGTGTTTTCATATTTATGAGTTTATAAATGTATTGATTTATTCTAAATTACAGTTTTGAGCACCTACTATGCACAGTGCATTTTCCAAGATCAATGAGGCATGGAGGAATTTATAGTCTAGTGTGGGAAGACAGATGTGTACTTTACAATGTTACAATGTTGTAGGTAATGGTTAAAGAAGGTCGTGAGGTGCTGTCCGGGAAGGAGACACTGTAGGTATAAGGCCATTTGAGTAGCATTCTTGAAAATTCACTGTAGTCATTGTAATATTTGCTACAAAAAATTGGGGAAGGAAGAAAATATCCTGGACTTGTTGTGTCAGAGATTTTATACTTAATGGTGTCCAGATTTAGCAAAATTTGAATCCTCTTATACATAGATTTTCTCACCCTTTATTCAGTTTTAAATTCAGCTTCTTGTCTTGCTTTCTTTGCTCCGTAAGTCAATGTCCACAAACAGGACCTATGAATTACTCAATGGAGAAAAAGGAACTAATTGTTTAGAGTTCCCAGAAGGTCAGCATCTTGTTCCACCTAACAAGAACTTGCTTTTCCCCATGCAGAGATCTCAGTTCAACATTTATTCCCCATATGAAGTTAAGAATTTATTTCTTAATTAGGAATTGTGTCTGTTTGGAGGTCCTCTTGTGGCTGAATTGTACATGGGTTGCACTCCACCCCATATCCTCCTGGACAAAAAAGTACATTTATCAGTAAACTGTGCCACAGCAAAGAACTTCTCCCCTCAACACTGAGGACAGCTCCTACTGGCCAAGTGTACACTACACTTTCCAGAAAAAGAAAACTGGTTAAAATAATTTGGGGTAGATTCTATAGAGGAATAAAAGCATGTCAATTATAAGATGTGGAGGTTACATTTTGAAAAGGAAGACTGTAGGTTAAAATTTTATGTAGTTTTGTTGTGCTGCTTTCACTGAAAAATTTTTATTAGAGTATAATTAACATACAGTGGTATATTAGTTTTAGGTGTATACTATAATGATTTTACAATTCTATATATTGCCCAGTGCTCATCATGATAAGGGTACTCTTAATCCCTTTTACCTGTTTCACCCATTGTTCCACCCACCTTCCTTCTGGCAACCATCAGTTTGTTTTCTGTATTTATGGGTCTGTTTTTCTTTTGTCTCTTTTTGTCTTTGTTCATTTATTTCTTAAATTCCACATATAAGTGAACTCATATGGTATTTTGTCTGACTGATTTCACTTAACATTATATTCTCTAGGTCCATCTATGTTGTTGCAAATGGCAAGATCTCATTCGTTTTTTAATGACTGAGTAATATTCCTGTGTGTGTGTGTGTGTGTGTGTGTGTGTGTGTGTGTGTGTGTACACCACATCTTCTTTATCCGTTTATCTATTGGTAGACACTTGGGTTGCTTCCATATCTTAGCTGTTGTAAAAATGCTGCAAGAAACATGGGTTGCATATGTCTTTCTGAATTAGTGTTTTCATTTTCTTTGGGTAAATATCCAGTAGTAGAATTACTGGATCATATGGTAATTCTATTTTTAATTTTATGAAGAATTTACATACTATTTCCCACAGTGGCTGCACCAATTTATATTCCAACCAACAATACATAAGGGTTCCTTTTTCTCCACATCTTTGCCAATAGTTATTTTTTTATCATTTTGATTTTAGCCATTATGACAGGCATAAGGTGATATCTCATTGTGGCTTTGATTTGCATTTCTGTGATGATTAATGATGTTGAGCATCTTATGTCTGTTGTCCTTTTGTATGTTTCTTTGGAAAAAATGTCTATTCAGGTCCTTTTCCCTTTTTTAATCAGATTATTTATTTTTTGGTGTTGAGTTTATATATTTTGGATATTAACCCCTTATCATATATATCATTTTCAATTATCTTCTACCATTCAGCAGGTTGCTTTTTTGTTTTGTTAACAGTTTACTTCGCTGTGTAAAATTTTTTAGTTTTAGTATTGTCTCGATAGTTTATTTTTGCTTTTGATTCTCTTTCCTGAGGAGACGTGTGTAGAAAAGTTTTTGCAGCCGTGTCAAAGAAATTACTGCCTGTGTTTTCTTCTAGTAGCTTTATGGTTTCAGATCTCACATTCAGGTCTTTAATCCATTTTGAGTTTGTTCTTATGTATGGTGTGAGAATGTGGTCCATTTTTTTTTCTTTTGCATGTAACTGTCCAGTATTCCCAGCACCATTTGTTGAAGAGACTGTCTTTTCTTCATTGTATATTCTTGCTTTTATTTTTTGTTGTTTTTTTAGATTAATTGACCATATAAACATATATATAAACCATATAAACATATAAACCCAATAAACATGGGTTTATTTCTGGGCTCTCTATTCTGTTCCATTGATCTATGTGTCTATTTTTGTGCCAGTACCATACTGTCTTATTGTTATAAGAATTCTGTCACCTATAATCCTTTATTCATGCCGATCAAATATTGTAATTAATTTTCTTAGGTCTTAGAAAGATCCTGTTTCTAGGTTAGAAAATTATCTAAGGAATATAAGTTGTTCATAAACCATCAGCATGAACAGATTCATCTCCTGTGAAACATAGACTGCCAAGGTTATAATAATTCTTTATCAGTATTTTGGTCAAATCATCGCTGAGGTATTTGAATCTCCCTTACCACATTCCCATCAAATGATCATCTATTCCAAGTTGTACACCTGCAGCAAGGCAGACTCTATCTCCAAAAGCAGCTCATTCTATCTTTCAATGGTTCTGCTTGTTAAATACTTTTCCTTATGTTGGCTTGCTTGTAGCATCCAGATTTTGGCCTGGAGTCATCCTCTCTTCCGGTATATTTAGAGTAAACAGTGAACAGAACAACTGGACATGAGAGTTGTCCTACTTTTTAAAGATTATTATCCTATTTGATCTATGTTTCTCATTAAAAAAATTCTCATTTCCTGTAACCATCCTTCCCATGTCTTTTCGTGATCAAAACTGCTTTACATTGTGCCGACCTGATTATGGTCCAGTGTCTCTGGATTCTTCCTACAGCACTTCACTGAGAATTGAACACAACTCCTGGGAAGGTATGACCAGGTTTGAGCAGAGTAGGGCAATGTTTTCTCCCCTGCTAGTTGCATCTCTTAAATTTCTGCTTGCTATATTCAGTCCCAAATGACAGCATGGATATTCCGTCATTGTGGTTGTGCCGTCTAATATATATCTTCTTTAACTAGCTTTGTGTCACCTATGAGTTTCATAGAAACAACAGAGGTGTATGTGTTGTCACAAATGTAAGAACAATGGACTTTTTTCATGTTAATGATTATAAAATTGATTTGCTGGATATGGTTCTTTATAGAGAAACTTCTACCATTAGCTGATGAGTATGCTTATCAGGTGAAGGATTGAGAACATTAACATTGCATCTCAGCTCCCTCTGAGGTACACAACCATCTTAGACATTGTTCAATATGGCGAATCACTGAGTACAGAAATATATATTATTGATACAATATAATGGGACTTGGCTTGCTGTAACTCTCCTTTTAAATATGCTACTTGCATAGCCATGGATTATGATACTCCTTTTGAGATTTTAACTATTTGTGAAACTCTGAGGCTCTCTTTCTCTTCACTGTGACATTTCGTGATGACTTAGGAAAGTTGTGCTATAATATTGAAGATATTTAGGGGAAAAATTGCATAGAACAAATATAAACATTATGTTCATAGATGTCTAAGCTGGAACTATAAAAAAACACTTGCTAACACAGTCTTTATTATAATAAGCAATAAGGAAACATCTTGGATTTTATTTTTCTAATTCTGTTGAAATTATAAATCCTAACCTGGTACTTATCAGCTATTAAGATTAAGAACCTATTATCAAAGAGTATGGATTAAACTAAAGGAAAAAATCCTATTTATAATAAAAATTACTAATGATAACTATTGAGAGTCTATTATGTTACAGACATCATGTAGTAGTTACATGGGTTAATATGCACTTCATGATAACTTTCTAAGCTAATTCTTATTTAAAAATTTTTTTAATGTTTATTTTTTAGAGAAAGAGAGAGAGAGAGAGAGAGAGAGAGAGAGAGAGAATATGAGAATGAGCAGGGGAGGGGCAGAGAGAGAGGGAGACACAGAATCTGAAGCAGGCTCCAGGCTCTGTGCTGAAAGCACAGAGCCTGACGTGGGGCTCAAACCCAGGAGCCATGAGATCATGACCTGAACTGAAGTCAGACATTCAACGAACTGAGCCACCCAGGTGTCCCTCTAAGCTAATTCTTTTGATCTCCATTCTGTATTTAAGGGGTCAGCAAACTATAGCTTGATATGGTCAGATCTCACATATTTGCCTTGTAGGCCAAATATAGCCTTTGTATGGACAGATTTTGTATCCAGTGAGTTAAGAATATTTTTTACATTCTTAAATGGTTGGGGAAAAAATCAAAAGAACAATAATATTTCATAACGTGAAAATTATATACAATTAAAATTTTCACAAAGTCTTTTTGGAACACAGCTACATTCATTCATTTATCTGTTGTCTATGGCTGCTTTCATGCTGCAATGGAAAAGTTGAATAGTTACAGTAGTGATCATATAGTATATAAGGTTCAAATATTTACTGTCTGGTCCTTTACAGAAAAAGTATGCCAACTCCTGCTATAGATAATAAAAGTGAGGCTTTATATTTTTAAATTATTTCTTTAAGAAACATTAGGTTAATTAAAGTAATAATTTCTCTTTTAATTGATTTCTTTTATATTTCAAGCAATTTTATAACAGAAACTCATATCTATATATACAGAGAAGATATAGGTATATCCTATCTATCTATCTATCTATCTATCTATCTATCTATCGAGAGGAATGGAAGTGAGAACAAAGTTTACTTATTAAATGTTAAATCTTAGGACTGATAAGTGTTATGTGTGTCAGTGTGCATTCAAAAAGAAAGAAGCAGTCTCGCATTGGGCTCTGTGCTGATAACTCAGAGCCTGGAGCCTGCTTAGGATTCTGTGTCTCCATCTCTCTCTGCCCCTCCCCCACTTGCACTCTCTCTGTCATCTCAAAAATAAACAAACATTAAAAAAAGTTTTAAAAGAAAGAAGCGTATATGTTGACAGAAAAGCAATTGAAGAATGTAGAGAATAAAATGATGATGGAATGGGCAGATGTCAACTTTTAAGTCCTATAACCACTTACTAAGTTTTCATTTTCATGGTTGGTACTCAATGCAGTAGGAAGGCTTTTTGTCCCATTCTGGATTTACATTTTCCCATTTCTGAACCTCATTGATTGAACCTCCATAATATGGCATTGAAAATGTAATTTGAGAAGGAACATACAGAGATGCTTAGAAATGAGTGGTTCCAGTGTTAATGAAATGGTGATCTGAATTAAATAAGATACTGCATATAAGGGCCTGCCAGAAGCTTTAGGAGAAAGTCAATAAACCACAGCCATCATCATTGTTTTAGAAAATAGTGGCTAGAGTATTTATAATCATCAAAGTAATCCCAGTGTTAAAGTGTCTAGACTAGACCTAAACTGGAGTCACTTATGTAAGCAAATGGAAACAACTAAATTTCTATTTTTGGCTCTTCCAGAAAAGGATGGCCTAGGCCACCCAATTAGCACTTCCTTGCTCAGCTCAAGTTATGTAACCTAGCTCTAAGACTTCCCTTTCCTTGATATAAGGAAAGTAGTCCTGCTTTAACCCAATCAGTAAATTCCCAGTGTAACTTTCTGGTTCTTGCTCAGTTTGATCTATAAAAATCTCTCACCTTAAGCAGCCCTTTTGAGCTCCTATCTACTAGTGACTCATGAGCAAAAGCCCATTAGATCAGTAAATTATCTGTGGAAAAATTTCCCTTAACAGCAGAAACCTAGATACTTTGGGGCAGTCTTTCGTATCTTCAACATGTTTTATTGCATGTTTCCTTGTGTTAGCTGGTGAAGACTCAATATGATTAAAGCAAAGGAGAAATTATTATTTTATTGGAGAATACTGATTAAATATATTTTTCATTTTATAGAGGCTACCAAACAACTAGAAGGTAGATATAAACATTTTTCTTCCTTCTACACTTGGATCTCTGGAGCCAGGAAGTCTTTTTTTTTTTTTTTTTAATATTTATTTTTGAGACAGAGAGAGACAGAGCATGAATGGGGGAGGGTCAGAGAGGGAGGGAGACACAGAATCAGAAGCAGGCTCCAGGTTCTGAGCTATCAGCACAGAGCCTGACACGGGGCTTGAACTCACAAGCCTTGAGATCATGACCTGAGCCGAAGTCGGATGCTCAACCGACTGAGCCACCCAGGCGCCCCTGGAGCCAGGAAGTCTGAAGAACAAGTCCTTTCCCCTTAGTTTGGAATTTATGTAGAAACCAGGAGTTGGAAGGTACACTCCTTATTATCATTGGTCACAATTCCTTTACCTTAGAGATGTGGAAATTGAGACTTATATAGGTAAGATCATCTGCCTAAAGTAGAGGCAAGGCTAGCACCAGGCTCTGGATTCTTCCATTATACCACCATGTATTCTCTTCCAAGATTCAAAAGTTGGAAATTTACTCCTTATGAAGATTAAATTCTTTATGCTCTTCTTTGGAGTTTTCATCTAAAGATATTTTTTAATTTCCATGTGTAAGTCATTTTAGAAGCTCTAAGCCTCAGCTAGTATGCCTTATAAATTCCTTCACATCATAATGTCTATATCAGATCTTTTCCTGAGATATAAAATCCTTGATAATAAAGCCTGACTCTGGAGCAGTAATAGGATTTATCTGTACTGGGAAATGCAAACTCAAATGCCAAGAAGTGTCAGACAAGTAATGACTGTTTATAAATTAGTAAAAGTGTAGGAGATGAAAGACAATGGGGAGTAGTAGAGTATGTACTCAACTAGAAAAGAAATACCTAACAAAAGCAGCAGCTGTTACTCAGCAGATCTGATTGTTACCAGGCAGGAGTGTTATTACAAATTTGCTAAATCCTCTGATAATTCAAAGAACCTGGAAATCTAGACTTTTAAACCTGGAAATGTTCTGATTTTCTTCTTACTGTGTAGAACAAGCAAAAACAGTCTGTGGCTTAGTTTGGACCTTTAGGAAAGATCTTTAGCAATGGAAATCCATAAAATTATCATTACAAAATGAGAGTTTTACATGCAATTTGGTTTATAGGGCTTATAGTTTAATATTTTATGATTTTTCTTTTTCATTCTGGGAACAAGAACATGCTGTGATTAGGCTGTAGGTCCAGTGTGGTTTGTGGGTGAAACATTAGATTGCATCAAATAGCTCTACTTTTGTTTTCTGCTTGAAAAAAACTGACACTTGTTATGGTTATGCTCACTGTGTGAGCCATCCCCTGTTGACTCCTGGACAATCACTATAAATCTCTATTATTCTGTTGTTATTGTCTTGTTATTCTAGAGCTGTTAAGGCATCTTCTCAAGGGAAGTGAGCCCAGGTGTGTACATACAGAACAAGAAATGCTCCCCTTTAAACACATAAATAGCTATTTTATTTGGCATGACAGACATAAATGTTAGTGTAGCCAAAGGAATCTTGAACAGTTATTTGCATTGCAAATATTTCAAAAATGGAGCAAAGGTATCGGAGCTCAATCTGCTAGCCATTTGAGTTTTGTTAGATCAGAGAGTAATCCATCTTTTATTTTTTCCCCAGTAATAAGAATTGAAAGAGTTGAAATGCAGTCCCTTACAATTGGGCTCCAAGGCATAAGAATTTCTCATAAAAAAAGAATGTATTCTTGTACCCCCATGAAATTCAGTTATATAGACCTCTTTTTATGGATACTCTTTCTTTATGGCCTTATTCAGAGCAAACGTGCAGAGCTAGGTTCTTTTTGTGCTATACATTTCATCGTTTGGTATCAAACTGATGGAATACTGGAACAGTGCTTTCTCGCATTTCTGGGCATGATGGCTTGAAGGTCTTGAAAGCAAAGTGATGCTAACTCCCTCAGTTGCATGTGTGAATAAAGGCTACCCTTGATTCTGGTTCTTGCCAATTAATGAGGTGGCAAAAGTTTATATAAAACACTGAAGTGCTGATATGAGGTTGTATTTTGGAGAAATGAATGGAATTTTGAAAAAGTTTAATAAAAACTGGAAGTTCAGTGTCTTATTTCTATAATTAACAGAAGGCTAAATATATGGTTCCAAAAGTAGAGTAAGAAAGAAAGGAGAGATTTTTAGGTAACTGATTTTCTGTTTATTTTTAAGCTAATATATAAGTTAATGGAATCCTTGGTGAGTGTCTTACTTTTCTTTTCAGCTTGTATTATTTTCTTAATTTAGTAAAACAAAAAAGGAAGTTAAAATTACAAATTTGCTGAAAACTTTTGGGGTGAAGTTATAATAAACTGAGATTCCCTCTATCCACTCCTATACTACTACCTCTAAGCACTTTTACATATATATGAGTAAAAAATATACATCTGAACATGCAAATACTTATTATTCTGTGAAAAATAGGATATTATTTAAATTATTCTGTTATTTAACAATGTAAAATGAACGCTATTCTAAGTCAATATGTGTAGATACATTTCATTAATTATGGCATTTTATTTTAACATAATGGTGGCAAAGTAAGGAACTGTGACTCAGGCAGTTTGGTGACATGTACTGATGTTCATCTTCTCCAAACCGAGTTATAATAAATGATAAAAATGGTAATCCTATGACCTGAAAAGCTCTTTTTTAAAAAGTGTTTATTATTTTGAGGGAGAGAGAGAATCCCAAGCAGGCTCCACTCTGTCAGCACAGAGCCCAATGCTGGTCTCGATCCCATGACCCTAGGATCATGACCTGAGCTGAAATCAAGAGTTGGACGCTCATCCAACTGACTCACCTCAAAAGTTGGATGCTTGACTGACTGAGCACCCAGGCACCTAAACCTGAAAGACTCTTGATTTCATCTGAGCTGCCAGGACAAAGGAAACTTGGGCCATCTTGCCCATTCCATGAAGAAAAAAGATAATTTTCTGGGAATTTTCTGTACTCACACAGGTTTAGAAAGGGAGGGTGGAGGGGTGCAGAAGCAGATACTTTAGCAAGAATATGGGCAGGATAATGTTAGTTATGAGAGTTAAAAAGTCTAAACAGGGTGATGTTAGGGAGAGTGAAAGGGTGTCTTTTTAAATTGCTTGGAAATAGAAAGTCCAGTAGAGAATATCTGATTGGCAAGAAGAAGCCAGACATGGGAATTGCATATTATTCTACGCAAAGGGTAAAGCAAATGAAAATCCTAATATGAAGGAAAAATCCTACATACATTATTATGATAGTTATCAAACAATGTATTATTAGAATCATGGCCTATACGGCTCTTCCAAGCAATGCAGTGATTTCATTATGAAATTTAAAAATGTAATTCATTACAAGGATAATTACTTAAAAGCATCCAGAGAAGAGACAATCTGATTATATCTGAAAGAATGACAATTTACATGACAGCTGACTTTTCAATAATAGCAATGGAAGTCAGATGATAGTATACTGATATAGCCAAAATAGGAAAGAAAATATCTGTTAATCTAGGATTCTATTCTGAACAAAATCTTATTTTCAGAACAAGAGTGAAATACTTTTTCAGGCAAATGGAAATGGAGACTTTACTAACAATAGATTTAACTAAAATAATTTCTAAAAGATCTCCTTTAAGAAGAAGGAAATGATCATTGTGGAAAAATCTTAAATTCATGACATTCAGTAGATAAAACAATGGCAAACAAGTAGAAAAATCTGAACAATGACTGACTATATAAAACTATAACAATACTGTCTAATTAGTGAGGATAAAAATCTTAAGACAGAAATTAAATCTTATTCACTAATTTCATATAAGCAAGGAAAGAGTGTAGTTATTGGAATCAAACATTCTAAGGTCATTGTATTATCCAGAAGGGAAATCAAGCTAGGACTGGTGAAGTTAAATAACCATACCAAAATTTCTGGGGAAATAACTATAAGAATAAAATTATTGAAATTCACTTCAAAATCAGAGAAATACGTGGAGGTGAACTTAAATTAATTTAGAAGAAGAAAGAAAAATAAGCAACTGCAAAAAGGAAAAAAAAGGACAAATGAAAAATAAAAAATAATATGGTAATAATAAATCCAAATTTATAATCAAGATGAATGAGATAAACTTTTCACCTCAAGACTGATAAGGCTGAATTAAAAACAAAAATGCAGTTATGTTGTTTATAGTATGTAAATCTAAAGACAAGGCTTTGAGAATGAGTCAGAGCACATCATTCCATTTTTCAGAATGCTAAGATGTCTGTCCAAGTTACACAGCATTAATGTCAACGCTTTATGGTGGCTTACAGGTCTTACATGATGTAACCTGTTAACCTTGATTTTGTCTTTCCCGGGCTCACTCTGCTCCAACCCCACTGGCCTCTTTGCTGTTTCTGGAACTCACCAGACACGTGCCAGATTTAAAGTTTTTCTCTAGTTGTTCTCTTTTCTTGGAATGTTCTACCCCCAGATGTCTGCTCATCTAACATTCTCATCTTCTTTCGTCTTTTTGGCTCACATTTCACATTCTCAATGAGGCATACTAAATTAATTATTCTTGTAACTGACTTCATTCCCTCCACTTCCTACCTTCTTATCCTGTTGTAATAATTATTGGCACCTATCGACTTTAATATCTGTAAAATTAAACTTTTAAAATTGATTGTTTATTGTTTGTTTGTTTTTCCTCCCAAAGAATACATACTCCAGGGGGAAGGGATTCTTTTTCTGTTTTATTCACAGATGCCTAAAATTGTGTCTAGTACATTTTAGGTGCTTGTTAAATTTATGGAAATAACAAATAAATGCTATTTGTACCTCTAGTTTACAGCACAACATCTGACACTAGTGAACACTCAATAAATTATATTTGAATAAAATAATAAATGAATAAGTACAAAGCCAATAGGAAAATTTGAATTTGTACAATTTGTTTCATATTATAGAATATGCTGAGGATATGAGTATAGAAGGAAAAGATGGGAAGGAGTCAGGGCAACTGAGCCTTACTCCCTTTTCTGCCAGAAGAAATGGCTGGATTGCAGATCCCCAGCTTCCTAGCACTAATGAAGAATTCTCTTATCTTCTCTCTCAGGGATGATCCTTAAAGTAGAGTCTATACTACACAGCTTCAAAATTAATAGATATATCATAATTAACAGTTTGGAGAACTGTGACCTACCTAATATTGCAAGAACCATCAGTTTTCAAGTCACAACAGGAAAATTTGACGTGAAGAATTAGCCTCTCAGTCTGCCTTGCAGACATAGCAGTTGTCTTCTTCCGTGAACTGAATTGTGTCCCTCCTTCACCATCAAATTCATATGTTAAAGCCCTAACTCTCAGTGTGACTGTATTTGGTGATAGAGCCTGTGAAGAAGCGATGAAGATTAAATGAGGTCATAGTGGTGGTGCCCTGATGATATCATTAGTGTCCTTATGCGGAGAGACACCAGAAAGCACTCTCCCCCTCTCTTTCTCTCTCTCTCTGCCGTGTGAGGGCACAGGGAGAGGACAGTCATCTGCAGGCCAGGAAGAATGTTCTCACCAGGAACCTTGGTCAGCTGGCATCCAAATTTTGGACTTGTCAGCCTTCAGAACTGTGAGAAATAAGTTTCTATTGTTTAAGCCATGCAGCCTGTGGTATTTTGTTACGGTAGCCCAAAGCTTTCTAAGGTAACTTTCTAAGTCTTAATCCCTGGATGTATTAACAAAGAAAATTTTGTAAGAATATACTATCTAGCATATATTTCCAAGTAATTTATGCTAAATTTTGTTTTCATGTTTACATACTCGGTATGGAGATGATTTAAAAAAAAAGAATGCCTTCTTTTATAATTTAGCAGCATCTCACAAGTCAGAGTTCTCCACTCTACTTATAAAACAAACATATTGTGGACTCATCTGTGGTGATAGAAAATTGAATAAGAAAAATAATGGGGGTAGAAAATTTTATGATTCATAAAGACAGTCAGTGATATAATACCCTAGAGAATGTTGTGGCTAAAATTTTACTTAGTATTTCACCATGTGTAAAGACATTTAAAAAATGCTTTAAATATTTTTAACTCCCTAAGCTTATTCTGTTCCTTAGAACAATCATTTACTTATCAAATAAAATTTATACTTTTCAGACTTTTACACAATTACTACTCTTGGAGAAACTTACTGTATGAGTACAATCTTATAGTCACATTAACTATTTCCAGTTCCTTTTTAAATTTGTTATATTTTTAAATTTTTATTTTTTTTCAAATTTTACTTAAATTCTAGTTAGTTAAAATATAGTGTAATATTGGTTTCAGGAGTAGAATTTAGTGATTCATCACTTACATAGAGCACCCAGCGCCCCACACAACAAATCCCCTCCTTAATTCCCATCACCATCTAGTTCATCCCCCACCCATCTCCCTCTAACAACCCTGAGTTTGTTCTCTATAGTTAAGAGTCTCTTATGGTTTGCTTCTCTCTTTTTTTCCCTTCCTTTCATCTGTTTTGTTTCTTAATTTCCACATTGGAGTGAAATCATATGATACTTATCTTTCTCTCACTGACTGATTTTGCTTAGCATAGTACACTCTAGCTTCATCTACATCATTGCAAATGGCAAGATTTCATTCTTTTTGATGGCTGAGTAATATTCCAGTGTGCGTGTGTGTGTGTGTGTGTGTGTGGCGCACATGCATGCACGTGCATGTGTTTGCATGTATAGATACGTCTTCTTTGTGCATTCATCAGTCAATGGACATTTGGGCTCTTTCCATTTGGGCAATTGTTGATAGTGCTGCTATCAACATTGGGTGCATGTGCCTCTTCGAATCAGTATTTTTGTATCCTTTGAGTAAATGCCTAGTAGTGCAATTGCTAGGTCATAGCCTGTTGTAGGCTCTGGGTCTGGAGTTCTCTCTTGTCCAGCAAGAGAGTGGACGCAAAATTAAAATGCTAGAGAGAGGCTAATGTCCAGGAGGAGACAAGAGCCCCAATTAAGGGTCCTTGCTCCATTTTTATTAGGATCAGAAGGCTTACAAACATGGTGATGGATGTGTGCAAAGAGACAATGAAACTGTGAACATTAACTCATGGGCATGATGGAAAGAGGGTTTTGAAAGTAGGTGGTGTTAGGGATTTGGGTTAATACAAAACAAAATCCTGGTGCTGGGGAAGGTTGCTATCTCAGGGTCAACAAGCCATCTTTCTTTTGCTAATTAGCTCCACTCTGGGCAACTTTGCCTTGCTGTAGTCTATAGCCCTATTTACCTGTTTACTTAATTTGGTCCTTCCTTCCTGTGAAAGCAGCTTTCTGGTATTGTACTAAGTTGGGGGGCATTTCTGCCCTGAATATCTAATCTTGTTTAACCTAATTTTGGATGCTTCCATCCTGAGATTTCCTATTCCTATACTTTTGTCCTATACTGGGGGCCTTTTCCCTGTTTACCTAATCTTAGATGTGTTCATCCTGTGGCTTTCTATTTCTTTATGCCTTGTTAACCCATCGGTGCAAGCTCAGGGAATTCCTAAACTTATTCCCCATAATAGGGTAGTTCCATTTTTAACTTTTTGAGGAAGCTCCATACTGTTTTCCACAGTGGCTGTACCAGCTAAATCAATTCTTGATGACACCAGGTACACATCAAGAATACATGAGAAAAAAGTATGATAAGAAATAGTTTTACAAAGTTATTTACATTTCTGTTAATTCAAAGAAAGAAGAAACAATTTTTGTTGTCCATGATTCTTCAAGCTGTTTTCCACAGGATTTCCTAGGTGCTGCGTCAGGCCATGCCAGCCAAATTTTACCTTCAGTTACATATGCTCAAGTGAATCTTTCTTGATCAAATTTTAGGTTTGTTTACTTTTTTGCACCTATGTTGTAATTAGTCAGTGCTGCACAGAGCGTTGCAGAAGTTTGTGTGTATGCCACATATAGATCAGACTTACCTTGATTACATTGGTGAAGATCATAAAAATTTAAGCTTTTAGTTTTTACTGTCTTTCAGTATTCCTGATATGGACTGAATTGCTCCCTTCCCCCCATTCACATGTTGAAGTGATTGATAATGCCCAATGTGACTGTATTTGGAGATAAAGCCAATAAAGAGTTGATAAAGGTTAAATGAGGTCATAATGGTAGGGTCCTGATATGATACGAATAGTGTCCTTACGACAAGAGAAACCAGAAGGCTCTTTCTCTTCTCATTGTATGAAGACACAACAAGAAGTCAAGCTGGGAAGAGAACTCTTCCCAGGACAAAATTGGCCAGCACCTGGACTTCTAGTGTCTAGAACTGTGAGAAAATAAATTGCTGTTGTTTAAGTCACACAGTATTGGTATTTTGTTATGGCAGCCTGAGCAGACTAATTCAGTTCCCTTCTCCTTTTTGCCATTTTAAAGGTGAGATACTTTATGTTCTGGGCCATATCATATAGAATAAAACAGACCAGTAAAAACAAGGTACAATATACAGATATATGAACAACTCAAGATAAGTTGGTTCCTTTTCAAAACTGAAAAATATAATTAACCCCAGAGTAATATCTGTAAGAAAAAAAAAAAAGGGTCAAAGAAAAGGAAAAGCCATGCTTTCTAAACTGCAGAGATAAAACTAACATTTTTTTCCATAGGTCAAAAAGCTTCCAACAAATGTAATCTATAGTATAAGCAGTCTATTTTTGCAAATGTGATTTCTCAGCACTATGTATAATTAAAAGCTAATCAGACCACTCAGTGGGAATATAAAACATAAGGGCATATTAAGAGCTTTTGATATATTTAATTCTGACAATATTATATATGAAGGAAATTAATATTATATATGAAGGAAAATTTACATGTTTCTTGAGGACATCGAGTAAATAGTGTGTGAGAGTATGATAGTTTTTTGCAGAAATGGCCTCAACAACTCACCTCTCTATGTGTGTTCAGAAGTAGTCTTTCACACTCTTACTCTGGACTTGACAACGTGACTTTCTTTGATCAATAAGATGATATCAGTTGTGGTAGAAACTGACTTCAAAAGTACAGCTCACTGGGCTTTTCCTTTCTTGCTCCTCTTGGAACCCCTGAGACTACAGCATGCCTATAACCTGGGCAAGCCTGCTAGGTGATGAGCTACAGGAGGCTGAATCATCTCTGTGGTCTTTTCTGACAATAGACCAGCGGCTAGACATGAAATAGTCATCCTACACCATCCTCTTCCAGCTAGGATGGACTAGAACAGAAGTGCACCCAGCTGACCCATAGAATTGTGAGCAATAATAAATGTTTTTTTATTTAAGTCACTAATTTTGGAGATAGATTGGTATGAAGCAAATGCTAATTGATACAAAGAAATAGAAAATGAAATAAAAATAGAACAAAGACCAAGTGAAAACAAAACACCACAAAGCAATTGTAAGTATCCATGTACACCTCCTGAATCCAGTGGTGGTCCTATTAATTCATTATATCAGATTCCCAAGATGAAGGAAAGAAAAAACAGTCTTTAAGTTCTAAATCAGTCTTAACTGAGGGAAAATAGCTATATGCATTTAAAGGTAATAATACCTATCATTTCTGAAATGTCTTCCATGTGTCACTCTGTTTACTTCTTTACATATTTCATATCATTTAGCCTTTGTGAGCGCTTTGCAAGGGAGGTGTTTGTAAAGTCTTTTGACTGATGTAGGATCTGAGGCTCAGGGAAGTTTAGAAACTTGCCCTAGGTCTCCCAACTGCTGAGTAAAGGAGATAAAAGTTTCATTTTGACTGCAGTCTTTTGTGACAACACACTATCTGAAGACCACCAGATCTGTGAATGGCAAGCAAAGGAATTCAGGAATGATTATATGAATAATATCCATTCTAGGCATCATTAATGCTATGTGTATGACAGCTTTGATAGAGACTTGAAAAAAATCGTCCATTATAAAATGGAAAGTCTATTTTGATGCAAAGGTTTTTCACTGATTTAAGGGAATTCTACAAAATTAAGTATCAGAATTGTTTTTCTTATTGGCAACTATTGATCTCTGACTGTGCCACTGTCTCATTAACACTTTTATTACCTTGTCAATCAAAGCCCCACCTGCACTAACCAGGGACTGAAAGGATTTGCCATTATTAAGACTATCTGGTGCCCAGAAGCAAAGAAATCCTGCTGAAAGTGTAACGATAAATCAGCAGGGATTTAGATAGCATTCTAGATGCAGAAAGCAATTCAGAAGTTTAAAAAAATCAGAGTATTCTAAAATCATTTGAAGAAACAGGTTTTTTTTTTTACTTCTTTAAATGTCTAGGATTTTAGTATTAAGAAACCTTATTTCAAGTACAATTGGTTAAAAGCTTGTGTTATTTTAAACGGTTTTGTGAACAATTTTGTTGTACAAGCTTGCTGAATTGCACTGGTCTCAGGACAAAAGTAATATGTAGGCAATAAATGTTTCTTATGTGTATAGCTAATTTTATCATTTCCTCTAATAGTGGTCTATTAGAGCAAACGGATTAGCAGTTAATTGGTATCCAACAAAGAACTATTTTAGTCATTATTTGCTTTCTTCCCCCGCCTTCATCAGTCATCTTAATCAATACCAACACACAGGTCTAGATTCCAGAGCTTGCCATTACCTTTTAAAAATCCTGCATTTAGAATGTCATTATTTGCTAGGTATTCAACAAATTACACACAAATTCACTCTTCTGAAGTTTTCCTTACTTGCCTCCTATTCAGCCATCAATAATTTCATGGTGATTACTTTCACAGTACATAGGCATTTTCAAATGTGTAAGCAGCTAATTTTGTTTGGGTCTTACGTCAGCTTAACAAGTATTTATTGAATAGATAACCTGTACAAATTACCAATCTAGGCCCATTAAAGGATATCCAGATGAAGATAAGATGACCTGTTAAAGTATGTACACAAGCAACCATAATATAAAGCAGATATGCTAAATGTCAGAAGAAAGGTATGCACAAAATGTTTCATGGGATCTAATGGAGTGTTAGGTCCAAGTGCTTGAAGGATGAGGCAAGGTGTCATGGATCTTAATGCATGAGATGGGATTAGTCATGAGGCAACTGTGACAAAAAAATACAAAAGAAGACAGGATGAGTGAGTATGTTATGTATATGTGTATGTGTGGTGAGGTGAAGTTTAGAAAACAAAGATGAGTCCTGGCACAGTAAAAGAGAACAGTAAAAAAAGAACATATTTATGGGAATGCCAGATTCATAGATTTGAGCCTAATTTTATGGGCAATGAGAAGCAATGATTTTGTATCAGAGAATGGCATAACTGGGAGCTATGTTTTAGGAAAATTACAGCATACCTCAATGGTATATTACAGCATACCTCAAGTTAAAATAATATATGGAACACTTTTAAACAAACTACTACAGTTCTCTTGGATCCCTAGTGTGCACATTATTTTGAATACTACATAAATATGTATACCTGTAAATCAAATATAAATCCTTATGATTATAGATCTTATGACAATTATAAAACCCAAATAAATTTAAAATTAAATGCCAACTATATAAGAAAACTAAGATAATTCAAATTAATAATGTTAGACTCTAGACCAAGATATGACATAGGAGGCTCTTGAATTTCCCTCTTCCCGTGGACACACTGAATATACAGCTACCCATAGCATCCCTTCTAAATCTAGAAATTAGCTGAGTCCTACACATTGGGTGAAAGAGAAAGCACCCACATTGAAACAAGTAGGAAAGTGCTGAGACATACTCCTACCATAAAGCCCACCCTGGTACAGTGCCATATAATTGGGAGGGAATCTCCAACTCCCAGCTTCTTTTTGAGAAACAGAGTTTGACCTGCACATTCGGTACCTCAACTATTAAGGCTCCCACCTAAAGAATGGGACCCCAAAACATCTACCTCTGAAAGCCAATGAAGCCAATATCTGCAAGACCCACAGGACCATAGAAAACAAACAAACAAAACAGGAAGTAGTTCTTAGTGGATGCACTAGCACTCACCCTGGCTATTCCTACCAAGGCTCAGCACTGAAAGAACAGACAGGAGCACTCATCTCCCAGTCTTTCTTTGGAAGAGATTATACTGTATATTTTACAAACTGCTGCCTAAGAGTCTGATTTCTGATCAGCCAGCATCTAGGTGCTGACCATAATCCTCCACTCTGGGACACTGATGGGTCTTGGCACCCTCTCAACTACTAGGAATCATGAAGAACAAAGATGGTGACTTGAATAATCATAAAAGTTTGAGAAGTAACCAGTAGCTCAGAACAGGATTATTTACAGAGTTCATATCTTGTATGAGACCAGTATATCAAGATTGGGACTATTTTATCTAAAGCACAGAAATCCACACAAAGAATAAAGGAAAATGAAGAACTAGAAATATGTTCCAAAAAAGAATAAAATAAATCTCCCAAAACCAATCTTAATGAAGTTGAGATAAGAGACTTACCCAATAGAAAGTTCAAAATAATGGCTATAAAGATGCTCACAGAGGTCAGGAAGGCAGTGCATGAACCAATTAAGAACTTCAACAAAGACAGAAAAAAACAACAGAAATCCTAGAGCTGAAGAATACAGTAATTGACCTGAAAAATTAATAGAGGTTTCAATAACAGACTAGATCAAGTAGAATTAAGGATTAGTGAACCCAAAGACAAGGCAGTAGAAGCCATTCAATCAGAGGAACAAAAAGAAAAAAGAGTGAAAAAGAACAAAGGAAGCTTAGGGGACTTCTTTTGCTCGCCTGCCACCACTGTCATGGTTGGCTTATCCCTTGTGACATGTATGGTTGGATTGCCTGGAGCCTTAGTGCCATTCTGTGGGGCAAGGGGTTATACTTCTTAAGAAATTTCTAAAGAGTAGAATGCAGCCCAAATATGTAAAGGGTTAGGTTCTGATGGGGAAACTTTAAACAGTGGAAAACAAGAGATGGGCAGGACCTGTGAAGATTTATACTTGCTTTTGTTTCTCTTCTACTGGAATGTTCCAAGGCACATTTTTTTTTTTTCTTACAACTTCCAGAGATACTCTGCATGGTTGTGCAGATGCTTCTGCTGAATGATCAGATGTGTCTATTCATGGCTCATCAGGAAGCAGTGGCTGGCCCAATGACGTATCACTTTCCATTGCTTGCCATTCTTCATGCCTAACTCCACTTTACCTCACACTCACTGCCCTGGATTGCTCCCACCCCAAATAATTAATTATTATTACTTAATCCTTGCTTCAATTTCTATTTTCTAGTAACTTTTGAGCTAAGAAATGTTTAGAACTTTTAGCTTTCAGTCTCTCTTTTCCTCAGAATTATGCCCCATGGGTTATACTTTATTGATTTGTAGGCATTTTGATGTCAAAAAGTAGCAAAAATTAGAGTAAACACATTTGCTTAGTAATATACACCTTATCTAACTTACAAATAGATAAAATTACTCAAATATCTAAAGCTAAATTTTAGTAGTTGTATTTGCAATAAATTTAAAAGTTTTCATTCTTACTTCATATTAATATTTAAATAATTTTTAAAAATTTAGGTAAATTGATTTTGAGTACATTGAGACTCCCATCATTTACTAAGAAATATTGCAAGTAGTTCTTCAGTTTTATGATATTATTAAAAAGAAAAGAATCTTGGGGACAAAGACGTGGATATGAATTCCAATTCCATAGTTTTCTAATTATTTTTAAAGTTTATTAATTTTTTTGAAAGGAGAGAGGGAAAGCACGTGAGTAGGGGAGACCCAGAGAGAGAGAGGGAGAGAGGGAATACCAAGCAGGCTCTGCACCGTCAGCGCAGAACCTCACAAACTGAGACCATGACCTGAGCCAAAAATTGAGTCAACTGAACCAGGCGCCCCTCATTTTCTTATACTGTGACATTGATTTTCAGGGTTTTTTTTTGCTGTGTATATCCCCTATTTAAATGTGTGTGTGGTAGAATATTATGAATCCATTGCGTATAACATCACTGTACAAATATCTTTATTTACAGAATTTACAGTCCTCTAAGCGTCCCAGGTTTATAGTCTTCTCTCACCCCCGGTTTGTCACATGTTCTCTCTTCTTTTAATCAGAAACCCCTTCCTCCTCTTCACCTACCTAAGGTTCAGCGTTAGATTACAATATGAACGTTTGGCCATAAGATCCAAATACTATGTTGATTTTGAGTCACCTGGGGTAAGTCACTGAGCTATTTGCGTATCTATTTCCTCAAGTATAAAATGCAAATGGAAACATTTGCTCTCTCCTTATTCCATAATGATCTTTGAAAGAATGAAACAATCACCAAAAGAGCCATTTTTCAAGCATATGGGATGGGGTACACCATTAATAAAATCGCCATTATTTTTCCATTTATTTTGTAATATTAAGAAAACAACAAAAATAAAGAAAAGAATGCAATTACCTGACAAACAAGATGTCCAAGGAGTCAGATGACAAAGCTGTAAAAAATTAGGGGCACTGTTTATCCTTAATGTAAGGAAATGCATTTGTTTATCTCTTTTCACTAAATTATGTGACTGATTCTAATTGAAAGATGATCACCCATATGGTACAGGGAAAAATTTATTCAACATAATTTTGGCCCCCAGAGGCAAATTGACATATGGATATAATTTAATATTTTACCTGCAGTGGATATTTTAAAATACAGACATGTTTTTATTGACTGAGTACTTTTTACATGAAGATTTTTAAGATTTTTAAAAATACATTGCTGTAAGAGTGAAGGAGCTGGAATTTGAAATTTAGCAAATGACTGAATTACCAGTCTTTGTTACATTTTAACCTAAGTTACCAAATGTTTTTATGCTTTTATTTTTATAAATGTTCTCTCATGTCATTTCTTTCCCCCCCTTCTCCTCCCCCCCCCCCAAAGAAGTGTTTTGCGGTCAGGTAATTTATGCCCAAACATGTATTTAAAATAGAAAGTACATGGCAAACTTTTCAATTATCCACCTACCATGAGGTAATTTAGTAGTAATTAAGAGCAGAGACCATGGGGGCAGGCTGACTAGAGTATAAATCTCGGCACCACTCCTTAGCCATGGCACTGACATAGGTGCTTAGCCTCTTTATAACTAAGGATGTCTCATTTGTAAGAGAAGGATAATGATAATTTCTGTGTAACAAAACTATTTAGAGGATTGATTTAGTTTCAAGTGTGTAGAGGGTTTAGCACAATGCTAGGCACTAGTACAGAGCCATATTGCGTCCTGAGGCAAAAAGAAAAATCAGTTAAACTGTCTTTAATTAAGGACACTAAAGAGCTTGTCTTTAATTAAAATGTTAATTTTTGTACATCATGGGACTTTTGCATTTTTGATTTTTTGAAGTATCACATCAAAATATTATCAATCTTATTTATATAGTTTTTTGGCACCCCTTAAATTTTGTGCCCAAGGCAAGAGCCTCACTCACTTCACCCTAGTCCCTGCCTGGTCGGCACATAGTAAGCGCTCAATAAATATTAGAAAATGTTGACATTAGGTCAAACAGACATAGGTTGCTTACTTCGCATATGGGTTATGAGTCAGATTATAGGGTGTTTGTGACAGGTAATAAGGGCGCTCTTACCTGCTTTAAGGATTCACAGAGGGCCTCCCAGAAAAAGTAAAATATTAGCCAAGGCCTCAAAGATACATAGACTTATATGAAGAAGCAAGAAAGGTGAGGAGAGAGTAGTACATGGAGGTGATAAATGAGAGAAAAATCTAGGGCATAAGAAGCTGACATAATCTAGTATGGTTGTGGTGCAGAAGTCAAAGGAACTTGACTATAGAATTAGGAAAGTATTTAGGGCCAGACTAATTTATAAATAATATGTAGACTCAAGAGTGGCTTTATGGGTATGAAACCTGTGTAGTTACACAGGATTCTGTTTAGAAGAATCCTGTTTAGAAGAATCCCATGCTTGTTTTCATGCTCTGTTATCACCATCTCGAAATTCTTTTTGAACAAGGGGGCCCACATTCTCACTTTGTCCTGGGACATGCAAATTATATAACTGGTCTTAGGTAAACTTTACTATCAGTGTCTTTCAAGTAAAGTGACAAGAACAGATGAAAGTTTAGAAAGATCACTATTGCTACTATTTGGTGTGGGCCAACAAACACTGAATGCAACATTATCATTTGGAGACAGTTGCACTCTCCTAGGAGAGAAATACTGTGGCTAAATGTGGAAGAGTGGCCAAAGGAATGGAGAATGTAGAAGGCTATTCAAGATAATTAGAGAAAAGATCTCCAGAATATAGTTGAGATTAAAAAAATAAATACCCGGGGTGCCTGGGTGGTGGTTGAGTGCCTGACTTTGGTTCAGGTCGTGATCTCTTGGTTTGGGAGTTCGCACCCTGAGTCAGCTTGCTGCTGTCAGTGTGGAACCTGCTTGGGCTCCTCTGTCCCCCTCTTCCTCTGCTCCTTCCTGCTCTCTCTCTCTCTCAAAAACAAAAATAAACATTAAAAAAAAAACAAAGTGTTACATTTTGTGTAAGGGAATTATATTCTTTTAAAAACATTTGCATAAGCAAATACTGGAAAAATATATAAGAAACTAATAAACATGGTTAACCAAGTTTGGAGTAGTAGTTGAACAGAATGAATGGGGCATAGGTGGGAGGGAACTTCTGTGTGGATGTTTATAGTTTTTTATTTTGTTTTGTAATATTTTGATTTTTGAAACGTGAATGCTTTTAAGTGTCAAAATGTAACATACAAAATAAAAAGAAAGGCATACATACAAAAGAGATATTGACAAAGCACAATCTATGGAACCAGTAGTTGTGTGTGAGGGTGGTAAGGAACAGGGAGAAGTAAACAGTGACTAACTGTAGTAGTCCTCATGGTTGAGTCCCTACAGTTTTTTTCCACTACAAATGACTAGATCAAACCAATGGTCATAATCTGTTCTCCTTTCCAGTGATTTGTTTAGGAGTGGATTTATGACCCAATTTTGGCCAACATGATCCATAAGAACATAGGCCTGGGAATGGTATTAGTTTCCTAAATCTGCTGTAACAAATTACCACAACGTGAGCAGCTTAAAACAACAAAACTGATTTAATCACAGTTCTGGAGGCTAGAAGTATGAACTCAAGGTGTCCACAGGGTGGAAGCTCTGAGGGAAAATCTGTTGCATGCCTCTCTCCCAGCTTCTGGTGGTTGCCCACAATCCTTGGCATTCCTTGGCTTGCAGCTGGATCCCTCCAATCTTTGTCTCTGTCTTCACTTGACCTTCTCTCTTTTGTATCTCCTCTGTTCCTCAGTGTTCACATGATGTTCTTTTATAAATTAAAAAAAAATGTTTATTTATTTATTTTTGAGAGAGGGAGAGCAGAGAGGGGCAGAGAGAGAGAGAGAGAGAGAGAGAGAGAGAGACAGAGAATCCCACACAGGCTTTTGCTGTCAGTACAGAGCACCACACAGGGCTCAAACATACAAACCATGAGATCATGACCTGAGCTGAAACCAAGAGTTAGACCCTTAATCAACTGAGCTACCCAGGTACCTCCACACGATGTTCTTATGAAGACACTAGTCATCCTAGTTTGGTGACTCACTGTCTTCAGTTAAAGACAATAAAGGCTTATCTTTAATTAAAACATTGATTTTTTTCTTCATGGATTGACATGGCATCACCCTAACTAATTATATTTGCAAAGACCTTATTTCTAAATAAGGTTCCAGTCATAAGTATCTTTTTGTGGGATAAAATTCAACCCATTATGGAGGTCTTTTGGAAAATTCTCATTCCTAAGTAGGAGATGGAGGAAGACACCATCACTTTTTCTTTTTAGGATGTTGTTATGTCTGGAAGTGATATCTGAACCTGTCACCACCACCTTTCTTTCACCCTGGGGATAAAGCCAACATTCAAAGAAAGATAGTTCCACCAAAACTATAGAGGGGCTAGTGGTAAGGAGAGGTGTTATGTGAGAAAAATTTTTTTATTGTCTAAGCCATTCTTAGGCAGGATTTTTATTATTTTCAACCAATAGCATGTTGAGTGACATAATGACACTCAGATTCCTTAATAGTCAATCAGATGTGTGGTGATACTCTGGAAGTACTAAAGCAAAAATGGTTCTGGGGTAAAAGATGGCACAACTATGTATGTATGTATGTACATATGTATATATGTATGTATATATCAAGAGAAAATGATACCTTCTGGAATAATGTTACTTTTTCTCATAGAAATATGTGATCAAATGACTTTAGTTAATAGCTTATAAATTATCTATTTATTTATTTACTTATTTATTTATTTATTTTAATGTCCATCTATCCTCGAGAGAGAGAGGCAGAGTGTGAGCGGGGGAGGGGCAGAGAGAAGGAGACACAGAATATGAAGTAGGTTTCAGGCTCTGAGCTGTTAGCACAGAGCCCAAAGCGGGGCTCGAACCCATGAACCATGAGATCATGACCTGAGCCAAAGTCAGACGCCCAACCGACTGAGCCACCCAGGTGCCCTGTAAGTTATTTTAATTAAGGGTTTCTCTACAGGACATTCCCACCCACAGCCAACTTCAGGTTAATTTGTGATTCTACAATGACACTTGTGGAGTTTGACCAACATGGAGTTCTATTGTCATTAAAACTTCCACAGAAGATACTGTAACTGTATGAGATTTGTAGTGCAATCACTTTGCCATATGTATGCAACCACTTGGTCTGAAGAACTAGAAAGCAAGGGGTTGCATATGGAGGCTGCCGTAATGGTCCCTGAGAGAGGTGACAAGGGCTTGATGTAGTGAAATAGTGAAAATGCTATTAGAGAGGATAGGATATACTTTCAGAGGAGGAATGTAAAATTCTTGGAAGTATGCTAGAAAATGGAAATAGACAAGGTAGGGAGAAGAACTATATCTGATGCCAAATGTTTGAACCCCTCAATAAGTCCCTTCTTTACAGGCTGTCAAAACTAATCAGGCCCTCCAGGCTTGTGAAATTGGTTTGGGGACAGTTTGTTTGATGTGATGTTTGATTTCTTTGATTTTGTTTCACAAATAGTAAGGAAGGAAATCATTTTTATTTAAGCTTTTATGTTAATTTGTGCAGTGTTGGGTCCAGATGGAATAACAATGGGTTTCCTTTAATCTCCCATTAACCTAGCAAATATCTTTTTAAAAGTGTTCATCATTTCTAACAGTTAGGATTTCTTAATGGCTTGGGTATGGTTTGATGTCGATCTGAATTCTTTTTTAGGTCTCCTTAAAATCATGAATAAAAATGGTATTTTTATGGAAACCATTTTGTACATATTTAAACAAGTTACTATGATACCAACCAATTAGTACAATTCTTAGGAATAATGCATAATATCATTTTGTATGACAATGTTTCTTTTCATGAAAACACAATGAAAAACATACTTTATTTATGACATACCACAAGTTGTTTTAATCTCATTTTCACATTTAGGTTAATTTCTGAGAACAATTAAGAGCAGTGAACACTGAATCCCAGTAAACATAGATTGGGCACCATTCTGCACACTTTTAACTTTATCTTTGTGCTAAAATTCATGCTTTCTTGCTGCTTCGGATTCTTTGTTCTATCAGTAGTTTTCTTGTTTTCCTGTATCTTCAACATTTAACCTTTACACATGTTTTAGTATTGCCTATATTTATAAAATCCTTCTATAAACCTTTGCTTCCTCTATTTAATATTTTTGTTTCTCATGACAGCCACTCTTTCATTTATTCAACAAATACTAATTCAGTGCCTATTATTATGACTAGCATATTCTAATTTCTGCAGGTACAGCAGTTAATAAAGCAGATAAAAATTCCAGCTTTGGTGAAGTTAATGTTATAGAGTGTGGAGGCATATGATAAACTGAGAAGTAAATAAAATACATAGAACTTTACATAATGGTAAGTACCAGGGAAAAGTAGAAGAGGAGGAAAAATATGTAGAGAGATACCTGGGGGGGGGGTTGCATTTTTATATTCATTGCTCAGGGAAGACCTCCCTGAAATAGTACTATTTGTGCAAAGACGTGAAGGAAAGGAAGAAACAAATTACAGAAATACCTGAAAGGCACAGTATTTTAAGAAGCAGGAACAGCATGAGCAAAGGCCCTTGGGCAAGACCACATTTGACTTATTGGAGGAATATGAGAAGGCCACTATGGCTGGAATTGAGTGAGGTAAGTAGGCAGTTGTAGAATTTGAGGTCAATAAGGCAGGTAGGGGACAGATCGTGTAGCGTATTGTGATCATCGCAAAGACTTTGAGTGAAAGGGAAGCTGCTGGTGTGTTTTGAGAAGTGATATTTCAGCTAGAATATTCTTGTTCTTGTGTGACAAATAGACTTGAAAGAGGCAAGAGTGTAAGCAGAATGGCCAATTAGAAGGGTGTATTGGCTATCTAGAAGAGATGGTGGTGGCTTAGATTAGGGATAGCACTGAAGGGAATGAATAGAGGTAAGACGTGGGCACATTTCCAAGAGAATGGAAACATGATGTCTGGATGGATTCAGTATCATTTTATTGAAAAAATTGTTCACATATGCAAAATTCTCTTCTCACCTCTTTGTTGCTCTCAACTTGCTAAATTTGAGGTTGTTGTTTTGTTTTATATTTTTCTTTGCCCCTTTGCTTGCCCTGAAACTGCTATAAAAAAATCATTAAAACTAATAGGTGTTCCTCAGTCTTGATGTTATATCACCACTTTGTAGCATTTATGCTGTTCTTTCTCCTTCCTTCTTCAAACTCTCTTCTCCCTAGACCTATGGGTGAGTCTCAATTTTTCTTGGTATGTCAATCTCTGGTCTGATTGCTCTTTTTCAGGGTGCTAAATGGGCTTTCCTTTTTCAGGTGTTAGTTCAAATATCACTCTTTCCGTGAGGCCTTACCTGAGCAACTGATACAAAGTTGCAAACTCCTGAGTTTTCCCTGAAAACTCCCTATACCTAAGGGATTGAATAAGGTTGCATTTTTAAATCATTCATCACAGTTCAGAGATTTAAACTCACAAAATTGTTCATTGATGTTGGGAGCACTGTGTCTGTATGTAAAGAGATGATAGTGGCCTGAAATTATGGGAATTTCATATATTACTATTGTAGTTATAATTAGTATTAGAATATTATAATTGTGATACAATATATCACATATATCACGTGTGGACTCTTCATGGTGAAGTCCTCAAATGGAGTTATGCTTATCCATGACATTATGTTTAATGTTAATAATGGCCCATGAGAAGACAGTAAATAGTGAGGTTAAATCATGTCTCAGAAATTAAAGAGATATCCATAATATAAATAGTGACTTTTTATTGTACAGGGGAAGGGAGATCCCTATTAACTGATGAATTGTTACTTGAGCAAGATACCTTCTCTGAGTTATAATTTAAAATTTAATAACTTTAAAATTGTTTACTGCAAAAGGTTATTATAAAATTAAATGAATTTTCATGTAAACTCCAGTTTGACAAAGAATTATTAAGTTTCTTGATGATTTAAGCATTGCTCTAAGTGCTAGAGATATAATGATAAATATGATAGCTTCTGCACTCAATTAGATTGTAATCTGGTTGAAGCAATGAACCTTAAAACCAACCATTACTAAACAGTTGTTGGAGTCAGAGAGGGATGAGTGACTGAGTCTTTCTTGAGGAGGTAATAATTCAGTTGAGTCTTGAAGTTGAGATGTTATCTTGATAAGGCTGGAGAAAGGAACCTAAGTTAGCAGAACATCATACCCAAGAGCATGTAGGAATGAAATAATAGGTCTCATTCATGTTGTAAGAAGCTCAATATTGAAATCAAGGTATATTTAAAGAGGTTGTAAGACAGAATAAAGATTTAGGTAGTGGCTTGTACAGTAAACTAAGAAATCTGAACCAAAAGTCAGTGTTACTATGAAGAATTCTAAGCAGGGGATTAATGTGATTATATTAATAATATTAAAAGGTTACTTGAACAGTGAGGAGGATAGATTAGAGGGACTCTGAGCTGGAGAACGGGGAAAATTCTAATATCAATCAAGAAAAAATGATGAGGTATGCATTAAACAGCAGTGATAGAAATGGCATAAATTTGAGGCATAGGTAGGAGGTAGAATAGACTGACTTTAGTAACCAATTGAATCTGGAAGCCTCCAACTTTCTGTTTTAGACTGTGGATGGATGATATGTTTCACTAAAAGATAGGAAGTAAAGGGGGAGTAATCAGAGTTCAAGGTGAAGAGAGTTTTTTTTTTTTTCTCTCCCAACATGCTGCATTTGAGACTTCATGGAATATCCAGTGATTTTTGTATAAAGATAAAATTACTTAACATAGTCCTCAAGACTATGTTTTTGTCCCTCCCTTCTAGTCCAGTCTTATTTATATGACTGTGTTCCCTAATGCTCTCTGTGGGAGCAACGTAGGTCTTCTTTTCTCCCTTGTATTTACCATCACAGAGCCTTTGTACAGAATATTCTTTCAGCCTGGATTACCCTTCCTTCTCTTCATTGCTCAGTTTTTTTTTTTTTGTTTGTTTGTTTGTTTTTTTTCCTTATGTCTTGGCTCAGCTTCAGATTAAATCCCTTGGGGAAGCTTTCCCTGCCTTAACAAGAACAAATGCTATAGAATTTTGTTACACTCTGAGGCCATCCAGACTATATTAACTGTGGAAGGGGTAAATACTAAAAGAAAGACAAAGTGGCCAAAACACAACAGATTTCCTTACATTTTTAAAAATCTTGTTTACCAGTGTGTGTCTAGTCTCTGGGTTCCAAGAATTCCTGGATCTATTCATATCATTGTTGATTGCAACAGAAATCCAGAGGAAGAAACTGGATATGGAGAATAAATATCCCAAGGGAAACAATGATAGGATTTGATGACTGAACAGATATGGGTATTATGGCTAGACTTTTCTTTCTGAGTAATTAGAAATGTTGGATGATCATAGCATTGACAGTAACAGGAGAATCAGGAAAATGAATTCATTTTTCAGGAAAGAGGATTAAAAATAAATGTGAACACTGAGAAAATTCTAAAGGACTCCATGCTAGCTGTGAGACTGATAAATCCTAGCAACTGCACCTCTTCATTAAAATTTAATAAAAGCTTTATAGGTTGTTAATGATTCCTTTCTTTAGTGAGGTAGACGGCTCATCGACAAGGAAGGTCTTTTTCGTGAAAACAGTGGCTGCCTTGTAACTTCCAACCTCTTTTTATTAGACCTATTATAGAAAATATTAGTTGAAAGAAGTCATGTTAGGTAGTGATTTTGTTTTCTTTCTTTATTGGCAGCATTAATTAACCTATTAGGCGGGTTATTCTGATGCCTGTTATTAGGACACATTAGGAGTTTTATTGCATTGGGATATGCTTAGCAGACATGACCTCTTGCTCTACTTTTCCAAACATCTGTTCTTCAGAGTTCACCCATAATGTCACTACCTAATTAGACTCTCACAGCATGAAAGTTTTTCTGCTAAATACAAAGTGGTTATGATAAACCATGACATAGGAAAACTAGAGACCTGACTTAAAGGAAAGGAAAGGTTATCTTCAAGCTTAAGTCTTTTATTAGTGAGTAGATAATGCTGCTTTTGTCCAAGCATCTTTTGAAAAAGGATTACACATCACTCATATAGCTCATTTTTCAAAGAGAAAGGTGGTATAGAAAGGCCACAGGCAGGGTTATGACCTGGATTCTGTGGGACCCAAAAAGACAAGGGGATCTTCAGGATCTAGTGACCTGCCATAGCGTTGGTTCTGATGCTTCCACATAGTCTGTGTAAGACATGGTAATGGCTATCTCGAAGGCTTCACTAACCCTACATTTGTATATGATGCTAATTTCCAGTGTTTCCCTCCATTTTGGGGAATAGTTCTTTACACAAGTACTCAATGATAATATAGTCATGACCATATGAACTCACATTTAATAAAATTTACCAATCAATATTCAGAGTAACATAATTTAAAGTTTTTTAGTGACTTGATGTGGTGTTTGTTTCAAATTCAGTGCTATTTGGTGTTATTTGTGATTGAGTTGCTACTGGAAAATGATTCCAAAGGAAATTACTATAATTCTATAATCAGGTTACCAACCTCTGGTCCCCGAATATACATTTATTTATTCACTAAATATCTGTGAACACCTAGTGGAGAGAAAAAAAAAAAGATATCAAAGAGTTTTCATCCCTGGATTTCTCTGTTTAGGATAATTTTTACTAGTAGTTTATACAGCAAACCCTGGGATTTATGCTTTCCTTGTACATCATGATTTTATTTTACCACCAATATTAAGTACCCCAGGCCTAATGGAAGCTAGAACAAAACTTAAAATTTGTACAATCTAATCCAGAATAAATGTGTTTTTAATATTTATAATTAGGATTATTTTTATTAATAAGTAGTGAGTTGTTATGGGTTATGCCTACAGTTATTCATGGAATTACCATGTATTTACATAGACTTTTATATTGATATGTTTGGGTTTTTTTCCCCCCAACATTAACAATATCTGCAGTTCTGTTTGGGTTCTCTCAGAAACTATCATCATGTTACGCTTTAACACATTAGAAATCCTGTGTGCTTCCTTTAACTTTGGTATAGACTACTGAAGGAGCATGAATATGCGCTTATCGGAATATGTATTAAGTAAAATTTACCTTAGAAATAAATTCATATTTTCACTCTAAGATCTGGGAATTGTTACAAAAATTGATCTCAGGAATGTATGTCTAAATATCTTCAACTTGCATTAGTAGTAGATTTAGAAGTGAGGAGGGTAAAAGAATAGGAAGGTTATTCAGGGTTCTCAACAGTTAAATGTCTCATAAAAAGGATCCTTTTCTACACATGTTCTTACTCACTGCACATTGCACACAGATGATTCTAATCACCATTACTCAAATCACCTGATGCCTCAATTACCTTGGCTTCAATGAGCACATTCCAAACGCCAGAGCACCCATATACGTACCCTGATAATAGGCTGCCAATTAAGTTATCTTTCTCTGGAAACTTATTATGGCAGCTCAGTGAATATAATATCATTAGCACCCTTATATCATCATAGCCGGGGCAGTTGCTGACACCGCATGAATATAACTGCTAAGCTATCAAAGTAGCTGCTCAACCACAATAGCCTTGAAATTATTAAAAAAAAAATCTGTAACTATGTGTGCTTGTGTACATATATGTGAAGCCTGCAAATGTGAGCATATGCATTTATGCATGCATGGGCAAATAAATCTCTTCCAGAAAACAGGTGAGGAAAAATGATTGTCATATGCAAGGAAGGCACAAATACTTACATAAATTATTAGTAAAAATTTCCTGATAAAGCTCTTGAAACTTTGCCAATAATAAAAATGACATCAGTCATAGCTATGGTCAGTATTTCTGTAACATGGAATGCTCCCAGATTGAATTATGTCTTGTAAAAACATTCTATAAGGTATGTTGCTTCCACACAAGATCTTTAATTAGAAACTTCAAGAAAAGTATGAAAGAATTTTTGAGAATGTCTAAACTGTCACTCTATAACTAGAAGTAGAGACATTTTTTTTGTAGTTAAACATGAGGTTATACAAAAATTATTATTGTTGTTTACTGTGATTCCAGTGTAAGTTGGAATCATTCTTATTCATTCTTGTTAATTAATTTAATTGACTCGTTTTTATTAAGGAGCTGGTAAAAGCCATCAGGAAAATCTGTTTTATCTGGACACTCTTTCTCCTTAGAGTGGTGGTAAAGAGCATAACAGTCTTTTTGACGGGGTCAGAATCCAATTTTTACCACTTATCCTTGGTAAATTCTTTGTTCACACTAAGCATCAATTCTACATTTATAAAATGGACATGAAAATAAGCACTTACTCTATCAGTTCATTGTGAAGATTCAATAATGCAATACATATAAAGTGTTTAGCGTGGTGTCTGGAAAATATTAAATACTCAATAAATGATAAATTCCACTTCTGTGATTATTTATATTTAAAGTTATTTTTTTTAACATTTACAAATTCCACTGACTCTTTTTTGGTAGTTCTTATATAAAACTGGCCTCTGCTGATTTGTTACAATTTAGATTAGACCTATTATTACAATTTGGTCTTTATTGTTACATTTCTTCAATGTTTTCCTTAAGCAAAATGTTTATTAATCATATTAATAAGGAGAATTGCTTCCCACAAAATGACTGCTGTTTTGCCATTTTATTTTGTTGTAAGTTTTTCTATCTCTTTTTTTTTTTTTTTTTTTTTTTTTTTTTTATAGCTCTAGCTCTGTTCTTTAAAGTCCCTGGCTGATTGCCTACGTGTTCAGTTCCTTTGTTCTCTGCTGCGGTACAGCAAAATGAAGGGTACTTAAAATACCTCTTAGAGGGAATGAGTAAGTTCCTAAATGAGGTTTTCACGGAAAAAATTGTCACTCTTGCACCTTCCCACTCCCTGCAGAGAAGTATGGACTGCATAACACTTCCAGATGAAACCATTAATCTGACTTTCTTGGCTGTATCAGTTCAACGTACCCTTGTGCCTGAAGATATGTATGATATGCTCACTTAACCCTTTCACATGTACTATTGTGTAGGCTGAACTTCAGCTTTTCTCCTACCATGTATAGTCTATGTGGTAACAAGCTATTTTACATGTTTCCGACCACAGACAAAAGATTGTACAATAAAAGAGAGTATTTAAGATAAAAACAATTCTAAAAATCAACACAAATTCTTAAAAGCTGAGACTAATTTTTTACCATTATTTCCTTGGACTACTAAACTATACTCAAAGTATTTAAGTGTTACATTCTGGAAGACTCTGTTGGCTGTAGTTAAGATAAAGAGGCTTTTGGAAAACATGGGGCTAAATGTATTTACACATGGTCTAATAATGTAGAAGTAGAGTATTGCCAAATCATTCATCAAATAAATACCTTTTATCATATGCCTTAAAACATGACACAGTATTGTCAAAACAGGAATCCCTTTCATTATGGACCACAAAGGAGATATTGCAGTGCGAGATTGTGAAGTGCCTTTACTGGTAAGAGGTCATTCTCTCTGCTGTAATTAAAAGCACTACCGAGCAACGGGTCCTGATGCCAATCATTGTGGTTGAAACTAGAATATGGTTAGGAAAATAATGATTGGCATATTGGTTTTTGTGAAACGATCATACTGAAAGCATGGCATAAGATTCATTATTCTGTAAAAAGAACATCTTGCAGAAGTTCTGTGTGAAAATCAACTGCCTATCAGAGAAGTCAGGGAAAAGGGTGTTGTGGGGGAATCAGAAGAAGCTGTTTCATCATCAAGTTTGGCTTTCATGCCTTGCATTCGACTCATAATGCAAGTCGTGCAGAACATGAAGAGACAGGAACAAAAATACAGATTCCCACTAGGCAGTTCCTTTTGATAGCCATCTCATTAGTAATAATTTAAGACTCTATTCCTTTCAGCATTCAGCTATCTGAATGTTATAGGGCATGGCAGTACCATTCATGGGAGTAGTGGAAATATGCTTTACCTCATCTTGATTTATGCCCCTAAATTTGTAAAGCACTGGCCTTCACTCTGCTGAATCCCCTCATGCTTCCTTCGGTGCTCATGCATGAAAGTCTGAACTCTGCTTAAATTCCCCCTGTGGCCATCCAGTGTATGGAACATCTGACTATTATTTTCAAAAAATAGTGGAATACAAAAATAATAGGGAAGTAAGCAGAAACCCTTTCTGAAAGCAATATTAAATGTTGATAGTAAAGGGAAAAATAATTATTTTTTGAAGTCAGTTTAATTTCAGAGGACTTCTCTTCATATTTCACCTATATTTCCAGGTGATACAGACCAGTGATGTAATTCTTTCTATCTCCATAGACGTGAAGGTGAGGTAATGGAAGTCACTAAAATGCAGGAGGCAAGCATGGGAGAGAGGCCATATCAGAGCTTTGTAACTATGTCATTAAAAAAGTACCCAAATGAATCTTCCCAAGGAGGATTGCCTGAGGATGAGAACTCATTGAGGAGGCCCAAGATTCTAGTAGGAACTTGCTGGGCAAACCTGAGGAAGAAAGATGGGTGAGCACCTGGGTGGCTTAGTCAGTTCAGCAACCGACTCTTGGTTCCAACTCAGGTCATGATCTCAAGGTATGTGGGTTCAAGCCTCGCATTGGGCTCCAACTGACAGTGCAGAGCCTGCTTGGGATTATCTCTCTCTCCCTCTCTCTTTCTCCCTCTCTCTCAAAATAAATAAATAAACTTAAAAAAAAAAGGAAGGAGGATGCACTCTATACTGAATGAATCTTTGGATAGACATCTTGATACTGGGCACTGTAGGAATTCCAAAAGGAAAAAAAAATATGACTTCGGACATTTAAAAAACTAATTATAGAAAAGTTAAACAAGAGGGATTTCGAAATAGGGCAGGAGTAATGATTGTGTCCATAGGCACACATAGCATCTAAATTCTGTATATGTGGCTACACAGGCAGTGACCATAGCCTTGGAGTCACATCTAATGAGTCGTCAAGTTTTGTTGATTCTGTTCCTGCAGTAGTTCCTAAATTCATTTCTATTTGTATCAACTCTTCCCAAAGTTCCCCTAGATTAGGGTGCCAACCTCCCTCACTTAATGATCTCCAACTTCCTATATGCAGCTAAGCGGCCTTCCCGCCATCTTCTTCACGCTGCCGCTGGAGGGGCTTTTCTAGAATGCACAGCTGATCAGACTGTGTTTTCCCTTAAAACCCTTCACTTTTGTCTCCATCATATTCAGAGTAAAATCTAACTTTCTAACGTACAAGGTCAGCCCCTCCATTGTTTGTCCCCTGCCTCCCTCTGAGATTCATCTTTCCCAGCCTGTGGTGTGCTATCCACAGGTCCCCGGATCCCCATATTTTTACTTCCATGTGTCTTCACAGGAGTACCTTCTCCCTCCTTTGCTTCAAGTCTGCTTTTAGTGATCCAGCTGCGTGCCCTTCCCTGTGGGCGATCTCTTTCAGTCCCTTGAGACCGTAGTTCTTTCTCCAGGGTGTTCTCACTCTGTGCTCAAACCTGTTGTAGCATAAAAGTACTGAAATCTCCTGTGAACTTGTCTGTCTCCCTCATTAGACTCTAAAAATTCTTGATGCCTATGTCTTATCCATTTTTTACATTCTCTAGACATTAGAGAATATTGTTGAATGAATACACTGAAAGGACAAATGAAATACTTGTTGAATCAACCTATTCATAGTTTAGCCAGTCAATGAATTTTCTGGGCCGATTCACAACGTGTGAACTAGATTGAGATGACCCCTGCTTTCCTGGGCTAGTGAGTAAGAAAATAAAGAAAGAGAAGAGTGCAGAGCATTGAAGAAAAGGGAGTGAGGGCCAAATGAGAATTTGGGGGAAGGGCCCTCAGAAAGCATAGGAGACAATGGTGCCTTCTTAGGAAAATTTCCTAAATGGGTCTGAAGTGACATGCACAACTGTGGAAATGTGTTCCTTTTTAGCAAACTAAATGAGACTAATGTATAATTACTGTGGTCATAAGATCACATGTGAGAGCATGGTTGCAACCTAGAAGCATTTGCATGGAAAGAGAAAAAGTAGCATCTGTATTATTTCCTACTCTGCTTAAAGCCAATTTGTGTAACATTTGTATAAAATCCTGCTCGCTTTCTTTTTTTGATATGTGTAATTGGAAAGAAACTTGTTCCTCTGTATCTCACATAGGGCCAAAACCCTTTTATAATGTGATTTCAACTTTGGCCGACAATTTCTGCTCCAGGGAAAGTAATAATATGGTCCTTGCTCTTTGCTGGAAGTACTCCTTATCCTTCCTAGGACCTTAAGAACCCTTCTGTAACCCACCTTAAGAACCAGCGAATCACGCCAACTTTGGGAACATAAAACTGGGTAATAGAAAATTCCCTTTACAGATAGAAGGCTGTAAGCAGTGCAAATACTATTTGGACTTGATATTGCTTAGCAGTGGTAAGGGCCTGTGAAATCTGATGAATCTTTCTCTCTTGGTATCCTGAAATTTCTATCTCATTGAAATAAAAAGAATTGCTGCATTTTCAGCCTTAGAGAGAGGAAGCATTGTGGCATGCCACTGGTTAAGAGTACGGGACCTGGAGTCAGGCTGCCTGCGGTTGGAACTTAGCTCCCCTATTCCTAACAGTGAGACCTGGGGTGAGTTTTTCACCGGCTTCAGTTCCTTTGTCTGTAAAATGGGACAATAATGGTATCCATTTTTTGAGGGTTATTTTGCTTCACTTTAAAGTTTGTTTATTTATTTTGGAGAGAGTGAGAGTGCAAGAGAGAAAACGTGCACACACGTGGAGTGGGGCAGGGAGAGGAGAGTTCCAAACAGGCTCCGCACTGACAGGCGGAGCCCCACATGGGGCTCAAACTCGCAAACCTTGACATCATGACCTGAGCTGAAGTCGGGCGCTTAACTGAGTGAGTCTTGAGGGTTATTTTAAAGATAAACTGATAAATATGTAGAAAATATCTGGAACAGAGACTGTTACAAAAGGAATGTCCAGTAAATGTTAAGGGCTATTGTGGTGGTTGGTGCCATTGTTGTTACTGTTGTTCTTTGTATTATTTCCCAGTTTGTCAGACCTACCATAAAGGCATCAGGAAAGATTTTTCTGTGGAAATGAAGTTTAAATGACAAGAGCAGGGTAATGCTTTTCAGACAGAGTTAAAAGCAAATGGGAAAACCTAGAGACAATAGGAAGCTTCGTGTGCTCAAGAAATGGAAACAACAACAACAACAACAACAACAAAAACTCAAAACCCTGTCTAGCTGGTGTGTCAGGAGCAAGGAAGAAATTACTAGGGGTTGAAATCAGAGAGGGAAGTGAAAGCCAGAACCTTTATGGTCTTATAAGCCTTATATGGTCTTATAGGCCATAGAAAGGATTTTATCCCTTTTATTCCAAGATTAATGGGCAGCTCTGAAAGGTTGTAAGTGACAATGCTGGTAAGTGACAAAATGGCTAGAGATTGCATACAACTTGGAGTGGATAGATGAATTCTATCCCAAAGGGTGGGAGAGGAGGGATATGGTTTGATAGAAAGGTATAGAGATCTGTATCAAAGTGAGAATTGGTGGTGTCAGTTGTGGTATCTCAAAACTTGAGGCTAGGGGTTTGTTTGAATTTTAGAGCCAGTGTAGAGTCACTTGAGCTGTCTGAGAAGCAGACAGTATAACAGAGGAGTCTAAAGAACCTACCAATGAACATGCTTAGAGAAGACTGTACCCATGGAAGCCTCTGATGCTGTTGAAGCCAGTCAGTTGTGCTAAACCCAGCATACCTTCCTGAAAGGGAAGAAATAGCTAAACTTGAACTTTCTCTGTCACTGAGGATATAAGAGAAATTATATGAAGAAACATTTTATGAGTTGTCTAGCTTTTGGACTCTTGTTTGGAACACCCAAAATGTGCTCACATATGCACATATAAACTGAAAAGCAAGTGGGCTTTTCCTACCTTTTCTCCTACCCTAATGCAGAAGCTGCACATGGCTGAGGGTCCCACAATTTGTGGTTAAATACAAGTCTCCATTTTGGCTTGACTCTTTCTCTCCCAGTGGTTGTGGCTCTAAGCAAATCCTTCTCCTGAGTCCTAGCTTTGTCCTCTTCAAAGTGGGAGTCAGAAATGACAATATTTGAGAACTATTTCATAAACCTTGGGAAATAAGGCCTTTGTGTGAGGCAAGAGTGGCTATTGAGGCTCCATGGGATAGATAGAACATCCAGTAATCAACCTTCCTCCTCGGGCTGGTCCCTACCTTCTCTGCTTTGGTGCCCTTGATGTCAGCCTCCAACATGCCCTGGGGGGCTTCTTCTCTTTTTTCTCCTTCCAGTTACTGACCTGCTCATCAATCACTTCCTTTTTTTTCTTTTTTTCTTTTTTTTTAGTGATCTATGTAACTATCCCACCACCAGTTGTATACAGTTAAGAATACTGTAGCTGTGGAATAAGTCTCAAAACAGAGTAAAATGATGCCTTCCACTTTATTCTTCCTTTTCAAAATTATTTGAGTTTCTTTCCTTTTCCATATAATTTTTTTTTGAATAACCTGTCTATACCTACAAAAAAATCTTGTTGGTATTTTTATAGGAATTGCTTTAAATCTGTATATCAATAATCTACTGACACATAACTATCCTCCAATTATAGAAATCCTTACTGAAGACAGAGCTGCTATTTAGGCATGACAAAAATCTATATAGGATATGAATAATTTCCTTCTTAGCCATTCTATAAGAATTGGTGTTCTAGAATAGCCTCTAAAATTAAATGGAAAGAAATAGGGAAGAGGAAAACGGACATTACTCTTTAGTTTGTGAGGTTCTCAGAACTGATCCCATTCTAGAAATGTCCACCTTAGTACCAGTTTGTCAGATTCTCCCAGATCCCAATCCAGTGTTAGACAGGGACAACACATTTGAAGAATAAGGCATTAACATTTGTCAAAGGAGGCAATGAAAAAACAGTGCTCCTTGGATTTTCCCATAGGAACAACCTAATTACATCTCTTATTTAATTTTCTGCAATTCTAAATGTAAATTGGAGGGAGCTAGTAGATTTTACAAGTCAGTGTCCTTGTTTCAGTGATATAATGATAAACCATGCTGAAATAATGGGAGGTTCCACTTCATTACACCACTGTTTATCATTTTTAACGTTCTGCAGAAAATGTATGGGACATATGGCATTTGAAAGAATTCACTGCATCCTTATCTGACTTCCAAAGATCCTTTGAAGCATCAATGTGGTGGCCTTAAGCGTGAGCCCATTGACTGAATTTTAATTTTAATGGAAATCAATGAAATTTTGATATTTTATTAGCTTTTTAACACTGTCAAGAAAAAATGTTTTTATTCACCACTAATTATTTATATTTCGTATATGCCATGCATTTATAATCATTAAAGTGTAATAAACAGTAGTCAATTATGCACAACAAATACCTTTTCAGATATAGTGCTAATAAAAGCTAGGTATGCATACTTACTGGCAGTTTATAATCCATAATGGACCATGCACAATAAAATTATGAAATTATATCACTTAATGGTTTCATTAACCAGCTTTTTTTTTAATTGAAAAAGTAATTTATACTCATGGTAAAAAATTTAAGCACTGCAAAAATGATACAATGAAAGTAATTCTTGTTCTTTCTCTAGACCCCTCCAGCCCTCAATTCTCTAGTGTGGAGGGATAGCTGTAGGCCCAACTTCTATTTACAGTATTTATGTGATAAAAAGTAGTTTAAAACCTCACTAACTCACACTAACTGAAAGGAAGGTCACTGCAACTTGATGTAAAATCTGAATTATAGTATGTTTCAAGAGAAATATAGCTTTACTACTTTGGGCTATACTGAGTAACTCCTAACTGAGGGAGCTGATGGAGCTGAGCATTTATTTTAAAGTATCCATTTGTGCCTTTCAAACAGATTTTACTCATATTAATTCTTTTAATGCAAAGATTCTGATACTGTGGTGCTTTAAAATAGTTTGCTGTCCTTCACAGTTAAGTATGCTAAGTATTTTCCATGTTTACAATATTCTTTGCTTATCAAATTTCATTTTACAGAAAGCACAAAAGTAAATTCTAGCTCAAATCCTGAACTGCACTCATGTCCATTCATATACCACACATTTCAAAGTATTGAACTTGTATAGATGCCTTGCTATGTTTCTATTGAGGGCTGCATATGTTACTTGTGAAAATACTTATGGAAACATGAAGATGTCATATATAATTCTTTTTAAGCTTTATAAGGTGTTTTTGAATACATTACCTTATTTTATTCCTACAGCTCCTACATGGCAAGCATTAGAATGCTAATCTCTAAAGTGAGGCAGTTGTTCTTCTAAGGGGATCTTACTGGACAATCAAAATTTGGAAAAGACATTGATAAAGAGAAATGAATCATTTTTTAAAGTTTATTTTATTTTATTTTTTGAAAATTTTTTATATATTTACTTATTTCCGATAGAGAGAGATGGAGCACAAGTTGGGGAGGGGCAGAGAGAAGGAGACACAGAATCAGAAGCAGGCTCCTGGCTCTGAGCTGTCAGCACAGAGCCTGACGCGGGGCTGAAACTCACAAACTACAAGATCATGACCTGAGCTGAAGTCAGACGCTTAACTGACTGAGCCACCCAGACGCCCCAGTTTTATGTTTATTTTAATTTTGAGAGAGAGATAGAGAACAAGTAATGGAGGGACAGAGAGAGAGAGAGAGAGGGAGAAAGAGAGAGAAAGAATCCCAAGCAGGCTCCACATTGTCCCCACAGAGACTGATGTGGGACTCGAACTCATGAACCATGAGATCATGACCTAAGCTGAAGTCACGAGTTGAATGCTTAACTGACTGAGCCACCCAGGTGCCCATAAAGAGAAGTGAATCTTGGTAGAGAATGTAAAAGTAGTGAAGGAGGAAAATGTAGGGAAAGTCATAGAAGTAAAATTTTATAACCCATTGCATATAGGACTGGAGAAGAGGGCAATGGAAGTATATTGTTCTAGAGTTCTTACATTATTCAAAAGAGTATCCTATTATTTGAAAGTAGACTGTGGTAAGTTAAAGATGCAAATATAAACACAGATAAACACTAAAAATATAAAACAGTAGAAATAATAAAACAGTGAAGATAAATGAAATAATTAAAAAAACCCTCATTTAATACAATGAAGGCAGGAAAAAGACAAAAAAATAAAGAAAAAATGGCCCAAATAGGAAGATGGTGGACTTAAACGCAAGTATATCAATAATTACATTAAATACGAATAATCTAAACACTCCAAGTAAAAGTCAGAGATGACCAGACTTCGTTAAAAAAAAAAAAAGCAAGTACTAACTGTATGCTTTTTGTGATAAAACAAAAAACAAAAAAATTGACATATAATTGCAAAGATAAATCAAAAGTAAATAATGAAAAAGTTACAATGTATAAACCCTAATCATAAGAAAATACAATATCTATATTAATAACATATAAAATAGACTTTAGCACAAACATATTTCCAATGATTATTTTTAGCAATGAAAGCATTAGTTTATCAAGACATAAAAATTTTATGCAGTTTATGACAAATTTTGAAACATGAAGCAAAAACTAAATATGTTAAATAAGAAATAGATAAATCCTGCTATTTGTGATGACATGGATAGAACTAGAGGTGATTATGCTAAGTGGAATAAGGCAGAGGAAGATACATACAGTATGATTTCACTTAATGTAGAATCTAAAAAAAAAAAACACAAATGAACAATAACAGAAGAACCAGGAACAGACTCAGAGACACAGGAAACAAACTATTGGTTACCAGAGTCAGGAGGGGCTGAAGGGTGGGCAAAATATGTGAAGGGGATGAAGAGGTACAAATTTCCAGTTATAAAATAAATGAGTCATGGAGGTGTAATGATTGACATAGAGAATATAGTCAATAATATTGTAATAACTTCTATGGTGGCAGATGGTAACTAAACTTAGCATGGGGGGGCCATTTCATAACGTATAAAAATATCAAATCACTCTGGTGCACACCTGAAACTTAATAGGATATAGTATGTCAATTATTCTTCAATTAAATAAATCCACGATTATTGTTGAAGGTTTCAACACTGTTCTTTGGAAATTCAAGACTAGGAAGACAGAAAAATCACTAAAGAGATGAAGTATTTGAGCAATGCCATCAGGAAACTACACCTAGCAATTATCAGCTAGACCTTGACAAATATGGAATTTGTATACAACAACAACAGAATGCATGCTTTTTTGAAATGGACGTGGAACACTCACCAAAATACACCATATACTAAGCATAAGATACCTAAAATATTTGAAGTCATAAATAGTATATTCTTTGAGCGCAAAGGATATAAATTAAAATTATTTAATAATACAAAAATTTCTTCACATATTTATAAAAATTTCTAATTAGAAAAACAAATTACAAAGAAATTTGGGAAATATTTTGAATTGAATGATAACGAAAACAAATTTTTTTTTTTCATGGAGTGAAAGGAGTGCTTAGTGGGAAATTTAAAATTTAAATGTTTAATATTAAAAAAGGAAAAATGTCTAAAATTAATGCACTAAAGGCAGAATAATAGAGGAAATCAATGAAATAAAAAAAATCTGTAACAATGAAAGCTTATTCTTTGAAACCATTTAATTTGATAATCTGGCCAGATTTATGACAGACAAAAATAGAGAACACACAAAGTGCCAACATCAGAAATTAAAAAGGAGACTTCAGTCCAAATCCTATAGAAATTAAGATAATAATTAAGGATTATTAGGAACACTTCATACCACTGAATTGGACAGATTAGGGGCACCTGTGTGGCTCAGTCGGTTGAGCATCTGACTTCAGCTCAGGTCATGATTTCACAGTTCAGGGATTTGAGCCCTGTCTTGGGCTCTGTGCTGACAGCTCAGAGCCTGGAGCCTGCTTCACGTTCTATGTCTCCCTTTCCCTCTGCCCCTTCCCCACTCATACTGTCTGTCTCTCTCTCAAAAGTAAATAAACATTAAATCTGACAGATTAGATATAATAGACAAAGTTCAAAACTTGCACAGTAAGTCATAGGAAATCTAAGTAGCTCTATATTAAAGAAATTGAATTGATAATAACTTTTCCAGTCATCTTTGGTGATTTCTATATTAAGCATATGTGGACAAAGAAATAGTTCTACACAGTTCTATACAGATATTTCAGAAAATAGAGAAGTGACATTTATAAAGGCATTTTATGGAGTCATAATTATACTGATACTAAAACCAGACTGATTACATTACAAAAACACACAAACAAATAACTACAGAAGACTATCTCTTGTGAATGTAAATGGGAAAAAAATTCTTAAAAAAATCAAATCAAAGAATACATGAGAAGGAAATATATCATGACAAAATGGGATTTTCCCAGAAATGCAAAGTTATTTAAACATTTGAAAATCAGTAAATGGAATTCATTATGTTACTAGAAAAGAGGAAATTAACAATATAATCATCTCAAGAAATTAAGAAAAAGCATTCAACAAAATTAAATAATTATTAATAAAAACTTTCAACAAACTAGGAAAAGAAGAAAACTTCCTCAATCTAATAAATGATATCTATAAAAAACCTAAAGTGAAGGTTATTATTAATGTTGAAAGACTGAATACTGCTTCCCTAAAATTGGGAACAAGATAAGGATGCCTGCTTTTTCACCACTTTTATTTAGCATTTTAGTAGATGCCCTAGTCAGTGTAATAATGAAAGGAAAATAAAAAATATAAATAAATTTAATAGGAAGAAGTAAAACTATTTTTATTCATAGACAACATGTTTGTATATGTAGAAAACCTTAAGGAATCTATAAAAAAGCTATCAGAACCATTATAGACAATAGTCAAGCTATTTAGAGAGTCCAAATATCCACTGACTGATGAACTGATAAAGATATATACAATAAAGATATATGCAATTGAATATTACTCAGCCATCGAAAAGAATGAAAGCTTGCCATTTGCAATGACGTGAATGGAGCTAGAGTGTATTATGCTAAGCAAAATAAATCAGAGAAAGAAAAATACCATATGATTTCACTCATATATGGAATTTAAGAAACAAAACAGATGAATATATGGGAGGGGGGAATAAAGAGAGAAGAAAACAAACCATGAGAGACTTTTAAAGATAGAGAGCAAACTGAAGGTTGATGGAGGGGGTGGTGGGAGATGGGCTAGATGGGTGATGGTGATTAAGGAGGGAACTTGTTATGATGAGCTCTGGGTGTTGTATGTACGTGATGAATCACTGAATTCTATTCCTGAAAGCAATATTGCACTGTATGTTAACTAATGAGAATTTAAATTTTAAAAAATGGAAAAAAAGGAATAAATAAAAAAGCTATCAGAGCTAACATGAATTCAGACAGGTTGCAGGATACAAGGTCAGCATATAAAAATCAATTTCATTATAATGCATATGCAACAAAAATGGAAAATAAATAAAAATACCATTTACAAGAGTGTCAAAACATAAAATATTAAGGGTGAACTTTAAAAAATATATGCAAATCCCATATACTGAAAACTGCAATATATTACTGAGAGAAATTAGAGACCTAAGTAAATGGAAAGATATGCTATGTCCATGAATTAGAAGACTTAACATTTTAAGATGTAAATTGCTCTCACATTGAGATATATATACAAGCAATTCTATTCAAAGTATCAGTGGATTGTTTTGTGTATGATAGAAATTAGCAAGCAGTTTTTATAATTTGAAAGGATATAAAAAGCTAAAACAATTTTGAAAACGAAGAAATTTGGAAAATGTATACTACCTAATTTCAAGACTCACTAAAAACCACAGAAATCAAAACACTGTGGTATTGGTATATGAAAAGACATGTAGATCAATAACCAGATGGAGTGCCCATAAAAATATAGAAACACACATATGGTCAAATAATCTTTAGTTAGTGTGCCAAAGAAACCCAAAAGGATAGTCATTAAAACAAATTGTATTGGAAAAACTAGATATCCACATGGAAAAAAGTGTGCCAGTCCTCTTATTTCACATCTTACACCCTTAGGTAAAAGCAAAACGTGTAATTATAGAAGAAAATATGGAATAAAATCTTGATCTTTTCTTAGATATGTCACAAAAAGCATAAATTATCAATGACAAAATTTAATACATTGGATTTCATCAAAATTAGCAAGTCTAGTCTTCAAAAGACTTACACAAATGAAAAGGCAAGTCCAGATTGTGAGAAAATATTTGCATTAATACATATGAAAAAAAATGGATTGGTATGTAGAATATAAAACAAACCCTTACAGTTCATTAATTCAAATAGTTCAATGTAAAAAGTGCAAAAAATTTGAATAGTTCACAAAAGGAGTTATATAAATCACTGATAAGCACGTGTAACAATGCTCAATATCATTGATCATTAGGAAAATATAAAATAAAACCAGAATTGAGATCCTATTGCATAGTTCCTAGATAGCTAAAATTAAAAAGACTAAAAAAAGACAAAATGTTGGTGAAGACGTGTATCAACTGGAACTCTCATACATTGTTGAGAAGACTAAAATATTACAACCACTTTAAGAAACTTTTTGACAGTTTCTTATAATATTAAACATATAACTTCTATATGATCCAGCAATTCTACTCATAGGTTTTTACTCAAGAACAGTAAAAAAAATCGTACACACACACAAATAGCAGAAGATGTTCACAGAAGCTTTATTTTTAAGAGCTAAAAAACTAGAAATAACCTCAATGTCCACCAATAAGTGGATGGATAAACAAATTGTAGTGTATCTATGCAATGAAAACTAATAAGCAATAAAAAGGAATCAGCTATTGATACAAGCAGCAATATTGATGAATTCCTAAAATGCTATACTGTGTAAATGAAACCAAGTGTAAAGGATATGTACTTTATGATTCCATTCTTGTGAAGTTCTAGAACAGGCAAAGTTAATTTACAGTGACAGAGAACACTTTAGTGGTTGCCTGTGGCTGGGGTGGGGGTAGTTCTAGGGAGGGGACTTAATTGCAAAGCAGTAAAAAGAAATATTTTGGAGTGATGGAAAAACATGTATCTTTTTTTTTTTTAATTTATTTAAGTTCCAGTTAGTTAACACGCAGTGTAATATTAGTTTCAGGTGTACAATATAGTGATTAAATACTTCCACAAAACGTTTAGTGCTCTTCACAAATACACTTTTTAATCCCCATCCCCTCCCTCTCCCCTCTGGTAATCTTTGGCATTCTTTAGCTTGTGATACTGGAAATATCTTAATTGTGGTAATGGTTATATTTGCCACAACTTCTTGGTATATTTATACATCGATAAAATTAAAACAAAAAGAATCATGGAGATCATCTAAAATAAATCTACTTTCAATAAATAACGGTATATTGCTATGATCCTATCTCTTCAAAATGCCCTTTAATTTTTTTCTAACCTATCCAGATATTCTCAGGTTCATTCAACAAATATTTATTGAATATATATAATGTGCCACAAGGTACAAAATGTGCCTTATATACGAAACAAGAATAATAAATGTATATATACTAGTACAGTGTTGAATAATGTCCCTCTCCCAGAACTTTTGAATATGATCTTATGAGGAAATAAATTCTTTGCAGATGTAATCAAGTTAGGATGAGGTCATACTGGATTATGGTGGGCCCTAATCCAGTGACTGGTATTTTTATAAGAAGAGGGAAATTTGAACACAGAGACATGCACAGGAGGGAGATAATGTGAGACACAAGGAAGATAGCCATGTGAAGACAAGCAAAGCTTGAAGTTATTTATCTACAAGCTATGGAATGCCAAAGACTACCAGTAACTACCAAAAGCAAAGAAGAAGCAAGAGAGTCTCTTCCCCTAGACCTTTCAGTGACAGCATGGCTTTTTCAACACTTTGATGTCAGACTCCTAGTCTTGATATCTTAGAGAAAATACATTTCTTTTGTTCTGAGCCACTCAGTGTGTGGTGCTGTAACAGCTCTAGAAACTGACACAATATTCAGTTTTTAGGGTGTGATGCAAGAAAATATGGAACTTTGGAAGAGTTAAAATAATATTAGTTTGGATTCCCAAGGAAGATCTCTTAATGAAACGATCTCTAGTTCAGATGGAGAGGTGATTAGCGGTTAGCAAGATGAAGATGAGGGCAATGAGGAAGAGAAGGTGTAACCAGGCAGAGAGATCAGCATTTACAGAGTCTCTGAGTAAGGAAAGATCTTGCCATATTTCTAGGCTCAGAGGGAAGGCAGCCTGCTGGAGAGTAGAGAGTGAAGGGAAGGGATGAGATCGGAAAGTGATTTGATTCAGAGCATGCCTTTTAGGGACACGTTAGGAGTTTCAATTTTATTGTAAGACAACGGAAAGCTATTTTATGGTTTTGAGCAAGAGATTGATGTCATCACATTGAATGTGGTTTTTTAATTGATCTGCTGTATTTCTCTAAGAAGAAATCATAGGGATACAGGAGAATGGGCAGAAAAGGAGATTGGGAGAAATTAAGAGGGTAACTACTGTGGTAATTTAAGTGAAAGACATCACTGGCTTAAACTATAGTGGAGAGTCGGTGAGAGGCAGACTTATTTGAGATCATTTTCGGAGGTAGACCAATCAGAAACTGGTAATGAATTGGATGTGGGGGTGAAGGATAGGGAGGTATTAAGAACAACTCCAGTTTCTGGCATGGACAATTAAGTGGCTGAAAATTCCATTTACAGTCATGAGAAGACTGAGGGAGAAACAGTTTTGGCAAGAGAGGATCAAAAGTTGCATCTTGGACCTTTTAAGTGCAGGATGCTTGTGTGATATCTAAGTGAGTATGTCTAAGAGATAGTTGGACAGATAAACCTGGAGTTTACATTTAAGAATTGTAAATGTAGGGGTACCTGGATGGCTCAGTTGATTAAGTGCCTGACTCTTGGTTTCAGCTCAGGTCATGATCTCACGGCTTGTGAATTTGAGCCTTGCATCAGACTCCACACTAACAGTGCAGAGCATGCTTGAGATTCTCTCTCTCCCTCTCTGCCCCTTCCCCACTTGCTCTCTCTGAGCGAGAAAAGAATTTAAAAAAAGAATTGTAAGTGTATGTGTGTTATATATATATATATATATAACACACATACACTTACAATTATATATATATATAACTTATATATATATATATATAAACTTATTTATTTATTTATTTAATTTATTTATTTATATTCCATTATAGTTAACATACAGTGTTATATTAGTTTAATGTATACAATATAGTGATTCAACAATTCTATACATTACTCAGCGCTCATCATGGTAAGTATACTCTTCATCCCCTTCACCTATTTCATTCATCCCCTCACCCACCTCCCCTCTGGTAATCACCACATTGTTCTCTATATTTACGAGTCTGTTTTTTGGTTTGCCTTTTTTCTTTGTTTATTCCTTAAATTCCACATATGAGTGAAATTATATGGTATTTGTGTTGTTGCAAATAACAAGATTTCATTATTTTTTTTGTGGATAGGTAATATTCCATTGTATTCATATGTACACACACACACACACACACAACATCTTTATCCATTCATCTGTTGATGGACACTTGGGCTGCTTCCATAATTTGGCTAGTGTAGTATAATGTTGCAATAAACAGAGTTGCATATATCTTTTTGAATTAGTCTTTTTATATTATTTGGGTAAATACCCAGTTGTAGAATTACTGGGTCATGTGGTAATTCTAGTTTTAATTTTTGAGGAACCTCCATATAGTTTCCTGCCGTGTCTGCACCAGTTTATACTTCTACCAACAGTGCATAAGGGCTCCTTTTTATCTATATCCTCACCAACACTTGTTTTTCTTGTCTTCTTTATTCTAGCCATTTCTTTGATGATTAGTGATGTTTCATGTGTCTGTTGGCCATCTGTATGTCTTCTTTGGTGAAATATTTATTCATGTGTTTTTCCCATTTTAATCGTATTATTGTTTTTTGGTGTTGAGTTGATAAATTCTTTATGTATTTTAGATACTAACCCTCTATCGGATATGTCATTTGCAAATATTTTCTCCCATTTAGTATGTTGTCTTTTTGTTTTGTTGATTGTTCCTTTGTTGTGCCGAGCTTTTTATTTTGATGTATTCTGTATGGCAATATTTAAAAATTTTTTTAATGTTTACTTATTTTTTGAGAGAGAGAGAGACAGAGCTCGAGAGGGGAAGGGCCAGAGAGAGAGGGAGACACAGAATCCAAAGCAGGCTCCAGGCTCTGAGCTGTCAGCACAGAGCCTGATGCAGGGCTCGACCTCACAGACTGCAAGATCATGACCTGAGCCAAAGTCGGATGCTTAACCGACTGAGCCACCCAGGCACCCCAAGTATGGCAATATTTTAAATCATGAGAGTGGAAAGGAACATATAGGGAGGGAGTCTATAGTCATGAAAGGCCTTACACTGAACCCCGAGGAATTCAAACTTCAAGGGTTGGGTAAGAAAAGCACTCAGCAAAAGTGCTGAAAAAGAGCAGCCAGAGGGGTAGAAGGACTACTTGGAAAGAATAGTATCATGGAAGCCAAGTGATGAGAATGTCACACAAATGAGAGTATATCCAACTATGAAAATATTTGAGATGCCACACATCTTAGACTATCTTACTCTTCACCAATGTTCATTGTCCCTCCCTGTTAAAGTCATGTATGTCTATGGACTTGCTTTGACCAGACATGACATGAGTCATTTCAAGCTAGCGTATACTTCATTTATCCTTTTTCCTTTAGACATGGCACAAGCAATGATCCAGGTAAAGGATGCTCTACCAGCCTGGCTCCTAAGTGAAGACAAAGTGGAACACAGCCATAGCTGATCTGTGATGGACATGTAACATGAGTGAAAATAAACCACTGTTGCTTTTGTTGTTTGGGTCTTTGTTACTGTAGGAAAGCTAGACTATTTTGAATGATAAACCAAGTAAGATCAAGCAGAGAAGAGTATCCTGGCTGATAGCAACATAGATATTTAGTGATGCTGGAGAGGGCATTATCAGTAGCATGCTAGGAGTAGGTATCAGTTTACAATTAGGTGAAGAGTGGATGGGAAATAAGAAATTGGAGATAGTCTAAACTCTGAAGAATTTGTGAAGTGGAGCAGAGAAATAGTGTAGATACTTATGATGGGGGATATGAGATCAAGGTTTTATCTTTTTAAGGTACAGATGGAATTAAAGCGCATTAGGACATTGAAAAGGATGAATCAGTAGAGCAGGAGAGGACTGAAGATGTAGGAGTATAGCCTCTAAGAAAAGGAAAGGAGAGAAAAAGTGGGTAGACTGGAATCTGATAGGACCTGTGCTTCAACAGGAGGGAAGAAGGAACAGATGGGGTTGCACATCCAGGGCTGGGAAAATTTGCAATTCTAAACAAAGGCAAATGTCTTTTAAAAATATTCACATTTTAGGAACTAATCTTCAACTTACTTTTATAGCTCCATTTTAGAATGTGGGGATTTGATACAGTTTCTTATGTAAACTCTCAGTCCAAAAAACTAAATTTGGTTTTAAAAAATCCCATTAGGTTTCCATCTGCTTCATTCAGATTTATAGGGTAATTCTACTTGAATTTATAAAATTCTTTTCCTTTAAGATACCCTGGTCAAAATCTAGGAGGTGCTGGAAATGTCTCATCTTTGTGAGTCAGACAAAGTGATTGATCCTTTAAGCACAGTTTTACTGATTATATTCATTTATGCATGCCCTGCCCTACTCTATACCCCTAAGCATCGGAGCCTCCTGATCCTTCCATCCAAAAGTGTTTCCAGAATTTCCTTAACAGCTTACAGCACTCTTTGCTTTGGGGACTGATGGAGAAGACATTATAAGTGTTTTGGGGGAAAGTGTGGCTATAATTTATTTTCTGGGGAATAAATAGTATTGCACACGTCATGATAAAAATGGATGAACATGAAATGATTTATTTCCTGAAAGAATATAGGGATGCTTTATAAGATGCAGTGTAATTGTTGGGATTTGTCCCTGGCCCAGTCTAATGTTGACAGGGACACAGCCACTATCTGTCTGGAACATTTTCCCTAGAGCTTATTGAATGGCAAATGTAATTCCTGAGGGAAAGCTTGATGCTCATATTCTCTGAAGTGCTTGTAGTTGAAAGTCAGAATAAAAGCTTATTTCTATGGCTCTGGCAGTGTGGTGGATATATTCAAGCTAGATCTTGTGGGTTCTTAATATTTGTATTTTCACAATACCAATTGTAATACCCCAAGCTTTTGTTAATTCCAATTGCATTTACAGTTGACCCTTGAACAACATGGGGGTTAGGGATATTGACCTCCTGCACAGTAAAAAATCTGAGTATAATTTTCATTCCTTAAAAGCTTAATTATTAATAGCCTATGGTTGACCAGAAGCCTTGCCAATAAGTAGTTGATTAACACATATTTTGTATGTTATATGTATTATTACATGTATTATGTATTAGAAAAGAACATGTTATTTAAAAATGGCAAGGAAAACACATTTACAGTAGTATACTGTATTTATCAAAATAAGTACATATATAAATGGACTCCCGAAATTCAAACCTCTGGTGTTCAAGGGTCAACTGTCTACAATTTTTTGACCATTCCTGTATTGAAAGAGCAGGGAAACGCATAGATAGGTCTGGTGAGATCTCTTTATATTTGAGGGCTCAGTGGCAGGGAGGGAAGAGAACTTTCCTGTTTCTTCTCTTCCTTTTCTACCTCCTCTTCATCATATTCCTTTTCCTTTTTTCTCTTCTTACTCCTCTCCTCCTTTTTATTCTTTTTCAACTTACATGTTATCTAAATTAAATATCCAGTATAAATAATCTTACAAACTAGATTGCTCCATAAATTAATACAATTTCTTTAAAAAGTCTGCCATATTATACCTCTATTGATACTAAACATTCAGTAAACTTCAGGTGTCATTTACACTCATTTGGATACTATCTCCTGTTGCATACGTATATGAATGGCTAAGTACATATGCAATGTGTTTTATAGAAGACTAATTCATGCTAATACTTTTAAAAAATTTATAAATGTCTAACAATCTCTTTCTTCATATAAACTTATCTTAGCCTCATATTGGCTTCTGCTCAAGTGTTATAGGACCTAAAATTTTAAGTGCTGCTTTGACATTTTTGAGCCTCACAGGGCTCCAGAGGCCTATCTATGAGTTTCCCTGCTCTTGTCAGATATACTTCCCATTAGAGGAAAGTCTCCCCATCCAGCTAGTTTCCACATCAACTAGACTAGCTGCCTTCCACCTGGTCCTCAACCTAATGGATTTCACTTCCCTTTTATCCCATAAGTTATACAAACAAACCAATCACATTCTACAGCAGGAGCAAAGGGGCACCTCACCCTCTTGTTATAACAAAGCCTGCCTCTCGCATGGCCACTTTTGGTTCACTCTGTTCCTGAGAGCAACCTGTATGTTGTCCTGCATGGTATGCAGTGTCCTTTTCCCCTGAGCTGTGTGTGTATGTAACTGACAAACTTCTCTCAATGTCATGTGTCCAATGTCATGTATCATGTGCTAGTCATCTTATAATACTTAGAGTGGGAGAGCTCTCCTTGACCAATCAGGTAAACAGGAGAATACCAGAAACATTGCACTTCTATCCTCACAGAATAAGAACAGACATCATATGCTGCTGGATTTTAATCAAGCTTAGAGTCTATTCTCCCTATCATTAACCTTATTGTGCTTTTATTTTCAATATAAACTCCCAGAGAGTGGAAATTTTTGGACACTATTTAAAAATTTGGGTTTAGATTTAGGCCATTGCTTTTGTCCTTTTCAGCTATTTTCAATAATTTATATACATATGCATACATGCATGTGTATTTTGAGCTACTTTAGCTTTTATAATGTTTTTGAACATACTAGAAGTTGCCTTTGTAACAATTTGATTAAAAAAGAATATTAAAAAGAAAAAATACAAATGATCAACTTGTTTAAAAAATTATTATCAAAATGATTGCTCAACTCAAACAAGTTCAGGTGTGTGTGTGTACATCTAACAGAGATCCTCTTGTCTAGAAAAACTATTTTGGAAAAAAAAAGTTAGTGAGTCACTTTAAAACCTAAATGGAATGGTGGCTAAGGCTTTCAATAACATAAACTATAGTAAAAGTTATAACTAAATTTCTCGACCCAAATTATACTTTCTAAATGAAGCCTTAAATTAATTAATTAATTAATTAATTCATTGATTCAGCACGTACTTATTATGCTTCTGTATGTACTAAGTTAACTACTTTGATAGTTTTGAGAAGATACTCAATGTTGTGTAGCATACCAGACTAAGAAATAAAGCAAAACTCATAAAATTGCAGAGGTGGGAGGGACTTGAGAGTTTACAAAGGCTCAGAGAGTCACAGGGACTCACCCAAGTTCACACAAATCCTGTCAACCTGATGGGCCGCCATGTGTGTTTGCAGGACTGCATTCTAAAAGTGATCCACTGACCATCAGTGACATGAAAGACAAATTCTCTTCCAAGTGCCAAAACATGTGAAGCAATCAGAAAATGTTATAGGAAATAAGAGATTTATGTAGATAGTCCTCATGTATGAGACTCCATGAAGAAGGTAGATTTTGAGCTGAGCCCCAAGAATGGTTTAATATAATTTTCATATCAAAGCAAAGGATATTTTATTAAAAGGGCTGTTAGTGACAAAGTTCTCTGTAGTTAGGGATGTGATTAACGTACACTTGGGTTGGTAAGATAACTGACTGAATTAGAGGTTAAATTGCTTTCTAGAAATAAGAATGGACAGTAAAATAAATAGTTAGAAAAATCACTCTAATTGAGTAAAAATGTTAGTAAAGTACTAATATTTCCATGACTTTAGGGAGTTAATGTGGCTGTGGAATAATTCTAAAATAAACAAAAAGAAGCTTAGAAACCTGAGGAGTCAAGCTCAGCATTGTTTGCCGTCTGCTTAGTGAGATGTAATTGAAAGACCAATTTAATTTCTGTGGGCGTTGGAAAAGTTTTTCTAACCCGCCTTACCTCATCATTCCCCATCCCACCTCACCATAATTGATTCCTGTTAATTATCAGACCTGCTTATAGTTTTTTGAACCAATATTAATAATGATTTTCATTTATTGAACATCTACTGTGTGCTCATGCACTGTGATGCAATTAAAATACTTTTGTATGGGAGAAAGTGGTATCTTGTTAGGATAGATATATGTTTTTCTCTTTTTTAGCTAGAAAATGAAAGTCATCCATCATTCATGCCTAGAGGGAGGAAGGGAGGTGCACATTTGGGACCAGCATTTTGAGAGTAACTCACCTTGGAAATTGACTCATATTTGGGCTTTGAAGCTGTCATTTTCCCTATGAGAAGATAATTGTAATAGAGCCAGAACTGACAAGTGGGGTTTTGATGTAAACAATGAACAACCGACAGATCGATAAATGCTGAGCAAGGCATGCTTCACCTCAGATTATATTGACTTACTGCAAAAATAATGGAGTGACAAAATGAAAATGTGTTATGTTTTATCGGAGTTATGGTCGTACCAATATATAAGGTAATAGATTAACTCAGATAAGACTTGCAGCAAAAGAAGCATCAAGAACAACTATAAGAAAATCAATTTGCAAACACCTTCATGAAAGCAAGTTTCTAAGGAACAATCAGCAAGCACACTTTACTGAAGAAAAATACTGGTCACACTTGTCTTCTATCTGAACTAGACAACTAGATTGGCTAGGAATTAAGTTTTTATTCTAACTTAAGGATTTGACCTTCAACAGAGGTTATTTTAGTAATTTTATTACTCAGAGGCCTTGCCAGTGTCCTAGTGGGTCCAAAATTCAAAATCTTGAGTGCTTTTTGACAAGCTCTGGGAAATATAACTGTGACAGACAATGATAGGGACCATTGGACTAGTATGTAAGTAGACAGTCATTGCTTCTTAACTCTTTCACTTCTGGCTCAGCCTTTGAGTTAAGATCATATTCTCAGAGTGGCCTTAATCAGTGACTAAACCAGATTGTGCTATAAAGGGGAGGCTGCTTCCACCCAATATGGGACAGCTCTAACAGGCAATTTTTATATCAGTGTGACCTGTTGACTGCCAGAGACTTTGTCAGACCTTCCTGCTCAGTTTCATTTTTTCTTTTTTCCTTTCATAGGTGTTGCTTGCCCATAAAGCTTTTGAATTCCTAATTTCCTCAGGATCTGCTTCCTGCAGAACTCAACTGACACAGTGGTACTAGAACAGATCCAATAAAACAGCCAGTAAGATGGAATTTTGGGTCTGGATGGCCCACCATCTGGTTGGCAATGAGGATCTTATACCAGGCAGTATCCCTGGCACAAGGGCCCTATTCTTGGCATAACGTGGTGGTGGCTTGATGGCTAAACCCGTCAGTGGAGCTCAAAATGCTGATGACCAAACTCAGGATTTAATAGCTACTGAGCTTCAAAGATGACTGAATGCTCAGCCAAGGCAGGACTGTTGGGCCAAAGTCATCATCCTGCTTGGGAAAAGCTGTATCCTGACACATCTGGGTGAATGTGCCTAAAGCATTTGGCTCCACAAATTCTTCTGACTCCCCAGAGCCTCCCAGAGGTGACTCATGCTTCCTTATCAAGAGCTAGCACATCTACATGTGGGAAGATACTGCTGAGGCCTCTTCCTTGCAAGGCTGCAGGGAGCCCTCTCAGGATTAGTCCCTACTCCTCTCTTAGCTTTCAGGCCAATAAGTAGTGTTAAGTTGAAGGACAACTAAGCTGGAGGCATGTGGAACATGTTGTGGGAGAAAAGAACTTTGTACAAAAGAATCTCCAAGAATTAACCAGCATGAACCAGAAAGAGTTGCAGGAATTTACTTGGGATTGGATTTTCAGGGTGCCAGAATTAAATCGAAGAGGCTAAAATACAAGTTTCAATAAGGAAGAACATATTGACTTGGAACATACTCTCAGGATACTTGCTTAATATCCTACCAAGGACTGAGGTCAGGGAAGAGACTTGCTGCAAAGGTGACTCTTAGATGCAGCAGCCCTTTTTGAATAAAGTTGAAATGTCTGAAATGCCATAAAAGATGGCAGAGGAAGAGATTTAAAAAGCTTGGAAATTGATACTAGAATGGAAATATTATATGAGTTTAGAAGACTCTTGTAAAGCTGGGAAGACATATCATTCCCCAAACCCATAAAGAATGCTGCAGAAACAGGGCCTGCATCCCTCCTCTCTGTTGACTTATTTAAAACACGGCGATAATTTTCCCTACTCACACCTACTCTTCTGTAACAGGGTCATCCCTGAGGCCACTGTCACTCTGCACCACTATCACCAATGCAGCTTACACCACCACCACTGTGGTTTCCAGGGCCATCCCTTCCACACCCTTATGCCCCACCCTCCAGCCTCCCTGGTCTTCTCATAGCCTGGCCATCACTGTCACCCCCCAGCATGATCATTATCATGGTCACTAAAGCAGAACCGTTAGGACTTACCAAAGATTCCAGAGTGTTGTGTTGGGAAGAAAAGAGACTCAATTGATTTGTCCATGGAGCTCCACTCAGACCCATAGAATGAACATAGTAGATGGAGACCTTCTGGAAGGTGTGGAGGGGGGTGGATAGGGAGAAGGAAGAGGTATATAATGGAATATTACTTGGAGATCAAAGAGAATGAAATCTTGCCATTTGCAACAACATGGATGGAACTAGAGTGTATTATGCTAAGCAAAATAGCCAGAGAAAGATAAATGTCATATGATTTCACTCATATGTGGAATTTAAGCAACAAAACAAATGGACATAGGTGAAGGGAAGGAAAAATAATATAAAAAGAGAGAGGGAGGCAAACCATAAGAGACTCTTAAATACAGAGAACAACTGCGGGTTGCTGGAGAGGTGTTGGGTGGGGAGATAGTCTAAACAGGTGATGGGCATTAAGGAGAGCACTTGCTGGGATGAGCACTGGGTATCAATGTAAGTGATGAACCACTAAATTATACTTCTGAATTCATTATTACACTATATGTTAACTAACTTGGATTTAAAAAAAATAAAAAAAATAAGTTAGGCATAGATTCCAAAAGCATCTCTTCCACATTAAAATATCCTTATTGAATACCAGAGTTACTACAGACTAACCAGAAATCATATTTTCTGTAACTATAAGTCAATGTATCATAAAATTATCTGGAAACCATCCCTTAAATTTAAAAAGTGAATTATATACATACATACATACATACATATTTTAAAAATTTTTAAAAGAATGCATTAGTGAGAAGGAATCCTGCATCACTAAAATGTTTGGGAATGACTCTCCTCTGAAAGTCTGGGCTTATGGGAGAGAGGTTCTAATTGCAACTATCTTTTTGATAGCTATGGGGATGATATAGCTCAGAAACAATATAGGCCATGTAGTAGCAGTTAAATTACAGAAACCAGGAGTCATAATTATTATAACAACTATAAAGATCAGAGTGATAGCCCGGGGGGGCTTCACCCACAGAGAGCTGTGGAGATGGTTAATGGAATGCAGTATGTCTAAAGGCAAAATAAGTGGGCAGCTAAAAAGGATATTCCTTAACATATATAATCAAAAGAAAGCAAGAATGGAAGAATGGGAAACTGAAGACCATAGCCTCAGTAAATTTGCTCAGTTTCCACACTTATGCCAATTTTCAGTCTGGGAACCCACTGATTGATGAGGTTGCAAGGCCTTGAGGGAAAGCAAGATATAATAGCACAACAAACATGTTCTGTAATGATTTCCTCAGTCCTTTCTCAAAGGACCAATAGCCACTTACTCTGGTGACTACCTATTGGGAAAAAAGAATATTCAAACATTTTGAGTATGGACAAACAAGGCTTCAGCTATCCTTGATACCCAGAAGGGTGATGTATCATTATTGTTATAGCCTCCATTTACATGAAGGCACATGGAAGCTATACAACAAATATAATAAGTCTTAGATAAATGTATATTAGAGTGGATCCATTGGGTCTGTGAATCCAACTAGTCTTCATTTCCTTTGGACTCTGAATGTATAATTGGGATTAGCGTTCTTGACGAATGGAGGAACTCTCACATTGGGTTCCTGGTCTGTAGTGAAGAAGGCCAAGCGGAAGCCCCTGAATCTGCCCCTCACTGTCCAAGGTGGTAGAATCAAGATTAGTGCCACCTTTAAAGACCTAATAAACCTCTATAATATGGCCACTGAGGAAGCCGGATGTATCCTGGAGAATGACTATAGCCTACTTCAGTCTCAACCAAGTGATGGCCCCAATTTGCAACTGCCATACCAAACATGGTACTATCCCTAGAGCATATTAGTGTGACCTCATATACCTGGTATCTGACCATTAAGTTGGTGAATGAATTTTTTTTTCCCAATAGAGAAGGAGGGTCATAGTTTGTATTCATATGGAACAGAGAACATCATGCATTCACAAATTTGCCCCAGTGCTATGCTAAGTCTTCTGCTTTCTGTCATAATAACAGTATCCCATGAGGCATCATATTGATCCATTACATAAACGATACCATGCTGATCAAGCAGGGTGATCAAGAGGTAGCAAGAATGCTAAAGGCCTTAGTGAGGCACATGCCATCTAGAAGATGAGGAATCAGACTGACAATAAGAAACCGACTATGAATTTTTGAAATGATAGTATTCTTTAAGAAGATCAAATAACCACTTGATATTAAGTTAATTGTCTTAGGCTTCTTGTGTCCTAGAGACCCCAGTAATTCCTTCTCATAAGACTGAACACTTACCCTGGCTGCTGTCTTACTTTCCTGAAGAGCTTCAATCAATACCACAGTCCAACAGCTTGTGAAGTACTTGGTTCCCAGGTGGTGAATCCCTATAATATAGTACCCGACCAAGGGACTGACTTAGTGAAAAAGATAAGGAGGTGGGCCTATTCCCATAGGATCTATTGTTTGAATTATAAAGATTCTTTTTTTAAATGTTTAGTTATTTATTTTGAGAGAGAGAGAGAGAGAAAGAGAGTTCATGTATGAGCAGGAAAGGGGCAAGGAGAGGGGGAAAGAGAGAGAATCCCAAGCAGGCTCTGAACTGTCATGTCAGCACAGAGGCCAATGCAGGGCTCAATCTCACAAACCATGAGATCACGACCTGAACTGAAATCAAGAATCGGACCCTTAACCGAATGAGCCACCCCGGTGCCACTATTATTTGAATTATATACTGCAGAATCCCGAAGCAGCCAGCCTGATAGATTGCTGGAATGGGCTACTGAAGGCACAGCTGAAGCACTTATTCAAAAGCATTAGTTGTGGACATGGGGGGGGGCATACTACAGGTTATAGCATGCCCACTGAGTCAAAGAGTCTATATGATATTATGAGCTCAGTTAATTGGTTTGGGAACAAAGGGATGGAAACAGGAATGCATCCACTTACCACTATTTCCAGTAACCCACTGGGGGATTACATTTACTTTCCCTGGAACTTTGGACTCTGAAAGTTAGAGGCACTCGTTCTCAAAGGGACTTTACTCTTGTCAGGGGATGCAGCAAGGATTTATTTGAACTACAAGCTAAAGTTGCTGCCTGAGCACTTCGGACTCCTTATGTCCAGGGGCCAGTAGTCAATAAGAGGAATTAAGATATTGGTAGGGATAATTGACCTGATTATCAAGAGGAGGCAGGGCTACTGTTACTATGGGAACAAGGAATAATATATGTGAAACTCTGCACTCATTTGAGTGCCTATTGGTGATTTCTTGACCAACTGTGATTATAGACAAGATTATAGATTATATAGCAACCCGTATATGAGAATGATATATTACAGCACAGACCTTTAAGAAATGAGGATATAGATCATACCCTCAAGTAGGCCATTGTGACCACCAAAGGTAATAGTTTATGCAGGGAAAATTTAAATAGTGGAAGAAGCAGATGATTTCAGTCTTGGAACCAACTGCAGTGACAGGGGTTGTATGTAGTTCTTTTCCCTAACTCATCTTTTCTAAGTTTTCCTTTTGTAAGAAAGTTCCATCAGAGTCCTGAAGCTCCCCACACATATACGGAGAAGTGGATCCACATGGTGCAAGGAGGGGACTATGGCAGAGATAGAATTCTCAGATTGCCCCTCAAGAAAGAGCTCATGGCCCTGCTTTCCAAACTGTGTTTAGCTAGCAGCCTCTAGCTATTAACTTCTTTGGGCCCACTTCTAGTTTTGAGTGAAGTAACCTTCTTCTGGTTAGCCAATGACAGAGAAAGATTCTGGTACAAAGGCCTACACATTTTTGCCCAATGCATTAGAACTATTTAATGGGTATTCTTCCCTTTGGAGCTTCTCTGGTGTTATCTTAGACTTTGTCAAATCTGCAATACAGACTAATGGCTCCCCTACCCAATCCTGCTTCCTCTTTTTTCCTTACACAGGTGTTACTCCTTGATAACACTTTGAATCTTCTCAGAAAGCTCAAATGGCTCACAAACCAAAGCATATACTGTATATATATTAAAATATGTGAGACACTCCAGCACTATTCCCTAAGATAAAAAAAAAAAAAATCAGGACATGTTCCAGATCAGTAATTAGAAAACTTTAGGGGAGGGAATGGGTAGAGAAAAAGTGGCAAAGAGGTATTGTATGAGAGCAGATGAGAAATATTAGGGGTAAACAATGCTGGAAAATGAGGACAGGATAATAGTCTAATGCTGATTTGTTTTCCATATTCTGGAAAACTCAAACTAGGGAGCTACTTTAAACCTTAATGGGAGTAAGTTTAAAACTAATAAAATCAAAATCTTTTTTTATTATGTGTAACTATAGACTTAGGATAATAGTTACTTCTGAAGAAAGTTGAGACTGAAATACAGGTTCAAAAGACCTTCCAAATTTTGTGATGATAAGTACATAATCATTAATTGAGGAAATGTTTGAGGCCATAAATTTACATTTATTTTTGAAGTTGATTTTTGGGAATATACCTGTTCTTTCTTTCAGTGAATCCTTTGGATTTGCTATCAGAGACAGAATGCTGTGTGGGATGCCTGAGGTCTGGGGGAAGTGGTACCCAGATTTGTATGTTCTTAGACATGGGTGCTCTCTTTTCCAGGCTAAATATCATTAACTTCATTCCCTGAAGGAATATAAGACATTTCTCTTAGAAGAAAATAAAGCATAATGACTGTCTTCAAATAGTTGAAAGGCTGGTACTATGGCCAAAGGGTAAATAGTGGAAGGAAGGAGATATTAACCTAGTGCAGAAAAGACCTGCACATAGAGATATCTTCACAAGGTGTTAAGCTCCCTGTCACTGGGAGTGTTCAAGCAAAGGAGGGGCAGACATATCAAGGAAGTAGTAGAAGAAAATTTGGGAGGGCATTTATCTAGGTGATGATAAGACTCTTTCCTATTCTAAGTTTAAGGAGTTGAAATTAGGATCTAACATCACACGAGCGTCTGCTCTTCAGATTGCATTACATGGACTTCAAAACAAAAGAAAAGGGGCTAAGATACAGAAGCTGTAATACCTATGGAGGCTATAGGACAGATTGTATAATAAACTAGCAGCAAAAGTACTAAAGGTACATTATAAGGTTGTCCAATATCTTTCTCTAGAGGACTTACAATGTATATAAAATCCTCAGATGTTATCTAGAATAACTGAATTCTGGCCCATTCTGAGGAGGTTGGGATACCAAAGGTGAATATATTTGAGTGTCTTCAATGTCTTACTTGGTCCCAAGATTTGATTCTTTGAATTTGTGCTGTCTTTAGAAAAATAGGTAATTTATCAATGAAATTTCTAAGTTAGGAGAGCCCCATTACAAATGTAGCAAAGAAAGTTATCATCTATAGTGTTGGCTATTATGGTATAAGGAGAATGTTTTATTTTATAACATACGTGCATATGAAGAATAGGTCTGGTATGGAAAAACATATACAGGCATACTTTGGAAGTCTTTCGAGTTTGGTTTCAGATCACTGCAATAAATCTTTACTGTGAATATCAGAATTAAGTGAGTCAAATGAAGTTTTGGTTTCCCAGTGAATATAAAAGTTATATTTACACAATACTCTAGTGATTAAGGTAGTATTTGCTGAAAGTTGGGGTAGCTGTGGTGATTTCTTAAAATAAGGCAACAATGAATTTGCTGTACCAATCGACACTTCCTTTCACAAATCACTACTATGTATCATGAAAGGCTATTCAACAGCCTTTTACCTATGGTAGAACTTCTTTCAAAATTGGAGTCCATCCTCTCAAACTCTGCTGTTGCTTTATTAGCTGAGTTTATGTAATATTCTAAATCCTTTGTTGTTATATCAACAACCTTCAAAACATCTTCTCAAGGAGTAGATTCCATATCAAAAAACCACTTTCTTTGCTCATCCATAAGAAGCAACTCCTTATCCTTCAAAGTCTTATCATGAGATGGCAGCAATTCAGTCACATCTGTACACTCCCTCAAAGTCATCCATGAGGGTTGGAATCAACTTGTTCCAAACTCCTGTTGATGTTGACACTTTGACCTCTTCCTGTGAGTCATAAATGTTCTTAATGGCATCTAGAATGATGAATCTTTTCCAGAAGGTTTTCAATTTACTTTGCCCAGATTCATCAGAAGAATCACTGTCTTTGGCAGCTACAGCCTTCCAAAATGTATTTCTTAAATAATAAGACTTGAAAGTTGAAATCACTTCTTGATTCACGGGCTGCAGAATGGATGTTTTGTTAGTGGGCATGGAAACAACATTAATCTCTTGTATATCTCCATCAGAGCTTTTGGGTGACCAGGTGCATTGTCAATGAACAGTAATATTTTGACAGGATTTTTTTCTTAGCAGTAGTTCTCAATAGTGGGCTTAAAATATTCTGTAAAGCATGTTGTAAACAGATGCTGTCATCCAGGCTGTGTTGTTCTATTTCTATAGCACAGACAGAGTAGATTTAGCATAATTCTTAAGGGCCCTAGGATTTTTGGAATGGTAAATGACTATTGGCTTTTACTTAGTCACCAGCTGCATTAGCTTCGAACAGGAGAGTCAGCTTGTACTTTGAAGCTTTGAGGCCAGGTATTGACTTCTCTTCTTCAGCTAGGAGAGTCCTAGATGGCATTTTCTTCCAACAGTAGGCTGTTTGATCTACACTGAATATCTGTTGTTTATGTAGCCACCTTCATTAATTATCTTAGCTAAATCATTTAGATAACTTGATGCAGATTCTACATCAGCACTCGAGGCTTCATCTGGCACTTTTATTTTTATGGAGAATGGCTTCTTTTCTTAAACCTTATGAACTAACCCCTGCTAGCTTCAAACTTTTCTTCTGCAGTTTCCTCACCTCTCTCAGCCTTCAAATAGTGAAGAGAGTTAGGGTCCTACTCTGGGTTCATCTTGGGTTTAAGCAAATAGTGTGGCTGGTTTGATCTTTTATGTAGACCACTAAAACCCTCTCTGTATTATTAATAAGGCTGTTTTACTTTCTTATTATTTGAGTGTTCACAGAGGTAGCACTTTTCATTTCCTTCAAAACCTTTTCCTTTACATTCACAACTTGACTGCTTGGTACAAGAGACCTCGCCTTTGGTCTATGCTGGCTTTCAACATGCTTTCCTCACTAAGCTTAATCATTTCTAGTTTTTGATTTAAAGTGAGAAACATGTAGCTCTTCTTTTCACCTAAACACTTCGGACTGTTGTGAAGGGTTACTAATTCTCCTAAGTTCATTATTGTTGCATCTCAGGGAAAAGGGAAACCATGGGGTGGGGGGGAGAGGGAGAGAGAGAGAGAGAGAGAGAGAAAGCGAGCTAGAATAGCCAGTAGGCAGAGCAGTCAGAACACAGACAGCATTTGTTAATTAAGTTTGCTGTATTTATATGGGCATGGTTTGTGGTGCCCCAAACAATTACAATGGTAACATCAAAGATTGCTGATCACAGATCACCCTAACAAATATAATAATAATGAAAAAGTTTGAAATATTACAAGAATTACAAAAACATGACACAGACACAGAGTGAGCAAATGCTGTTGGAAAAATGGTGTTGATAAAGATGCAGGTTTGCCCCAAACCTTCAATTTGTAAAAAATGCATTATCTGTGAAGCACAATAAAGTGAAGCATAATAACATGAAGTATGCCTGTGGTGGAGTTTTATTATATTTAAAGAAACAAAAATGAGGATAAATCCATATTATGTTCATAAAGCCAATACAAAATGAAATTACAGATTTAGAAGTAGTTTAAAGCCTATTTGAAAGCCTTTAAAGCCCAAAGAATAGTGATCAAAATAATTCACAACAGTTTGTCATTTGTTAGATTTTATTTTCATAGTTATATGAAAATTCCAGTTTATATTTACCCTTCATTGAGATGCTTATACGTGGATTAAATACAATTTAGATTTGAGTGAGTGACTTCAGAAATTGTATGACAGAATAAATAGGCAGCATGAATTTAGAATGCACTCTGCTTCAGGGGATTGGTTGTAACATTAGAGGGAAAAAAGAGACATGAGACTTTCAGTTGTGAAAATTGATAGTAGGAAAATAAATTAACTTCATTTCATCAAAACTTTGTTGTTTTAGCAATTTGCTCTGTGCTGTGAGCTCTATGCTGCTAGGAATCACCAGTCTAGTGTTTCTAGCATAGTGTTTCCCTTAGTTTGGGAAATAGGACTCATCTTCATAAAGAGATACATAGTAGTGTCAGAAATAACATGAGCTCTGGAGTCCAATTTTGTTTAAAAAGAGGTTAAATAAAAGTAAATATGGCTTATTTCCACTTGAGCAGAGCTATGTTTTTGTGCTTAGTCAAGTAGATTGAACATTCTAATAATTTTGAAAAATTATGAAAAATTTTATCATGCTTGGGCTTGATTATTTGGTCAGATACAGAAACATTTATAATTATAGTTTGGGGGAGTTACCTAAATGGGCTAATTAACATGCCTGAATACATTTGGGAAGCATGTATTAAAAGTAGAAAAAAAAATGGATCTTGATAAATATATCAGGTCAACATTTCGACATTAATTGAGAAAAAAGTAGCAGAGGAGGCTACAAGCATGTATTATATCTTTCCCTTTGTAACTCACTCCCATTTTTATTCTTGTTGATGGTTCATTAAATCTCTTAGTTGAATAGTTCCTCTACTTCCTTGATCACTAAAGTCCATTTCCATTCTACCTCTACAAAACACCAATATGAATTTAGTCTTTAGAAGGCACGCCCCACCTCTGAGGTCTAGAATTCACCACCCCTCCACTATCTACAATCTCCTTATCTCTCTTTGCTCATATTAATCTACACACATCAGGCTGGGCTGACTCACTCTCTCCACACTCAGCATCCTGCTTGGATTGTTTCACTTAGTCAAAGATATAATTAGTTGTTGTTTTGTTTTGTTTTGTTATTTGTTTTGTTTCGGCAATGGCTAAGCCCCCTTTTAAATGTGAGAATATTTCATTTGAGTATGTACTTTTTGTAAATAGTACATATTGGATCACACATTCATTGCTACATAATGAAAGCATTAACTTTTAAGAATAAAGTTATTAATTACATCCCTGTCAATCTGAGTGAGGTTTTTGGATTGTAAATAACATTTTCAGAAGAGAATTCATGGAACTAAATAAAAAGGAACTCTTGGTCAATATATCGTATGGTTTGTAAGGTCATTTTTAAGTGTCTTATTGGTGCTTATCAGTATTGGGATCCTAGAGCAATGTTATGGTGAAACTTGTCTTTAGTAGATAAAGAAGTGAATTTTAAAGCACATCCAATGTTCTATAAATAAAGTCTTCTTTTGGATAAGTAACACTCATGGAGATACTTAATTATAGTTTAAAATCTGCTACCAAATAATTTACTCTTGAAATAGAAATGAATTATTTCAGAAAAGAAACAGACTTTAGAAAGAAATTTCATAGTTTTATTAGAGGAGGCCACAGATTATATGTTTAATAAACATATTTCCTGAGGGTATGCAACATAGAATATCTATCTGACTATATCTACTACATCTAATCATTATGTTGTATATTCTTCACTCTTTTCTGGGCCCCCACTCTTGCCCTGGCTTGTGTCCCAGGAGGCTGTCAACTACAGTTTGTATTACCTTGATTTGCTTTTTTTCTTATTGATATCAGCCAGTGGAAGGCACACAGAAGCAAGAGATCAGATGACAGGACACAAGAGAGGTTAGGATATTTATCCCCATTCTCCTTTCTCTTCCCTGCCTGTCTGTGATTCTGTCAGTGGCTGGTTCTACAGTTAGGGCTTCTGTCATGTGGTTCCTCTTGTACAACCCCAACACCTCTCTCGGCTTCACTAATAATCACTCCTTCCCTACATTCCTCAACTTCCAGGGACTGCAATGACTTCTTGTTAGTTCTTGGGTGCTTCACTGTGGCTTGCTTAAGATTCTCTTGAATCTACTTAAATCCCTGTAAATAGTCCCTTTGTTCAAGAAGCAATCAGGATTGCCATGTGTTTCTTGGCAGGATCCTGAAAATTAATACTTTAATTTCCTTTTTCTTTTCAATATAACTAAAATTATATTGGAAATGTGTACTTTTTTATTGAAATATAGTTGACACTCAATGGTACATTAGTTTTAAGTGTACAAAATAGTGATGCAACAACTCAATACTTTATGCTATGCTCACAGGAGTAGCTCCCATTTGTCTCCATGCAGTGCTATTGCAATACCATTGACTGTGTTCCCTGTGCTGTACCTTTCATCCCCGTGACTTATTTGTTGTATAAATGGATGACTCTCTTTCGCCCATTTTGCCCATTCCTTCACCTTTTCTCCTCTCTGGCAACCAACAGCCTGTTCTTTGTATTTATGGGTCTATTTCTGGTTTTTGTTTGTTTTGTATTTTAAATTCCACAAATAAGTGAAATCATACAGTATTTGTCTTTGTTGGACTATATATCACTTAGCACTATCACTTAGCATAACATCCTCTAGGTCTATCCCTGTTCTCACAGATGACAAGATCTCATTCTTTCTTTTCTGTTGGAGTAATATTATGTTGTGTAAATATGCCACAGCTTTTTTATCCATTCATCTGTCAGTGGATACTTAGGTTGCTTCCTTTTCTTAGCTATTGTGAATAGTGCTGCAAGATGCATAGGGGTGCATATATCTTTTTGAATTAGTGTTTTCACTTTCTTTGGGTAAATGCCCAATAGTGGAATTACTGGATTGTTTGGTACTTCTATTTTAATTTTTTGAGAAAATGCCATACTGTTTTTCACAGTATTGGTACCAATTTATATTCCCACAAGCAGTGCAAAGGGTTCCTCTTTCTCCACATCCTTGCCAACACTTGTTTTTCTTGTCTTTTTGATTCTCCCCATTCTGACAAGTGTAAGGTGATATCTCATTGTGGTTTTGATTTGTATTTCCCTGATGATGAGTGATGTAGAGCATCTTTTCATCTGTTATCCATCTGTATATCCTCTTTGGAAAAATGCCTATTTAGATCTGCTATTCATTTTTTAATTGGATTATTGTTATTTTTAAATATATTTTGGATATTAATCCCTTATCAGATATATCCTTTGCAAATATCTTCTTCCTTTCAGTAGGTTGCCTTTTCATTTGTCAATGATTTCTTTCACTGTGCAAAAGCGTTTTATTTTGATATAGTCCCAATAGTTTATTTTTGCTTTTGTTTCCCTTGCCTGAGGAGATACATCTAGAAAAAATGTTGCTAAGACCAATGTCAAAGAGATTATTGTCTATGTTTTCTTCTGGGAGTTTTATGGTTTCAGGTTCACATTTAGACTTTTAATCCATTTTGAATTTATTTTTGTACATGGTGTAAGAGAGTCATCCAATTTTATTCTTTTGCTTGCTGCTGTCCAGTTTCCCCAGTACTATTTACTGAAGAGACTGTCTTTTCCTTATTGTATATTCTTACCTCTTTCATCATATGTTAATTGACCATATAAGTATATGTTTATTTCTGAGCTTTCTATTCTGTTCTATTGATCTATTTTTGTGCCAGTATCATACTGTTTTGATTATTATAGTTTTGTAACATATCTTGAACAATGGGGTTGTTATACTTCTAGCTTTGTTCTTTCTCTGATTGCTCTATTTGCAGTCTTTTGTGGTTCCATAAAAAATGGAGGATTATTTGTTCTAGTTCTCTTAAACATGCTATTGGTATTCTTATAGGGATTGCATGGTCTGTAGATTCCTTTGGGTAGTATGGCCATGTCAACAACATTAATTCTTCCAATTTATGAGCTTAAATATCCTAATTTTCATGTATATTACAGATAGTTAAGAAAAGGTTGAGAAGATAACATTTTGGATATAAGAGTCAGCCTTATATCAACTTAAGATTTACCAGCTTCATGGAACTGAAATAATACCTTAGCACAATATACATATGCTGAATAATGGAGACTGCTTGAGGACATTATGAATTAAGGAATCATTCTGACCACTTGACTAATCATAATACTATATTATGTGGAAGATAGGTTCAGTTAAATAATAATTAACACTGATCTTATTTGACTTGTGCAGAGTAGAACCATCCTCACTGATGTGTAAGTATAGATTGAATCTGCCATAGTTGCATAATATCATGAATATATTGTTGATTTGCTCAACCAGTCTTAATAAATTTACCCACAGGGGTGAGACTTAGCCGATGGGCATGTCAGATGAGTGTATCAAAACCCAATTTACTTTCTACTCTGTTATATTCTTGTGTCAGGGTGACTTGATAGATGGTTTCACAGTCTAAAAATTACCCTGTGTTTTGGGTCTAAAATATCAAAAAATCTTGGAAATCTGCACATACAATTCTGATTATTAAATTTTTTTTTTGAATTACTGATGTTCAGTATTATGAGTTTGGCAAATCATGTTACATCCAGGTCATAGGTCAACTTAATTTAAATAGTGGCCTTTTGATATAGGCTGCTAAGGGTAGCAAAATGGAAGTGCTCCCTGCTTAATTACCGTCTATGTGGTGTTATGGCTAATAATGTTACATGCACTCTTGCACCTCTTGAGATTTAATCCCCTTCTCAGCTGGCATTTTTATGTTTGAATTGCTGTGACTACTTCAACCAGATTGTAACAGCCCCGGGCAGAGACCGAGTCGTCTTCTAAGTCAACACAGAGCAGAGCACGTTGTCAGTGTGTAGCAAATGATTCAGGAGTAAAATTTTGCAGAATCTTACCTTACTGACACCAGCTGAATAATGAAGGTGATAGCAAAGAGACAAAAATAGATTCTTGCTATAATGTTCTTAGTTTTTCTTGGCTGATATCATTAAAATTGTTTTTTCTTTTCTATATGTCTGTGGACTGAGTGTTTGGCCTATAGAAAGAGGGGCTTCCTTAGTCCTTTCTGCTTCTTTTTGCTATTTTCCTTTCTGATTTATAGTGCTAGGCTTATGGCTCACAAACTCTCACACTTCCCATTCAACATCTGTCCCCCTATTATGGCACCCTTCAGAGAACTGAGATTGAAAGGAAATATTTTAATCTTAATAAATGGGTAACCTGTCTGAGACATGGAGATATTCCCCGTGCATAAGCTACACTTTAGAAATAAATGAGTTGGTCTAATTTGCAATTGTCCTTGAAAATTAATGGTATGCAATTAATAATATGCTAATTCATTTTATTCTCTGTTCCATATGGTATTGGCTTGAGTTTCATACTAGGTTTGCCCTTTTGAAAAGGGCTGAAAAATAATTTCTTACCATTGAGAAGTTTTAAGTAAGAGGCAAGGCGATTTATTGAGTGGAGCCCTAGACTAAAAGTACAGAGATGGGCTTTATTTATATATTTATTGCACGATCTTGGGTGGGCTACTTACATTTAAAGGATGTTGCCTACTGGGAGATAGAACTAACTTGATCTTTTTGTAGATATTCATTTCACAGTTCTCCTCCACAAAAGATGAACAAACTATATACCTTGACATGGGATTGCTAACAAGCCCACTTAGTTGAACTGTGAACAAATTCAGGATTTCTGTCTACTCTCTAGATACCTTGTCACTGTGAATGTAAGAATTATCTCTACTTCAAGGGCCCAGACTCACATTTGGTCTCATTCTGTTTAAAAAAACCTAAGATTTCTGCTTGAAATCACCATGAGCAATTAGTTTTTCCTCACCAAGACCAGTTGGCCATATAAATGAATGGTTTCGCCAAATGTTCTGGTGGCTGATAACTTTCTGTGCTTTTCCAGTGTTTACAGCTCTTCTTCATACCTCTGGATTTTGAACTATAGCTCATCCTATACTTCTAGTCTCTCTCCTACTAGTAATTATGAAGCTACCACATACATTTAGGGGCATCATATTCATAACCTGACCAATCACAAGAGAGACCAGCTGTAAACAACTGGAACAGCTGGGCAAACCAAACCAGCTGAAGATCAGCTCTGCTCTTAAACTAAGATTATCTTATCAAATGCTGAGTATAAGCAACCCCGTGGCTGCTCTATGTCTCCTCTGTATTCAGTATTTCATTACATGCCCCGATGTCTTACTGTCTTTCTGCCTGAGGGCTTTCATTCAGTCTTTGCACAGGCAGACAGTAGGTTCTGGAAAATTAATGCCACCAGGAGATTCTTAGTTAATAATGAATGAAAATTGGAATAGAAATACTGCAGTGTTCTTGTCCCTTAGATTAGGCAACTCTAAAGTATATTCCACACTGTCTCCCAGAGATCCTTAGCAGGATTAAGCCCCTGTTGTCCACAGTGATATCTTGCTTATTAACACACACTTTGCTTCTTGTGTTATATCATCTCTCCCCTTGCTTCTTGAAATTGCTTCGTAAAACAGATAAGGCAAAAATTAGGAGGTGGCACTGAACCCTAGAGAAGACAGTGATTTTTCCTCACTGGAATTTATATGTATTCTTGGTGTGAGTTTCTGTTCTTTGCCACATTCTCGATTGGCACGATTATATGAGAACTCACAGATATGGCATCGTGTTATATGGCATATCATATTGCTTTGGATAAAGGAAACCAGTTTTTTGATGAAGAAGGCATATGATCATGAAATTCACTGGTTCTATCATATATCTCTCTTATCCTTGAAGTGGCTGACCTAATGGAATTTTGGAATAGCCTTCTAAAAGCATAGTGAACTACAGCCCTGCAGAACTGGGGTATTATGCTTCAAGATGTGGTATAACCTCTGACCAATGGCTACTATGTGATGCTGTATGTATGAAGAATACATGAGTCTTGGAACAGGGGTGAAGGTCGAAGATACCTTTTTCATTATTCCCAATGACCTAATTGGAGAGATTTTGCTCTCTGCTGGATTAAAGGTCCTGATTTCTGGGGAAGAGATGGGTATTTCTACCAGGGGACACAGTAATGGTCTCACTAAATAGTTGCCATCAGATCATTTGGAGCTCTTTGTGCTATTAGATTAACAGGCAAAGGAGTTACTGTGCTGATATGTAATTAACCCACATTAAAACAGGGCGATGAGGTTGCTGCTATGTCATAAAGACAGGGAGGAGTTTGTTTGAAATCCACAAATTATTGGAGATTCTTTTTGAGTCATTAACAGACTTTTAAAACAAAGATTATCATATCCTCTTGTTGGATTGGTCCCTTCATCATTATGTAATATCCTTCTTTGTCTCTTATTATAGTCTTTTGTTTGAGGCTTTTAAAACAACACAAAGATATAATCAGGGCTTGAACTTCTCAGGGACAAGCAGAGGTACTTGCTAAGGTACTTAAAGGGAGTAGAGTGAGCAATAGCAAGAGATGTATAATGTCAATTAGAGCCTCAGTGTCAACTGCTTTAGTGAGGACTGTAGCTTACTCCATTATATTTCCTGTTTTAAATCCCCATTAACCTTCTCACTGCAAGTCTTATTTGTTTTTTAGGAATTGTTATGGACCATCAACTTGCAGAAGCAGTGATGGGACAAATTGAACTTATCCTGGGAGATGAGTGAATCTGTTCATCACAAGTGGCACACTATAGCAGATGCTATTTATGCCCCAAGAATATACCCTTTAATATTCACTGTTGCAATAGCACTCATTGTTTTGATACAAGAACACATTGATGATGATCTGTTTTTAAAATCTTTTGGCTCTCTGCCTGAGGGCTTTCTATTAGCCCTTGCCCAGGGCAAATCACAAGTGGTGGGGGAGTCAATATCTCTTAAGAACAGTTCTCACCCAATGAGGAAGGGGAATTGGAGCATAAATGCCCATAGATTATAACTACCTACAATGGGATAACTCTGACGCTCTTTTCACACTGTCTCCTAGAGTTTCCAGCAGGATTGAACCCCAGTCGTCTGCAGTAGTAGCTTGCTCATTAATGCACCTATATTGACTCTTTTTCTTCCCTTTCTCACTTCCCCACCACTCCCATGGTGCTTCTTAGGATCAATTTCTGACCTGCCAAATAAACCACTTACACTCAAAGCTGCTGCTGAGTTAAACAAAGTTAAAGAGGCATCTTGAATGCTGCACTTCTCATATTTTTTCGTTCAAGTGCACTGTGTATCAACAAGAGGAAGATGTAGAAGAACTTGTCAATCTTTTTCAACCATATTACCTTTTTCTGTAATTCTTTTTCATATATTGAAGAAATACAAATTCTTTGGAAAAAAACATTAGAAAAAATTTAGAGAATCATTTGGAAAAAAAGCATCTCCATGGGAAATTAAAATTTTCTCAACTAAATCAAGATCTTTGTAACTATCTTTTAAGAATTTGTAGGCATAAATAGTCACCATCTATGTGACAACCAGAACCTTCTTCACCCTCAGCCTGGACATGCAAAACAGAAATAATAACTTACTTTCTATATTAATATGATTTTGCAATTCATTACCATTTCTTTGTTCTTCCAGGGCTGTTCTGCTTCACAAATGGTATGATTATTCATTACAGGAACTTCTCAAAGGACTCATCTACTCTTCAGTGGAAAATATCAACAGACAGTTTATGTCCAGAGATTCTTTGAGTCCCTCAAAATCCTTGCCTTGCTATTTCCACCAAGCCTGGATGGTTATATTTCTACCTAATCCCAATCATGTCCCTGAATTGAAAGACTCACCTTAAGCCAAACTAAATAAATTCTGACTGCACTTTCCTCCTTTGAAACACTTATGAAAGTTGGTCTAAGAGTGAAGTTGTATATTACAGTAAAACCTTCGATTGCGAGTAACTTGGTCTGTGAGTGTTCCACAAGATGAGCAAACATTTCTAATAAATTTTAACTTGATAAATGAGTGGTGTCTTGCATTTGATGCCGAACCTTACAACTGAGCCAATGGTTCTTGAAATTCGCTTTGATATACAAGTGCTTTGGATTACAACTATGTTTCCAGAATGAATTATGCTCACAAACCTAAGTTTTCCTGTATTTACTAGGAAAAGAAGATGTGGCAAAATTAAAGCTCAGCTTCACTATGGGTTAAGTCATATGCTGAACACTTTATATGTACTATTTCATTTTATTATCATGAGAGACTGAATATACAAGTAGATATAGCCAGACTTTACATAGCAGTAGAACTGTGACCCACATCCTCAAACAACCAACCTGGGAAACCAAATCTCAGTCTCGGCAGTAATCAGCTCAGAAGGACCAGAACTTGATCCGTAACAGCCAGTTTCCCTATTCCACAACTTCACAACCTCCTTCCCTCCCTCCTCCCCCCCAATTCCAACTGAGGAATAACAAAAGAAAGCAAATATGTTCCTCAAACAAATGACATAAGATGATCTGCTTCTAGTTGTCCTGTCCCCAGCTTCCCCATGCCAACAACCTGTGATTCGAGCCTACCTGAAGCCTTCCCTTCTTTTCACTATGAAGCCTTTTTACTCCCTTGTGTCTCTATCTTTGTGTCTCTGCCAAATGCAAGTGATGGTGGCTGATTACTCTAGCAAGCTCTGAACAGATAGCCTGTTTATCCTCATGTGCATGGTCTTTGTTTATCTATGCAATCATAACAACTCTATGAAGTAAGTACTTATGACAAATGAAAACATTGAGCCAAACAGAGATTATGTACACTGTTCAAGTTTATAGAGTGGTAATGACAGAGCTAAGATCTGAAACCAGTTTATCTGAATCTATAGCTTATTTTAACCATTAATCCTTTTGGAAATAGTGCTAATTTGGTGTTCTGGAAAAGTACTATCCAATAAAGTTGAACTTGACTGGAGCCTTGTGATACTGGAAAACAGAGGCAGTTAAAAAAAATTCCCCACCCTTTCTTTCCAAGATATTAACTTACCACAAAGAGCCACCTTTCGTCATATGACTTAGATATGACTCATGGATGCCCCCACTTATTTACCTATGCCAAAACTGGACACATACCCTCCAAATTCCCATTTATTTGCCTCAGAAAAGATTAGCTGAACTGTTTGTCCCAACTTATCAGTTGGAACAAAGTGCTTATTAATTTACTTACCAATTTTAGTTCAACTTCTTTCCTTCTCCTGAGCCCTGATCTTTGACTCACCCTCAACCTGAACCAATATACAACCCTTCCTTACCTATTCTTCCTGAGACACAGCTGACCACAAAGAAATACACTCCTTGATCAACTGTCCTGACTTGCCATCAACTCCCCGCTACCCAGTTCTTTCTAGCCTTGTTTTTACCCCTCTCTGGGAAAAAAAAAGTCCTTTCTGCCTAATCTTTGAGATTCCTGCAGAGCTCTGTGGTCAGAGCTGTCTTCTTATTGCAGTAGTCCCCTTGTCCTATTGCGATTTCCTTTCCTTTTAGTATAATAATTCTTTCAAATTCTCTTCTTACTCAAATCTGGATTTGTTTTTATTTAACATGTCCAGTTGAAATGAAATGCCAGTCACATATGTAATATAAAATTTACTAGTAACACATGGAACAAAAAAGAAACAGGTGAAAATGATTTTAATGATCTATTTTATTTAGCAATATATTCAAAATATAATCATTTCAACATGTGGTCAATATAAAATTATTAATAGGCTGTTTTATATTCCTTTTTTCAATTATATTTTTGCTATTCTCACTGGGCTCAACTTAGCTGCTGCTGCTGCTTCTCTTCCTGCCTCTGATCCCCCTCCTCGTCGTCCTCCTTGTCCTCCCACCTCCTCCACCACTACCATCACCAGCACCTCCCTATACCACCACCACTATGGCTGCTACTTTAGTCTTGCTTCTCCTTGCTTGCTTAAGAAGACTGCAGGTGTTTAGTTTCTGGATTTCACTGCATGTGACAGAATTTTTTCTTTCCCCAACTTACATAGATACCTGAGTTCTTTCACATTAGAAAAGATTAAGGATACAAGGCAACATGTATGATTATTGCCTAATGTCAGATTCTCTCATCTCAGCTGGGGGGAAGGACATAGTCCTTGCTTATGAAAACAATATAGTTATTTAACCCATATGCACAGAAATATAATAACCACCAAATGTCTCATAATCAGGCACACTTAGTGGGTTAAATTCGTTGGGTATTCAGAATTGAGTATTGGGGTGATAAATAGTGGGAGTGGGGCTTCCCAAGGAACAAGGGGATAATTGTACTTGACCAAAAAGTGCCAATATATACCTTCTGTTAAGTTTCTGTGTATTGTTCTCTTTTAAAAAAAATCATAAAAACAACACCTGATGCTTCAGTATTCACATTTCGGTCCAGATCATCTGTGCAAATAGAACAATAGCTTAGGATCTCCTGCTGCAGCTTGAACGCATCTCTGGAGATTGCTTTGAAATATCACTACATACTCAGCATTTGAGAAACTGAAATTGATTTGAGAAGGATTGCTGCTTCAGTGGTCCATGTTACTCAACACGTTTCCCCAAGTGCCCATCCGCTGTCATCACTAATGTAGCATCGTTCACCAACTGAACACACAGGAGCTCTTTGCTTGGCTTGCCAGTTAGAAAAATGATAGATGGGCCAGTGTCCAGGCCTCCTTTCTCTATGGATAGGTTTAAAATCATGTTCTTGTTTAGATTATCTTTCACTTCATCCTCTTTTTTCTTTCTCTCGGTTTCAGCTATCATAAAGCAGCATAAACTTCACACTATGTAAAAGAAATTTAAAAATTATCTTATTCCACTAAAATGTATTCAGAACCTAGTTGTGTCAGGCATTGTGTTAAGCACTGGATATGAACAACTGAATAAAATACCCCAAAATTTGATAAGTTAGAAAGGATAGATATAGAAAAGTATATATGTAACCATAATAAATATATGATCAATACCACAATAGAGTTGTTTTTAAAAATGTGGACATATCAATGAGTGAAGTTAATATCATTGGGTGGTGAGAGTATAGGGAGAAACCAGAGCATGGTGGTTACATTTCATCTGAATATTTAAGGGACATCATACAGACTAGAAAACAAAAGATGCTCCAAGAGAGAAACACCAGCAGGGGCACGATGTATTCAAGGTGAGTAACTAGAGGTTTGGGTGGGGTGGAAGAAAGCAGTAGATAATTTTTAAAAAAAATTTTTAATGTTTATTCATTTTTGAGAGAAGGAGACAGAGCACAAGCCAGGGAGGGGCATAGAAAGAGGGAGACCCAGAATCTGAAGCAGGTTCTAGGCTCCAAGCTGTCAGCACAGAGCCTGATGCGGGGCTCAAACTCACAAACTGAGATCATGACCTGAGCTGAAGTCGGAAGCTTAGCCAACTGAGCCACCCAGGCGCCTCAAGTAGATAATCTTAAAGTTATAAACTGTGGATAGATTATGTATCTTCTTGCAAGCCTTGGTTTTGTATCTGTTGGTGAGCCATACCATTGTAAGGAGTTGCCATTTTTTGGTAGTTCATTGGGAACAGAAAGAGATTGTGAAGATGACACGATGTGACCTGTGACTTACAATTGTGATTTTGGAGATTTTGCAGAATAGTATGTAAGGAAATCCTAATATAATATGTAGAAGATACTTTAATTTAGGCATTGGCAAATGTATCTTTTTAATTCCATCTTTTCTGACCTGTAGCTGTTATTTTAAGTTTCAGTTCCCTGTCCAGGTGATTTTGTACTTGTTAATGGGCAGCCCCTTTGTGTCCAGTTACATGGGACTGTCCATGTCAAAGGGAATCTGCATATGAGGCATGATTCCTCTTCTTCTAGGACTGACCACTTTGGAGGATCTTCAGTTATCCTCAATAGTCAATCAAGGTTCTTAAACAACAACAACAAAACAGTATGTATTAAAAACAATCTCCCTGAAAATAAATTGATGATAGATGATCTGAATCTCTAGTGCAGTGTATGTTTGTGTGCATGTATCTATCCAAGACATACAGACACACAAATACACTCAGAGGTGATGAGGCTAGCCAATATTTATTTAATAGAGACATATACACCACAAACATGTATGGAGAGTGAGAGATAAACAACAACAACAAAAACAACAAACAAAAAAGTGAAAAAACACCCACAGAGGGAGACACATACACTTGGATACATACACTGAGTGTAGCCCAGTATTTGTTTGAAAATAAAAAAGAAACAAGGTACATATATGCTACAACATGGATGAACCATGAAAATATGTTAAATGAAAGAAGCCAGACAAAAAGGGCCACTAATTGCGATTCCGTTTACATGAAATGCCCAGAATATGTAAATCCACAGAGGCAGAATGATCAGTAGTTACCAAGGGAAGTTATCAGAAGTTACCAAGTGGAAGGGGGAAATGGGGAGTGATTGCTTAATCGGTACCATCTTTCTTTTTGGAATAATGAAAATGTTCTGGACTTAAATAGTGGTGATGGTAGCCTGACATTGTGAATATACTAAAAAACACTGAATTAAACTATTAAAATGGTGAATTTTATGCTACATGTATTTTTTCTCATAAAAAATGAGTCACTTCCTCTCCCCCCAAAAAACCTCATGGAGAGAAAAAGCATAAATACAGTAGCCACATACCACACACACAGAAGAAAAACAAAACTTAACTACACAAACATATCCAGAGAGCTACATAGAGAATAAGGCAGAGACATAATCATAGACAGACACACAGAGAGAAAGAAAAGAGAGGAAGAGACTGCATAGGAATCGAAGTTGAAGTGTGGGTGCAAACTATTATATTGAAATATAATGAAATCAAGGTAAATAGTAACCTCAATTTGTAAATAAATTACTTAATTAGGTAGTATTGATGTGTCCCAAAAGGAGATTTAGGCTGTATAAAAGTGATCTTTTTTAAAGATGACATTTATTAGACTGTGGCAATGACACAATATGTAAAATGATATTTCAGTCACTTAAACCAGTTAGTTATAGAATAAGAGAATATATGAAAGAAAATGATTGGAATTTGAGGCTTGTGGGAATATCTGTTTTAGTCATACAGAAGTATTCATTTTTAATATCCATGACATTGCATTACAAGTAAATAATCAGTGTTTGAATACAGTGTGGAAAGGAATAACATTCTTTAAGAATAAATTAAACTAATTTTCTGTATATAATATTTGGCCTTGATTTTCTTACAGTAGAAAGTAGCTTTATTATCTCAGTTGATTTTGTTTTCCTGATAAAGGACTGTTCTAATATTGTCATGCCTTGCAGCCCTGCTATTAATTTTAATAAGAATTTAATAAGTGTGAAATCCTTTGGGAATTTGCAGCTGAAAGTTACCAGATGTTCTGTGTGAGGACAATGTTGTTTAGGTGTAACTGAAGGCTGTTGAGCTGTTCTCACCTTTAAAAAAGAGTTGAGTATCCTGCTAATCTACAAGGTTCTTACTTAGTTTCCCTCTTTTTTATTCAGGTCGCATCATTTCCTATTTTTATGATGAAAACTCAGGATTAGTTCAGAAAATATGTTGTCACTTCACCACTGAGTATTGCAAGAAAAGAAGAAAAGTTTGTCTTATATACTGGGGTTGGAAGAAAATAACTGTTCTCTATAGTGGTTTGACTTCACCTTATCTTTCCAAGGTTATGCACCTTACTACATTCTTGAAAGAATGCTTCCAGCAAAGTGCCTCCTTATTATGAATGGAGTCCTCTTATTGTTCAGGGGAGTGCTGGAAGCCACCTTTTTTCAGCTCTACTTCTTTTATTATCCTCTTTTATCTTGCTCACTTTCATCTCATGCTTTCTCTTTGGCTTATAAAGTGAGTAAGCTGCACCCAAGGAGAGGTAAAGGCCATGACTCGGACAGTGGCCAATGGAAGCTTCTACAAAGTCTAAATCTTTTGATGAAGGTTGCAAAGTAAAACATAAAGGTACTGCCATTTCTATAGAAGAGATGAAAGACTGTTTGAAGGGTAATATATATATGTCCAATTAAAGATTACTAAAATTAATGTTTGAAAATTTGACATTTGTTATGTTGTAGAATGACTGTTGATAAAGAGAAATGGGCAAAACTTCAACTGATCCTAGGGACCAAAGAATTTCAATGAGGAGGGAAAAGGGCTTTGTTTTATAGCATCTATTTTAATTCATGAGGTCATGAAATAACAGAGACATAGGAATGCATATTGAATAAATGGAAAGAAAATTGTTTTCCCATTGACATCTGGTGAAGATCAATATCGACTAATTGGTGAAATATGTTAAGCAGTTATGTGATAGCTACCAAATTTTTAACTACTACACGTTACCTGTCAACCTCTCTGATTTTCTGCAGGATACGACACTCTTGAGCAACCACTTTTTGACTTTCTCTCTTCACCTCCTTAGCACTTCACATTCCTGATTCTCCTCCTGACTCCTTAGCTATTGTTTTCACTCTTCTTAGTCTGCTTTTCCTCCATCTGACCCTTAAATGTGAGTGTTTTAGATCTTGGTGATATTCCTTTCTTGTGATATCTATTCTCCCTAGCAGTATGGTTGCTGTGGACTCTTATCCTGATGGTTTCCACATTTCATGGGTGAGCCCACTTATAGTCATGGTTTTAATGGGCACACATGTATTTATAATCTCCAGATTTCCACCTGCAACTCAGATTTCTTCTAAACTGCTTCACCTTATTGAATGTTTCATGGGAATATCCCACAACCTTATTAAACAGTTTAAGACTGGGCATTTATCTTAAATACAGTATGTTCAGAATGAAATAATATATTCAACTTTGTTTTAAACTTATTCTTTTAGTTTATAAAATATCAAAATATTCCTACTTTCTTCACTTGACAACTTGTGAATCATCCTATTTACCCATTTTCCCTTTTGCTCAAAATAACCTCAGCATTGTGCTCGTTCAATCACTTTCCCATCTCTTACCTCAGTATTGCACCTTTTCATTCATTTTTTGGGCAAATTTCTTATGAATTTATACCTTTATTATTTCAGCTCCTTCCTAATTTTACCCTCTCTAATTAATCTCCAGAACCATCCTTAAAAATTGCTGTTATGACCATGTCACTCTCAAGTTTAAAATATTTCAGTGGGTTTATGTAACTTGAAGGCTACATTCCAGAGTTTTCTGTGTGACATACAAGATATATCATCTTATGGTATCTATTTATTTATGCACTCTTGTCTTTATTACTTCTCTACCTTGAACCCAGAGGCCCAACACTAATGAACATCTTACAGTTTCTCAAATAGTTTGCCTTTTTTCTTATGGTCTTTCCTTTTCTTTTCCCTTTTTAGATCTGCTTTGAAAGGCTTTTATTATCCATTATTCAAGATCTAGATTGAGCATCATCCTTCTATAACATCTTCCCTGCCCATCTCTCCCTCCCAGAATATTTTTTCCTTCTTTTACTAGCACAGTAATTGTTAATTTATCTAATGTCTCTCATACCCCATTATACACTACATTATGAATTTATTAAAGCAGGAATCTTGTCATTTTAATGATGATAACACTAATAGTAATAACATTAGTCCCACTGGACGATTTTTGAGGACACTATCTGACATAAAAGATCACTGTGGAAGCTGTGTGGGGGGTAGTATGTAAAACAAAAGACTAGCTCTTGTAATAATGCAGATGAGATGTGATAATGGTTTAAATCAAAGATGGTTGTGGGAGAGATGAGAGAGGAGTAGTTGATAAAATTTGCTGCTGGGAAGCTGATGGATGAGTATGGGTACGAAAGGAAGGTGTCGAGGATTTGTGCCTGATGAAATAGATGCATAGAGTGGTCACTCATCAAAACAGAAAGACAGTGGGATAAATGAATTTTAGGAGAATCAGGAGTTGAGTTTTGACATGTTAAGTTTCAGAAATCTATCAGCTATCTAAGTGGAATTTGTTGAGTTAGTAGTTAAATATGAGTCTGAAATTCAGGGTAGAATTCTGGGATGACATAAATTTCGGTATTAATATATTACAAATATTTAAAATTGTGACACAAGGGATTATATAGGAATAAAAGTAGATATGTAGACATGAGAAAAAAAGTAGAAAGTGTAGACATGAGGAGAATTCAAAAAAAGAATGGGAAGAAGTGGGCAGTAATATAGATAGAGTACCAAAAGAGCCAAGAGAAAAAAGTGTTCCAAAGAGGTAGTAATCAAATATGTTAAATGCCATTAATAAGTGATGATGATATCTGAGACTTGATCATAATTTTTAAATGGAACCTCACCATTTGTTTATTCCTTCATTAATTCCAAGAATGTATTTAAGAAAATTGAGAAGTACTGGTATGGAAACTCTAAATCAAATCTGAAGAAAACATGTACAGAACAGGAAGCAAATGGGACTCCCAATCAATTTCAGAATACATGTATATTCATGCATGTTCCTGTACCATCAGAGAAATTTGATGCAAAAGGTGACATGAGTGAACCTAAGCCCACCCTACAGGCTGTGGAAAAATTGCCCAGCACATTTCCTGAATTTTCTTCAGTTAGAAGAAAGGAAGCTACTATTTCCAACTTTAACAATGTGGCTTTTCTCTGAAGCGATATTGAGAGCTTCTATAAAACAATTAATTGTTGAGTGAAAGAAACCGGAAGAAGTTTGTTTGACATGATTAGAAATGGTAGAGTAGATCTGAGTAACATCTGATATTCACTGGCACTATGTGAACATGCATGCATAATGACATTTTTTAAAAAGGTTAATGCATGTATTATGTAAGCATGGCTTACTTTAAAGCTGTGCAAATTTTTCTCAAGAAATAAAAAAGAAAGTCAGTCTCCATTCTATCAATACTAAATATAAAAGTTCTAATACAAAACAGTTGAAATACAAATAAATTACATTAAAATTTTTTTTAACCATGAACTGTAGAACAATTCTTTGAAGGGAATTAGCAGTTGTTGAGCTTGTTTTCCCCAGTTTAAAATAATTAAAAATAAGGAACATATTCAAATGGCTTGAAATTCAAATGAACTAAAGGGGAGAAATTTCTGTCCCATTAATCTCCTCTAGATGCTTAGTTTTTTTTCCTTCCCAGAGACAGTCAAAATTATTAGTTAAAAGGAGGCACTTTATGTTCGTATTAACAATTATTTGTCAAGTGATTTCTATAAACCAGGTTCTGTGTCAGATGCTGTGGTATCAGTCTTAAATGAATTTGAAAAAAATCAATTCTGACTCTCAACAATGTGCTACCACTACGACTCCACTCTGGGATGGCTCTGAAGGACAGTGATAAAAAGAAATATTCCTAGTCAGCAGAACTTTAAACCTTGAGGAGAAATACCTAGAACACTGGCATCAGTGGCTGTTGGTTAGATTGGATGGTCAGGAATTGAGAAAGAATACAATTAGGAAATTTAACAAAGCGGTAAGGGGTAGAGGTATGCTGATCTCTCTGAAAGGGCACAGTCTGTGAAGTCACTCAAATACCATGTGAATGTTGTGCACAGAGCAACATCAGAAGAGGAGCTTAATAATAAGATAGACAAGGTAGTACATTCTCTCTCTAGCCATTCTTCTTCTTGCTCAATGGGCTTACGGATTTTCCATGGTATTGAGAATGGAGGTTAAGCATGGACTCAATAAATGGACTTCCTGGGGTGTCTGGGTGGCTCATTTGGTTAAGTGTCCAACCCTTGATTTCGTCTCAGGTCATGATCTCATGGTTTGTGAGTTCAAGCCCTATTGGGCTCTGTCCTGACAGTACTGAGCTTGCTTGGGACTCACTCTCTCTCTCTCTCTCTCTCTCTCTCACTCTCTCTCTCTCTCTCCTCCTCCCCCCCACCCTCCCTCTATATTTCTGCCCCTCCCCACCTCTCTCTTTCAAAATAAATAAACTTAAAATAAAATACATGGACTTCCTATTACCAAGGACAGATGGCTCTAGCTACTGCTGAGTGCCCAATCTGTCAAGAGCAGAGACCAACATTCAGTCCCCAGTATGACACAATTCTTTGTGGTGATCAGCTAGTCAACTGTGGCAGGTTGGTTATACTGAATAATTTTCCTAATGGAAAGGGCCAGGGTATGTTCTGATTGGGACATATCCTAGATATACGTCCTAAATTGTTCTTCCTTCACATGGACCTACAGATAGACTTAGTCACTATCACGGTGTTCCCCTCCGTATTTTTTCCTTTTTCTTTTTTAAGATGTTTATTTTTGAGACAGAGAGACAGATTGTGAGTGGGGAAGGGGCAGAGAGAAACAGAAACAGAATCTGAAGAGGACTCTAGGCTCTGAGTTGTCAGCACAGAGCCTGATGCCAGGATCTAATCCATCAACCATGAGATCATGACCTGAGCTGAAGTCAGTCGCTTAACTGACTAAGCCACACAGACTTTCCTCCACAGTATTTTTTCTGGCTAAGAGACTCCTTTTACAGCAAATAAAATGTGACAGTGGTCTTATAATTATGGAACTAACTGTTTTTGCATGTTCTTTATTACCCTGAGGTATCTTACTTGATAATACATAGAATGGTGTTTTGAAGACTCAGTTTTGGTGCCACTTTGGGCAACAACTTGCAAGTTAGGATGATGGCCATCTGGATGTTTTTTATGCTCTAAATCAGCCATCAATATATGGTAGGTTTCCTCCCATAGCAGGTTTCATCAGTAGAGGAATGAAGATGTTGGAGATACGAGTGACTTTTCACTCTATTATTTTCAGTGATCAGCTAATGAAATTTCTCCTGTCTCCTTAACCAGCTTTTCTGGTCTAGATATTGATTCTAGTTCCCAAGAGAGAAATGTTTCTAGTAGGGCACACAGAAATGGTTTCATTAAACTGGAAGTTGAGATAGGGATAATATTTGGGATTCCTTGTACTTGGAAATCAGCAGGCAAATAAGGTTACTGTACTGGCTTTGGTGATTGATCCTGACCATCATGGGGAAATTGGCTTCCTACTGCCTGATAGGTGAAGGAGGAATCTCTCCAGAGCACAGGAGATCCTCTGGGATACTCCTTAATACTTTCACTTTCTGTTATTATATTCAATGGAAAAAAAAATCTTATTCGGAAAGGATGACTAATGGCTCTGACCCTTCAGGAATGCAGATTTAGATCCCCTCACAGGCAAGGGTGCTTGCTGAGGGCAAAGTATACATGAAATGGGTGGCAAAAGAAAGACATTATGAGTACCAGTCGTTATCATGCACCCAGTTGCCAAAATAAGGACTATAATAATCACAAATATTTCTTTCTTATTTTGATATAAATGTGTTTGTGTATATTTTAACCACTTTTACTTTCCTTCTTCCCTTCCTCTATAATCTAACATAACACATGGTAATAATAGCTAACCTATATTTATATTATGGCATTTAAGTTATAGGGCATCAAGTAGAAACATGACTTAGCTAGATGATAAATAAACATTATCTGAAGATGGATAGAATGTCTTGCATCTTTTCTTGGGGAGAGGGTTTGCATATTTTTGGTTGTACAAGGGATAGTTGTTTCATTTGAAGTGAATATGTGATTTTGCTCTATTGTTTTATTCACTTTTTAAGTTTTGCTGTTGTTTTTATTGGAGAGTTAAATATGGTTGAAAGATATGTATATGATGCCAAGTTAATAGAGGGCAGACTGTGGTGACTTTGTAATGTGTATACTTAACTACTCTGGGACTGCTTTTCCAGAATTCCTTTTCCTCCAGGATTCTGGGTTGGGGTTGGCCAATCAGAATGTGTGAGATATGAAAGGGGTAGGAGAAGAAGCTGCCACGTGTACACTCAGGAGCCTGGTATAGGCCCAGGCATAGCTGCACCACATATACATCATTGTGGATCTGCAGGCTCACCTCTAGGTCTTGCTAGAGCTCCTCCTTTAGCTTCTCCAAACACTGGGAGAGCCTCATATGTAGCTCTCCATGGTGAAGTGCATCAGGTCTACAAGAAATCTGCACTGCTTGAAGGGGGAAGTAAGAGGCTTGAAGGATGTACATGGACAAGGCAGGTTCTGGTGAGAAACAGATGCAGGTTGGTTTCTCCTTATAGGTTAAAGCTCATTCTCACAGATTCCAAGTTGTCCTTGTTCTCTGCTGGTTTGTATTTATCTTCCCTTTCCTGACTGCTGGTGCAGTTTACTTCAGGCCTAGCACTATATGTAGGCATAACAGATGGATCTGAAGTAAATAAATCTCTAAATAAACCGTTATAATACCCATAGAGGTTCTGCTACTCTGAGGGAACATGACTGATAAATATTCTAGTTGGAAAGATACATGTGTATAAAAATAACTTTAAGATAGTATGTATATTCTATCACATTTGAAGCAAAAGAGAGAGAGAAGCGGGGAGAAGTAGGGAGAGGGAGACAAGGGAGACACCCAGAGATTGGAAAATACTTCATGCGGGGGGTGGCAATTTGTTCTCTGAATCTTGAAGAATGGGTGAATTTTCTATGGGCTTGATAAGGAAGCACAAATAGAGACAAGAAGGTTGTTATCTAGTGCAGACACACAATTACCAGGCATTGGCACAGGGGGAAACAAGATAGGCACAATTCCTGAAGTTTTGGAATTTATAGTCTAGCAAGCATGATTGACACTGAAAATGTAATGCACTTTATCTGGTGAAAGATTCCAAGTATGTGCTGCATGTTTTTGCTCTCATTGTAATTAAATGACCCTTGAATGACTAGCTGAATCTTGAATGCCCTAATATTTTCCCAGTATGGATAACTTTTTGCAAGATATCACTAACAAGGTGTAGGGAACAAGTCTCTAGGCTTTTGGTTTCCTCCCCTTGTTTCCCATTCCTACTCGTTCTGCCAGCTGCTCTCTGCCATCTGTCTGCACTATTCTATTGAAACAGCTGTTGCATAGACCACTAATGCTCTAATTGCCAAATCTCATAGACACATGTTTGTCCTTACTTTATTTGACATTACTTTGCCATTTGACATTGTGTTCATTCTCTTTTTCTTTAAATTCTCTCAGCCTCTGACACTCCTGTCTCCTGGTTTTCCTTCTACTTGTCAGCTTCTTCTTAATATGTTCTATTTTTTGTATTTAATAGTTGGTCAATGGCACCTGAATGTGCCAAGAATAACCTGAAAGTCAATTTAGTATTCCTTTTACCATTGGTCTATGCATCCAATTGGTGTTTGACTCTTGAGCTAATAAATCATTAAATTCCTTTTTTGATTTGTGCCCTCTTATTCAGTTGACTCTCTGCATGACTTATTCCTTGGCTGCTACGAGAACATCTTTTCTTACCCACCTACTTTATTTTTGTGTTCCTCCAATCCATCCTTCATGAAGCCACCAGTCATATATTTCTAAAATACAAATGTGATTGAATAAGTACTCTTCTTACTCTTCAGGGACCTCAGGATGAAGACCAAATTTCTCAAAGTGGCATTAAAAAATACCAACCCTGCACGATTTGATGCGTGACTGCTGTTCAATCTTCAAATTCTAATACATGCTCCCACCCCTCCAACCATGTCAAATAACTTAAACTTCCCCAAAGATTCCATAATCACTTTATCTCCCTAAAAATGCCCTTCTTTCTTTTTATCTACTCAGCTGATACCCACTCATGCTTCAGTAATAAGTTCTAGGGTTATTATTAACTTATTTTTTCACTCAATTGAAACTGATTGACCAACTTTGCTGTACCAGGTAGTTATCACTCTCCTTCATGAAGCCTTCCCTATCTAGTTGCTATTTTTTTTTTTTTTTTTTTGGCTTCCATCCCCATTGTTTCTGATTATCCGTTGAATAGCACTGGCTATTCCCTGCTATCCATTGAAATTTGGATTCAAGTCCTGTTCTCTGTAATTAAAATCCTGTGCACATAAGTATTGATATAATTAACTGTCCCATAACTTGTGGTTTCTTTGTCTCTCTTATTATACCGTGGTCTTGTTGATGGCAGGAATTGTATCTTTGTATTTAGTGTGTGTGTGTGTGTGTGTGTGTGTGTGCGCGAGTGTGTGTGTGTGTGTGTATGTTTCCATCGGCTAATATGACTAATGCTACCTTTATTGTTTCTGGACACATTTTTCTGAATGGAGATGATTTAGAATTAGAAGACCTGATGGAATGAATTGTTTAATCTTTCTGAGTCCTCTCTGTCAAGCAAAACAAAAATAAGTGAGAGAGCAACGATTGCTCAGAACATTTCATGAGGTTTTTTTTTGGAATTTAGATGAGACACTCTAGGATAAAATATTTAATAAATGGCAAAACAATATTGTTTTGGTTCACAATGCAAGGAGTAGAGATGTTCGGGTGACTTCAAAGAATGAGGTTATGGAAATGGCACAGACTTGCAGTGCTGCTCCAGGGCTAAGCTAAATGCTTCTATTTGTTTGTCTCTGCAGTCTTTCTCTCTCCGCCTTTCAGTGCATTATGTTTCTAGTGCTGTCACTGCCTAGACATCCTAACACTGCCTCTGTGCCTTCTGTTTTCCTCTGCCACTCTGACTGAAGCTATCTCTATCTGGTGGGCCAGCGAACAGGGAGAAGGAGGCAGCCTAGCCCTGCCATCAGTATGATTGTTTCTGGCTCTCTTTGATGTATCTGATTGGACACCTGTTCTTTCACAGGATTTCTAGTTTACCTTGCAAATCTGTTTAATTTTCTTCTCATATCCAATTCTTGCCTTTGTACTGGTGCTCTCTGTACATGCTTGCTTGCTTGCTTGCTTATTTATTTATTTATTTATTTATTTACTAACTTCTGCTAGCTCAAAGGTTTAATTTTCTAAATAAGCTTATTTACTGTATGACCTTTTCATAGCCTCATGATCTCTTTTTATATATCTCTTTAATTTCAATCATGAAAATCAATGAATTCTTTTTATATTTTTAATGTCAAATTCTGAAGAGATGGCTAAACTTTGGACTAAGTTCCTTTATGCCAAGTCACCCCATAGAACTTCTGGCTAGATTATCAGATACCCGTCTTGGGTCCCATCTGCTGGAATATACTGTTGGGCTATATGTAGTTGACATGACCTTTGATGTCAGGGCATTGACCTGGTTGAAAGCATGTAATTATATGGGCCCTAGATATTTTTTGTTGAAAATGATGATGATAATGACGGAATGAATATATATATATTCATAGTGGAGAAAAAAAAAACTCTAGCAGGAGTATAATTAACTGGGGACTCTCATATATTATTGGTCAACACAAAATTGGCACAGCTTGTCTAGAAATCATGTTTCAAATATTTTTATTTCTATTTCCAGAACTTTTTCTTTTTTTTTTTTTTAATTTTTTTTTTAACGTTTATTTACTTTTGAGACAGGGAGACAGAGCATGAACGGGGGAAGGTCAGAGAGAGAGGGAGACAGAGAATCTGAAACAGGCTCCAGGCTCTGAGCTGTCAGCACAGAGCCCGACGCGGGGCTCGAACTCACTGACCGCGAGATCATGACCTGAGCCAAGTCGGACGCTTAGCCGACTGAGCCACCCAGGCGCCCCCAGAACTTTTTCTTAAGGAAACAGTGATGTTCATAAAACTTTATGCACAACAGCATTTGTTGCTGTGTGATTTACAGTAATGAAAAATTACAAGCAATCATGATTTCAAACTATTAAAAACCATTAGCAAGGATTTTGTCTGTTTTGTCCACTGCTCTATTTTGAGTGCTTAAAACAGTAGAACAATGCCCAGCACACAGGAGACATTCAATAAATACTTAATAGGTATATGCTGAATCTTTGTTATGGAGGATTGGATAATCATTAAAGACAATGCAACTATAAAATGGGTTTTAATATGGGGAAAAGCAGTCCTTATAGTATTAGGTGAAAAGGTAAGATTCTCTTTCTCTCTCTCAGAACAAAATCTAAGTGTACTTATTTTGTGAGGTAGAATTATAGATGATCTTTTCCATTATTTTGGTTTTCTGTATTTGAAAAAATTATTAAAATTTACTTATTATTTATGGCCAAAATTGTATATTTTCCGATTATTTTTTTTCTGACTTTTCTGATTTATTCTTAGGGAAAATGAGATAAAGGAAAGAAACTACTTTATGTTGTGTGTCAGGTGCAATTTTAGGGTTTCGTGTACGATTTCCTAGCATCCTCTCAACTGTGTAAAGTAAGAAACATCACAAGCAGTTAAGTTACTTACCCAAGATCACTCAGTTAATTACATAGCAGGGATTTGAACACAATTCATTTTAATTCCAGAGTATAATTCCTTAACCACTGATCCTATAGTGACACTCTGACCAGTCTCCCTTGATACAGACAGACCTCCCTCCCTAATTTTTCCCTTCACTGAAACTACACATTAATTTGACCCTTACACAAATTATTTGGTCACATTTCAATTGCTTCGAGTGACTTATGTTTTCCTAATTAGATAAAATAGTAAAAGCATTATTTTATGTTCCTATGTTCCTTTAATATTTTCCTATCACCTAGTACACCTATAAGTACAGTAAACATTTGAGATTTATAATTATTAATATAATTATTAATTATTAATATAATGAATCTATAGGAAACAAAAGAAAATAAAAATGTTATGGATTGTATATATTTTTTTGCCTTGTAAAGGCCCCCTATTGCCAATGTTTTTATAAACTGCAAATATACTAAAGTTTTAAATTTCATTACTGTCATTTCGTATTCATTAAAGGTTCAGAATGTTCAGTTCTTCATATTATATAGAAATGTGAAATCTGCTCTGCTTAGCCTACTTTCCAAGGTATTCCATAATCAGAACCTGGTTATTCTAACCCTGCTTTCTATTTCTTCCACTATTCTCTTTCTCAAACACTCTGCTCAAGGCCAGATGAACTACTATTTCTGGGATGCTCTAAGCACCCTTCCTTCATATTCTTGCTTGAGTTCTTCCTTTGTCCAGGAACAGTCTTGAAAATAATCTCCAAATGTTCAAATCCTATCTATCTTCCAAGGCCTGTGACAGTCCATCTCTTCCTTGAAGCTTTCTCTGATAACCTTGACTCATAGTAATCTTTCCTTCTTGTGAATTCTGATATCATCTACCTTTCCTTTCATCTCATCCTTGTAATTTTTTTATTGTGGTAAAAAACATGTAAGATGAAATCTCTCTTAAGAAAAATTTAAGTCTACAGCTGTCTCCTATATGCACATTGTTATACAATAGATCTTAAGAACATTTTTTTGTCCTTTATGACTCAAACTCTATACTCATTGAATCGTAACTTTCCTTCCCACCACCCCCCAGTGCCTAGTAATCACCATTCTGACTACTGACTCTGACTACTTTACATATTTCATGTAAGTGGAATCATGTAGTATATGTCCTGTGACTGGCTTGTTTCACTTGGTGCAATGTCCTCAAGTCTCATCCATGTTGTCACATATGACAAGATTTCCTTATTTTTTTAAGGCCAAATAAAATTCTGTTCTGTGTGTGTGTGTGTGTGTGTGTGTGTGTGTTTAATCACATTTTGTTTATCCATTAATTGGTTAATGGACATTTAGGTTGTTTCACTTCACAGTTGTTAGTGAGCAATAGATTTTTGAATAAAGAAATTTATTGATATTTCCTTTATTCCATTTTTATGGCGCTAAAGATATGGATAAAAAAAATCAAAGAAGTAGCATTGTTCTCTCCTGACCATCCTTTTCCTTTATAGCTACATTCATGCCTAAATCTTGGGTTATTTTCTTTTTCTCTTTTTGTTTCATATGAACACTTTTGATAAGCAATCATTTTTTCTTAATCCAGGTGACATCTCAACCATCAAAATTTTGCAAATGTTTAGGAAAAATTGATGATAATTTTAGTATATATTTACACTATGAAAAATTTAAGATAATTATAACAAGAAAATTCAGAAATTAGATTTTAAAAGAAGATTGCAAAATACTGAATTTATTACTATTGGTGCTTAGATATGCTGACTAGCTCAACAACATGCATTTCCAAAGGGATGAAGTAAAAAGAAAAGGAAGAGAAAGAGCAAAAGAGAGAGAAGAAATAAAACTACAAAGTTTGCTTTACAATACAGAAATGCTCTGTTTCATATTTATCCCATGTTGGCAATTGTACATGTATACACATACACACATCATTTGTGTGTATGTGCATATAGATTATATATAATGTTTCTGCAAGAGCTGCTAAAAGATAAACTGAGGTGTATTAAAAATGTTGAGAGTTTATTTGAGCAAAAATCAGTTCAAATTGGGCAGTGCCAAACCATGAATGGTCAGGAGCATTCCAAGGACAGGAGCTTGGGAAGAGACTTTTGGAGTGAAAAGACAGACACAAAGTAAGGAAATTGATGATTGGCTATAGCTTAAAGCCTAGTTGACTGTGATTGGTTATCCTTAGGTTTCAGTTACATAATTTTGATGCATTCACAGACTTAGATTTAGTTTTGCTTGTGTAGGCTGCCATGACATTAGAGCTACCTTGTCTAATGGCATCATGTTTAATTAATTTAACAATACAAATATAATTTTTATATATTTATATAACTATAATTATTTGTAATATATAATATATTTATATAAATATAGAATATACATCTTTATATAAGTATAAAGTCTTGTATTTATATATTCATTTATATAGGTATAAATATATATTATATATAATATTTTCACTGCCAGACTCTACACAATTTATTGAGGGTTACTGTAATAATGACTAAAGACATTGTCCATGACATGCTTCATTTATGTACTTCTCTAACTTGAAGTGTTAATGGATTTTCAGTTTTCCTTTTTTCGTTTAGACTGTTTCGTATTTGTGACCTGGGCTATTAAAAATTAATTTTAGGGGCACCTGGGTGACTCAGCCGGTTAAGCATTCGACTTCGGCTCAGGTCATGATCTCACAGCTTTTGAGTTTAAGCACCATGTGGGGCTCTGCGCTGACAGCTCAGAGCCTGGCTGCTTCGGATTCTCTGTTTCCCTCTCTCTCTCTGCCCCTCCCCTGCTCATGCTCTCTCTCTCAAAAATAAATAAACATTAAAAATTCCGAAAAAATTAATTTTACAAGTAACATTTTGGAAAATATATTCAAAATTTGTTAAGTAGACCTAACATTATAGGTCAAGAATTTGGTGAATTCATTTTATTCATATATAAATTGAACAAAATTCATTGTAAAATTAATATTCTACACCCAGGATCATGGAAGTATATCTTCCTCAGGAAAAAAAAAATGTATCCTTGTTTTCTCTATGCTTTCATAGTCACATTTTGCAGAACTCTTAAACTAAGAAATGAGAAACAAATTGAAGGGATTAGATTTTCTTTTGTCTACAAGAAACAAATGACTTAAATCCAATGTTGGAAATAAACCATATATTATTTTTCATTTTTAAATTGTGAGTCTTACTTAAATTCTCCTTTCTTATACTTACGTTTTGTCATACTATGTTTTTTCATATATCATTCTGCTTGAATTACTTTTCCCCTCCTTGTTTCCTTTAAAAGGATCCAAAACCTCTACTAAAAAGGTTAATTTTCTGGGTTCCAATATCATTGAATACAGGAAAAATTTGATGTAGTTGACAAAGTAAGTCTTCAAAAAAAGAAGTCAACAACAGGGATTTCAGGGACAGAGTTTCTTGGAAATTCAGACTTGTTCTTCATCATTAGTTTGATCCAGCTGAGAAAACTGTGTGAACAGGTGTACCTTTTTTAAAGAGAAAAGTGTAAAAACTTAGGATGCACTAATCTACATTGCCTTTATAACCATAAGATCCATTGTCCATGTTGATATGATACTTGGTCTTCTGGAAGGTATCTTATCTTTTATTTTTGGCACAGAATTTAACAGGGACTTGATCTTAATCATCAGATTCAGTTTTTATTCATAGCAGAATTGTGTGGTGTGTATGCATGTGTGTGTGTGTGTGTGTGTGTGTGTGTGTGTGTGTTTTAATCTTTTAGTAAGAAACTATTGATTTTTCCCTACTGCCTTGTACCCAGAAATTCTCAAATCAAATAGTAGAGCTTACTTGTAGGTTAAGCAGATATCTCAATTCCAGGAGAAATGTTAAAGCACACATATTCCACCATCCAATAGATACAAATTAGCTAAAGTCATATTTTTTTTGGAAATTAATTGTTAGATTTAGTTGTAGAGCCATGCATATGTGTGTTGTGTGTATATATGTGTATGGATGTATATGTATATACTTAAGATACACACACACATATTTGGGACAATATGGATGAATCTGAAGGACATTATGGTATGTGAAATAGCTCAAATGCAGAAAGACAAATGTATGAGCTTATTTAAATATAGAATCTGAAAAGGAAGAAAAGAACCTACACAACTTAACTCATAATAAAAGAGAATAGAATGGTCATTCCTAGAGATTGGGACATGTGGAAAAATGTAGATAAAAGAAAAATAGAAAGCAGAGTAGTGGTTGACAGGGAGGGAGGGAGTCATGGGGAGTGATAGTTTAATGGTACAAAGTTTCAGTTTTGTAAGATGAAAAGTGTTCTGAAGATGGATGTTAGTGATGGTTATACAACAACATGAATGTACTTAATACCGCTAAACTGTAAATTTAAAAATGGTAAAGATAGTAAAATTTATGTTATATGTATTTTACCACAATGAAAACATTGGGAGGAAAAAAGTGAAATGACCAAGGAAGGTCCTAGATGTCCCTCCCTTAAAGTCTTCTGAATTGCTTTTCCATGGTCCCTGTAGTTTTTTCTGCTGGTTTTCCATCCAGATCCCGACTGTTAGCAATTGCCTGTGCTTATAGGGGTGATGTTGACTGATCATGACGATTATAATTATGATGGTGGTGAAGATAATGATGATAACAATGATCAAAAGTGCAATTAATAATTATAGTAACTAGGAGAGAAAATGGAAAAGAGGGAGTGAAAAGAAAATGAATAAGAACAGAAAAAAGAAGATCAAGAAAAGAATTACTATTTTCCAATAGTTGTGCTAGTGGCTTTGTTCTTTCTTTCATTAAATATTTTTGGTATAAAAAATAAAAAAGAGAAAGTGGAAGGCCTATATGTTAAAGTCAGTAATATCATTATTTTAGGATAGATTTTTCTCGATCCAAGTGTTCCAGTATTTGATACATATTAGAGCATTTTTAATTTCCAGAACAATTTAAGACAAACTCCTCTTGATTTTTCTTTCAGTAAAGTCTTTGCAATCTAGTTTAAAAATCTAAAAAAGGCCAAAGACCAAGTGTATTCATTTTTTATTCCAAGCATATACTAATGTGCTTGATGTCCATTAAAGTTTTAAATATTTATTGAATTTGAATGAATGAAGTGGCATTATATTAAAATAGCCTTAATATGAGAACATAACAGAGCAGATGAAGTAATAATACTAATTGGGATAAAGCAATTTCTAATTAATTGAAATGATAAAGAAGACAGCAGTCGTTATATGAGGTTTAGATTTAAACTAATAATGTAAGCAGGCAAAGTTGGGCTACTTTTTAAAATGAGTTTGCTTTTGGGATCTGTGGGTAATGTGAATTGATGAGGTCAGAACAAAAATTTTTTTTTCAGATGAAAGACTTAAAATCATTCTTTGTTTTATTGTATCTAATTAATATGGAACTGTTTGTCCCTAAAACCCTGTCACCCTATGAGCCCATTATTAACACAAAAACAGAGTCTTTGACATATATTTATCTAATATTGATAGTACAGCTAGATGTAATTTCCTTTTTTACCTAATCTCTCAGTAACTTCACGTGGTGTCACTATCTTTTGTAAACAACAGTCTTTACATTGTAGGAGAGCCCCTGTTCTAAACTCTTAATACACATTAACTCTCTTCATCTTCATATAACAACCCTTTGAGGAAGTACTATCATCATTCCCATTTTACAGACAAGGAATCTGAAGCATCCAGGAGAGGTTAAGAGAACCAGCTAGTAAGTAGGAGAGCTGGCATTTAAATCCAGTTAGTCTGGCTCCAGAGTCTAAGACTGTTAACCACTAGCTCTGCTGCATCTGGGTTATGCTAAAGAAGCATTTTCCAGAAATGGTTCTTTAGAATATTGTATCATGAGACACTGTGGTAAAAACTGCTATATCCAAACTAGTTTGGCAAATATTTTAGACCATGTATACTTTGCAATGATTTCCTATTGCTGCCATCACAAATTGACTTCAATTTAGTGAATTAAAACTTACAAATTAATTTTCTCGCAGTTCTGTTGATCAATGGGGCTGCATTTCTTCTGTAGGCTGTAGGGGAAAGTCTTCCCTCTTTCCTCTACCAGCTTCTGGAGGCCTCCTGCATGCCTTGGTTCTTGGGCTCTTCCTCTATTTTCAAAGCTAGTAGTTTAGCATTTGGACCCACTCACATAAATAATCCAGGATAAAATTTCTGTCTCAGCTTTCTTAATCACATCGGCAAAGTCCCCTTTTCCACAGAAGGTAATATATTCATAGGTTCCAGAGATTAGAACACAGACATCATTGGAGGCCATTATTCTGTTTACCATGCATTTTTATGCCATCATAATATATTAAAAGCTATGAGAATTCTTCAGTAATGAAAGTTTTTCTTTTTTAAAGCCCATATGTGAGGTATATCATTGATAGTGCCATAAAAAGAAAGAGCACTGCTAATTAAATTGATATAATATTTTCTGACTAATTTTATTTTATATGTATGAAAGTTTCTTTTAGATTTAAACATATTTTATCATATATCACTCACATATAAATAAAAAAGTGTTAATTAGATAAATGAGTTAAGATAGTCTTAAAATTTCACATTTAGAATCTCATTCTTCTAAATCATTTCTGACTCATGTTTGTTGATGTTTGTGTTTTTTTTTTTTATCAGCACTGTTCTCTGTGCAATCTAGAGTGTTGGTGATACACTATTGAAAAAATCTGAAATAAGATAAAACAAATGAACCAAAAAAATCAATGAAAGAACTAAAACCTGTGATCTTTGAAATTTTGTAGAGCTAGTATTTTGGACAAGTTGTTAAATACCTCTGAGTGATCACTTGCTTCACCCAACCCCACAATGGTTTGACTTAGAGTGAAAAGAATGCATCACTATTGATTCTGACACTTTCTTTCAAGATATTCTTTCAAGATATGTCAAAATTCTGCAGATTTTGAAAGTGGCACTTTGTGTTACAAATATAAATATGTAATGGCATAATGCATCATATAGCTGACAACAATTGTTCAGAGATTTTTAAATTTGAAAAATGAAGCCTTAAAATTGACAAAATTATGGCACTTGAATTTCACTAAGAAATCGGTGAAATAGTCATTTTGGATAGTGGGAAAGCAAAAGTGCTAGAGGTATATACTGAATCATTATGTTGTACACCTAAAGGTAATACAATATTATATGTTAATCATATCTCAATTAAAAGAATCAAAGGAGTACATCAGTTTGGGGTAAAGAGATCAGAGTACCGAGCTGCCTTGAGGGAACTGGGGACCATCTGTCAAGGATCTTGTAACAATGGGCCTGTATTGGATGGGAAATGGGCCAAATGAATTCACAACGAAACGTGCTTGTCTAGTAGAAGGTCTGTGAAGTTGAGCTAGCTCCAGAAGGAATTATGGAAAAAGAGGCCTTGAAAGGCAGATTTGACTTGGAATGCCATAGAATGTTTATGTGCACTTCTGCTTTCCATACACAATTTCCCAAAGTTCTGTCCCTTCTTCCCTGGCCATTCCCCAAAGGTAAGGTAACAACTTTTTGAAATCATAATCTTTCTGTGAAGTACCCAAAGTTGACGCTGTGTCTCTATTTCCTGAATGACTTTACTGCCAAAACCTCAACAGACTTAAAAGGGAATTGGGTCAGATCTAGACTGCTTAAGCTTTTTGCAAAGAAGACTCCTCTCAGCCACCATAAGGATGGAGACCAAGCTGTCATAACTGGAAACACAATGACAATAGTGGTGGATTGTGCTGCTGTGGGTATACATGAGAAAATTTAATTGGTGGTGCCAATCTCTTTGCTCTGAGGAAGATATGACCAAAGGGAGAGAGTCTCGTTGACTTCTTTTTCGCCCCCTGATCTCCACCCTACTCTGACAATTTACTCTCCAGCTTTTGCCCCAGCTATGCTTTCTTGAGTTCCAGAGGGTGTTGCAAGCCACTTCCACCAGCCAAGTTTCTCCAGAAGCACTGAGGGAAAGGACTCTATAAAAGGATTGGACTCTAAATGGGGACTGTTAATGGAAATGTCAATAAAGTGTCTCTTATAACTTAGTTTTCTTCCATTGCCCTGAATTGTCTCCACACAGGTGTAATTTGTGTTTAAAGCATTTATTTTACTTATGTTGTCTTTTGTGAAACTCTTTTTTCTTGTAAAATAAGAGCATGTGTATGATGTTTGTCCCTTATATGGAAAGCTAACCAACAGTGTTTTCTGCTTTCTTTCCCCCTCTTCAGAGCTAAAAAAAAAACCAAACCAAAACAAAACAAAAAAACCCAAAACAGTCTTTGTCACAGAGGATGCCCAGTGACTCATAGGGCACAATAGTGACAATAGCGAAAAGACACATACTCCTCTCTGCTTTCCCAATATTGCTATTCCTATCCACCATTCCACCCTCAAAAACAAAAACAAAAACAAAAACAAAAAACAAAACAAAACAAAAAAACTAGAGGAATATCGTTGGATCATGAGGGAGTGTTATGGGTCAGTTGTGATGTAAGGTCAGAAATTTAATGTAAGACACCCAGTATTAATGTATTTCTTTCTTGTGTTTCTTTCTCTGGAAATGTTAAGATGTTCAAGAACAGTTGTAGGATGATAGCTGGGTTTAATCCATTTGGGAAGGGGTGAGTGAGCTAAGGGGCTTTGCAGGGGAGTTATGTGATGGTAACCTGTGTAACTGTCAACAGGTAGAGGATGAACAAGACATGAATGCATCACCGATAGTGAAAAAGAACTAAGGTCTATATTTTATAGGTCTAAATTTTGTCAATGAAATGTAAAAATAGAATGACAACATCTAGACTGATAACAGGTGCTGGAGCCAGATTATTTTGGTTTGAATTGAGACTCAACCATGTATGTGTATATATTAAATACCTGCACAAGGTATTTAATATCTCTGTGCCTCAATTATCTCTTTTATATAATGGGATAAAAATAGTCCCAATCTTATCGTGTTGTTATGAGGGTTATATAAGTTGACATACATATAGCATTTAATTCAGTGTCTAACACACTGAAGTAAGTAATGATATATAGTTAATTTATTATTTATGTAATAGTAATATTAAATATTTCATATTTCACTAACAATAGTAAAATTATATTACCTGACTAGGTGAGTTGGAAGGATGGGAGGTGGTAACGTGAAAGATGGTTGCTTGAAATAAAAGATGTGAAGATGGTAGCTGATAGAGGAGATAGGGTGCAGCAAAAGATGACTGGCAGTGAAGAAATCAAGAAACCAGGAGACCAGGGTCTGGGAAGGATCATCTTGCTCAAACAAGTCGCTGTTTATCAGCTTTTCTTTTCCCAAATGAGATTCTGGTATTTTTGATAGACCAAATTATTGGTCCCGATTTCTCACACTTCTTCCATCAGAAAGAGGAAAGGTTTGCTGGAGCCTCATCCTGGAAAACGTGTATTTCTTGAATCTCAGCCTCGAGCTTGGTCATGTGACTTATTTTGGCTAATGTAATAATAAGATGGAAGTGACTCATTATCAGCTCTAACCCTAGACCTTAAGATGCTTTGTGTGTTCTGCTTGAGCTCTCTCTCTGGCACGGCCTTGAGAAGAGGCTTCTCTAGATGGTGTTGCCCTTCCACACTGAGACCCAGAGGGAACATATGCTGTGCAGAGTCAACCCAGCCAACCTCAGATCTTCATAGGAAGCTGAGCCTCCTCAGCTATCAAAGCCTGAAGAAGAGCTGTCCTGGCTGACCAACCTACAAATTAGTGAGAATCAGAGCATATTGTGGCTTGTCAGCGAAATTGTATGCTCATTTGCTTTGTATCAATAGCTAATTGATACAGTAATTTCACAACTCCAAGCTATTATTTTTCAAAGTTTTCTTAAAGATTATCCTTACAGCTGTTGGACAATTTTTCTTCAAATTCCCTGTCATTATATGAGGTGAACTAATCTGGAGTTTTAACTTTTTTTTTTTTTATTTAAAAAAAATTTTTTTTTAACATTTATTTATTTTTGAGACAGAGAGAGACAGAGCATGAACGGGGGAGGGGCAGAGAGAGAGGGAGACACAGAATCAGAGGCAGGCTCCAGGCTCTGATCCATCAGCCCAGAGCCCGACGCGGGGCTCGAACTCACAGACTCACGGACCGCGAGATCTTGACCTGAGCTGAAGTCGGACGCTTAACGGAGCCACCCAGGTGCCCCTGGAGTTTTAACTTTTTTATTGAGAGAGGGAGAAAAAAGGACAGAGAAAGAGGGAGGGAAAGAATCTTAAGCAGGTTCCACATCCAGCATGGACCTCAACATAGGCTCTATCTCATGACTGTGAAATCATGACCTGAGCCGAAATAAAGAGTCAGATGCTTAACTGACTGAGCCACCCAGGTGCCCCTAGAATTTCAACTTTTAAAAAAAATGTTTTTATTTTTGAGAGTGAGAGAGTGCAAGTCGGAGAGGGACAAAGAGAGAGGGAGACAGAGAATCTGAAGCAGGCCCCGTGCTGTTAGCACAAACCCTGATGTGGGGCTTGGACCCATGAAACATGAGATCATGACCTGCGACAAAGTTGGATGCTTAACTGACTGAGCCACCCAGGTGCCCCTAGAGTTTTAACTTTTAGTTGAGTTTAAGAAAAAAGAAATGTAAAAATGTGTGTTAAGTTTGGGTAACAAAAAGCTAGCTGTAGTTACATTCTATGGTGATTGTGCTAAATATAACAACACATCCAAATTTCCAAGTTTTCATTTTAAAATGCATGAAATTACGCTTTTTAACAAGAATTACTTTGTGGCCATATAATTTATATTTTTATAGAAGTATTCAGCTTATGATGTATTTTAATAAGCTGTATATTAGAATCAATGAGTCATTGCTTAGGAATGAGAGTAGCATATAATGAATCAAATTTTCTTTTAATAAAGTAAGAGCGATCTTAATAAGAGCGAGCATTTTTGAAATCTTTCTTCCACATGTTACATGCTTAAATTCATGTAAACCTTACAAGAAACTTAATAGATGTTAGATTTATTTATTCATATTCATTTTACAGATGAAAAAATTAATTTTTAGAGTTTTTATGTCAGTTGCCCAAGTTTGCATAACAAGCCAAAGAGGTGAGAATCGAATTCTAGTCAATATTATTAATCACTCTTCAGCACTGCAGTCAGTAAGCTGTTTTGCTAAAGAGCTCAGACTCTTTCAAATTGTGTTATTTTGAGTTCTGTCTCTACTGCTTATGCTTCCTAGTTCTATGCATCATTTTCTTTTCTTGTAAAATGGGAAAAATAATAATATTTATCTTTTAAAATTGTTTTTATGTTTAAATGTCATAATTCATGTTTAGCACATAGGACAGAGCCTGGTAGGTAGAAAGGATTCAATAAATACCAGTCACTACCATCATCATCATCCCTGTCATCACTGCCATTTAACAGAATTTAGTATTTATGTGAACACCCCAATATTACAGTAAAAGGGCATTTATAACAGAAAAAACAGAATTGGTTAGTAATAAAGAGCATCTGGTATTGTCTTTCTCCCACTAGTCTGAAATTTCATCTTACAAATAGCTAGTGATAAGAGATTTCAAACTCTGTCTTCCGGTAAATGTGGCACTAGTAATTAAATTGTTTAGAAGGTCTCTGTGCTCTTCTCTCTGCAATGCTGATTTAATCATCTTCAGCATATAGTGTCCTATTGGCAGGATTCCCATGTGTACTTGTAAGTGGAAGGTTATATGCTAATGGATGTTCATTGTGTAATGGGAGCATGGGGATATGTATATCTTCTGGCAGAGCTTGTAACGCAGGTTATTGGTTCCTGTTTGTACTCAGTTGTTAGTTGTTGCACATCTTACCTGATCACATAAAGGCTGAGTTGAATGTATGCAATCTCTCGTTTGTGCCACCGCAGGGGCATTATGTGCTTTATTTCATTTTCTATTCTAGCGAGTGTCTTTTACCTCTTAATATTCTCCTGAATTCCCCTCGTGATTGAGTGGACTCTTGCCTTTCACAAATTTAACATTTGTGGTTTTGATGAGTCACAGGAAAATTGGAAAGTTCATAACTTGTTAAGTGTGTGAAGCTCTTGATTAAATCGTGTGTCCTTGAGGCCAGCCTGTGGGAAGAAAATCGAGGCTATGAGAGAGCCTCAACCAGCACTCTGTCTCAATATCAGCATGGTTCTGTTGTTCTTAGCTTGTCTTCAGGTATGCAGAAGCCCTCATTAGAGGTCTGAGGGGTTATTTAAATGCATCATTACATTCAACAGATTTATGTGAGAAATTATATACTGTAATGACATTTATGCATATGGGAATTTGCAAAGGTCTTTTGACATATTTCTTGTGAGTGTTACAAGCTTTTGGCATATGTTAGGTTAGACAGACTGCAGTTTGGCCTCTCCCTATAGAGGATAATCCCAATGATGGTTTTATAATAAATTTCGGGGAGATCAATGGTCGGCAAACTCAGTTAGGATTATTGTCCTGCCTAGGCACTAAAACTGAGATTAAATCGTCAGTTCAATTCAACTGTATTTAGGTGTTTCTCTTTTAAAGTCTTAAAGTGGTTTTGCAACTTGAAATGTTGGAAGCTAAGGCATTAAGAAGAAGAAACAATGCTGTGCATGGGCCAATTTGAATTACATTTGTATAACAGGCAGACACAAAGTATAGAAGAAAACTTTCACAAGCACCTGCTTTGTGTCAGACTTTGTGTTTCATGCTGTCACATATTATCTCACTAGATTCTTAATACCATTTTAAAGAAAGGTTAGTATGGATTGGGAGAGGGTTTGAAGGGTATGCGTGCATAATTAATTAAGCAAGGCAAGTTAACACTTGTGGGGCCCCCCAAATCTCAGTGCAGAATTTTAATTACTTAAGCTGTAATGTATTGAGACCCCATTCTTAAGCTCTAGAACCAAATCACTGCTTCAAATCACTGGTATATGCCTAATCTTCTGTCCAGCCTATTTCTACCTCAAAATTTATACCAGAGTCTTGGCTCTCAACATGAATGTGCCAAAAGTTGTATGTACAATGCTATCTTAAATTAATTTCCAAGAATTTGTCCCCATTTCCATGGATATAGTGTAATTCTCCAAATTGATTCTGGGTGTAGCCAAATAACTTGTTTGGCCAATGAGGTGTTGGCAGACTTGGCACAAGCTAGGTCTTTGAATGTGATTAGACATGCTCTCTTGAATTTCTGCTATGAACAAGACTAGGCCCACTTGCTGGACCCAGGAGGAAGATTCCACGGAGCAGAGCTGACCCGTCACAGCCAGGCTAGAGCAACATTCAGGATACCTGGTACAATAACCCAAGTGGACTCAGCCTGCATCAGCATCAGTCTACTCATAGATATGTGGGAATAAAGAATTATTGTTTTAAGCTACTATGTTTAAAGTACATTGGCTATACAGGATTTTTGTGGCAGTATCTAATGGATACATATAATAGTAAGCAGAAGAAGATATAAGAGGTAGAGAATCTATTTATCTAGTAGGTTTTTTCTTTTAAACCTCTGTTATAGACTGAATTGTGTTCCTCTAAAATTCCCTTGTTGTAGCACTAGCCCATCGGTGTGACTGGCTGGAGGAAGAAACTATAGAGAGGTAATTACATGAGGTCATAAGGATGGGGCCCTAATTCTGGTGTCCTGAGAAGAGGAAGAAACATCATTGATCTCTCTCTTTACACACACACACACACACACACACACACACCATATGAGGACACACCAAAAAGGTGTCCATCTATAAACCAGGAAGAGAGGCCTCACTAGAAACCAACCCTAACAACAAGCCTAGACTCCAGAACTGTGAGGAAATAAATTTCTGTTGTTTGAACCAGCCAGTCTTTGGTATTTTGTTATATCAGGTTGAGCCATAACAAAATACATCCTCCTACAAACTTCTATCTCTGAGTAAATTTGGCCTGAACAATATTCTCAAACTTGAATAAATTGATAGCAACATGTCCTTGATGGTGAGGTAAAGTATATGGATTTGATATGTGCTTGAGGAACAGTAAGGGGGTGAGTGAGGAAAGGGGAAAATATCTTTTATTTCAAATTTCTTTTTCAAGAGAGGCCAGTATCCTTTTATTATAGGCCCAAGTAATTAAGGTACCAGATCCATTTCCAAAGTCCTCACACTTTACACTAAAAACATGCCAGTATTTATTTGGCATCGACTCTTATGTCAGACATGGGTTACTGTGCTCCACGTGAGCTGGAGGGCAGGTAGAGCTGAACAAAAAGATGCAGAATGCAACATGGATATTGAATGTGAATCTCATTTAGTATACCCTTTCTAAATAAGGAATAAGTTTAACTCTTTAGACACTTAGAAATAAGAGGCAAAGTTTTAGTCTTAGTCTGGATCCTTCTTTTGGGATTGGCATCTCTTTGGATTCTTAAATGTCTTTCTTTGGGATGACACTTGGATTGAATGTCCCTAGGAACTTTCTAATCCCTTAGCTACCTCAGGGTCTTTTCATCATACTCCTAAATCTTATTCAGGAACTATTTCCGTTAATTTAGAAAATTTCCTTGTACTGCTTTAATATATTTGTTCATCCATTTCTATCTTTTACATTTGTATCATAATGTTGAGCAGGAGGTATTTTTTATCCATCATACAGCTGCCATTGTTCACATATGGAAGACTATACTCATTTTTCTCGGGCTTTGTTTTCCTGTAACTTAACTCATGGATGTGCTGAACCAACTGGTATTCCGTGCGTGTGTGCGCGCGCGCGCGCGTGTGTGTGTGTGTGTGTGGTGTTGCTGTCCTATTACTTCATTTGTAATCTGTGAGTTATCTTCTATTAAATGCACCTTAAAGAGCGATCACAGGATTCTTTTCTCTTTATTTTCGGAGAGGCCACTATGCCTATGGAATGATAGCTTTTCACCATTGGTATCTCCTTGGTTATACTCACTACTCCGACTGTGGTGTTAGGATTACAATCTCTTTGATTATTTTACTTCTCCATTTCTCATTTATTTTTGCTTTTCACATGATCTTCCATTTCTCCCTATGAAAATTTTAATCTTTTTCTTATGATTCCATTGGGAAGACAACTCCCATGCAAGGATAGCTCTTTCTCCCAGATTTTTACACAGATGTTAAGTGTATTCTCATCACTTGAGTGTCAGTCATGTGGCACTTTCTCAAACAGGCCTTCCCTGACATCATATACAATTATTGTTTTCCCCGTCTGGAGATACCTCTCTCTTCAGTGCTTTCTCTATCTTATTAGCGTGTCTTTATTACCTTCAGAATGCTTTGTTGAAATGATCTATTTTTTGCTTGTTTATTGTTCATTTTACTCATATGAATGTAACTCCATGAGAACAACAGTCTGTTGTTTTGTTTACCAGTGTATCCACAGAGGTAAAATTATTGCTGACACATTCTGAATAGCCAATAGATACTTGTTGAATAAATGAATGAATGAAATAACAGAATTAATCCTCTGTTGCTCATTTCCAAAATGTCCCTTTTACATTTATATGCTAAATATATAAAAACCTGGGCTTACACTGAAACTTATTTTATTCTACCAGGAAATTTCATCAGTAAGTTCTTAAGTATATACAGTCTCATTTTTATGTATTCTACTAGAATATTACAATGTTTGAAAATAATCATTTTATAATTTAAATGCCTTATATTCCAGTAATTCCTTGACCAATTATCTATTAGATTTTCAAGAATTTTTTTCTTGCTATGGGATTACATGGTACAACATGATTGATAATTTCATTTTTTTGAAGACTAGTATGTATGTATGTATGTATGTATGTATGTATTTATTTTAGCGAGAGAGAGCACAAGTGGAGGAGAGAGGCAGAGGGAGAGAGAGAGAAAAGGAGAGATAGAATCCTAAGCAGGCTCCATGCTCAGTGTGGAGCCTGACATGGGGCTCAATCCAACGACCTTGGAATCATGACCTGAGCCAAAATCAAGAGTTGAACGTTCAGTTGATTGAGCCATCCAGGCACCCTAAGACTAGTAACAGCCATTTACTAGACATCTAAGACAATATATTAGAAGAGGAAATAAATTAGAGTAGATGCCCAAAGTAAATTCTGAAAACTAAGATAACAGAAATGATGTTTATTACCAGTAACAATGCATTTTATTTGTGTATCATTTTATGGCTCTGTTTTAAAGACTACTATTTTACTTTATCTTCATAATAATTTTATGATGTGGTGATGAAAGACGGTTTCCATTTTCTCAAGAGAGAAATGAAGACACTTGAGTTAATAGGTATTAAGACTATTATAAAGAACCCCCAACTGCTCACCTAGGATATCTCCATTCCTATCATCAAGCATTAGATTTTTGACACATAATTTGATTTAGCCTAATGTAAAAGCACAATATTTCTCTAGCTGCAAACTACATTTCTGTCTCAGGAGAGGTCTTTAACATTTACAATGGTAGAATGGAAAATATCCTGGACTGGGAATCAGGAGACCAAAGTTCACCTCCAATTTAATGTTATTATAAAATTACCAATTATTTGGTTGTTCTTAAGAAAAACAATTTCATTCTTTGGGCTCCTGTCTTGTTCTATGTTTAATCTTCTAGGTTACATGAGCATTTTCTTCTAAACATTGTGTAACAGTACATTTGACAAGTGTACTATTAGGAAAAAAGATCTCTGGTCACAAAATCTTGGAAAATAAAGCAGTCTGTGTCTCTTCTTTGAAATTCACAAACATACTTTAGCATATTAAAAGCTTTGAGAAGTTCTGGAATTTAAAAAATAAAGAGAAGGAAAAAAACGTTGTTGAACTTTATTTAACCAAATGATTCCTTAGCTTAGTTTGATCAGTCATAGATGGTCTTACTTGGGAGAAATGTACCCCAGAAACAATTCTCTGATCTAATCAAGTTAGGGAAGTTGAGTTATCTTCTGGTTCTAACAGCCTATAAATCTTTTATAAACTATAATAAGTTCTATTTTATACTAAAGATTGATTTGTTACAAAACACTTGTATGACTTCTGAAAAGAAAGATTATACATTCTTTGAAAGATATTTGAATATAGTATAAAATAATCAAAACTGTATTAAATTCTAACATTTTTGAGATTGTTGGAATAATTTCTTCCTCTGTTGAGGATGTGCCCTTGGCCTAGCTTCAGGCCACTACATGAATCCTTTTCCCTTGACCTGTCATAAAATCCCGTCTTCTCTTTCTTTTCTCTATTCAAATTTGAGGCAAGCTTGGGGCTTCAATCAATTGACAGGCTGTAAAATATTGTTGCCCTAGAGCAAGTGATAGGTTCCTATTGTGGTTTTCCCATTAGTGACTGAAAAAAAGAGAATCTTTTAATGTGGGCATTTGCTGAATGTTTGAACCAATTCTGTAACTCAATAAACATTTTTCTTTTCATTCCCCTAGCTATAAGCACTGTTCATTGACAACCAAGACAAGGGAAGGGAAGGGAAGGGAAAGGAAAGAGAGGAAAGGAAAGGAAGGAAAGAAGGAAGGAAAGAGGAAAGGAAAGTAGGAAGGAGGTGAAGGGGAGAGAGGGATAAATTTATATTTCAACAAATATTACTTTAGCAATTTATGACTGGGACTGATGAAACTTGGATTTTATAGAACAAGTGGAATTGCTGGGATCAAGTCTCAGTTCTGCCACTTAAATTGTCAATAGAAAAAACACAACATTTTGGGGCTTAGGAAAGCTAATGTAGATAGTAAACTCATAATTTATTAACTTATTTTCTTAATAACTATGTGCCTTTGGGCAAAATACCCTTATTGATACTTACCTTTAAAATAATGATGTAATTAATAGTTATTAATAATCTATTAAGCATTTACTTTAAGGCAGGAGTCACGTTAAATGATTTAAAAACATTTTTTTTATTATAGCTGTATAACATACAACATACAGGACTCATGGGGTTACACAACTTCTCAAGATCAGAAATGGAGCCCAACTCGAAGTATGTCTTAAACTCTCTCCATACTGCTTCAATATCAGCATCACAATGCACACATCTGTTTCATGAGATAAAACTTTTAATTCTGACAACAGTAGAATATGTGTTTTAACATAATTTCCTAGAACACAAGTTCAGTATCTAACCTGTTGGAGATATTGATGTTAGTGCTCTTAATTTAGCTTATGGATTTAATTGACTTCAACTCCTTGGAAGTATTACTGATTGTGCAGTTATCCGTTTCCTATACATGGAAGGTACCCAAGTCAAGTACCAAAAATGATCATTCCCTGGAGAATGTTTTCAAGGAAACACTTCCCATAGTTAATGTGAAATGCAAAATAATCGGGCTTCAGACAACCAAAGTATCCCTAGGCCACAGGAAAGAAGAGTCTTTGAACTTAGTTTAACTAAACTATAAGTTATGAAATAGATCTTATTCTTTTTTTTAATCTTATTCTTAAAGTATTTTAAGGTGTCCAGTTCTCTATTATCTTTTGATCTTACCAATATTTAAAAACTATCATATAAGTTTCATCATGATTCATCTTTGTGTTTCTGAATCTGCTATATTCAGACAGGTGACTTAGTGTAAAGACTGGAAGAAGGATAAAGGAAACAACTGGAGGATCTAGGCCTACCTGGTTCTCACTCTTTCTGTGGCCTAGATAATGTATAGCTCAGGTACCTACTGTGGCTTTGCTTTTTGGCATCTAACATTTATACTAATTCCCTTCATTTAAAGAGCAGTGATATTTATGGGTTAAATAATACCAATATGTACATGAATATAAATACAAATACTAGCCACAGTTTATGGATCTATATTTTCTGGACTGAATTTCAAGTATTTTGGACTTAATACCTTGCTTAATCTTCACCACATCTTTATGAGGTAGGAGCCATTATTATGCATATTTTATTGCTGAGGAAATGGAGGTTTTTAGAGAACTAAGGCATGTGTCCCAGGCATATGCTGTTACCATCTTTAGGGGATAGTTTCTATTTGAGTATTCTTGTAGATAGGCCTATTTTATTCTATTTCCTCACTTGCCTTATATATCTTCAAAAGTCCTTTCTATTATCATGGTGGAGCACTTCATGGGAGCATAAGACATTTGAGTATGAGTACACTGTGACTTTCATGAACTATTCTGTTTCTTCCTGATTGAGAATTTCCCCAACCTGTGAAATGGGAGAAAGGAAGGTAACGACATTCTCTCAGATTTGCAGAAGGTCTAGTATCTATGGTCATTTTCCAACCAAAACGTACAGAAGTAGCCAAACTGGTTCACACACATAGATACAGATATTGAATATTTTAAATCTTTTTTTTTCTCCTTGTGTTAACTCTTTTTGTGCTTTAAAGTCACAACCTAAAACATGATTTTCAGTTTTCCCTCGCCTCCTCCTTACCTTGATATTCTGTAACAAAGCATTTTTTCCAAAGCCTAATTTTTCTTTTTTCCCCCAAGGCAAATTTCTATTTGTAGCATTGCTGATCATACTTTTAAAAATTTCAGTTTGATCCGACTCCATTATAAAATATTAACTGCTGCTAGGTATGCTTGTTCCATTTTTTTAATTGTGAGAATTTTTTTAATCATTGATGAAATTTCATATGTATTTTGGAAAGTTTGGTAACTACAGTAAAGAAGTAGGAGCATTCATAATTTATGCAAAGATAGCCCTGGCTAACTGATTAAAAATTGTTTTTCTATTGTAGGCTATACTTAGTTTAAAATACAATGGTATAATAATTAAAAGTAGTAACATGCTCCACCCATAAGACACCCCTCCCCAAAGGTCAGAACTTTCCACATTTCAGCTATATCTCTGGCATTTACACTCATATTTCTAAACAAAATACATATGCTATTTTTTGATTTTTGAATTTTTGATATTATTTATTGATTTTTCTTTTATGGTAGATGAGGATCTTGTTCAGAAGCCTTTTGCTTTCAATTAAACCTACAAGTACTTCTGGTATGCCCATTCAGAACATACAATCATGACATGTTGAGTAAATGAAATGGTATTAAGGATTTACATCATTATGGATATGTAAATATTGTTACATCTGAACAAAATGTAAAAATACCATATTATAATTATATTTGCTTTCTTTTGAAACTTCTTAAATCTAGAATTAAAAAATTGCCTCCTTTGTTTTTTCTTCTCTATGTACCCATTACTGGCCCTTCACCAACACTCTGACACACTATAAAATTCTTCTTACTGTCCAGAAGGAATGATGTGCTACTAGCAATGGGCATACCCAGCACACTCAGGTCTCGTTTTCTAAATACCATTTTCTAATAGAAGGAATAAGTGTTCCTTGGAGAAATAACCACCTCTAGGGCTGGAACAGGGTAAATGGGAGATTAGCTTGGGACACCTTTTAATACTAGAAAGTAATGAAGAACTCTAAAAGTAAAAGGGTAGGGTCGTATCAAAGGGCACTAGAGATAACCCAAAAGATCCAATAGCCAAAGCTGAACAGTTTTTACTAGTACTGGATTATTAAATGAAGTAAAAAATAAATGTAAATGAGTTTATATTCTGATATAAATAAATAAGTAAAGAAATGAGGGAGAAGAGACACTATTTATAGAAAAATTCAAATGATGTATGAAGATACTTCTGCCCCCTCTTTAAGAGATAAAGGTTAACCACTAGCTAATCATAAGAAAAATATCAGAGAGACTCAGATATCTGGCTAGTACTCCTTAAGACTGTCACATGAAATACAAGGAAAGATTGAGGAACTATCAGAGATAAGAGGAGACTATGGAGACATAACAACTCAATGCAATGTGGTAGCATGGATTGAATGCTAGAAGAAAAAAAGAATATTAAAAGAAAGACAGATAAAATCTAATAAAAATCTGGATTTCATTTATTTGCAAAGTATTAATGTCTGTTTCTTAATTTTGGCAAATATACCACCGTTATTCAAGATGTTAACCATGGGGAAGCTAAGTGAAAAATATATAGGAAATATAGGGACTATCTTTGGAAGCTATTCTCTAAATCTAAAATTATTCCCAAACATAAAGTTAATTTAAAGAAAAGAATACGTCTCACTAAAGGACAAACATATTATGTAATCTATCAGTGGCTTTTTTCTTTCATTTGAGACATTTTTCTGGTGCTCTTCATGTGCCTGGTCCCATGGAGATGGCTAGCTGTGTTGACCTGTTGTTCAGTCATCAACATGGCATTTCCCTCCTTCCATCATCTTGGGAATTCTCTTTACCTCTCTATTAGAACCATTATTTACTGCTTCCCGGGTCCTTTTTCTATACGTCTCTAACCACCATATTTAGAGTAGCTGTCTTAGGTATAGTACAAGAGAGTTAAAATTTTTGAGCATTTGTCAAAAAATGTCTTTATTCTACCTTATGACTTAACTAAGACTTTCAAGGAAATTTTAGGATGGAGCCCTTCTAAAAAATAAAAATCAACACCCTGTATTCCTGTATTTTTGCTTGTAACTTCATTTATTCCCCACCTCTGCTAGTCATCATCATCATTATCACCAGAAACTTTTAGGATATCTTTATCATCAGAGCTCAGAAACTTCATGTTTATGTGCCCTGGAAGATGTTACTTTTCATTAGTTATCGTGATAATTATTGTATGTCTTACAGTTTAGAGAAATGTTATTTCATTTTTTGTAACAAATTTGTCCTCTCTATTTTCTTTGTACTCGTGTTTTTAGAACTTTCGTTGGTCAGCAATTGGTCAGCAAACTTCCTATAATTGTTTTACTTTATTTTTTCTTTCATACTGCCTTTTGAAAGATTTCTGTTTTGTCTTCCAAAACTTCAGCTAGAAGTTAAAAAATTTTTTAATGTTTATTTATTTTTGAGAGAGAGAGACAGAGACAGAGAGACAGCACAAGTGGGAGAGTGGTAGAGAGGGAGACACAGAATGCAAAGCAGGCTCCAGGCTCTGAGCTGTTGGACAAACTGTGAGATTATGACCCAAGCCAAAGTCAGACGCTCAACTGACTGAGTCACCAAGGTGTCCCTCACCTGGAAGTTTAATTGTCATATTTATATATCCAAAAGATCTCTATCTTTTTCTGTAACTGTCCTTTAAAAAATAGCACTCTATTCTTTTTTTCACAGAGCAGTATCAAGAATACTAATTACATATATACCTTTCAAAGCTGACTTCCATTTCCTGTGTTGTATCTATTTCTTTGCATTAGTTTGGTTTTGTATTTGGTTGTTGTTATTTGTTTCTAACATTTATGTTGAAGTTTCTCTTTAAGTGTTGCGTGATCTTTGACCATCTATTTATATTTAAGGTTGAAACATTAAAAATCAGGGAATCTGGTATTTAGACAGAATTTATTGGCTGTTGGACTTCTCCATGGGTGATTGGGGCGGAATCACCAATTTATTGGGGATGTCCAAACTTCACTATCTGTATACCTTTTCTTTGGGTCTAGATGTTTCTCCAAGGAACATTCTCTGGTTACAGCCTGGGCAATATAACCAGGGTGCCAGAGTCCTGTAGGAAAAATCATAAATTTATATGTGTGATAAGTAGTCTCCTGTTTTCAGTATTAAATTGTGGTCCTATTCTCAGCTGCTACTGATGCCTCAATCCTTTTATCAAGAGTCTAATTCTTTTAAGTCCTCCAAATAAACCAAAGTTGAGAAAAGTCTTGTGAATGGTTAGGGTTAGAAAGGAAATTAGAAGGTCTAACTGCTCCTTTACACTGATTTTCAAATACTCCCCCTATTAGTCTTGCCATGATTTCCCCATCCTGAAATATCTGGTGCTTTCAATTCCTAAGTCTTTCTGGGATTCTGCTACATAAATGGCTGCTTCATGTTGGCATTCTTTCCTGCATGGGCTTCAACTTTCTTTTTTAGGTTTTAAGTTTCTCCTGTTTTAAAAACTATTTGTCACTCATCCACTTGTTTTTCATGTTCCAAAAAAACTTGTTGACATCTTTTGGCCATTTTACATCTGCTTCTGTTCCTTAGTCTTTTTGGAGTTATTCCTTCCCTCCCCTCCCCCACCCCCTACCCTTTCCCTTCTCCCTTCCTCCTCCCCCTCCTCCTCCTTCTCCTTCTCCTTCTTCTTCTTCCTGTAATTTTAGTGGCTTACAAGAGAGAACAGAGAGCGATGCATGCACTTAATCTACAATATTTACCACACATCCTTCTTCAATTTTTATCTAGAAAACTTCACATGTTCAATTCCAATAGAACATGTGTGCTAATGACAAAGTGTTGATAAATGTAATTAACTCAGGGCTTTTTCTTACTTTTTTGACTGTCTGAATCATGAAAAGGGGAAAAAAACAATATCAAGCTATTTTATTTATGTAAATAAATATTTTACTGAAAAATGCCAAAGTTTAGTCTGTCTCCAATTTGAAAGGCAGGGTATTTACATCAAATTACTTGGTCTTTGGAAAAGGCTTGCCTATACTGAAAATGAATTTGATTACTGCTGAATGTGTGATTTGTACTGTCATTTCTGAGATGTTCAGATTCTTGAATGTGAAATATAAAATGAGCTTCAGTAGGGGTGTAAGGCTAACAAATTTCATCCTATTAGTTTGTTTGCAAAAAATCTATAGATTAAAAATAATTTTGGAGGGGCACCTGGGTGTCTCAGTCAGTTGAGCATCCGACTTCTGCTCAGGTCATGATCTCACAGCTGGTGAGTTTGAGCCCCACGTCAGGCTCTGTCTGTGCTGACAGCTCGGAACCTGGAGCCTGCTTCAGATTCTGTGCCTCCCTCTCTCTCTGCCCCAACCCACTCGCATTCTGTCTCTGTCCCTCTCAAAAATAAATAAATATTAAAAAAATTATTAAAAAACTAATTTTGGATAGCTCTAATGCCAGCTGATGTAAGTTGTCATCATCTTGAATCTTAAACTCTGAAGCATCGTGTAATAAGAAATTTCAAATTACCACTTAAGCTTCCCCAAGAAGTCTTATAAAAATAGAAATAAAAATACACAGTTGTTTTGAAGGCCTCTGTGGCATCAGAGTATGGGATAGTACTCAGTTAGAAATGACTGTCCATATGGACAGTTTACTCAGTAAAAATGGGTGGAGTCCAGAGCAAATGATGGCATTGGTCATTGTAGGCATGCCTATCAAATTTGCTCCCATCTTTTAAAGCACTGCATGCAAAGGACCAAAAACACCTTCATATCTTTGAAAGGAGTTCTCTTCCCTTTATTTGGCCCTTCTCTTCCTATGTCAGGTGGGAACTGGCCATGTAGTCTTCCCTATGTTTTCCAGAGGCAAAGAGGATGTTCCATCCTGGGTTTTATCTTTAAGGCTTACCACACTTGAGGTTTCTACTGTGACTCAAGAAAAAATAGAAGTGAGTAAAGAAGCTTTCATTCATTTGTAATTAAAAAAATGGTGAATGGGAGTTTCTCATTGTCAAAATGGCATTTGAGTTGATATTTTCTAAGTCAAACAACTTGTTTATATATGCTCGAGGCTTATATTATACTCGATTCTGCAAATCTGACTTCAGAAGAATATTAGCTTATTATAATTTCGTCTAAAGATCAGTCTTGCATCATACGTCTCAATTAGAGTATTTTAATGAGATGCCAATATATATCTTCTGGTGAAGTTGTGTGTTTCATAAAAGAAAAGTTTACAAATAATTATTTTACTTCCTCTATGCCCAGTGGACCTCACATACCATGTGTCAACAAACAGAATCTTCAGATGACAGTATTTAAACAGAGGAAAAGTTAAATAATTCCTCTGTGGCCAAATGCAACTCATATCACCATGAATAGATTTTACCTATGTCAAAAGTAGAATATACATGTTTTATACCTCTTTAACGTTTAGTTTGATACTGACAAAAGCATTGTCTTTCATTTAACTTTAGGACTACTGAGAATCATCACACAGAGTCTGTCTTCGACAAACTGAAAACAAAAAGGAAAAGAATTTCAGGTAGGAAAAAAATTCAACATATATGCTACTTGGATATACATATTTTTATGACTCTCATTAAAACTCTCTCTGAAAATTGCTGATTTTATAGCTAAACACATGAAAGATATAAGTCAATCTTTCTTTATTAATTCTGTATTGATGCATGGTATTCTGGATATGGTGGTATTCTTAACATCAATTTGAATTTATAGTAATTTTTCATCAGTGCATTATATTACAGCTTGGGCACTATGGTCACCTCACTGACAGATCAAACTAGAATTTTTAGATGGAAAGGGTAGTCAAGGAAGTGCAACCATTACTAATGTCATTCAGTTTGGGGATAAATGTCCTTTATATGGTTCAAGAGAATCTCAGGCCAAAACCTTTTTTGAAAGTGCTATTGTTTATTTTTCTCTGGGGCACAAAATCGATGTGCTATTTCTCCATTTCAGACTGCTACATTAAAATGTCATGACATATGTGTTTAAAATGTAAAATCTATAAAAAAAGAAAAAAAATCCACTTAATGTTGATGATATTTTACTTTCACCCTTTCTTCATGGTACAAAAATTTGTCCTTTTTCTTTTATTCATGACTAAGTTTGTATGTCATTTATTTACAGATGCATATGGAGAATGCCCCCTCCTTTCTACTTGGGCAGGGAGGGGACAGAGTGATCCTTTAGCAGGCAGTCTTGTTTCCAGGTTCTGAAAGGTGATTTTTCTTCCTCTACCTCCTGTGAGAGACTGCTTGACTTTATACTTGATCACTTATTTGCTTTTTAGCTATTCAGATGTTTGAACGCATCTGATACAAAAATATAAAAGGTCTATATAGGCTATATATAGACTGATTCAAATTGATGTTTCTAAATAGCCACACTGAAACTAAGATTTAATTTCTGTTCCTTCTTCAACTGGTGCCGGTCAAATGAACTGAGGTAATATTTGCCCTTGTTTATAAATGTGCCAACCTGATGGTTCATAAGCAATCTATAGTTACAATGTCTTTTATATCGTCTCTATATTTCTTTTGCATTTGGAAGATAGAGGTTTTAGTTTAATTTCATTGAATTTAGCTCATTTATTTAAGAGCACACAATGGATTACTGGGACAACATCCTTAAAAGTCTGGGCAGGAACAGGTCTTAACATCTGAAGGTGGATTTTGGTTAATAAAACTTGCCAGAGTTCAGGTTATTTCTTAGATTTTCAAAACTAGTCACAGACATTCAATAGATTTTTGTCTGAAAATATATGTCTGTAGGTTTAACAAAAGGATTTTTAACTTGAAATTCTGATGTTTAGGTTAGCTGTTCATGTGACATCATCTTCTAGGGATCCGTGGCTATATTTAAAAATATAACGTACCATTTGAGAATTCAAAAATATACTTTGGTGCTAAGGTTACTATAATAATTTTTTTGAGTCCCAGGAGGATTTTAATACAGAATACCTTTAGGATAAGTGAACCTGGGGTTGGCCATGGTAGTGGTGCCTACTGTCATAGTTTGTCCATTATATTCATCAACTAATCAGCAGTAGTCTACAAAGAGATCATCTGAACTTCCTGTTGTTTTAGCTCGGGGAGGCCAGTCCTATCTCAATGACCCAGGAGGACTTACTATAAAATGATACTGTATTACCCATTTACTTATTTCTTCAACACCATGGAGACAAGTATAAAATGTCCCATTTTGTTTTCAGATCAATAAACCCCTTAAAATTGTTAAATAACTGTTCAGTGTCCCTAATATAATGAATAGTGGCTAAAGTTGAAGAGTTTTTTATGACAATATAGAGCAACATAATCAGTTCAAATGAAGTCAGTGGCTGACTGCTAGGGTGAGGGAAAAAGGAGAAGAAATGAGTTTTAAGATGAGCTCAGCATGGAAAGCTCAACAGCTATTCCAATATAGGTTAAAAATACAGAGAAGATTAAAAAATATCTGTGGGTGAGGGTGGGTTTCTCTAAGCGCTGAAATACAAAATAGAACTTTACAGGAAATGGAAAAGAGGGAAGATTGAAAAGAATAGATATAAGCTAGCCATCAAGAAATGCAGGCACACAATAAGAGAGTCAAGGAAGCAAAATGAAATAATGTAGCTAAGGGTCTCAAAGGAAATAAGAAGAGTTTCTATAAATACTTCCAAGAGAAAGAACAAAACAGAGAGAAAAACACTGTGAAGTAAAAATGTTAAGCAGGCAAAGACCCAAGAAATGACCACAAGCCTATCACATCTTTTATTCTTCTCAGTTGTTGGCAAAATCTAGATTTAAAGAAAAAAGACTAAAGAAGGAAATAGAGTTTTTTTCTTTTAAATTAATTTGCATGAGTATGGAGATGAAGAAAGTTATTAATGACAGTAATAGCAAAAGCAATTATTGGGGAAAAATAGCAATTGTGAAATAAAATTTTATAATGTACTCCTTCAAGTTAAAACTAAATGCTTCTGATTATTTTGAAAGAATTGCATAGAGTGTTTTTAATCTCTAAAAGCTTTCAGTAAAAAAAAAAAATAAGACGAATAAAAAGGTGATATAGTCTCATCTAAATCTAGAAATAATTAGAATGAATCAGGGAATATGTCTATGATTAATTAGAATCTTCATCCCAGAATATATGATGCACTTGCAACCATTATTGAAATATGTTCTGCATCACAATTATAGTTTTCTCTTAGGTTTTGTTTTATCCCAAAACTTAGAAATTTTTAGGTTGCAGATTTTATTTTGGGGTAAGAATGTAAAAATTTATTTTGTAAGCTTTGGTTTTTTGTTTTTGGGTGGGGGAGGTGGCAGATGATATATTTATAAGTTCAAATAGTGTTGCTAAGGAATATACACCATGAGATGTACTGCGATTTAAAATAAAAAGAAAACAAACATAATCTCTAACATTATGATGTGGCATTAAACTAATGAATTTTCCTTTTTGTACCTTGTTACTTCTGAATGTGTTGAATTACTTTCAAGTTTCACATGGCAAGGAGTTCACATGGGCAGGGCGGCTCTAAAACCATTTCAGTATATTTCACTCCATCCCTGAATAAGTCCTTTTTGCCTCACTATCCTTCCATCATACCTATTCTAGAGTTTATTTGTTCCTTTTAAAGTCAGCTTTCTCTCCCTGTGGTTAGGCAGTTAAATCAGTACAACATAGCATTTATAAAGGTCTTAAAAATCTCTCTCTGTATGGTATATGATGTCAGTTTCTTAGTACTAGAGGGGCTAATTGGTAATGGTACATTAATAAACTGTAGGGTTTTTGCTATCTGGAGATGCCTGTTCCATTACCACAAACAGAAAGAGGGATAAGACCAACACAGATGGGGTTAATAATTATATCAGAAATAAATCTAGTTGCAACACAGGTAGCTTCAAACCAGATAATTTAGAAATAGTTTGGATAATTGCTAATTAGGTCTACTGACGGCAGAATTTGAATTATTCATGAAAACCTGAAAGCAGAGGATAATTCATTCCTGAATACCTCTAAAACTAATTGGAAAGTTGTTTATTCTATTTTTCACTAGGTGATGTGCTGATAATTATTTCATACTTTATTTTTGAAAATTTTATTTTAGAAATATCTTCAAGTGACAAATAGAACAGATTGTTAAGAATGATCTTGTGCCTCAAAGATTATATCCAAATACTATATAAAAACCTACTTTTAGTTAATAATTAAAATCAAATCTGTGACCTTTCTGAATTCCCTTCTCAAAATATTAGGAAGATTTCTTTGGAAAGGGTTTTTAGCACTTTTCTCTTGTAACTTATTTGTCATATTGATTTTTACTGTTTAAAATACTGCTATTAGTTTATTTGCTATGTATTACACCTATAGTGCTTCTTAGATTCATTTTCATTTTTTGCAAGTACAGAGATATTCAATATTAGCTTTCAGAATGATGCTTTATATTTATAGATTATATGTTTTTTTTTCATTATTAACCATAATTTGTTTGAGTAAATCTTTAGGAATAGAAGGAAGCAATTTTAGTGATTCAGAGTTTTCAGATGACAGCCATTCCAACATTTATTGATTTAAACATTCAACCATTTTGTTTTTGAGCAACAAATGTGTGGCATTCTGCCTTTGCAAAGCGATAGAAATAGTGTTTTGTTTTGTTTTTGTTTTTTTCTTTTTACAACTCAAAATCTGGTGGGGATGTGCAGTAGAGATGGTAGCTAGGGGCTTTTATCTGGAGTTTCTGTTCTGCCTTCGTAGTGTGAAGAAGTCCCTGGGAGGGAGCTGCCCAATGAGGGCTACATTTCCCAGGCCCTTCAGTGTCCAGGCATGGACACAGGACAAGATTTTGCCTATGGAACATGAACAAAAGTGGTGTTTATTAGTTCCTGTTTGGAATTTGTGAGAAGTATAGTTTCATTTTTTTTTATCTGCTCATATAAACCTTGAGGATGGCAGGGCCATAAAAAGAAGAAGCCCAGAATACCAATCACCGCATGGGAGAAAGCCACCCAATGACCAGGAAAATTGTGCTGGGTCTTAGAACTTTCCTGCCATGGCAACCACCCCACTAAAGGCCATGATGAGAGTATGGCCACAAGAAGGCAACCCATCAACATCCACTTGTTAGAAGAAATGGCCAGGGGGTGCCTGTGTGGCTCAGTTGGTTAAGTGTCTGACTTTGGCTCAGGTCATGAACTCGTGGTTTGTGAGTTTGAGTCCCATGTTGGACTCTGAGTTAAAAGCTCAGAGTCTGGAGCCTGCTTCAGATTCTGTGTCTTCCCTCTCTCTGTCCCTTCTCTCTCTCTCTCTCTCTCTCTCTCTCTCTCTCTCTTTCTGTAAAAAATAAATAAAGATTTAAAATATTTTAAAGAAGAAATGGCCAGACACACACACACACACACACACACACACACACACACACACACCCTTTGAGCTTAATACTGAGCAACATTTCCTCTTTTGAAATGCCCAGAAATTATTCACTTGTCCCCTCCACCCAACCTGTCTGCCAACTATATCTGGAGACCAATTAGAGAGTCTCCCCCACTTTCAAAGATATCATTTTAATAGAACACTTATATTCTTCTATATAGTCTTTAAAATTTACTTTCCTTTCTGACACCTTTGATCCTCTGATGAAATAAAAGTGATGGCACATGGGTTCTCTTGCCCATGTTTATAAATAAATAGATTCTGTTACTTTTGTCCCAGACCGAGTTTTTTCCTTGACAGGAAGTTTAAGAATGAGAAATAAACATTTATTGTTAACATGCTGACATTTTGGGCTGGTTTACTTGGCAACTAGAATAACCTTACTGATACTGGGTGATAGCAAGTAAATAATAATTTTAATATTGTGTTTAATTTGAGTACAAGAAGCCTGTGACAAGAAGGGGAGGAAGCTGTGGGAATACACTGGGGTGCCACCTAATGTAGCTTTGGGTGTTGGGGGAAGGGAGGAGTCAGAAAAGGAAACTTGCAGGAAGCAAGATTTCAGTTGGGGTGTGAAAGACAAATAAGGGTTAGCCAGCCCAAGAGGAAATGATGGAGGATGACATGAGAGAGAGTGGAAGCAGTCTGCAGAAGGCACAGAGATTAATGAAGGCACAGGGCATGTGCTCAACAGCAATGGGGGTGAAGCATAAGGAAAGTACCATGATGGGCCTTTTATATTATGTTATCTTGAATTTTTAAGTTGTCAATCTAATAACCAATATGGCAAGTTTATGAGGGGTGTGGACAAGACGACAGGCAAGGACACCAGTGAGAAGTCTGTGGCAAGAATCCAGGTGGGATATAATGAAAGCCTAAGGAATAACCATTGTTAGCAGGAGTAGAGAAAAATGGCTGCAGTTCGGAGCTCTTGAGGAGGTAGAACTGAAAAGGCATGATGCCTGAGGGTCAAGCAGGACTAAAGAAGTGGGTGGTGACATGAATGAGGAATTAGTAAATATAAATTAAAGGCACGGGGCATACCTAGGAGAAGAGAGAAGATATATTATTTAGTTTCAGATGTCTCCATGGGGAGGCATCAGTAGAATACCTGAGACATTTGCTTGGAACTCAAGACAGGAGTTTCAGGTAGAAGGATACATTTTAAAGTCATCAGGGAACACATAGTAACTGAAGTTATGGAAGCAAATAAAGACCACATGGGAAGAAGGTTAAAAGAGTGGGTAATGAAGGAAACTGAAGCCCAAACCATATGGGAGCTGTTAAGAAAAAGATCTCTTTGCATTAGGATGGGAAAGATGGGGCAAAGATCAAGAAGCACTGAAGAATTCTGTGTGGAGGTTATTTCAAGCAGAGACGTGGATGAGATGAAATAAATGCAAACTAACAGGAGGAATGGAGATCTTTGTACCTTCATCATGAACAGTTTTTTTTGGAAGGTTGGAAGCAAAGGCACAGTGCAGCAAATTGAGGGCTAAACAGGAAATGAGGATTCGTTTATAAAGGTGTTTGCCTGCGATGGAAAGGAGAACTAGACAGTAGGTGGAGGGAGACTTCAAGAAGATTTAACTTAGTCATGTTCTTAAGTAAAATTAGAGAGCAGAATACCTTTTAAATGCTTGGGGGAAATACCTCATAGAGAGAGAGGGATTGATGGTGCATAGTTGATGGAACATGCTGATAATTTTGTTGGTGGCAAATTGGAAGCTGTCACTCCAGCTACATTTTTCTCCCTGAAGAAGAAAAGAAAAGAAGGATTAAATATCAGATGACATGAAGAATCATCCTAGGAAGCAAAAGGATGATTCATATGTTTTATAGGCTTAATATCAACATTTCTCTTTAATTACATTGATTCCCTTAAGTCTTTCAGACCTTTCTACAGTGGATTTTCTAATCCTGCCTCAATAGCAAAGGTTGCTTCTTTGAATTTCTATGATCATAATGTTGGATCCACACAGGGAAGCATATATTGCTGCAGTTTGGAACATTCATATTTTTTGGATAATAGCGTTTCAGTAAAAATTTTTAGGAGATATCCAAAATTAGAAAACAAACATTTTCTGGCTTCAGTATGTAGTGAAGTCATAGAGTAAAATATGTTTTTACTTTATAACATACTCTTATAAAAATAGTCTCTTTCACATTTATGGACAATTTTTAAAACTTTAATACCTTGATACCTTCATTCTGTTTCTCATTTATCCTTCTTAACATTTTGAAGACTTTTGCCATAAAAAGTCCCCATTCCATTCAAAATTGCCTTGTCTCTTCACATTTTCCATGATAGCCACACTTTTATTACAATCTCTAATTAGAAGATCCTCTCCACACTATGATTCCATTTTGTTCTCCCATCATCTTTAAAAGACATTTTAGGTTTTCTTACTCTGTGTGCTTCGGTAACATTTTGGGCTAATGACATTTCTTTCCTTCTTAGGATTATATAGTTGTTATTATGTGTAGCAAGTATTTTGGCCTTTGTTTGCATTCTGTCCTATTTCATGTAGAAATTCTGCCTTCCCTATAACATGTCAAGAACCTTGAAGTTTTCCCTTCCTTACTTCTGGTAACATAACCTACTGCTTCCTTTACAAACTATTCCTCTTCTGTCTCATGGCCTTGCAACCAACCACATGGCCCCAATGTCCCCCAACCATGAGTCTACAAAGCCAGCAACAGCAGATCATGTCTTCAAAACATATCTCTTTGCCTCCTTTTCAATGGTCATATTTCTCTCTATTATTGGGAAAGGTCCTTTGATCTTTAAGAATATATGTGATTAGATTGGGCCCATCAAATAAGGTTCTAACGTGAAGCATATCTCTAAAGTTCATTCTGCTGTGTCAGGTAACATATTCACAGGTCCTCATGAATAGGGTATGGTTATCTTTGGGGGTGATTATTCTGCCTTCCACACTGTCAGATAGGAAAGTTTGTCTAAGAGACAGAGATTGATCATTCATTTATTCAACTAGTATTTATTGAGCATATAATTTGTGACAAGGACTGACATAGGAACTTGGGATACATCATTGAACAAACAAATATCCCTGATTTTTTTTGAGTATTCATTCTAGTGCCACACATTAGAGACAGGATCAAATCTTACCTTACATCAATGGCAACCCTGGGTCTTCCAGTTTTGTTAATAAACTCTCAATTTTGCTTAAATGAATTTGGGTAGGGTTTTATCATTTGGACCTCAAATGACCCTGCCTAATCCAAGTAGTAATAGACTTAAAATAATATTTATTGTGTGTAATACAGTACTACTCCCCCTTTATTAATTGTCTAGCTAAAATTTAAGAATATCTATCAATTTTCAAATTCAGAAGGTTACCCAATCATTTATCCTTTGGTCATTCAAAAGATATTTACTGAATAACCACTGGTGGCAGTAGGAAATTGATGCACATTTGACTAATTTCACGTGGCTTACAGTGTGTCAGATGAAGATATTAAACTAATGAACACATACATACCTAGATACATATATAAGACTTCAAATCATCATATTGCCATGAGAAATTTTCATGAATGAAAAGAATAGCATGCCACAGAATGTCATGAGAGAGATTAGCATAGTTTGGCTTTCAATTGAGTAAGAACAGATTGAGGGAGTCAACTTGACAGACGATTTTCATTTGTAAATGAAATGGAAGCTTCAGGGGTGTTTCAAAGGTAAGGTAGACAGTTGAGGATCTCCAAATTAGCATCAACAATACAGTCAGATTCAGTCCCTGTCATTCTATGGCATTCATCTTTCAAAATCTAAAAATGGTAAGACATCAAGTCTCATATTGATTTGTGTGCTTCATAAAATGTGACTCAAAAGCAGCTATTGTTTTTTGTCAAGTTGCTTTATGCTTTAATTCCTTTAAGAATTCTGAACTCAAGTTTTTCTATCTTAGATATACACACATAACTTGTAAAACTATGTTAAAAAAAAGTCAAAGATGATCAGAGCAAAAATACCTATAGACAGCATTTGCAAGGACTGAATGAATTTGAAAACTTAATAATTAATCAGAACAATATGATAAAAATAACACTGGATTAAGAAATTAGGAAACCCAAGTTCTAATCTTCTTTCTGTTTATGGTTCACTTCACTTGCCTGGGTTTCCTCATTTAATCTATAGAATTAGCGTTTTTCTTTGTGAATTTTCTTGCAACTTAAATATTCTTTACGCCTTTAATTCACAAAAATACTCAAACATATGAAGAGAGACATTCTCTTAATATTGAGTGAGTATTTGGTGTTTTGGCAAAAGACAATGATAACATTACAATATAACTGAGTCAAAGTTATTTAATAGTAAACAGTTTACTGGCTGGTTTCTTTTATTATCAGGTGGATTGAGCCAGGGAGGATCCTGGTAGCACTAGAACACCAAGAAATTTACATTATAGGACCTTTAAAACAAAGAGTCTTCCTTATCTCAAGTACTTTGAATTTGGCCACAGTCACAATTTATAAGGTCATTCAAAAGTTCTGAAGCCAAATTGAAACTCTGAAGTTCTCTTAGGCATTTAGTTTCTATCACTCAAATGGCACTTCCCTTGGGCTGTTTAGCATTATAGCTTTGGTTATTTTTTTACCTTTGTTAGTTGACAATAAGTTCTCTTTGAAGTCAAGAATATCTGTGTCTTATATATATTTATGTCTTCTGAGACTCCACAGAAAAATACCTTGTGTTTTGTGGCATTTGATAAATATTTGCTGAAAATGTAGATCTTAAAATCAGGTCCCTTGAGCGGTGCCTGGCTGGCTTGGTCGGAAGAGCATGGGACACTTGATCTCAGGGCTGTCAGTTTGAGAGCCCTAAATTGGGTATAGAGATTGCAAAAACAAAACCAAAACAAAACAAAATAAAACAAAACAAAAAAACCTTAAAAAAATGAGTCCCCTTGAAAAAAAATCAAGGGGTAAAATTCAAGAGTTTTACACATCAAAAGAGCCTTTTATTTGAAAATATTTAAAACATCGTCAAAAATCTCAAAATTATGGAACCATGCCAGCAAAAATAGTTGAAAGCATCAGTGCCACATCCCTTCACTGAGTTCGTAAAAGATTCTATCCTTCCTGAAAGATTAATTTAAACTCCTAAGGTGCATAAATAACCCTACTATGGTAGCTAAACCAACAGGAGTTGGCTCCTTGGTAAATCAGAAACTGTACCAGGTTGAGTTGTCGCACAAAGAAAGGTTTATCTGAAGGGAATAAGGAAATCACAGGGAATAACTTCCAAAGCTGTGACTCCCCAGGAACCCTGGATGGGTTCCTTTCATTTAGGGTTATGATGACTGGATAGGGAAGCCTTGTCATCATATGTGGAGGTGGGGAGAAGGCTACACAAGTTCCTTAGGGAAACATACATATACATCCATCACATGTTATGTAAATGAGGCTGAGCTTCCTTGGGCGGAGATTTTAATATTATAGTGACATAAAGGTAGTTGTTGGTCATTCTAGAAGTCACTCCATGATCCATCTACGCAGATGTGAGTCAAGTGTTCTGCTCAAACTGATCTGAGTGGTTTGGGCTAGCTGGAGGTCCTTGTCAAGACAGCCCTTAAGTTCGAGGGGTGGTTTAGCTTTCCATTTGCCTGAGTTAAGAGATAAGCTGGAAAGAGGAGCTTAAGGAAAAATGTGGGACCAAGGGTGAATACAAGCAGATGGGCAGTAAAGGTCAGGTCGTGGAGTCTAGCTGGTGACACTAAGTTACATGGTTTCTTTTCTTGCTAAAAATGACAAAATAGTACCAGAGACAAAACTATGATGACACGGAATTTAGGTATCCTCTTGTTACCCTTGTTATAAATATTTTGAATAACATTTTTCAGTTGCAAACTGGAAAACAGATCCCTGTGTTCCCTGCTTCCCCCCACCCCCCCAACCAAATCTTCCATGGAAGTAATTGCAAAGAGGGCTGAAGACTCTTTTAATCTCATTAGGGTCATTCGTAACTATGTGGATAACATGTAACACCTCTGTATTTGGTGAAGTGTGATGTTTTGAAGTAGGTGCAACAAATCGACCCTCTGGCCTCATTACGATTATGTATCCTGACAAAGTAAACATTACATTTCCTTGTCAAGTACCTAGAGTCTTGTGCATGCTTGGTAAACATTATCTACTATTCTCTATGCTTTATTTTGAGTATGGGGTGCATTTCTTTTGCAAGACAATAGTAATATCTGCTCTTACACTCAAGGTCTGCCCCATACTCTTTAGCTATGGCATTTGTCAAGAGGGTGACTGAGGTGGAAGTGATAAGTAGGGCCATGACAGCTCACACATGCTCTTTATTCAGACAGGGAGCTCACTCAGCCTTTCTGCTGTTGGAGTCTCACACCATCTGTTCAGGCTTATTTGCTGGATAGCACAAAGTACATGTTCTGTGACCCCTCTCCTTAGTTGTCACACACCTTGAGAGGATTGGTCCAGAGAAAAGACTGTGTGCTTATCCTCCGTGAATATAAATGACTCAGGAAGACACCTACTGTTTCTAAACATAAACCTCTTCTTTTACATAAATCTTTCTTTACAACTGTAGGGTTGGACACATGGTTGCCTCATGCAGTTACCTTTGGTGAGGTGACTGGGATGTATCTCTAACCTGTTGTTTTCCTTGTCAGTGGCCTGAATGTAAAGTTGTCTCTAAGAGGTTCTGAAAGTGCACCGTCAAGCTCTCTCTGTGGCCAGATCATGACTTCCTCTTAAAGTTGGCAGCATGGTGGTTAGAGTTAAAAGGATGAGATTTCATGTCAGCAGAAAAAGGGAATTTCAACCCTGCCATTTACTAACTGTGATTTTATGCAAATTGCCTAATGTCTTTGTGCCTTAGTTTCTTTATCTTTAACAATACTTCCATAGAGGTGTTGTGAGGATTAGAGTAAGGTAACCAGTGTAAAATGCTTCACATAGTGCCTGGTGTCCCATGAGTACTACAGAAGTAGTGATTCTTATGATTGTTGTTGTTCTTAAGCAGGACATTTTCAGTGTCTAGGCACAATAATTATTCACACCAGTATAAAGCTTTCCTCATTTTTCTGTTTGTAAGTCCAAAGAATTTTACCCAAATATAGAATATCTTGCCTATGCATTTAAAACTGATCTGATTTATTTTCTATTTTTGAGAATCACCTGCATGTACTTGTCTAGATTTTATGCATTGTTTTCCCTTCTTCTTTGGGGTACTAGTTAGATAGCCATTGTTAAGGAATTTCCCAAAAGAGTAGGTAAAAACTGAGAGAGTAAAATTATTCATTCCAGATTATTTATTGTGAAATTTTGAAACTTATAGAACATTTGTGGACATAAAATCTTATAATCAATTAGTAACATGTTTTGAATAATGTCTCTTCATTTTACTCCCTTGTTTCCATCTTCCCTGAACACATTTACTACCAGATGGCTTTAGGATGTTTTTAGGCTATTGAACAGACTGGACGGCATTCTGCTCCTGGAGGGCTGTTACCCACATGTAGGTGGTTCATGAAACAGAAGAGTAGAGTAATACATTGTGGTAAAACAATTTTATATTCAAGGCAAAAAAAACATGTCTTAATTTATTTGCATTCATTAAATTAACATTCTTCTAGGTAGATACATTTCAGTTGAAGGATTACGCCATGGATCTTGTAAATGTGTTTCTTCCTATGCACACCCAGACTTCTCTAGAAATACCTTCATTTTGATGAAATAGAAGAAAGAATTAGCAGTACTTGCATTCAGTATAGGCATTTCATATAGATTATGGCATATCTTTATAGACAGAAAGCTTACACATATTGTATACATCAAACTGTCCTCACTATGCTAAGAAAAAAAAGCAATTATTTTAAAAGTCACAGTTCCATGTAAAATATTGCTTCAAGAAGTTCTTTGGCTTTGAAGTGGTGTCTAAACCTTTGCATCTTTATGAGGTCATATTTTTCAGACTGAATTTTAAAATATATCTAATATATGTATGTACACATGTCAAGGCAGAGGGATGCTTTGTATATGAATTTAATTAAGCAATAGGCCACTTTGGGACTTGTTTTATGGAGCCCATTTGTTTCATGTGAGTTCAACTGCCCAAGCTACCGTGCAATAATGGTCTCATAAAATTATACTCTGGAGGGTCTTATTTCTCCTATAATGTGCTTTTACTTAAAATTTAGTTTAATAGCAACATTTTTCCTTGTATATCAACTGTATACAAGTAATAGCTATCAGAAAAATTTAATGGTCAAAGAGCTCTTGGTTTTCTACATTTACTATTGGAAATTGCTCATTCAAAAAGAAAAACGTGAGAAGAAAAGGAAAAATGTACTTACTACATTAGTAGCAATCTTCGGATTTGCTATCTAATTATCTTTTGAAATACTCTCATTTAAATCACTTGGGGGTATTTTTGCCCTCAGCATTTTCATCGTATATATGTGCTTGATCCCAGTTTAACCTTCTTAGAAACAATGCCCCATTTACAGCAGTATTTCCTGGTGTGTGCCAGAAGATGGGCTCTTTATTAGGAAGGACTACAGTAATCAGTTGAAACCCAATTCTAGTTTTGAGTAAGCTTCCAGTTTAGTAAGAAAGAATCTTTAGTAAAATTTGTCAATAAAGGTTTATGAAGTATGAGCAATTTACAGCAGTATGTACTGGATATATTTTCAAGCCAGGACCTGGTATGCAATAAATGTGTCATTGTTTTTCTACAACTTAACTTAGTTTCTGTCTTGAGCAAGGCTCCCTTAGATCTAGGCAAAAATGGCCCTTGCCCAGGGCCCTGTACTTTGGAAGACCTTAAATGTCTTAAATACAGGTCCACATCAATTAAAAAAAAAAAAACACCTCGGTTTTTTTCTTCACTTTGAATTTAGCACTCAACACTTATAACCCTATTATCCCAAATGTCTGCTCTCTGGACTAGTATTACTCCTGCCCCAGGGTAATACTTTTCTTCATTACTTGCAAAGGCGACTGTGTCCAAATGCTGTAAAAGTTGCAGGCTATGCCACAGATGGCATTGGAAATAGGCATTGCTTCAGATTAAAGGGAGGATCAGAGCAGGGAAGGGGTAAGAGAGAAGATAAATTAATTGATCTATCAAATGCTTGCAAAATATAGTATCATTTCTCAGTAGTGCTGAGCATTTATTTTCTTGTTACTTTTCACATTCTAATTGTGTTTCTGAAGACACACAAAAAGCAGGTATTCAGAATATGTTGCAAGGCTTATAGTATTTTACAGGGTTAAGATATTTGTATTTCTCTTGAATTTATATTCATATTTCTCTTAAATTTGTATTTACCTAGGTTTAGATATAACTTTCATGAAACACAATACTGATTGTTGCTTTACATTGGCAACTAGACTGAAATTAAATGCAAAATTGTGATGAATTGTATTTTTATAAGATATTTAGTAAGATTTAATCAACTTTTTTAAAATTAAAAATTTAGGGCTTATTTAAATATTTCTTATTTAAAGCTGATATTCCTAACTACTTCCTAATTGTTCTTTTGAAATTATTTAAAAGTAATTATCAGGATAACATATGAAAAATAGCATTTTTTTATATTCAGTTCATTAAGAGTGAAAATATATTCAGATTTGTGTTTTTTAAATGTAATTGCAGTTTATTTTTTAACAATTTAAGTCATTAGGGATGAGTAAAGTTGAGATTATGGTAGAAATATAAAATATAAAAATAGTACTCAGAAAAATCTAAGAAAGCAGAAATGCTAAATACCTAAAAGAAAATTTAAAAAAATCCTCAAAGAAGTGGTCTGCTTAAATTTTTAAAACCTGGAAACAATTAAAGTTAACAGGTGACTGCCCATTTATTTATTATAATTTATTGTAAAATTTATTAATAAGTCAGACAATGGGAAAGGCTCCTGTGTGACCCTAGAAAATGTATTTAAACTTGCTATGATTCAGTTTTTCTCCTGCAAAATGAGAATAATAAAATGCTTCCCTCGCAGCGTTGTTGTATGGATAGAGTTAATGTATGTAAAGTTCTTAGAACTGTGTTTGACACCGGTGAGTCCTCTAAAAGCTTTTCATAAGTAAGGTATATATGATGTGTACAGTTAAAGACCAGATGAAAGGGATCAGGGAGATGGAGGAGGTTTTCCATTTATTTTTGGTTTTGTCCCTTATTTGACTATATTTTGGATTCCATGTACAGGAAAGAGCTAATGGAATGAGAAAGGTTGCCCGTACAGGACAATTGAATAATGGTTGGAGTAAGACTCTAGAGGCAGCTGGAAAAGATGAGAGAGAAAGCATTTTGAAAGAAGTGCCTTGGGAAAGAGAAGCAGTGCTTTTTCCTTTGACGTGGAGATGAAGGTGATGGTGATGGTGATGAGGCGGATGAAGTACTTTATTCCTCATTGAATGTGAATTTACAGTTAAGTCAGGTAGAGTCCAGCCTATGTATTAATGAGAGGAGATCAGGAGGAAGGGAGCTGCCCTGAACCATAAAAGCCTCCATGCGTGATGGCCAGGGACTTTGTAGCATCATCAGTCCATATCATGATCATATATACATGGCTGGGTTTTCAAAAGTCTGGTGGCAGAGGAGAGAATGAAGATGTTTGGATTTATTTAAATGATCATTTTTCAGGATGCTGAACTGAAAACATATTAGGGTAAAGAAATTGGGGGTGCTGGCAAGAGGTTGGGTAAATCGATACACAGATTTAGGATGGACAGGTAAGGAGATAAGGTTAGAAACAGTGCGATAGGGCAAAAACTAAGGGACAAAGGAATCAAGATACTTTAAGGTCAAGGAACATGTACAGTGGGCATGAGAAAAAGAATCAGCTTGTCAGAGAGGGGATGATGAGTTTCTGGTTTCAGAGGTGCAATAATTCTCACAGATGCTTCTTTTGAGACATCTTAGAGGAGAACTATGTAAAGGAGTCAGGGTACCAGATAGAAATCTCGTCCCCTAAATTGAAACAAAATGAAAACAGTAATCAGTTCTTCATTAGCCATACCTATTAATTTTAAAAATTAAGCCTTTAAACCAGGTGCTTGCTTTTAATGTACGTTAAGGAAAATGGATAATGGAGATGCATTGCCAGCACAGCCTGCCCATACACCTTTCATGTGAGCAATGCCACAAGTCCCCAAGAGGGCTGAATTTAATTAATGGAATGGGTGTTCTTCGCTTGGCTTGAATCACTCATTCCGAAGTTGCATGAAGTGCTTTCCATCTTGACACTGTAACAATGCTCATTTGCAAACAAGCACTTAAATGAAACGGGACCAACTTACTGCAGAGCTTGAAATCCTGGCCTCTGAAGAAAAGACTACTTTCCTTACCGAGTTCTCTGTGCCTCAGTTTGTAAAATAAAGATAATACTAGCACACACCTCATAAGGCTGTAATGAGGATTTAATGAGTTAATATTTGTAAAGCACTTTGGACAGTGCCAGGCACATGACAAGACTATATAAACAGTATCACACAAAGAGGTTTAATAATAAAATAATAAAAAGGAACATCAGCAAATACCAGTGGCAAAAAAACTGGAGTAACTAAAGGTCATACGCATAGTTCTCTGATCTCTCAGAGTCCTGTAATGCTTCACATGATACTTAACTGCCCCGAAGAATAAGACTGGAAGTTACCTTAGGTTATTAGAGCACATTTTCTGAGCCCAAAGCCTTGAAGCCCCTAATGCTGGACTCTGCCAGCAGATTTATCTCATTGTCTCCTCTGGCCATGGCTCCACAGTGTGCTTAGTATTTGCTTGGCCAACACTGTCTGATAGGGTCTGTCCAGCTTGCTGCGCAATGCTGTCCATTCTCTGCTGACCTCTTGGTTCGCTAATAGTTATTTCATTCACCTTCACATTCTCCCGGCTACGGCTGCATTTCTCTGCTCATTTTAACATCCGATTTTTTTGGCAGGCATTTTCTATGTAAGGTATCTTCCCTCTCTTATTGCCCCAATCACTCATTAAACCAGTGTAATTTTTGTTTCCTCCCTCATAATGTCACTGAATCTGTTCTTTTCACGATCACCAATATTGCGTACTGTTTCTATCCTTTTATCTAACCTCTCAGCAGAATTGATACAAAAGCCCATTTCCTCTTTATCAAAAGCATTGGTTCCTCTTAGTTTCTAGCACACTCTTCTGTTCTCATCCTTTTTCTTCAACTTCTGTTCAGTCTCCTTTACAGGGCTCCCTGTGAAGCCCAGAGCTCTCTTCTGTGTCTCTTTCCTTTACCTTTTTATATATCCTCTCTAAATAATTTACTTTTTCCTGTAGATTTAAGTGCTCCCTTTGAACTCATAATTTTCAAATTTATTTCTCTTGCCCAAACTACTTTTTGGACCCCAGACAGTTTGGCAGTTTTAACCTAGAGGGTTAAGACAGAAAAGACTCAAGGTGGAGGACTTTCCATTTGGTGGGCAATGGACAGATCTTCATTTGCCTCATGGTGGCTGGCTGTCCTATATACTTGCATTATTTCCTTACCATATAAAAAGGAATATTTAATTTCTTGGTATCAATTTAGGGTTATCTGACATAACAGAGGAGGCAATTAAATATGGACTTGTGGGGCACCTGTGTGGCTCAGTCAGTTAAGAGCCTGACTCTTGATTTCAGCTCGGGTCATGATCTCACGGTTCATGGGATTGAGCCCCACGTCAGGCTCTGTGCTGACAGTGTGGAACCTGCTTGGGATTCTCTCTTACCCTCTCTCCTGCTTGTGTGCTCTCTCTCTCTCTCTTTCAAAATAAATAAATAAACTTAAAAAAAATAACCTTCTTTAAAAAAAATATGAACTTCTAACAACCTTTTGTTTTCAGGCCCGATTTCTTGCTGAGACATCTGTCAAAGGAAGAGTAGGAGCTAAGTCATATAGAATTGCCTCACTTTTGAGTTCAGTTACAAAATCTATGCCAGACTGTATTAACTTCCTGTCATGTTGAGTTCTAGAACCTTCAAATAAAGGTAGCCTGGAGTATTCTAAAACTTAAAGAGATCTTGTACTTTATTAGTTGGGAGGTGCTTGGTAGAGAATCAGGTGCCTGAGGCACTGGCCACTTTAATAGGGGACAGTGGTGAAGCAAGTTCTCATGTATGGAGAGAATATGTAAGCCATCAAAAGCATCTCAAACTCACTACGTCTAGACCAAATGCTTGATTTCTGCCCCAAACCTTTCTTCCTCTAGTTTTTCCGATTTTGTTCACTAGCACTACATACCCAATTACCCAAGCCAAAATTCCTCCCCTCACTACATGCAAATGATTAGTAATTCCTATTGTTCATTCTTACAAAATATATTCCAGATTTATCTTTACTCTCCATCTCCAACTGCCACCACTCTTGTCCCAGAAGGCATCCTGTCTCATTCAAACTATGGCAATGGCCTTATTGATGGTCTCTCTTCTTCTCTTGGCTCCATTTTATTCTATATTTTACTTAGAAGACAAAATAAAAATTTTGGTAAAAATTAGAGCATGTTAGTTTTTTGCTTAAACCTTTTAATGGCTTAATATTTCCCTTAAAATAAAATTAAAAATTCTTCAACCTGCAATACAAATCCTAGAGCAATCAGCCTGCACTTGACTCATCACTGTCATCCCAAGGCCTCTTTCTCCTTGCTTATTGGGTCAGCCTCTCTAAACTTCTTTGAGGTCAGAACATGTCAAGCTTTCCTAAGTCTCTTCATTAATATATGACCATATTTAATATTGTCTCATTATTCATTCATATAGCCCTTCATTCAGTGATTCAACACATGTTGAATAAGTTCTCACTGTGTGCTACATATTTTTGTAAGTGCTAGAGATAAGAGCAGTTAGCAAAATGAAAAACAACAACAACAATAACCAAAAGAGCTGCTAGTAAAGATCTTACATTCTAGCGGTGGGGTGGTGAGGAATAAAAAAAAAATTATTACAGATTGTGTCGGGTGTTGGTAAACACCTGTAGGAAAACAGTAAGCCTGGCTACAGGTGTAGGAAATGCTGGGGTAGGGGAGGTCTCTATTTATAGGGTGGAATGATTAAATTTCTCTGATAAGATTATATTTAAGCAGACACTCAGAAAAAGTGACAGAGAAAGCTATCAGGATACCTGGAAAAAGAGAAAAGGGAACAGCAAGTAGAAATGCCCTGAGGTGGGAAAGGTCTTGAAATGTTTATGTAACAGCAAGGAGGCCACAGTGGTAAAGCAGAGTGAGTGAGTAAAAAAGTCGATGGGCATAAGAGAGCACATAGTCTGTATATGTGAAGGCCATCAGATAAGGAACAAGTTTTTGGACTTTTGCATACTTGTAGAATTTTTAGCAGAAGCAGGACATGATATGACTTATTAAAATAGTCACTCTGAGTGCTCTGCAGAGCACAGGCCATAGGAAATATTGGTGGAAGCAAGGAGACCAAATAAGGGGCTGCAAAGATAACCTGAAATTGTTATGATAAGGACCTGGGTCAGGAGGGCAGCACTGGAGAGGCTTATAGCTGGATTCTGGAAATATTTAGAAATATTCAGAACTGAGATAACTTTTTTATGGATTGGGTGGTGGTTGTGAAAGTGTTAAGGAAGATTCCAGAGCTATTGGATTAAGCTCTGGAGGATGAGAACATATGGGAGAAGAAAATTTGGTGATATAGGGATACATGGTCAGAAATTTTTTTTGGACAGGTTAAGAATGAGACATCAATGGGGCACCTGGGTGGCTCAGTCGGTTAAGCATCCGACTTCGGCTCAGTTCATGATCTCGTGGTCCATGAGTTCGAGCCCCGCGTGCTGACAGCTCAGAGCCTGGAGCCTGCTTCAGATTCTGTGTCTCCCTCTCTCTCTGCCCCTCCCCTGCTCATGCTCTGTCTCTCTCTGTCTCAAAAATAAATAAAAACATTAAAAAAATTGAAAAAAATGAGACATCAATTAGAAATCAAGTAGTGATTTGAGTGAGCAATTTTACTCTGATTCTGGAGATGAGAGGAGGGATCCTGACTGAAGATATAAACTGGAGGGTCATTATTTGTGTACAGATAGTAATTAATGTCATGTTACACATTTGAAAAAAATTGTATTTTTAAGTAAGTTGAAATTAAAGAGGTACCCTCTATTTCTTGCATAAAATAAAATAAAACAGCTAAGATTCTTGGATATCCAAGACACCAATATAAAAATATTTTTAAAAAAGAAAAATAATGAGGGGCACTTTGTGGCTCAGTTGGTTGAGCATCGGACTCTTGATTTCGGCTCAGGTTCCTGAGATCAAGCCCCATGTGGCGTTCTGAGCTGACAGTGCAGAGCCTGCTTGGGATTTTCTCTCTCCCTCTCCCTCTGCCCCTCCCCAAGTCCCCCTCAAAGTAAATACGCTTAAAAAAAAACAAGAAAAATGATGAAAGGAAACAGATAATTTAGGGAACAAAAGAGAAACAAAAATATCTTGAGTTGCAAAGATTTCAGAAAATACTGCAGTCTATAAAATAAGAATAGGATGACATGTTAAGTATAGTCAGGTGAGTAAAAAAAAAGAACCATAGACACTGGTATTTTAGAATACTAAGGGTAAAGATACGATCTTAAAAGCTTCTGTAGATAAAGAACAAATAGATAAAAAAGAAATGGGAATGAAACTGGCAACAGAAAATGGCTCAAAGATCCAATGGAAAATGATTTTAAACCTAGAATTTTATACCAGAAAAATTTTATGTTTAGCATTGAAGGACTCAGAAAGTAAACCTCTCTATACTTTTAATTAGAATGTCACTTAAAGTAATAATCTGGTGGGAGGTAGATGATAAAAAAAAATGGGATTCCACAGATTTGACGCTACTCTTGAATATCTGGAACAACTTAAAAAGGTGATACGCTTAATGAATACATACACAGTTAAGTAGCTGGTAACTCTAGGAAAAAGCAGAATCATTAAAAAAAGCTGTGCAAGAGAAAAATCTCATCAGAGTCAAGTACAGAGAATAAAACATCTATCAATAACTACTCTTTATTGATTTGCAGCATTTAGAATCAATCCATAGCTACAAAGATTAAGAATTGGGTATAATTAGAGAACCAACTAAATACGATAGATTTAGAAATACAAAAGTAGAGATGGTGAAAATTAGAAGCTAAAAGGTAGGGAAGAATAAGTCACGGGGAAAAGAGAGATATGCATAGTCTTGTTTTACAAGAGCAATTGTCAATATTTTTCAAAATACAGAATAAGGTTATAAGTATATTATTTAATTATAAAGTTAACTAAATAGAAGAACTAATAATATTACTCTATTGGGGAGAGGAAGGTGAGAGGTAATGGGTGATAGCATGAGTGAGTTATGTTATCATATAGCTCAGTAAAAAGGCAATAAATAAGGTCTAAATCTGATAAATTAAAAACAAAACAGTTGCATGATTGTATTATTCATCAAAATGTATCAGACAGAAAACAAAAAAAATAAAAACAAAAATTGTTAAAAGCAGTGTATTCTGAGCAGTAAAATTAAACATAGGATGTGGAAGGGAAGGAGAAAACCAGTAATTCTAATCATAAGTTTTTCTACTTCTTTTGATTTTTATCCATGTGTCTACTATAATAGTTTAATAAAAAAGAATTTTAGTTTTAAGAACAAAATCAAAAGTTATACAAAACTTGTATATTTGCATAATACATATAAGCTATTTTATATTTCTGGTTTTTAATCCATATACATGCTGTCCTTTGGAATATTGTTTCAAGGTTTGCTATGCGTGCGTGAATGGCATGAAAGCTAGAGAAATAGAATATCTTACTGTTCTTAATCTTCATCCATCTGAATTGTGAAGCTCATCATCTCTAATGCCCTTTTATTCAATTATTTATTGATTTATGATTGAAAATGCTGAAAGTTTGCCTTTCATACAGCATATCATGTGCCCTGCCTGGGAAATGATGAACAAATATATGGCTTAGGTTAGATTGAGACCATAAGTACCAGACTATTAGATTTTGTACACAGTTATGCAGAGCTCTTCTTTGTTTAGAATGGCTGGTATCTTAGAATTCATTTGAAAGAAGGAAAAAATCTCATCTTCAGCAAATGTGACTTGTGGTGGTGTCTATCAGGCTTGCCACTGTGCCAAGATGTGCCAAGATGTCACTGTGAAAAAGAGAAGCCTTCATGAGGGAATGATGTTCAGGGTTACTGTTCTATGCTAACCCCTCTCTCCATTCCTCATGTTCCCTTCAGGTTGGAGCACTTTAACCCTGAGCAATGAGAAAGTAAAAATCTCATTTTTTCCCCCCATGCGCTTCTGGCAGAAGGCTATGAACACTCTTCTTTGCTGTTTTTGTGCTTTGGATTTCTATCAGACATTTTTGAGAGCCAATTTTAAAGAGTTTTTTGTATTTCTAGTCCCAATAGTAGGTGTGCAAATGTGCCCTTAAACATGTCACCAAAATATCCTTGTGTGGTATATGATTAAGATCTAATTTGACTATCACTACCCAAAAAGAGGGAATGAGTTCTCTTTATGTTGTATTAAGCAGGTTAGTTAGTTAGGCAGTTCCCTGACCCCAGGCCATGATATCAAGTCTGCTTCTCTTAACCAGTATATCCCAAAAATAAGGTCTCTGAGAGAGGAATTCACAGAATTTCGATAGAATTCTCACAAGAAAATGTGAGCAGTAATCCTCTGTGTTCTTACCTGTTTTACTTGTCCTCATTGCGATCTCTCTGGATTTACCTGGAATTCTTAGCTTGAAGGATCCAAATACATTAAATGTTTAGCGTATTCTTTTTAAGGGCTGAGAAAGGACCCAAGTCTGATGCCTCAAAGAGCTTTGACAATTAATCTTTGTGATCTTGGTGAGTCTTCCTTGATGTTAGTTCTTATGTATTCTAATCACTTAGAAAAGTGGTTAACAGTCCCTATTTGTAATCGAGGTTTTGTGTGGGATTTTTCCTTTTGTCTGAGTCAGCTTGGGCTGTGTCTTCGTCCATTCAGGTCTCTATAACAAAATGCCACAGGCTTATAAATAATAGAAATTTCTCACAGTTCTGGAGGCAGGGAAGTTCAGGATCAAGTCACCAGCAGATTCTGTGTCTCATGAGAGCCTTCTTCCTGGTTCATAGACTGCTGCTATCTTCTTACTGTGTCTTCACATGGGAGGGAGAGAGGGATGGAAGGAGACAGAGAAGGGGAGGGAGAGAGAGAGACCAAGGGAGAGCCCACACATCTTAAGGACACTAATCTTTCTTATCTTATAAGGACAATAATTCTGTCTTCAGCTAAATATCCGGTTTCATTGTACACATATTCTATCCACAGAACACTAGAATACAGTTAAGTCAAGTTCTTTGCTACTTTATAACAAAAATCATCTTTCTTGCACTTTCCAATAACCTGTTCCTCATTTCTATCTGAGACTTTACCAGAATCACTGTTAACATCCATATTTCTTTTTTTTTTTAATTTTTTTTAACGTTTATTTATTTTTGAGACAGAGAGAAACAGAGCATGGACGGGGGAGGGTCAGAGAGAGAGAGAGACACAGAATCGGAAGCAGGCTCCAGGCTCTGAGCTGTCAGCACACGGGGCTCGAACTCATGGACCACGAGATCATGAACTGAGCCGAAGTCGGATGCTTAACCAACTGAGCCACCCAGGCGCCCCAACATCCATATTTCTTGAGTGCACTTCAAAACTCTCTTAGCCTCTACCCATTACCCAGTTCCAACGCTGCTTCTACATGTTTATCTATTTGTTACAGAAACGTTCCATTCTTGGTACCAAAATCTGTATTAGTGAGAGTTCCTGAAAGAAACAGAGCATATATATATATATATATATATATATATATAGCCTACATATACAACAAATAAAATATCATCTATAAGGAATTGGTTCATAATTGGGATTATGGAGACTGAGAAGTCCCATGGTATATAGGTGGCAAATTGGATACCCAGGAGTCAGTAGTATCATTCCAGTCTGAATCCGAAGGCCTAAGAACCAGGAGAACTGGTGATATAATTCCATTCTGAGTGCTGAAGACTGACAACCAGGAGAGCAGATGCTTTAAGTCCTAGTCCAAGGGTAGGAGAAGATTGATGTCACAGAGCAAGTAGTCACGCAAGAGAGACAGACAGACAGAGGCACAGAGGCAGAGACATAGTAGCAGAGAATTCTCTCTTCCTCTGTTTTTTTGTTCTGTTGAGGTCCTCAGCAGATGAGATGAGGCCTACCCACACTGGAAAGGGTACTCTGCTTTATTCAGTCTTCAGATACACCTGCTAATCTTATCCAGAAACACCTTTACAGATATACAAGGTAATATTTAACTAAATATCTGGGTACTCCATGGCCTATAAAATTGACACATAAAGTTAATCATAACAATTATATATTTTATTAGATCAAATAAATCCCTATCATTGACAATGAAGTTATATTTTTTATTTAGCACCTAATCATTGACAACTGTTTCTTCTCTCAATTTCTTCCCACAAGGCTGGCCTTGATTATAAAAAAAGAATTGTAAAGTCAGCTGTGTAGACTTCTATACCAGTCCTGACTGTAAACTTCTTTAAAATATGCCTATCTGGGAAAAGTTGATATTATACCAATAGCTATAGAAAACAAAGAATGCTTTAGAGTCTTGTAAATACATCAACTTAATAATAACTATTGAGCTTTTCCAGGACTGTTTTAAGACAGTTCTAACATTCATTATCCTTTCTTGGAAAACATCCAACTCTAAAACAACAGCATAATGGTTTTGCAAAGATTTATTTCTAAGATTAAAGGTGAGGGCCCTTCTCCCTTTGAGCATGTTTGTATATTATTCCTTTATAGCATGTAAATATGTGCCCATATTGAAATGTACAAATCAAAACTTATTTTTTGCTAAAGCAAGAATAGTAATAAAATCACTACCTTTTTGTGTACCAGGAAATAGAAGAGAGTACTCGTTGGGCACACATTTATATTTTATGTGACGTTTTTGTCCCAAGTCACCAAATGTGTTAATGTAAAAATTAGTATTTCACATTTTAATCATAGATTTTGATAAAGTAATGGTGCTGAGAGTTTATTTAATATAGTAAGTTAGAGAAACAAGTAAAATATATACCTCCCCCGAACAAAATAGTAATATGCATGTTATAGGTATGGAAAATTTGGAATTTTAGATTCTCCAGATAAATAGCTGACATTTAGAAAGGATTGTAATGCAAATACTATGCAGCATGCAATGTGGTTATCCCAATTTTATTATGCCACTTCTGTAAGGGCAGTGGGCTTTTTTGCATCCACTCTTTCCTCTTTGACCTTGGTGCTTTGCTGTAAAGGCATTCAGAAACTGCTCTCCTGTGATGGCAGAAATACCTGATTTGGCAAGTGTATACTTTATGAAATGTGATATGGCATCAATCATCATTAACCCAAATATCCCCATCACATGCAGGGCCTGACCCCATCACATCTGGTTTCCTGTTTGAAAATCCTTCACTTTGTGGAGGTTTTGCTGATAACAATGCTCAGAATGATCTCTAGGCAATGGAAACTGACAGAAGATGAATTATCTGCCACTCAAGAGGATGCCCTGACCATGGAAACAATCAAGTACAACTGTCCATTATTATTGTTTTTTCCCCTTGGCTTTCTTTATTTCTTGGATTAGTTTCCAGCTCAGCATCTGCTTTAAAAGCCTACTGAAAATCTCAAGAGAAAATACGAAATAGAGGATTCCCGGTGAAATTATTCTTAGTTGATAGCAAATGCAATTTTTTTTTCTCTTTGTTGTCCAAATGATATTTTGAATCATAACACATTAATTTTTCCAAAACAGCACTTAAAGTTACTCTTATACCATACGTGGGTATCTTAACACAAGATTTTTTGTTAACTATTAAATTTCTGGACAGATTATAAATTTATGTTCAGGAATTACTGGTTTTATTCGCCTTCTGAAAAGTCTTAAGTAATAAATGAAGTGGTATCAGTACCTAAAGATGGATGCATCTTTGGTGCAAAATATTTTATCATTTAGAATTGACCAAAAGGGTTATTTTAATACATCTAACCCTTTGCTCACTAAACACTGGTATTAGGCTGTTTTACAAAGAAACTGAAATCTGAACACTGCTTCCTCTTCATCAAGAGCACAGAAAACAGCAGCACAGCAGGCAGGTAACAGATAATCCTACTTTTCTCTGGCAATTCAAGATGTTTCAGACATCTTTGTAATAGAGGGGAATGAGTTCAGTGTTAGGTAAAAGGATCAAATCGGAAAGTGATCTTTGCAACTTTCTCTGCTCATGAGCAAAGAGGGCCATTTGAAAATTTAAATCACTAGCCAGGGAGTTAAATAGTTGCAGAAAGGCCAATGGATTTTGAGGTTTTAAGAGAATTGTAAAGGGAAAGATTTCTTAAAGATTTGTATCCAGATTAGGGTGCTGAACTCAGTTGCCAGTAGGGGCCAGACAGGTAAAATAAGTTAAGTGAGTTATGGGCGAGCTTTGTTTGCACATTAGAAATGCAGCAATAGAATTATAACTTCAACCATATAAACGAATCTCACAAACAAGGTGTTATGCAAAAGAAGGCAGAGATAGAAGAATATATTCTGAATGATTCCACTTCCATAAAGTTCAAACAGACAAAGCAAGTCAGTGGCATTAGAAGTTAGGACAGCAGTTCCCTTGTAGGGATAGTGAATGGAAAAAGGAACAAAGGGGCTTTTGGGTGCTGATAATGTTCTCTTTCTTGATCTGGGTGCTGGTTGCATAAATGAATTTAATTTATGAATATTTATTGAGCTGTATACTTATGATTTGTGTCCTTTTATGTATAAATGTTTTTACTTCCATATAAAGTTTAAAAAATATGTCCCAACAAATCTTCAAATCCACAAAAATATATGTCTTTTTTTTTTGGAAACTTGTAGCCTGAAGGTTATTCTTATTCTAGCCTTTGAAAGAGGCATGAGTACCAAGAGTTGTTTCTTTGCCAAAAGAAAAAAAAATTATTTGGTACATTGTGACAGTAAATGGTGACTGGTACTAGGTGTTGGTATTAAGAGAAATAATTAAGTGTGGCAAGGACCGTAAGAACTAGAGAGTTGTCTTTCTACAGAGGACATCTACTTTTATATTTCAACAGATTTGTACCATATGGTTATATATGCTGAGGGCTACCAGGTTTTCTAATTTTTAAATTAAGCCAGGAATCTTGATTTTACTTGAAAACTCAAAAATTTCAGTTTTTGAGTAATCTTTTTAAATAGTGTGACCCTAGACAAAGCATATCTGTAGGTCAGATTTGACCTCCAGTTTGATCCCTTTGGTGTCGGAGAGTGGGTTGATTTCTGAGGACTTCTGGGCTATTCCTGGCAGATGTTAACAAAATGAATGGGGGCGGGAAGGAACATACATATACCTTTTGTTTAATTGAATTTTCTGTGTGACTCATGACATTACTAATGATAGTTTCTTTATTTTCACCTTTGGGGTTTTAGAAAATGAGGTGTGATTTACATGTTTTGGCATCTGAAATTTGAAGAATGGTGAACACTATGGCCTTTTTCTTTTTTTTTTTTTTTAACGTTTATTTATCTTTGACAGAGAGAGCACACAAGAACTGGGGAGGGGCAGAGAGACAGGGAGACAGAGGATCTGAAGCAGGCTGTGCACTGAGAGGAGAGAGCCCAATGTGGGGCTTGAACTCCCAAACTGTGAGATCATGACCTGACCTGAGCCAAAGTCATATGCTTAACTGACTGAGCCACCCTGGTGCCCCTCTATGGCCTTTTTTTTCATATGGCCAAGCTGCTTTGAACATGGTTTCTCTTTGATTCTCCCAAATGCACATTTTTTTTCCAGTGTTCTAGGCACTTTGCTAAACATGCAGAATTCGTGTTCTCATTTAGTGCTCAGATGCTGTGATTGTCAATAATTTGCTGGTGAGGAAACTGCAGCTTGCCTAAATTTGTAACAAGTTATTGATAATTGAATTCAAACCAGGTTTACAGAGCTTGAACTCTTAATCACCAATCTATCACTAATCACTAATCTTATCATTGTTATCTGGAGATATGTAAATCAAAAATTTTCTCTAGCCTGTATTCTACAGGAGAAGACTGAGGTATAGAATCTTAAGTTGACCTGACAAAACTAGTGTTGCTGTTTAGTGAGAGAGGTTTGCTAGAAGCCTTTTGTTCTTGTGCCTATACTCTTTTCCCTGTACCCTGAAGGTCATCCAAGGGGGGTAATGCATTTTAGCAGATTTCTCTAACAGTAGATTCTTTCCTGTCACACAGCAGTATAATTATCTTTTTTTTGTGAGTGTAATCTAAATAAAATCAACTTAATCTTAGATGATAAGGTGTAGCCCAAACAAGAAGTGCAGTGATGTTCGATACTCACACTGAACTAATATTCTTGATACTTAGGATAACAACTAATGGTGCATCTCCTCCCAGCTAGTGAATTAGAAAGCCAGGCATTCATCCAAATCTGCAGATGTTTAGCATTGTGTAGGCAGAACCTCTGAATGACTGATATAATTTTCACTTTGAATTACATTCTTTGGTGCTACACAGTGGCAGAGTATCAAGCAGATGAATGCATGACTTTAAAAAGAATCGTTTCAATCTTGACCAATAGCTGCCCCGGTTGAGTGGGGAAAATTTATATTTTATGGCCTCACTTATATTGTGCTTATTTAAATTTTAATTGGTCCTTTTGAACTTTCTAGTTTTCTCCACTGAACAGTGACTAAGTTTCACAATTCTGTTTACTAGATGGAATTTAAGTGATCTCTAACAATCAAAACAAAAATTGGTTTTGTCTGTTCCTCTTTTTCCTATTCAGAATAGTCTAGTCAGGAATTCATAAAATATTCAATGCAACATTTGAAACCCGAGAGTTGTAGAATTGTCTCTTGAAATAGGTTGGAATGTATCAAACAAAGCATTTTTATTTGTAGTTTTGCTTCCTAAATGTTTATAATAAAAATAGGGAGACAGTTTTATTATATTTTTGCTAAATTCATTAGGGCTTCTATTCAGTTTGTTAATTGTCCCCTCCTGTTGTGTGGTCCTAATGAAAAGAATCCATTTTTAACCAGCGCCCTCCATTGTGGACCTGACGTTTCCATGGAAATGAAATAGCTTGTTCTGACATTGTCTGCTGTACATATTTACAGCACATTAGGTAACACCTGGGCATTGAAATCTTGGAATACAATAGGTTTTTATTTTTAAAGAACACCAGCAATACTATGTTCCCTTCACATTAGTTTCTTGCCATTTTGATGGATGAGCATGCCTGCAATAATTACTAGCACTGGTCTTAGGTTGGCAGTTAGATGAGATTTTTCACTAATATATATTAGATTATATATAATATACATGTGTAACAAGTAGAAATGTACTAGAATCTTCACAACATAAAAACAGAAAAGCTTTTCTTAGTCTATTTTTATTAAATTATAGACGTACATTCTCCTAGAAGGTGTCTCAAATACATATGTATAGTTGTATTTCTATTCAACATTCGTGCATGCCTATCAGGTATCAGATGCCGCAATCATATCCAGTGTTACAAAGATGAGTAAGATATACTTTCCTGGCCTTAGAGAGCTTAAATTCTAGAATATCAAAGGACAAATCTGAATAAAAATATATATTAAATATCTTGCAACTTGGGTAAGCCCCAGAGCTAGGAGGCAAGATCACATTTAGAGTCGGATGAAAGGTATAAAAGATAAAATATTGATGATCACTGTTCTTTTTTAAATATAGTTTCTTAGGTGACTTCATGCCATAGATTTGGCTGGATCCATTTTGGAGGATCAGAGAAACCACAATCCCTGCCATCTGAACATTCATGCTTAACTCTCCTAACTCGCCAGGCTACTTGGCAATACATACATACCTTTCCTTTATCTTTCCCTTGCAATACCACACAACAATTTCCAAAAATTTTTTCACTTTTTAAATTTATATTCAATTCTCACATCATGGCAGGCATTATCACCTACTTTTTGGAGATTTTGTGACTCTCAGAATTCTCAGTTCTTACATCAAAATTCCTATGTATCTTTATTCTTTACATATTTTCCTCCGGCTTTAGACATAGATACAACTTTCCTATTTGAGGCTAATGTTCTCCACCCATGGTCTTGACTCTATTATCTCTAATCTCTTATAGTCCCCAAACCTCCCTTTGGCTGTGATAAGGTCTCCCCTCATATTGTCACAGCAGCCCTTGTAGCAGGATATAAGGGATTCCAAAGAAGTAAGTCTCCATGCTTCTGGAAAGACTGTGATTCTACAGCTTTGACACTGGCCAAAGCAGGATTTCAGGAAGCCCCAGAGCTCCATGCTCCATGTGCTTTTAATAAGACTGTCACTCTGTATACCCATCATTAGCCACATTTCTCTTAGTGTTACACAGTGTTGATGAGACCAGTCCCAAGAATCAAGTTGATTCCTCACATTCCCTGAGAAACCATCAGGATGAATTTCATCATGTCCTACTTTGAGCACAAACTCCTGGGGCATCTATCATGATTTTAGTTTCACATGGCTCAGTATGTTCCCTAATCTGAATCAGTCTCTCTTCCTTTTTCTTCTTTGTCCAGCCTCTTCCATTGTGCTGTCTATAAGTTTCCCTACATCTTTCGCTTTAAGTAGTTCTTCACCTTTTACTCTAAATGAAGTCAGATATCCTCTTAGGAAATAGCTCTTTGAATGGTGACATCTTTTTCTTCCATATGTTACCAGGATCAGAGGTAGACTGGATGTCCTTCAAGTTACTCATGGTCTCTTTCAAATCCCTGTCTGTCCTTTTTTTTTTTTTTTTGTCAAAACCCCCAGTTTGTTTGAAACACATGACTATGGCTTCCTCTACACTTCTTAAACATTCATCCTCAAAACTCCCAGTTATGCCTTCTCATTCTCTGGAGACTTTATTAATTGATTTCATGACATCCAACACCCTGGGGCCTCTATTTCTTGGCTGCTTTATCCCCAATGATTTTATCCTCTACTTACGCTTAGCCACCCATCCCTTGGGCATACTCTGAGCTCATCATTCATGAGAAACTGCAGTTTCCACAAAATCTTTATTTCAGGGATTCTACTCTCTGACTGCAAATATTTCTGGCTCACTTATTTCATTATGACTTCTACAGTTCTTTTACCCTGCAAGTACCTCTGAGGCATGCTGCCTTTTTAATCAACCAGTATGACTTCACAAATATTCATATCTCTTTTTACCTGGATTACATTGCACTATTATTTGTTATCACTATGATACTCCTTTGAATTCCATTCGACTCTGTTGTCTGTCTCTTTTCGTACGTTGCCTGGTAAGGCACAGACACTGGGTACGTTTTCCTTTCAGGCACATGTGCACCATTGCAACCAAAAGCAGCTGCAGGAAAAACACACAGGTGCACTCACTGGTTTCATTTTAAAATCATAATCACAAGCTTTGTGTGTTTCCTCAGGACTGCCAAGCTATCCTGCTCCATTTTAAAAATCAATTCACCTTCTCATTCTTTAAAAGATTATTGCACATCTTTTCCCCTTTCCTTAGGATGTCAAAATCCCTTTCACCTTCTCACTCTGAGTTGATGACTCTCTTACAGCACTAAGAAACTAGAAATAATCACAAGATAAATACTCACATTTTCTCACACGAAATCTGCCTATTTCATGCATCTGGGCATATAATTATTGCCTATATACTTTTTTTTTTTTTTTTACCATGGGTGAACACTACATTTGTGCATTGGATTCCAGTCCTTCTGACTTACTAAAATTAACCCCACAACTTTCTCCTTTCCTTTGTTTTGTGTTGTTGTTGTTTAAAATACTATTGCTGCATAACAGATCACTCTGAAACTTAGTCTTAAAACAAGCATTTTATTATCTCTCATAGGTTCTGTGGACCAGGCATTTAGGAAGTGATCAGCTGGGTGGTTCTAGTCAAGGATCCCTCATGTGCCTGTAGTCAGATCATGGCTGGAACTAGCACAGATGGAGTAGAATGTCAGGAGCAGCTGGGGATTGATCGAGTGCTTCTTTCACTTCATATCGTCTCAAAACTCCTCTCTGTGATAATCTCTGCCTAGGTTGCTTTGGGTTTCCTCATAGCCCAGTAGCTTTAGGGCAACGAAAACACTTACATAGCAGTTTCAGGCTGCAGTGGGAGTGTCCAGTAACCAACGAGTACATTTCATTGTCTTTTTGGTGGTAGCCTCAGCACAACATGCTTCACACAGCGTCTATCTGCTGATCCTATCTTCTGTGAAGGCAGTCACAAACTGTACAGATCTGGGAAGAAGGGAGGCATAACTCTCCCTCTTGATAAGAGGAGTGTTAAGGCCCCATTGCACAATAGCATGTGGGAGGGGAAATATTGCAGTAGTCATTTTTGGAAAATGAATCCGCCTCATAGGTTAGTGAATATTTTCTTTGCTACTGAAGTATTACCATCCACATTCAAATGTACTCTTAAAAACATTCATTAAAAAGAAAAATAAAATCCCCCTATGTCTCTATGCTCCCAACCTGTACACATTTACTCTTTGGTTGCAAATTTTTCAGAAGAGTTTTCCATGTCTCATCCTCTCATTTGTTCCTTTTAATGGATTTCATTTCTACCCCTCCACTAAAATACTCTTGACAAAGTCATTCATTTTTTGAGTCCAATGGTTAATTCTCATTTAACTTCATGATTTCACAGTATTTGATACAATTTATTATGCCCTACTATTGGAATACCTTTCTTGTATGATTTCCCAAGCCCCACTGTCTCTGAGTTTTATTCCCACTTTTCTGGTGATTCTCATTCCCCTCCTTTGCTTCCCTGATCTATTGAAGTTGGAGTGCACTAAGATTCATTCCTCAGCCCTCATCTAGTTCTCATCTACACCCTGTGCCCTAGATAATCTCTTCCAGTCCCCTGGCTTTAAATTACATCTCTCAGTGATGACCTCCCAAATCTCAGTTCCATTCTTAAAATCTCTGTGCACACTGGACAAATATGTCTGATTACCTCCTTGACATCTCCACTTGGTCCTCAAATAGGCAAAATTCTATCACCATCCCCACCTTTGCCCCACCCCCAAATATGCTCATTTCTCAGATTTTCTTATTTTAGAAAATGGCACCTTCATTTACCCAGGGGTTGTGCAAACATCTAGGAATTGTCTTTCAGTTCCCTTTTATCCTCATCCTCATTAGACTACTCACCCCAAATCCTTATAGTTGCATTTCAAAAATGTACCCAGACTTTTCTCACTATGTACCCAGAAATTCTCACTATGTGTGCTGCTACCATCTTAACAAATACATGTTAGCTGACAGTAGTTTATTGGGGTGGACAAGAAATTCTGTCTTTCCCATTTCTTTCCTTCCAATAAAAAAAAAGTTATCTTTTAAAAAACATAATTAGGGGCGCCTGGGTGGCTCAGTCAGTTGAGTGTACTACTTCAGCTCAGCTCATGATCTCGCGGTCTGTGGGTTCGAGCCCCACTTTGGGCTCTGTGCTGACAGCTCAGAGCCTGGAGCCTGCTTCAGATTCTGTGTCTCCTCTCTCTGCCCCTCCCCCACTTGTGCCCTGTCTCATTCTATCTCTCAAAAATAAATAAATGTAAAAAAAAATTTAAAAACATAAGTAAAACAAATTTTTTTTGCTCATAATTCTTAAATTGCTTCTCAATGTATTGAGAATAAAGGCAGTGTCCATATTATACCCCACATATTTCCTCCTACATGTGCTGGTCCCCATCCACTTTCCCTTCCTTATTTTCTGCTACATTCACCCTTGCTTACACGCTTCTAGCCCCTGTGGCCTTCTTGCTGTGCTTTGATCCTAGCAAACCCCTTTTTTCCTCTGGACCTTTGAATGTTTTTTCTGCCTCCTGTACATTTCGTCTTCTTTTAATGCCTTCAGTATTTTCTAGATTCTTCAGAGATCACAGCAAGGATAGGTACTTTCAGTATCTAGGGAATGCAGTTACTGAGGTCATGAGACTAGAATTTTTTCATGGGCTCCCCCACATCAAAATCATTCATATAACTTTTTCTAAAGTACAGAATTCTAGGCTCTACCTGAGACATCCTGAATCATTGCTTTCAAAGGTAGGTCCAGAGATGTATACTTAAACATTTCCTTCAGTGTTCCTTCTGTTAGCCAGTTTATGGGATAGCATTTGGAAACCACTAAGTAAGAGCCTAAGGAGACTAAATTCTCTTTTGACGATGTCTTTTGGTTTTAATTCCCTCTTACCATTGTTTTTCTTACACTTCCTATTCCAACAAATGTTCTCCTTGAAAATAAAAAAAGACAACAAAATAAGATATGTGACTAATTTTCTTTCTGATGTCCATTCATAGAAAGCTATTCACCAACTTCAGTAAGTATTTTTGTTATATAATAGCATGTAAACTGAAAAATACTTGTTTTGCCATAACACATTTCAAAAATCTCAACTTTGGGGAATTTTTCTTTATTTCTGATGTGACATATCATTTAGATGCATTAACCATGCATATTTTGTATATTGCTCTTAAAAATCTAAGTTTGAATGTTTTCATGTATTGCTACATCTGTTTCTTCAGATAGATGTGTTTCTTCATTTTACCTCGCCAGTATAATTTGGTTTTCGTGTTGGTTTCTTGGTCTTATGTGTCCCCAAATTCTTCTAACATTTTAAAATGCCAGACCATGAAAACATGCTTATTTCTTTGATTTAAAAAAAATCTGCTTTACCTCAATTTGGGGCAGGGTTTTCAACTTTTCTGTACACAGAAACCCTTTTATAGCATCAGTGTACTTAATACACATCATGCTGTAGTAGTTACATTTTTACTGTCTGTTGGTTGAGAAAATCCAAATATGTATGCACTCATGGAGCCAATTGCTACATGCCTGTCATGGGTCTGTTAGAAAATGGGATATGGAGACATAGCTAGTGTTACGGAGAGAACATGGTAAAATAATTTAAACATGCCAATTCCCCTCGCTGCTTACAGGGTTTCCCAAAAATCATAAAAATGAAAATGGAAATACCACTTTCTATATAAATGACTTAGTACATATGGCCCCCAGTGAAAATGTTAGTAATAGCTTGGAGAAAAAGAACAATGCTCAAGATTAAGTGAGTTCTGCTCATATCCCTCAGCCTCTTTAATGAAATTCTTAAAACTGGTCTTCTTTGACTGTCTACGTAGAAGAAACAAGGCAAAGAGTATAATTGGCAGGACTTGTTAAGGGGCAGGTCTTCAGTTTGCTTGTCCACATAACTACATTAAATAAAGAGGTAGGAAAAAGAGGCATGGCTGGGCATAAATAGAGGAGGCTAGTCTTGGCCAAGTCTTCTTATCACACGAATGTGAGTCAATAATTTAAACAGAAAAAGCTTCATATGGGTTTGTGACTTGAAAATGTGGTAATACTCCTCACAAATGTTTGTAGTCCAAGAAACGTCCCAGGCAATAACTAACTAGCTTAACAAATGTGGCTGTCGTTTTTCTGGCCAGTACGTTGTTCTTCTTTAACTAGTTTCTATCTAGTCATGACTTTAGGACTCTTTTTCTGTCCAATGAACTGTGAGCGCTGTCAGCTAAGTGGAGCTCTTTGGAAAGCTTTTACATTCCTGATAAAATATGACATATTTACCAGGCATGCCTCTTTGCCTCTGAGCCCTTCACCTCCTCCTCTCTGAAATGTAGACGTAGTATCTGAAGTTGGGCAGTCATCTTGAGATTATGAGGCCCCCCACCAACGGGTAAGTGAGGACGGAAAAGCAGAAAAGAAGAAAGCTTTTGGTTTCTTATTGAAAAGAGGAACCAGGGCCAGCCACTGTTAGCCTCTAGACTTCAAGCGATATATGAATAATGAATCTGTATTGGTTTAAACTACTATTTGTTGGATTTTCTGTTACTTGGAGAACAAACTCCTGAGAGATATAATCCTCCTACCCTACAGAGGGTGGAGCAAAGTGGGAAAGGGACCGAAGTAGAGTTTGGTAGAAGTTACTCTGCTCCTACAGAAACTTTGGCCCACAATTTGCAAACAAGTTGCGATCATATCTTATTTTTACAAACTAAATTCTTAAGAATGCAAATAATCACTGTATCTTTGTTTTTATTTCCTGTGACACATGGTACAATGCCTTGCAGTACTTTATTCTTTTCTCTTTTTTCTTCCTGTCCAGATTAGAAAAAGAGCGCTGCTGATAATAGATCCTGCATGCCGGGTATTTTAATAGGGATAGAAAGAAAATAGAGGTAGCTCCTGCCTGAGGGAATTTCACAACTTAGTAGAAGAGACAAACAAAAGTGCACATACCTGTGACATGTTGTTATATATGTGTAAACAGGGAAATATTGGAGAAGAAAGGAGCTATATCTAATGGGTGAATGAGGAGGGTTATAATGATTTCCAGATGTTTTTTTTTTTTGCAGTAAATCAAGGTTAAGAAAATTTCTTTTGTAAAGTACGTCTAAGGGAATTACACTATTTTTGGTGTGATGTGTCTTTATGAACCTGGAGAAACTGCTAAAAAAACTCAAGATTAGAATAAATCTGTTTGACAGGAAAAGTGATAAACAGGGATCTTGTTAATATATATTTTTTTCGGAAGCATTCTAATCTTTTTTTCTAAATGTGTGTGTATGTGTTATGAAATTCATGTCATGCTGTATCATATGGTATGTGTTGTTCTGTAACCTTCCTACACTTGACCTCAGAAGGCCAGGAAGCGATGTTCTGTAAACTTCCTGTCCACTAAGCTATTTCTCATAAACATAATTTCATGACAAAACATAGGTGTCTGCCTATTATTATTCATAATGACTATAGACTATTTCATAATATGAATACATGAGCAATTAACTTAAAGTATTCATTTGTCATATATTTAGGTAGTTACAGTTGTTTGAATTAAACATCCTTGTACCTGAAAACTACACTTTTACCCGATGCTCTCACTAGGGGCTTGGAAAGAAAAGAATTTGCAGCAGTCCTGTTCCAATTCACTTTCTCCTAGAGATGTCCAGGACCAAAGAATGACTGCAGTAAATCTGGCAAACATACTAATGACCTCCTGGTAAACATACAAATGACCTGATAAATCCACTCATGATATTTACTAGCAGAAGGATAATGGCAAATTCTTATCTATGAAAAGATCTTTAGCAGGGAAAAACTATTCTGTTGAAACTGCTTATTGTAAATAACCCTGCAATTTATAAATTTATGGGGGGGATGGCTAGCTGAGGAAGGCCACAGAAGCTGTAATTAATGTAAGATAGCCCAAATGGCTTCCCCTGCATGAGCGATGTGTATACATACATTGCTCAAACACTTCATCTGTTAATCTGGAGCCAAACAATATCCTGTTGTGAGTGAAGAAAGTCCTTTTTTATTGGAAGCTGTATCTGCCGGTCTCAGATTCCTCCAACGAGAAGTTTTTCCCCTGTATCAGTTAAATCATAGTGAAGTTTGACATTGTGTAAAATCTAAGATATACATAGTTTGATTTGACAATATGATCTTTGTGTCACCACAGATAAATTCCAGAAGTGGCATTTCTGGGTGAAGGGGGATGCATTATTTTAGGAACCGTGGAACATATAGCAGGTCTATTGAGCAGTCTGAATGGTCAAATTACCTTTTTCTGTGCTCTCTCAGATTTCCTTTTCCATTCTTTCTGGACATTTTGGACAGTTCCCTCAGCCTTCATGTTACATTCAGGTATTTATAAGAAAGTCTAGTCAATTCAAGTCCAGTTTAAAAGTCCAATTGCAGGGGCACCTGGGTGGCTCATTTGGTTAAGCATCCAACTTCAGCTCAGGTCATGATCTCTCTGTTGGTGAGTTTGAGCCCCATCAAGCTCTCTGTGTCAGCACAGAGCCTATTTCAGATCCTCTGTCCTCCTCCCCTGCTCATGCTCATATGCTTTCTCTCTCTCACTCTCTCCCTCTCAAAAATAAGTACACATTAAAAAAAATTTTTTTAAATAAATAAAATAAAGGTCCAATTGCATATCCAATTTATTGCATATCTCTTCTCCTCCTAGTGACAGCTAGGCTTGAGGGCCTTGGGGTACAGATGAAACAGTCTGTTCCTAAGGTATTGATTCGATCTCTATTTTCCCTTTTATGCATTTTTTCTTTTCTAGCTAGTAGAATGGGAGGTACGATAAAAAGAAAAAGAGAGAGAGAGAAAGAGAGAGAGAGAAAGAAAGGAAGGAAGGAAGAAAGAAAGAAAGAAAGAAAGAAAGAAAGAAAGAAAGAAAGGAAAAGAAAGGAAGGAAGGTTTTTTACCTGGTTAGGTCATGTCTTGGATCTGTTGACTGCCATGTCTCCTGTGGCAAGCATTCATTTGGTGGCTGTCTTGGGATGTTTTTATGATTCTAGGAAGGGATCTCTTCAGTGCTCAGTTTTTTGACATGCAATGTCTGCTCCATTGAGATCTCTGGCCAACACACCTCAGGTCCTCTTTTTGGTTTACAACGCAGCCTTTTGTTTCTGGGTTCCTCTTGCTTCCTTGTCTGCCTTTGTGACTTTTAGAACAGGATGTTTTAAGTTTTGTTGCTTTCTGTAATGTCTACTCTCCCCAAGACAAAATGGTAGGAGTACAGGCTACACCACTCTACTCCTCTTCTGTTCTACTTTCTCTCTACTTGCTGTTTTCACCTCTGCTCAAATATTCCTATGTGCAGATAATTCAATCCACTGAATGAGAAGATCCCCAACTAATGAATGAGATGTGAGTCTCTTTAATTAATTCTCTCAGAGCTTCATTATTTGGCTTTAGAGGAAGAGCAAGACATAGCTCTCTCTTAGACTAACTATTTGAAGTACCTTCTGCTTCCCTGTTCAGCTGTGTTTATCAAACAGGAAGAAAGTGAGGTTCGTATAAAGCATAATCATTTGTGTTCTTCTTACTAAGTACTAAGGGGCACCTGGGTGGCTCAGTTGGTTAAGCGTCCAACTTCAATTCAGGTCATGATCTCGTGGTTTTTGAGTTCAAGCCCTATGTCAGGCTCTATGCTGACAGTTCAGAGCCTGGATCCTGCTTCTGATTCTGTGTCTCCCTCTCTCTCTACCCCTCCCCTGCTTGCACACTGTCTCTCTCTTTCTCAAAAATAAATAAAAATTAAAAAACATTTTTTTAAAAAGTACTAAAAAAGTACCTGGCTCACCAGCTTTTTTTGATATTTATTTCTCTTGATTTTGTGTCCCAGAGCTCACTTCTTCAGATATTAGGAAAAATTTCATTTAATGTTTTATTACTTTCATATAAATAAATTATCTTCCCAGAAGTTACTACTTATCTGTGTATTAACTGTCCTTATGATAATTGCTCACCAACAATGAATATTATAGTTTACATAAGTTTTACTCATTAGGTTAGTCTAGAACTTCCTTTATTGCTGTTTTAATCAGAATTTCTTCAGTTAGGTTGGGTTTTTTAAAATGTAGTTTATTGGTCATTTGTGTTTCTTATATAAATAGCATATTCATGAAATTTGGCCTTTTTTTCTAATGGATTATTCATACTTTGAATACTGATTTGTAGAAGTTCTATTTGTATTGAAGATACTGAACATTTTATTGCTGTGTAGGCTGTGGATTTTCTTTCAAAGTTTGGTCTTTGTCTTTTCACTTCATTAATGATATTTTTTCCTTTATCACGTTTTTAGTTTTTATGTATTCAAACTATCAAAGTTTATGTGTTTTATTCTTTGAAATAGGTAATTAAAAGTAATTTCTCATTCTGATACATTTATGGTTTCTTTTTATTATTGAAATATTTAATCCATTTTGAATTCATTTTGGAAAAAATTGTGATATGAGAACATACCTATATATATATATATTTTTTTTTTGCTTTTTAAGTTTTTATTTTAATTCCGATTAACATACAGTGTTATATTAGTTTCAGATGTACAATATAGTAATTCAGCAATTCTGTACATCACCTGGTGCTCATCACAGCAAGTGCATTTCTTAATCTTCATCACCTATTTAACCCATTCCCCCTACCCACCTTCCCTCTGGTCATCATCAATTTGTTCTCTAGAGTTAAGAGTCTGTTTCTTGATTTCTCTCTCTCTCTCTTTTTTCCCTTTGCTCATTTGTTTTGATTCTTAAATTCCACATATGAGTAAACTCATATGGTCTTTGTCTTTCTCTGACTGACTTATTTTGCTTAGCATTAAAGTCTCTATTTTCATCCATGTCGTTGCAAAAGGCAAGATTTCATTCATTTTCACGATGCGTGGCTGAATAATATTCCATTGTGTGTAGATAGCACATATTCCTTACCCATTCATCAGTTGATGGATACTTGGGCTATTTGCATAATTTGGCTATTGTAGATAATACTGCTATAAACATTGGGATGCATGTACCCCTTTGAGTATTTTTGTAGTCTTTTGGTAAATACCTAACAGTGTGTTTACTGGATCCTATTTTTAACTTTTTGAGGAAATTCATACTGTTTTCTCTGAGGCTGCACCAGTTTGCATTCCCACCAATAGTGCACAAGTTTTCCTTTGTCTCCATATACTCACCAACACCCGTTTTTCTTGTGTTGTTGATTTTAGCCATTCTGATATGTGTAACGTACCACTACATCTTTCAATGTTCTCAATAATCTTTGTTTCTTTAAATTTATCTTTCTTTACTAGCATAAGGAATTATTTTATACATCTGCTTATTTAATATATTTATTATCTATTTATTCATCCATTTATTTATTTAGGTTTTAATATATCATATGATAAGGCTTCTTACATTACTTTTACTTTCAAAGATTTTGTATTAACTATTCCCAAGCATTTACATTTCATGATGAATGGTATACCTTTTCCAATTTTCTTATTCCAGAAAGTCTTTTATTTTCCTCTCTCCCACTCTCTCTTTCCTCTCTCCCTCATTCCCTTCCTTCCCCTATTTCTTAATAACACCATCAGTCTGTTTTAATGATGTGTTCAGATAATTAGCTCTGGAGACATGTTTCTCAATTTGTTAATTTCTATTCTTTAATAAATAATTTCCCTTTACTTTTCATATGATTATTTCATTTTTCTTTTTTTTTAGCATATTGAACTGAGTGCCCAGTTCAATTGTTTTTATTCCTTTTTTCTTTAATATAAAGCATACAGCATTAACTATGGCTATAAATTTAGTTTGATATATAATCATTCTGTTCCTAATTTCTAAGGAGCCTATAGTTGTGGTTTCATTTTCTCTTTACCAAAGAATATGAAAAATTTACTAATTGCCTAGTCTTTAAAAAAACTATTCATCTGATATGAATATCACTTTGCAGTCAGAGTATGGCCTGTAATATGGGTCCTTGTCAGAGATTTTATTTTCTTCAGCACCAGTTTCTGCTTGTTATTTTTTCTTCCAGTATAGCTGGTTTATATTTTGTTATTGCATTTTTTGACCTCCTTCTAATGCTTTTTTGAAATGTCATCCACTTCCATTTTCCTTTAATATTATTGCCTTTCCAACTGACCAAGTTCTTTTCTCATGATTTTCCCAGTGATGTGTAGTATTTACATTTTGCAAAATTAGAAATTAGTTTGAAGAATTTTCTTCCTGTGTATGGAGCTACTTCCAAGGATATTTCTGTCTTTCTTCAAGGTCTTCTAAATGCTCTTCTTAGATATAGAGAATAAATGCCAAGTTTTATGGTTAGTTCAGAGCTTGGGTTTCATGGTCAATGGAAAGATGTGGAGACAAGTAAGGAATATTTTTCTACTCTCCCTCAGATGGTCTGTTTCACTTAGGAAATTATGGTGTTCCATGAATGGTGGAAGGATTTCTTTTATCAGATACACATGCTTAAACAAAACAAAGTGACACAATGGTCATTTCTAAATTTTGACATTAGTTGCTTGGCAGTATTAATTTAAATTGTTGTGAAAATTTGCTTTTTTTTTTGGTACTAAAGCAGAGGTATGAAATACTATTCCTAGCAAAAAAAAATTGACGATTTTCAAAATCTATTAGGAGGAGTAATAGTAATAGTAGTAATAGTAGTTTTCCTCAAAAGACTATACATGTTTGCATTTTAGCACCTTGCAATGTGCTTAGTATATACCATGTCCTTAATAAATATTTAATGAATAAGTAATCCTTGATTTCAGAGAAATAAAGAAAAAGGCAAATGGTATTTTAAATTGTTTTGGTGAACTAAGATTTTAATATTTCAAAATTATACTGCATGAGTTAAGAAATTAAGCAGATGGTCTAGAATGAAATATGCTTAGAAATTTGTTTTTCAGATACTAGGATATAAAATTTCCAGTGACATAAATAATCTTACCTGTTCCTAATTTAAGGGACTTTTCTGTGGTGCTGCCTACAAGGTTGTTAGAACTTGGCTGCAATATCTGACACTTCTTTCTAGTCTTCCTCTGTGTCATGGATGTGATTTTAGTTTAGTAGTAAATAGCAACAAAGTTTAACTAACAATTAAATGAAACGGATTTTTTTTTTCCACAGGATGTTTCACTTCCTCTTAGTTTTTCAAGAGAACAGTTTTGTCCCTTCCCACTAAGGGACTAAGCAGTTGATCTGTGTAGAGTTTATGCTTCAAACTAAGGATCGTGGAAATCAGGGACCGACTCTGAAGCTGAAGTAGTAGTTGGAAAGGATCAAAGGCAAAAAAGAAGAGTGGAATCACTTGATAATTCAGATAAAGCTAACTGCCTATGAAAGTAGAAGGAGTTGGAGATCTTAAGGACTTGGTTTATTTATTCCCTAGCCTGATCTGGGCTTAAGTTAGCTGAGCAATTCCTTAGTCAGGTAGCACTCCTTTTACTGCCCTAAGAAAACATTGTGTACCTTACACTATGCTGGATACTGTGAAGATGTGAAATACAAATATTTTCCTTGACTAGGAGACTCATTCAGTGAGTTGGAGAGTGAAGACTTGTTATCATGAAATTCTAATAAAGTAAGTATTAGAAATATGGCCAGAAGGATGAAACCTTCATTATGTGATACCCTGAATTCTGTCCACCCTACTCATAGGTGGTACTTTCAAAGCTTCTGCTGAGTTGTTGAATATGAAGAGTCTTGACCAGCGTTTGAGAAAAGGGGCTGTAAGAAATATTTACTTTCCTTTATTCTTATTTTTTTATTTCCTAGTGGAGCAGAGGGCAGAAAAAAAAAGAAATGGGAGGAGAAAAATAGGGGATGGCAAAGCGATATTGAATAATGGCAAAGTGAACTTTTAAGTACAACACTATTTAATATTGAATTTTAATTATGATTTTTCATTTCTTCTATGTAAGTGCCTTTCATCTCTCTCTTGTTTTAAAAAAAAAATGTTTGTTTATTTTGTGAGGGAGAGAGTGAGCACGGGAGGGGCAGCGAGAGAAGGAGAGCGAGAATCCCAAGGAGGTTCTGCACAGCCAGTGGAGCCCAAGGTGGAGTTCAGTCTCACCAACCATGAGATCATGAACTGAGCTGAGATCAAGAATCAGATGTTTAACCAACTGAGCCACTTAGGTGCCCCAGCCTTTCATCTCCTAATACCTTTAAATATGTGCTAGGCACATGCACTTTTTTTGAGCTATTTTTATGGAAGCACACTAAAAGAGTAGTGTTCCAAGTTTGGATCCACAGTGGGATAGAGATAGAGGAGAGTAAAAGAGCAGAGGCCAAAAATCCAGCACAAAAAGGAAGTCAGGGGCAAGGGAAGGGAACCAGAAGTCACCAGAGATTCATGAACCCCATACATTGACAGAGATCTTATGGAAGGTATTGTACTTTCTGTAGTTCATGGAAGGTAAAATATTATCTGGGCTCAAGTTGGGAAGAAAACTACAGCTGACATTTAGATAACACAAAAGGAAAAAGAAAAAATGGTGTGGCACACAAAATGAGTCAAATGGGAAAGTACAATGGGCAAATAACTGGGAGTTTAGGTAAGGAAAGTCATGGGACCTTAGCTGGGGCTTAACTGGTGAACTGGGTAATAATAGGTGGTATAGAATTGTATTCTGAATATAAAAAAAAACATAAAGACATCTCTAATTGCTACAGAAAATACCATAATTCAGACAAATAAGTGATATAACAGGTTTGAAAATAGGGATGGCCCCCTACTTAAATGGTTTGACTTGATTTTTTTGACTTGCTATGGTAAGGAAGTAATACACATTCAGTAGAAACTGTACTTCAAATTTCAAATTTTGACCTATTCCTGGGTTAGTGATAAGCATTATGATGCTCTCTTGTAATTCTGGGCAGTAGCAGCTGTAGGTGCGAGTTAACCACATGATCATGAAGGTCAACAAGCAATACAATTACAACCATTCTACACCCATACAGCCATTCTGTTTTTTCACTTTCAGTATAGTATTCAATGAATTACATAAGATATTCAGCACCTAATTTAAAATAGGCTTTGTGTTAGATGATTTTAGCCCAACTGTGGGCTGATACAAGTTTCCTGAGCATGTTTAAATTAGGCTAGGCTAAGTTATGAGGCTTGGTAGATTAGCTGTATTAAACGCATTTTTGACTTATGATATTTTCAACTTACAGTGGGTTTATCGGGACATAACCCTATCGTAAGTCAAGGAAGATCTATATAATTAAATTCACAGTTGATTTATGGGCATTTGATGTCAGTTACTGTGTGGGGAATATAATTTGAAGATTGTCAGAATAGTTCTTGTCTTCCCATCAAGGACAACTCAAATTCTAGGTAGAGATTAAAAATTATTATCAGGTCTCTTAAGTGACATCTCTATTCTCTGTCTTTAGAGCCAACTGAAAAATAAATATGAGTTAGAGAGAGAGAAAACAGATTAGGTCTTACAGATGTAATTGCAGCCCCATATGAGCTAGATGGATCTGGTCCTACCTGGTCTTCCCATTCCAGATCTTTGAGGAACAGACACTTTTACCCAAGGATACATTGCCCTTCTACTCACCTAAGGATAATAAGGCAGGAGGTACTTGAGATCCCTCTTATTTAGGGTTTGTGATGGATTAGCTCAATCCCATCCACCGAGTATCACATTCTACCCCCATAGAGAGGAGTAGGGGACAAGCAAGAAGTCAGGAGTCTTTAGATAAGATCCCTTCTTATGGAAAACAAAAGGGTATCAAATAAATCCCTCAACTTCAACCCTAACTACTTTATCTTCTTTGAACCTTATATAACCCTTGCAGGAGTGAAACATGAAGTTATTATAACTCAGTCGTACAATGGTGTCAATTATTTTATCACTTCCTTTCAAGTGTGGTTCCTGATGATGCCCAGCAAACACACTGCATCCTCTGTAGTCTATCTGCACCAGGAACCACACACAATTCTCAGCCTGGTTCTAAAACAATGTTCTTGTTTTTGTTCCATGGACCGCCTTCCATCCTGCTGCATTCAGTTTTCCTGATTCCTCTCCTGCCATGGTGCCACTCATATGGGTGGGGGAGATCTTCTCATCTGGTTTTATTTAACAGCTAAGAAAAGCTTTGGTAATCAGAGGGCAGAGAGAACATGAGTTCACTGGAGATAGATAGAATTTCTAACAAGAAAAAGGCACCGACAGGAAAAATGGGAAAGAAACTGAAAGATGAGATGAGAGAGATTCTGCTGAGAATTCCTACTTAATTATTTTGCCTCAGGGCCAATTTTTATGGCATTAAATTATTTTTATTTGAAATCCAGATAGATGAGAAGCCCACGGTAAAAATTAAGAAGTGCTATGATAAGTACAACATGAATATGCTTCATTCTATCAATTATTATGAATAATGGACAGTCCACAACTGTGAACAAAATGGCTTAATATAAAAATGTGCATACTTAATATAGCCCATTGAAGCAGATAACTATATATTTATATATATGTATATATACATATACATATATATACATACACATATTTCTCTTTTTTTCAAATCTAAGTATGCTGGAAAGATCCATGAGCCTATTTAACATAGAATTCTGGAATAATATGCTTTTCAACTTTTTTTCTTCTCATGTCACCAAAACTATTATGTGTTTGTGCTCTGTGGTGTTGTTGATGACTCGAATGGTGAAACAACATTTATATAAATAAGTGAATGCAGTTAATGAGAGAGAAAGAGAGAGAGAGGGGAGAGATATTGAGCGAACTTGCTTCTTACGACATTTAAGCTGAAAATGTTCTATATGTTACAGCTCTTTCTCCACTATATACACATACAGACTGTCCTACATTTGAAAACTCATCTCCTTCTCTTGGAGATTGGCTGGCATTTTTGTGAAAGCAGCCATTTCATTTTAGCTGAGCATTAGCTCGAGCCATCTGCTGCAAGGGTTTCCCAGTGATCTATAGCCATGACTGTTTGAAGTTATGCCGCAGGGTATCTTTAAAACTATTTTGCTTCTAATCTCCGTTTGTAGGTACCCTACTATGCTCCTTATCCATAAGCTGCTTGAATATCCTGTGCACATCTATCCTCCCACTGATTCAACTCAGTACATCAACAAAGCAGTCGGTATTTATTGAGCTCCAATTAAGTGCAAAACACAGAAAGGTGGCCATATTGTATTAAGTTTCAGTGTAGGCTGGACCAGCTGCATTCCACAGCTTCCTTTTTGGTAATTCTAACTCACCATTTAATGATAAGTGGAACTTTTAGATGTTGCTAATGAACTGTTCAAAAACAGAATGGTTCATCTAGAAGAGATATATGAAAATCATAGAAAATAATTAAATAGCAGATTATTTTTTTCTGGAAAAAGCAGAAGAGTTTTTGATGAGAGTCCAAATTATCAAAAGTATTATGGTAGAGAAGTGAACTATAAGTTTTCCTATACTTCCAGGGGGCTTTACAGGATGAGCACAGTGCATATGGTGCTATAAAGTACTTTAATACCCTTGCATTTTAAATCTTTCCAAATTATGGTAAGTCTAGGCAGTTATGGTGAGACTTATGACTTAAATATACAAAAAGCACATATAATTATTATTTGAGATATAAAGAAAATAATATATGTAAGTAATCTATTATTGGGATATGTTTTCTTAAAGTTTTGTATGAGTTAACCTTCTGGGGTGTTACAGACAGATCAATGATTAAAGATGTTTTGATTTCAGATTCCATCTATATGACATAGAGTTGAGACCATGGATGTCAGAGTGTGACACATATGCATTGATAACTGCTTAACACTCACTAACCTTAACAAAGATATTCCAGGTTTCTAAACCACATCTGTAAAATGGGGATAATAACACCATTACCTCATTCAATTTTTTGAATATTTTATCAGACAATATAATTGCTTCATGTAGTTCTTGACACATTAGGTAGTGTCCTTATTATTATTCTTACCTTTTTTTGAAAATTACCATAAAAAACAATCATAGATACATTAGCACATCATGCCAAGTAGTTAAGGTTAACAGATTAGAAAATAATAAACACTATTCATTATAGGGGCATCCTGGGTGGCTCAGTAGGTTGAGCATCTGACTCTTGATTTCAGCTCAGGTCATGGGATAGAGTCCTGTATCCGACTCCATGCTGACAGTACAGAGCCAACTTGAGATTCTCTTTCTTCCTCTCCCTCTGCCCCTCTCCCCTGCTCTCTCTCTAGAAATAAAAAAAAAAGTCTTAAAAAATAATAAACACTATTCATTACAAAAGGACTGATAAGAGCAGGGTTAGATAACAACTGAAGTTATTTTTTTTTTTTTTTGCAGATAACATGATTTTATTTATTTATTTTTAATATGAAATTTATTGTCAAATTGGTTTCCATACAACACCCAGTGCTCCTCCCAGTAGGTGCCCTCCTCAATGCCCATCACCCACTTTCCCCTCCCTCCCACCCCCCATCAACCCTCAGTTATTCTCAGTTTTTAAGAGTCTCTTATGGTTTGGCTCCCTCCCTCTCTAACTTTTTTTTTTCCTTCCCCTCCCCCATGGTCTTCTGTTTTCACTCGTACGCGGATCCTGAGAAACTTAACACCTGAAGTTATTAGTGACAATAAGAACAGTGGTGAATAGAGCAAATTCTGCTCTTGGGAAGGTTATTAAGCCTTGATTGCCTCAATTTTTCATGTGACACTGTAATTGTAGTCTCTGCCTCATAGACTTATATGACCATTTGGTGAGTTAATATATGTAAATCTGTCATAGGCAGCATGGTGTTTGGCACATGGTAGGTGACAAAGCATGCTGGTTATTTCCATTATTATCACCATTGTCATTATGGTCATCATTATCACTAGGCTAAATCTTATGAACTAGACCTCTTTTTTGATTGATTTAAACTACTTAACAGGGCACTCGAGAAAGTTTGAAAGTGTCCCTCATACTTCTTCTATATTCTGAACCAGTTGAAGGATAGCCATAGAAAATGACCAAAACAACATAACTAAAAAAGCTGGGTTGGAGGACCCTACTTAAACCTGCAACTTAAATCATCCTTTGTAGGCAGAGCCTAGTCTGGTAGACTTGTCACCTATGTAGAGCAGAGTGTATTCAGCGGTAAACTAGATGGGAGAGTGCACCAAGAGGAGTTTGAGCTACACCTGCTCAGAACCTTTTTCTCTTTTAAAAAAAAATTTTTTTTAACATTTATTTATTTTTGAGACAGAGACAGAGCATGAACAGGGGAGGGGCAGAGAAAGAGGGAGACACAGAATCTGAAACAGGCTCCAGGCTCTCAGCTGTCAGCACAGAGCCCGATGCGGGGCTGGAACCCAGGAACCGTGAGATCATGACCTGAGCCGAAGTCGGACGCTCAACCGACTGAGCCACCCAGGCGCCCCAGAACCTTTTTCTCAATCTCATCCCTAAAATGAGCCATTCCTCTTCTCTAGGGAAAGAGTGAATAAGAGGATATGGGTGGAGACAGTTACCAGATATATTTCCTTCAGTATCATTCCCTCATGGGGAGGGAAGTGTAAATTCTTCCCTCTGTGAGATTGCGAGATATAAGGGGATAAAACTATACCTATCAATCTGGATGAACACGACTCACTTTAGACCTGGCAAATCTCTCCTAACTGTCCCCCCCACTTTTTTTTCTGGATCATTAAGTAAGACTTAAATTTCTTGCACTTGAGAATTTACTATCTGGAAAATGGGGCTTTGATGGACAGCACTTCTCTCTCTTGCAGCAATAGTTTGGAGATTAAAGAAGATAACTGCCTTGGAGATGCTCCAAGAGCCTCACATAAAAGGGGCCATTATGTTCAGGTATCATGGACTAGATTATGGGTCTTGTAGAATGCTAACAATTTTAATAGCTAGTTTGTTTTTCTTTAGCAAGGATTCCTTCTGATATTTTCCATTTTTAATCAGGCAGAAGTTGCCTCCAAATTTCTTTTGTTTGTCAGAGCCTTGTTTTCTCCAAAAAAAAAGTTGAGGCATCTTTCAAGATTAGAAAAATATAGTCTTTAAGATTTTCTTGACATTTATACCAAAATAGCAATGTAGCTGAAATCAAGTGGGAACACTTAGAAAGCTAGAATGATAATTGCAAAAAAAAAAAAAGGGGGAGGGAATGCAAGAGTTTTCACCGCTTTTGTTAAAAGTTTATACTTGTCATACTATGCTACATCTTATTTTTGAAATGCATTGAAAGTTGTCGCCAGTTTGATCTCAGATAGTGTGGCTGCCAATTTCTTCCCCAGCACTCTGCCACTTGGCTTCTTTCCAATAATGCCATGTGTAGTTTTCCCTTCTCTCCTCCCTTTTCTAAACAGAGAGGAAAACAAGTCCGTTCGGCATTAGCTCGCAAGCTGTATAATTGGAATTAAAATTCAAGACATGAATATCTTTTTAACTCAGAGGGCCAACTGTATTCACAATTCCTCAAGTTTCCATTTTGAAAAATGTAACTTTATCTTTAAACATGATAGTCTTAAACTTTATAAAAGAATGTAGTCTGGGTTCAAGCCAAAAAATTGGAATGATTTTTCTTTATCAATTTTTGGCTTATTATTTTATTTTTTCTTAGATGTCTTAAAAGTGAGATGTTATTGCACTCTTCACTGGTTTTTAATTTGTCAAGTTCCCTTTCTTAAAAAATATATTATCCATTTAGAGATGATCTTTGTATAGTGTATTTTATAAAAGTTATTTCCTAGTATGTGAAACTTAGGGAACTCACATTCTCTTTGTCTTGATAGCATCCACATAAATCTTTCCTTCAGTGAACAGAGCATTGGTTCCTAGGATATTAGGAGACAATAGTGTTTCATATTTTTATCTTCTAACTTTGTCATTTATTCTTCCATGTTAGTGGGCAGTCCATCTAATCTATGTGTCAATAGCTGTACCCACATATCATGGGTAGGGTTGTTAGCTCCCTGCTAACTTCGGAGGAAAATTAATGTACTTATTTCACAGGTCTTTCTTTCTAAGGAACTTGAAGTGATTTATACATACATCAGTGGTCCTCACCAAATCTTGGGGGAAGAGTTGGCAAGGTGGCAGATGTCTTTATGTTACAAATGGTTCCTCATGTGGCCTCACTCTGTTCACCACCAGGAAAGCTCTCAGTGGACACAGTGGATCTTTCACCAAGACATGTGGCACTGTCTATAAATCTTTGGGGACAGGGGAGTGCTGTGTGCACAACTGGGGCACATTTTCCCTGGAGCTTGCAATCCCTCTGTGACATCTGTTATTTAATGAACTGTAACCATTGATATACCTACTAATGCTCTTTATCGGAAGAATTTCTAAGCCTTAAGAAGGGGAGAAAAGAGACAGATAAAACAGCTTCTAGCCTTTTCCTCTTTCATTTCTTATTTGCCTCCCCCTCCCCAAGGGTGAAGGCAAAATGGATGAGCAAAGTAAACGGACATTCAGTCTTGAGCATTGTTGAATATACCATGGAAACTAAAATGGTGAAGGTTTAGAACTGTAAGAACTTAGCCTTTTTCTTTTGAATGCCTTCTGTACATTGAATCCGGTATAAATTCCTGTATTACTTGAGCTGATCTTAAGTGCAGTGAGTCAGAGTACATAGCACATCTCCTTGAGCATGAAGATGTCAGAAATCCAGTCCACAGTAGCTGATCTAATAGGCTGATGATCAATAAGCATATTAACCAAGTAGACTCATCCTAGACAGTTTATATCAGTGACTGGATGCTCCTGCTGCCACTCACAGCATAGGTTTATGGATGTTTTGGCTCCAAATTTTTGAAAACGTACCTCTCTGGATGCCAGAATTGCTGGTCTGCCCCTGCATATCACAGGTAGGAGACGGGCTGTCTAGAGATGTAAGTGAATTTGAGGAGCAGCGAAGTGGAAGGGACTTGAGGACTGTACCAGCTTGCTGCTTGGAAAGGCTCCAACACAATGTCAAAACAGCAGGGACTCTCCGCGCACCTGCCCGAGCTGCGCTTAAAATTAATGATTATTTGTGAGAACAGACAAGGAGGAAAATCTACCTCGTTCACAAGTTTGTGGTGTGGATTAGCTTCATTGGTATCTAATGGCTGACTGCCACTGAGCTGATCTTTTTTTGTACTTTCTGGCTCCTTCCTCAGAATGCCAGAAGCTCTTTGTTTAGCTAGTGCTTTATCTAATTCTGGCACAATCAATTCCACCTCATTCTCTCTCAGCACAATTGGCAGGACTCTATTGTTTATAAGGAAGGTATTTTCCCTCTAATTTAATACCTGGAATCTTTCTATGTTCCTTCCATTAAAAAAAATCTTTCTTTGTCCCTTTCCTATTTTCTTTTTTCTCTCTCTCCTCCTTCAAGCTATATAACAATCTGCCATGTAAATGAATTCCCTACACCTATTGTTCTTTAAATTTTGGGTCTATCTTTTCACTTATTTTTCAAGTTTAAAATTAAAGAAAAATCCTCTCATCTCAACGTGTTGCTTTTGCTTTAAAATGTACCAGTGAAACATTGATTTATGCATAAGCATATATATACATACAGTTTGTTCATTGTTTAGCAAAAAATACCCATAGTATATAATGAGGATGGTGTTTGGAACATTTTAGTGATACAAATTAAGTGCCTCACAGTATGTACAAACTTACCTATTATAATGTCCCATAAACATATTTTTATTGCAAGTCCAGTGGGAGTCCTGCCCGTCATTGTCATCTTCATGACTGTGTTTATCTTCACTGAGTACCTGCATGATACAGAAGACCAGATAATAATCCATCTCAGTACCCTTTAAGGCAGTGTTCTCCAAAAGCCTTGGCTTGCAGTCTCCCCTCAGTTAAAGTTTTGAAAATATGCCTCCTACCAGTCAGAATGGCTAAAGTTAACAACACAGGAAACAACAGGTGTTGGTTAGGATGTGGATAAAGGGCAACCCTTTTACCCTGTTGGTAGGAATGCAAAGTGGTGCAGCCACTTGGGAAAACAGTATGGAGGTTCCTCAAAAAGTTAAAAATAGGGCACCCTAGGATCCACCAATCATAGTAATAGGTATTTACCAAAAGAATACAAAAATACTCATTCAAAAGGATACATGCTGATATTTATAGCAGCATTATCAATAATAGCCACAGTGTGGAAACAACCCAAGTATCCATCTATTGATAAATGGACAAAGAAGATGTGGTATATATACAACGGAATATTATTCCTCCATCAGAAAGAATGAAATTTTGCTTTGGCGATAATGTGGGTGGAGCTAGAGAGTATGATGCTAAGTAAAATAAGTCAGTCAGAGAAAGATACTATACTGTTGAATCACTAAATTGTACACCTGAAACTAATATACTATATGTTAACTAACTATAAATTAAATTTTAAAAAGTATGCCTCCTTTATATATTCTAATTTATAAATTATATATCTATATATACCCACACATATACCTTTATATGTATGATTTCTACTGTAACATAAGGTACATTGTGAAAAATACATATAAACAGACATTTAAAAAGTCTGAATGAACAGAAATAGAAGCTCTGCTAATTTTTTTCTTGCACTCTAGTAGATTATATTCTGCATACCCAGGGGTGCATACTTTGGAGATGAGTGACTCCCATATCTGAGTGACCATTAAAAGAGTTGCAGAAATTTTTAAATTTACATTGCCTATCCCCTTCCCCATACCTAGTCAATTGGAACCTCTAAGACTGGAAAGTACTGGTATATTTATTTTGTGAACACTTCTTAGTGATTCTAATGATCTGCTATGGATGGGATCCACTGCTCGAGGACAGTTGTTTTTTAGAAGTCGGTTTGGAGCATCAACATGAAGTCCGTGTGGATGCAGTGAATAGAATTTTAGGATTCCCAAGGATCTTTTGACATGAACGAGGTATTTTGTGTTGAGTTGGGTCCCCGAAAAAAGTATTGAAGTTCTGACCCCCAATATCTGTGAATGTGACCTTATTTATAAAAAGATCTTTGCCAATGGTCAAGTTGAGATGAGGTCATCAGTGTATGACCAGACACCATGTGAAGATTACAATTATGCTGCCAGAAATCAAGGAACTAACAAAACACATCCTTCTCTACCACCTTCAGAAGGAGAATGCTTTACTGTCACTTGATCTTGGATTTTTAGCTTCCAAAATTGGGAGATAATACATTTGGTGTTTAAACTACCCAGTTGTGCTATCCACTTTGTTTTGGAAGCCCAGGGAAACTAATGTACAAGGGAACCATTTGCAGCCAAACCAACCAAAACAGTTCAAACTAAGTCAAAAAAGCCAGACCACCTTACTCTCTATTTCTTTTGTCTTCTTTTTCATGTTTCTTTCCAACATGAAAACATGAGAGAGTATCTACTTTCAGGATGAATAGTACAAGTATAAGATATTCTAATCTAATTGTGCTGTAAGAGAACAAAGTATAAATTATATTCCAATATAACAAGAAACATGCATAATCTCAAAAACTTAAAAAGAAATAAAAATGAAGAATATGAACAACTATATCAGTACAACCACTATAGACATATGGTACATTCCCATAACCTCTATTTTTCTCCTTATATACCGTTTAAAAAAATATATTGAAGAACATATTAAACATAAATTTTATATGGGTGGATAGATTAAAAATGATGTTATCTATATTCCTATACTTTAAAAAATGTCTATACACTTCTGACTAAACATATCCATTTATCTATGCTCCCTGAGAGTTATAGAAAAGAAAATAAATCCACATGGGCAAAATGAATGAGAGAAGATGGCAGCAAAGAAAATGTGTCAATAAAATTATGGAAGGGAGAAGGCAAATGGGAACTGGCTTAACAGATCAGAGCAAAGGGAAATCCGACTGCCTGCAATGGAGGATTACAGTGCAGTGAAGTGAGTTATTTCCTTCTGAGAACACCTTGAAATACCTAGGAATAGAAGCAGCAGGTGCATCTAAAATTGGAGGAATGACTTAAAACAGGAAAGACTGTTGAAAATTCTTACTCCTGAAAGATTCCACATAAGGAAAGTTCCTCTCTCTTATTTATTTATTTATTTATTTATTTATTTATTTATTTTTTGTAAGACACTAGTTCTGATAAAATGAAATCTTGACATAACTAAAACAATTCATAATCAGGGCAATTGAATGTCTTAGAAAATGCCCATAACTTTTCCTGATTGTCATTCTGTGTACTTTTAAAGTTCATTTTTTCCTTTACCTGGTGAAACTTATTAATGTGAAAATGGTGATTTTGCAATAATTTTTTTCTCATATATTAAAGGGAGACACAGAGACTAAAATTTCTTTTTGTCAGAAAAAAGTTTCACAAAATATAAAATAATAAAATAGTATTTTTTATAGGATAAGGCATGCCTCAAAACACTGAAATGTATTTGTTAAAATAATGAATGCAAAGTTCCATATGACCTTTTATGTGAGTTAGGTAAAATTCTGTTCTAAAAATAGCATCACTTCTATTAGCTTTATTTAGAATAATGCTTTTAGGTAAATAATGAACTATTAAACAAAGGATGCTTACCTGTGCACAGATCAGATATCTTTTTTAAAATGTTTTATTTATTTTTGAGACAGAGAGACAGAGCATGAACGGGGGAGGGGCAGAGAGAGAAGCAGACACAGAATCTGGAGCAGGCTCCAGGCTCTGAGCTGTCAGCACAGAGCCCGACGTGGGGCTCGAACTCACGGACTATGAGATCATGACCTGAGCCTAAGTCAGGTGCTTAACCGACTGAGCCACTCAGGCGCGCTCATAGTTAAGATATCTTAATGCCAGGATTTGCCAATAATTCAGTACAGATGATGCTCAATTGGTTTTTGTCAGACTTGGTTCAACCTAAAGATACTCGTGGGAGGGTAGTATTTTGGTCATTATGATTTCAATCATGTGTTAGAATCATTAATTTACAGATTTGGGGTGACCTGTACTTGAGGTAAAACTCATCTAGTTTGTTCTATCTGATCTTACAGAGATGAGGTTGCAGCACTATCATATCCAAGGGTAGAGTTAGTGCGCTTATAATGATTATTATTTAAGTTATAAGAAAATTTGGATTGGGATTTAAAAAAAATGAATCTACATGATACAGTATATCCAAAGTTCAACTACTCCTTAGAGATAGAGACTCCATTAATTCTGAATTTAACAAATATTTTTTTAGCATCAAATATGTATTGTGCTTTTCTAAGAGCCTTGGGGTACCTAGAGGAGTGACCTGCATAATGTGTAGAGACTATCAAATAGTGAATTAAACTAACACTATGAGCCTACTTTCAAGTAATTCTCTTCAAAATAGATGGGTGATCTTACATTTCCCTGGTAGTCTTTTTTTTTTTTAATATAATTTATTGTCAAATTAGCTTACATACAACACCCAGTGCTCATCGCAACAAGTGCCCTCCTCAGTGCCCATCACCCATTTCCCCTGTCCCTCACCCCTCCATCCATCCTCAGTTTGTTCTCTGTATTTAAGAGTCTCTTGTGTTTTGCCTCCCTCCCTCTCTGTTTCCATCTATGGTCTTTTAGAGCAAGGCTATCTGAAGCTGATGAATTTTTTAATTGTTGACTATCTGAGTTACAGATAGAAACTGAAATAGGAAAAGATGATGAAGCTTCTCTTACGGACCGTATGGGGTTTTGGATTCTTCAGATGATTAAAATTGTTGGAGATGTTACAAATGACATTGGAACTTGCCTAGAGGAAGTATCTGTTGCAAAAAGTAGGAATCCATCATTTCCTTGGAAATACAGGTTCCTCTTCTTTTTTATTTAAAATTAAAAAAAAAATTCCTAAAAATGATCAAGGATGTCTGCTTCTATTGATTCTGTTTTGATAAACCTCCCTTTTACACCTCTGATGTAGCATACATGGTCTTTTAATGGGTAACTAATTCCTAGCAAAAAAGTCATTGATATTTGATTATAAGATACTTTATGACCTTACTTTCCCCTTCTCCCTTTTTTTCTTGCTAATCATCTAGCTAAAACACATACATTATTATGTTAGGATTCCATCAGGTTTCCAGCTTTTTAGTAAAATCTCAATGACATAGATTTTATTTTATTTAAGAAAGAAAACTAATTTCATTATTTCTTTCTATAAAAAGAATGCACTAAAGAATATGGTCCTGGTTATTACAAAGTCTTAAGGTATTTTAAGTGGATTATTTGAAAAGCACAACATAAAAAAATTATTGATCAGCTGTTAGAACCAAACTTTATATTTGAGAATAGTTTGTGCATATTTTATAATTTCAATGAACTAAGTTTATTGGGGGAAGAAAAAACTGGTTCAAAGTAGCTATTTTAAACTTCTCAAAGCCAATTGCCTTGAACTTTTTTTTTTTTTTTTACCAAATATGTAATTTATCATTCATACCAAGTGAGTAGAAGGGTAGAAAATTGTTACATTGGTGCCAGTGCTGTGTAGGTTTTTCTGAGGGAGAAGAGAAAATAATTATTCAGCAAGGAAAATCTAAGATGGCAGATTAATGCATAAAAGCATTCAAACAAAGGGAGAGAATAGGTTTCTAAATATTGAAAATTGATTTAAAAATATTTAATGATGACCACTTAAAGCTCACTATTCTGCTGTGGCTCAAAAATGAACAAAATAGACATGATCTCTGGTTCTTGTCACATTCTAGTGAGAGAAACATACCATAAAATAAGAAAATAAAAAATATTTTAATGAATTTCAAATTGTAATCAAGCACTATTTAGAAAAAAAACATGGTATTGAGGTGGATGATAATGGGGAGCATTTTTTAATTCTTCCTTTCTTAAAACCTGACCTTCACTTTAACAAGAGTCAGGAAGATAGATTTTTGATGGTGATTATTCAAATATTGACTGGTGAAATGGAACTAGATATGCAAAGAGAAGAGGAAAGTGTTTTCAGCAGAAGGAACATCCTGTTCAAAGACTCCAAGCCTGGAAAGAGCTTGGTGTGTTTTAGCAATAGGAAGAAGAAGCAGCACGTAGCTATAATACAAATGTGACATTCTAGGGGTTTGAAGACTGAGGACAAGTTAGTAGTTAGAAGAGATGGGTCCTACAGGCCATAGAGGATGCTGTGGGTTTTTTTTTCTAGATGCAAAGAAAAAGGTTTGAAGGGAAGTAATATTATTCAATATTAGTTTTAAGAACATTCTCTTTGTTCTTTGGAAAACAAGTTTGAGGGGAATAAGAATGGAACTATGGATTTAATTCAGAGTGATCTGCTGAAACTTGGCCAGAGATTTTTGTAATCTGGACTAGAAATAAAGAGAAGAGAATGAAATTGAGAATCAGAATCATAAACAGAGATCATCGATGTGCTGGGTGTGATGCAAAGGAGGTGACGTCAAAAAGTGGAACAAAGCATGATTTAAACTTCATACTTGTCAACTTGAAGTTTGATGTGAATTTCTAAATTGAGAAAATATTGGGGGGCAGCTTTTAAGAAGAGAAGAATTAAAAAAATCTATTTGGGGGATGCTAGTTTGGGATATATGAAACCCTTCAATAGAAAGTCAAGGAAGGTTTGTCTCAAAGTCATGTGAATGAATGCATTTGCTTGAGGAAGTCTGTAACAGGAGAAGATAAGAAAATCTAGGATCAGGGACTTTCCATCATTTAAGACTGTGAAAAGGAGCAGGAGATGGCAAATGAGGCTGAACTACGGTAGGCAATGGAGAAGAACCCTTGGAGAGAGTGGTGTCATAAAAGCCAAGAGAAGAGACTATTCCAAGATGGAAGTGGTGCCCATCTCTGATGAGAAGGCTTCAGACTGAACAAAAGAGATGAAGAATATTTGGCTGCATGAAAGTGACTTTGACAAGAGCTGTTTTGGTGCCATATTTTTTTCCATTCCACCAAGTCAGCTTTAGTCATCTCCTTACTAAAAATAATAGTAAATAGTAACCTCAAGTGAGCATATGGAATTGCCATGGGGAGCTACAGATTTGTGTGAAAGAAAAATAGAATTTACTTTATTTAAATTTGATTTCAGAAAGTTGGATGGAAGCAGTTTATGAGATTTTAACTCAATTTCACTAAATGCACAGGCCTTTCCCTAACTTATTTTCTAAAATATTTGAGATTGTTACTAATATCATGTTGATCCCTCTGTTGGATAAAGGGATGGCAAAGAGTCAAGAAATAGCCTATGTTTGGTTGGGTTATTGTTTGTGTCATAAATCCATTTACTCAGCTGCAATGAGAAGTAAAATCTATCCTAAATGATTCAAATGAAGATAGCTTTAATGAGCAAATTATTTGCAGGAAACACATATTAGTAACGAGACACACAAAGACCTACAATGATGGAAAACTATGCTACCCCTAGAGCTCATGGACAAGAAGAGGAAAGGGTGTTATTGGCACCCAGAGAGCAGTTATTGTGGATGAAGACAGTGGAAACAGCAGTCCTGGAATACTGAATTATTGCTAGGGACATTGCAGTGAAAAGAAGGGGGAGCCAGGAAAGAAATAGCCCCTTCTGATTCTCATTTCATCCTCTGATCTCCCACCTGTGTCCTCTCATTGACCAAACCTAAGCAGAGACAAAGTACCATGGTGATATGGTCTGTGAAGAATTCAGCTCAAAAGAGAAAAAAATAGAAAAGAATGTGGATGTTTTCCAGTTTCTGGTCAGCATGTAAAGTCTGTGGAAGTCATCACCTCATCCTAACAATAAGTAAAAACCAGAACAAAATGAAAGTTAACAACTCTTCTTAGATCCATCAGAAAATTGAGGTTACAGGGCAAATTATTGCTCCAAAATCTGGAAAGACAGACTGACAGATATGGAGAATAATGTTACAAGAACAGAGTCCCATGAGGAGAAACCTCTGTGGGAGCCTCTGCTGGGATGAGAAAGCCTAAATTGTAACTGACAAATTGCTGGAAGCTCAGAGTGGACAAATGGGAGAATTAAAACTTCCAGGAAGGGAAGTCTTAGGAGGGAACACCTACACTTTTGTGAGTTTTACTTCCAGGATGTCTGTCAGGTTATAACCATGAAGATTGGTGAAAAATCTTCTTGGGCTTCCAGCAGAGGGTAGGGAAGAATAAACATCTAAAATATGTCAGAGGCATCTTTTCTTAAAGCCTGCATTCAACAATTTTACCAGAGCCTAACCTATTGGGATTTAATCAGAGCCTAACTCATCTAAGGGAAGGGGAATATTCAACTCTAACCTCCTCTGGCCATCCTATTCCATGTTAAGGAGTGGGTAAAAACTGAGAAGAAATTATGAAGTCCAGTCCAAAGATACAGACTCATTAAAAGTCCTAATCAAAGACTAGAATGCTTCCCCACCCCACAGCTCACCCCCACATTGCTAAAGTCCTGTTTACCACAATGCCTTTCACTCAGTACATCATGTCCAGTTTTCAAAAATAAATTACAAGGCATATTAAAAGGCAAAAACCATACTTTGAAGAGGCAGAGAAAGCATCTGAACCAGACTCCAATATGAAAGGAATGTTAGAATGACTAGACCAGAGATTTAAAACAACTATGATTTATATGCTAACAGCTCTAATGGAAAAAGTAGGCAGCATGCAAAAACAGATGGGTAATGTAAAGAGAGAGAAGGACATTCTAAGAAAGAACTAAAAAGAAAGACTAAAAAAATACTGTAACAGAAATGAAGGATGCCTTTGATGGACTAATTAGTACACTGGAGATGACTGAGGAAAGGATCTCTGAACTTGAGGATATGTCAATAGAAACTACCAAAACTGAACAGTAAAGAGAAAAAAGATTGAAAAAAAAAGTAAAGTGGAATATCTAAGAACTATAAGACAACTCTGAAAGGTGTAACATACACATAATGGGAGCATGAGAAGGCAAAGAAAAACAGAGAAAGGAAAAGAAGAAACTTTTGAAAAAGAATTTCGGGTTGGGGGACAGCAAATTGAGAATAACTGGAACACTGGTTTACTCCTATTTTACTCATATTTTTTTTGGTAAGAGAAAGGGGATAGTTCTGCCTTTGACTGCTTGTGGCTTGGGAAAAAAATAAAAGAAAATCAGTACAATTTATGTATGAGATAAGGTAGAGAATTATTTGCTACACTTAGTGATAGTAGAAAAATGGAAGGAAAGAGAAAGGGGAATAAAGGTAATGTGATAGGGAAGACCTGTGCGATGTCCTATGTCACCTTTTGCCATATACCCTTAAATCATTAATAAAACATGAAATTCCTGAAAATTTTGATGTTAAGGGGTCGTGTCTGTATATGACAAGATTAAGGCTTGCACCTAGGTTAGCACTAGGTAAACAATTTGGAGATGCAGACTTTAAAAGAAATGGAACCATAAGAAAGTTAGGCGTAGGGAATGAACCAAAATCATGGGTTGGTTTGGAATCCTTCACTTGGCAAATTGCAGTTTAGAATTTCATTTACCTAACATGGTTCCAGGTTATTTAAGTGTTACACCTTTTCTAGATACCCTATTCCTTTGTAAATTAAGTCAGCATTTGCAAACCAAATTGTTTGTTTATCAGGGTGCCTGTGTGGCTCAGTTGGTTAAGCCTCCAACTTTGGCTCAGGTCATAATCTCACAGTTCCTGATTAAAAGCCCCACGTTGGCCTCTTTGCTCACTCACAGCTCAGAGCCTGGAGCCTGCTTCAGATTCTGTGTCTCCCTCTCTCTCTGTCCCATCCCCCACTCATTGCTCTGTTTCTCTCTGTCTTAAAAGTAAATAAAACACTAAAAACATTTTTAAAAATTGTTTGATCTTAAATAAAGAGATTAGAATCCATTGGGAATTAGGGAATTATATTGGGTCCCAGGAAGTATTCTCAATCAGAAACAATTTAATCCAACGCAAAAAAAAAAAAAAGTCAACAAGTTTGGTGAAGCTGATTATTATGGATATTTTGTGTGTCTATATCAGTAGATTCTCAAATCATTGGTTAAACTTTGAGTAGAAAAATATTCATTTTTTTCTTTTCATAACTGCTTTGTTTTTTCATATTGGGTTGGCGGTTTGGAGTGAAGAGGGAAGAATGCTGTTCTGTTGAGTTTTGTCATGCCAGTCTTGCAAATTTTACTTTGTGCTTCCGAAATATGTATATTAATTACATGGCAGGAAACAAAGTATTAATTCTTTTCTTGGCAGTCACACCAAACAACCTATTCATGGGATCACATATCTGTATTTATTATAGAATTGTATCATTGCATTACCTTCTTATGGGCAGTTCTGGAGCTTTGTGTTCATTCATCTAAATATTCTTTCCATAAATATTTATTAAGTTCCTACTATGTCTGAGGCACCATGGTCTGTTCAGTGCCATATTGCCATGGCTGTGTGTGCCATATTCATGCCTATATCATAACAAAAAAAAAATTAAAGTGAAGTACCAAAGACATGTCAGTGAAAGAGAAAGAAGAAAAAAGAACAGATTAATGAATTTCTCATCTGTTTTCCCACAAAGTTGACTCCTAAAGGTATTTCCAAATTGTGTTTGTGATTGTTAATTCAATTTTTTATTTACAGTGAGGTTATTGATGACTTGCATTTATCTAACTAAAGTAGGGTTTTTAATATTAATGACTATATTTGTTTTTTCTGATCTACATAAAATCATAATTTCACTATAGGAAGATACAAACATTAAGAAAATACATGAATCAAATGGAGCAGTTCACATATTCTCCCTTTGTAGTTTTAACATTTAGCTAAATGGAATTTTAATAATACATCAGTTGGTACCACATTGAATATTTGAGTTAAATTATTGTGGGATAGTTTTATTATTAGCATTTTTGCTTTTGTTTCTGTGATAGTAATGGTGTTGCAGACTTCTAAACCTTCAAGAATATTTGTTTATGCTGTTGGATACTCGCTTTTCTGCGAACAGTGGCTTGCTCTCCTCATACAAAATTGTTTGAGTGTTAACATTTCTGTGAGCAGTTTGAGACTGGAACTGGCCTATATTCTTTATCTCCTTTAGGGCTTTTACTGCTAGGGTTTGGCATGATAATCCATGGTAGTAAGGCTCCATTCACATCTAGTTGGCAAATTAACACATCAACTCATTACACCAGGGCTTCGGGCTGCAGCTCATGTTGGCAAATTTACACAGATTTTCATTAACTCAAATGGAAAGATAGGGACAGACATGATTAAGGGCACCAAGGTCAACTCCTATTTGATATTTGGAAACATGAGAAATTATGATTTTACTTCTGTCAATTGATTTCTCCAGAGTACCTCACATATACAAATTTTCCTTTACTAATCATTCCTTCTACTAAAGTTTGAAAGATTGTCTTTGTATTTTTTTTACATTCTCTAAATTAATTTAACCCAGTAATATGTATGCTTAATGGTCTATTATTTTCTCTCTTTTAAAATATTAAATAAATGTAAAACAGGAAGTAAATTCCTCTCCCTAAAGTAATTCATATAGTTGTTCCTATCTATATTGCCAGCATTCCTCAATATTCAATAATTTAGAACTTACAATAAAATTGTTCAGTTGACATTATTTAATTTCCTAAATGTCCCTCTCTTTCTTTATTTCTAGAGAGATGTTAGAAAATAATGAGTTATATTTTACATAAGTAATTACTGAGGGTGCTTAAATATGAAGTTATCATTTCAAAATCAGTTTTTCTTCTTTGGCCGGCTTTGTAATCTCTGGATTTCTGTTGTGGGAAATCATGGCATCTTATACTTTTCTTTTTATCTGTACTCATTTCAAATAAATTTCTTAAACTAGTATTCTAGACTGTATGTTAGACTGTGAGTTCTGTGGAATCAGGAACTATATTTTGTTCTTCATAAATTCCCCAGCATTTTGCTGTGTCTCCACATGGCACAATATGGGGAAAGATAGGAAGTGCATCTAAGTAGTGGAATTGTGTCAACTATACTCAAATAAAAAAATAAAAAAATAAAAAAAAGTATACCTAAGCCAGACTTCGGATTTTAAGTGGATCAGAAAAGATGTCCTAGAGTAGGCCACTCTAGAACTGACTCTTAGTTAATGAGTTAATTCAAAGAAAGAGTGTGGGAGGATATTTTATGTATTTAGGACAAACTATTTGAAACCGTTGTTGTAAAGGACAGCATTGACATATTCTGTGAATTGCATAGCATCCAATATGACTGTGGTGTCAAATGAATAGATGAAACTTGAAATATTTGTTGAAGAAAGATTGCAGACAGCTTGTATGCCATGCTAATAGAACTTGAATTTTATCTTGAAAGCAATGTACAATCATTGTTTGGTTTTAAGCAGACTGGTAATAATCAGTCCATCTCCCTCCCTCCCTCCCTTCTTTCCTTCGTTCCTTTGTTCCTTCCTTCCTTCCTTCCTTCCTTCCTTCCTTCCTTCCTTCCTTCCTTGCTTCCACCATCTGTATGTCTGTTTTTTTCTTTTTATGATCAGTATTAGGGCTGTATAAGATTGAAGGAGGTAAGTCTTTACAGAAGATCAATTTCTGCCAGTCATGCAATAAGAATTAGAACCTAAAATAAGGCATAGGTCATGGTAATGCAGAAAATGAGAAGATTTGGAAGATGTTAAACAGAGAATTGAGAGATTTTAGTGACAGGATATGGAGGGTAAGGGAAAGAGTAAAATCTAAAATGATATTTGAGATTTTGTTTCCCAGTGTGAATGCCAGCACTGCTTTTTGATATCAGGAATATTAAAGCTAGATATCTAGAGAAGGTGAGTTTGGTTTTTGTTACATTTTGAATTTTAGTCGCCTATGGAACATCCAGATATAGAGGTCCAATAGATAGATATTAATTGAGATGTGGATTTGAGCTCAAATAGTTTATTTGGGAATTAATCTCAGGAAGCACTGGTAGAGAGGTGGAGAAGTAAGAAATGAAAGGTGGGGGGGGGGTGCCTGGGTGGCTCAGTCAGTTAAGTGTCTGATATCAGCTCAGGTCATGATCTCACAGTCTGTGAGTTCGAGCCCCGCGTCAGGCTCTGTGCTGACAGCTCAGAGCCTGGAGCCTGCTTCAGCTTCTGTCTCTCTCTCTGTCTCTCTCCTCTCTCTTCCCCTTCCCCACTCATGCTCTGTCTCTCAAAAATGAATAAATGTTAAAAAATGTACAAAAATAAAAAGAAATGAAAGGGAAGTAAGTTAATACAGACTGCACTATTAGCAAGTTACCTGCGTGGCACAACTGAGATTTTGTCCCACTGGTGTCCTGTGACGGACTGTGTAGAATATACCCCAGAGTAGTTCCACCTGAAAGGTGAGGCTGCTGGATTACTCATTCATTAATTCTGGTCTGTCTCTGCTAGAGGCTGCTTCCTGAGAGCTAGCTCACCACACTTGTGGCCTATCCCGCCTGCAGGACTCTAGCACACCCCTGCAAGTATGCCCTTGGATGGAGTCACAGATCCTGGTAGTAAAAAGCAATTCTAAGGGTATTCAGCTGTTGGAGGCACCCACAGGTTCTCCTCAATGTAAGGTAGATCTGGTCTGGAAGGGTGGTTCTGAAAGCCATCACATGTAAAAGATAATTAGAGCTAATACAGTATAATGAGCTCATTCAGAGAAGAGGGTCTAGGATGAAAACCTGTCAAACACTAAAATTGAAGGGACAACATAGGGAAAGATAAATCTGTGAAAGAGAATGTCTCTTATCTTTACGTGGCTAATATGTCCAAGAAACTTGCCTCAAATATGTTTAAAACAAAACTAGAGAAGCAACCCAAAAGCTAGTGCAGTCACTGTTTATCCACTTATTATTTCTCTGGTTGATGTACTTACAAATATATTTGCTTCATAGTAGCTATGGTCACACCTAATTCACCAATGCATCTTTAATACCTTATGTGTTTCCTTACTTAGTATTTGGTGTAGACTATATATCAAATATTTCTTTCTTTAAAAAATTGTTTTAATGTTATTTATTTTTGAGACAGAGAGAGAGAGAGCATGAGCAGGGGAGGGACAGAGAGAGAGGGGGACAGAGAATCCAAAGCAGGCTCCAGGCTCTGAGCTGTCAGCACAGAGCCTGACGTGGGGCTCGAACTCACGGACTGTGAGATCATGACCTGAGCTGAAGTCCGATGCTTAACCGACTGAGCCACCCAGGTGCCACCCCCAAATATCTTTTTCTTTTAAACAAGTTATTTAGGATTACTGAATTTACATGCGTATACATTTTTAAATAAAATTAGAAAATGCAGTTTAGGAAATGTTGATATTTTCAAAACAAATATTTAATAAGAATATTTTATCTCCATATTTTTGTTTTCAAATACGTACCTTTTACTCTTATTTTTTCCTTTATATTAGTGAACTTTACTTTTTAGAGCAGTTTGAGGGTCACAGAAAAATTGATTAGAAAGTACAGAGGATTCTCATATACCCCCTCTCTCCACACAACACAACCCCTGCTGCTATGGCCATCCTACACCATGGTGGTATATTTGCAACAATTGATGTATCTTTATTGGCGCATCATTATTATTATGTAAATTCCATAGTTTACATGGGGTTCACTCTTGGAGTTGTACTTGGGTTTAGACAAATGTATAATGACATACCACCCTTTTAGTAATGCACTGAGTAGTTATAGTTCCCTGTGCTCTCTTCATCCCTCCCTGCCCCCTTCAGTTACTTTTCAGAAGACGGAAACTGATGAAGAGACACTTACAGGGATTTATTCACCTATTCCCCTTCCATAGATTTATTTCATGGTCTTGAGGATTTCTTCCAAGTTGAGAGCACAAAAACAAAGACATAAGAGGGAAAACATATGTTTAACCTGTAATGAAGTGTTGGTTTCCTCAGTTCATTTTTATGTTTTTGATAATATTTGATTCAAGTTATTTCTCCAAGCCAACATATGTAAGTCAGAAAACTGCAGAGAATGTTTCCAAATATTTCTGGCACCATCGATTATGGCTTTTCTGCCAAAATGTTCCTTTTCCTTAGATGTACACCCTTTGCATCATTCCGTCTGATTTTTATTTCTGCATTCTACTTCAAGTCATGAACTGTATTATGTGTAAGGTCTTCCTGTGATTTGCTTAGTAGCAGTTGGTGAGCAAGGAAGCCCCTCATGATGTTTTCTGTTGTTATTATTATTATTATTATTATTATTTGAAAATCATTCAGAAAAGAAAAATATGTACTGGTATAAGACATGACTCAAATAAATTCTTGTTTTCAAAGACCTTCCTGGCATTGTAGTTTCATTATTAGCACACTTGGAAATCTGCTTCACCCATGGGTGAATTGGCTGTGGAATATCAGGAAACATGGGCAGAAAATTATTAAAGGATTATGTTTTTGAAAGGGATTACATCCTAATTTTTACTGAGGGTCAAAAAAAAGTGACATGATAGATTGGAGCAAAATGATTTTTTAATGTTTGTGGCATTTTTAGATGCAATGAATATTCTGTACCCCCATTTTCTTTGTTTCTATTTCAAGTGAGTGTTCTTCATAGTGTGTAGTCTTATTATGTGTTTTCTTTATACACTGTTTAAAGGAAGAGTTAATCTGCACCTACCATGTCTGATTAAAAAAATGCTTAAAAAGTCTTTGAATTTTTTCTTTTATCTAACAGATTTGTTGTGTAGTCTCACTTCCTTTTTTTTTTTTTTACCTTTCACTAAGAATGAAGATGATAATGTTAAGCAAAAAAAAAAAAATTTCAAATGTATAAGTTTGATTCTTAATTTCTGTACAATCCTTCACAATGGTATATCATTGAGTTGACACTGGATTACAAAAATTTAACAGCCCAGAAAAATTCTTCTGAGAACTTATTAGCATCAGAAAATGCTGTGTTTTATCATCTTTTGGAGATTTAAAGCTCATCTATCCATTTCTCCCCCTGAGAGTTAAAGAACTTTAGAAAAAAAATCGCCATTTTCTTTTTTAGAAAAAAGTTTTTTAGAAAACAATCACCATGTTTTGAATAGTGAAACACTTAAAAACTTTTTATTTTAACCTCTGTGAGACTTAATTTCCTCGTTGTAAAATCGGACTAATGATCACTACCCCAGGAAGTGATTGTAAAATCAGAAATATGTGTGAAGTATGTAATGCACTATCTAGTACCCCTCGGTCTTCATTAATACTGGGTGACATTCTTTTTCTCCTTCTCAATCTTCTTCTTACGTGCTTGATCTAGATCAATGGTTCTCAAACTTTAATGTAAATCTAAATCACTTAAAGGGCTTATGAAAACAGATTGCTGGGCCCTGCCCCAGAGTTACCGATTCAGTAGTTGTGAGGTAGGATTGAGACTACTTCTGAGAAGTCGCCAGTCTTGTCAAGTGAAGAGATAACACTTTGAAAGCCACTGACCTAGAAAGATAATGCAACTATTGTGAAGTAGAGCTTTGTGGCTGTCAATATTTTTTTCTATAGTTATCTTTGACTAATAAATATTGTCACTTTATATTTTGAAAATTAGTACCATGTACTATAAACTATTAACTTGTCAGGGCACGTGGGTGGCTCAGTTAGTTGAGTGTCTGACTTTAGCTCGGGTCAGGTTCATGAGTTCGAGCCCCACATGCTTCATGCTGAGAGCAGCAAGCCTACTTCAGATTCTCTGTCATTCTCTCTCTCTGCCCCTCCCGCGCTGGGGCTGTCTCTATCTCTCTCAAAAACAAAAGTAAACACTAAAAAAATATATTAACTTACCTATTTCTAAATAACTCTCCCAGCATCCCCATTTATTCAGACAATAGTGTAAGTGTCGCTCTTTTGAAATTATGCAACGTTTTGGTGAATGGTAGAATTCAGGTCAAGTGAATGCAAAAAAAAAAAAAAAAAAAAGGAAGACTTTCCTCAGTTGGGCATGTTTAAGACAAAACGACAGTGGTGGACTTTACTTGTCTGAGCAATTGACTGAGCAACAAGAAGACTGCCTGAAACTTGAACAATCTGTTATCTAGATATCATTACAATGTAAAGAGACTTGCTCACCACAGTAGGTATTGTATATAATTTAGAGAATATTTATTTGAATTGAATGTTACTTCCATTTTCATTTTATCTGACAGATTGATTTATCTTGTTCAGTGACCTGTCATGTTACTGGTAATAAGAATGTGGATGGCACAATCACCATCATGACTAGCAGAAAGGAAAGAGCTCCTCTTTAAATGATCACATTTAATCAGGAATATCTTGGTGACTCACAAGTTAACAAAACTTCCCACTCTGTGTATTCAGCCAACAACACTGCCGAGTGTCCAAAACCTAAATGTAGTTCATGACACACACACAGTGAAGCTGCAAATAAGAATAATTCCTGATGAAAAAATAGATATCTAAAATGTTACTGTCAATTTGTTTCTTTGGTATCTTCTGAGTCAGCTTTTATGTGGTGTTAATGCAATCTCAAGCTATATTAAAATATATTAAAATACTGTTATGGTTACAATATAACATATGCAAAACTCTCACAGTGTGGTTGGACTCTTGTAAACATCAGGGACAGATTTTCAGAACTCCTCTTTGCTCTATCTATACTCACACCCGGAGTGATCTCATACTGTGTTATTGTTTTAAATACCATGTTCAGGTTAAACTCAAATATATGGCTTGGATTAGATCTAGGACCTGAACTCCAGATTCTTTTATATTTTTAATTTAATTTATTTATTTTTGAGAGAGAGAGACTGAGAGTGAGCAAGGTAGAGGCAGAGAGAGAGGGAAAGAGAGAGAATACCAAGCAGGCTCTGCACCGACACATCTTGAACCATGAGTTCACGACCTGAGCCAACATTAAGAGTTGGATGCTTAACTGACTGAGCCACCCAGGCGCCCAAACTGCAGGTTTTTATAACTGTGTACTCAGCATCTCCAATTGATATTAAAAAGGGATCTCAATCATAATGTCACAATCTGCTCTTTCTGCATACTTTCCCAGACACTTAATGGTAGCTACTCTAAACCACTCAGGTTACAAATAATGAGTGCCACCTTTGTCTCTATTTTTCTTACACCCTACATCCTCTCCACAAAACAATATTGTCAGTTCTCCTTTGAACATGTAACCAGAATCTATGTCTCACTCATCCATTGTTACCATGAGTCCAAGCACCATAATCTCTCACCTAGATTATTATAACAATCTCTCTACTTATCTGTTCATATATATCACCTCCTGTATAGTATATCCTCCCAAGAGCTGTAGAATGAATATTTTAAAACCTATGACAGATCATGTGCTTTTCCTCTCATCTTTCTTAGAGTAAAAGTTAACATTTTTATAATGGCTTACACTGTTATGATTGAGAATCCTTTTCAATATCAACTGGAGATGCTGAGGACACAGTTAGTTATAACAATCTGGAGTTCAGGGCCTAGATCTAATTATGAGGCCACCACTAAGTATGTGAGCTCAACTCCAGTGGTGTTCTTGAAGTTCTGATACCCAAATCATAATAAGGCATTACAAAAAAAGGTAATTATGGGCCAGCGTACCTCAACACACATATGCAAATATTCTAAACAAAATTTTAGGAAATAACATCCAATAATATGTGAAAAGTATTAACTGATGACCAAATAAAATTTATCCCTGGAATGTAAGGCCATTTTAATATTTAAAATAACCAATCAATATAACTTAACAGATCGATAAAAAATAAAAGCATATTATCACCTCAGTAGATACAGAATAATATTTGACAACATACAACATCTATTCCTGGGGCACCTGGGTGGTACAATTAGTTAAGTGCCCAAGTCTTGATTTCAGCTCAGGTCATGATCTCACATCTCGTGGGATTGAGTCCCATGTCAGACAGTATGGAGCCTGCTTGGGGTTCTCTCTTTCCCTCTCTCTCTATCACCCTCCTCCCCATTCCTGCTTTCTGTCTCTCTCTCTCTCTCTTTGTCTCTCAAAATAATATATCTATATATCTATATATACATATATACATGTACACACGTGTATATATGTATATATAGATATATATAAAATCATCCATTCTTGACAAAAACAGTCAACCAGGAATAGAAGGAAACCTCCTATATGTAATAAAAGGCAGCAATGAAAAACCTACAGCTAAAATCATACTTAATGGTAAAAGACTGAGTGTTTTCTCCCTAAAATTAAGAAAGACAGGTATTTCTGATCTCACCACTTCTATTCAACATTGTATAGTTATTCAAGTAAAAGAATAAAAAAACACCTAGATTGGAAATAAATAAATAAAAACTGTTTTATCTGCAGATGACTTGATTGTGTATATAAAAAAATGGGATATACAAGGAGGCTAGAACTGATATTGAGTTTAGCAAGGTTGCAGGATATGAGATCAATATACAAAAATCAACTATATATATATATATATATATATATATATATATATATAACTTTTACTCTAAGTTAAATTTTACTCTAGCAATTAAAAATTAGAATTTAAATTATAAAATAATGCCATTTATCATAGCATCAAAAATAAGTATTTATTGATAAATCCAACAAAAGATGTAGAATACATGTGCATTGAAAACTAGAAGCTATTGCTGAGAAAAATCAATAAAGACCTGTATAAAAAGAGACACATACCCTGTTCATAGGTTAAATTGATCTTTAGATCTAAGTCAATCTCAATAAAAGTCCCAGAAGTCATTATTTTGGGGGTAAAAATTGAGAAGTTGATTTTAAAATCGTATCAGAATGCAAAGCATGTGGCATGCCAAACAACTTTGAAAACAGATCTTGAAGCTCAAGGAATAACACTCTTCGATTTCAAGACTCATTATAAAGCTACATTAATCAAGACAGTGTGAGATTGGCATGAAGACAGGCAAATAGATCAATAGAACAAAGAAGAGATTCCAGAAATATACTTTTATGTCTATGGACAACTAATTATTGACAAATATAAAAAAGCAATTCTGTGGATGTGATGTTGTTTCCAACAAGTGAGGCTGCAATGCTTGCCTATCTATAGGCAAAACAAAGAAACACACTTTATATCTCACACTATGGATAAAAATTGACCAGAATTGGATTATACACCTTAATGTAGATCCTAAAACTAAAAGGTTCTAGGAGAAAAATCTTTATGACCTTTGTTTAATCTAAGATTTCTTAGGTATCATATATAATATATAGCATCCAAAATTGATAAATTGAACTTCACCCAAACTGAAAATGTCTGTTCTTTGAAAGGCACTGCTAGGAGAATGAAAAGGCAATCCATAGACTCAGAGAAAATATTTGCAATTTATGCATCTGACAAAGGCCTGTGTCCAGACTATGTAAGGAGTTCCCAAACTCAATAAGATAACAGCAACCCAATAAAAAATGGGCTAAAGGTGTGAACACACACTTTAAAAAAATGTATATAGATAGTGAACAGTCACATAAAAAGATGTTTAATATAATTAGTCAATAGAGAAATGCAAATTAAAATCACAATAAGATACTGCTCAAAAATTACTAGAATGGCTAAAATTAAAAAGATATATCAAATATTGGAAAGGATGTGGAGGATTAATAACTCTCATAACACTGCTGGTGGGAATGTAAAATGGTACAGACACTCTGAAATATAAGTTGGCACTTTTTCTAAAAGCTAAACGTGATCCAGTCATGTCATTCCTAGATATTTACTCAGGATAAATGAAGGCATATATCCATCCGTTCAAAGACATATACAAGAATGTTTACAGAAACTGTACTGGTAATAGCCAAAAATCTGGAAACAACTCAAATGTTCATCAACAAATGAATGCTTGAATAAGTTGTGGTATTTCTGTACAATGGAATACACTCAATACTAAAAAATACATATAAATTATGCTACATATAAGTATATGGATAAGTCTCAACATAATTATGCAAAATAAAGCCAGGCAAAAGAGTACATGCTGTATTATTTCATTTGTATAAAATTCTATACAATACAAACTAATCTGTAGTAGCATAAAGTAGGTCAGTGGCTGGCTGGAAGTGGGGATAGGATCAGGAATGGGGGCATTAAAAAAAAAGTTCAGGAAACTTTTGGAGGTGGTGGATACATTCATTTCCGTGATTATGGTGATGCATTCACAGGTGTATACAAATGTTAAATCGAACCAAACTAAAAATGTTGTACACAGTTACCCTATATTAATTGTATCTATATACGCCGTCAAAAAAAAAGAAATGGAGTTTGAATTTAAAGTACAGTTTGCTCTGATGGTCAAATGTAAGAGATGAAAAATTATTTAGGATTATATACATTGTGACCAATGCCAATCTCAACTTTAATGTTTTTAACATTTTGGTCTTAAGAAGCACATTTTCCAGGGCCCCTGGATGGCTCAGTAGGTTAAGCGTCCGACTTCAGCTCAGGTCACGATCTCATGGTCTATGAGTTAGAGCCCCTCATCAGGGTCTGTGCTGACAGCTTAGAGCCTGGACCCTGTTTTGGATTCTGTGTCTCCCTCTCTCTCTGCCCATCCCCCACTCACACTCTGTCTCACTCTCTGTCAAAAATAAATGCACATTAAATTTAAAAAAAAAAACACATTTTTTTTCTCACGAGAACAAGTAAATCATAAGCAGAAAGATCTTGTAAAAATTTCCTTTAAATGTATTTTTTCCCTACGATGAAATGTAATTTTAACAAAAACAATGCATTTGCAGCAGTAAATGAAGCATACTGATAATCAATCCACAAAGCATAGGCATGTCCAAAAACCATCAGTTTAAGAGGCAGGGCGCCAGCTTCTAGTTCACCATCACTGGTGACTAGTCACTCCAATAACAGTGTAATCCGAGGAGGGCCATTTAACTCTCTACTATCAGTGTCCCTCGAGGTTTAATAGGGGCAGCAGAGATATATATTACTATGAGGACAAATGCAATAACAGATGAGCCTTTGGCCATCCTTTTAAGTAAGGTGAATTAACAAAAGAACTTATTGGATGCTAGCTATTTTCTACTACAACTCTGTCTAAAGTTCTAGTCGCTGCAAGTTTGGCTAATTTAACCCAAGAGACTTAACCTGGGTGTGAATGGCTGCTGCCTTTGACATAAAAATGCATGCACCTCATATTTGAATGTACTTATTTTGTCCTATATAACCTTTAGGTAAAAATATTATGGCATAGATAACTAATCTAAGAAATTCTTTATACAATAATAGGGAGTAATCTAAAAAGAAAATAAATTCACTCAAAAAAAGTAAACTAATTATTGGCTTCAAAGTTATTTTGATTCTTTTTATGATTTAGAATAATAGAGGGGCGCCTGGGTGGCTCAGTCAGTTGAGCGACTGACTTCGGCTCAGGTCATGATCTCAGATTTGTGAGTTTGAGCCCCGCATCGGGCTCTGTGCTGACAGCTCAGAGCCTGGAGCCTGCTTTGGATTCTGTGTCTACCTCTCTCTGCCCCACCCCCACTCATGCTCTGTCTCTCTCTGTCTCAGAAATAAATAAACATTAAAAAAAAAAGAATAATAGATATATGGTTCAATAATATAAGAAGAACTTTCCTGTAACATGGACACTGTGCTCCTAAATATTCCAGTCCTGATACTGGAGTGCTAGGTTGATGTGGTACATCTGGAACACTGCAATTTTCTCTTACCCTTCTTTCTCCTCAAGCTCTATACCTGGGAGACAGTGTCAGGTTCCAGTTTTCCCTGCACAAGCATTTAACCCTTTTTCTTCTCTTCCATGAATTCTTCTATTTTTATTATGATTGAGGTATAATTAATACACAATATTATGTTAGTTTCAGGTGTACAACATAATGATTTGATATTTGCATATATTGCAAAACAATCATCTCAGTAAGTCTAGTTAACATTGTTATGCCATGCATAATTACAAAATCCTTTTCTTGTGACGAGAACTTTCAAGTTTGCAGCTTTCGTATATGAATGTAGTGTTATTAACTCTTCACCATGCTATATTGTATCTCCAACACTTGTTTATTTTATAACTGAAAATTTGTACCTTTGGACCTTTTCACCCATTTCTCCCACCTATTATCCCCCACAATCCTTCACTTCTGACAACCCACCAATCAATATCTCTGAGCTTTTTTTTTTTTAGATTCTACATATAAATGAGATCATACAATGTTTGTCTTTCTGTCTGACTTATTTCACTCAGCATAATGCTCTCAAAATTCACCCGTGTTGTTGAAAATGGCAAGATTTCATTCTTTTTGTGGATGAACAATATTCCATTGTGTATGTATACCACATTTTCTTTATTTATTCGTCGGTAGACACTTAGGTTGTTTCCTTGTCTTGGGTATTGTAAATAATGCTGCAATGAACATGGAGGTGCAGATGTTTTAAGTTAGTATTTTTGTTTCCTTTGAATAAATACCCGAAAGTGGAATTGTTGGATCATATGGTAGTTCTATTTTTAATTTTTTGAGAAACTTCCATACTATTTTCTCTAGTGGCTGTGCCAACTTACATTCTCAGCAACAGTGCACAGGGTTCCCTTTACTCCACATCCTGGCCAAGATTTCTTTCTTGTCTGAAAAGCTTCTTAATGCACTTATATTTTTAGTCTCAATTTCTCTCGTATGGCATTTTTTTTAAAGTTTTTCTCCTGTAGTTCCCATTTGTTACTCATCACTCACTTTACAAGTTGGTCAGAAATGGCTACTTCTAAAAAATGTAGACAATATTATACTCTATTAGTTGACATCTTCAAGCCCCAAAGCATTGGATCAATTCTGCTTATCGTAGCTGCTGATTTTGAAAATTCCTTCTTACATTTACAGGTATTTCACATAATGTTGAACATGCATTGGAATAGTCACTGCGTTTGATGATAATGGAAGGACCCTAATGTTTGTACAGTGAGGCTGTTCAGGCCAATCTGCTCAAATTCTTCCATTCTGACCTGCATTTGAATCCTACTTTCAATAATGGTCTTTTTAGGGCAGTACTAAAACCAATCAGCTTGGTGTAAGGTGCTTTATGTTTATAGTTTTCAGTGATGAGGAGGTATGATTTGCTTTATGGTGTGTGTGTGTGTGTGTGTGTGTTTGTGTGTGTGTGTGTGTGTGTGTGCGCGCGCGCGCCTGTGCACACATGTGTGTGATAACATGCTACATTATTGTTGCAGTATTTGTAGGATCAGTCTGTGGGTTTGGCAAAAATGGTGGAATACAAGTACAAAAGTGTTTTTCCTCAAACAAAAGATTTTATCATATGTAATGGGTTTTGAAATTTTTTAAAATTCTGAAGTTAGAACAGGGGCTAATCCTTATGAGTGTCAAAGATGTGGAAACTGAAGCAAGTCCCATCAGTGCCTTCATTCTGAGAATAATTTTCCGTGCTGGTTGCTATTCTGTGCCCTGCATGAGTGACTCAGTGTGCACCTAAGGACCATTTTAATGTGTGGCATCTGGATGGACACCTGGAAGCTGTGAAGCTTTGAACTAAGGAGCCATTAATGCTAAAAAAAAATTAACATTAATGTTGATTATCCCTCTTTAACTTGTTTCACCCACAACTGCTCAATCATTCTGCAACCGGATTACTGCCAGTTCCATATGTTTCTGTGTCACTTAGGCTTGACTAATTAAAATATTCTGTTGTAGGTGCCGCATAAATTTTAAAAGTCTGAAATGTCTCTTTAACCAATTGAGGAGACTTCTAATGTTTTATGAGAATTAATGTATACATTTCTTTTAACCTGCCAAATGCCAAACATATGACCTAAAATTTTATGTTCTGTCTGGTTTTGCTTCAGAACGACAACAAATCTATGCATATCAGCTGCGTTCTAAACTTGGCCAAACTGGAATACTCTTTATAACCCTGATAGATTTCCCTTAACGTTTTCCTTTAAATGTACTCTTGCTCGTGAATATCAGAATATTTTTAGCCAAAGAATCCTTGAGAAAAGGAAAAATACTCATTGGTAAGGAAAGAAATGCAAACTAAAACATCAATCAAATACCATTCCCTTTTTTCAAATTGTCACTGATATGAAAAGATAATAATCAGTGTTGGCATTCTCAAACACCGCTAATGTGAGTGCAAATTGGCAAAATATTTAAAACATAATTTGGCAGCATATAGTGAGTGCCTTGATATTTTCATTTTGTTGTTTCAGTTTCATTCAAAAAGTGTAACAGGCAATAACCAGATATGTACAAATAGTCATTAAAAATATTTATCATCGTGTTATTTTTTTATCATAGTGTTATTTAAAACAGCAGAACTTAGAAATTTAAATGAGTCATAATGCGAAAACCGTTCAATACATCAGTTCATCCATGTGAGAGACAAATGCTTTGTTTACAATGGTATTGAAGACTGATGCCAAAGGAAATTTTCTTTTTTTTTTTTTACGTTTTATTTATTTTTAAGTTTAAAATTTTTATCTGAAGTAGAGTTGACATGTAACATTAGTTTCAGGTGTACAGCATGTTGATTTAACAGTTGTACACATTGCAAAATGTTTACCCTGGTGAGTGACGTTACTGTCTGTCTCCATACTAAATTATTACAGTATTATTAACTATATTCCTTATGGTTGTGCTTTTCATCACCATGACTTACTTATTTTTATACCTGAAAGTTTTTGCCTCTGAATCTTCTTCACCAATTTTACCTATTTCCCTGTCCTGTAACTATCAGTTCATTCTCTGTATGAGTCTCTGTATGAGTCTCTTTCTTTTTATTTATGTACTCATTTTGTTTTTTAAAATTTCATATATAAGTACCATCACATGGCATTTGTCTTTCTCTGCCTGACTTATTTTACTCAGCATGATACACACTAGGTCCAACTATGTTATTATAAATGGCAAGATCTCATTCTTTTTTATGGCTTAGTAATATTTCATTGTGTATGTGTGTGTGTGTGTATATATATAAATATATACACGCATATATACATACATATGTACATATGTACATATATATACATATATACACACACATATATATATGTGTGTATATACACACACACACACACACACACACACACACACACACACATACATTTTCTTTATCCATTCATTTATTGATGGGCACTTAGATTGCTTCCCTATTTTAGCTATTGTAAATAATGCTGCAACAAAGATAGGAGTATAAATTAATGTTTTGTACCAAAGGAAATTTTCTTGATATGGTAACATAAGGGAGAAAAATCTTCCAAGCAAACCAACCCATTGCATATGTGTTTATAGAAATACTGAACTGAAGGACAGTGCATTAGCAGTCCTTATCTCCAGTGCTATTTTTACCTGTTCATTGATTTATTTTATTTACGCATCTCAATAGGACCACTTTTTTTTTAATAATTAGAAAAGAGCTATCATAAATGAACAAGCATAACAAAAAATTGTATTTTTAAATAGCTTTAAAATTTACCTCTAGTGAGTGAGTATATTTACATGGTATATTTATATGGTCCTATTTAATTTTTAAAAATATTTTTTGGGCGCCTGGATGGCTCAGTTGGTTAAGTATATTTATATGGTCCTATTTAATTTTTAAAAATATTTTTTGGGCACCTGGGTGGCTCAGTCGGTTAAGCATCTGACTTTGGCTCAGGTTGTGATCTCCTGTTTTGTGAGTTCAAGTCCTGTGTCGGGCTTGCTGCTGTCAGCACAGAGCTTGCTTCCAGTCCTCTGTCCCCCTCTCTCTCACCCTCCCCCTTCTCTCCAAAATGAATAAACATAAAAAATATATATTTTTAAATCTCTTTCTCCAACAAAATTCTAAACTTCTTGAGGTTGAGCCTATGTTGTTTACTTCATTTTTATCTTGTGTGGTTCTTTCGGAATGCATATGACTCAGTTAGCTCTGTGAAGTTTTGGTGAGATACATATGCCCGCCCTATTTCTAGAGATCTTCATTTCATATGCCTGTTGTGTCACTAGTGATTCTGATGTGCACAAAATCTGAGTCAGGAGTTTGCTTTTTAAATTTAATTGATAGTGAAAGATATGTTATTACTTACTACCTCGTTAATGGCAAGCATTTATTAGAACTTAATTTGAGTTGGTTCAGATAGGTTCATTTGGACATTGGTTTACCATGTAGTAATACCTTGGTATGGAGATTAATTTGAAAAACAGTTGTCTCAGTTCCTTTTGGATACTGGCAGTGTACAAATAGACACACAATAAAAATAATTTTTATCTATCTGTAGATTCCATGTGAAGAATCACTATGTAAACACTAGTTGGGAGATAAAAGAACCAATAAATTAAATCAAGTCAGGTCACATGTAATTTGTTTCAGAACATATACGTTATTTTCATTTTCTGTTGTGGAGCCAGGCCACATATTTCTGGGTTTTTACTTTTCATCCACTTCTTCCAACATCACTAAGAAAATAGTTTTCAACCTATTCTCTGACACTTCATAAAATAGAACAACAACAAGGATCAACACAATGGCACAAACACTGAGTAATTTGGTTATATAATTAACTGTGTGAAACCATACTCCCCAAACAACACACACCCACTGGTAAGAAATATTTCTCACCTTTGATTAGTATTCTAACTGATTTGTGTTAGTAACAGTTGTCCACTTATGGTTTCTGAACAGTCAAGCCCCTCTTCCAAGTCAAGCTTAAAAGACATTGCTCTTTTGACACAGTTTTTTTAAATTTTTATTTATTTTTTAATGTTTTTATTTATTTTTGAGAGAGAGAGAGAGACAGAGACGGAGTACTAGTGAGAGATGGGCAGAGAGAGGGAGACACAGAATCCCAAGCAGGCTCCAGGCTCCCAGCAGGCAGCACAGAGCCCGAAGCGGGGTGAACTCACAACCGTGAGGTCATGACCTGAGCCCAAGTAGGATGCTCAATGGACTGAGCCACCCGGGTGCCCCTTGACACAATTTTAAGTGGCTTAAGAAGTGATCTCCCTGGGCTCACTTTGATCCCATGGGAATATATTCTTGCTAAGTTTGGTGCTCTCCACCTTTGGCTATGGAGATGAGCAAACTATTTTTAGTTAATGTAAGGAAATAAACCCAGAATGCTTGCATTGTAAACAGTGATTAAAAATTTAAAATCTTACTGCTCGTGCTACCTTAAATGCATTGCATTTGAACTATTGATTTATTAGTTTTTAGGAGTGAGTGCTGTTGAAGTAACCAAACAAGAGGCCCTGGATACCAAGGTAGCGCCGAGAGGCCTCTGTGGCAGCCTACCTGAGTCAACCAAAACCTCAGCTGGAATCAACGCTCTTCCTTATGAGAATATCAAATTTAAGAACAAGCAATCACAGACAAGTAGACTTTCCCGCAGGATGGCAGCTGCTGAAGCCATAGCCAGTCGGTTTCCTTGCTCTGCTTCTGCATCTTTTCTATAAAAACCTGTCCCCCAGCTCCTTTCTGGGAGTGTCCCTAGCCACTTTTGGTTTGGTGCCGCCTAGTTGTGATCTGTGCATCATCAAATAAACACTGGAAAATTTTAAGGTACCTCAGTTTACCTTTTCACAGACCTTCATATTAGAAATTTCTTGGCATGAATTTTGATGCTGAGTTGCTACTTACAAACCCGTTGGTCAACAAATTAAAAAATATTTGGGAAATGTTTCTTTACATATTTCCTGAGATCTTTCATAAATTTCTCCAGTGTTTAGAATGCTACTGTTTTCAAATGCTTCCTGGAGTCTATTTAAAAAGCCTCCTGATTTAGTTTAAAGCCTGCTAACCTCAACTTTTTTATGTTCCTGTGTAGTAGGAGTGTATCTAGTCACCACTTTTATCAGAAGGACATTTTAGAATTTAAATATCATAGAAAATATGGAATGTTCCTGGAGAAGGTTGATCTCAACAAACAGAACAGGAATAAACTTGCCCGGTAAATAGTCTTTAGGAACAGGATTACTTCGCACTAACCCATTTGGTAGGTAATTTAGAACCTCTGGGTGAGAAGGAAAAAATGTGAGGCCTTATCAAGTTAACTGTGTGGCAGTAAGCACAAAGTTCATATCAAAGGTGAGATCTGGGCAAGCTTATTTAATTAACTGTCTTTGGTAAAATTTAGAGCAAAGACCATGGTTCCTTCAGCAGAGAAACCTATTTCCATGTGAGTTAATAACAGTTTTAATAATAATAACAACTTTTTGTGACAATAATTACTTTTCAGGCATCCCAAATTGAGGAAGATGTTCCAACATCTTGAAGGCACATCAGTTAGCTTTGCGTAGATTATATTAATTTTGAATACAAATATCTGCTTCTGACTGTTGCGTATGTGAAACATATGCGGGTGGTCCACACGTTGCACAGCAGTGCCGAACCACAAAAAATGATTATGCAGGCTCACCTGGGCGGCTCAGTGGGTTCAGCATCTGACTCTTGATTTTGGCTCAGGTCATGGTCTCACAGTTTGTGGGATCGAACCTCAGGTTGGGGTTCAATCCTACTGCACAGAGAGGAGCCTACTTGGGAGTCTCTCACTTCTTGTCTCTGTCCCTCCCCCATTCTTTCTCTTTCTCTCAAAATAAATAAATAAACATTAAAAAATGACTGTACAAGCTGGAAATGGGAAAGTGATTCTAAAACAATGGAGAAAATTACGATTGTTTCATGATCTTTAAAATTTTTTGGTGCAAAGGTATTAAAAACTCTCTTATTTAAGGTTATAAATCTATAGAGAAATAAATAAAATATTAAAACTAGTGTTTATTTAGTATACTGTTATTTAAAAATTAGAAACAAAAAGGTTTCTTTTTGTAAAAACCTTATCAAGAACAGTCTGAACAGCACTTGCCTTCTTTTTGTTGTATAAGTTATATAGATTCTTTTTTAATGGCTTGACAATTATTAGATTCTTTTCTAAGTTTGGATCAGCTTTCAACACAATATGGTTTGAGTTTTCTATGTTGTGAAACATCTTTGAGAGTTTCTTTAGTGTGAAGTATATTTATTATTATTATTATTATTGTTGTTTTAGAGAGAGAGCACATGAGCAGGGGAGGGGACAGAGGGAGAGAGGAAGAATCTTAAGCAGGCTCCATACTCAGCATGGAGCCTGATGCAGGACTCCATCCCATGACCCTGGGATCATGACTTGAGCAGAAATCAAGAGTCAGACGCTTTGCTGAATTCCTCTGGTTGGATATGCATAGTTATGTATGTTAGCGGCACTGTCAACATTTCCACGGTCAGCTCTTTCATCTAAAACTTCATTTACACAGAATTCAAATTTAGCAAAGTTATTTTCACAGCGAGGTAGAAGTTTCTACCATTTTGCACGCATTTTACTTCCTGCCATGATGCTTGAGTACTCTCAGCTGCCCTGCTGTAGGTCATGTATCTTCCCGAACTCAGCTAAAGAAATGACACGATCTCCAATTGTAGCTTCAGTAGTCTGTCCAAAAGTCCATCTAAGATTAAAAAAAAAAAAAAAAAACCTTTAAAAGTCGAAATACCTCCTTGGACCAGAAGCTGGGTTAATCAAGTCGTGTATAAAGGCAATTTTCCCATTTTCATGCAAGTAGCCTAGAAAATTAGAGTGAACTGCAGTGTTGTCCACCAGTATTGGTATTAGTGCTTTAAATGTTACAGGGTATTTTGTCTTTTGCATCTCTCTACCCCTGGAAGATAAGGAGGCGACACAAGTGCATGTTTTGTTGTCTGTGCCTGAGTAGCAGGTATACAGGGACCAATCAGTACCAGACGTTGAAAGAAATGACATGATTTGTCACTGGCCGTGTTTTGCATTTGTTATTTATGTCCTGACTTGTGCATTGAAGAGATAGCAGCCGACTGTTTTTTATGCAGTCACTCTCAGTGAATATAGGCTGGTAGCTGAAATTTGAACAGTGTTTTCTGGGAACTGGTGTTATTTAATTAAACCAGAATAACTGAAATACTGTGCAAAATGAGGACTACTTTTACTAAGCTTTAACAAATGTATCAGAGGATTCTGTGCTGAAATTTTTTCTTCATAAAAATGCGTTCAGCTGTTCGTTTTTTTTCAATTGATGACAGTAAGCTTTAAAATGTAGGAAATAATTTTAATTTGGTAAATCTTAAAGTATATATTATTTTAACTTCCTTGCACTAGTAAGAAGAATAGTAGATAGAATCTGCCTTCCTTCTTTATATGCAGCTCAGGAAGGAAGATTTATTTCCATTTCCCCCTGTGTATGGTCAGCCAAACAGTCACTAAAGATCGCATCTATAGTGTACTAGTATACATAACAGAGGACCGCATGTTGGACGAAACACAGACTTTCACTATGTGAACCTGCCCAGAGTGGACTCTTAAAGAAGAAAATATGCCTATAATTACATGCACAGCATCCTTGAGAAATTGGGGAAATTTGGGAATGTAGGTAACAGGCCTAGGGAAAAATCCTTCATCTGGCAAATCAACAAAAAGGAAAGTTTCCCTCAGGTTCTAGTAACTTAAAACATTTTTTTAAAAACAGATTTGCTGAGATATAATTTGCACAACATAAAATTTCCCCATTGTAAGTATACAGTTCAATGAGTTTTAAAAACTAGGAACACTTGATGAATTTGCATGTCATTCTTGTGCAAAGCCATGCTAATCTTCACTGAGTTGTTCCAATTTTTGTTCCAAGGTATTCTGCCAAGTGAAGAACTCTCAGAATTTAAATTTTTGGCAGAAAATTGCCATCTAATGTTCTTCAGAACACAGGGGACGGAAATGTTAGTATTTATTTTATGATGGACTCTGCATGTATCTTTAATATTTGTTTGGGAAGCATTTAAGAAAATATATCGATAGATAATGAGATCTGACTAAAGTGTACTGAATCTTCAAGTTAGTTTTAGTATGTAGTTATAATCCATATTTTATAAGTAAAAGAAGACACTTCCTCAAGGTTAAGAAACTCAACTGAGGGAAAGGACTGGTACATTTTGGAGTTGGGATGTGATCTCACATATTCTGATTCACATCACATTGGGATAGAAGATTCTCTATCTGGTGGTGATCCATCAACTCTGACAATAGGTTCTAAGTTCTCTGCATGTGGCATTTCATATAGTCCTTATGAGAGCTCTATAAAGTAAATGCTATTATCTAGTGCATAGATGAGGCAGTTGAGATAGAGTTACCTTAGACATACAGTCCAAGGTTATAAAAAAATAATGGGAGACACAGTTGGGGCCCTAATTTAGCTACTTGGGGCCTAGAGTAAACTATACTTACCTAACATGGTCTCCCTTAATATCCACTGACTATCCAGAGAGGAGACAAAAACTGGGGCCCCTTGTTAGTACTTGCCTTATGAAGTAGAAAGAAAGAATGGTAAGGGAGAATTTCCATGACTCTCTGGACAGGATTTTCTACATATCTCACAAACCACATTCTAATGGTGAATCTGTTTTATATAACGATATCGATTTCTAAACTTTCATATTTTCACATTTGAGGGGCGCCTGGGTGGCTCAGTCGGTTAGGCATCCGACTTCGGCTCAGGTCACGATCTCATAGTCTGTGGGTTCGAGCCCCGCATCGGGCTCTGTGCTGACAGCTCAGAGCCTGGAGCCTGCTTCCAATTCTGTGTCTCCCTCTCTCTCTGCCCCTCCCCTGCTCATGCTGTCTCTCTCTGTCGCAGAAATAAATAAAAACATTAAAAAAAAAAAAAAAAGTTCACATTTGAGGTCTTGATTTATGTTTACAGCCCAGTTTTTAAAACTTTTGAAACAATTTTCTAGTATGCTGATGGAGAATGGGAATGATAGAGAAGGAAATGTGCCCAACGTTGAGCTTCTGGATGGTTTTACCCGGGGCTCTCTCTGCCTGAGATTGCTCTGTCCCCAGATGTGACAAGGCTCATACACTTACATCATTCCATATCTTTTCAAAAGTCATCCTCTTGTACCTTCCTATTCATAGTAGGATTCCTCTATTCTCCTCCTTGAATTTGTTTTATTTTTCTCTCTTGTACTAATGACCACCTAACTTAAGTTCAGAGTGATACTTCCAACTCAAATTCTAGACTTCAGGGCTTTTGCTTAACTTCTTTTAAAAATGTGTCTGTATCTTTATCACTGAGAACAGTGGTCTTTAAGGGCATGGGAGATAATAGGGAATCTCATAATTGTTCATTTTTTTTCTATCTAATGCTGCACATACAATAGTCTTAGAGTAACAAAACTAATACTACCATCAACGATGGCTGAACTATTAGCATTGTTTTGCTTTTCTTTTCTGTCATTTCCCATTTTTTTATAGTTGTTCAATACCTATATTGTCTGAGAATATAGCTATTCCATACCATATTCTCTGCCCCTGTCCCTCATTTAGTCTTAGGCCACAGGTGACAATGCATTTGTCCCCTACTAGTCCTTACATTAGTATGCCTCTAGTCATTTTGCTTGTCTGAAGGTTGTTCTCCAGTAGATTCCATAGTAAGGACTCAAGGGAACAATATTCCTGGAATTATTGCACATTGGTAAGAATTTACCTAAACCCTTTGAACTTCGAAATCTGTTCTGTTGGATAAAAATAACTCTTGGCTCCCACTTCTCTTTTTCTTAAATATCTTAAATATGTTACTGCATTTTCTTTTCCAAATAAGTCATGTACTCTTTTCCCTTAATTTTGTACGTACCTAAAAGAGTTTTTTCCCCTCCCTCCTTTCCTTCCTTTCTTTTTAAAGTCACTTAATTTTACAGGAATATGTCTTTGTTGTTATGGCTCATTTTCTCAGTGATGCTATGTACACTTTCATTATGCAGTTTTACATGTTTTATTTTCGGAAACTGCTCTGCAATTACTGGATTTAGTATTTGTTCTGTTTTCTTACTTTTGGTTTCATCTCCTTTCTTCTCCTACTATCCATATGCTCAAAATTTTTTGCCTGTCTTCAATATTTTTAACTTTCTTTTGATTCTTTCTTTTCTTTTCCTTCATTACTTGCTGAGTTCTAAAGTTTTTCTCTCTCACTTTTTATTTTGCCTAGGCTATCATCTGTTGCATTTTTTTTCCCTATTATGTGACTTCTCTTTTTTTCCTGCAATTTTGGAATCCTTTCTTTTCTTATTTCTAATTATATCCAAAGTTATGGAACATTGTTTCTGAGCTTTTCTAGTTCTGATTTATGTTGTTTTCGTTCATGTTTTGTAGCATTTTCTTGATGTTTCTTAGCTAGTTTTGAAATAGTAGGTTACAGTTTTGTTCTGTTTTGTGGGCATGTTTTTAGCAGGCTTTTATTGTCTGCTACTAGTACACGATTTTGCTTTTTTACTCTTTTTCTTATGATAAATTTCTGTGAGATATGACCTTGATACTTACATTGCTCTTGTTTATATGAAATAATTTTTTCTAAGGCAGTGTTTAGGAAAGTTTATATAACTTTACAGAGATCCCTCTTCTGTTGTTTTTATGTTCTTTAAAAATATGGTAATGTGCTTTCTATGATTTGATCTGGACTCCCCTCCCTGCCTTTTCTTTGTTGTTTTCATTCTGTTCAGTTTTGATTCCCTTCCAGCAATTTCTTTTCAGTGTGGGTTCCTGTCATGGAAAAGACAATTCTGGTGGGCCAGTTCTGAGAGTTAATGAGTGTTCTCTGATCCGCATTGTTCAGTCTTTCCTGAAAGGGGAGGGCTTACATTCACAAACTCCATGTAGTTTCAGCAGCTGTTCCCACATCGGTCCCTGCTTCCCAGTGAATATCTGTGGGCAATCTTAGCATCCGGTTCCCAGACTCCAAAGATACTGCTCTGTTGCTTTCTTCCTCTTCCTTCTTCAGAGATGCAGGTATCATGAAGTTTTAAGGGTTTAGGTGGTTTCCCTCTACCCCATGTGTTTTGGAGCTTATGGGGATAACTATTAGCCTGGTTTTATTTTAAATGCTGCCCTGATTTACCAGTTTTGCTATCAAAGTACTCTGTTTTTATATGGGGATTTGGTGGGATTAAAAGACTACATAGCCACTCCTGCCATTTTCCCAGAATCCTCCCTCCTATGTAGATTTTCAATATGTGCCTTTAATTGCCTGACAGCTATTGACTATCCTCAGTAAATTATTTTTTATATTTATAGAGTTACATAATATATACGTATATGTTAATATATTAAAGCCAAAAATTACCGTCCCTTAACCTGAAACTGTTCGTGGTCTTTTATAGGTAGTATTGTTCTATGAGACCCAGGTTCATCTTGAAATAATTTGATATGAATTTTACCTCAGAGTAAGCAGCAAATTCCTTTTTTTTTTTTTTTAATACTGATACAGCTTTCAGAGTCATAAGACTCCCTGGCAGAAACAATTTTGTGGGGAAAAAACTTTATCTTGACTGATTGAATGCTCAGGTTTCCCTTCAAAGGATCAAGTTTGAAGTGTTTTAAAGGACAGTTTTACTCAGATGATGGAAATATGAAAAAGAATAAAAAGGAAAGCATTGCACTTACTTGGAGGCAATTCTTAGAGGTAAGGTGTTTGTTGTAGGCTATAGGCGACTATTGGCCTATTCATGGTATTAGTGGCAGCCATTTCTAGACAAGGGAAGGCTTTCACAGATAACTCGTAGAGCACTGTGAAATGATCCAAATTGGAAGGCAAGGAAATGAAAACGTGTACTTGCTTGAAAAACCGTGTATACTCATAAAAATGAGCTGTTATGGTGGTCTTTCATCCCAATCCCTGCAGATAAAAAGCTATCTCCACATGATTTGCTAAAGCCCTCTTACCTCACTTTCACAGAGCAATGAATCATGATTCAAACAAGGTAGTGTTTTTTTTTTTTTGTCAAGTTGCTATGGTGAGATGACAAAAAAAAGAACTCTAAATGTTCGTGCAATTGGAATATTTCTTTTTTCCTGCCTTTTCTGATAAACTACCTATATGCATTTTTTCTTAAAAGGAAATGCTTAAGTGAATTCCTGCTCCTTTAAGAGATTGTCCCCCCTCCTCGGTGGCTAGGTTTTGCATACTATGGACAGATTTCCAATGTAAATCTGACTTTCTACTTCTTCCTTTTTTTTAAATAATAAGCAATAGAAAAAAATTCGTCATTATATTAATTATAAAAGCTTACGGGAATTTTGTCTCAGTCTGCTATGTGTCTTTATTTGCTAACACAAGCACAGTGAACAGAGAAATGCTCCTATGTGCCACCAAGTAAGTACTCCTCATCCTGAGTACTTAATTCATTGTTCCTCTAAATGAATTTGGATTCCGTTGGAAAGGGAAAACAGACTTTGAATTTTATTGATGTAGTTACTTATTTACGTAGTACTCTTTGAGATGCCTATGCAGATGTGGATGCAAGAAATAAGAAAAAGCCTGTTATTGATTTTTCTCTGCAATTCCATGCAGACATTTGGGGGCCAGGGAGGGATTTTCATTTTGTAGTACTATTAGGCACAAGTAACTGAGAATTTTATGTGAGAAATAAGAGATGTAGTGCACCTGGATTTTTCTCAGGCTGATGTTATTAATGAAAAATAAACTCACGGAAATAATAGTGTCAGGTATTTAACCTGATAGCAGATTGTTAGTATAATCCTGGATGAATTTTTTTTTTTTTTTGATACTCAAATTGAACATTCCTTAAGATTCAGCAGGTCTGGGATGAAACCATTTACTCTATAGGTTTAACAAAGAATTTGCCAAAGGTTAAAACCAACACAATATATTCATTTTTTCACCCATTCAGGAAACACTTATTGATCGTGTATATTTTAGGTTTATCACAAAATTCTTCAAGTTTTGTTTATGGAGATATTTATTTTTACCTAGAGTGTATTTTTTGTTTTGTTTTGTTTTGTTTTTGTTTTTTTGTGACTATTTGAGCTGATAGTTATGGTGCTTGGTTCTAGATCTGTATTCTGCAGTGAAATTTCAGTGTGATCTATCACCAGCTATTTAATCCATTTTCATCTTTATGGAAAAAGGGGAAAAACTGCTCTTACTAGCTGCTGTTTCTGGAAATGTGATTAGAGCAGATACAGGTTAGCCAGAGCTTAGGAAGCATTTCACATTACTCAGTGGATGGTGCTGAGGAGTGACAATTATTATTATTTTTTTCATGTTTATTTATTCTGAGACAGAGACAGAGCATGAGCTAGGGAGGGACAGAGAGAGAGGGAGACAGAGAATCGCAAGGAGCCTCCATGCCGCCAGTGCAGAGCCCAATGTGGGGCTCAGACTCACCAACCAGGAGATCATGATCTGTGCCGAAATCAAGAGTTGGATCCTTAACCAACTGAGCCACCCAGGTGCCCCAGAGGAGTGACAATTATGATGAGGATCAGTATCTTTTTTATTTTAGACAATGAAGTTGAGAAAGATCATTAGTCGGCTTTATGAGAAACAACCTGACTTTTTTGGATATGTACAAAAATTTACCTCAAAACAGGGGTTAGTTCATAGAAGCAAATGAAAACTGTGAAGTTTTGCTAGGGATCTGCAAGATGAGCATAAGAAGCCTCTCTCATGTGAACCGTAATGCCTGGCTCTAACCTTAGCTTTGCTCACAAAACCTGATGCTAGAGCTGAGTGAGCATCTGTCCTTTCATCCTGATTTCTTTTCCAAATTAGAGGAAATATTCCAAGGGAAAAGTGGGAGGGGCACACATATGATGGGTATACCTTATGGCTGGCCAGGAAAGAAAGAAATGATGACCACTTCTTCCTGCCAGTGGCATATTACAAGGGATCTGAAACAAAGTAATATCACAGGGAAGGTGTTGCTCGCTAGTTTGGTCAGAGAAAAGTTAGGGATTCTGCCAAAAATATGAATTCCTAGAGGAAAAACTATATTAATCCAGAAAGTTAATGATAGAATTGAAATTATCCTTTGATAGATGTCTGCCTTGCTTATATATTTGCAGTGAGGTAGTAAAGTGTGAGCAATATCCCATACTGGCCTTGTAAACCTGCGGGTGTTGTAATTAATTAAGATGATGTATTGAAACATTGGCAAAATGTAGTGTTTGCTAATACATGTGTGGCCCAATTTCAGCCAGGGTTATTGTTGTTGTTATCTCATCTTACAACATATGACTTTTTAGGACAGTCATCTTTTTAGAATTTACAAAAGAAATAAAAATCAGGCTATTATCTGACTTTTGTTCCTGAGACACTAATGAGCAAGAGTCATTACTCATAACCGAATAATTAATTGGGTTTCCACTCTGTGCCAGACAGTGAGCTGGGCTCTGGGCTCACTTAGATAAGAAACAGTTCTTTCTCTCATGGCACTCACAGTGTGGGGAGAGACAGGTAAACAAATCATTGCCATATAAGTTGATAAATGCTATAATAAATGTATGAACAGATGCCATGAACATAGAGGAGGGCATATTTAAGTGCCTCCAGCAGAAAGCAAGGGTTATCAGAGTAGCTGGTACATGCCTTGTAACAAGACTTCACAAAGGTGAAAAAGAAGGGACAGGAAAAACAACTTAAACGCATTAGCATCATCAGCAAAGATAGACAAAGTTTGAATAACTACAGAGTCAATTTGAGAAACGGTCTTTCTATGATGCCGAAGAGTTTGGAATTTTTTCCGAAGAAAATAAGAAGATATCCCAGTTTATAGATACAATCAACATGGTTTAATAAAATTTTAATGAATATTGATGGCTCATCTACTGTGTTCCAGGCTACCATGTAATTGTTATGTGCCACATAGTATATTAATGTTGGAGCCAAAGAATTAAACAGGTTTGACAGTTAGATGAGGAAGAAGAGAAAATGACTGGTAATAGAAAACTAAAAGAGTCTTAAGCACAAGACAGGTTATTCCCACAGATCAATGAATCAAACATCAGTAATGCCAGGGTCGATTTAGGAGCTTTTGCGCTGTTGTCAGGACTAAGGATCTTCCCATCTTTTATCTTTAGCTTATGCTTTTATTGTGAAAAAATGACTCTTAGAGCTGCAGGTATCATCCACTTATACAACCAGTCCACATGTAGCAAGGAACAAGAGAAAGGCTGAGAGTTTTATTCTTTTATTTGTAAGACACAACTTTCTGGGAGTCTTCTCTGTTTCATTTGTTTCATTGGAAACAACTTACTATACTGATATCAAAGTTTTCCTGCTAGGTTAGGGAAAGGGAATAATATTTATTTTCAGTCTTTATTATAGGCTATGAAATTTGCCAGTGAGGGAAAGGGGGTAGAAAATGGATGTTTAATTAGCAACCATTGGTGGTTGACTCTTCTTAGGTAAAATTAACATTTAAGGACTGAGAGGAAGAGGAGGTAATATTGAAGTAGATGCACAAATAGGGAGAAAACCAGATGCCAGTGGTGGATTTGACAAATAGGAGGTCACTGCTGACTTTTACTCTGAAAATTTCAGTAGAGTTTACTATTAGGAGCCAAAACTCAGTGTGCTAATAAGCAGATGGCTGGTGAGGAAATAGATATAGAAGCTGCTTTCCTTAAAACCAAACCAAACCAAACAAAAACAAAACAAAATAAAACTTCTAGTAAAGAGGACAGAAGGAAGGAATCTGTATTGGAGGGAGAGTAAGGAAATGATTTTTAGTCAGCAGATGGGAGACAATTAATCATATTTACATGTTATGGGGAGGGGCACATTAAATACAAGAAGTGGGTGTGATGATTGATAGTTTAGAGTTCTAGACTTGATTAGAATAGATGAATAGGGAAGAGGAATTATTGAATTCAGGAGAAAAAGGAGGCTAAAATATGGAGTTAGGCATAATTAGTGTATAGATGATCATTAAAATCTAGCCTAAGACTGGAGCAGAGATAAAGTCATAGATGAGTTTGGAAATTGATGGAGCAGAGGAGTTTCTCCATGATGACCTCTGTTTCTACTGAAAATTTGGAGATACTGTCTGATACTGAAACTGTCCGTGTGTGTAAGGGGAGAGGGTGTGATGGGTGGTAATGGTGGGCTAGAATAGTTTAAGCAGTGGGTATAAATTTGGAATAACCAAAGCATGAAATTAGAAATAGTTTTATTAGGGATCAGTGAAAGGACTGTTGGAATGTATCAGTAACAGGCTGTCATTAAAAACATACCTTTAAATAATGCAGACTTATATGAGTACATTTTCTTCATAGTGCTCAATAGCCAGTAAGCGCAAGTAGATAAAGCCATTACTTTGAATGAGCCAGTGTTAAACACTATCAGGGAATAGAGGATGTGAATATAATAGAGCAACCTAGAATATCATTAAAGAGAGATCAGGATGTTGAGTGTAAAATGAGAAAAATGAACCTACAAGGGATGTTATTAGACAGGAAAAGTAGGAGAGGTCCATACTTTTATATTGTGCCCATCTTCCTAACAAAACCCTATTTCTCCGGTACTTTGTAGTCCTATTTATCTGACCACACTTAATTAGCCCAGAGGTCAACACTTGGTGGTTTTCATTGGCCTGGGAATCAAGAGCAGATGTTGAGAAATAAGTTTTTTTCTTCCATGAATTAAAATTCAGAAACAGTCATTAAATCTGGGTTAGGCTGGCTTGAGGTAAAGTAATGCAAATAAAGGAGATTTAAAGTCAGATTCTGCTACTACTACATGGCAAAGCAGAGAACAGTGATGTCCAATAAGGAAAGAAACACACAGAGAGAGCAAAGATGAACAAATAAAGAAAATACTAGTTGGGACCCTGATGTCTCTGCAGTTTCTGATTCTAATACCTTTTGAAGTTTGGCTTTATTCATTCATACTAGTTATTTGACTCTGGGAGATATGCCTGCATTTTATATTAAATTTTCCTTTTATGCTTGAGCTAGTTTAAGTTGGCATTACTTAAATCCCAAGGGGTCTTATGAAGGACTAGATCAAAGGACTGGAGGTCTTCACTAGTCAAAGAAGAGATTTAGGGCTAATGGATATTCTAGGGAGGTAAAATAATAGGAAACTTTATGAGAGAGTTGTTAACAAGATGACATGAAATGAATTTTTTTTTCATTTTGATAGTTTTAGAAGTCTGTTAAGTAGCTATGGATGAGGACAATATATTAGGGCAGTAGAAGAATGTGCTGAAGAGGAGTAGAGGTTAAGAATTTAGGCAAAAGGACACAAGAAACTATCAAGCTAGATTTTGAAATTAGGAGTGGGAGTGAAAGAGTGTGACTGTTCACTGAATATGGAAGTGTGATCTCAAGGTTGGTAGATAATTTCAAGTATTGCAGAAAGGGTGAGCTAAGGTGACACTCATCTTAAAAGATGATTTCTGGAAGAAGAACAAAATCACAATGGTATAGAAAGAACAGTAGGGAAAAGAAAGAGTCTCCCTTGCATTCTATCTATGAGCTGCTTGGCCACCAGAGAGTAAATAATCTCCAATGAATAAATAATTTCCCACTCAGTGTATTTGAACATTACGGTTTACTGACAACAAATCCTAAGGGAATCTTATGAGATACAAAAAAACAAAGACAAAAACAAAAACAAAAACACAAAAAAGGAAATCCTCAAAGAGGGGAGGTCATAAGGAAAGATAACCAACTATTAATAATAACATGATGTTTAGCTATAGGATCACGTATAAAGAGTCTATATAGAATCATCTATATTTCGGTGAATACATTTATCTGTAGACTTTCTAGAATGAGAATATTAATGTTGGTTCTCAGAGTGTAAGCTCTGACGGAGTCCCACATGGATATCACATGCCAGGCATCATGGAAAGATCACTAAACATAAATTACATTATCCAAGAAGTAGGGAAAAGCATTTTAGGGCCACATAGTCAATACAACTATATTTACTTATCCAATTCTAGCAGTTGTCTAGTGGCGATGTCCTTTAAGTAAAGTGGTCAAGAAGAACAAGAGGACATGAGGAAAAGAAAATAGACTTTTCAAAATAGTGCTTTAGGCTTTAAATTTAGACTTAGATCTTTGAATATTTCTCACTTTCATAACACTTCTGATTTATTCTGCTTCATCTGCATTCCTCCATCCCCTCGTATATTTGCCTTTGGTTTAGACAACCTCGGCATCCTGTGCTCTATGCAATTAATAACATTCATTTTAAGTTTTGGGTTGTTTTGTGAATGTATACTTTGCTTTACTAATGGAGTTGTAAGATCCTCAAAAGTGGGGCATTTTACTTTCATATTCACAGTTTCTAAAACACTGTTTGAACATATAGGAGGTGTGCAGTGAATGGATATTGCCTAAAGAATTGACTGATGGAATTACTGAGTGCAAGGCAAAGATGTCCAAACAGAATCTACGAGGAGAGGATAAAGGAAAGGTTATAGTTGCTAATTATGTTTCTGTATCAGTTCTACTTCCATAAAGATTCATTAGTACATTCTCTGAGAATCCTCTGGAAAGGATTTTAACCAAATATGATGTTGCTAACACATCCTTGTCCTGAACCAAGGTGTAAAAAGCAATGAGTACATTTTGAGAACGGTAGCACAGATTTTTGTTTGTTTTTATTTATTTTTAATTTTTTTGTGGGAGAGGACTTTTTTTTCGATACATCCTCTGTCTCACGTAAATATTTGAGAGAGTAACTGTATTGTACCCTGTGACTTACGTTCATTATATTAATCATTTAGAAACTATCACATCAAAATGAGCCCAAATAGAAGACAGGAAAAGCCATTTTTATTCTACATCTGCAACATTCTAGGAAGACTGTTAATAACTGATAATATGTATACATTGCATTTAATTTCATAACATCCTTATAATAATTCTGTGAAATATTACTGTCAATACCTTTATTTTAAGGACAAAGAAAGGAAGGTTGCAGACGGCAGATGTTATTTGACTCTCCCGGGAACACACAAGTAAATGGTAAGATAGAAGTCTAATTCAGATATCCTGGCTTCAAGGGTGGATTATTTTGTTCTTTTGTCCTGTTGGAGAAAATTCTGTATTCTCCTCCAAAAAGTTTACAAAGTTCTTAGCTAGAAGCAGTGGTAATAGCAATAGTGGTAGTAAGAGAAACAGCTGCAGCAGCAACAACAGCAGTGTAACAGGTATCTATTAAATGCTTGCTGTGTGCCAAGAATTGTTCTGCATGCTTGACATGCATAGCAGAGGAGGAACATGATAGGAAAGGAGGCAATGATATTCCAGGATACTTGCTTAGTTTATCCACATGTGGGCTTCGTTTACCTACAACTCCTTTCTTACCTTTCACACATAAATTGACAGTTAGGACATATAGTCCTATGTATAATTTTCAAGCATTACTTTTTTAGCCTCTTAACTATCTTCCCACTCTTCATATATGTGGGAGAAAAAGCAACAGCACGTCTTTGTTCCGTATCTATTGCCTGTTTGAAAGCAGTTTTCCAGGGTCTGTTCTTAATAGTCAAGGGCACAGATTTCATTTTCATGCCCATTATGCATCAATAGCTTGAATCAGATATATTAGGAGTCACGGCCGCCTTACATTTCCCAAGCTGCTGTGTTAATGTTCCTTTGCTTAAGACTGCTACGTGCTTATTAGTGTCCAATGGTAACTGGTTCCTACTGAGTCAATGCATCTCTAAAGAATTATCAAGGATGTTATATACTGAGTTAAAAATGAATGCTATTTTGGGCTGCAACAAAAGTCATAAAAAGAAAATCATGTATAAATTTAAGAGCCTTGTAAATTATACAAAATAGGAAAACTCAAAAGTACATGAAGAGGTACACATATTTACAGAAATCTTTCTCCTGTGCCTTTTCTGAAAGTGCTAGATTTCCTTCTGTTTTCTGCCTTGAAATTACTTCAAAACCAACATATACCAAATAAAACTATCTTTTCCCACTCTCCCTGCAATTTCAGTTAAACCTATTTTACCTACAAAATGTCTCCAAGAAGTCTACTGATTCCTGTATATAAGGGAGGCTAGCATGGGGAAAGACAGTAGGCTGTCTAGAGATATTAGAAGTAGTCTCTGGGTTTGAAGGAGAAAATTAACTCATGTGAAAGGTTTGAATAAATTTGACTGAAAAACAATCGGAAAAAGTTGAAATCATTGTGAGATGCACAATAAATGCTATGGGCAATATCTCCCATTTTGTATTTTGTTGGAGTAATGTGCTATTTTTTCTACTGCTTTCTGTTCATTAAAATTTGCCAGTTTCCTGAATCTAAAAGGATATTTGAAAAATCATTTTTTATGTTTAAAGATTGATAATGTTTCACCTATATCCATTCTGAAACCATGGACAGATATAAAAGTAAATAGTAGTGATATGAGAAACATTTTGTATAGTAATTTAAAATTTCTTAATTTCAATTTAACATAATATTTAAAGTACAGATACGACTGCAGATTTGAACTTATTTCTGTATGAATGTCCCGTGAAAATGTTTAGTACTTAATTCTTTATATTATTAATCTTTATTAATCTACTATCTAATCTTGTACAATTTCTTGCCTATGCTCACTACCCATAATATTGGAAGTTCCACAGTAATGTATTTCCTTGTTCCTTGGTTTGATTATTTCAAGCACAATGTATAATGAAGGAAAAGATATTTGGTATAAACATTAAGAAGGCATTGTATTCCCTGAAGGGAGTTAGAAATGAAAAAGTCTAAAGGATGCAAAACCAGACAGAGACCCCACTAAAAAGGAGAACTATAGATCAATTTCCCTGATGAATATGGATGCAAAAATCCTCAACAAGATATTAGCCAGCCAGATCCAGCAATATGTTAAAAAAAATTATTCACCACAACCAAGCGGAATTTATACCTGGGATGCAAGTTTGGTTCAATATACCCAAAACAATTAACGTGATTAATCACATCAATAAAAGAAAGGACAAGAACCATATGATCCTCTCAATAGATGCAGAGAAAGCATTTGACAAAATACAGCATCCTTTCTTGATAAAAACCCTCAAGAATGTAGGCATAGAAGGAGCATACCTCGAGATCATAAAAGCCATATACGAACGACCCAACACTAATATCATCCTCAATGGGGAAAAACTGAGAGCTTTCCCTCTAAGGTCAGGAACAAGACAGGGATGTCCACTCTCACCACTGTTATTCAATATAGTAATGGAAGTCTTAGCCTCTGCAATCAGACAACACAAAGAAATAAAAGGCATCCAAATTGGCCAGGAAGAGGTCAAACTTTCACTCTTCACAGATGACATGATACTCAATATGGAAAACCCAAAAGATTCCACCAAAAAACTGCTAGAACTGATTCATGAATTCAGCAAAGTTGCAGGATATAAAATCAATGCACAGAAATCAGATGCATTCTTATACACCAACAATGAAGCAACAGAAAGAGAAATCAAGGAATTGATCCCATTTACAGTTGCACAAAAAAAACATAAAATACCTAGGAATAAATCTAACCAAAGAGGTGAAAAATCTATACACTGAAAACTATAGAAAGCTTATGAAAGAAATTGAAGAAGACACACACACAAAATGGAAAAAGATCCCATGCTCCTGGATAAGAAGAACAAATATTGTTAAAATGTCGATACTACCCCAAGCAATCTACATATTCAGTGCAATCCCTATCAAAGTAACACCAGCATTCTTCACAGAGCTAGAATAAACAATCCTAAAATTTGTATGGAACCAGAAAAGACCCCGAATAGCCAAAGCAATCTTGAAAAAGAAAACCAAAGCAGGAGGCTTCACAATCCCAGACTTCAAGCTATACTACAAAGCTGTAATCATCAAGACAGTATGGTACTGGCACAAGAACAGACACTCAGATCAATGGAACAGAATAGAGAACCCAGAAATGAACCCAAAACGTATGACCAACTAATTTTTGACAAATTAGGGAAGAATAACCAATGGAATAAAGACAGTCTCTTCAGCAAGTGGTGCTGGGAAAACTGGACAGTGACATGCAGAGGAATGAACCTGCACCACTTTCTTACACCATACACAAAAATAAACTCAAAATGGATGAAAGACCTCCATGTAAGACAGGAAGCCATCCAAATCCTCGAGGAGAAAGTAAGCAAAAACTTCTTTAATCTTGCCCACAGCAACTTCTTCCTCAACACATCTCTGGAGGCAAGGGAAACAAAAGCAAAAATGAACTACTGGGACCTCCTCAAAATAAAAAGCTTCTGCACAGCGAAGGAAACAATCAGCAAAAGTAAAAGGCAACTGACAGAATGGGAGAAGATTTTTGCAAATGACATACCAGATAAAGGGTTAGTATCCAAAATCTACAAAGAACTTCTCAAACTCAACACCCAAAAAACAAATAATCCAGTGAAGAAATGGGCAAAAGACATGAATAGACACTTCTCGAAAGAAGACATCCAGATGGCCAACCGACACATGAAAACATGCTCAACATCACTCATCATCAGGGAAATACAAATCAAAACCACAATGAGCTACTACCTTATACCTGTCAGAATGGCTAACATTTACAACTCAGGCAGCAACAGATGTTGGCGAGGATGCGGAGAAAGAGGATCTCTTTTGCATTATTGGTGGGAATGCAAGCTGGTGTAGCCATTCTGGAAAACAGTATGGAGGTCCCTCAAAAAACTAAAAATAGAACTACCCTACTACCCAGTAATTGCACTACTAGACATTTATCCACAGGATACAGGTGTGCTGTTTCAAAGGGACACATGCACCCCCATGTTTATAGCAGCACTGTCAACAATGGTCAAAGTATGGAAAGAGCCCAATGTCCCTTGATGGATGAATGGATAAAGAAAATGTAGTATATTTACATAATGGAGTATTATTCGGCAATCAAAAAGAATGAAATCTTGCCATGTGCAACTACGTGTATGGAACTGGAGGGTATTATGCTAAGTGAAATTAGTCAGTCAGAGAAAGACACAAATCATATGATTTCCCTCATATGAGGACCTTAACAGACAAGACAGATGAACATAAGGGAAGGGTAACAAAAATCATATAAAAACAGGGAGGGGGACAAAACAAAAGAGACTCATAAATATGGAGAACAAACTGAGGGTTACTAGAGGGGTTGTGGAGGGGGGGTGGGCTAAATGGGTAAGGGGCACTAAGGAATCTACTGCTGAAATCATTGTTGCACTATATGCAATATAATTTGGATGTAAATTTAAAAAAAATAAAAAATAAAGTTAAAAAAAAGTCTAAAGGTAGGAGTGTTGATTATAAGCTTAAGTTGTATGGATCCTGAAATTACCTTTAAAAGATTAAGAGTATCTAAACTGATCTCATCTTAGAAAGTAAAAGTTATGTATATTCTATATATTTTCTCTACATAATAGGAATAATAGCATATGTACCATGCCAATACTTATGAAGCACTTTCCTATACATGATCGGATTTAATAGACAATTACTGACAAACATGACCTACTAATTGGTAGAAATATTCCTTCTAGATTAATCATGTCAAACTTCATCATAAGAAGAAAGGGTAATTGCTGCTTATCATGTCAAACACACACATTCTCCAAAATAATTGCTATTCTCTTATTGTTGATTTTTAAGGAATCAGTTATACCCAGTTATTATTCTTTGCCTCAATTTGCAGATGATGTTATAGACTTGTGGTATTCTTTCCTTTAGTATTGGCTTTGTAAAGTATACAGTAGATACCAGCAACATACAACTCATGGTAGCATCAGCCCTGCTAAAACTTTTGTGAACTTTCATGCAGTCTTTTTCCTCTTTCTCTATATTTATAAAATTGTGATAACAATGTTTATATAAATTCCATCTGTTTACTTTTGCTTTGTATTAAGATATTTTTCATAACAAGATACTTTTCATAGTAACTATAAGATCTGCATAATATTCTATTTAATAGATGTATAATTATTTATATAACTGTTTCTACATGTGATGATAAATATCTTTATATAAAAATATATTGCCCATGGGGCGCCTGGGTGGCTTGGTCGGTTAAGCGTCCGACTTCGGCTCAGGTCATGATCTCACGGTCTGTGAGTTCGAGCCCCGCGTCAGGCTCTGTGCTGGTGGCTCGGAGCCTGGAGCCTGTTTCAGATTCTGTGTCTCCCTCTCTCTCTGGCCCTCCCCTGTTCATGCTCTGTCTCTCTCTGTCTCAAAAATAAATAAACGTTAAAAAAAATTAAAAAAAATTTATTGCCCTATTTTATATTAGATCATTGAATTAAATTAAATGAACATGTTTTGACTTGTGATATATCATTCCCAATACTCTTCTAAAATATAGTACCACCTTACTGTTTCTCAAGCAAAGCAGAAGTAGACACATACTACCATATTTACCAACCTTAGGTATTAAGATATTAATATTTTAACTCAACACTTCTTTCTCAAATAAGCATAATGCATAATGATTATTTAGACTTACATTTCAGTTATTCATGAGTAGAAGTTTTCTCCTATGTTCATATACTAGTTTCCATATTTGTGAATTATCTATTTTCATCATCCATCCATAGATGGGATGGAATATAGTGCTGTGAAATGAACGAAGGCTTAGAAAGCTCGTGTGTAATTTAATACACCATTGACTATGTGTATGTGGTCTTTAACAAATAACTTAGCTTTTTTGATTCTCCATCCCTATCAGAAGGATGGAAGTAATGATATACACTTTATAAGGCTATGTTGAGGGTTAAGAACATAACATTTAAATGCCCAGCATAGCAACTAGCACATGTGCAGTATATATTAACTCCTTTTCTCTGATAAAATTGCTCTTGGACTTTACTTGCATGAGTACTAAAGGAGCTGTAATAATAGCCAACTGATGTTTTGACTGTAAATACTAAGAAATTCACTATTCTTATGCTTATTTACCTATGTAATGGATTTTTGGTCCTTACATATCTTCAAAGTATTAAAACACTCAACATTTAGCCTTAGGGGAAAGAGTAAACATAAACACATTTTATTACTTTTCTAGGATAAGCATCATTTTAATGTGTCAGTAGAGCCTAATGAAGAGAGCAGCAATGGCCAAATTTAAAAGGCATACAATGAAAGAGATATATTAAACATGACACAATTTACTAATTTGCCAATCATTGATGGACATTAGTGGGTTGATGGATTTTTAAGCATTAATATATACCATGATTATAAAGGATGATATCTTGTGAAAAATTCAGGGAACAGTTTCATTGAATTTACAAACTGGCTTCTTGCAGGCAGCTAGTTAACTGTAATCATTTTCAAGCTTAAAAATACTCAGGGTTAAAATGACAGGCACTAATTAATTTTCCAATTAGTTAAGGATTGATTCAGGATGTCATTCTTAAACTGTTCTGCCATTTAAAGAGCCAATCATTTATGTTGACAGAAGTTGCTTTGTGTTTAACATTTCCATTAGGTATGCAGCCTCACCCTATAGCTATCAATCATCATAGTTTTGACCCAGCCTGTCCTAAGTGAAATAGTAAATGGTTGGTCAGCCTTCATACATATATCATTCTCATAAAAAGGAGACAGTTTATATTAACAATTTTGATCAAGCTCTAATTACCAAGAAGGTTTTTTAAAATGTAGCTTTTAAATGTTCATGGAACCCTGTGGGATCAACTAACTACTCATTAAGATGATGGAAATCCATCTCTGTTGTGTGATTTTGGGGAAAAAAAATCAAATCTCAAGTTTTCTGAACATAATTTTTTCTCATCTGTAGAAATGGGTTATTAATATGTTTTTCTACTTGAAAAGATTATTTCTTATTTCAAAATGTATAATATGTAATCATACTGCTCTTAGCTTAGTATCTGGTACAAAGTAGACCTTCAATAGTTCTGAGTGAATCGTTGATTCCTGAATCATTTCTTCAAACTTAGTTTCAAGTAGAAAAGAATTCAAATAAAATGTATGATTCCCATTTGTCATATAGACCTGTATCAGGAGGTATCAACAATATTAAACTTTCTATTTAAATTAAAAGCTGCGCATTTTGAATGTTTCTTTTATTTTCATTTATTAACAGTTTGTTACCCAAACACAATACAAATTACACTTTACATAATATATTGCTTTTATAAAACATTCTTTTAATTTTGAGGGCCAGAATAGTGTATATCATATTGGTTGTAAAATAATGAGCCTGGCCAAATTTTTACTTGCAAGAAAATCATTTCCATTGGCACAGAAATAAACAAAAGTTCAGGAAAGGATGACATTTCTTTATATAATTTCCACAGGGAAATCAACATTATCCACCTAAGTGCCTAAATAATCAACCTGAGCACTGTATTTCATTGTTAAAAACAAAACAAAACAAAACAAAACAAAAACTTCTATTAGTCTCCTGCATAAAATTCACTCATGGTAAATGTCATTTCACTATTGTAAGTCACCCTCACTCTTTTACCTAGTTTGGTTATCATCATTTCTTATCTGGATCTTTGAGTAGTCTTTTAGGTGACTTTCCTGTCTCTAGTTTTGCCTTACCCAGTCTTATTTCCATACTGCAAATACTTCAGAACCACGTTTGCAAAAGCAAGTCTTATTGTTCCAGTTATCCATTGCTATATCACAAGCCATCTCAAAATTCAGGGGCTTAAAATCAATAATAATTTATGTAGCTTATAAATCTGCAATTTGGTCAGGGATGAGACGAAAAGACCCATCTCTGCTTCAAGCAGTGCTGGCGGAGCACTCAATTAAAAGCTGGAGAAGAACTTGCAGATGGCTAATTCACACAGCGGGCCCAGTTGGTTGTGGTTGGAAGCTCAGCTGAGGGCCAGGGACTTTAGTTCTCTTCATGCACCTTTCTGGGCGGCTTGGAGTTCCTTCAAGATCCTGGCTTGTTTCTAAGAGTATCTGTCCCCAGACACAGGAAGTAGGTGTTGGCTACAAAGGCAACTGGCACATCCTCATTTCTGTTGCATTTTATGGTCACAGTCGCAGGGTTTGCACTCAATGCGACTAGGGTCAAAGAATGTGTGGCCACGTTTTAAAACAGTCACAATCAACACGTCACGTCTCTGTTTCGGATTTGGCAATGTCTCCCTGTATTATTTCTTTTAAGTATTTTGACCAATCACAGAAGCATAATTTGTCATGTTCTTTACACAGTTTACTTCTGCAGCTTCATTTCTTTCTCCTTCCGTGTTTTCCACTCGTGCTCTTATTTCATTCTTGTTAATACAGGGTGCCTGGCTTACCACATCTGTGATCCCTTAATATTCTACTATCTAATCATTGCCTCTATCACTATCTCTCAGAGCTCAGCTCAGATATCCGTTCTTCTGGAAACATTTACATGACCTCTGCCTCTGTGCTTCCCACTCTGCCCCCTTACCAAGTCTGAAATAGATATCTCTTTATTGATCCTTATGCATGTAAGCCACTATTATCTTTTTATTATATTTTATCTTTTTGACTTTGTCACTAGATTGTGTGCTTCAAAAAGACAGGTATGGTGTCTTACGTGTCATGGTATCATCAAAGTTTATTGAATGAATAAATGGAGAAATGACCAAATATATACACCATAGTGTAGAAATGATTTGTTTACACACACACAAGACCATTGCATTATATGTTAGGTGTGCACTTCCAGAGACCTTCCATAGTTTGAAGAATGAATAATTCAAAATTAGTTTTCAAGTGGAGATTAATATAAACCTGGGTTGATAGAGTCTCAAAACACATAAGTATACAACTATGATAGCAAGTTTACTTAAATACCTTTGAAATGTTCTCATAATTATCTCTAGCATTTTATAAAGTGTTTTCTCCTATGTGAGCAGCAGGATTGTTCTTACCTTGTGTTTTGTCACATTTAACATCTACTCCAAAGTTTGGGTAGGTTTTTTTTTTTTTTTTTTAGCATTAGCGCTAGCATTCAGTTTTCCCAATCCCAAGTTCAAACTTATTCAATCATCATTGCTAGCATTAGCAAGAGCATTTCATAAGTGCTTGAATTACATCATAATAGGATGTAAAATACTTTCAATTATCATATAAATGTTAAAAAAAGCACAAAAGTCACTAAAATCACTTGCACAAGTCCCAGTGTATATACTATTGATTCTTATTATTCAGTGATTCTATATTTAGAATTCTTCTGCTGGCTACATTATTTGCAACCCTAAAATCAATACTTGTAAGGGTAGGGCTTTCCCCATCGGTCGTAGACATGTGCATATGCAGAGTGACAAAAATCCAGTCATTTGATGGCACACATTCTAGCCAAGGTTCAATGATGTGATGCTCTGCCTTCTGGTTTCAGCTATCATACTGTAAACAACTGTCCATTTGCAGTCTATTTAGCACCATGTTTTTCCCATTTTGTGCTTTATGTTAGTGACTTGGCTGTTTAAAATGGTGCCCAAGCATAGTTCTGCAGTGCTTTTAGTGTTCCTAAGCATAAGAAGGCTGTGATGTGTCTTGTGGAAAACATACTTGTGTTGGGTAAGTTTTATTCAGGCATGAGTTATAGTGCTGTTGGCCATGAATTCAAAGTTAATTAATCAACAATATATATTAAATAAGGTGTAATCACACAAAAACACACATAAAACAGGGTTATGTATTGCTCAGTTGATAAAATGTTGACACCAAAGGCTCACAAGGAACCTAACTCTGTGTATCCTTTGTGGGCAATGATTCTAGTATTTGCTGATTCAGTGTTTGTGGTGACTTTATAGAACATAACTAGAACAAATAACCAAAACATGGTTCACAGGATACTGACAAATGATGAGATTATTTCTGCTTAATCTTGCTAAAGTTATAATATGGTTTACATATCACTTGGATTACCAATTTTTAAATGATGTACACTTGAAGATAATTTTCTATACATCTCATAATGCTTCTCATTTTATGCATAAAGCAATACTTTATTATCATCATGATATATTCAATATATATATCATGATATTTCAATACCATATAATTCTAAAACACAGAAAATATAACTAACAATTTTTTAAGTTCAAATATTTTATTAATTCAAACTATTTGTTGTAGTTCCATAAAAACTATTATTTTCCCTATAAGGGCTGCTTGAAGAAGGCTTTCTATTTTCTTTGATGTAAATAGACTTTTGCTAGATGGAGATGACTAGTTGATGTGACTTTTAGAATTTTAAATGCAGTTTATTTCTTAAAGTAGAATAATATCTGCAATAATACAAACTGAAAGTGGAATCTGATGAGGTATTAAATCTGATTTATTATGAGTAAAAACATGGGTATATTACATTTTCACATGCAAATTATGCTTCTAAGGTGCTTTCAAGGGTAATTTGGGCATGCAGATAGAATTATGTGACCTTTAGCTAATTACAAATGGGTTATATATGGGTCTACTTGACTGGTATACGCCCTATGAATAGTATGTTACAGAGACAAAGATATCAAAAAATTTTATACATAGATTTCATTGACTGTTGTAAATCATGGCAAAATTTCTGATTGGGATTCTGTCAATACCTTTGAGCCTCCATTGCTGTATGGGAGAAATGATTAGTGTATCTCTGCTCTGAGACGTAGGCTAAAATGGTAGGTTTGCTTGGTGGGAATTGAGATTTACTGCCACTATGCTGTTGCAAAAAGATAACTTTCTGTCCATTTCATGATAATATTGCTATGAATATGGTATATCAGTCCAAATACTTGATGTTTCACTGGAATTTTCTAAAATTTACTTAGGATTTATTTCAGACACACATGATTACTTATAGTAAGGCAATGATGATTGAATAAGTTTGAACTTTGGGATTGGGAAAACTGAAAAGTATATTCAGGTGCTATAAATATAAAAATATAATGATCCAAATTATTAGAAACATCGTATTAGGAAGACTTTCAAAGTCTTAAAAAAATGTTGTAAGAGCTCTGATTATTATTTTTACTTAAATAAGAGAAATTTTTCAAAACTTAATGGAAAATTGTTTCCTAATGGATGTCATAGCATTTGATCTAGTGTTGTGAGTGACAGTTTATTCTGGGATGCCTATGTAGGGTATGCCACTGAAGTCCCTTTTATAATAAGCCATAATGAATTAACCCCAATACTTCATCTCTGTTAAGCTATAAAATATACTTCATAGGAATCACATTAAAGCTATCTACAGGCATATTTAAATGTACTCTTTTACAGAAACATGGAGATTTAACTAGGCCTGAGTCCCTGTGAATACGTTAAAGTAATGAAAAGATTCCATGACTTCTGGGAAAAGAGCTAACTTCTCTTCAAAGTATAAGGATGAAGGAAAACAACAAAGTAATAGGACACACTAAATTTTTCTGGTTGATGTAGTAGAATTTTATTTTCAATAATCATGAGTACATTAATTTGGAAAACATGTTATTGGTATGGGGAAAAGCCAGATAAGATCTGTGGCTTCTAGACATTTTAAATACTGCAAGACAAAAACTTGTGCCCTTTATTACTCTCCATCCCCTCGAGATTGCAAACAAAAGAGTAATAAATCTATAATTTTTCCTGAGAAAGGAAAGTATCTACTAACTAGCTAAGCACAATGGATATAATAAAATCATGGAATTTGTCTGGCTTTCATCTGATAAAATACTTCAGAAAGGCCAGTGATGCTTTTAATGAGTGGCCTTGAGCAATTCATTTAACATGTTTCAGCCTCCATTTTATTCTTTTCTAATCTAAAAGATTAAGATGCATCTACTTCCCAGCAGTGTGGAGGCTTAATTTCATTTGATTCAAAAGCCTTTGGGCTTTTTCCATGATCAGCTGTGTTTGGTTTCAGAAAGTTTTGAACTGTCAAAATGAGTCACCCAAAAGTGATGTCACAGAGTATCTCCTTTGCTAAAAGCTCTGATTCCTATATTATCATTTAAATTTCATGCTGTGATAGATACTCTAAATATCTTTAGTAATATACACATGTCACATATCTCTTTTGATATAGTCTGACCTAGGAAGCTCTTCATGACTAATGTGGTCTTCTTCACTGGCTTGATTTGCAATTCAAGCCACAATGAGGAAAACATCAGTGAGTCAATTCCCTTTTGTCAAAGTCTTTGGGCATTACCTGTGACGAATGAATTCTCAAATATACTTGACCACATGTAAAAGAGTATGTAATGTGCTATGTTGTTTTTGAACACAGTTTCATTCAACCTCAATATAATCACTAAGCATGTCATGTGTAATCAATATCCTCAGACAACAAAGTGAAAAGAGGCAATGTGGTACAGACATTATGATTTTAGGAAACTGTTCGTCTGAGAAAAAGATACGCATACTCTTTTAATCAGCAATGATCTATGCAAAAAACAATGGACTACATATTAATTTCCTTCACTGAAGCTGAAAATATACTTTTGACTACAAAACAAGCAGATTATAAATCTGTTTCTCCTGAGTTGGTTTGTGTTGAGTAAATGTTTTTGTCTGCCACCCCTCCCGTTTATATATTGAAGCCCTGACCCTCAATGTAATAGTATTTGAAGATAGGTCATTTGGGAGATAATTAGGGTTAGATGAAGTCATGAGGGAGGGATACTAATTCTATCTCAGTTATATGAGCATACAGCAAGATGGTAGCTGTCTACAAGTCAGGGGAAGACCTCAAAATGAAACCTGCCTTATGAGAACCTTTCAATAGACATAAAATGACTGACTCAAAGTAACTAATGTCTGTGTTTTCCTTTTTACAACCACTGTGATGTCACTGTTGATTTCAAATGCAGCTCACGACATAGACATGGGTAGTATAAGAGTTGGAGATAAAACCTACACGTGAATTGAGCTCAATGATTTAAAATCATTAAGTAGTTTCTATATAAATTTTCACAGAATTTATTTAGAACATAAAATAAAGATAAAATTTCAACATAATCACAGCAATTGTTTAGAACACAAACTAAGAAAACGCTTTTGTGGGCAAGCATTTTATCAGTGACGTTTAGAATTGACAGTGCTTGGTAAAAAAAAAAATTAATAGGTTTTTAAGTTGTTTTAAACTTTGCCACATGTAGTTCGCTCCTTTCATGCTTACATTTTGTTACCTACACTTGGTTTTCAGGATTTTTTGTTGTTGTTGTTATAATTAGATAACATAAATAAGTACAAGTACAGTCCCAGATGTTTCCAATAGATGTCTTCTGTCACTATTATAATATTATTTTAAAAGAACATTCTTGTATAAAATTCTGCATCTGAGATTTTTGCTTTTGATAAAGTTCTAAAATTGGAATTTTGGTACATGAAGTTTCCCTAGAAATATAGCAGTGCTCCTAGAAATATAGCAATGCTTCTAGAATTTCACTAATAGTGGAAGTTATTCTTGAAGAATCTTTGCTAACATTGCAAAGAAAACTGTCATTTCCTTTTATTTACTTTATTTTGATCACCAGTAGGACTAAAGAAATATATAATTATTATCCTCTCACTTATTTTGAGAATTTATATTTACTGTATTTTGCCAGTTCTTCTATTTGAATATTACTATCTTGTTTATTTTTTTGTAGTGATTAGTCTGTAGTGATCTTTACCAGGAATAATAAAAACTTGCTTCTTTTGGACCAATTATGGAATTTTTAAAGAAGATTTTGTTCTTTGAGTCTGAAGTGGATATAAAATGTGGTCCAATTATGATTTATGGTAAAACTTTGTATTTCATACACACACACACACACAGACACACACACACACACATGACTTATTTAAAAAATAATTCCAGATAATAATTCTGTTAGTTAAAATTTGTTCCCAAAGAGCTACTGTAATAGCTTTATCATGCTAGTATTGTAATAAAATAAAGATAAAATTTCAAAGCGATGGTAAAGACTTTAGTTTTGTATTGTATAAGATGAACAGACATAAAGAAGGACCTCTATTTAGTGGGCATCTAGCAGATAAGGTCTAGAATCATAATGGTTAAGTGAGTAGAAAAACTTCAGAAACAAGTCAGCTAGAGAATAGAGAATAGATGGCTCTGACATCTGGGCAATTTGTAGTATTTTGTCATATCTCACTTTCTGCACTCAGTTGTTATTACTTGTTTCATGTCTGTCTCTTTCTTCCCTCTGAGTTATTACTATCTGTTATACATTCCTGAATTGGAATTTTCCCAACAGCTATCATACAGTAATTGATTAATAATGTTGAAAAATTGAATAATTAATTGAATTCCAAGTTCAAATGAACTCTGTTGCTTTCTATGATTACAAGGGCAATGGGTGTTCTTTTGCTGATCTAGGGTTCAGAGGTGCTGGGAGCAGCAGAGAAAAGTCACAGCAACATCAGTTTGGCCACGGATGCTGCCTAATGGTGTGTTAAAACTCTGCAGTGAAGAATAAGTTGCTGACATGATGCCTCCTGAAGGGATACACAAATGCTGACTCCTTTGTTCTTTTAATTGGTCAGTTGTGTCCTATAAAATTTGGCATGAGAAATACTTTGCCCTTTCAGGTTGCTATGGACAGAAAATCCCTAACCAAGCAAAATCTGGGTTGCTCATGTGTGATTGAATGCATCTCTTCCCTTTAGGGGGATGATGTACTTTCCTTTTCGAAGCCATGTTTAATGTTCTGTTTGGTAAACATGTACCAAGGTGATCCTTTCATCAGCTAGACTGTTGAGATCACTACTTTGTATGTAGGAAGGTGAACAGCATGATAATCCAAGCCATAGGGAATATGAAGAGGGAGAAGTGAGTTTGTTGACCCATGATGTCTAAAAGAAAGATTTTGACTGGAAAATGGAAATAACCAGATGCCAATGTTAAAAATAAATACATAAATAAAGCCATCTGGAGACAGAGGAAATCCTCAAATTTTATAAAAACTAAAGAAAGAAATCATTCTGCTCTAAGTGGTTAAGCTGTTGTGATACTCATTGTAAATTTATTATAGGGATTGCAGTTTATATATATTCATGCAACAAACATTAACAGTCTACAGTAGCAAAGCATCTTGTAGGTTATAAAGTGAACTAATGAAAACAGATATATTTTTCTGATATCAAGGTTTTTTTTAATCTAATAGCTAAGAAAAATGAACCATTTATTGATCAATCAATAGTATATGGGGCTTTAAGAGTATACTATTATGTTATCTGTTTTTTAAATATAAAAATGGAGGCTTAGACAAACCTATGCTATGTAGTTATGCTGCTAGAAAGTAGAGGAGATAAAATTTAAACCCAGATCTGAATTTTTAGCTAAAGGTTTTAACCATTTTTCCTTGTCTTCATCTTCTCATAGCAGAATTTACATGTAGTTCTCACCTCTGCCTCATGGTAGAAAAGGCAAGATAATTAGCTAGAATACATGAAAATGTACAAATTACTATAACATAAGGCAGACTATAGTTAGTTCAACCATAAGAAAGGCTAGAAGGATAGAGGCTTCATTTTGGTTATGGCTTCATTACTGACATGAGATTTGAACAACCTTGGGAGATGGGTAAAATTATAATAAATAAAGATGGGAGAAAGGCATTTTAGACAGAAGGGCAAGCAGTAAAAGAAATTAAAAGTATGGCATTTACCAATGAACATGAACCAGTCCAGTTTTACTAGGAAAATTAGTTCTAAAGAGAGAAGCAGTGAGAGGCAACATCAGTTAGACACAGAGTGTGGAGAACCTTGAATTCCTGGGGAGAAAGGCAAACATTTGTTCTGTTGGTATTTAAAGTTTTCTGACAATTGGAATGCCATGCTTGGAAGGCTCCTTTAGGAAGACTAACTTGGCAATAGAATGCAATATAGATGAGAATTGGGAGATACCAGAGGCAAATTTACCAAGCAGACATTCTTACAGGGAAACTGCTTAGAGATATGTAGTACTTACAATAACATTAAAAACTCTATGGGAAAGAGACCATAATTAGAATTGAAAGCTTACTAAAAAAAAAAGAATTGAGGGCCTACTATGGACCAGCACTCTACTGGGCATCCTGGATGATTAAATACGTCATATCATTTACATTTCATTATTTCTGTATTATGGTTGTACCCTTAGAAATGGAGACAAATATGTGAGAGGGATGCTGCAGAGAGAGAATGAACATAATTGACTGTGATAGGGTATAGAAACTTTCCAGTCAAGGGTAATACTGAAGCTTCAGGTCCAAAGTTCTTAATGGTGCTATGTCAAGGTTGTTTCAGTTGCAGATGATGAAACCAATTTTGGAAATTTTGAGTCTGAGAGGCAGCTTCTTTTTCTTAGGCACAGTGGCTGATTGTGATCTGTGTCTAGTCAAGGAGGTTGGGGTCAGGAGGGACATTCAATTGATGTTGAAACAGCAGTGGTTACAAAAACAGCACAGGCACTATGCTAAGTGCTTTGTCTCATGTATTTCCCACTACAATCCAATGAAATATATGATATTATTTTTAAAATTTCCTTACCAATTACACACGTATTAGTCAAGTTAGGAAATGGAAAGTAGGTATTTTAGAAGTAACGGATTTGATAGGTCATATACTTACAAAACTTTGGTAGCGCTGGGGATTAAAATCTCAAGAAAAACACTACCAGATGTCAGGAATTTAGGAGTTGCTAGAATGACAGGGAAATGATGCCAATCTCTATTGCCTACAACACCAATACAGGTGATTTTTCAGGAGCTCTCCTGAAGCTACTAAAATTTTCATGATACCTTCTGCCCCTCCACATACTGTCACCATTATAACAGAATAGTGGTCTCTCTTACTCTTCTATCTTCCAATTCTTGTACAAATTCTCTCATTGTTTGGAATGTGAACCTGACCTCAGATGACAAGTAGTTCTAGAAAATGCATTTTTTAGGCTTCCAGTCTCTGAGGAAAGAAATTAGTGTTCAGTCTTGATGGAAAATACTACACACACACACACACACACACACACACACGCATACACAGATGTAAGTTTAGTAAATTAAATAATCTGCCTAACGGTTCTAACCAGCTATTAGCTGGTTCTAGTTGGCAAGTAATAGAAGCAATATTTAAGACCAAGTTTAACATAAAAATTCATGGTCTAACTATTAGATGGTACAGCCATTGAACCAGGGACAGAGCAACAAAGCAGGCATGGCCAGGTTGGTAACTCAGTACTTGGCCTGTGACATGAGATAGATAATGAAAGACTTCAGTGAAAGGCTCTAAATGATCCCCCAAAGTGTCCCAGATAGAGTCAGCTTTAACTATCTTCCAGGCCCAGAAAGTTCAAAAGCACCCGTCTAAGTTAGTCTATCCATACTTTTACTCCTCCCTGATTTGACTGTGAGGGGATCTAAATATCACCAAGTGAATGGGGAAAAGAGTTAGCAGGGTAAGAGCTGAAACCCACCACATCTCTTCCCCCACTGCAGGCGATAGTCATCTATAGGACACAATGGATGGAGTTAAGAAAAGTCTTACCTTTGAATGAAACTGGAATCATAGATTAACATCTAATATTAGAATTAATGGATTAAATTGCCTAGAAAGTTGCAATCCTAAGCCTAGGAATAAAAGTCATGACATTGACCCTAGTTTCCTTTCAGACCAAAGGAGGGAGTGGAAAGTAAAAATGCAGGTGCATTTAATCACATTTTATATGCTGTATGTTCAAAACACTAGTTATTCCAATATTTGAAAAACTTAGACCAGCATAGAAGATAGGCACTGATTGAAAATTAAGGAAAATAAGAAATATTGGGGAAATATTTTCTTGAATTCCATCGATAAGTATAGACTAATTCACTTTAGTCATTTTGATGGACTTAACAAGGCTATCTGGGGCTTTGAGACACAGGGACAAAATACATAATGTGACCCAAGATCTATGTTACTACTGTATAACAGGACACAGAATTTTCTAGTCATTTGTAATTCTTTAAAAATAATGTTATACATTTAAAAATATAAAATAGAACTTTGTTTATCTAGAAAAAAAAACTTCTATCCTCATGAATGGTTCACTTGTTTTGGTACTCAGATTACTAAGAATGTTGTTAAGCAAATATCATTTTTGCTATGTCTTGCCTTTTCTTGCTTAGACAAAATCTTGGTTTTTTTCCCCTCTTAAGTTTTCACAGTATTATTCTATCAGCGATAAAATTCCATCAACATGTTTTATATTTGAGAAATTTTAAAGTCATGTTCACTGCACATCTTTGCTATAAAACATGCTAATAAATGCATTCTGATTTATTTTTTTTCTCCCAACAGGTTCTGACTAGTTTTAAATGAGAAATTATTAGAAATGAAAATAGGAAAATGTGAATATTTTCTTTTTAAAAGTTAGGTAGCTGTGACAGAAAGCAATGTGGGGATTATAATTTTGATTTAAAGCAGCTATATATATGTGTGTGTGTGTGTGTGTGTGTGTGTGTGTGACACACACCTATATATACACATGCATATATATGTCTAGTAGCCATACACATAAAGATTTCATTCAACAATTATTTTGATTAACCCATCCCCCAAATTTAAGGATTTAAATGAAATTAATGCCAACTCCTTGTTTTTTTCTTTTAGTTACAAAGTCCTAAAAAACATTATGTTTAAAAATCAATTCTATTTAGTGACCGTTGTCAATAAATAGATCGTGTTTTGGCAGTTTTAGAAGAAATGCACATGTACCCAAAGTAGTCTTTAACTATTATCACTCAGGCTGTTATTTAGCTGGTATACACTGACAGTTATACTAACTACTTCCATGCTGGATACCAAAACTCCACTCTGTCTCTCTGAGAATCCTTCTTTATCCCGGCTGCCATAGAACCTCCCCTCCACCCTGCTGGACTTCATAATTCAAGAACTAAAGGATTTACCAGCATAACAGGGCCTGTAAAACTCTTCCTATGTGTCTGCCTGGGTTATACTCATTATTAACTGTAAGATCACCACTGATTATTACAAGTAAAAATAAAGGAGAATACTTAGAACAAAAGTATATGTGTGATACATTAAACAAAACGTGTTATTATACATTCTAAAGTCTGCAAAGCTATTAGCAACTTTAGGATTCATTCCTTTTTTTTATTACTGTAATTCTCTCTGATACTATCTATTTTTTTTTTTTAACGACCACGGATCTCTTTTGTAGGCCAAATAGTGTATTACACATCTGTCAAGACCATACTTTATTAGCATAGAACTGTATTTACAAAACCTCTCAGAACCCTTTTGGATTGTTCTGACTGCTTGCTTTATGTTAATTTATTTCTTTAATGTGTTTATATTTTTCCAGTCATTTGTATAAATGAAAACATACTAGAATGAATAGTTTTCACCCCTCTGAGACCTAGTTTAAATTTCAAGATTAATGTTGAATTCTATTCTCCATTTCAGTATGATAGCAAAATTAAGTTTGAAGCACAACACTAGTAATAAATATTTCTTATAAAAATACTGTATTTATAAATCAATAATAAATTACAGGACGATAAAGAGATGGATGGCCCCATCATTAGAGAAGTTCATGACCTTTATGGTGATTTTACTTGTTTATTAGAATAATTGAACCAAATTTTAAATTCTCTTCTAATGATATTTAGACAATTTGCTTTGAGATTACTACTGGATACATCAAGTATTCACTTGAATTCATAGAGGTATTCAATGTAATCACAGAATTCATAGAGGTATTATTTCATGTGCTCGTACTGACTTATACCTTGATGACAAAATTATGCTCCCCAGGATAGTAGGGCTTCATGAGTTCTCTTTAGACTCCTGACTATAGAGGTGAATTAGAAGCAAGTGTGAAACAGGAAAAGACCACCCATGATGTTTTGGTACCAAAAGAAATTCAAATTGTGTAACTACCTACACTCCATTGCTATGTTCCCAGTCACCAATTGGCATTGTAATCCCTTCCTTTTTTTTTCAATAGAAGTGAGGTATTCACTTAGATTTGCCTGATCTGAAAGTAGAGGAATTTCACACACACAAATGCCAATTTTAGTACAGATATTCAGAGAATAAGAATATATTTGTTCATAGATTTCCATCTCATATCAAACTGCCTAGGTGGTTTAAAGACTTATTTGTTTATTATTTTTAATGAAGTTAGAATTTGGGAAAGGTAAACACATAGGTGGGATTAATGTAGAATTAGTGAAATGATCAAATCATCAGCCATGACTATTTGTATCCCCGAGAGAGGGGCAGTAAAATAATAATGATAATGATGATAATGCAAAAGGATTCTTTAAATTTAGAAAGCATAGGAATATGTTATATTTCCATAAAACTAGATCTAAGTATCTCAAAAGGAAAAATGGCAGAAACTTTATTTTGATTATAAGTTGTGTAAAAACAATTTCTATAATCAGAAAAATCAGTGAATGAAAAGTTTTCAAGGGAGGATGGTCAATACCTGAAAATTACAAAAACAGAAAATTTCTCCCAAGGTGCAGACTTCAGGGCATGATCTACTAACTTGAAATAATAAGACAACTTAAAATAATATGTAACTTACTCAATTTACAACTTACAGAAATTTACAACCCTGGGAATCAGTTTCAAATGAGGTAAAACAAGTTCACCTAGAAGAATACATTTAAATTACACACAAATTGCTTTCTAATTTTAAGTACCTTAAAAATGAAATATAATATCCAAAAAAGAATTAGATTCAGGAAGAAAAAGAGGAAAATGATTAATTTATGAAACACCAATAGCATAAATTAATGAAAAAAAATTGCAAAACTCTAATATAAAAGACCAAATGCCAGGTGTAGGTTAAGGGAACTCAGTATAATCAGAGAATGCTTGGAGATGGTGAGACATATTATACTTTTCCTGTAGAATAATTATCAAAACCATTTGAAAGTTAAATATATGCAAAGTATACACAATTAGTTCAATATTTAGCTTTTCATCTAAAAGAATCTGTTGGTTGAACTGAATCAACTCTAGCAGAAATGAATGAAATATCCGGTTGCATTTATGCTGATTTGCCCTAATGAATGTCACCATCTGATCACTGTTAGTAAGAATGGCATGCCTATTGCCTGACTTATTCACATAAGGAAAGTTTTCCATATTGTAACTTTCTGTGGCTTCCGTACTATTTTGGGCAAAGAAAATGAAATATTGGACTATGATAATACCTTTAATTCTTTTATTTCTAAAATAACTATACCTTGAGGTTTTAATAAAAATGGAAATAATTATTGTCTAGAAATCATACTGATACCAAACAGATAAACACTTAAAATCTGCCTATCACTCTTCTCTCCATATATAAATTTACATATGCTTTACATCAACTCTAAGAGTTAGACAATAGAGTTATTGTCTTCATGTTACAGACAAGAAAATGAGGTACAAAGTAGTAGCTTGCTTGAGCACATAGCTAGTAAGTCTCAAACCCAAGGAATTTGGTCTGGCAGCAGATTCTAAGATGGTTCTTAATGGTCCCCACTTCCTGGTATACATGTATATTCGTTTTATATTGATGCCTTAACAAATTACCACAATTTTAGCAGCTTAAAAGTACAAATTTATTGTGTTATAATTTCTTTGGATTAAAAGTCTGGACACAGTGAGCCTTACAAGGTTGAAGTCATTATCTGTAGGGTTGTATTCTTTTGGAGGCCCCAGGAGAGAATATTTCTAGACTATGAAGTTTGTGGGCAAAGTTATTTCCTATGGTTATAGTACTGAGATTCTCATTTTCTTGTTGGCTGTAAGTCAGGGATCATTTTGAATTATCTGCCATCCCTCGGCATGTGGCTCACTTTCTCAATCATCAAAGTCAACAAGAGCAGGCAGAGTCCTAAATATCTAGTCTTCTGCCTCACTTCTTTTCTGCTTTCCTCTTCCACCTCATGTCTCTGCTAAAAGCCAGAAAAAAATTCTTATCTTTTAAGGGCTCATGTAATTAGCTTGGGCCCATCTAGATAATCAATGTATAATCTTTCTAATTAAGTCAGTTAGTTAGCAACTATCATTCCATTTACTTTTTTTTTAATTTCCTTTTTCTTTTTAATTTCTTTTTAATTTTTAAAATTTTATTTAAATCCAAGTTTGTTAACATATAGTGTAACATGAATTCAAGAGTAGAATTTAGTGATTCATCACTTACATTTAACACCTAGTGCTAATCTCAACAAGTACCCTCCTTAATGCCCCTCACACATTTAGCCTGTCCCCCCACCCAACACCCCTCCAGCAACCCTCAGTTTGTTTTCTGTATTAAGAGTCTCTTATGATTTGCTTCCCTCTCTCTTTTTATCTTATTTTTCCTTCTCTTCTCCTATGTTCATCTGTTTTGCTTTTTAAATTCCACATATGATTGAAATCATATGATATTTATTTTTCACTGACTGACTTATTTCACTTAGCATAATACATTCTACTTTCAACCAACTTGTTGCAAATGGCAAGATTTCATTCTTTTTGATTGCTGAGTAAAATTCCATTATATATGCATATACATACATAAAGAAGATGGGGTTTTGTATATATATCTTCTTAATCCATTTGTCAGTCAATGGACATTTGGGCCCTTTCCATAATTTGGCTTTTGTTGATAGTGCTTCTATAAACATTGGGGTGCATGTGCCTGTTTGAATCAGCATTATTGTACCCTAGATTAGTGTTTGAATGAGTGATTAGAGCATGAGAATCATACAGGGAGATTTTTAAAATTTTGTTGACTATACAAACCCTTGTATAATCTCCTCTTTTTAAGGATGGGTGGCCTAGTGATTCACGTGACCAATACAGCAAATGTTATGGGATGCCACTTCCATGATAATATTACATAAGATTGTGACTTTCGTCTTATTAACAGACTTTGGCTGGCTTTGATGAATCCAGCTGCCATGTTTAAGAGGACAAAGTGTCAAGGAACTAAAGGTGGCCTGTGGTCTTTAGCCAACAAAGAATTGATGCACTTAGTCCAAAATCCTACATGGAATTAAGTCTTGCCAACAAATCATAAATTTGGAAATGGATCCTTCCCCAGATAAACCTTCAGCTCCGTCTCGGGGCAACACATTAACTATAGCCTATTGAGAGTATCTGAAGCAGAGGATACAATTGAGTCATGATGAAGTCCTGACCTACAGTAAGTGGATAACAATAAATGTATACTGTTTAAAGCCACTAAGTTTGTGGCACTTTGTGATGCAGCAATAGATAACAAATGCATCTGGATTTAGAGGTTATTGTGTTTACTACTAAACTGTACTTCCAGTACAAGATGCAATTCAGTCCACAGACAAAGGTTTAAATGTTTTTTTCCCTTCCATTTCTACTCCTATACCCATTCACCGGTATATTTGGCAAATATCAAAGGCCATTATAGGCAATTCCCTGGGTATTTTGCAAACAAAAACAATAAAGCAGGTTTATAGCACAGTGGTGGAAATATAAAAACAAAACAAAACAAACAAAACAAAAAAAAAAAACCCAAAAAACCAAACATGTGCTACAGGGCCATGGGAAGAGAAATGAGAAAACGCTTAACCTGTTTGCTCTTTTCAAAAAAAGCTTTCTGAAAGAGATGACATTTTAATTGGGCCTTAAAGGATGCTTAATCATTCCATAGACTGATAAGGCTAGTACTGATTCACATAGGGAGAAGAGAACACAGAAGACAAGACTGCTCTGGGCAACTCTAGACAAGTAGGTATCCATAGTAAAATAGTCTGAGGTAGGCAAGGGCCAGATAATGAAGGGGCTCTTTGGATTTCATTTTTAAGAGTCACTGAAGGATTTTAACCAGAGAATAAACAAGATGAGATATGAGTTTTAGAATGATGTATCCGAGAGTAACACAAGGAATGGATGGACAAGGTGGGGATGCAAATGAATAAATAAGCTGAAAGTAAAGGGACCAGCTGACTGTTGTCACAGTTCTAAGTAAGAAATATCAGAGGGCCTCCTGGAGTGATATTAAAGAAGAGAGAAAAGAGAGAAACCTTGACTTCAAAGGTCAGTAGGAGAAATTAATCTAGCAACTAATTGCATGTGGGGTAAAATAAAGGCAGAAGTCTCAGAGTCCATCTTATGGCTTAAGCAACTAGGTGTATGACATGTAACCGAGACAGGGGAAACAGGAGGTTAACAGGTTTTTCAGGTTGAGGCTGTAGCTTAGTGAGGGGTAATTTCAGTTTAGGAATAGTTGAGAGGAGTATGGGCTAATGTATAGTTAGTAGGCATTTGTTATCATGGTATAAGTCAGGAGCTTGGAAAAAATAATAAATCAAGTTGTAGCTATAGATTCAGAAAGTAGCAACGTTGAAGTTATGGGTGTGCATAAAACCTCTCAGAGATGTATTTAGAGAAGACAAGATAGACAGAGGCAGAATTCAATACAGTAATAACATGAAGAACAAACACAAAAATAAGAGCATGTAATAAGAGACTCTCTACTGAGACAGATATAGAGAACATTAGAAAGGAATCGTCTGGCAGAGATTGAAAGAGGAGACATTTTCAAGAAATTACACTGTCTCTCACCTATTTATCACATTTTTGGGGGCGGCTGTTTATGCTAGTTTTGAAAGGATGGTGTTAGAGTTGATTTATCCAGAGTTATAAAATTGTGGCATAAAAATTTCAAAAAGAAATAATAGTATACCTATATTTTATTTTTATATTGGAATCTTCTTTGGTTTATCCATTTTAAATAGTATACCCTAGTGTCTAGAGCGTGGGTGCTGCAACCATACAGGCTGATTAGAACAAAAGCTTGCTAGTTTCTAGTCATAGGGATTAGACAAGTTTACCAGATTGAGTCTCAGTTTCTTCATTTTATAAAAAGGGAATCGCAATATGCATTGCAGGTTAAAAAAGATTCAATGTAAAATACTTGGGACAGTGCCTGTAATATAGTTATTACTCAATATTAACTATTATAATTATACATCTCAGTAAAAATCTTTTCTTAACATGATTAATCCACATGGTACCATAAATGTGTGGAACCATGTGGCTTTATCATACTGTATTTTTTCTTATTGGCTCTATAAAATTGCATTTTTAAATTTGATTTACAGTGGTAACTAAATTGAGGCTAGGAGTCAGCCAAGAGAAAGAGATATAGTATTAATGTTTGGTTTCCAAGGTCTTACTGGAAGAACACAGGATAAAGAAAGCCTATTTGTCAATGAAAAGAACATTTAAAAGTATAATTTTCTAGAGTCACCATCAGACAATTCTCATGTGAATATACAACATGATTGAAAATCATGTTTGAAAAACTCTACTAAATATCTTAATATTTATTTATGATTATAGAAAATATTTGTGGGAACTTAATTTCTTTAAAAATTTTTATATTAGAAGATTACCATTGACTCTTAATAAAATATTTTTAAAAATGGGTGAGCTATAAAAAGTCAATTTTATTCACCAAGATAGACCCCATTCTGGGCCATAAAATAAACCTTAATAAATATAAAAGAATAGAAATCATATGATATCTGCTCACATCACAATGGGATTAAATTAGAAATAGATAACAGGAAAAAAACTGGAAAAATCTCAAATACATGGAGATTAAACAGCACACTTTTACATAATACATAAATAGAAGAAATCTTAATAGAAAAGTTAAAGTATTTTGAATGAAATAAATGAAAATGATTACACATCTTATTAGAAATTCTGGTATAAAGTGAAACAAATGCCTAGAAGGAAATTTGTAGCATTGAATGCATATATTAGAAGTGAAGAAAGACCTAAAATCAATAATCTAAATTTTTACATTAGGAAACTACAAGAGTAAATTAAGTCCAGAAGCAATAGAAGAGAAATAATAAAAATTACCATAGAAATCATTAAATTGAAAACAGGAAAACAATAGAGAAGAATCAATGAAAACAAAGCTTGTTCCTTGAAAGGATCAATAAAATTGGCAAGCCTCTAGCCAGGCTAACCAAGAAAAAAGAGAAAGAGAATACGATTACTAGTCAGAAATAAAAAAGGGGACATCTCCACATATCTTATGGACATTAAAAGGATAGTAAAGCAATACTATGAACAACTCTGTGCCCACAGATTCGATAACTTAGATGAAGTGGAGCAATTCTTTGAAAGATCAAATGTGTTAAAAGTAACATAAGAAGAAATAAGACAATCCGAATATACCTATATCTACTAAACTAATTGAATCTATAACTAATAACCTCCCAAAACTGAAAACACCAGGACCAGACAGATTCACTGGTGAATTCTACCAAATATTTAAGGATGAAATTATGCCAATTCTCTATAATCTCTTCCAGAGGAAAGAAGCAGAGGGACTATTTCCTAACTCATTCTATGAGGCAAGCATTACCCTAACACCAAAACTGTACAAAGACATTACAAGAAAAGAAAACCACCAACTAATATCTCTTATGAACAGAGATGTAAAAAATGCAACAAAATATTAGCAAATTGAATTCAACAATGGATAAAGAGAATTGTATACCACAACCAAGAGTGATTTATCCTAAGTATGAAAGCCTGGCTCACAATAAAAAATCAATTAAGGTAACCCATCAAATCAACAGACTAAAACCTTAAATCACATGACTATATCAACAGATGCAGAAAAAGAATTTGACACAGTGTAATATACTCATTTATGATGAAACTCTCATTAAACTAGGAATAGTGGGAAATTTCCTCAACTTGAGAAAGAAGACCTATAAAAAAGCTACAGCTAACATCATACTTAATGGCGTGAAACTCAAAGCTTTCTCACTAAGATCAGGAACAAGGCAAGAATATTCCATCTTACCCCTCCTTTTCAAGATCCTACTGGAAGTCCTAGGTAATGCAATAAGACAAGATAAGGAAATAAAATGCATACAGATAGAGAAGGAAGAAATAAAACTATCTTTGTTCACACATGATATGATTAATCTATGTAGAAACCAGAAAGAATAAAAGAAAAATATTCTGGAACTAGTAAGTGCTTATAAAAAGATTTCAGGGTAAAAGGTTAACATACAATAGTTAATCATTTTCCTAAGTACCAGCAATGAAATTCAAAGCACAATACCATTTATATTAGTACCCTCCAAGTAAAATATTTAGGTGTAAATCTAACAAAATATTACAAGACTGATACAAGGAAAACTATAAAATTCTGATGAAAGAAGCAAAAAAAAATCTAGAGAAATATTCTATGATCATAGATAGAAACACTCATTATTGTTATGTTTATTCTTCTCACCTTGACCTATAGATTCAACGCAATCCCAATAAAAATCCCAGAAAATTATTTTTGGGTATAGACAAAATGAATCTAAACTTTATATGAAGAGGCAAAAGATTCATAATAGCCAACAGATTATTGAAGGAAAAGAACAAAGTTGTAAGACTGACAATACCAATTTTAAGACTTTCTTTAAAGCTATAGAAATCAGGACAGTGTGATATTGGTGAAAGAACAGACAAATAGATCAATGGAACATAATAGACCGCACAGAAATAGATCCATGTAAATATAGTCAAGTGATCATTGACAAAGGAACAAAGACAATAAAATGGAGCAAAGAGTGTCTTTTCAACAAGTGGTGCTGGAACAACTGTACTTTCACATGCAAAGAAATGAATCTAGACACAGTCCTCCCATCCTTCACAAAAATTAACTCAAAATGGATCATAAACCTAAATGAAGAATGCAAAATTATAACACTCCTGGAAGACAACATGAGCAAAAACATAATGACCTGGAATGTGGTGATGCCTTCTTTTAGATACATCAGTGGCAGTATCGCATGAAAGAAATAATGATAAGATGGACTTCATTAAAATTAAAAACTTTTGCTCTGTGAGGGACAATGTCAAGAGAATGAGAAGATAAGTGACAGACTGGAAGAAAATATTTAGAAAGACACATCTGATAAAGGTCTGTTTTCTAAAATATACAAAGGACTAGTAAAACTTAACAATAAGAAAATGAACAACCTTATTAAAAAATGGGCCAAAGACTTTAACACATCATAGTTCACCAAAGAAGATATACAAATAGAAAATAAAAACATAAAAAGATGCTCCACATCATATGTCATCAAGGAAATGCAAAATAAAACAGCAGTGAAATATGCACATGAGGATGTGGAACAACAGGAATTCACATTCATTGCTGGTGGGAATGCAAAATACTATGGTCACTTTGGAAGACAGTTTGGCAGTTACTTACTAAACAAACTCATACCATATGATTTAGCAATTGCATTCCTTGGCATTTACCACCCCCACCCCCTGCCAAAAGTTGAAAATTTATGTGCATACATAAATCTGCACACAGATGTTTAAAGTAGCTTCATTCATGATTGCCAAAACTTGGAAGCAATTAAGATGCCCTTCAGTAGGTGAATAGGTAAATAACTGTGGTAAATCCAGACAGTGGAATATTATTCATCACTAAAAGCAAATGAGCTATCAGCCAAGAAAAGATACAAAACCTAAATGCATATTACTAAGTGAAAGAAATTAATCTGAAAAAGGGTGAATCCAATTATATGACATTCTGGAAAAGCCCAAACTATGGAGACAGTAAAAAGATCAGTGGTGACCAGGAGATGTGTGTGTGTGTGTGTGTGGGGGGGGGAGCACAGAGGATTTTTAGGCTACTGACAATACTCTATATAATTACTATAATGATGGATACATGTCATTATTCCTTTGTCCAAATCCATAGGATGTTCAACACTAAAAATGAACCTAATGTAAACTATGGAGTTTGGGTGATTACGAAGTATCAGTGTAGGATCAATTGAAACAGATGTTCCACTCTTGTGGGAGATGTTGATAATGGAGGATTCTGTGCATACGTTGGGACATTGGGTATATGGTAAATCTGTGACTTTCTCTCAATTCTGGTGTGAATCTAAAAAATTCCCATTTGCACCCTCCTATTTCAGTAACAGTCTTGGAGTTAGGTGAGAAAAATTAGTGGGCTGATTCACCCTATAGTAAAACTGAGATGGTTTAGTAAAGGAGGGAAAAAAACAACCTTAGGAACTTTGATCTCTGCAAAAAAGAATGTAGGGAGAATTTTATGTTTCATATTGTTCTCTTACATAGAATCTGAAATCCATTTGTTTAAAAAGACATTTCTTTTTAATTAACACTTCTTATTTTCTTTCCATTATTTTCCTTTGAATCAATATGTTTTTACTGAAATGTATTTTCACACCTAGAGTTTAATTATTACATTTATAGTAAAGCAATAGCATAAACAGAGAATCATGTATATCCTCACCAGTGCCAGAAGTATGATCTCCTTGGAAGAATAAAGCCAGGGAGATATAGAGATCAATGTAGTTGACAAAATAAAATAAACATTGTGGACTTAGAGTATTTGTTGAATTTGGAGGAAAGCAAGAATCTGTAATGACTTTGCTTAAGTATAAGCATTAGAGTTTAAAACTCCATAAACAACAAGATGGAATTGTTATGTGAATACATGAGAATTCACATCTCAGTTTAGTGTGCATATGTAATCAGTCAAAACACCGAGGAATGAAAGCTGCCAAAGGGAAGACATATTGATTGACTTTGTTATAGTTGATTGGAAATTTGTGATTGCATTATATACCATTGTCTAGCAATTGATCAAGATGGCCATTTCTTGAAAGTGATTCAGCTGTTGAGAAAGCAGAAATAACCAGATCGGCTCTGCTGTGGTATGGCTCATTGTGCTTATCCAGATAAAGTTTAATCATCACTTTCTGCTCTTTAACAATAAATACTGATATTTGTACATTACTTTAATTCCATATACAAAATTATGTAAAATGAGTCATATATTGTTTATTCCCTAGATTTCATAGTGTTTGTATCAATTTTATTCTTATTGTAAATATCAGTGGTAAAAAAGGAAAATAAAAAAGTAAAATCCATTTTTTTAAACTAAGGAGTATTTGTCCTTACATAATCTAATGGCTATCAGTGGGTTTTTTTCTTGACCTATTCTGTAGATGAGGAAAAAATAAAAAAGTTCTGAATTAATATTATTATATTCTTTATAGTATTAATATGTTGAATTTTTGAATTTTCCAAAAACATAAAACTTGGGATTCTCTTTTTAAAAATCCTTGCTGAGAAACAGCATATTATAATATTTAAGCAAATTAGGAAAGAAAGTTGGTCTTCTGCTGGTCTTCCTTGGCGCGAAATCTTGCCCCACAATTTTTTTCCAATATGAACTGCGAAATTTCTTTAACCTTCCTCTGAGTCTTCTGATCTAAAAGAACTAGTGATAATGTCTATCTCAAAAAGATTTATTGACTCTGATGAAAGAAGGATGTGGAACACAGCAAATTTCTGTCACACGGTAAGTGCTTAATTAAACCTTGTTATTATTTTCTTATTACATTTATTGAGACTTAGAAGGGTGGTTCAGTTTTAGAATTTAGGCTGTAAGTTGAGTTCTTGCAAAATAAGAATCAATGTCAAACATGGCAAAAAGCAATGTAAGATGTACAATTGATAGATCCAATGACACCTGATTATTTTGTTTTATATATTTTATCTCCATTAACATTTAAAAAATTTAAATTCAGAGTAGTCAACATAATGTTATATTAGTCTCAGGTGTACAATACAGTGATTCAACTGAGTGATTACTCAGTGCCCATCATGATTAGTGTACTCTTAATGCCCTTCACCTCTCACATCCATTCCCCCTACCCACTTCCCCTCTGGTAATCATCAGTTTGTTCTCTATAGTTAAGAGTCTGTTTTGTTGTTTCTCTCGTTTTTTTTTCTTTTTTGTTTGTTTTGTTTCTTAAATTCACATATGAGTGAAATCATATGGTATTTGTCTTTCTCTGGATGGCTTACTTCACTTAGCATTATACTCTCTTGATCCATCCATGTTGTTGCAAACGGCAAGAATTTGTTCTTTTAATGGCTAACATTCCATTGCGTGTGTGGATGTATGTATATATGATATATCACTTTATATACATATAAATATATGTATATATCTATGTAACTATATATAATCTCACATCTTCTTCATTTATTTATGTATCAGTAGACACTTGAGCTGCTTCCATAGTTTGGTTATTAACGCTGCAATAAACACAGGGGTGCATATATCTCTTCAAATTAGTGTTATGTATTTTGGTGATAAATAAATACCCAGTAGTATGATTCCTGGATCATATGGTTGTTCTAGTTTTAATTTTTGAGAAACCTCCATACTGTCTTCCAGAGTGGCTGCACCATTTTGCATTCACAGCCACAGTGCACGAGGGTTCCTTTTTCTTCACATCCTCACCAATACTTGTTGTTTCCTATGTTTTTGATTTAGCCATTCTGACATGTGTAAAGTGATATCTTATTGTGGTTTTGATTTGCATTTCCCTGATGATGAGTGATGTTGAGCATCTGTTCATGTGTCTGTTGGCCATCTGTATATCTTCTTAGGAGAAATGACCATTTCTTCTGCCATTTTTAATTGGATTATTTGGGGTTTTTTGGTGTTGAGTTATAGAAATTCTTCATATATTTTGGATATTAACTCATTATCAGATGTCATTTGCAAATACCTTCTCCCATTCAGTAGGTTGTCTTTTAGTCTTACTGGTTTTTTCCTTTGCTGTGCAGATTTTTATTGTGATACCGTCCCAATAGTTTATTTTCACTTTTATTTCTCTTGCCTCAGGAGACATATCTAGAAAGATATTGCAATCACCAGAGTTAGAGAAATTACTGCCTGTGTTCTCTTCCAGAATTTTTATGGTTTCAGGTCTTAGATTTAGGTCTTTAGTTCATTTTGAGTTTATTTTTGTGTATGGTGTAAGAAAATGATCCAGTTCATTATTTTGCAGATAGCCCTCTGGTTTTCCCAGCATACTTTTTTGAAGAGACTTTTTCCCATTGCATATTCTTTTCTCCTCTGTTAAATCTATCTGGTCCAGTGAGTCATTCAAAGCCACTGTTTCCTTGTTGATTTTCTGTTTGGATGATCTGTTTACTGACATAAGTGGAATGTTAAGTCCTTTACTATTATTGTATTACTGTTAATTTTTTTATGTTTGTTATTAACTGTTTTATGTATTTGACTGCTCCCATGTTGAGTGTATAAATATTTTTAATTGTTATATCTTCTTGTTGGATTGTCCTCTTTATTATAATAGTGTCCTTCTTTGTCTTTTGTTACAGTCCTTGTTTTAAAGTCTATTTTGTTCAATATAAGTACTGCTACTCTGGCTTTCTTTCGCCATTCATTTGCATGATAAATGTTTCTCTGCCCCTTACTTTCAATCTACATGTGCCTTTAGGTCTGAAATGATTCTCTTTTGGTAGCATATACATGGGTATTATGTTGTTGTTTTTTAATCCATTCCATCACCTATGTGTTTTGATGAAGATTTGAATCCATTTACATTCAAAGTAATTATTGACAGATATGTATTTATTGCAATTTTCTTACTTGTTTGTGGTTTGCTATCTTTCATGTTTTTCTGGCTTTTTTAGTGATATACTTGGACTCCTTTCTCTTTATTTCTTGCATATGTATTACTGGTTTTGATTTGTGGTTACCATTAGGTATGTGTATAACATCTTCTATATATAACAATCATGTTATTGTATTATTATATAGACTGCTATTTACAGTTGATGATCATTTTAGTTTGAACCTATTCTTTACTCCTCTTCCCTGACCATGTTTTAGGTATATGGTGTAATCTTTTACATCCTTTTGTTTTGTGAATTCCTTGACTGACTTTCACAGATATACTTGTTTTTACTGATTTTGTGTTTCCTACTTTTCATACTCTTACTTATGGTCTTTCCTTTCCACTCAAATGTTGCCTTTAACATTTCTTATAGGGCTGGTTTAGTGGTCATGAACTCCTTCAGCTTTTGTTTGTCTGAAAAACTCTATCTCTCCTTCTATTCTGAATGATAGCCTTGCTGCAAAGGGTATTCCTTGCTGTGTATTTTCTTTCACATCTCTGAATTTGTTATGACACTCCTTTCTGGCCTGCAAAAATCAGCTGAAAAATCAGCTGCAAAAATTGCCACTGAAAAATCAGCTGATAGCCTTATGAGGCTTCCCTTTTATGTAATTGTCTTCTTTTACTACTTTTATAATTCTCTCTTTATCACTACTTCTTGCCACTTTAGCTATTGTTTGTCTTGGTACGGACCACCTTTCATTGACTTTTTGGAAGATCTCTGTGCCTCCTGGACCTGGGTATGTGTTTACTTCCCCAAATTTGGGAATTTTTCAACAATCATTTCTCCAAATACGTTTTCTTTTTTTTAAGTCTATTTATTTATTTTGAGAGAGAGAGAGAAAGAGCACACACAGCAGGGGAGGGACAGAGAGAGAGGGCGAGAGAATCCCAAGCAGGTTTTGTGCTGGCAGCATGGAACCTGATGCAGGGCTCAAGCCCACGAACTATGAGATCATGACCTAAGCCAAAACCAAGAGATGCTTAACCAACTGAGCCACCAGGACACCCCTCTTCAAATACATATGCTTCCCCCATTTCTTTCTCTTCTTCTTCTGGGATTCCTATAATGCAAATGTAATTATGCTTGATGGAGTCACTGAGTTCTCCAAGTCTATTCTCATTTTGTATATTTTTTTCTCTCACCTGCTCGGCTTTATTACTTTCCATTACTTTGTCTTCCAGATCACTAATTCTTCCTCTCATTTCTCTAGCCTACTATCTATTACATTTAGTGTATTTTTTTTTTTAATTTCATTTATTGTGTTCTTCATCTCTGATTGCTTCTTTTTAGTCTCTTTGTTAAAGGTCTCACTGACATTCTCTACTCTTTTTCTCAAGTCCAAGAGTATCTTTGTGATAATTACTTTAAATTCTCTATCAGTCATATTACTTACATCTGTTTTACTTGGGTCTCTTGTTTTTCTTTCTTTTCTTTCCTGTTCTTTCTTTTGGGATTTATTTATCTGTCTCTTTGTGTCTAACTCTCTGTGTGTGCTTCTCTATGTTAGGAAAGTCAGCTACATCTCCTGCTCTTGAAAGTAATGGCCTTATGAAGAAGAGTTCCTATAGTGTCCTGCAGTGTAGTATCCCCTATTTACCAGAACATGGCATTTCAGGGAGTGTCTTCTATGTGTGTTGTGAGTGCATTGCTATTGTGTCTTGGCTGCTTTTTTCCTTGTCTAGTTGTTTACAGAGTCTTTGCTTGTTGGGGGCTTTGTCTAGCAGGGTGGGGTGCACAGTTTCAACAAGATGTTCACGGGTCTATTTGTGAAATAAGACCTGCATCTGCCACCACTGGGACCAGGGCTGCATGAGTGGGACACACAATTTTAACAAGATGAGCCTTGGGTTCATGTAGGGCCTCCTATACTACTGCTTCTGTTACCTCCACCAGGTCAGAGATCATGCAAAATGCATAGTTTGGGAGATGTGGTGTTGGCAAGTTTTGCACAGTCTTTTGGAAGAGGGGATCTGCAGCACTGGGGCTGAGGCCAACGTACCTAAAAGGGTGGATTTGTCAAAGTGTACATGGGGGAGAACAGGGCACTTGGTGTAAGCAAGTTAAGTAGTGAATGTAGGCACTGAGGTGGTTTCTATAGATGACCTTGTATTTGTGCTGAGGAGCAGTGAAGGGTAATGGTGACTCCCAGCTACTTTGTTCCCTGAGGGATCTTCTGGCATCCCTAGCCCCACCCCAGGACATGCTCTGAGATGAGTAAATAGCTCTCCTTCCTGTATGTCACAGGTGTTTTTCAAACTGCTGTTTCTATACTGTATCTCTGTGGTGCTCTCTCTCTGAGGGCGTGGATTCAGCTGGGCTCCCAGAACAGAGCCCACTGATTTTTAAAAGTCTATGCTTTAAATCCCTGGTTGTAAGAACTTGTGAAATTTGGCCCCTCTTGCTTTGAAAGTCAAATGTTATGGGGATTTATCTTTCCTGTGCTGGCTCCCTAGTGTGATAGTTTGTTTCTTGCTCTTCTCCATTCTTGGCTCCCCCACCCATGGCCGTGGTACATTTTGCTCCCCATTGTGCCCCCACTCTTCTTACCATCTTTGATGTAGCCACTTCTCTACCTTTAGGTGTATACTTTGTTATGCCAGTCTTTGAGTCATTTTGGGGGTTATTTAGGCTGATGTAAGTGTTATTTAGCTGAATTCTTAGGGTCCTCTTATTTCACCATCTTCCCCAAGAGACCTCCATTAACTGAAAAATTATCGTTCCTGCCATCATATTCTTAAAATGATAATTTTCCATTTAAATATGTGTTTGTTAAAACTATCTAAAAACAGGAGTGCCTGGATGGCTTGGTCGGTTAAGCGTCTGGCTTCGGCTCAGGTCATGATCTTATGATTTGTGAGTTGGAGCCCCACGTTGGGCTCTGTGCCAACAGCTTGGAGCCTGGAGCTTGCTTCAGATTCTGTGTCTACCTCTCTTTCTGCCTCTTCCCTGCTCATGCTCTCTCTCTCTCTCTCTCCCCCCCTCTCTCTCTTAAAAATAAATAAACATTAAAAAATTAAAAAAAATCTAAAAACTTTTCTATCCCTCCTATCCAGTTATTACTTTCAATATGCCTGTTTACCTTTGTCTATCATTTATTTATTTATTTTCATTAAAAAATGTTTATTTATTTTGAGAGAGAGAGAGAAAGAGCATGTGCCTGAGTTGGGGAGGGGAAGAGAGAGAGAGGGAGAGAATCCAAAGCAGGCTCTGTGCTGTCATTGCAGAACCCAAGTGTGGAGCTTGATTTCATGAATGATAAGATCATGACCTGAGCCGAAATCAAGAGTCAGACACTTAACCAACTGAGCCACCCAGGCATCCCTCCTTTGTCTAGCATTTAAAATCAAGTGTATCAAATTTGTCTGAAGTGCATTTTGGAATATTTTCTATTATAACCTCTGTTCATTATTTTTCCAATGGTATTTTATTGTTCAGAATGTTTAACTTTCTTGAGAGTGTGAGGGATATAAATATTGACATATTCATCTTAAATTTCATTGTGATAAATGCTCTACTGAAGCATTCAATGCATTTGTTTTTAAAAAGACTATTTTTTGAATCACCATGAACTTAATTTTCATATTATGTAAATCCATAGCCAAGGTTCTGATTTGTACCCTTAACCTCAGTGGATACTATAAAGCATTCAAATTTCATGGGTACCACCTAACTTGCAAGACTACTTGCTGTCATTTTTTTGACCTCATTTGCTTCATCAATTAGAGGAGTACCCTAGCTTCCTGCCTACTATCCTGTCTTGTGTTTACAGTGATTCTGTTTCTCTACTGTGGCTACAGAACCTCAGGATGTTTTGGGCAAGGCATTGTCTGCTTTATCCAGATCTGAATGACAACTGCTTTTATTTTTTTTTCTTTCCTTCCCTCTCCTTTTCACTCCTTCGTTTCCTTTCTTTCTTCTTCTTCATTCTCCCTTCTCCTCTCCTTTTTATTTTTGGTAAACTACAATAATAAATGTACAGTATGAAGAATAATTTAATTTTTGTTTTATTTTTTAGCGTTGATTTATTTTTAAGAGAGAGCATGAGCAGGGGAGGGGCAGAGAGTGAGGGGACAGAGGATCCAAAGCAGGTTCTGCACTTACAGCAAAGAGCCTGATGTGGGGCAGGAAACCGTGAACAGTGAGATCAAGACTCGAACTGAAGTCAGATGATTAATTGACTGAGCCACCCATGTACCCCTGAAGAATAATTTAAAAGAAATCAGTAGTGAAGTCACCATCCAAGCCAAGAAATATAACATTACTAGCACCCTAGATTCTCTAGATTCTAGATTCTCTTGTTTTTTCCTGATCATAACCTCCTCCCTTTCCCAGAAATAATGGCTATCTATATTCTTGTGATAGTTTACTTTCATTTTCTGCTTTACTTTCTAAATATGAATCCCTCAACAATATAGTTTATCTGTTCTCAAGTCTTATATACGTATGTAAAATTGTCCTAAAATACTCCTGTCTTACTTCTTTTCTTTAATATTATGTTTTGAGGGTCATTCATGGTGTTTTATTTATTGTTGTTGTATTTTATTTTTTTGTGTGTGGAAATATACCACCACTTATTTGCCTGTTTTACTCTTGGTGTACTGTTCCTTTGCAAGTTTCTCTGGGGTATATACTTAGTGAGGGAACTATTGGGCTAAAATGTTTGAATATCTTCTAATTTAATAATACCAAACTTTTCTGCAATAGTTGGAACAATTTCCATTCCCACTAGCGGGGTATGAAGTTCCTCAATACTCCAAGTACTCACTGATAGTGTTGTTAGTTTTTTATTTTTGCCAATCTTGTATGTGTGTGCTTGTATAAGCTGTTTGTTCTTCTTTTTGTAGCTTCTTTAGGTGTAAGGTTAGGTTTGAGATTTTTCTTCTTTCTTGAGGTAGACCTGTCTTGTTATAATCTCTTTTCGAACAGCTTTTGCTGCATGCCAAATATTTTGAACTATTGTGTTTTCTTTTATTTGTCTCTATGTATTATTTTTTAATTTGCCTTTTGATTTCTTAGTTGGCCCATCATTGTTTAGCAACATGTTACTTAGCCTCCATGTATTTCTTTTTTTAAAGAAATATTTATTTCTTTTTAAAGAATATTTATTTTGAGAGAGAGGAAGAGAGACAGAGAGAGAGAAAAAGAGAGAGAGAGATAGAGAGACAGGCAGACAGAGAGGGAGAGAGAGAATCCAAGCAGGTTCCACATTGTCATCATGGAGCCTGATGCAGGACTCGAGCTCACAAATTGTGAGATCATGACCTGAGCTGTAATCAAGAGTCAGACATTTAACCCACTGAGCCACCTAGGCACCCGAAGCCTCCGTGTATTTCTGTTCCTTCAGATTTTTTTTCTTGTGATTGATGTCTAGTTTCATACCATTATGATCAGAAAAAATTATAATATGATTTCAATATTTTTAAATTTATTGCAACTTGTTTTGTGATCTATTCTGGAGAACGTTTCATGTGCACTTGAAAATAATGTGCTTTCTGCTGTTTTTGAATGGAATGTTCTAAATTTATCTGTTAGGTCTATCTGGTCTATGTCTTATTGAAAACCACTCTCTCCTTGTTGATTTTCTGTCTGGATGATCTATCTACTGATTTAAGTGAAGTGTTAAAGTCAACTACAACTATTGTATTACTGTCTATTTTGATATCTTTCTCAGTTTTTGAATATAATAGAGAACTAAGTTATAGAATAAATGCCACTGTTTTCTGCTCTTTGAATGTCCCATTCTATGCTGAATCATTTCTTCATATCCTTCTATCACTTCAACTTCTTTTATATTATTAGAAGAAAACCTCCTTTCCCTTCCAAAAGAACCATCCTTTACCCCAGTTCTCTCAACTCATATATTCAGGAAGGGGTCTGATAAAGTGATTGAATTCTACTGCTACCTCATGATTATATAGTCATTCATCATCATCACTAAAAACCTTCTCTCTTGAGTACTATTCTTTCCTCTTCCTTAACATAATTGTTTTTAACTCTAGACTAACAGATTTCCATAACTTATTACCTGGTCTACAGTCTTTATTCTGAATAATATTTAAGGAATGAGAATTGAAAAGTGGAGAAGAGAAAAAAAGAGGTTAATAGATGTTTTCAAAACACATTATCTGGAAAAACAATTTTAATTTCTTTTTTGCAAGGAAGAAGGAATTGAAAGTGTATAAAATACTTTGATGGTGCCAAGTCAGAGTGCACTGTCATGTTCTGACATGTGCTAGTATGAAGTTTCCATGAATTGAGAATGGTCCTTCCAGTGTTTGCAGTTTCTCCTCTTTGCTAGTGTAAGCAATTTTTTTTAATTATAACAAAGCTTATTTTAAACTTCCAAGTTACACAACTCAACGAATTCTGAAACCAAGAGTCAACTATTTCTACCCTCCTTTAATTCTCTTCTGTTATCCTAAGTGATTTTGTTTTCCATGTTAAAAACCCTACCAATCTGACATCCTGTACTATCCTCAACATTTGAGTACCCATTTCTCCTCTATATCAGCCACCTACAAACATGGCCACCTCAAGTGGATCTCACTGTCATTTGGGATCACTGTGTATCTTATACTTTATATCCTTTCTCTTTAATCACAGTCTCATGTTCCTCTGTCTCCTCCACTACGTACTTGTACTTAGTTATTCTTCTATCATGATCTCCGTTGCATGACTGATGCACTGTCAGTTGATTTTCTCCTTTCTGATCTTTCCTGATTCTTTTATGTTCCTAGAATGCCTACATCTCTTGACTTTATGATATAACTTATTTACTTTAAACCTAAAAAAAATTGGCTTTATCAAGCCCAATTCTTAGTATATGGTAATAATTATACAACAGCATTTAACCCTAGATGGAGTCTCTACTGCTACTGCTGCTCAACAATTCATTTGATTATATCTTATTGCCACTCTATTCCATGTTTACTTTTTGCTTGAACTTTCTATAACAATCTCTCAACCAAATTTGGTTTATCAGAGGCATTAGATTTTTGCTCTAGAATCAAGTCTCCTTAGGTTAGGTAGGGCCTGAGACTCTGCTTGGCTTTAGTGAACTGGGATGGAGTAGTGTGTTTTATGCCAATAATTTCTTCAGAAATTTCTTTATGCTCCTTACATTGTGAAATGATTTTTTTCTTTACAGAAAACACATATTTTCCTCTCCATTTCCTAGTGGAAATGCTATGCAAAGTTCTTTTTTTCTCTCAATATGAGGTCTTTGCTGTTTCATCCACTAACATAATTTCATTTCTTCTCAGTGAGAATAGCTCCAAGTACATGTTCTTAGCCTTAACTGCACTACAGAAATCTAGATTTAAGTTTTATGTTGGTAATATGGCATCTCTACTAGAATGCAGTAAATCTGTAAAAAAATAAATAAAACTCACCCTTTACCAGGAACTAACCTATCAAAATTATTGTTAACTTTTCCTTATGTATCTAATACTCTCTCCCATAATACCTAACAAATAATAAGTCACGTTGATTCTTCCTTTGTAGGAAGTTGTGATACCCACACTTTTATGACCACTCACACAAACACACATACCTATCATCCTAATCTTTCATTTCTTCTGAAATCGCAATGTGTCATCCCTGGCCACCTTCCACCTGGATTATTTGCAGCAGTAGCCTCAGTTGTCAGTTGACTTAGTAAGTGCCTGAATGAACAAATACACATAGTTCTATGAATAAGACATAATTCCAATAATTTTACTCTCTTATAGATAAACCTTTCTTGGTTTTTACTAATATATTTTTCCAACTTTATCTTTCACTACTCTGCTTCACTCATACTTTTGTGCGGACTCGTTATTTCTTTTCATTCCACATTTCCTAACATCATGTTTTCCCTCTGTGTCTTTCTATAACAGGCTCCATTGTTATTCAAGGGCACCCCAAAAAATTTTCAATAATGCATTTTTCATAAACAAAAAGTTAAAATCCAATTCCCTAAACAAATCAGAATTAATCCTTACTTCCTTTGAATTTCTTTACCATTTACCACCACTCTTCCAGAAATTGTCATATTCTATATTACTGTGGATATTCAGGCAGATTTTTTCTCCTATATATAATATTAGTCTACAGTTGAAGAAGTGATTTCTACTTGATTTTCATTTCATTCAAAAGAGCATCCATAACACTTGGAATAAATTCACTAATATTTTCTAGTGATGCTGACAAGTTCCACACAGACACACAAATTCCATAAAACAAAACATTCAGCCAATTTAATTAAACTGGACAATTTAACTAAATTGTCATACATGCTAATATTTTGGAATCATGTCAAAAAAAAAGCAAGTGGTAAATTGATGGAATGGTGTCACTCTTAGCACTGATTTGACACTATAAAGAGATGGAAATTATAAGGAAAATAAAGGCTATAACCTGTTAAATTCAGAATTTTTGCTGCTATCATGTTTTATACATGTAATAGTGACTTCAAGAAAACAGGCCACTTTTATTGGATTATATTTAATACTGTTTGAAAATAAAACCAAGACCACATTTTTAAGTATCTTGGAAGCATAATTCTAATTTTGTTGCCAACATTCTGGTATCCCATTTGTTATCAGTTATCTATTATCATCTGTCATTTTAATGGATATGAAACATGTCAGAAACACAGCTCCAATGACAGCAGTGAAATTGTCTAATTAGAAATGATTTTCATTAAAATGCATTTATTTCTGTGAGTCAACAGTGGCACTTTATGTTATAGAAATTTTAAGGATTCTTTCTTTCCCTTCATTCTTACATTCAGATTATCTTTTTATTTAAATTTTATCTCTATCAATTATCCATTGTGTGCCATTGGTTCAGGTAGCTATTTTCTTTTGAACCTTTCTTCATCCATAAAGTGAGGGTCACAATTTTAACTATTTGTAAGGATTAATTGTTTCAGTCATGTAAAGCTTTTCAAATGGTTCTTGGAATATAGTAAGCATTCATTAAGCAATAATAAATATAACTATGCCTTTTAATAATGGTACTCTTTGGTTGTTTTGGCTACTCTTATTCATATCAGTTATTATTCTCTTTAGTCTTTGCCTATAATCAAAATTGGGCACATTATTTTTTATCTTGAACCATGATACAATCAAAGGTAAATTTTGCAATAATTACAATGCTGGGTGGAGCTTTACCATTTGAATATCTGAACTGTTATAACTTTTTCAATAAATAGAAAACAAAATATGTTTAAGGGCTTCTTAAAATAAATATTTGACTGTAACCAGATATGTGACTTCATTTTCTTTACTTTTAGAGAAGTAGTTAATGACATCTACACATTGTTTTTATTTACTCTGAAATATTAGAATTCTAATATAAAAGTATCAGTTACTTTTAATAAATTAGAAGTCAATTTAATGTGTTTATTTTTTGAATTTTACTTTGGAGGGGAAAGAAAAAATGACCAAACAAATGTAAATAACAACAAAATTATCTACTAAATTTTCAGAAACATGGTTAGTTGGAACATGAGGTTGGGCGTTAGGAGGCCTGTGTCCTAGTCTAGCATTTGCTGTTAAGTAACTTTGTATTCTTGAGAAAGTTATTTAATCTCTTTAAACCTTATTTTTCTTGTGTGAAAAAGTATAGATTGCCTATGGTCCCCAGGCAACTTTTCAAGAAAGTTCAACTATTCACATTTTTACCCATCTCTCTTTCTAGAAAAGGTCTATAGGAGAAGCTTTTAGGCTAGGATAGCACCCATATAGTGAGGATCTTGTCTTATGGCACTCAGAACCGGTGGTTAGATTGCCATAAAGATGCCCTTTGGAGAGGAAAATCCAGTACTGCCATGTTGGCATGCTTTGTTTCTTTTCTATGTCTTTCTGAGTCCTCTGGTGCCAAATGTTCCCCATAGTGGTCTTGGGAATGTAAAGATTTAAGAGAGCCTACAAACACCCCCAGTATTCACAGTAGTATAGAAGTGGGATAGAATTTAAGACTATGAGATTTAAAAGGATGGAAGGGGAGATATAGGCAGGAAGTGATAACTACATGGAAGGGCCAATATACCTAAGGCTTGATGGAATGCTTTGTGACCTATGGATAACTCTTCCTCCTGTGGGTGAGCAAAGCTTGGAGAGAAACCATGAGGAAGTACCAAGAAAAACTACTAACTCCCTTAACCTTCATGAAATTGACCTGAAGTTCAATGAATAGTGTCTTTAGTATGCATGGATTTCTTTTTCACATATAAAATTCTGAGGTTGTTTACATGGGCTCATCCACTCCATGATATTTCCAAGGTCCTAAGACCTTTCTATCTTTCCAATATGTCATGCTTAACATATTGATGCTCTGTCCTTAAGCAAGCACTTCAAGGTTGCAACATAGCTCATTCAGATACAGTATCTTATGCATATTCAGGAAGGAAAGAATGAGAGTGACATTAATATTGAGCCTATTGTAAGGAAGCACATATTTCCCAGAAGTTCTTAGTAGACTTTTGCTTATACCTCATTGCCCAGTGTGGCTGAGAATGTTCACGTTTAATCGTAAAATTGAGTGGGAAAATGGATATTTAGATTTTCTAGTTTCCATAGTAGAAGCAGACAAGGAAAACAGTGTTGGGATGGGTTGCTGTAGCTAACAAAAAGGAGTTGCTACAGTGAGGGATGTGCAAGTCATGTCACAAATGGTTACAAGTGCCTAGTATATTTAACCAGAAAGGGAAGATTTAGAGAAGACATAAAAATATTTTCAGTGTGTTTTATGAAATAAAGATCATCTATACTTTCTGTAGAAATCAGTTCTCTATCAGAAAAAAACTTTATAAGAAGAGCTATTCCACATGGAATGGATTCTTTTATAAGGAAGAAAACTCTGATGTTTGAAGTTCAAACAGAAAATGTTTTAGGAGTAATCCACAATACATATTTAAGAGGGGAATTCTTATATTAGCTCAAGGAGAGACAAATTTACTCCCAAATGTCTTTCCAACATATTTATGATATAATTCTAGTGTCCATTACATCTCTTCACCCTATTTAAATATCATTTGTGGTCTCTGGAAAGAGTTGCTATTCTTACATAGTAGCAAGTTTATGTTAGATTCTTAAAATAACCATTGACAAGGATTTTCATTTGATTCAAAGGAAAGGCCAATTATTTATCTGATTTTAATCAATTAAGCATTGACTAAGTTTTGCTTTATATAAAGTCACCACATTTTATAAATGTGTGAAGTTATAAATAGGCAAGGTGACATATTAGAAATGTCCATTGTTTTAGAAGACTTCTCATTATAATATGACCATTGGATGTACTCCAGAGTTATACTGTTGCTCTCATAACTCATGGAATAGAGTTTGTAATAACAATCATCTTCTCAAATTGGTCATTACCAAAGTTAATGACCTGTTTATTAGAACATCAACCTTGGCTTTGCCTCAGTCTCTTAATTAACACATCTGTCATTTACTACTAGTGGCTAAGAATTTCTGTGTAGAGGACAGCTCTAATAATGATGGCACCATTAAAGCGACATCTCTATATATTTGGATGGATCATCAAATTTGCATTGGCCTATCACAAACAGGATCCTGTGAGGCTTTAAATAGTTTTGGCAGTCCAAAATGGTGAAATCTAAACAGGAAATAGAACAGCATTAGCCTCCTTTGCGGAGCATTTGCATTGAAAATTATTTATTATCACTGTCGAGAAGGATAATCCGGCAAAACAATTTGCTGTACATTCACGTGCAGAGAGCCATTTTTACCCACATTGGTAAACAAACCCGCCCAAAGTACAAGCCCTTCCAGATACACACATTTTCTCTTGCCATCTCCATTCATTTAATTATTTAACAAATATTGTCATATTGCATCTATGTAGATGCCTTTAGCAAGCTAATAACATACTGACATTTCCAATTGAACATCTGTAAAATGTATTGGCATCGAAATGTTGGTGTTTTATATTGTTCCTAAAATGAGCTTGTACCCGCTTCTTAAATCTTTATTTGAAAATTAGACTGGAAGATGATGACACATTGACAATCAGAATAAAACAAAAATAACAAAATTCAGTCCCATATATTATTAATTTTTGCTCTTAAAATGTACTAAAAATTAAATAGATGCTTATTAAAATTCTTAAAATGCTATAAAACTTTGATATAATATTTATTTTCTCAAATAACCATGTAGGAACCATAAGTCACCAGCAAGTTATGTTTTGCTCTCTCTTTTTAGAAATTAATGCATTTTATAATCCTGAAGGATACATGTTTAATTATCATGGAAAGTCTAATGCAATAAAGTGGTTTTACAAAATAAAAGCATCTTGGTTTCACATGTACCTCATGAATCTATGATTCCTTAGGGTTTGGGAAGGAGACTGGTCCATAAAATGATACTATAAGCTTCAAATGAGAAGTTTAAAAATATGGAAATAAGGCAACAAGCCACAGTAACCATTTCTCTGTCCTGCCCTTTTTCCTCTGACTTGAAATTCGTATTAGCAAAAGATTACTAGTGGCGACTGGGTGGCTGGGTCAGTTGAGCAGCCAATTCTTGATTTTGCCTCAGGTCAGGATCTCATATTTCTTGGGATTGAGCACCACATTGGGCTCAGTGCTGACAGTACAGAGTCTGACTGGGATTCTTTCTTTCCTTCTCTCTCTGTCCCTCCCCTGCTCACACATGTGAGTGTTCTCTCTCACTCTCTCTTTCTCTTTCCCTCTCAAAATAAATAAAATAAACTTTTTTAAAAATAAAAAGGTTATTAGTTTTATGTCAGTATGCATTTCTTTGGGGAAAGAATTTATAATATATTTCAAGGAATCATGAGACAGAAATTTGTCCATTTATAAATATGAGGGCAGAAGGCATAAAAACTATACTTAAAACTCACTAACGTGTAGACTCCTGGTTATAATTCACTAAATTATAAACCCATATCCAGCCCTACATTATTTGACACCTTCTCATATCTCCAACCTCATTTTCTTCCATCCCTTTTGTCCTAATCAGTATACTTTTTATTCCTTAGAAATACTACATGTGTCACTGTATCCACGTGCTCTACTCTTTCAAACTTTGGAATGCTCCTCTCTACTGCTCTTTACTAAGCTCTTTACTCAAGTGTCACCTCTTCAGGGATATTCTCCATAGAAATAATTACTATATGATATTATCTTATTATTTATTTCCTTTGTGTTTATTTTCTTTTTTATTTCATTAGAATATAAGTTCTTTGATGCAAAGCCTTTGACTCCCAAGTCTCTACCGTATCCCCAGTGCCGAGAATAAATTCTGGTACAGAGATCAAAACATATACAGATCCCAAAACATTTGTTAGCAATTAACTGATGTAAGTCTATGCAGGGTAGCAGAAGTTTTTTAATGAGGCATAATTGTAGACAAAGTGACAATCTTAATTTTATAGTTTGAAAGATTGGTAAATTTTATTTATGTTTATATTTATATTTATTTTATTTATATTTATTATATCCATGTAGCCAACACCCCAATTAAGATTTAGAACAAGTCAAATGACTTTTTCAACTTATATAAAAACTATTTCCTTTTAAACGTAACTGTGGGTCAGATATTTTGCTTCTTATGGAGAGTTCTCAGTGGTAAAAGTTGGTATCTTATCCAGTTGGTTGACTTGAACTTTGATATACAAATGTTTCTATCTTTGGTATACTTCTTGCAAATCCAAATAAAACAACATTTTTTAAATAAAAATTGATGCATTGATGGTAAGTTTAAAAAGAAGAAAAAGAAAGGGGAAACCCCCATAAAATTAAGTTCATCTTTCTAAGTTATTTGCTTTGATTGTTTTTGGGTGTGATTGGATTGAAACTTCTAAAATTACTAAAAGCAGTATGTTCCAATGTGGTTTCCTTGGACAAGTTTCAGGAGGTCCCTTAAGTTCAAAGTTTTAACTGAAAGACCAATCCTAAACTTCTAATGGTTGTCGAACTGCAAAGAAGAGAATACTATCTTTGAAATTTGTTTAGCAAAGGGTAACACCATATATCTCAATTTGTCAGAGCCCCTGTTTGCACATAGTTACTCCAACGTAACTGTTAGTGGTACTCCCTTTTACTCTAAAAAGTGCCCTTGGATGATAAATTATTTGGTCACCCAACTTTTGTACCCCTTTTTTTGAGATAGATGTATACTGGTCTTTTGGTACAATGAAGCTCTCTTTGGTACAAAGAGACTCTCTGTCTCTTTTTAACCTAGATGATAGATTTTGACTTAAGAAAAGAAGTTGTACTTTCAAGAAATAAGAGACAGCACAGCAGACATTGATTGCTGCCTTGACCTCATTATGTTGATAAGGGCATTTGTGAATATTGTCTAAGTTAAGGTAATAAACACCCAGGTAGAAGGTTAATGACACATTTAGCATCAGTGGGGTGCCGGACAGTTTTTCACAGAAAAACCAGTTCAAGCTGGTAAACCTTCTGTCCTGTCCGTGTAGAACAAAAACGCATCATGTTTCCACAAACTGAATATAATTCAAAAAGAGGCTAACAGCGTGCAGAGAATTCAGCAATTGGCTGACGACACTGTTTTGTTGAAAAAATAACAAACTTAAAATGTTTTCAAGTCATTTTTAACAGCAATTTTCTATAATCTTTTGGGCCTCCGGCTAGGACTCTGCTAATCTGGGCCTGACTGCTGGCTGACGCTAAAGACAAGCATTATGACAAATTTATGAACTGATGAGTCATTTTCCACATTCATTCAGCTAATGAGCAAAACAAGTCATTATTTTTTAAGCCTGATTATCACTCCCTTATTTAATACAAGAAGCACATACAAATGTTGTTAAGCTGCTTTCCTATGAAATAATGTTCTGCTAGGACTAACAATACCTATAGGCTAAAATGCCTCATGTAATCAAAGCTAGAAAGAACTGGTTCAAAATTTCTCAATGATGTCTATTAAATCCTTACATTTTGTCATTAGGACATACTCTCATTATTACAAATTAGGATCTCAATGGTTTGAATTGTATGAATTATCAGTAGCTTTCACATGCATGGGCTTTCAATTAGTCAAAAATCCATTGAACACTCACTACAGAAATGAACAACATGGGGTTTACTAGCAGGGACATCATAATAGAGGGGGAAAGTGTACAGCAAAGTAGAAGACATCAATGGAAAGAGTAGCTAAAATTGAGGCAGTGAAGAATAAGAACTGAATAAATGAAAAGGGCAGGATATTTAGAGGAATTCAGAGGAGCGAGTGTTCTCAGCTGAAAGCTGGTAACAGCGAAATTGACTTTAACTTTCAACCATGCGTAAATTTCCACAGCTAAGGAAAATGTGACATGTGCAATGTTTTATTTCATTTTTGACTGGTCATGAGTTCCCCGTCCCCTGCATTTGAGCTTGATAAAAACGTTTGTGAGGAAGTCTGGTTTCAGTGTCAAAAAATAATTTCTGGCCCCAGCATTCTCTCTATTAGATTACCACTTGATTCTTAAATGCACTATTGAGACAAACAGAAAGGGAAATTTTAATAAGTATTATGAATAGTATAAAAGGCAATCAGAAAAGAGATAAAGACACATTGAATGACTAATTCAAATTTTAGGTCTCGGTGATGATAGATCTTAAAACTGCAGTGAAAGGAATGATTTGAAACTGTCTGATTTTTGGATACCTCGGTGGCTCAGTCCACTCTTGATCTCGGCTCAGGTCATGATCCCACACTGTGGGATTGAGTCCTGTATCAGGATCTACACTGACAGCACAGAGCCTGCTTGGGATTCTCTCTCTCTCCCTCTCTTCCCTTCCCCCACTCATTCTCTCTTCCTCCTTCTCAAAATAAATAAATAAACTTTTAAAATAAAGAAACCGTCAGATTCTAAGTTTAAATAGAAGAATCTTTGGAGGGACGATATGAACATATAAACAATGATGCTTGAAGAATGGGTACTCTAAGTATTCTTATTAACTCAGAAATTTATTAATGCTTAATAAGATTTAAAATCTTTCTAAAATGTGAATACTTTTGTGTTGGTAATGAATCAAACAATTTGGTAATAAACATAATGCAATTTCACTTATGACTCAAGATCTTGGGATACAACATCATTTTTGGTAGGTAGAGCAACACCCACACTGTTTCCCCTCAAAAAAATCTGCATCCCAATCCCTGGAATCTGTGAGTGTGTTAATGACATTACACAATGGAATTTAGAATGTGCTTAAGTTAAGGGCCTTGAGATGAAGGGCCCCTGGATCAATGGGTTGAGCTGATTCTGATGCCATGGATCCTTAAAATCAGAGAACCTTTCCCACTTGTGTTCAGAAAGAGAAGATGATGTGACTAAAAAAGAATGACCAGTGAAATGCAAAGTTGCTGGCTTTGAAGATGGAGGAAGAAGGCCAGAGCCAAGGAATGGAGGGGATGGTCTTGAGAATCTGGAAAAGGCAAGGGAATGGATGCTCCCCTAGAGCCTCCCGGAGAGGTGGTAACACTGCAAACACTGTGATGTTAGCCCAGAAAGACACATGTCAGACTTCTGATCTACAGAACTGAAAGATAATAAATTTGTGCTGTTGTAAGACACTAAACTTGTGGTAATTTGTTGTGGCAGTGATGGAAAACTAACAGCACATCATTTCTCATGGCAGAAATTTTGTAACAGAAAGAATTCTAAGAATGATGTCCCCGTCGAAAAAGTTCCCTCCCTGATCCCTGGAACACTACATATGATGAATCATCATGTCTTTGAATATGTTAGTGTTCATAGCAAAGGGGTGAAGTGATTAATGTTACTAATCAGTTGACCTTAAAGAATAGGGAGATTATACTGGATTATCCAGATGGACCTAATCTAATCATCCTAGGTCTTTAAATGCAGAGAGCTTTTTCTTTCCAGTGGTAGAAGAGGAAGTCAGAGAGATTGGAAACAAGAGAAGAACTTGACTACCTGTTGCTGATTAGGTTAGGAGCACCTGGGTGAATCAGTTGGTTAAGTGTCTCTTGGTTTTGACTCAGGTCAAGATCTTGTGGTTCGTGGTTCCTGCTCTACATTGGTCTCTATGCTGATAGCGTGAAGTCTGTTTGGGATTGTCTTTCCTCCTCTCTCTCTGCCCCTCCTCTGCTCATGCTCTTTCTCAAAATAAATAAACTTAAGAAAAAAAAGAAAATAGAGGTAGGTTATATGAGAAGAAATTTGGGTCACCTGTAGAATCTGAGGACAGTCCCTAGCTGACAGCCAGCAAAGAAATGGGACTTGAATCCTAGAACTCCAGGGAACTGAATTTGGCACAACTCTGTGAACTTGGAAGCAAGTTCTTTCCCAGAGCCTTTAGATAAGAGCCTATCCCAAGTGACACCTTGTGATACTTGGAGCAAAGAACTTGGCTGAATCTACGCAGACTTCTGACCTACAAAACTGTGAGCTAATAAATAAATGTTGTTTTAAATTACTGATTTTTTGGTAATTTGTTACACAGCAATAACAAGTAAATATGGAGCCCTAAAATTTATTGACCACTCTTTAATACCAAGCATTACACAGGGCCATCCATATGTTGTAAAATACAGTGAGGCAAGAAAGCCAAAGTGGGCTTTGAAGTTAAGCCCAGGTTAAATCTACTTCTGCCAGTTATTCACTTTATTACCTTGGACGGATGACTTAACTCTGATAAACCTCATTTCTACATTTTTAAAATGAAGCTAAATGTGCCTTCTTGCTAGTGTCAATGGGAGAATGAAATGAATCTCTGAAACACATCCCTGATAATGGCGGGTGAGTATTGGGTGATCAACAAATAAAAAATGGCTAAGCTGCTATTCAGGAAGACCTCCAATGAATAGGACTCCTCTTTCATTCTTGGGCTTCTAAGTGGAGAAGTAAAGCAAAAAGTAAAGATGAAAGCTAATGTACACAACCTTTTTTATTGGTTGGAGCACATGCCTTTAGGTCTAGTCTCCAAGTGGATTTGTGAGTACTGAACCCTAGAATTAGGAAGAATTAATCATCTAGTCATGGAACAGGCCAAGGAGACTCATCACATGCCTAGCCTGGAAGAAAAGCAGCAGTTGTGGTCCCTGCAGGCAGTTTCATTTCAAGAGAAAGAAAGGGCTGAGTTATGGGTGCAAATTATCCAGAGAGAAGGACAATGCTCACAGAAGGCAAAGGTTTGCTTAGAGAAAATTCTCCTTTATTGAAATGGGAGTTAAGGGGCAGAAATGGGCACTAAGATTTTTACTTTTCCATGCTTGCCTAGCAAAGACATAGTAGAGTCAGGACTTAAATCCATGTCTATCAGACTAGCGCTTTTGATATTTCTATCACACTTTGCCTACACTCTGCAGATGTAGAGAGGAAGCAATAAGGCAGAGTCTGAATAGAAGGTCTATTTCAATTCAAGTTTTTCTGCCAATGTTTATATCTGCCTTAAAAGAAAAAAAAATGCTGGTAAACAGAGGGTTTTCATTTAAATAAACAACTGAGCACTGAAGACAAACTTTTCTAAAAGAAATAGATAATTCTAAAATGAACTACAATACCAGAGTATGTCATAGAAAATAAGTATAATGATAATGATATTTACTGCACATTTTAATCAGCATTCAGCTATTAATAATGAGAGTCTTCAACCTATGGAAAATTTTTATTTCTCAAGTTTGACTTTAAATGGTGCACGGGTTGAATTACAGAAGTTATTAAATGGACTTGGAAGCAATTTTATTGTCAGGAGCTCAAAATTAAGAAATATATTCAGCTGTAATATAATAGTGCCCTGGGCTGGGCCTTCATTTTTCACTCAGGTTTCTCTGCAGTTAATTAAATACCACCATGAAGCATACCAATCTGTACCAAAGTCACTACAAAATAATCTTAAATCAATTTAGTCCAGTTATGATACCTAATTTAAATTTTTATTGGTCACATTTCACAAATTGCCAAAAGTCATATTAATTTTTAAAAACAAAATCAGAATAAACATTAAAAAAAGGGGGGGGTGCCTGAGTGACTGAGTCAGTTAAGCATCCAACTTAAGCTCAGGTCATGATCTATGGTTTGTGAGATTGAGCTCCACGTCAGGCTCTCTGCTTGTAGCACAGAGCTCACTTCTGATCCTCTGTCCCCCTCTCTTCCTGCCCCTCCCCTGATCATGCTCTCTCTCTCTCTCTCAAAAATACATAAACATTTAAAAAATCAAAAATATACAAATCCCACAATTACAAACTATTTTCTACTTCTAGCATTTTTCTGGTACGGTTTTTAGAACTTACTATGTGCAGTGACAACAGTTGAATATATAGAGTGACTTAAAGACATCATTTCATTGGATGAATTGGAAGAAATGAATTTTTATAGATAATAATAACTTGCAAGACTGTTTATAACAAAAGTGTGTATGACACTTTATGATAATTTAGTAAATATTATTTTCTGATATTTCTGAGACAGTTACCAGATTCACTCTGCAATCCTGTAACATATTGAGAATATATTATAAAGTCATGGTATAACTCCTAAAATAATTTTTTCTTAATAAAACTGTCATATTTCATGGAGAGAGCAAAGAAACTGAAACTTTTGCATGAGTGCCTCCTAGCCCATGGATCAAAGCCTTCTGAAAGATTTTTTTCTAAGATGTGTTGCTCAGAAGCCTAGCATTTTAGAGATAATCCTTGGAGCAGGAAGATGTCAACTGATATATAATTCACCCTGGGACCAGAGGCAAAGGCCGACTTCAAATGCTTGATTTTACATTCACCATTCCCAAGCAAAACATCACCACCATGAAATATTCTGTGCCTCAAACACCTATTTTAGTGTCATGTGACATGTGGCTGTTCAATAAACACAAATTGATGTTAAAACATATGGGCTGTGAATACCATGAAAAACAGAAAGGATTTCAAAATGATTATAGGATTCATGTGTTTTGATGTTACCGGGTTTCATATTGCCAGTGTTTTATTTTTAAATTATTCCTTATTATGGCACCAAGTTTATCATATTTTAGGACTCATTTTGACACACCATATGGCTACAATATTATGTTTATTTTCTGTGGATTTTAGTTTGGTTATTCCTATTAAGAATAAGAGCCTCTTACATGGATTCAAATTCTCTTGATTCATGAATCCTTGTACTAGTCTGACCCTCATTACCTTACTGATTCCTTTGCAATAATTGTTTTCAACAGCCTGAAGAAATTCAGGTTCAGTATTAACAGAGAAATTTCAAAGGGCTAACTAACATTTTCTCTTATTTACCACATAGGATCACTTCCTTTTTGAATAGTCTATTTGTATGGTTACTTTTAACTTTAAAAAATTCTCATATATTTATTTCAAGTTTTATTTTACATGACCTGAAATAGAACAGTTTCCTCGTGGCAAGATTTGTTATTACTATAGATATATCTGTTTGGTGAAAAATATGCCAACAAACTTTTATGAGATGTGGTAGATGGAAGATATTTAAAGAGATACATGTATTCCAAATAAATTGTACAACCAGTTATTGGGAAATATATCTCCTTTTCTTTACTTCTATTGGAGCCCTGAGCAAGTACAGGAAATCATTTAGAATTTAATAACTTGATTTTCAGCCAAATAAATAGACTCAATGATTACATTCTGTCATTCATTTAAATTTGCATTCATCATATATTTATTGAACATCTATTATATGTTAGGCATTGTGTAAGGTGCTGGGGATATAACCAGGAATAATCCACAGGAAGTGTGATCCATTTTGCTTGGCAACACATTTCCATTTCCCTTTTCCTGTCGTTGCTCAATGTACATCTATTGCCAGAGCCTCCCAGGCCATTACATACTTATTACATTTATTGCATTACTACATACATTACCACATAATAAACATTATTACAACAATACTCAGTTAATTGATAAAGGAACTAGGACTGAAGAATCCAAAAGTTCAGCATCTCAACAGCAAGCCTACATGTTCATTATACTCAACTTCTTTTTCTCCAAAGCTCCCCTTTATTAAACCATTTCTTCCTCTCCTCACATACACAAACTCCTCTGGGTTTTTTCCATTTCTTTATTTTGAATACAGTTTGCTATTTTTTTATATATAACATTTCCTTTCCCCTAGTTGTACATAATTAAGAAAACTTCCTCCCTCCCTTCCTTCTCCCTTCCCGTTCTTCCTTTTATAAATATAACGAGTAACTTTTGTGAACTAAACATTACATAATTTGACCCTCCTCCCTCTGCAGTAGATATTATTATTAACTTCATCAGGAAATAAAGACCCAAGACTCAGAAAAATTAAGTGAGTTGCAGAGGAATACAGAACTAGCAAAAGACAATATAAAATTTTACAAAAATATCCTGGAAAAGCATTCCACTTAAATTATTTTCTTGCATGGAATCATGTGGACTTTGGTGAAGTAGTAAGGTTTCCCAAGGTTTCCCATCACAATAAATTCATAAAATGTATTTATGAAATGTGTTTATGAAAATGTGTTTTTATTATTAAAAATAATGTAGAAATTTACTATCTAATCCATTTATAGAAATAATACATGCCAGTATAATTTATTTGATCTGTAAACTATTTATTGATCATTTCAAGGAATCTCACCTGGTTTTAGCCTGTAATTCCAACTATTTTTCCTGATATTACTTGACTATGACATTAACATGGTCCATAGAAAATAAATCCCAGGTGCCTGATTGGCTCAGTCAGTTAAGCATCCAACTCTTGATTTTGTCTCAGGTGAGATCAAGCCCCCAGTCAGGCTCTGCACTGAGAGTGTGGGGCCTTCTTGGGATTCTCTTTTCCCTCTGTCTCTGCCTGTCCCCTGCTTGCACACATATACATACTCTCTCTCAAATAAAAAATAAAAAAGCTTTAAGAAAATAAATCCAAAATGATAATTTTCCTCTTAAAAGAAGAAAGAATAAAACAGAATGCAGCATTCGAATATAAGATTTTTTGTTCTTATGGCAACTAATATTTCTCAAGACTCTTTTTTATTAGACATTGACTCATTATTTATTTCAAAATGTTCACTAGATTTCTTATTAAATATCTTTATACATTGCCTAAAAATATTTTTTAGAGCTTAAACATGTAGCTATTTATTTCACATAGACTCACAGAAATTAATAAAATTTATCATCTTAGTTCTCTTTTCTAAGTAAAAACAATTTACATATTTTCATATGTTTTTTCCATTTTTTTCTCTATCAGTGAGAGATCAATCACCTTTTTCTAATAATCTGAAGTGTATTCCGCTCCTGAGAGTGCATTTAAATAATTTATAATAATTACTGCAAAATTAATTATGAGTAAGTTAATTGTAGGAATAAAGCCTAGATTTCCCTGTAAGGTATTATCCTTCCAATAGTAGATATTATTTAATACAAGTAATCGTGGTCTGAATGGGGTTTTTACAATATACTCTGAGTAATTGAAATTCCACTTCAAAGGACTAAGCTTCTGTGATTATATAATAAAGCATGTTGTTTTTGTAGTTGGTAATAAATAAAAAGTGTTTTATAAAGAAGAGTTTCCAACACTTTAACTGCAAAGATAAAATCACAAGGTATCTCAAGTCATAGGTAAGGCAGGGTTCATGATAGGAATTGGGAGATCTTCCAAAATCATACTTGTGACAAACTTTAAAAGATTGAAAGGTTTAAGACAGGTATCTGGATTAGTCAATGTGAAAAAGTGATTTTGCTCTTTTAGGGATATTTCCCTTAAGGTGGTGTTATGTAAAGATTCAGGGATTTGGAATAGTGGTGGTGGAAATATCACACCCATAGGCAGAATTCTTTGTTGTAATAGAGTTTTCACAACTGGTCAGCACTTTTTCCATAATTCATTGAGCATTGGCTATTTGTGGCCAGGGAGATTAGGAATAAGGAACTTCAGGTAGAACCACAAATACATTTTCAGAGAACAAGTAAGATGTATTACTATAACTTATTTCACTTCTAAGCTCTTTTAATATAGAGAATTTCAATATCTATCTTACATTTAGAGTGCCATTGAGTGTCTGGCTAATTTTATCAAAAGAGGAGCAAATGATTAGTGGTGGAAAAATATATATTAAATGAAAATGATTTCTAAAGTTCCATTGATCTCTAAAATTCCTTGGCTCACATACGTTCCACTTCTAAAATGACTTTCAACCTTGAGAACTTAGGTCCTTATTGCAGTATTATTTTGAAAAAGCAATGTTAAAAACAAAGTTATTCTGTTACACTGTCAAATAAATCCATGCTGTCAATACCAGGTACTATCTGAGAGTTATTGTGGTGTAGCAGAGGATTATTTATTTATTGATATAATCAAGGGCAATTGAAAGTAGAAGTTGTGTTCCCCAGAAGGTGCCCTGATCCATGAATGAACAGCTAAAGTTTGATACAACTGGAATTTTACGAGTAACACAGAGCCCAGAATGTAAGAAACATTGAAGGAATTGTAGTTACTGTGTTGTTAAATCCCCCTGGAGGATTCTAAGACACCTTCCCCGGTAATGAACTTCTCATGGAAAGTGTATCACATAAAAACAAGTGAGGTTGGATGACTGAGTGGAATGAAAAAGACATTCGTATTATACAATAGAGAGAGAAAATAGCTCTCTTGCCAAATCAAGTGAAGTGAGAGAGAGAAGTTAAGGAGTGTGAGGGTAAATGCTGAGAAAGAATTATTTCATTTTCTTTGTGTCAAAGGGGAACATTTGTCTTGATTTGTATGCTACTCCCTTCTGTAGCCTCCTGAAGGTAAGAAGTGAAAGTCCTACAGGTGGCCACAGACGGGATCCAAAGCCCATGAGAAGGGTCAGGAGTGTTCAACTGACATAACCCTGAGATGTAATTTGGAGAAATTTCCTGTATTCATTTCCTAGTGCTGCTGTAACAAACTACCACAAACTGGATGATTTAAAATAATAGAAATTTATACTTTTGCCGTTGTGGAGGCCAGAGTCGAAAGTCAGGGTGTTGATAGAGTCGGTTCTTTCTGAAGGCTCTGCTCCTTGCCTTTCCCAGCTTCTGGTGGTTGCAGGAATTTTGGCATCCCTTGCCTTGTAGGTCTACCGTTCTAATCTCTACCTCCCTTGTCACATGGCTTTCTTCCCTCTGTGCATCTTCACATGACCTTCTCTGTGTTGGCCTGGGTGTCCTCTCATCTTAATAAGGACACCGATCATTGGATTTAGGGCTCACCCTAATCCACTGTGATCTCATCTTAAATTAGCTAATTATATCTGCAAAGACCCTATTTCCAAATAAGGTCACATTCTGAGGTTCCAGGTGGACATAAGCTTGGGAGAGGGGAAACTATTCAACTCAATAAATTCCCTATGCTCAGCACAGAGAGTAAAGTTGTTTTTGAAAGAATGCCAGATCAGTCGCATTCCTTCTGATCTTGTGTGGAATTTTGGGATAGGAATAAATGTCAGTGGCTGTGGAAGTAGGTCTTCCAGACTGAGATTGTCCAGCGATTCAGTTTGTATTACTAGTGACCTCTTATAACACTGGCTCTATGTGTTACGTAGTATGTTTCTAATAATTAAATATCTTCATATATCTATATGTGTACTCTATATTTTAGAGATTTCTCAGAATGATGAAAAGAGGGAGGAATCCATGGCTTTAATAATGTGGGAGAAAATGTGTGAAAAATTTCACAGGTATAAATTTTATACTTCAAAACTTATTATACTTCAAAACTTCTATATTTTGTGTTATGACAGGATACTTTCCTGATGATATAAGGGAAAAAAACAACTTTTTTGTTTCACTGGGCTGGATATATGATATTTAGCAACAGAATAAAAACTTTTAACCTTTGCTTTTTTTTTTTTTTTGTGAGACATTGTGCATGCGTGTGCTCTCCCCCAGCCCCTATGCCCTTTATGTACTCCAGAGCTTAGCTGAGAAGGCACTGTCCAGTCAAGGATAACAAGGACTTCCCAGTATTCTATTCATCTTTGTGGGAACATATGATTAGTTCTCACTAATGCAATGAAATGAAGTGGTCTAAAAGTGTATATTTTTTCTCTACGGGCTCTTTCCCTTTCCACTGGCTTCAGGCAGAAAATCATGGTGACCATTCGAGTCAGGAGTTAAACACAGCTGACATATAATATTGGAATGAGCCCAGGTCCCAGACTTACCATTTTGAAGAGAACTACCCATCAAACAGGAGGAAATGCTGTTGGCTTTGCATCGTTAGGAAATAAACTCTTATTGTGATTGAGGCGTTATATGTACACCCTAATTTTACAACAGTATAACATAAAGATATTTTCACAATGAGTGATCACTTTATTTTATAATTTAATTAGGAGCTTTATTATAAATAGAAAAAGTAATCCTTGTTGGAATACATATGATCTTTAGATTTGTATAAAGCAAGATGAAAAAGTCTCAAAAATCTTTGGGAGTGGACTTGTTAAAAATACTGTACGTCACTTTATTGGCAAAAGTTCCAGCCATTCTGGAGCAGCCACATCACACAATTCCATAAAATTCTAATTTCAATTCTAATTCATTGTTTTATTATGTGAAATGATTATTCATGTTAAACTATGATTTGTTTAATGTTTAGTTATTTTAGGAGAGACAGAGACAGAATGTAAGTGGGTTTGGGGCAGAGAGGGAGACACAGAATCCAAAGCAGTTTCCAGACTCCGAGCTGTCAGCACAGAGGCTGAGGGAGACACAGAATCCAAAGCAGGTTCCAGGCTCCGAGCTGTCAGCACAGAGCCTGATGCGGGGCTTAAGATCAAGAACCATGAGATCATGACCTGAGCTGAAGTCACATACTCAGTGGACTGAGCCACCCAGGCGCCCCAAACTATGATTTTCTGGTTCTTTCACCTTCTACGTGACAGATACAATTAGCTGCTTTGCTCTTTAATCCCTATGAAGAATGGTATACTTGTTTGTTAGTGCTCCTTGTTATTCAAAACAGAAAAACAACAATTTAAGTTAACAGATTCAAAGGCAGCAGATACAGTCTTGTACAGTGATGATTTTTGTACTCAGAGTCTGTGATGTCAATGTAAAGTGAGTGTAATTCAGCAGAATGGTATAGTACATCCTCTGTCAGGTGAATAGCACAGTATGCTGCTGAATGGTAAAGTCTTATTAAATTGATGAGATACTCAAATATCAATTTCTCTTTTTAGTATGAAATCAAGAATGACTTCCAGTATTATTTTCTGAGTTTTGGTACCTTGTAGGAAGTAATAGAAGAATATAGGGTATATGTTATAAATTGATCTGGAATGATAAGATATTCTGACAGTTGTCTCACTAATAACATATAATATCAGTTAATTTTTTGTTTTTCCATTTTGTTGTTTTGAAAAGTTATAATTATAACACATACACATATAAAGATTAAGGGAACGGACTCTGTTCAGTGTATTGCATTCTCTATGGAAGATTTTAGTGTAACATTACAAAAACATCACTTTAGTGGAAGTCAGATTGAATTTCAGCCAGCTGTTTTCCATCAATTTGAAAATGTCTGTTTTAGATCTAGAAAACTGGGAAATAGTCTCATTAATTAGCATTGTGTTGCTAATTAAGGAGAGTCTTGAAATTTGCTCTCCAGACTTTCCACAAACACATTTAACCATTGTCCACATGTCTCTACCTGTCACTTAAAATAACTGACCAGGTTTGAACATAGATATGCATCCTCCTTGTCCCGACGGAAGCATGGAAGGAAGCTTATTCGGCAGCAGAAGTAAAGTTATAGAGATTTGCTTTTGGAAGCTATATAACTTCCTATGTTCTAGAATACCTGAATCTCTCCCTGAGGTTGATAGAAGAGAAAATAAGAGGTAGGGGAATAGCAACAACTATTACTGCTTACATAAAAGCCAGACATATATGCTCCTATTGGTGAGATTTAGGCTATTTCTATATAAAGGGCAACATGATGTTACATTCCAAAATGACTTTGTTCTTAATGTTCTTAGCAATATATTTGTGTGATAGGTAGATAAGAAAAAATTCAGATAAACTAAGCCTCAATTTATACACATAAGCCACTTTTCAAAATATAAATTCATAGGATTTTAGAACTGGAAATGTCCTTAGAGCCCTTCTTCCTCATTTAATGGAGCAAATACAATACTGAAATTACTTCCTCAGATCACACAACTAGTCACTGTGAAAGTTGAGACCAGAATCCAAACATCTTGTATCTGTTTTTGTCTCCATCTTTTCAGTTGTTCATCTAAATAGTTTATTCTAATGAGAATTTTTAGTTTAGATTTTTAATTTTTTTTCAACCACACGTTTAGCATAGGAATGTTCATGCTTTCTCTAACTTGCTGCCTTTAGGAACCCTTATCAGAGGAAAGAGCAATACAACATTTTGACTTGCTGTTGTGACTTGAGTTTCTACCTTTTATAACTACTGTTTAAGACATGTAATAAAAATTGTGTTTTTTTTTTCAAAATAAAAACATTTCTTTCAGAGATATTGGGGGAGATTCTCCCACTGGAAAATGTCTAAGGCTGCTAGCATGGAATTCAATGAAGCCATTTCACATTTCGGCAAAAATTTGGGCTACTCTAGGCCCTATTCTACAAATACGTAACAAAAAACAGAACAAAACAAAACAAAACAATTTGAAAGAACCCTCTAATACCATCTGCTTCTCTTTCTTATTCTAAAATCTGTATGTAACTCAAAATGCTTACTTATTTTCTTTTACTTCTGTAGCAAAATATCTGAGTTAAAGAAAGAAAGGTAGTTTTGACATTGAATTATTTGGCCTTTGTCATGTTGTCACAATAATGATGTTACCTAAATATAATGGTTTTGCTTATAAGTTTGAATTAAACATGAATTCTGTTCATTACCAGCACATGCCTAGTGGCCAGTCTCTAAATTATATTGCTGTTGGGTTGAATTATTGTAAATAAGACTGTGCCAAATGTCAATTGATTATCCTAGGGTAATCAATATATTTAAAAGAAGGAATCTTCAGTTGACTAACGGCAAATGATTTTTATATCCATGTTGTAGTAGTAGATGATTTTTAAAATATATATCAATATGAAAATGTATGATTTTCAAATTAACACAGAAGTGTGGATTGAATAAAAGTTATCTTGGTCTTATTTACAAAAGCCATTAGACTGAATATCTGAAATTATATGTAACCAGGAGTGCTATAAATTATTTTCCTTGTGATAAAAGTCTGATCCATCACTGGCTGTTTCACCTGTGAAAAATACATACACACATACATACATACACACATAAATCTAACCAAGCATTGATTATTATATTTAATCATGTTTTGTTATTTCACTGGATAACTTTTCACAAGTGGAAGGAAAAATGCAGACCTTAAAAAAAAGTTAAAAACTGTCATTCTTCTATAGTCTGAGAAATAGTTGGGAATTGCTATGAATTATAAAGGTAAAAAAAATTCCAACTCTAAGTCTCTCTTTATCTGGGCTTAACAGTTCATCAAAGATCTCCAGCTTTACAATTGTTAGGTTTCTAGTTCTTACGTGAGGAATATAATAAATAAATATGTCATATATCACACAGATCACTCATATAACATGCATACATATTATCTGTCTGTCCATGTATTATTTTTCTATCTACCTGTCTCTACATCTTTTTATCTTCCTTGCTATACATTGAGAATGTCAGAATTTCTTCTTTTTTCTGATCAACCATATTATCTTTTAGAGGGACTTGAAAGAATTTCAAACTCAGCCATAAATTCGTCCTTAAAGATGTTGTGCTGCCTCTTGAGACTATGGAAAGGTATCCTAATGTGGTGAATTTCTGAGAATCTGAAAACAAAGATTTTGTGGGGTACCTTTTGCTTCTTGGTATCATGCATGTAGGAAACCAAGACATCATTTAGTTCTTCTAGGTACTACATAAAAGTGTCTATTTCAAGACACTTTGGCTGAGAAAGGCATGCATATACATGGGGAAATGTCACAGATTCACTTACTTATCTTACTTTTTTTTTTTTACAAGGTTTTCAATGCCTTATTATCTGAACTTGAATCCAGATGGGAGAAACTCATGAGTTACATACAGTACTACACTGATTATGGTAATCGCACACTTAATAGCAATTGTTGTGCTGTTTTTTCAGAATTTGAAAAATCTTGTAAAGCTGTACCCCTTTTCTTCACTGCCCTTTTGTCACTAGGTACAGAGAAAAATTTCAACCCACAAAAGATAGAAAGGAAAATGAGTTTAAATAGCAGGAGTGAAGAGTTTCTTTTCATGGGTAAACAAATATTCACAAGTTCAAATACAATACAATAGTCATAAATCCTCTCATTCTGCCTTCTGCCTTCTGGCTTCTACTAACTGAAAACTGAAAAGTAATCCCAGAAAAAATGTAAATAGAGCATAACAAAACATTTATAAACATTTAAATACATTTTTCTGTCCTCTCTCACTGTTTTTCCCATGTCCTTTTTCTAATGTAGAAAAAGCTCTCCCAATTTCTGTGTTTCCCCACTTCAAAAAAATTAGGATGAATTTGGGGCACCTGGGTGGCTCAGTTGGTTAAGCATCTGACTTCAGCTCAGGTCATGATCTCACGGTTCACAGGTTCGAGCCCCGTGTCAGGCTCTGTACTGACAGCTTGGAGCATGGAGCCTGCTTGGGATTTTGTGTCTCCTTCTCTCTCTGCCCCTCCCCTGCTTGTGCTCTGTCTCTCTCTGTCTCAAAAATAAATAAACATTAAAAAATTTTAAAAATTAGTGTGAATTAACATGTACACATTGGAAAATGATAAGGAAGCAGAAAATATGCAATTGCTATTTTGGAAGGTTTCTACTGCCCATGTAGAAATCAGCTCACCCATGTACAGGGACAAGGCCATTCCAGTGCTGGACCAGGTAAAATGCCTGTGGGGCCTGCTAATAACCACAGTATATTAGCATATGGTATATACGTATCATATAAAATACATAGCACAAAATGTGTACTATATAATATATAGTGTATAATGGGAAAGGTATAGTAAAGAATATAAGCTCAGTTTCTGCTTGAATATTATAAAAGAGGTCTCAAAGATTCTTCAAAAATCTTGACATTCTCCTCTGTAGTTCTAATACTTCCCATCTTGATGTGTCTTGATGTGTCTAGGCTTGTGATTCAAAGAGCACAAGGTACTGTAAACATTTTCCCCTTGTTACTGCTTCCAGAGAGGACCAATCCCTATGTCTCTCAGTTAGTGCTAAACTGAGAGCCTATAATGATAATTCAGCCAATGGCCCAAGGTACAACTGACAACAGGTCTTCAGTGGTTTTTGGATTGTTGGTTCACCTGTTTTCTAGAACTGCATAACAAAGTAGCATGAACTGTGTAGCTTTAAACAACAGAAAGTTATTGTCTGAACTCTTGGAGTATTAACTCATGGTATCAGTAGGGTAGTTCTTCTGGAAGCTCCTAGGAATATTCTATTCTGTAGTTTCTGATGATTTCCAGAAAACCCTATTTGGTTTGTAGCTCTATCACTCCAATCTCTGCCTCTCTTCTCATCTGGCTTTCTTCCCTCTGTGTATCTCTACAAATTTCCTTATTCTTATAAATCATTGGATTCAGACCCACCCTAATCCAGTGTAACTTCATCTTAACTTGACTACATCTTCAAAGACCCTACTTCCAAATTTCTATGAATATGGGTACTATGGGTTAGATCTTCAGTATATCTTTTGGGGGGACAAATTTCAACCTACAATAGTCCACCATTGCACATATCTAGCTACATTTTTTTAGGGACTCTTGTGACATTTGTGTGGCTGGTCCAATACAGCATTCAGGATTTACTGCAAGCTGTACTGGGAATGGCACATACCTCTTATGTCTGATACTTTAAAGTTGATTCTACTTCTCAGGAAGAGGGTATAGACCTGTCTTCTCCTTTAGAACAAACATTAAATATTCCATACAATAAAGTCCCTATCTGAGTCTCTGTGTTTTTTCTATAATCCAGAATTTTCTGATCTGTTTCACATCTTGGCGCATTTATCAAATAGCAGTGGTTATGTGGCACACTAAGTATTACTAAGTCCTTATATGAGGTATAAGGACTCAGTGGAGCATCTGTTCCCTGCGGAGTCCATGGATCCAGCAGCTTTGCTTCCATCCAGCCCTCTGCATATACCTCTGCATAACACAGAGTTGTCTGGAAATATTCAGACACTATTTTTATATTCTCTTTTCTCAATGTGAGGGATCAGGGCTTGGGTTTTTTGTTTATCTATGAAGTTTCTGTATCCTTCTGTAACTTTGCAAAAGAAAATTGACCTAAAGAGCTTGGGATACAGCAAGTGCCCAGGGCAACAGAAATATGGCTCTAAAGGCAAAAAACTTGTGTATAGAGCATAGGATCTGGGGACTGGATGCCTGATGGTTGCTAGTCACCAGTGGAATAATGGGTACCAGGTTTTAGTCCAACCAAACTGTTCCACTACAGAAAGATGAGAAAAGAGAACCTGAGAGCACTTCAGTGGTAAATCAGTACTATAAAACAAACCATAGATTTCAGAAGGAAACCAGGTCTTCTAACTCTGCTTAAGGAAAGGGTGGTTCTCTAGACTTTCAGAATAAGACTCTGTGGTGGGGCCGAAGAATCTCCATTTTTATCAGGCAGGTCAGGTGATTTGAAAATAGATGGTCTTTCCAAAGCTACCTTTGAAGCTACCTTATGCTTTGAATTGTTTCTTCAGAAATATATTTAAAGAAAGTCTCATTTTTTTCCATTGCTGAGAGCATTTCTTTTTTATTGTCCATTGAGTTTCACAGCAAATTTCAAAGCCCATTTATAAATTAAGTAATATTTTATTACCTCTTTTTACTGTTAAAACAATACTTAAGTGTATTTGACTTGGGAAAAATTCAAAATTTCATAAATAAAATATAATTAATAATAATTCTGCCATTCAGTGACTACCACTAAATTAAAATTTTGATGTGTTTTCTTTCTACCTTTATTTCCATTTTAATATATGCATGTGTATCCTTTAAAATATTCACATATGTTAACTCAATCTTTCATGAATATTTCCTGGTATTATTAAATAATTCTGGATTTTTTGGATAGAATTTTTACTGCTTGCATGTTTTCTATCCTATTAGTATGCACTAGTATAATTAAGATTTTTTTTATTACAATAAATTTAGGTTATTCCTAATTTTTTGTTTTACCATCTTCGGGCATATATTTGAATGAATCTGATATTCTTTAGTACAGATAATTTTAAGTGTTGAGAAATATAAGGTATAATACATTGTCCAAAAGTACAAAAGTCAAAAAATATAATGCAAAGTAAAATACTTAAAGCTTTTTATATATATCATTATTTTGCCTTTTGCAAAAGCTATATAAATTCATACTCCCTGCAGTAATGTGTGATTTCCTTTTTTTTCTTTTTTCATCTGATCAAAGACTGAGATATATACTTCATGCAAAGGTAGAATGTAAGGCACAGTTTAGCACTGTGGGGCTTTTGTTAAGACTTTTATATAAATATTATGTGACCACAATTCCATAACTGTTCCATGAGATGATAGACAAAAGGGTTTTGTGGTCCAAAAGTTTGAAAATCACTAAATATTAGATGTTCCTTTTGGAGATTCAAAATGTACAATAATTTAATAAAGACTAAATCATCTATAGTAAATAAATACATTGGAACAAAGCCAAACTTAGTGTTTCCAAGTCTCAATGGAACACAAAATCTTTTCCTAATGTAATGTATCACAAAATATCTCACAGAATAGGGCTGGAATATGAAATCCTTGCCAGGTCTATCTTAGAAATAACTATATAGTATAGTTGAGGAGTTTAGAATTATTTATTTTACTACTGCACATTGATAAGACAATTGATCTGTGTAATGATGTCCTAAAAAATAAGTTAACTTACATTCTGAATGAATGTATTAAGTGTTTGTCTATTAATGACATTTGACTATATATGTATTGAAAATAACTGCATTTGATCATTCATGAAAACCATGTAGATTTTTTTATAAATTGGCTATATTTTTTTGCTTTTCTACATATAAAAAGCTGATATCTTAGTTTGTTTTTTAATTCCTCAAAACTAGTTCGACATCTTAAAAAGAAAGTGTATTTTACTTGAAATATTATCGGAATATCAAATGTTGGTGAGGAGGAGAGCAGATGGAACTTTTACACAATAGTTTTAAGAACACATATTTGTATAATCACCATGGAAAACATTAAGTCATTATCAGGAGAAGGTGCAAATATGTACATCTTTTCAAGAGAGATAGAAATATATGTGGCACAACTATAAATATAATAGCAGATCTAGATATGATGTCCTCTGGGCCACAGAAGGAAAAGAGGAGGGAATTTTGGAGGAGCACATATGAAACTTCAAATGTTTTTCTAATGATCTACTTCTTAAGCTGGTGGTGAGTTATGGATGTTTAATTTTTATTCTTTAAACTTTATACATCTTTGTAATTTATATAGATTATAAATATTGTTTTATTGTTAAAATTCAGTACATTTTTTAAAAAAAATACAAAAGTTTATTACGTGAATCTTTAAGAAAAAAAAATTATTACAAGTCAGTTTCATGACCTTGGAGAAATCTGACCTCATATGGCCTGGCAAGAATCTTTCAGAACAGACTCAGACATAATATATAATTAAGGATTTCAAAATTATAGTACACAGAAAACACACTCCCATTCCTATTTTAAAGGAAACACAGTGGTGATATTCATATGTATCTATGTATCTTTACCTATAAATAGAGGTATATAGATAGGCATCTGTTATATTTTCAACACATTTGTGTTAAGTACCTATAATGCCAGGTGCTGTTCTAGACATTTGAAATACATCAATGAATCCTTCCCATTTGAGTTTACATTCTAGTAGGAAGACAATAGGATATTAATATAACATATAAATATAGTTATGGTAGATTAGGGAAAATATGGTCTGCAGGAAGGAAGATAGAGCAAGGTAAAATGTGCTGAGAGGATGTGTTGTGATTTTTAAAAGCAGTCACAGTAGGCTTTTATTTGGTTCAAAGCAGCTCCTCACCCCAAGAATTTTATGTGCTAGTAGGAATATTCCTAGAAGGTAAGTTATCAATTATCACTATAGCTGGGATTAGTTAGCTATTAGTTTAAGCCAAGGAGGGCTTACTAAGAGTGGGGCAGAGAAAGAGAGGATTATGAGGGTAAAAACATAGATAGGGGGAAAAGAGCCAAAAGCTTCAGCTACATTGATTTTTTTTTTTTTTTTTTTTTAGGGCAGGTCATTTATGCCAAACATTGCCAGATATGGTTGAGGACAATCCTTTAAAACACAGGGAGTCTAAACTGGCACAACATCTGAATCCTGCAACTGAAAAGACCAATACAAAAGATTATTTGTTTAGTGACCTGCTTACTCCTAAGAAAATTAGCTGTTTATTTTTAAAAGGCAGTACTTTTCTTTCAGAAAAGTCTGATCTCAAGCTTTAGAAGAAGCTTCTCTTGCTTTTTCAATAAAACGACCAATACCACCTGAAGCTACACTAGAGGTTGTGTACAGACTAGAAGAGAAAATGAATTCCATGTTAAAAAGGGAGGAAAATCAGCTTTTACTTTACTAACCGCCCAACCCCTTTGAACACAAAGCAAAGAAGTGTTTTGTTAAGGGAGTGGAGGAGAAACCTATACAGGAAAGAAGAGAGTTTAGCAGTCTGGATGGTGAGAATGCTGGATGGGGAATTTGGGACACGTTTTCTACTCGGTCTTGTATTTGTATTTAAAGCTCTAAGGCTGTATTTTGCAGGCTTTTTCTTTTAAAATAAAGGAACTAGATGAACCTTGAGGATTTTTCCAACTCTAGAGTGCTATAATTTTAATATAAATGAGCTTAATAAATAATGTGTAATTGTCAACTATATGTCTTTCATCTGTGACCAAACAGATCATCTACCCCTTAAGTTAAGGATCCTAATTATTCCGGGAATGAAAAGCAAGAGTTAAACTTTCTTGACTATTTACTGAGGGATGGAGGGTGCATTCTGGATAATTATTGAAATCTGTCTTCTAATAATCATTTGTGAAAAATTAAAATGTCTGCTTGTTTCTTAATCAATTCAGCAACTATTTATGGGTACCTACTATGTGCCAGATACCATTAAAGTACATATATGGGTACAAATCAGCCCAAGATTTTGTCTTATCTTTGATTGATTTTTTGGGGGGTTTGGCATACAGAAGTCATTTCTTTTCCCAGCAGCCTGAGACCATGGATTTGAAAGGTTTCAACATGATAAATTCATTTACATGTAACATATAGAGGTAGGCAGATTTGAAGAATGTGAAAGTTGCTCTATTTGAATTATTGTGCTATATCACCTATAGAAATGTTTTATGGGTGATCATATTTCAATATTTACTATAGAAAATCTATGAAAAAGCAAGACCTGTCAATTGCTGGTATTTATGATAAACTTTAAGAAAGGAAAATAAGAGCAATCGTACCAATTTAAAGAACACCTTATTTCCCAGCCTAGGCAACAATAGTGATTTACATCTGTTATTATCTAAAGTCAAACAGCTACTAGAATCTTATACTGATTGAGTGTCATCATTGAAGACAACGTAGAAACAAATGCCCAGATCAAATCGTTAAGTGCTGTCAAAGACACTAAAGGTCTTTGACAGATCGCTGTATATGAGCTAAGCACACATATATTTAACTCCACTTAAAGTACCATGGTGCCTGTCAACAGACCAGTTTGAAAAATGAAATATTTAGAGAAGATATGAGCATTTCAAAATGTGTTTTACACATTTGAAAAATTCTATTGAAATAACTGAAAATTTCTTATGCAGTCCATAGATTAAAGATATGAGTTAGAATTGGTTGGCTTGAAATGCACTAGAATAATTCAGGAGAATTGGGGCTTTTAGAACTGACATAAATCAATGAGCATACTTACTCAGGATTATCTATGGGCAGGAAACAATCAATGAGTTGAGTGGAATACTTTCTGAAAGCACAGCACCTTTCTTAGTTTACAATCTAATATTAGTTTCTTTGAAAAAGGAGATTTTTAGACAAAGCATTTTGGTCTCTTTTTTTTTTTTTTTTTGGTCTAGCTGAGAGGAGAGAAAATAGCTTTTCCCAGGATAACTAGCAAATGCTTATTACATTTCTAGGCCTAAAATGTGTAAAGTGCAGAGAGGTTTCAATAAAACCCTTGTCAAATCTTTCTCTCCTTAAGTCTTTCCTTGTTGGTTGATTTTTAACTGAGAATTGATTTTAACTGACCTAGCTGTGGGGTTGGTCACTGAAGGTAGGTCACTGGGGCTAAAGGATTCCCACAGAAGTGAGGAGGATTTTTTAAAATGACCCTTTGAGATAAAGCACTACAAATATCAGAATGAGTTCCATTTGACAAATCAGTGCTGAGTAGGAGAATTTTCCTCTCTCCTCACATTTCATTTTCAACTGCCTTTTCTTTTAAAGCTTGCTGTGTGTGTGTGTGTGTGTGTGTGCGTGTGCATGTGTGTGTGTGTGTGTGTGATGATACCTTATTGGAAGCATTTGGTTTAAAATGTCATTAATCATTAGATATCCATGTGAGACTCAGTGTTCACTAGTATCTTCAACACCATTTGACAAGTCATTTTAAAAATGGCCAATAACAGTATTGTAACTTTTGCTATTCTTGGGTGTTCCAATTACATATTACTACTCAACAATATACCCTAAAACACAGAAACTCAAAACAACTATTGATTTTGATTATAATTTTGGGAGTCAGGAATTGGGGAAGGATTCAGCCAGGCACTGTATGCCTGATGTTCCTGGCATCAGTTGGGGTGGCTGGGGCTGGAAAATTCACTTGCAGAATGTTTCTTCACACACACACACACACACACACACACACGTCTGGACCCTTGCTACCATGTAGACTTCCTCTCTCTACACATGCATCTTGTTCTGCAGGATCCTCTAAGTGACTTGGGGATCTTGAAACATGGTGATCTCAGGAAAGTCAAGTTTTTTATATGGTGGCTCACTTCCCCCCAGAGTGAGTGTTCCAAGAGACTTGGCAGAAGCCCCAAGGCTTATGACCTACCCTTGGAGGATATGCAATGTCATTTCTGTCACATACCATTGGCCCAAAGGAGTCACGGACCCAGTACGGATTCCAGGGGAGGTAAAAGTAGCCTCCACATCTCTATGGGGAGTGTGGCCAAGAACTCATGACACTCTCAATGTACAACATTGATACTCAAACTTGCTCTCCCATAAAGCCTTCTAATTAGCTTCTTTGAAGTAGGTGCTTCCAGAATGTAACTTTGTCGTAGAAGAAATAGTATGTTCTTTAAAGTGGGAGTTAAATCCTGTCTAAAAAAGAAAACCACAGGCCCCAAATGATGTCATTTAGGCCAAGGCTGACTACCGAATCTAATTGCAGTTTCAGCCTCCCCCAGAAGTGAAGTCTTCACTAGTCAGGAATGTTCTGGTCAATGCCAATGAAGTAATCAGCCACCAGGGCCCTCGCCATTTTCCAAAAGAAGATGAGGTAATCTGCAGGATAAGACCTCCTGCCTTCCCCCTAAGAGAAAGCAACCTTGCCTGGAACAATCCTTTTCTTCTGCTAATAACTTTCTTGCTTCGCCCTTGTTCCTATGAAAACCTTCCATTTTGTACAACTCCTGGGAGCTCCCCTCTACTTGCTAGATGGAATGCTAAATGATTCATGGATTGTTTAATAAAGGCAGTTGGATTGTCAAATTTAATCAATTGACTTTTATTTTTTAACATGTGCTTCTTCTTGCTCTCTATGCAACTTTCATTATTCAACATGTCTGAACCTCAGACCTCTCATGTAGAAATGTGGATGAAAACATTTTTGAGAAAGAGAAGGAAATCAGAAAGTGTTCCCAATGTGTGTAATGTAGTGCCTGACATTAAAAAAAAAAGTAAATTTCAGTTTTCTAGTCCTTCTCTTCTGTTTTTTTCCCCCTCAGATGAGTGGTTTTCCCTGAAAGAAATGACGGCTATGACTTGAAAACTCTTACTCCAATCTGTCCTGAATGCAATCTGTCCTGAATGTAGCTATTGAAGATATCTTTCTGAAGTATTTCTTTAAAATGTGACTCATGTTTCAAAAATGTTTTATGATGCTATATTGAAATCTAGTAAAATCTAATCTGTCTGTATAGTCAAGATCCCTATAGTCTATCTCCAAATTGTCTTTTACAGGTTTACATCCACTGCTATCTAGTATGAGCTGAGGACTATACACTGTATGCTCAGTCCTCAGTCAATATCATCTTTCAAGCTCATGCTAAGGTCCTAAAAGTACTGTAGGTGCCAGAGCTATAAACATGACTAAGATAGAACTTTCCCTATGCTACATTTTTACATCTTACATTCTTAGCTGAACTTCTAGCTACCTTTTGAACCTAATGTGGTTACCACCCACATTATAATCATGAATAACTCTAAAAACTGAGTACCTTTGTAGCTCCTCCTTACTTTCAACTATCTTGATTATAGTTATTTGCATGCATATCTCCTATAACGTACATTCAAATCTAGATTGTTTTTGTATATTTGAATCCCTTGTAGTAACAGGGATATTAATATGTCCAATTAATATTTAGAAAGAAAATGAATAAGCCATTTTCACCAGTATAAAATAAGGTAAGTGAATCATTTAACAAATTATTTTTATATCAGTTTTAAGTTCTACTATTTTCATTTACATATGACTTATGGACAATCAAAAATGATTCTAATCAATTTACATGATATAACAAAAGCTAGTAATAAATTAAAAACACTTAGTAATTAGAAGAGACAATTACTTTTTCTTTCCATTGACTTTTGGCTATAGGGATTAGGGTTTTTTTTAAGATCTATGAAAAAATATTTTATAAAATATTAAAACCTTTTTCATTAATTTTAAATCTTTAATCTCCTTTTTAGTAGAAAAAACTTTATATATATATTTTTAGTAAGTTTTTTAGTATTATTTTAGTAAGTTTTTATCAACTTACTAAATCACTTACCTCTGTCCTCAACATTTCATATTATCCTCAATCTCTATTGCACCCAAGAATGCTTTCATGTTTAAGCTTATCTCTGTAGAAGAGAAAATATCTAAGGCCATCTCACACTCAGGAAGTTTTCTATCTTGATTAAATAAAGGATTAAATATCCTTTCCTAAGTGGTATGTGCTGTGTGTGTGTGTGTGTGTGTGTGTGTGTGTGTGTGTATTTGGACTTGAATATAATGCTAAGGTTAAGTGGATACTTCACTCTATTTATGAGGGATGGAATGTTTCTCTCAAGAATACTTCCATTTAAAAATTGTCATGGACAGGGACAAAGATAATTCTTAGCAACTATGGTCAATATATTTCAAGTATAGCTAGACTTAGTAATATTTTTTTAGTATGAAGGGCTCTGTGCCTCTCCAATCATACCATCTAGGAGACTTTGTATTCTGCTTCACAGATTCTAGCTTTATAGGTTTGTAATAACCTGAAAAGTTGAGTGACTTGGAGAAGTAGGATATATTATGATCGAATCACTGCCATAAATAAATAAATCCCCTGTCATCTATTCTTTCAAAACAGACTATAATGCCTAGGAAACATACAATCAAGAGTTGTCATTTAGCTCTTCTGTTACACAATAATTTGTTCATTAAATATTCTTTGAAAGTGTATTTTGTATAAGGTACTATGTTAACTCTCGTGAGTATAGAAAAATGTATCCAACTTTTAAAAAACCTTACAGGTAGGTAGTAAAGAATTCTATGCCATATAGTCTATATTTGTTTTGAATTATAAGATTTTAATGAGCTTATATCTATTGCCATTCGTTAACATATATTAATGATAATCCCTATTTATGCTTCATAGTCTAGCATAAACACTTATAGTACATTATTTTATTTTCTGAAGTGTGCCAGTTTGGAGGCTGAATTATGCAAGTGGCTCTCAGAGTGTTGCCTGGGATCCTTGGAAGTTTATCTAAGATGCATTCATGGGGTCAACAAGATCAAAATTATTTTCATAATATACTATAAAATTCTTTTACTTTTTCGCTTTCATTTTCTTACAAGTGGAGTTTTCCAGAGACTACACGATGTGTGATATTGTAGCAGATTAAATGCAGAAACAGATCTGAGAATTCAGCTGTCTTTTTTAAGCCAAATATTAAAGAGATTACATGAACATAAAACAATGTCTTTTCTCTCACTAGTTGTTGTGTTTGGGAAGATAACTTTTTTTTAGTAAAGTATATTATTTATGGTAACATGTCCTAGGTTTATTTTACTTGTATTATTTTTGACATATATTTTAATTCTCAGTTTTTAAACATTTTTTAAACATTTACTCATTTTTTAGAGACACAGAGAGACAGAGCATGAATGGGGGAGGGGGAGAGAGAGGGAGGCACAGAATCTGAAGCAGGCTCCAGGCTCTGAGCTGTCAGCACAGAGCCCAATGCGGGGCTCGAACCCACAGGCTGTGAGATCATGACCTGAGCTGAAGTTGGACACTTAACTGACTGAGCCCCCATTCTCAGTTTTAATGTCTCACATGGTAAATATTCATGAATATAACCCACATAAACATAAGCCCTTTTGGTCTCTCAATAGCATTTAAGAATGTAAAAGCTTCCTGAGACTGAAAAGTCTGAGAATTATGGTACTATAATTTTATTTTTCCTCTACATTTCAATTACCAGTTTGGGTTTACCTCAGTTTCTTTTAGAATCATGTAATTTTGTTTCTCCAGATACAAACCGACTTTCTCTCATTAATTCATGCATTCAAGGAATACTGTGCTGAAAGCTGAAGATACTAAAGTAAATTAAATAAATAAATTTTGTTATATAGGAAATGATTTTTAATCAAGTAAGTGTTTAGAAAGTATAATTCATCTGTGGCAAGATACAAAAGAAAGCTACATGGGTTATGTCTTCCTATAATATTCTGATTTTACCTTAGGGGGAAGGACAGGAAACCTTCACTTGAGCTGAAATATAAAGGATGCACAAGCATCTATAGGATGCTGAGTGCAAAGAGGACCACAGAAGGATAAATTAGAATATGTGAAAGTCCTATGGAAGGAGGAAGCATGAAGAAGCAGAATGGATAAGAAAGACCTGGAAGATAAATCTGGCACAAACATAGGTATAGTAGAGTGGATGGAACCAGGATAACAGATTCAAGTAAAGAGGATTGTATAGAACAAACTATAAAAGGTTACATACAAATGTTAAGGAGTTTTTCCCTTAATCCTAAGAGAAGAAAAAAAAGTTTAAATTAAGAAAGGGGTCACCAAGTTGTCTTTTGGTTTCATGATTTGGGAGTAAAATTGATGTAGCTTGTTTATGGATAAGATGTGGGGAAGGGTGATAGGACTGTAAACAGACTTTCTTTCATTAATCCATGCATTTAAGAAACATTTAAGAATTTAAGAAATTGCACTTAGAGATTTCTGGACTAGGCGACTAGCTGGATGGTGAAACATTTCACTTGAGAAGGGGCAAGCACTGATGAGTAAAGGCCTAGAACTTCCCTGGGCTGTCACACGTGGGCCTACAACTCTATAAGGAAGAATAAAGATGATGAATGGTAAACTTCAGGCTAAATGAGACTAACAGGCCAATAACATCACTCTCACTGAAAAGTGTTGTTTTATCCTCCTGAAATAGATACATAAATCAAGTTCAGTGGTTTTGACATCCATTGTTTTTAATAGTCCTGGATTTCCGTTTTTCCCCATTCTCTGTGGCCAAACACGCCAAGGATCAGAAATTATAAGTTTTCTCCTTATAAAGTTTTCTCCTTTCTCCAAATCAGTTTTTTACTGACTTTATTTACTTAGTCAACAAGAATGAGCATTTATAATATATTATGTTACGTGAGGATCTTTCATTTTTTCCAGTATTGTGTTTATGTAGACTTACAGTAAATCCCCATCAAGTGTCCCTGAAGAGTTGTGTGACAATGGGGAAAGTCAGGTCCCAGGCCAGGCCAACTGATTCATATCTCCGGAAAAAGAGTCACTCCAAGCTAGGAAGACATCTAAATCAACCCTCAGGAAAATACTCTGCACACTGAAGTTGGAGAAAACTGAAAGAAACTTTGGAGAAATGTTGGAATCTAGGTTTTGTGGATTATGAAACCCTCAGTGAGATGGTTACTCACCCCAGAAACTTGGAGATGAGGTTGCCTTTGGAAGCCTTCAGAATTCTGTTTTGTGTTATGACATTTCATGGGTTGAGTTGTGGTGCACAGATGTGAAAGCAGCAGCTACTCTACAACTGATTGGATTTCTTGATTGAGAAGTTGATTACGATTGACTTTCTTAGAATCCTTGGATTAGAACTTGCCCTCTTCTTGTTTTTAAGAGATTTTTTTTTTTTTTTACTTGATGGCCCCATCTGTTTAATATTATAATAGTAGTTTCCTTTTATTACTTTGTCACTTGTGTACCAACCTGGTATTTCACTTCTCTGCTTGAGGAGAAAATTTACCTGTTATCAGTTAGAATGATTATTCCAGGTTCATCTATGACTAGTAATACTTGAGACACTTAATTCATTTGTGTTAAAGAATTTTCATTCATTGCATGTTGATAGTTTTCCAAGTATATAAATCTTAGATTCTGGGGCATACATTGTTAACATTTACCCTATCCCCAGTCTTTTCAACTGAATGTTTAATATTTGAATCAAATACCTGTATCTTTTTGCCCCACTTTGAGCTTTATCATAAATCAACAAAAACACATTAAATTAGACTACATGGGATTGGAATGTAAAGCAATTCATATAGTTATTGATCTGAAAATATGAAATGATGGGCCTTTTAAATTGAAATACATTATGAGTGATGTAAGTCTATTGCAAATTAGATTCCTTGAAATTAACTTACCTGTTTACTTGTTAGAACTGATTTATGTCTTAGTTTTTGATGAGGCCAGTACTAGAGAGATATAATATTACTTGTCTTAATAATATTTCATAATTAGAACTCTTTAGTCATTCTGTCAGGAGTTTCACACTATCCCCTCTTATTCTGAGTAGTGTTTATGAAACCTCAGGTGATTTTTTCCACCTGAATGGTATGAATTTTAATATCACAAAAGCAAAAGAGGCAAGTGACTTAGTGATCTTATTAAGGAAGTTTTTGAATCCACATTTTCCTCATTTAATTGGAGGTATATTCTACCTTATAGTCGCTTGATGTTATATAACAACACATAATTTAATAACATTCATTCTATAAATATCATTTTGAAACTATGCCGAGCTTTATGTCTTCAGTCTTCTAGCTATTCCTACAGATGTGTTGACTTATTAAAAAAATAATTACCATATTGACAATTGTATATGCCAATTCTTTTTCTAGCTGTAAATTGATGAAAGTAAGAGTGTTCTCAAAAGAAATGCACACACACACACACCAAAAAAAAAAAAAAAAAAACAATGCAATTATTAGTTGGCTTTTCCTTTTCAGTAAATGAAGTGAAGCATTATTTTAAAGGGGAGATGGAAGTGACTGCAAAGACCATTTAGACTTGAACTCCTCTGCGTGAAGGCCATCCACCCCAAGCCTATCAATCACATATGACTACCAGCCAATCTTCACAGGCTGTAATTTCTCTAGCAAAAGATAAGGCAATGCAGTCATCCCAGCTTTGATGAAACTTTTATGAAGGAAAATTTATACTAGTTGTACCTGATGCTCAGTTGGGAGCTGATTAAGTGATTTATATTTTGCCTGATCGGAAAGCCAGGCAGATTAAAAATTGTGGCAATCCCCTTGCAGAGTGCACATTGTTGTCTTCAGGTCATTGCTGAGAGAGATTGTGAATGTGGTTCAGGGACAGCTCAGCACTTTGTACTTTCTGGAGGCAAGTCATTACTTAAGTGGTTGGATGTATATTTTTAAGAGCAATTCTTTGAAAGCTTACTTTCCCCTGCAATTACAGACCTGCCAAGTAAGATGTTAATTTGAAATTGTTGGGAGTTCTAAGAAACAGGGCATATATTGGATTTACTTACATATCTTTCAGAAGTCTTAGCTTCCAATTTGCAGACACACATAATTTCAATTTAGGATTTTAAGGATGCCAGTAATTTGCTGGGAAACTGGAAAAGAACTGAAACACACCAGCAGAGCAAATCTGGCCAAAGGAAGGCAGAATTAGGAAGGAAAGGCTAGTTAGGCAGGAAAAATCTGATATGTATTATGCACCAGGAAGGCAATGACTGAGTCCAGGAAAGCAGAAAGGCCTGAACAAGTTTTTCAGGTATTGCCTGTTTCTTATTCTGACACATTTCTTTACTCATCAACCATGTGTAAATAAGTCATTTAAATGAACATAAGTAACTGTGAATCTTTATTGGGCATTCATCTTATATAAAATTCAATACATTTGGAGATTTAAGGAAATAAATTGCAATAGGCTACTTAGCAGTGTCAAGAGGGTGCTTTTACTAGAGACAAATTTGGGAAACTGGCATTAAAATGAATAGAATAAAAAAGTAGTTCACACATAGTTCATTCCTTTCTTCAGTGATGGTGCTGCCATTGTTCTTTGCATGTCTAACTTTATCCTTAGCTCTTTGCATGATGATGATGATGATAATGATGACATCTCTACCTCATGAGATGATTGGTTTTACTAAAATCTATTCCCAGTGTTTACAACACTGTCTGTAATGAAGTAGATTCTCCATAAACATTTGCCATGTGATGAGACGAATGAATAAATAAAAGAAGTAAGTCATCTAAGGTCTTGGTAATCAAAAGTCATAGATTTTCTAGGGGATTGAAGTCTAAGCAGAAAAAACAAATATATTTTGAATGAAGCAAGATAGGAATTCATAAAAAAAGGCACCTTCCTTGTTGGGGCTACTGTAACAGGATACCATAGATTGGGTGGCTTATAAACAGCAGACATTTTATTTCTCACAGTTTGGAAAACTGGAAGTCCAAGATCAAAGTGCCAGAAGATTCGGTGTCTTGTGAGAGCCTACTTCTTGGTTCACAAAGTTTTTTTTTTTTCTCACTGTAAATTCACGTGACGGAAGGGGCAAGGGAACCCTCTAAGGTCTCTTATAAAAGCAGTAAAGAGGGTACCACTTTCTTAATCTAAGCACCTCCCAAAGGCCCCACTTTCAGATACCTTTCCCTTGGAGATTTTTACATATGATTTTTAAGTAACACAAACATTCAGTCTATAACAACTGGTGAAAGACCTCACAGTATGTCACCTATCAGAATGTTATATAGTTGTACTTTTCAAATTGGTGTAGTTGAGCACTTAAGGGTATATAGTAGTATAGATGGATTTATTTGACATGTCAGGGGTATTTGATGACACTTCCCAAACCACTAATTTTACCCAATAGTCAGTGTTAAAATATACTCAAAGTTGAGCACACATGTTAAACAGACCAAAATGAAAAAAAAAATGAACTTTTAAGATAAAATGGGAATTTAAATTTCTCACAATTGCTTTTTTGCGTTGTACTACTACTCCTCTTGTGGGAAGAAGTTCATTCTTCTCAAACATTAGGTATATTTAATCCATCAAATATTTATGTATGTGACAATTACAATGAAAATATTGGCAAGGACTACTATACTATGATTCTGATACAGACTCAAGGTCGTGGTAGCTTTTTGTATTCTCTGTAGATTGAAGTATGGAGTTAGTTAATGCTGTCAACTAAGTGACAACTAAGTGTCCCAAGTGACTGGTTTGGGAGTCATGAGAAGTGTTTTTGGAAATTGAAGGCAGAGTCTGATAATCTCCTGTTCTTTCTTTCATGCATTTTAGGAAGTTTGGGGGTTTAATTTAATATTGGATTTTGTTTATTTGCTGGTTTTCCTCAATTCCCTTGGACTACTTGAGGCATATTTAGGTTTTATTTGTCAACCAGTGAACACCTCGTCTTTCCCTACTCTATATTGTGCTCTAGTAATAGTTAAATTAATAATGGTGGTCTTGTAATCATATTAGATAATATCTGAAGAATTTACAATTGGTGGTCATTTATATTTTACCTGCTATACCTCAATTACCCCTGACAGAAGAAAGTGAAGACCAAAATTGATTATATTTTTAGGAATAATTATTCTTCAGAATTACTTGTAGAATTGAGTAGGAACAGCTTCAGTGATTTAGAAAAAACCATGTCTGTTTTGGCATTGGACAACTGAGAAGAAACTCTGATACTTTTGTTCACTTATAATATAGACCTTATATACGTCTGAGTGGAGGAGTATATATATGTTTATATATTCAGGTTTAGCAGAAACCTATTTGTTTCAAGAAAGGGAGAACATAAATGGGTTATCATGGTACAGGTTTCTGGCTCAGTATGGCATGTCAACTTTAAGAGTGCTGTAAGAGCTAAAAGAGATTTGGAGCATCTGGAAATGGGACGATAGGAGAGCTGCCTGGATTCCTGACATGTGGTGCCAGTTACATTGTATACTGGTATTTTTTTTATGAGCACCATCAACATATTTAGACATAAAATTGAAATGGTGTAAATGTTATGCAAGAGTCCTAGAGGATGCCATACTGAACCAACAGATGGATAAGATGTATTTAAGAGGCTCAAAGAAGTGACTTCTAAAATATTACATTTGGGAACTTTTTAGAGTTTTTACATTTGTTATACCAACACTTTTTTTTTTGTAAATTTATATTTCTTTTGGAAATAAGTGTAATGAACAACATTATATTAATAAATGTTATTTTTATTTCTTATTTTCCCACACTTAGTATATAGTAGAGGTATAGAGGTATAATCGGGAAAAGTTGGGAAAAGAATTCAGATAGATTATATTTTAAGATGTCCATCTATTTTTTTAATTGAAAGTATATTTATCAAAAGAAATATGGTGTCCAGATACACAGTGGGATAAGTTTACTCTGATATTTTCCATATTAATTAAAGTTAGTCATGGTCAATTAAATAATTTCTTTCTTCCTCTCTCCTTCCGCAGTCCCTTTGGAAGCCTGTGAGTTAATGCAATGTAAATGGCACATACCTTTTGTGATTTGAATGATGAACATGATCATAGAGGCATGTTTGGATAGTACAGTAGAGAATGCTGCAAATTATAATATCCATGCATCAATTTTCAAAGAATTGTTGAAGATAACATGTAAACACTTATCATCCAGGGGATGCCTGGCTGGCTCAGTTGCCCAGGTAGTAAGTTTGAACACCACATTGGGTGTAGAGATTACTTAAAAATAAAATATTTAACATATTAAACATAAACATAATAAGAATAATAAAGTAAATAAATAATAAGCAACTAAACACTTCTCATACAACTTTAAAAACTTAAGAATTGGATTTGTTCCTATTGTTTAGAAGTTACTGAACCAATTACTACCACTTATAACAGCTTATAATAAATAAGGGTACTCTAGAGACAACTTTTACACATTGAAAATTTTTCATTCCATGTTGTAAAAATCAAGCCTAAGTAAGTACAGAAAGAATCCTGTTAAATATACAAGATTTGACTGTGAATTTATGAAGTTTGTGATTAACAACTTCCCTGCTTTTTTACATTGAAAATGTTTATGACAAAACTTCCAATCAGCTCGGTTAAGGCTATTATTTGGCATCTTGTCTGTGTTTGTCTCTTTTGATTCTTTAGTTTAATTTTTAGTTCAATTTGTTATGCGTATACACCACTGTAATGAAAACTGACATAATGGGTTTATTCAAAATTAAATGATTCAGGAACTTAATATAACCATGTAGGAAAATAAACTTCTAAATGATACAGCAGAGAAAAGACAAATTGCTTATGACTTAATTTATTTTGAAAAAAAAATGAATGCCACATCTTGGGAAGAAGTAATTATTTCTTCTATATTTGCAGACAGTTTTTTTTTAAAAAAACAACTATAGCTCTAGCTTTCTTACTAATCTTATTCTTCCCATCTTTCATCCTTCTCATGTCCTCCTAGCTCTCTTTACCTTTTATTCCTTCTCCTGTGAAAAATACTAAGTTTGTGTAACATGAAATGATAAATCAAACATGAACCAAGGTTGAGATTCAGTATAATCACCTATGTAACACTTAAATGTGTAAATTGGCCATCGCATGAGTCCAAATGACACCGTCAATGACTCCTCTTAAATCAGCTTTGGTTTAGGCATCTTATAGCCCTAATGATAGAGTGACTCAGGAATAATAATGTAACCAAACCAATGTTAGTTCACTCCTTGCTGAGTCACAGATATACCAGGTAGACTTGATACACAAAGTAAACTTTATTTGCAGCAAATAAGGAGATCATGAAGAATAACTTCCAAAGTCGTGACTTCTCGAGCAAAAGTGAATGGGTTCCTTTTATTTAGGGTTGGGATGAATATTTAGATAGGGAAGCCTTGTCACTGTATATCGAGGTGGACGTAAGGCTACGCATGTGCCTTAGGGAAACATGCCTATATGTCCATTGCATATTATGTAAATGAGGCTTGTGCTCTTCCTTGGGGGGAAACTTTAGTCTTATAATGAGGGAAAGATAATAGTCATTCTAGAGGTCAGTCCATGGTCCATCTGCACAGGCACATGTCAAATGTTATGTTTAAACTGGTCTGGGCCAGCTGGAAGTCTTCTGAGGGCAGTCGCTATCACTTGAGGGGTGGTTTCGCCTTCCATTTGCCTGAGTTAAGAGATAAGCTGGCAAGAAGAGCTTAAGAAAAAATGTGGGACAGAGGTCAGTGAGTACAAGAAGGTGGGCAATAAAGTTCAGGTCTTGGGGTCTAGCTGGTGACAACAGAGGAGGGTATATAAGAGCATGTCCTGAGTGGTATATAGAGTATATGGGGGGAATCTATCCAACATTAGCTCCCTCAAGCATTCGTAGTGAGACTGGTTTGCTGACATGTTTGAGGAAGGTGGTCACTGCCAGTGATAGCAGCCATTTCTTCATGTTTCAAAGAGGATAGTCACTGCCAGTATTTTTTCTTCTTTTATACCTAAGGAGAAGAAAGTGGAGAAAAGGAAGGAAGAAAGGAAGGAAGGAAGGAAGGAAGGAAGGAAGGAAGGTAGGTGGGAGGGAGGGATGAAGGGAGGAAGGGAGGAAGGGAGGGAGGGGAGAAAAGAAATATCTAGGTCCATCTCTAAGTCAGAGCTTCCTAATACAAATGAAGGATTTATAGTAGATTCAGAATTCAATGCGGTAAACAGTAGTGAGTACCTACTATGTATTAGAGGCTGGCCTACGAGCAAACTTAACTGTTAAGAGCCAGATGGCAAATGTTTTGCCTTTGTAGGATATATGGTCTCTGTGTCAACTAGTCAGTTGGGCCCTTGTAGTGCAAAAATAGTCATGAACAAATGAGTGTGTGTGTTCAAATAAAACTTTTTTTTACAAAAACAGGGGTGGGCAGGATTTCTCTTGCAGGACACAGTTTGCCTACCCCTGGTTGTTCTAAGTGATACTAATTTGAATAACTGTAATTCCCCTGGATAAAAGATACTGCATTACTTACATTCAAATTGTATGTCAATTAAGGGTTCTAGATTTTGTTTTGTTTGGTAGAGTATAAGTTAGATTTTAATTATATGATGTCTAATGAATTTTATGATGAGGGACTACTATGATTTCTTCCTTGGTCTAGTCACTTACTTGTTACATGAATCTGTGGGTTCATTATACACAAGGAATAGTACCAGTTAGGAGGCAAGGGTGTCGTTAATTACTTCCGGGCAGAGCTTTATGAACCTGGATTTGATGCACATGTCACAGCCCAAAGGGAGAAGAGTGACTCTGCACCCCCTTACGTCCAAGTCTGTTTATCTTCTCACTGGCCATATGATAAATGAAAGTGAAAGGAATTATCAGGTTTAGGTACAACTAAGCAGACCCAGCTCTGTGAACCTATCTGCTAGTAAAGGTGGACCAGTGTTCTTTAATATTACCAACCAGGGGCACCTGGGTGGCTCAGTCAGTTAAGCGACTGACTTCAGCTCAGGTCATGATCTCACGGCTCGTGGGTTTGAGCCCCGTGTCAGGCTCTGTGCTGACAGCTCAGAGCCTGGAGCCCATTTCAGATTCTGTGTCTCCCTCTCCCTGCCCCTCACCCACTCATGCTTTGTCTCTCTCTCTTAAAAATGAACATTAAAAACGTTTTTAAAAAAATATTACCAACCAGAACAGTATTCTCCCTTTTGGCAAGAACGAACAAGACTGGGAGAAGAAAGACTAACTTTCTTGGTGCAGAAGGGGTAGCAAGAGCTATCCTCTCTTCAAAAGCTACAGTTTGTTTGTTTGTTTATTCATTTATTTATTTAGCTTAAATGACAGAAATATATTTTCTCATTCCTCAGTTTTGAAGTCTAAAGTCCAAGATGAAGGCGCCAACAGGCCTGGTTTCCTCTGAAAGCTCTTTCTCTGGTTGCAGATGGCGGCCCTCTTCCTGTCTCTTCACATGGTCATCCCTCGGTGCGCACACATGCCCCTACTGTCAAATATATTGGAATAGGACCCTACCCTACAGGCCTCATTTTAACCGAATTACCTCTTTAAAGACGATATCTCCAAATACAGTCACATTCTGAGATTCTAGGATTTGAGACTTCAACATACAAATTTTGAGGGGACGCAGTTCAGCTCATGACATCTCGAATTAGGGTAAAATGCCCCCTGATGGCAGAGGTCTGAAATGTTAGCCATCTGGTCTCTCTTTTGTTTTGTTTGTTTGTTTCAGACTTTTTGAGGTATTATTGAGGTATAATTGATACATTTATATATATTTGAGATGTGTAATGATTTCCTATTATAAAGAGAAAACCTAAGTCCTGAAAATCGACTACTAAATATGTTTACCAGGATACAATGGGACCTTATCCAAGTTATTACGAATGTAAAATGTTGAAGCTTCTAAGAGACTACGTGGCGCACGGCAGTATCGTGAATTTGAATGCTATGTCTTCCAGAAGACAAACAGAAATAAATGGTTTCACCCAGAAAATGTCTGACTTCCAAAGGAGATTGAGTGAAGGTGCCTTTGTAGGAGAGCACTAATGTTGCTCCGATTTGATTGTAAGATACGGTTCGTGAAGTTCATGCCACCGACTAGTCGTATTAATAATAACCAAAAGAAAGGGAGCGGCATTGATCGCTGAACTAATTGGACATGGCTTGGAACCTGCCAGTGCCAGCCTGGTTCCTCTCAGGGAAAGAGACCAAGCACTAGCATAATAAGTTTACTATTCCCTTTGGGTTGTTATAAGCAGAATCAATATGTACTAATGACTGCAGCAATAAATTTGGTCATACTTCATAGGGTAACATTCTGCACTTACCCAGTTGTTGGTTTGACATAGAGTAATAGAGTTTACCCTTTTTAAGTTGTAAATTACTATGAAAATGCTGAGCCTCACAGTAAAATGCATTTGGGATGTTTTTAAGCTTAGGAAATATTGGTAATACTTCCACTAAGCATACTATTAAAATAAATAAATAGTATTTATTGCCTGGTTCCCAGCTGCAGCTGGATGAAAAGCAGTGGGAAAGGAGAAATAAGACATACATATTTATCAAATACACAAGGCTCATGTTTACTTAATTCACTTCTGTAAAGTTGCTTACACCAGAGAACAAAAAGAGAACTTTTTTTTTTTATTTCTGAGGTTTATTTCAATGAAGATGTCATGGCAAGATGGCCCTGATAGTTGGAATGGTTATGTTAATTAAAAAACTAACTGTTACAGGGGCACCTGGGTGGCTCAGTCAGTTGAGCGACCGACTTCGGCTCAGGTCATGATCTCACGGTCTTTGAGTTCGAGCCCCGTGTCAGGCCCTGTGCTGACGCTCAGGGCCTGGAGCCTGTTTCAGATTCTGTGTCTCCCTCTCTCTGACCTTCCCCAGTTCATGCTCTGTCTCTCTCTGTCTCAAAAATAAATGTTAAAAAAAAACAAAACTAATTGTTACAAAATATTAATATACCCATCATTAATTTACTACTAATTTGTTATGCTTTTTGTTTTAAGCATCATCAAGATTTCTACATAATGTTTGGTCTCTAAAGTTAAGTGAAGAATTATTATCTCAGAATAAACTAACATACCCACACATATCCATATACCCAGATATGTATATGCATATGAATATAAATAAAATTAGTTTTATACATATCGCATATATAAAATGGTGTATTATGTGTGTGTGTGTGTGTGTGTGTGTGTGCGCACATACACACACAGAGACACCATGAAATAATTTTCAGCCTACATTTCATTATAATTAAAAATTATCTCTCATACACACTATTTAGGAAACTTGTGTTATCTTTGGTAAATACAGGCATTGATTTGCATGGATTTAATATACTACACAAATGATCACTCAGTCATACATATATGATTGTAGTATGATGTGTGTTGTGTGTAGACAAACTAATCTGTTAACTTTTTATAACTTATCAAAAAAAGCTTTAAATCCTTTATTTTCCTTGAATGCATAATATGGGTAGCAAAGCATAGAAAGTTTGCATAGAAAATAGGACATAGTAAAGAGAAGTCCATTTGGAAATACAATCAGATTTCACTGTTCTCCATCTCTTCCCCCTGAGTAATTTTCATTGCACTTACTCTTTTTCTCACAAAATTGCAATGTGACCACATTGTTTCCTAGTGCTACATGATGGACATATGTCTTCTTAAAATAATCTTGTGAGCTTCTTGAAAGCCCAGAAAAAGTCCTATTTTTTTTTTTAATTCTCAGAAAACTGGAACAGTGTTAAGTCTATAAGAATGTTTGATAAATACTTGTTGAATTCGAAATTATTCAACACATAAGCAAATTATTTGGGTCTGCCCTTAGGCATAATTAGAAGAGGTAAAGAGATTTTGGAGGGCAGTTAAAATGAAAATGAATGGGATATGTATATTTGGCTTCTTCCTAATAGAAATTCTGCAATTTTCTTTTACATTTTTGAGAGATATATTTACTTTATATAATAGGTTAATGTTTTATTTAACATATTACACTTGATTATGTCTTGTTGATAAGAAAAGGAATATCACAGTTATGTATTATATAAGAATGCTGTGGGATTAAAAAAAAAAAAAAAGGAAAACGGAATGGTTTCTGCCCCCTGATGAACCTATTTTGAAACTTGTTCCAGTTGCCTCTTTTGAAAATGAAGTCATTCTCGTGAAATTCTAACCAAGCTATACGTTTTTATTAGGCACTAGAATGTCTATTGATACCCTAAGCATCTGGTTATCTTGAGATATGGCTTAACTGGGCAGAACAAGTATTTTTTTTCTATCCAATCCACTGATTATCTACAAAAGAATTATTTCATCATTCCGGTCACCCTGAATCCTAAACGAGGTTTTGCATTCAAGTGTTGATACTTCCTCATTAATATGGAGTCATTTGAGACTGAAATTGCAGGTGGAGTGGTGTCTGTGTGGCATTAAATGTTGACAGATAGTCTCCCCGTAATGGGAGAGTGGAGCGAAGACAGTGTGCTGCCAATTGAATTGGAAATGCACATACTGAATCATTAATGGTTTTAGAGTGCAAAGCATCTGATCTGTTTAATTTTAGGAAATGGACGCTTTTATGGGTATCAGACTCTCATGCTTGCTCTATGAAAACATTTTAGTCAACTCTGTATCCCATCTAACATAAAAACTGTTTTGTTTTGTTGATTTGGTTTTTTTAGTCTGAAAATTAGAAGCATTCCAAATTAGTAACTTAAATGTCTGAGTACATTAGCTAAACATGTTCCCAATCCTCTCAGACCTTAATGTATGGAAGAGATCTAAAATCTCTCACATAGATTGTGTGTCCTACCTGTAAGCAACTTAGTGTGTATTTAGTAACAAGGGATTGAACACAGCAATCTCCATTAGTATTCAGAATTAAGATCTGGTTTCTAGTTATTTCAAGCTATTGAGGGAAATCTGCTCATGGGTTATTTTAAGACAGCAGAATCTCTGCTAAGACTTGATGAATAACAGAGACGCTAGATATGCACAAGAAAGTAGTGATACTTGAGGCCTATAGTCATTTTTCCTCCTACAGTTGTTTGTATGCATACTTTACTCACAACTTAGAACATAATATACTCCATAATATACTTCATTTATCCTAACTCCATTTCAGAATACCTAACACAGTGCTATGGAAAGAATATTGACATTAGAGTCAGGATATCTGTATTTGAATTCTGGGTTTATCACTTTATGGTTCTACAAACTTGAGAAACTCATTTAACTTCTCATATTCAGTGCTATTATCCCTAAATCTAAGATAATAGTATGTATTTCACAAACTTATAAAAAAAGAACTAGAGAGTCTAAAGACAAGAATATCAACATTGTAACGACAATATGCAGCACAAATTAAAGATACCAGTATTATTATTGACAAATAGAAGACAGTAACTACCTGATAAATTACACGTGGCTCTCAAGGGTCAGCAGAGTTCTGCAGATAGTAAGTCCGCTGACTTAACCATTTTCAACATTGAGGCTAAAATATGTAATGTCACTGCAACTTGATTATAGTGTTATATGGGCCCGACTTATTTGACACTGTGGTAAATGGCATTTCTATTTAATCCGGGGGAGACTGTCAGAGAACAAAGCCAGTTCTATGCCTACAGCAGCCCCTGACAATGAATTAATGGTATATCTCATAGTACTAGCACGCAGTCTATTTAAATCGGATGGATGGCTGCTTTTCTTGCAACCCATCCGCAGCAGTCTATAAAGGAATGTAATTCAGCTGAATAACATAAATCTCCCTCTCCTGAGATCCTTTGTTCAAGTCAGTTGGTTTTTCTGCTTGAGGCTGGCTGTTAGACAACTCAATCTATCACTCATGTTTATTCATATCTTAATGCTATCTATATGCTTACTTTAAAATCTCAAAGTAAAAATGGGTACTTGGTATCATACATTTCTGTTGTAAGAGAAATAATTTATTTTGCCTTGGTCATTTCTACCATGATGTGCAATTTATAAAGGCTTCTAGAAAAGCCTCGCAAGGATTATGGGGTTGTCATGGCAGCGCCACTCAATTAAGACTATACACATTTTTGGTTTGTTTGTACATTTTTAAACAAACGTACGATTTCCTAACAACACAGAACAAAACTTCCTACCTGCACCATGAAAGAATCCATTGGTACGCTTTTTCCAAACTGGATTTCTTATAACTCTCTACATGGAATAAGAAGTTACATAGAAACTTAGTTACTGTATATTAAAAATCTACCTATTTCCTTCTTAGTTTATGACTTTCTGTATCTTGAGCATCCATCCATAAAACAGGATAGCTCAGGAAGTTTGCATAAAAGTACCAAGGTATGGCAGAATAACTCAATTTTCAATCTTAGATAAGGTGTTTACTAGGTGTGAGCCAGATTCAAGTCACCCAATATTTGTTTCTTACTTTCTTCATCAATAAGCTAATGGGTGGTAGAGCCTAGATGAACTAAATAATGTACTACGTACTAGTACATAGTAGGTCAAGTAGAGTAATAAAATTTATTTTTACAAACTTAGCCTATGGACATCACCACGTGGGAAAGAAGTTTGGAGTGATTTTGGGTGTCAGAGAGAAGACAATTGTTTTAGGAGGAAATTACATTAGAGGCAGTTAATAGAAATGAAAGATATAATTATCTAAAGCAGAATTTGTTCTAAAGAATTATTTTACATAGGAATCTTGCTATGAAGTTTAACATTTAAGCTTGCACCTTAATTTGATAATCTAAAAAATGGCTATATTTAGCATTGTAAATATCTAAATGTGCTATTTCTCTAAATTAAGTTCACTAGATAATCGCCAGACTTTCCTTATGATTTGGTAACACATATCCTTTAACCATGGGCTTACCAGGTGGGGCTTTCTATGGATACTCATGAATAAACTGGGTGGATTATAAATCAAGAATATTTTTCTTCACATATACAATTACTTTATAATTTTTATTTGTATCTGAAATCATATGCCTCTATCATCATTTGGTTTTCTAGAAGGAGAGTACATTGGCTCAAATGGGAAGACCACTGAAAGCCGGAGAGCAATGCAAATATAATGACTATGCTCCATTTACCCAACAGAAAACAAACAGAAGATATGATTGTCAACCATCAAACCGGAAAGTTGCAGACATTCTGAAAATTGTTTCTAGCTATACTGGGACTATCTCTTAGGAATCACTAAGTGACTTTTTAGTTAACTTAAATCTCTCACTGAAGTGGGGGTTATGTGACTCACCTACCAGTTTACTTCTTTGCTAATTATTCCAAACTTATCACATCCATCCACTCCAAGCATTATGAAATCACAGAGAGTGGAATTAATTCCAAATATGTACTGAAAAGTATCATCCGTGGACCATTTTGCCCACTATCTTTTCAACTTCTCAACCTTTCTGGATTGTTTATATTTGTGTGGCTTAGCAAAGACAAGTAGATTGAAACCATTGGGAAAGATTTATCAGAAAGCACTCCAGGGAAATAGACTAGTTGACTTGGATCTTAATGCAAGAAGCACAAAATAACAGAACTATCCTTTAATTGTCCAGGACAACATAATGAATTATGATGACAGAGTTCACTAGAATAGTTGTTCTTCTCTAACCCATCTCCTGGAATATGCTACTTTCAATGAGCTTACTGCACCAGTCATGTATCATATTAATGCCTTTGCATTTCCAATGATTGTGTTGGCCAGACAGCGTTTCAAAACTAATTTTGTATTCACTCATCTCAATAAGAAACAATTTTAGCAACTGAAAGATTCAGGAGTAACAGGAATTGACTGGCATATCTCTCTCTCTGTCTCTGCCTCTCTCTCTCTTTCTGTCTTTAATATTGAATGATGTGAGGAAAGAAAAATTGGGATAAAAAGAAATAAACACAAATTAAGAGTTTCTCTTTATTCAGTGACCTGTTAGTGGTTTGTATGTTGCAAAAGTAAAGTTTTATAATTACTCAAAGAATTAAATTGCAAGTGATAATTCCATCAATGAAAGGCAATTTACTCATGCCTTTACATACCAAATCATATAACAGTGGTAAATCCAGTGGTATGAACAGAATAGGGGTCCAACAAATAAAAACTAAACAAAGTGAAGATCTATGATTTTTTGAACTCCTAAAAGACTGAGTTCACAAGGAAAACTTCCACAACAAAAATCTAAAGAGACAGGTACATCCAGGGAGATAATGTACCTGAAATCTGTTTAGGTACAACAAAAGCCACTGTAAGCCATGGAGGTAAGACCAATTCACTGGTAATTTTAGTAAATTGCCTCTGGAGGCTGAGCATGAACACCAAGGGTGAAAAAGTGGGGGCTAAAATCATGGGGGTCTCCATGTTTTCTCAGACTTTTTCATCAGGAACCCCATCAGGTTCTTATAATGAAGATCCAAGAAAAATGCCCTCAAGACCCTGGAGAGGGAAAGGAACAATTGCCAATGTGTAACTCTCCCAGATTCTTCACCATAACAAAGGCTTCCTCACCAGAGAGAAAATCTTCCCATAGGGAAATGCTGAAACATTATTCTACCTGATTTCCTCTAATCTTCCTATCATACCTAAGGAGTGAGGAGAAACAAAAATAGTCAACAGGAGGTAGGGAAAGGAGCAAATAGTAAGAAAGGAAAACAAAAACAACAGACACTGAAACATGGATTCAAGATGCTGAGAGACCAAAGAAGAAGAAGAAGAAGAAGAAGAAGAAAAAGAAGAAGAAAAAGAGGAGGAGGAGGAGGAGGAGGAGAACATTAAACACCAAGAAAACAAAGCAAACAATTAAAAATAAAAAGCACCTAGGCATATCATATTCAAGCTACATAAAATCAAAGATAAAGAGAAAATCTGGAAGAAAACAGAAGGGGAAAAACACCTCACCTACAGAGGAACAAGGATAAGAATTTTGATTTTCATCATAAATCTTGCAAGCAGGAAGAGTGGAATGAATGGGATAGGAGAGCAACCAATGCCAATATAAGTAAATCCAAGACTTATTTGATGAAAAGGTCACATAACATTTAATGTTTTTTTTTTAACTTCTTTCTAAAAGATTGATATAATAGTATAATACAATAGTAGTAGAAAACTAAACATTTATGAACTGAAAAGTGGCAAGAAATATCGATTCACTTTTTTAATTTTATTTTTACATTTTATTTTTGAGAGACAGAGAGAGACAGAGCACAAGTGGGGTAGGGGCATAAAGAGAATGAGACACAGAATTCAAAGCAGGCTCCAGGCTCTGAGCTGTCAGCACAAAGCCCGACATGGGAACTCACAAACTGTGAGATCATGACCTGAGTCGAAGTTGGATGCTTAACCAACTGAGCCACCCAGGTGCACCTTGATTCACTTTTTTTGACATCAAATAAAGTTAATATTTTATTCACTAGCATATTATATTTATAAAATATTTTTATTTAATTTTATTAATCTGGAGCATATTTATTAGGAAATTTGAAATAATTACATTTGTCAGTCTTTATCCTCTTGTTTGATGCCATGCTACCCAAACCTGAGTATGAGTGTGTTATGACTAGAAATAATAAAGGAATGAGCACGTTGTCATGTAAATTAGGTAATTTATAAAGCTTTCATATACAACATCTCGTCAACACTTCTCAACAACTCCACAATGCAGCCATTATTACAGTCCTTCCTTTCTAAATTAAGATACGTAGAGAATTTAAGTAACTTACTCAAAATCACAAGCATAATGGAGTAATGGAGTTAGAATTCAAATTTAAAATTTTGCCCAAAGAGTTGCTTAAGAAAGGAGTCCTGAACCCAAGACTCTATAAAGAATACTTTTTGAACTAAATATTAATTGAAACAATTTTATCAAGATTTCCCACATGTGCTAAATTGAAAAGTAAGCATCCGAGAACCATAGCATCAATGGTTGAGTCTCTAAGCTTGGAATGGCTTGCTTACTAAGGAAGTTTTTGTGAATACACAGCTGGCTGTCTCCTTGTCATCTGCTTTTCATAGACTGCACTTCTCAGGAGTTGGAAATGAGACATTGCCTGTGAAATGCTCCTTTGCAAAATATGAATTCAGAAGTTACCATCAGAGTGGAACTTTTGAACAAGAATATAATAATGCTTTAATCACTAATGACTACAGTTAGTTAAAAGGAGATGAGAAATTCAGGAGGAAAACAGATGGAGATGTTTAAATTCAATAATAGTTTTCAATGATGTATTTCTTAAAAAAAATGAATAGCATGTCTTAAGAAGCAGTAATAAAATCACTACCAAAGAAAACTGAGAAAGATTTAACTGGTTCAAAAAGTGTTTTTGTTGTGCTACACTTAGAAAATGTGTTTTAAGGAAGAATGGAAAGTTGACCAAATGACCATTATGTGACAGAAACCTAACTGTGGATAAGAAATAAGCCATATAATTGTAGTCCTGTTCTTTAAAAAAAAATATATTTCAGTTAACATTTTTCTGAGAAACTGTAATGATACGGTGAATATTCAGAGAAAATGACATCTTTGAGAATATCTAGGGATTGCAATCATTAAAGACAAAAGCAGAGAATCACATCCAACTATTAATAGCCGTTCAAATCCCAACTGTTGCCAATTGGTTCAGGGCAGAGGAAAGCCTTATTGTGAGGAAGGGATAGAACTGGAGTTTGGGCCAAAGAATAGACATTTGTCATGTTCTCCAATAATCTTTTGTATGTACATCTAATGTTTTTAAAGCAGGCATTATTTATTTCAGTCCACTCAGGAAAAAATAAAAATGAGTTGGCTGTATATATACATCAGTCTTTCATGTTTAAGTGTTTTCTTTCTAAATATGAAAATCAATATGTGAAATATAAAAGACTGTTTCTATTTCATGCCAAAAATCGGGATGATTGAGTAAACTAAGAAAAAGAAAGATATCACTAAAGTTAGAAGGTACAGTGTAGCCATAGGTAGTTAGATTATATGGAACTGAAATTATTAGCTGGATTTTATGTGGTAAGAAAGAAAGTACTCTTAGAATATGTTATTCTTCAAGATAACAGAAAAAAGAAACAATAATATTGAAAAAAGTTTTAAAAATTTATGAAAAGAATAGAAATGCATAAATGCATTCGATAATTTTAGCCTATGTTTAAGGGGGTGATGAAAATCTGAAAAAGCCATCATTTTTTTAATTAAAAATTCTATTCTCATGGTTTTTATGATCATACATAATTAACATTTGCATGGTGCTAAAGTGTTCACAAAATGCTTTTTTATATTCTATCTCATTTAATCCTCACAATAATCCCAAAAGACAGAAATGAAGGACATAATTGCTCAGAGATATTAGCTTCCTCAACGTAATAGCAACAAAGGATGGAGTTGAGATTTGACCTCAGTTTTTTTTGTTTGATACTGATTCTGCTTCTTTTAGTCCAAACCTCTCATGCCCAGTGCCTTTGATGGAAATGAGACATTGCCTGTGAAATGCTCCTTTGCAAAATATGAATTCAGCAGTTACCATCAGAGTAGAACTTTTCCAAGTCTTTTCCATCTACTTTTCAACCTAATCCCCCATTTTTTAAATGTATGCACTCCGTTTCAGTCACTTTGTTTGCTTTTTACTATCTTACGATGATTCCCTACCACCGTTTTAAAATTAATTAATTAGTTGCAAACTTAAATTGGCTGTTGACAGAAAAATGGGATAGCCAAGTTTAGTTTTTTCAGATTCTTCTCCGATATTACCTGAAGAGAAGGGTCACATTTGTATGTTATTTCTCTCCTTTTTGTTATATTTCAAGGTGTCCTGCACACAGAACCCCATGAGAACCAGCAATATGTTTTAAGCATGGAAAAGTCTATTTCTATTTAGAAAGAAAAACAGCAAAACTATTGTTGCATATGCCTACATTAAAAATCCTATTTATAATCTTAAGTTATACTTTTCAAAAATATAAAATCATGACTCATAATGTTTTTATAAATTTATTTTATAAATTTTGTACTCTTATAAAAACTCTCATGAAATACAAAGTTAATGTGTGCCAAAGATTTTATTCAACTTACTAATTAATAGGGTAACCACTTAGATGTTAAAACCTGTTCATATTAGAATTTTAGTATAGATATATTCTCTACTAGATTACATTTATTTACATTGGCAATAATAAAACTCATTTGGATTGTTATAGACAGAATAATAATCTAGTTAACAAAAATTCAATCAATGGTGTACTCCTTTCAGAATCAGGTAATACCCCTATAGAGTCCACAAAAAAATGCCCAGCCCTCTGGTGAAAGGATGCTCAGTACATTCTCTTAATTATTCCAAGTCTTGAATAATGGTACAAAAAAGCCATTGCTCAACTTTTTATGTTTGAAAATCTGTATTCAAAGGTTTCCAAGGAGTGATAGATAGGTACTTGATCTGTATTAGCATAACTATAAGACACAGCGTAGGTGATTTTCCAGAACAAAAAGGACACCATTGCAAAGGTAATTTCAAGATTAAATCATTTTAGGAAACAGATTTTGGTAATAATTTTACAGAATAGCTTTTTTTCCCCTGGTTTTAGAAATCTTATCTTCTATTCTTAGCCAAAACTATGGATTTTATATAGGTATACTCTAAGGGAAACAGAAAATTTTATTTTCTCTCTTTTTAAAAATCAGCAGCAGACCATAGGTGACGTATACTGCCAATGAAGGTAGAGCATAAAACATAAACTGATTCACTGTAACCTTAGTTCCATTGTCTATCGTATCTATTATCAGTAATGTCAATTATAACAGTGGAAAAAATGCATATATAAATACATGATAAAGACATCACTTATTCTGGTTATGTGGAAATAAAAATTGGAAACTATAATTTTTGTCAAATTAGAAACTAAATTAATTAGAGATTAATCTTTTCCCTTTGCCTCATAAAATTTTAGTTTTTAAAAAGGTAATTATTTGGCAACTTGTTTAAAGCCATCATTTGTAAATTGTGTGATAGGCAATATATTTCTCTAGTATTCTTTCCACATTTTAGGAGGTACTTAATTTTGTTGTTTGTTTTTACATTTTTATTTCAGCAGAATGTTATTAACCACAAGTCTGTGATTTATTTTATCATCAGTGCATGATTTTTATTCTTTCCAAACACTAAATAATATAATCATTTCTAGCTCTACACACATAAAAGCATATTTTCATGACTATTGCTGATGAAATGCAATTTAAGAATATTTCAGGCCATGTTTCTAAGTATAATTCAGAGTCAAATTTTATAAATTTATATATATAATGTATATATATTTATGTATGTGTAAAAATGCATATATATTCATATGTGTATATATGAAATCAGTTGAATCTCATTATTTGTGGTAGATATGTTCTATAAAGTTGCTGTGAACACTAAATTATTAAGTACTAAACCATTGCTCTTAGGGAAGTATGTGTGTGTGTTAGCTCATGTAGATTATGATGTCAAGTCCTAAAATAACTCATCCTGGTAGATTCTGTTTTCTTGATTTTACAAAGGAGAAAGTGAGGTTCAGAATTTCAAGTGGCTTATTTACCTGTAAGTAGGACTACCCCACTAACAGTTGCCAGAGTTGAGAATCACACCCTTACAAATGGCCCAGAGCCAGAATTTCTTGCACTCCACTATACTGCCCCTACCCTCTCTATCCTCTGATCCTATCTGTATGAAAGCTGGAACAAGACAGAGGTTGCCTTATTGGACCTCAGCTGAGAACATGCGCATCAGGCAACTCAAATTTTTCAGTTCTGAGCATGGTTGGGAATAACCTGAAAGTGCTATGAATGATTTTAGGTTTCCTAATAAATTTTAGCAAGTTGACAAATTTACAATAGAATCCAGAATTATGAGAATTGACTGTATATATGCAAATTTGGCTTATTTAAATTATCAGTATTTCAAAATGGACATTTTCACGCAGTCACAGTCTCAGTTGGTCCACTTCTATATGTTCTGTCTGTAATAAATGTTCACAATTGTTTTATGAAGCATGAAGAAATCTGATTGCATCATTCCTGCTTCCATAGACTTGATTTCAGTTCTTTTCTTAATTACACTTTTAAAAAGACATTCATTTGTTAAATCTAGCGTCAGAATAATATACAAAGCACATTTAGTGAATCAGAATTTTAGTTACTTCTTTACCCTCTCATTAATTTTTAACGCAGTATTTGATAATTCTTATTAAGTTATTCCATTACTTATATAAATTACCAGAATAAAAATAATTGCAAAGCACTTAGAAACATATTAAGTGAAAGTACTTGCTTCATACAATAATTTTATTTCATAGCATAAAATGTAGATCGGTTGTAAATGCTATTAAAATCAGGAAAAAGATGTTTTAAGCTTAACTTTGGACTTTCTGTCACATACCTTTTCTCAGGAATTTCAAAATAAGCAGGTGGATTCTCACATTTCTGTTATAAAATGTATAACAATATGGAAAATATGTACATATATACACATTTTTATATACCCAACAATTCATTATTATTTCCAGATAGGGGTCCAAAACATGAAATGGCCATTCCATTTTTATTAAAACTTACCATACTTTTGCCATATTTCATGTAGAAATAAAAGCAAAAGACCTAATATGTTTTAATAGCACATTTCAACCATGTCTACAAAAATTAATTTGAAAAATTTTGTTCTCCCAAAGCTGATGGATTGTTTTGTTGGGTTATTGAACTCTGAAATGAGAATTGACTAATTTTTTCTAGGTATTCTCTCTCTCTTTTGCCTTATATATCATTACCTTTTTTTTTAGGTCTTTAATTTAGCTTTCAAAATTGTTGGTACTATAGACCACAGGGGCTAAATTGAGAAGAAAATGAATAAATCAGTAAAAAAAAAATTCTAGTTTGTCAACCATGTTAGATTTGTCTAAGATAATTATGATATACGTTTAGCATTATAGAACAAATATAAACAATAACCTTCACTGAAATTATGATCTATAGATACTAGTACTCCATTTTTAGTAGTGTTGGAGATAATTCCCTTACTTAACATCCCAATAAGAATATTGTAATAATGCATAAAATATAAAATACATTGAGAAGTTGACAGGGAAGTAGAGGCTTTTTAGAAGCCAAGTCCAAGTGAAAACAGAAACTCTTTAGAAATCACTTATGTGGCTATAGATTGAGCTGAGGACTAGGCATTGGTAATATAGAGGTGGATGATTTGGAGGATGGACCACCTCATGGGGTAGCTTAATTATGTTTTTTGCTTCTTTTTGATCCTCAACATCTCTTCCACCTTACAGTGGATTGCTGTTGAGCCTACCCAACTTTTTGATTTCATGGTAGATCTGACAGAACACATTACATGATGGATAGCTCTGGACAGAGTCATGTGATATCCCATAACTAGATATTTCATTTCTTCCAGAGCCCAGTAGCATGTAGGAGCTGTTATTTGAGTGATATGTAGTTCTCCACTGGAGAAGACATAACCTTGCTCCAAAAACCTAGAATTTACATTGTGATTCCCTGATCAAGGTGCTATAAACTCCACTGGGTGTCTTTTGCAACCATAGATACCACTAGTATCATAGACCCTGCTGGGTTCTTTGGTCTGAGTAGCAGAATGGTTTTCACCATAGCCTAGATGTGCTTCAAAGTCCTTTTCTACTCTGGTCCCACTCAAACCTGCTGCCTTCCATGTCACCAGGTGAATGGATCAAAGTAATATTCCCATGTGTGGATTACAGTGCCTCCAAAACCCAAAGACTTTGACCAGGCAGTATGTTTCTTTCTTAACAGTAGAAGGTACAAGATGCAATAATTTGTCCTTTACTTCATCAAGCATGTCCTAGCATGCCTCTTACTACTGGACTCCTAAAACCCTTCATCAATGTGGCAAAACTCTGAATCTTCTTTGGTTTATCTTCCATTCTCTAGATAACATAGGTCTTATTATAGGATTTCCAACATACTTTCCGTTTCCTGTTCATCTAGTCTGATCATCTAGTCTGTAACTGCATAGGTCACATGCCTATGATGTCAGTCCTGATTTTATTCATAATCAATAAAATGTTATAACTACCCAGATGTCTGTCAGCTGGTGAATGGATGAACAATCTGGAGTACATTATGTGCAATGAAATACTAGTCAACAATGAAAATAAATAAGCTACTTAAAAATGTAGCATCATGAATGAATCTAAAATTCATTATGCTAAATGAAAAGATCCAGACTAATGTCTACATATTGTATGACTCCATTTACATGTCATTCTGGAAAAGGTAAAATTATGCAGACAAAAAAAAATCAGTGGTTGCCAAGAGCTAGTTGAGGGGAAGGAATTGACTACAAAGGGGCATGAGGGGAATTTTGGGATTGAAGGAAATGAGATGATAGCTACATAGATATGCATTAGTCAGAATTTACTTTTAGAAAAGAGTGATTTTTACTATATATAAATTTTGCCCCAATAGACTTCATCCTTAAAACACTACCTTTGTCCTTCTTGGTTCAGGTTTTACATATTAATTTTGTTTCTCTATAATTTCTATTATTGTCTTAATTATTAATTATTCCATTCTAAAATGTTAGGGGTTTTGATTTGTTTTAATTTTTTAATCTTACTTGAGACTGATGTTTAAGTCATTGGTTTTGAGCCTTTCATCTTGTCTAATATATGCATTAAGGCTATAATTCCCCCTCTCAGTATGGATTTACCTGCATCTCATAACATTTGATATACCTATTTTCAATGTCATTAGGCTCTAAGTAATTTCTAATCAACATTGTGGTTTTCCTATAACAGGTTATTTAAGAGTGTATTTCTTAATTTATAAACATCTGATGGTTATTGTATAATGGATTTTTACCATAATTTCCCTGTGGTCAGAGAACACTCTATATGCTTTGGTCCCTTGAAATTGGTTGAGAATTCCTTCATGACCTAGAATATCATGAATTTTTATAAAAGTATGAACTTTTAACGAATTATAGTCTGTAGATGTTAGGTACATGGTTCTATATTATTCCATTTAGCAGCCTTATTAGCTATTTGCTAAATTGTTTTACAACAGAAGTTCTCAAACATTTTGGATCTCTTTAAACTCTTCTTTTTAAAGTGTACTTATTTATTATTTGAGAGAGAAGAAACAGCGTGAGTGGGAGAGGGGCAGAGAAAGAGACAGAGAATCCCAAGCAGCCTCTGCACTGCCAGTGCAGAACCTGACACAGGACTTGAACTCACAAAACCATGAGATCATGACCTGAGCTAAAACTAAGAGTCAGATATTTAACTGACTGAGCCACCCAGGATGCCCCAGGTCTCTTTAAACTCTTAAAAATTATTGAGGACCCAAAAAACTTTTATTTAGGTGAGCTTTATCTATTGATATCTATGTTATTATAAATTAAAACTCAAAAATGTATTATATCATTTAAAATAAGAATGGTAAACTATTATACATGAGTGCATATAACACATTTTGTGAAAAATGTCTCTACTTTCCAAAATAAAGCAACTTAGAGAAAAGAGGGCATTGTTTTACATTTTTGCAGCTCTTTTTAATGTCTGGCTTAATGATGAAAAATAATTCTCATATCTGCATCTGCATTAGTCCTGTTGGGCTATGTTGTTTTTGGACGAAGTAGGGGGAAAAATCTAAATTCACATGAATATGTAGTTCAAAACTAGAGGGATAACTAAATTTGTTAGCATTTGCTTGGTGTAGTCTTTTTATCCTTTTACTTTCCTTCTTCTTGTATTCTTAAATTTTAGATTTCTCTCCTATATGCAGCATAAATTTTCTTTTAAGTTCAATCTTGTCATTTTTGTCTTTCTTTTTTCTTAGTTTTTAATTTTTTTAATGCTTATTTATTTTTGAGAGAGACAGAGACAGGATGCAAGTGGGTTAGGGGCAGAGAGAGAGGGAGACACAGAATCCGAAGCAGGCTCCAGGTTCTGAGCTGTGAGCACAGAGCCAGACACGGGGCTTGAACTCACAAGCTGTGAGATCATGACCTGAGCTGAAGTCGGATGCTCAACCCACTGAGCCACCCAGGTGCCCTTATTTTTGTCTTTCCATATGAGTATTTAGAACATATGGGAACCCTTCCAGACTTCTGTCTATGCATGTCTTCTTTGGATAGTTTGCTAATTTTGATTTTATTCTTTTTGATATTGTAATTTGATTCCTTTTGCTGTTATAAAGCTCTAATTGTAAATATAGTGCCTTTTGAGTTCTATGAATTGTTCTAATGACTAATTAAACATGAAATGGTGTGGGATACCCCAAATTTGTAGCCAGCCAGTCAGAATTAAGTATGGCCTTGTGGACCCCCAACCTTGTGGCTGGTGTTTGAAGTGAGGGCAATCTTTTGGACAACTGTGCCCATAATTTTGAGTTTGACTAACTCTGGGCAAGTGGTACCTAGGCAGGTCTTGACTTGTAAGTCATACTGTTAAATAATTTATATTTAAATAACATATAATTCATAATATAGGTGTTAAAGTTAGAATACCCGAATCCATATAATCCCCTTTTCCCAACTTGTATGCTATTGTTTTTCTGTATTTTAGTTCCATTGATGTACCTTAAAACTTGACATTATTATTATTTATTTGGGAGTGTATATATGTTTATTGTTGTTCTTTATATTCTGCACTTAGAGCTTTTGACTTTATTTACAGTAACTTATTCAAGTTAATCATTAAAAACTAAAAACAGATTGCATAACATTAATAAAGTAGATAAATATAAATGACAGAAGAAAAATCAATCTAAATGAAAGAAAGGGAAAAAGTATATAGAAAAGTTGGAAGATATTGAAATCACAAAATAAGATGATAGAATATATTCCTATAACTACTATAGATGATTAGCTATCGTATTAAGTGTAAAATAAGTAAATTATTTATTAAAAAAGATAGACTGTCGAAGTATTTTGAAAGTACTGTTTATATCTAAACAACAAGACCACAGAAAGACTGAAAGTAAAAGAGTAGTAAAAGATATACAAAGTAAATAAGTAAATATACAAAGTAAATACTAAACAGAGGAAAGCTGGTATAAACATGTATTAGGAAAAACAGACTTTTAAGCAAAACCCACTAAGCATTAAAAGCATAAAGTTGTCTCCAGATAATGATAAAATGTTCAATTCAATCGAAAAAATATGTCTTATCTACAAAATAAGATAGTTTTAACACATAAGATAGTTTTAAAATATCTTACAAAATAAGATAGTTTAAAACAAATATTGGCAGAATTTTAAAGATAAGTTTGCAAAACTACCATTATTTTGATGATTCTTAATATGATTGTATAAATAGTTAATAGATAAATCAGGTAATATGTTTTAAGAACAAGAAAGATTTGATCAATGCAAATTAATACATTTGGTTTAATAGATGTACATACAACATTGAATCAACAACTACAGAATACATATTCTATTCAAGGACATATAACATGTTTAAGAAGGCTGATCTCACCCTGGAAAAAAAAAACAGATCTTAAAAATTTGTCAAAGAATTTATTGTAAAGAACATTCTTCTACCATAATCCATTTAAGTTAGAGGTCTGTAACAAAGAGATATTTGTGAAATGTCATGTGTCAGGAAACAGATAATTCATGGGTTAAAGAAAAAAATCCTAAAATGCATATTAAGATGTTTTGCACTGTAAAATAACATCGAAATAGCATAGTACCAAACTTGTGTAATTCACCTGAACAGCACCTTGGAGGAAATTCAAAGTATTGAGTTAGCGTATTAGGAAGAAATGTAAGGTGAAAATAAAGTAGGCATCAATTAAAAAGGTAAAAAAAGAATAAACTGTAAACCCAAAAATTGTTGAAGAAAGGAAAAACTGAAGCAGAAATATAATAAAATGCAAAACAAATACAGTGGAGTATACCAATAAAAGTATTAGTTTTTGAAAGATACTATACTTTGAAAAGTTTGACAAGAAAAACAAAGATGATACAAAAACATTCATAATGAAAATGTGTAACTAGAGGCACAATAGTTTATTTAAAAATATAAGTTATTGGGGCGCCTGTGTGACTCAAGTCGGTTAAGTGACTGACACTTGATTTTGGCCCAGGTTTTGATCTCAGAGTTCATGATATTTGATATCATGCCTAGGGCTGTGCATTGATAGCGGCCAGCCCTGCTTGGGAGTCTCTCTCTCTCCTCTCTCTGCCCCTTCCCTGCTCAGGCTCACTTGTGCTCTCCCTCTCAAAATAAACATTAAAAAAATAATAAAAATATGTTATTAAAGATAAATTGCAATAAATTAAAAATGTAAAGTTTTTAAGAAACATAAAAATCATATAACAATAAATAATAATCCTGTATTAATTAAATAATCCAATACAATTAAATCTTGTTGAACATATTAACCATTAATATAAGATCTTAAAACTAAAATCTCATGTCCCACTTAGTTTCATTGAAAATGTCTATCAAATATTCAAGAACAAATAATGATAATCTTAAGTGCTGTTTCTTAGAGAAAGAAAAAGCTCAATTTTATAATATCAACATGACCTTGATTACCAGAACCAAACAGGAACAATATAGGCATATAAAATATAGGCTAATCTCAGACATGAACCTAGTATCAAAAATTCAAAACAGTGTTCACAAATAAAATTCAGCATTGTATAAAATGTATAAAATATTGTTTAGAAAAAATAAATCCTCTAGAAAACATTCTTTAGAAATAATATGACATGATGTAGTATTGTTGAACCCAATTATCCTGTGGTTCAACAACTCCACTCCTAAATGTGTCTGCTAAAACCTACTGTATTTTGGTTCCATGAAACATGAAAAGCTGTTAGAGCAACATTGTAGTACCAAAAAAAAAAAAAAAAAAAAGTAAATCACCCAAATCCAATCAAACTCCCCAATACTAGAAAAGATACATTATGTGCGCTATAGTCTTATGATGAAATAAAACACAGCCCATAAAAAGAACAATTTTGTTAATTTTATCAACATGTAAATAAAGATGATTCTCTGGAACATAAAGTTGAGTCAAAAAGCAGTTATGGAAGGGTAGATAGAGCATAACATCATTACATAAAGCTTAAGAAAAACATGCAGAACTAAGCAACATAATTTTAGAGATACAAACATCTACTAAATCTAAGAAAGAAAAATAAGACTATAGTAATCACAAAACTCAAAACAGTAGTTACAGCTAAGCAGAGAAGTTTACATAGAGGCCTAAATGTCAGGATAGTGTTCTTATTTAAGCTGAGAGATTGTTTAGTTGATTTTCATGCATTATTATTTTTTATACTTTAAATATACTTATATTTAAACTCTACAAATATTTGTATGTACTTAATATTTAAAACGAATATTTTTTAAGAGTGCTCAAAGTCCTTAGGCTAAATTGTTCATGCTTATTAACAGAGTTATAACAACGTGTTATTTATGCAGGACATATTCAAAGATTTATCTTCTCAGTAATGTGTTAAATTAGAAATGTGACATGAGAGACATAGACTAATGCATTGCCATTTCTCCTCTCATTTAGAATTGGGACTATAAGAAGATAAATTGGTTCTGTGGTCTCTCTTTAGACTTGTGCTAGGTAAAATGAGTTTCTTTTACCAACACACTGTCAGTTACCATCCCGAGTTTAGATTCATGATTATGCCATTTCCTCCAGCTTCTGTAATAATAGTGGAGAGAAAGACAACAGGAATGTTAATGATTAGCCTTAGCCATATCTAATGGAAGAAAATTTACTGCTTTAACTTCTTAGTAACTGAGATTGACTGGCAATTAGCCACCTCTTTCATATCAGTATAAATACAGGGATTAAAATAAAACAAAATATTCTAAAGGGTCATTTTCCCATTTAAAAAATCATTAAAATAAAACATGCTCATTGCCAGAGCTTTGGAAAACATAATACAAAGAAGGAGAAGAAAATGACTAGAATATCAATAGCAACATTTTTGGTGCACGTCCTTTAGTTTTCTTCTTGTAAAAATATTGTCATATTGGAAATACATTTTCTACTCTACTTTTTTTCCCCCACTTAGAATTTCCTCATATCAGTCTTCTTCAAATACATGGTTTTGAAGCATTGCATAAAATTCCCTATATGAAATGATTGACTTTCTTAATCTCTTACCTATAAATGGGCATAAATTAAATCCAATTATCTTGTTATTATTTAAGTGCTGCATGTGAATCTTTCTTTAAACAGCAGTCTTTGACAATATATTGTTTTCTTGTGTGACAGAACAAAATATTAATTTAGGAGCATTCCTAAGTTTTTCATCAACCCTGCTCATGAAAGGGAACTTCAGCCATGTTCCCTCAATTTATTTCTTTGTTTCTCTTTATCTACCTCCCTCCCTGCCATATCCATGGTTTGCCATCCATTCTTTTTCATTTTGCTGGTAAGCATTGGGGAGCCATGGATGTAATGCAGATACATTTGGACTTGTCTATTGGGAGGAATTTTTTTCATGGAGTGTTGAAAAAGGGCAGCTTCACAGAGTGAGGGAGTAAATAGAACAAGAGGGGATTTTTTAAGAGTTGCTAATCTGGTCTAAGATAAGCAACTCAATAAAAATGTTATAAAAATAAAAGAGATTGTTTTGTTTTGACGTTGCAGACTTGATACTTTTTTGGCTGTGACATTATTCTAAAACTGGACTATAAGGGTCATGGCTTCACAAGCTTTATACATCTATAAGGAAAAATCACTGTCTTCTTATTACCTGTCGAAATTGCTTTCTCCAAAGGTTAGGTCAATGTAACCTCTTTACCAGCCTTTGGTAAGAATGCCGTTGGGGCTGATTTCATGAAACAATGGAATGTTATCATTTTGCAAAACTTTTTGTAAATTTGATAGGTGGAAAATGTTATCTGGTTATTTAATTTTCCATTTTTTCATTAGGGATGTTGGATATTTTCCAGTTTCTTCATACCTTAAGTCTGATTTGAGAGTGATTTGATAATGATCCACTGGGTATGGATAAATTATTTCTCTAATTAATTTGTATAGGTCACTGTTTTTTAAGAGTGTTATCTCTTAATTTTCATATTTGTTGCAGTAACTTTCCTCATCTTTGTCATTTGATTTCAAAAATATTTATTAGTTTTAAATATATGTGTGTTAAATTTTATGTTGTCAAATCAACTTTTTCCTTTATGACTTTTGCCTTTGTGATTTAATTTATTGTTTCATTCGCAGAAAGTTCTTGCCCATTCTGAGTTTTCAACAAGTATGTGAATTTTCACCCGCAGGTTTTAATGTTTATATTTATTACATATATTTTATCCACTTAGAATTTATTTGGAGATAAGATGTGAAGAAAAAATTTAATTATTTTCTAAGTGATTGACCAATTGTTCCAATATTAAAAAATCAATTTGTTTACTCTTATTATTGATGCTGCTTTATTATTATAAACAAAATTCCTAATATATTAGGCTACCTGTTCTATGCTATTAATCTAATATCTAGAACACATTTTATAATTACAGATTTAGCTTATGTTCTAATATATAAGAAAACATCTCCTAATAATCTTTCTAAAAAATCTCTATGCTATCTTAGACATTACTCACTGTTTTCCTTTAATACAATGTTCAGAATCACTTTACCTTGCAACTTATAAAAACAATCCCCATTGGAAAGTTGAATAGAATTAGATTAAATCTCTAGATTGATTTGGAAAGTATTCTCTTTCCATTTATCAATGTGTTAAATACTTCAATAAAAGTTTACAATTTATTCTGTTCATTTATTCATTCATTCACTCAGTGTATCTTTTTGAATCTTTTCATTAACTGGCAGTGTCATGGGCACCTTGGATTTAATGACATACTAACAAGCTTTTAAATTCTAAGCCCCTTGTAATAGATGCCTTGCATTCAGGAGGTAACAGAAACAAGATAGAATGAATAGTTTTTGCTGATGGTATCAGAAAAATAAATCATTTTATAAACTGAAGACATAAACTGGGTGGAAATGAAGCTCAATTAGACATATTCAAAGCTTCAGTTGGAAAAATTCATAGAAATATGAACTCACAGCTTATCATTGCATATTGACAATAGATTCTAATTTTGGAAGGTTTTAGTTACAAGATACCTTGAAGACAAGGAAACCTTTTATTCTTGATGATGTGTCTTGAACGTGGTAGGTATTCTATTCATATATCTGGGTTTGAACTGATTTTAAATGAAGAAGAAAATAATACATAGGCTACTGTTCTTTTCATGCATAGGAAATCATCTGTCAGTGTGTTATCTATTCTGTTTCATATAACTTCTTCATTCTATAAAAACTATTTTTTTTGTCCTAGAAAGAACTAAATCAATAAAAAAAAGAAAGAAACGTAAAGAAAAGAAAAGATATTCATTCACAGAGCAGATTCTACTTTATCTTTTGGGTAGAATGATATTATCACCATGTCTAGAGATAATTTTAGCCTTTTCCATGGAATGTAATTTGTGGGAAATGTAGCCTCCAATTGAAATGTTTCTGATTACATTGTACTTGTTTCTATGTAATTTTGGTATCTTCCATTATTTCTGTGAGTATACTCAAAAAACAATTTCTTTAAAGTTTTCATTTCTTTTGAGCTGCTCAATTGATTTTTATAGATTCTTCAGTATCAGAAAGATACTGAAGAATCCCAAACAACTGCTTGCCTTTTCTGGGTTTGCTGAAATTATTTTTATCAGCAGTGTCATGGTATCCAGTTGTGACTCTATGTTCATCGTTGCCAAAAAAAGTTCTCATCAATATAACCTTTTGATACGCTATTATTGTTATTGCAAACAATCATTTAAAATACATTATCTTCCCTTAGTCAAATGAAACATATTTTCCATACATTACTGACAAAGAAATTGAAGAACAGAGAAGCTTTTGTCATAGTGTGGGAGCAGATCTTCAGCTGAGAATTTCCTGTTACTTTTTTCACTAGTAATTTAAGGCACATGGAAAAATCTCTCTCTTAACACCTACATTTATCTTTAATTTTCTTCCATATCTTTTTCTCTAGAAAACTCATCACTGAATCTTTGGAGAATTGTGTTGTAGAGAGTTCACCAGATACTTTCCACAAACAAGATGTCAGTTGGTTTTGTGATATTAGTGGAGTAGGGTGTTACATTGCACATAGATGAGGAAAAGACTATGGAGTTGAGTGACTTCAGTAAATGTTAGTTTCCTATTATGCTCCGGGAAAGAAAGAAGGGGCTTACTGAGTAGGGATTAGAGAGACATGGGGCAAAACTGGAGATCTAGTGAGAGACCACAACAGGAAGAAAACTCTAGCATATAACAATAAAAATGGCTAAAGTAATTTGAAATAAAGAATACTTTTTCAGTTATGTTATAGAAGATATAATACCCTGGAACGTCATTTGTTTGCTTCTAGTTTACGATTTTCAGCGTCAATGTTTTTCATTAAACATAATATTCAAAGGGGCATATTGGTTTAAGAAACGTGTTCTTTGAATCAATTTGCATTTTATGGAAGACTTTATAAAGAATTAGCTAGTGAATGATAAAATCATGGTTGTCTGCTATTCAACAAGGGATAATAATTGATACATATAATATTTTAAAGAAACAAAAAATGCAGAAAATTATGAAAAATATGAACATATCAATTTTTCCACCGTTATGAATTTAAAACTATTAAGTTTCTACATTTACTTCATCTTTTGCTAATATATGTCTGAAAGTATTTTAGAAAAGGTTGAAATGACCAAAGGCACCATTCCCAAATCATCTTTCCTCTCTCTTCTTCCCTCAAACAACTAAAGATTTTGGTATTTGTGGGATAGTAAAATACAGAGGATATTTCCTTATGTGTCTTAACATTTTGCCATTTTGCGTAAATAGCATCAGCATTGTACATTATATTCTGCAATACAGTTAGTCTTTCTTTTTCTCATTAAACAAATATCTGTTAAGTACATGTTATGTTCAGGTAACAGTGCTTGGCTGATCAGGTACAAAGTTTTGATCTCAATGTGCTTACATTCTAGATAGATGGAGGAAGAGAAAAAAAAATTGAACATACGTCAAAGGTTGGTAAAAGTTATGGTGGAAAATAAAGCATAGTTAAAGAATGGAATATACCTCGTGAAAGTGGGGGAGTAGTATTGCTATTATAAATAAAATATTATGAATTAAATAACTCTTAACTGATAAGTTGAAATTTTATCAAATACTTTGAGGAAATAGATGCAGACAAGGGATGTTTGGGTTCCAGGCTGAGGAAATAAAAGATGTAGAGGAGCCTGATGGCTCAGTTGGTTGACCGTCTGACTCTTGATTTTTGGCTCAGGTCATGACCCCGCGGTCATAGGATCGAGCTTCATATGGAGCTCTGTGCTGAGGGTGGAACCTGCTTAAGATTGTCTCTCCCTCTCTGGCCCACTCCCCTGCGCGTGCGCGCGCGCTCTCTCTCTCTCTCAAATATAAATAAACAAACAAGCAAATAAATAAAGTTAAAAGATGTAAATCAAAAAGCCCTGAGACAGGAACTTGCAGGGATTGACAGTAATGCTGAATAGTTTTGGGGGGAGAGTGGCACAAGATGAGAAAAGAGATGTCACGGGGATTGGATTTTACCAAGTAACTATATATTGGTCATCCAACAGGACACTTTTAAGAATGAGGGAATCCTATTAATGACTGGGTTGGGACAACAAATGTAAAACAGGACTCTGTTGGGCAAAATGGGATTTATAATTGCCCTATGTTGAAAGGCTTTAACTCAAATTGAGATGAAGAAAGCACAGGTTTTGTTCAGAATTGTCTTAATCTAACCCTTAATTTCATGAGACCTCTTTGTTATATTGAGAGTAGACAGAAGAGGAGAAGCATAGGTACTGGTAGATAAGTTGAGAGGCTACAGCTATGAGCCTGACAAAAAATAATGGTGCCTTGTTCTAGAAAGATTGTAAAGGGGGTGAAAGAAGTTTTTTAGCTCTGGATGCTAGAGTTACAGAAAGATTTTACCATGTTATTTTTTATTGTGGTGTTGTCTGTGTGTGTGCATGTGTGAACTGACTGGTCTTAATTCCAGGCAATAATTTCTATGGGGTCCTGTAATTTTGATTTGTGTGTGTTTTTTTTAAGTTTCTGAAAACTAATTCTTCAATGTTTATGTAGTCAACTTTTTCTGTAAGTCTATTCAAATATTTCAATTTTATGTATAATTCCTTCATTTTTTCAAAAATTTATATAAATTAAATACAATTGAATTAATCAAATTTAATAATGATTTACTCCAAGGCTATGTTTTTTTGTATCTTTTTAAAGAAATAACCACCTGGAACAAAGATCATGTAGGTTTACCTTATATTTTAATAATTTTGCTTTTAAATATTTACTCCCTTAGCAATTTTTTTTTGTTTATAGTATATTCAGGTATCAGTATATATTTTTTTCTTTGTGACAATTCACTTGTAACAAAACATTTATTAAATAATTTTAATGTCATACCATATTTCAAATTTCCATATTAGCATTAGAATGTATTTGCTTTGGTTTTTTTTCATTGATCTATTTGTCTCTTTCTGTGTCAGTATACCACCTTAATTAATAAGTTTTGATAACTTGTAAGGCAATTTGCTCTACCTTATTTTTATTCTTTAGAATTGTGTTCATAGTTTCTGGTGGCATTACTCAAATATATGAATTTCAGAATCAGTATTTCAAATTCTGTTAAAAAATATTCTAGGATTTTCACTGACATTATATGGAACTTACAGATTTACTATTGGAAAATTGGCATTTCAAAATACTGAGTTTATTATACTTTGTCTATAAACATAGCATATCTACTTATTCAACCCATGTTTCATATTTTTCATTAACAATTTATAGTTTTCTACATTTTTGTATGTTTCTTGCTAGGTTTCTTCTTATATATCTTTCAACTTTATTACTATTATAGACAGTGTTTTTTTCTATTACATTATTTATGACTAGGGATAGTATTGTTTTTTGCTTATTTGAGGAGGTGTAGAACTATGTTGAATGGAACACTATTGGAGGTTACTTAAGTGAAATACTAATTAACGTCTTGCACCCTGTAGTGATTAAGAATATGGGCACTGGGGCCAGATCATACATGTTCATATCTTAACTGTGCCACTTACCAGCTTTTGGGACTTGGGCAAAAAACTAGTTACCTAACCATAGTTTATGCCTCAGTTTCTTTATGTATCTGTAAATGGGCTCATAGGATTATTTTGAGAAGTAAGCAAATTAATATAACAAAGCCTATAGAACATTGCCTTACAGATCAGTGTCATGTAAGTAATAACTATCATGATAGTTATAATTATTACTTTCATGGGTTGTCAAAGATTATAAATGCAAATTTTTGCCTCATTTTCTTTTATGACCTTAGGAAATACAAACTCTATTTCCAGTACAATGATAGATGTATTGGAGAAATCAGAACATGTAAATTGATTTTAAATGATCATGGATGATGAAATATAAGCATTAAGAAAGTCACCTGAAAATATTGAATAAATCCTTCGGAGATCATTTAAAACCACTGGAGTATTTAAGCCCACAGAAATTATGATGCCTATTGTTTGTGTTCTCAATTACATAATTTACAATTGTATGTTACCTTTGATTTTTTCTCTATATAATAATCCAATCAATGTTGTGTCGATTCTTCCTTGAAATGTCTATTTAACATGTTCCATTCTTCAATATTTCCACTATCACTAGATCAGTAGACTTTTATTGTCTCTTGCATGGGTGATTATATGAGCCTTTTATTTCCCTGCCTCTAGTCTCTTGACAAATTTAGACTTAAAACCAACTTTTAACTCATACAACCAAGCTGATACTCACTATTTCTCATAATTCTCTTTATGCTATTATTGTTACATACCTAAATTATAGATTTGGTTGTCACTGCCCATATGAGAAAGCTTTGATGGGCTTCTGTTTCCTCCAGTCCCAAATCCAAACTTCCTAGTGCCATCCTACTTGTACCATCTTCTACCATGACCTCCCATACCCCTTACCCCTCCTATTTGCTGCTTTCCTAAGAGTCATTGAAATTTCATGTATCCATGTCTTTGACCATGACATTATATCTGGGATAACCCTTTCACTTTTTCATCTCCGTCAAGTCTACTTTATCACATAAACTGCTCAATGAGACTTACTTAACTGATCTTTTATGATTTAGTTTGTATGTAATTTCCTGTCAATTTTCCCTTCCCTTGCCATAATTATTCTGTTCCTCCTCTGTATCCAATTCAATTCATCACATATATATTGAATAACTATGCATATATAATTTTCCACAGAAACCCAGAATCACCAATCAGTATGTAGGCTGTTAATTTCTGATTACTATTTTATAAATATTTAAAATACTTTAAAATTATATTAAATTTTAAACAAATTAATATTAAAATGAATATTTTAATCATTTACATATGGTATGCATGTCCAACATAAAATAGTTAATATGGGATGTTTTTCAAAGTATTTGATTATTTAACAGGTATAGACCTAAAGCCAGATTCTTATCTCATGACATATAAAAAAAAAACAGACAATAATCTTATCAAAATATAACATTTATGGTATTTTTGTCTTTGTTGGTCTGCTAAAACTGTTATCACGTTATTACTTCATAAGTCTTACTGTGATTGTTAATGTTTATGCTAAAATTTTCCTTGAGAGATCAAACTGTTTCAAATATATTGAAAATATTAAACAAAGTATTTTTTTTTAAGAAATCTATTCCAAATTGGTTTCCATACAATACCCAGTGCTCATCCCAACAGGTGCCCTCCTCAATGCCATCACCCACCCTCCCCTCCCTCCAACTCCCCATCAACCCTCAGTTTATTCTCAGTTTTTAAGAGTCTCTTATGGTTTGGCTCCCTCCCTTTCTAACTTTTTTTTTTTCCCTTTCCCTCCCCCATGGTCTTCTGTTAGGTTTCTCAGGATCCACATAAGAGTGAAAATATATGGTATCTGTCTTTCTCTGTATGACTTATTTCAGTTAGAATAACACTCTCCAGTTCCATCCATATTGCTACAAAAGGCCATATTTCACTCTTTCTCATTGCCAAGTAGTATTCCATTGTGTATATAAACCACAATTTCTTTATCCATTCATCAGTTGATGGACATTTAGGCTCTTTCCATGATTTGGCCGTTGTTGAAAGTGCTGCTATAAACATTGGGGTATAAGTGCCCCTATGCATCAGTACTCCTGTATCCCTTGGGTAAATTCCTAGCAGTGCTATTCCTGGGTCATAGAGTAGATCTATTTTTAATCTTTTGAGGAACCTCCACACTGTTTTCCAGAGTGGTTGCACCAGTTTGCATCCCACCAACAGTGCAAGAGGGTTCCCATTTCTCCACATCCTCTCCAGCATCTATAGTCTCCTGATTTGTTTATTTTAGCCACTTTGACTGGCGTGAGGTGGTATCTGAGTGTGGTTTTGATTTGTATTTCCCTGATGAGGAGCGACATTGAGCATCTTTTCATGTGCCTGTTGGCCATCCGGATGTCTTCTTTAGAGAAGTGTCTATTCATGTTTTCTTCCCATTTCTTCACTGTATTATTTGTTTTTCAGGTGTGGAGTTTGGTGAGTTCTTTATAGATTTTGGATACTAGCCCTTTGTCCGATATGTCATTTGCAAATATCTTTTCCCATTCCGTCGGTTGTCTTTTAGTTTTGTTGACTGTTTCCTTCGCAGTGCAGAAGGTTTTTATCTTCATGAAGTCCCAATAGTTCATTTTTGCTTTTAATTCCCTTGCCTTGGGAGATGTGTCAAGTAAGAAATTGCTGCGGCTGAGGTCAGAGAGGTTTATGTCAATACTACCCAAAGCACTCTACACATTCAATGCAATCCCAATCAAAATTGCACCAGCATTCTTCTTGAAGCTAGAATAAGCAAAGTATTTCTGAACTGCAAGAAAATTTTAAGGCATACATCCTTAATTAATAATATCTTTTTTCATATTCCTCTGTTTCAATTTCCCCACTATTGCCAAAATGGAGAGTCATGTCTATTAGATACCTGTTGAATGTGCACAGCCATATAAGTGAATTTGTAATTAATCCACATGCCTCTTTATTTTGAAGACACACCTTGTTAAAACTGAACAGACTGAAAACAAACAAAAACAAACAAACAAACAAAAAGAACAGACCTAACCTTTTGGTTCCAAATCTGATTTACTGTGATAAGTCTAAATTTAACTAAAATTTAACCCTGGTTACAGGGTTACTGGTAGCCCCTGAGAACTAGTCATTAGGAATAGGACTGAAACAAAGTTTCCTAGTACAGTGTCTATGACATCTGCTTTTATTGTTAGCACGTGCATTCAATGTTACATCCATGCCTTCCACCACCCTTTTTATAAGAAAGGGGAAATTTCTTTTTTTAATAAAAACATCTAAAAGTTACAGTATACAAGCAAGCAGAATTAAAAGCATTATCATCTTGCAGATCTTTCTGTTACCAGGTTGCCTGGTTCTTGTACCAGATTCACCAAAGAATGGGAGATCCCAGACCAGAATGGGGAGGTAGAGTTTATTGAGTAGATAAGTGTAGTACACTTTCAAGAGTACAAGTGGTCCACTACGAAAGCAAGAGTAGCATTGGCCCCAAAAGCTCTAGCTGCATCATTTTGAGCTTGCTTTCTGCATATGTAAATTTGGCTTTGATTGACAGCTGTTGGTTATATAACCTTTTGGCTTCTGCAAATGTGCCTACCCATGATACATTCTGTTATAATTGTACTTATTTATGTATTGTATATTTCTAATGAACTTTTGCTGTGAACTTAAGGGCAAGTTGCACCTTATGTGCCCATGCTCAGCTCTTGAAGTCCCTTTGTGGCTTCTGAGGCAGCTCTGTGGCTAGACTTTTCTTGTTCTGTTAGCCCTTTAGAGGTGGTTCTAAAGCTGTGGCTGTTAACCCTGAGGGGGTGGGGGGACCAGAGGGTGTGGCCAGTATCTGCTATATCCCTCCTCATTCATGCCTGTCTAAAAATTCTGGCTGGAATTACTGTCTCCCCTTTATAAATAGATCTTGTTTTTCAAAAATTTCTATATTTTCCAAAAAAAAAAAGTATCATGTTTAAATATTACCTTTAGTCGGTTTTTAAGAACCCAAAGTTTCTTATTTCTTGGGCTACATCTATTTCATTATTTAAATTAGTTTTAAGGGGTGGCTCAATTGGTTAAATGACCTACTCTTGATTTCAGCTCAAGTCCTGATCTCACAGTTCATGGGTCCTAGCCCCACTTAGGGTCTATGCTGACAGCATGGAGCCTTCTTGGGATTCTCTCTCTACCTCTTTCTGTCCCTCCCCCATTCATGCTCTCTCTCTCTCTCTGTCTCTCTCAAAATAAACAAAGTTAAAAAGTTAAAGAAAAACAACAAAACATTTAAAAAAATAAATTAGTTTTAAGATAGCATATTTATTGGCACTTGAGAAGGTCAATACAAAAATATTCCTTTATCTTTCACATGAGTTCTTAGCATCTTTCACATGAGTTCCTTTATCTTTCACATGAGTTCTATTAATAGATAGACCAAAAAAAGACAAATAGCTGGTGGTGGTAGAGGGAATGTCACTTTTATTGTTCTAGAAATATTGAAGAACTGGACATATGTGTGACCAAAATGTGCTTCCTAATGTTAAACCATGTATACAGACTGATCCAAAGCAGTGCTGGACAAATCCAAGGCCTTTCGGGCAAGGGCAAAGCCTTTTTCATTGAACATTTCCTGTAGCTTGGAGGACCAAAGAAAATGTTCATGGGCAGGCATATAGGGAAAAGATTAAAAAAAAAAAAAAAAAGAACAGTAAAAGAAAGAAGAAAGGAAAAAAGGAAGGAGGAAGGAAGGAAAGAAAGAAGGAAGGAAGGAAGAGAGAGAAAGAAGAAACTGATTAAACTTGGAATTCCCAGAGTCCATTCCCAAATTTACCCAAGTGAAATATATTTCTCCCTGTTGAAGGATTGTATTATGGGGTAGAGAAATGATAAGAAAGTTAAACTAATTGATGTTTCTCTAAGCTGAAATAAAGTCAGGAGAAAGGAGGTTCACTCTAACAGTATTTATCTCATTCAATTTGTAATGTAAATGGGAGCAGTAAAATCTGTTGAATTAGGCCAAATTTTACTGTCTAGGCTATAGATGAGCTTTGGTTCCTGATCCTTGCCTTCAAAACGTGGCGTTCTCAGGTCCAGTCATCAAAGCCAAAACATCAGCCTAACTGTTCCTTATAACTGGAACATTCTCTTAGTAATTTCATATAAAATTCTACCTTAGTCATAATTTGCTCAAATATTATTTTGTTAGTAGCTTTGGAAAATGATATCATCAGTTTATGCATTTAGGTGGTTTACCAAAGTATGAAATTTAAAACACCAGACTTTCAATGTCTAGGGAGTTTGAGTTTTAGCTGAGCAACTTATAGAAATGAAAGTTAGGAAGGAGATCATCTAATACCACTGTTCAGCTCTATTTTATTCTATTCACTATTAAATTGATTTCCCTCAGAGGCCATGCTTTCCTCAGTAGCTATGCTTTCTGTGCTTCCTTTCATATCTTAGGTGACAGATAGATAGATAGATAGATAGATGATAGATAGATATAATTGATTGAAAGATAGATATTCTAGTTATATGTAGATATTATAGTTTATATCCTTTTGGAATTATTCTGGAAGAACCCAAAGGGGTAACAACTAGACAGCTTATAAACTACATTTTTTTTTCTTTCTTAAGAAACAAGGGATGAAAGCAAAGAAACACCTGCCCCCTAATAGAGCTGACTTTTCAGACAAATGTGGTTTAAATGGAAGAAAAAGTGCAGCGAGTACATTATCTGCATAAAATCTATTCGGAGTGCCTGTTCATTCAATGGCATGTTGTACTGTGGAATTTCATTCCTTCTAAGCAGACCTTTCTCTGTGGATTTTTTGTTAGCAACTCACTGGGGAGATGCCACTGTGAAAATAATTACTGAAACAACATAAAACCCTTAAACACTGTATAGGTGGGATAGATTTTAAGCACATTAAGTTTGGGGAATAAAGGAGCTATTCAAGACATGGGCTGGAGGACCTTTTCAAAGGAAAAAGAGGTAGTTTTGATTGTGTGTCCTGTTTGCTGGGCTTATCATTGAGAAATATGCTGAACATTCCACACCTCCAAATTTTGACAAATGAGGTCTGTTTTGTTTTTCTATAGTATAGATTTCAAACTTTGTTCACATTTGCTACTTTTGTTTCCTGTTTGCTTACTATGTTTCAAGGTGATATACATAACTTTAAAAGCAGTGGCTATTTAATTTTCTGTGGAGGCTGAGATATAGCATGGTTTTAAGAACAATGGAGATCTTCAAAGTACTTTCTTTTTCTTAGAAAGTCATTGCTCCATTAGTATACAGATTATTATTCTAAGTCCAATTTATGAGAGTGTTACCATGTGCAATTTATAGTATTCTGCAGCACATTAAATAATACTTCTTAATATCACTGATAAATTGCTTAAATATCTTTACACATTATACGGTCTCACTATGGAACCACCCACTTACAAATAGCAGTTCAAATATATGTGTGGTTGCACAGAAAGTGAATAATGCAGCATCTCAATTTATAGTTTTAACAAGTGTCTGATGTTCCCTGTTCTGAGAGTCCATTATTCTAGCTCATTGCTTGGTAGTATTTTTTCCTTCTTCTTTATCGTCTTTTTCCCCCTTAAGGAGATCATTTATAGTGACTTAGAAAACACTTACCACTTGCTTTTAATCTTATGGAATGGATGGCTTTCAGTTTCTGGTGAAAGTTAAAGCTTTACATAAAATGAAATAAAGTGATTTCTTTAAAAAAATTAATGTAGTCCCACTTTCAATAATTACCCTTTTAAGAGGGTGGCAGTAATTGAAAACAGGTTAAGTATGTTTATTACCCCTAATCTTAAATCTTTTCTAAGACTTTCTAATACATTTTTTACATAGGCAAAAATATGGGTGGAAGAGAAAACTTGGATTGCCATCACGGAAGTCCTCTTTAACCAGTTTTAAAAGGTAAACAGAAAAGTTAATATATTTAGGGAAAAGCTTTGATCAACTTGAGTCAGATCCAATGAACCACTGGTATCTTGTAAAGAACAAACTTCCTTTAGAAGATGCTTATGTTTGGGGCACCTGGGTGGCTCAGTCAGTTAAGTGTCTGACTCTTGGTTTCGGTTTGGGTCATGATCTCACAGCTCAAGAGCTCAAGCCCCACAGGGGGCTCTGTGCTGACAGCATGGAGCCTGCTTTGGATTCTCTGCCTGCCTCTCTCTCTGCCCCTACTCCACTCATGTTTTCTCTCTCTCCTCTTAAAAATGAACATTAAAAAAATGATAAAATGTTTATGTCTAATTCCATTAAAAATGCTTAAGATCCGCAAATTTTATTTTTAATAATTTCTCAGTTAAGATAGCTTAATTATTTCAGGTTATTAGGGAATATTAGGTAAAACCTTAAAGAATTAGAGTAGCATATTTCTCTCTTCTTTCTTTGTTATTCAGTTTTTGTTGTTTTTAAGATTTCCACATAATGTTATATATAAAGAGAGATTTTATCCATTCTCTATTTAAGAAAACAATAGAAATCAATTTGGAATAGTTAACAGGATTTTTTTCTTGATTTTTTAATGGCATCCTTTATGTCTTTGAGCAAGCAACTTATATTCTGTGCACTTGGAAAGCAAAATTATTTGGTTCAAGGGAGATTTCTCATGTTTTGTTTTTGTTTTTAATTCTACAGAACAGAAAGATTTCACAAATTGCTTAATCCTTTCTTAAGTCAAATATCTGTGAAGGTCATGTTGTAAGCTATTTAAAACTGAGTTTTTCATTTCAATGTATCTGTGAGTCACCCAGAAAATTTGGGACTTTAATGATAGTATCTCCTCATCCAAATTTCACAATGTAATGGATTAGGTCAGAATTTCTGAGTTGGTACTAACTGAACATTTCTAAAATGGTCTTTCATTTTTTTACATAGTCCCTGATGTACCTGTGCTTGATTGAGAAAGAATTCCAATGGTTTCCGATGGCTTCACATCAACAAATAAAGAGAAAGCAGCATGACTATTTAATAGCTCTGGGTAGATCCAAAGATCTCATGACGTGCCTTAAAGTGTCACTTCAGTTATTAATTAAAACTATAGACCAGAAGTGATAGATATGAACTAAACTCTGAAAGACAAAAGAAACAGAGGCAAGTCAGAAGGCAGTTCTACTAGGTAAAAACTAACCATTTGCCTCCTGATTATGTAAATTACATCACCACATTTATTTGATGCTTGCATGGTTCTGAAATACCTATGTGGGGATCAGGTTTCTAATCAATGCCAAGTAAGTCAGAGTAGCTCTTTGACAGAGGAATTGTTCTATGCCTTATCAATTTGGCCTTTGGGGACCCTTTAATGAAAGGCAAATTTGAAATATGATTTTTAATTCAATTTAAGATATTTTGCTCCTGATTTCTAAAACTAAGATACTTTTCCTAATTTATGTTATCAGTTTTATTTATTTTTTTGTCAAAGGCATGTTAAAAACTGATGAATAACCTTGGGGCGCCTGGGTGGCTCAGTCGGTTAAGCATCAGACTTCAACTCAGGTCATGATCTCACAGTCCATGAGTTGGAGCCCCGCGTTGGGTTCTGTGCTGACAGCTCAGAGCCTGGAGTCTGCTTCTGATTCTGTGTCTCCCTCTGTCTCTGCCCCTCCCCTGCTCATGCTCTGTCTCTCTTTGTCTGAAAAATAAATAAAAACATTAAAAAAAAAAAAAAAAAACGATGAATAGTCTAATATGCTTTGGCATTTTTCTCTTTGTGCTACAGTTTGTTTTTTTGCACCTATTTGTGTGAACACCACTCATCAGTATTCATTATTTATTATTATATATATTATATATTTATTTATTATACATTATTATTATTATTTATTTTATTTAATATTATTTGTTATATATATTATATATTAATATATATTATTATTATTATTTATTATATATATAACATATATATTTGTAAAAGCTAAGTAATAGGACATTTTTATTGAGTGGAGGAGATATCAAGAAATCGAAGGTCATTAGTAACAGGGCTCCAACAACAAAGAGCAAAACCAGTAAGAAATTCTACATCATCCAAATTTTATAAGAAAGCAGTATATAAATTTATAAATTCCTCTAAATTGCAAATTAAGTATCTACATATATTTCATTCTATGATGGTCCTTTTATATTGTGATTCTGAAATTCTGTGGTTGAGGAATCTCAATTTATTGAAGTATAAATGCAAAACTTTAAAAATTTGTTTTCAATAATTGATACCAATGGTGCTTCGAGAATTTTCTTTTATGTTGGCACAGTGAGCTTTGTTCACAATAATTTAGAGCCTTCCCACCTCTTTTCTGGTATTTTCAGTTATTAAAACAGTTTAGTACAGATAATATTTTAATTTTGTATTGGAGGCAAAGCCCTCTTCATCTCACTGTCATTACCAGTTTATTAGTAGTGCTAAGCTTCTTGCTATAAAACTTGGGCTATGATGGAATCATGACAGGATTCTTTTTAGAGTTTGCCATGCTTGCCTCTCTGCTGTTGTAGCAGGGAAGGGTAACAGCCCTTATTAAGTTACCTGTCCTTTTTTGTCGTTGTAATTGCTGTTTCCTTACATGACCATCATATGAACATCTTTATATCATTTATCTCTAGATAACAAAACCTGGTGTATATGTTTGTGTGTGTGTTTAATTGATTACTTAGTTGCATGCATGTTTTGTTTTCCAAAGTATATTGTAAAGCCCTTGACCATAACAACCACATATTTTGCTTTCTCATATGCTCCTATTTCTTGGTATAATGCTGAGCATGTAGAAATACTTGATGAATGATAGGTTAGCAACTACTTACTAAACCACTATTAAAATAATGATTAAGTGGTTAAATTGATTGTGATGCTTACTGATCTTATTCAGATTTCCTGTGTGTATAATTATCTGACTACTGTGGATATTTGTAAAGATATCATCTATATAGACATGCTAACATAGTCACCATATTTTATTGTGGTGATATTCAATGTGAATGTGACATGACCATTTTATTTCCTTTTACTCATGTTCATCAGCTCTTAGAGTTGATAATAATGTACACATCATCTTTTCCTATGTGTGCTATGGTGGAATGTCCTAGTTTACTATGCTTACTATGGTGGAATGTCCTAGAAATCTTCCTGTGTCTTTCCAGATTAAATCTCTTCATGAATTCTCTATTCTGCACCAATCATTCTTGAAACTGACCCATATAGAAGATCAAATGGCTCCTTTGACCTCCAACTTCTGCTTGGGATCAATAGAAGGCTTTGGCAGGAGATCTTGAAGGTAGGATTACTGTGAGGTCAGGGTTTATATTGACCTAAACCTTTTTTGTTAGATAATTTAGGTTGGCTGCATTTCTGTATTGACTTCTACAGCTTCTCTCAAGGATAATTATTTTTCATTGTTCTATTCTTCCACTTTCAGGTCTAGGGTGGCAACAGCTCCCCTTCTGTTAGTAATCTTAAGATAGTGCACCATCCCTGTTGTTTTTCCTAAATAATGCCCATACTTTGCTAAATTCCCCTCTTATTAACTTCTCCTAAAATCATCCAATGTGAGCATACCATCTGTTTCCCACTCATAACCTGACTTACGTGAAGGATGGCAACAATTATGAATCCTACTACTTTTATCACATTTCATATCAGATGACTTAGATGCTTATCGCTAGTTGAACGATGTATGGGATTAGACCTTAGGAAATGAGTTCCTCTAGCAAAACCTTTCCACTTGTGGTTAAGATGGAGTAGTAGGGGCTGGGTTTACTGTCTTGTATGAAACAACTAAAAAAAAAAAAAAAGGAAAGAGAATGAAAGAAAGAATGGAAAAGAGAAAAGAGAGGGGAAAAAAAGGTTTGCAGAATTTGAAAGCAACAAAGAAAAATGATTCCTGAGAAAAGGGATTCAAACAAAGTGAGCTCTAAAATGTTTCTCCTTTCATTTTTATTTTTTTTTCATTTTTTAAAAATGTTTATTTATTTTTGAGAGAGAGACAGAATGCAAGCCAGGAGGGGCAGAGTGAGAGACACACAGAATCCGAAGCAGGGTCCAGGCCCCAAGCTATCAGCATAGAGAACTGACAAACCACAGAATCATACTCTGAGCTGAAATTGGTAGCCCAACCTACCGAGCCACCAGGCACCCCTCTCCTTTCGTTTTTAAAGTTTCCAGGTGGCAGCAGAAGCAAAGGAAACCCAACCAGAGCCAGTGGTGCCCTGGAGTTGATGAGACAGTGCTAGGAATTGAGGAAGGCCTAAATGGTTTAGAGTTTTCAAGGCAGAACAGTGGTCGGAAAGAGCTATGCAGAGTGAGTTCTACAGAGATGTGAAGGATTCCCTAAGTCTTTAAAGGAATACTAATTGGTGAAGGAATGTGAGAATATGATGTAAGGGAGGGTAAAGAACCACCCAGAGAAATGAATGAACAGGAGAGCTGTCAGTCCTCACACAGGATCAGAGCTATTTCATATTGTCACCAGTCAAACTGGAAAAATTTTCATTATAAATGGCCTGGGGTTAGAGTACTCATAGGGCATTGCATCATTGGTAGGGTAAAATTAGCTCTAGACTAAAGGTTACTCTGGTCCTGTCTAACAACACATAAAAGTAAGCCTCAAAAGGCTGAAACTATTTACAAAAAATGTAATAGAATCCCAGAATGAAACTTAAGAGTTAAAGGAATATAAAAATGTCTATCAAGACAAAATTCATATTGTATGATATCCAATAAAAGGTTATCAGTCATGTAAAGAAGCAGAAAAATATGATCCATAATGAGGAAGAAAATTAGTCAAAAAAAACCCAACAGATCCAGAAATGATATTGATATTATAATTAATAGACAAGGATATTAAAAGTTATTATAACTCTTAATATTAAATGTAGGAATGCTCCTTAAACATCTTGGGTTCAAATCTTAATATCTTTGAAACCTTGGACAAATTTCTTAACCGTTTTGTAGTTTAGTCTTCCTCATTTGTAAAATGGGGATAATAATATCCCTTACCTCCAAGGGTTATTGTAAGGAATATATGGGGATATACATAAAGCTCATAAAAATGTTTGTTATATAACATTTTTTAAAACCCATTAAATTTTATCTATAATTGTGGTCTCAAGAAACTCACGTTATCAGGGAAGTTTACAAGGACCTCAGTGAGGTATTTCTGCAAAGTTATGAATAAATGACCTTTTGAAACAATTCCTTTGGAGACAATTTTGCCCAAATTATTTTGTGTGGGTGGTCTCATAATGCCCTTAAACATAGCATTTTTTTCTGATGTCTTCTTATTGAATGGATAGAATGATAGAAGAGACAAGATTTTGACTATTGTCTAGGTCTTTACTATTCAGAAAAACTCAAATCTGGATTCAATTGAAAATTAAGCCTTTAATAATATAGAAAAGGATTATTCACAGTAGTTTTTTACAAAGACATTTTCTTTTCTCCTAATGGTCTTTAAGAAACAATTTTCAACATTTAGTATCATTAAATCCTTTAATTGGTGACCTACTGTCTGATGCTTGGGAAAAATTGATACAAACATTAAACAGAATGCAGAGATGCAATGAATCTCAAATTCATAGCTCTGTCCTTTTGATGGTTGTTATAAATGCTTAAAAATAATAGTGATTTACTGAGTTCTCAATAGTGAACTATTGAATACTGAATTATTCATTGAATGTCTACTACATCAATAATCATTATGTGAGAAACTGTTCTAAGTAGTCTCAGGTCTCTCTACTCACTGCTTCTGTCTTCTGCCCTTAACCTGATGGTTGTTTGATCCTATCCAAACTTTACCTTTCGGGTTGAGTTCAATCTCTGTTGTCTCAACCAAGTCATCAATAATGATGAGGTCCTCTTATGAACTTCTGGCACTTATTTCTCAACCTGTCATTTCAAAATAATTATATACAGTTTTCTGATGCCTTTTCTAGTATTTAAAATTTGATATGCATATTCTGACTGTATGAATTAAGATCTGTAATGGCAAGAGGTTTTTTTTTTTTTTATTAGCACAGTACTCAACATTCAAAGTGTCGAATCAATAATTAATATCTTTCCTAATGATGTTCTCTCGGACAGATTCTACTCTGATTCCACTTTAAAATGCACTGAAACACACATACTTGCATTCTTACAGCAACCTCAGTCATGCTAAAAAATTTAACAAATTCTGCTTTGAGAACATTTTATTTGATGTTCTAGACCATATATACTCTCTCTTTGTTCTTCTGGGTGGCTAAAATTATAAAGCACTTTACTTCTTCATGACTGACTTTAAACCCAGATGTGGTAACATGCCAATCTTTTCTAATTTTGAATGTTATTTGCAATCTGGATTATTGCATGCCATTTGGAAAGTACTTGATCAGACATCTAACTAAATTTCTCATGGAAGTTAAACTTTTCCACAAAAAGAGAGAGAATATGCCTCAAACTCTTTGAGGATTTGTGTTTGGCATGTCCTGTGCAAGTCCTTTACTCAGAAGGAATATATATGAGATGGATTGCTGCCTATACCAGATTCTAAACTGTTTTAATCCATAAAATACAGAGTAAAGATTTGTCTATATGAGCGAGGCACTACAGTTTGTGGGGTACATGAGGTAGACTCTTGGTTATAAGCATGTCAGAGTACAAATGCTCACTCCATTCTTCACTTTTTGTTAAGAAATGTACCAATCCAGGGATGTAGATGGATGGATCAAAAAGAATAACCTGGGGGTTATTTAAATTCATTAAAAAGGTTAATTATTTTCAAATTTTGGTAACCGAACTCTTACAGTAATACATTAGTGCTACACATCTTACAATTGGCCATGACATATGGTGCCAGTAGGGTCATTGAGAATCCCTGCCCTATGTAAATATCAAAGGGATTGCACACCAAAGGGTCTAGGAAGTAAAGTGATAAAGACTGATGACCATGCTGTACTTATTAGTCTAGTCTACATCTGAGGTTAAGAACTACTAGAAGATGCTGTAGGTTTCCCAGCTCTATCCCTCTGGCGTTCACAGCCTTGTTAATGCAAATGCCTTCAGGTTTCATTCTAAAGGTTTTTTCTGACTCCACAGGTCTGAGTCAAGGCAAGCCAGAAACACTAGGGAGTTAACTACTAATGACTACCCCCCTTCCGCCCCCAGCTGCCCATGAATTACAAATGGGAATTGGTATATAAGTACTCCAGCTCTCTCTTTCCTCCCATTGTAAAACTCTAGGACATATTTCTCACCCTCTGCCAAAAGTACAAAGCCAGACTGAATCCTAGTTGTCCACAGTGTTCACCTGCTTATGAAACACCCTATATTGGCTTTCTTCCCTTCTTTGCCTCACTTCCCTACTCTCCTGAGATGTTCACCTCAATAAACTACTTGCACATAAATCCTAATCTCACAGTAGAGCTTCTGGGAGAACCCAGTATAAGCCAGACACCAGACATGATTATCTTTTCTTTGCACAAACTGTTCTCAAAGCTGAGCACACTTGAGATCTTGCAGGGCAACGATGAAAGAATAGCAAGAATTGTTAGCCCTTCAGTGAATAGGTAAATTGTAAATCAAGACTGGTGTCTTTCCCAGGAGTCTGTCTTCATTGGGTTTCACGGTTAAAAGAAAAAAAATGTTTAAAAGGTGGTAGAGAAAGTTAGCACGCTGAATCATTACATTTCATGGTCTAAACGTATTGTCTAGTTTTCATCGATATTTGTTTGGCACTATAGTAATAGACAATGTCACCCATAAGCATTTATGTCTGGCAACTTGATTTTCATAGGTTTATTGCTTAGACAAACTGACTTTGATATTTTTTACTGAGCTTGTCAGTATAAACAAACTTATTTTAGATTTAATATTTTATTTGATTCTTCAGAAGACAGTTATATTGATATTTTAATCTAAGGTGCTTTTTTCATTTTGGAATACTGAATTTATACTACCCAGAGATTGTGAAGGAAACTGAGGTTGATTTATTGTTCTTTCTGAAATGTAAAGGATGCCATTTGGTTCTCTGAATAGACAATATGAATAGAAACACCACTTGGATTCAATTCTGGGTTTTTCACTGATTTATAAGTCTAAGTACCATCTAATTAAGTTTTATATCTCTCAGTTCCTCTATATGCCAAGTGGAGAATACTATTTACCCCCCATTTTATAGTATCAATATGTGATTAAAAGATTCATGAGATGATTTTTCAGAGAATAATGTCTAATATGATCTACTTAATCAACCAACAGTTTAACTTATGAAAATTTTAATTTTTCCTTGAATTTCCATCCCTAAAATTCTGATAAGAGAGAAAGAAACTAACTATATGGATGACATTGTATCCCTAGGGCCTGGTGGCGTAGGGAGTTTTACGAAGTTTGGCCCCATCTAGCTCTCCTTGCTGTTAGACATAAGATACCTAAGGTGCTTGGCCCAGCTGGGTACTGCTCCAATTGGTTACCTCTTTCTCTGTAATTTTTTTCCCCCAGGGCTTTATTTTCACCCCTGCTAACATTTAGACCACTGACAGTGAAGTGGCAGCTACTTCTATCCTGCCAATTACAAGGGGTACTTTATCTTTGAATGCATTATATATTATACATTTGGGAACCCCTAAAGCTGAACAACGCTGCAGTGTGAACCAAGAGGTCCCTTTTCTAGGTGCTGGGACTGAGGGCTCATTCCATAGCCCTCTTAGACAGAGTTGTGGATGTTGCTAATAAGTAATTCTAAAGGCTAGCAAGAATTGAGGATTTCCCCTATGCTAACCACTGTGCTCGCCACTTTTTCCGCACCCCTTATGTGATCCTGAAAACAATTCTGAGAAGCGTTATTTTATTCCCATCTAGTAAATGAATTGAGGCACATACCTGAAGCCTAATGTATAGCTTCCCCGCCCTTAAGTTCCTTAGATTTAGAAGCAGATGGACATGGTTTAAATCCTGTTTTTCCTACTGCCCAATCAAGTAGCCAAAAACTGTTTTCATAATCGCTTTCAATCTCATTTGCCAATTCTGAAGTATGGGTCTGACAGTAGCTTCCCGGCATGGTTTAGGACTGTTTAGTCAGGCCAAATGAACAAATCATAACTAGATGACATGTTTTGTAAAAAATAAATTGTAATTTTATATTTATTATTCACACTTTTAAGTTAAAGGAACATAGCTGCAATTCTTTCTCACTCAGAATCTCCAAAAATAGAAAAGAAAATCTTAGTGTATTATACCCAATGACAATTTCAGTTTCATGGAATGAAATGTTCAAGAAATTCACCTGCCTCCTTTTTGTATCTTCTTCTACCTCTCCCCACCCTCCCCCCACACACTATACCAATCATATTAACTTTTTAAATAACCAGGACTAAAATATTAAATCTCAGATTAGCAAGGTCCCCAGGTTTAGAGAGGAGTGAAAGTAATTGCTTTCATTCAAGTCAATTCCCTACAACTGAGAAGTTTGTTGGACAAGGTAATTTTGAATATTAAGAGAAGAAAACTGGTGAATATTTTGGTTTTTCAGAGTTTTTAAAAATAAAACACTATATAAAGGCTATACTTGGGAAAGAGAGTTTATAAAATTTATTTTGAACAGACTTTCACAGAAGGCAAGTACTTTCACACAGTGGAAAAGAGGTGGGTCCTTAAAAAGTTTCCTTTGGAGGTTCATTCCCTTTTAAGTTAAATGAGGCGGGTGATTATGTGTGCTGATTAATTTTATATGTTAAGTTGGTTAGGCCAGGGTACTCAGATATTTAGTCAAACACCAGCCTGGATGTTAGTGTAAAGGTATTTTTTAGATGAGATTAACATTTAAATCAGCAGCCTGAGTAAATCAGATTACCCTCCCTAATGTGGGTGGGCCCCATCCAGTTAGTAAAGGTCTTAAGAGGAAAAAAAAAAAAAGACATCCCACATGAAAGGGAGATTCTGTTGCCAGACCGCCTTCACACTTGAGCTGCAACATTGACTGTTCTCTGAATCTCCATCCTGTTGGCTTACCCTGCAGATTTTGGATTTCCTAGCCTCCAAACTTACATGATATAGTTACATGAATTAGATGATTAAAGTGCATCTCTATGTATTTATCTATCTACACGCATTATTGGTTTTGTTTCTCTGGGGAACCCTGACTATCTTTTCCATCCTTCATAGCTCTCAACAGCACACAGTGGGTGCTCAGCAAGGAAAAATGATGGGCAGCAAGTGCATTAAGAGGAGGTATGGAAACAAAGTGTCTCCCACCAAAGACACACATACAGGATGCTCATCTCTCCAGGAACACTTGCCCTGGTTCAGGAGAAGCCCCCAATCTCTCTTAACTGTTTTTGGATACACTCTGAGACTTTTTTTTATCAAGGTGATTTTTTTCCACGCTGAGTTTGATTTTTATTGCCTTTCCATGAAGTTAAACACAGCCTTTTCCAACTCCTGCCCTCCCCTATTTCTTCTCTCTTTGCCACTCTCTAACCCCAAAGGGCATCGGATCTATTCCTGGCTCCACCTGCTGAAATCCATGACTGATGAAATTACATAATTAATAGACAGTTGAATAAGTAAGTAGTAGAGTGCCAGAAAGTCCACACTACATTCTCTTCTGTCCCCTCACCCCCAGCTTTCCCTTGGACAAACACAGTTATGGCAGCAGATACAAAGGCAATTAGCTTTGAAAACTCTGGCATGCAGGAAGTCCCCATACAATAGCTTGGAACAAGGAGTGGTGTGTATTAAAAAGCTTTGTGAGAATTCACCACCATCTGCTCCTATCAGGACTGTCAGTTCTGCATCAGTCCCCCCCTCTCTCTTCTACCCTGCTCCTACACATTATGGGGGTGTCCTGTGTTATCCTTGGAACAGCCATCATCTGGCAGTGATTTTAACATATGTGCAGCCAGTATTGCTGCTTTAAGCAGCTCATCAACTCAGAAGCCCACTGAAATGAGGAGAAATACTTTTGTTTTTACGTGGGAAATGTTTGCAATAAAAGGGGCCTCTGTGTTTTCTTGAAGCAGGAATAGTCATTCTGTCCAGTCTCAAAGTCCACACCTTACTTCACGTATACGCATGGGGCACTGGCACCTAGGATGTGAAAAATCATTTCGGCTGGGTTCACGATAGCCATTCTTATTCAAAATTAACATTTTATTTTTGAAGGTAAAAGATTTATACATTTGCCTCAAAGATAACCTGGAGCTTAAAATATTTTAGAGTATATCTATACAGCCAAACTGTATAGGAGAGGTATATTTTTTTGGAAGTCTTCTGAAGGGTGGCAGATGGATAAGGAAAAAAACAATGTGAGAAAAAGCATGGGCCCCTGCCTTAGTTTTGTGAAATTTTCATATTGAAGAATGTTTAAGAGCTACTTCTGTGGTCTTCCTTGAAATGAAGAATAAACACCTGAGCACCGACATCACTCTGTCTTTCAGAGTAGCAAATATCCTTCTATCTGTTGTGTGTGCCTGAAACTACAATTACTGCAGGGAGCAAAAACGAAAAGGCTCACTGATTTGGATGGTGTTGAATGATAGGAGAAAAAAAGTGTGTGAGGGCGCTGTGCATGTTGCTCGAAGAATAGATGGCTGATAGACATGCTCTCTATCCATATTTTGCTTAAGCCAAACAGGAGAGATTGGTTGTTTTGTAAGGCGTCAGAGTCAACTGTTGTCTTACAATGTGGAAACTTCCTAACATATGTTATCACTGGTCAGAAATAGGGAGTCTAAACAAAGAGAGGCCCTCTCACAGATTGTTTATTTTATTTTTAAATTTCTGATTTTGATTTTCTGATACTTCTTTTAATGAGCAACATAAGCCAGAAGAATTTTCTTACTGTGCTGATGAAAATCATTTTTGGAATTAAAAAGCCCAATTGTATTTTAATCAACATTTATTTAGTTGGTTTACTTTGTTAAAAGAAACTATACAAATAGAAAACTAAGTAGAATACTTTATCATCTTGGTTCCCTGCCTACGATTGTTGATAATGAGCTGATGGCTGTCTAATTTTTAGTTTTAGAAGTTAATGTGAAGATTTAAGGTATTTTATGTATTAAATGTAATATTAAATATAATTACATATCAAGTTTCCATTTAGCTTAAACTTCTCTAGTCAAAAGTAAGAAATTTCATAAAAGGAAACCTCCGTAAATATGTGTGTGTGTGCATGTGTATGTGTGTGTGTGTGTGTATGTGTATATATATATAGTACTTTTCAATTAAATCCTGTTATAAATTAAGCACTCAGAAATTGGGTAACTAGCACTTCCAGGCTCATCTTGACCCCCAGTTCTTGGATTTGGATTTCTCTGTATCCTCTTGGTCTGGGCCCTTGTAGTTTTTTCTTTTTTTCTCAGGGCAGCTGGACACCATTGTTTTTCTGCCAGCATGCTGACTTTTTTCAGAGATATGTCCAAGTTATGGTGAGTCCCATCACTTCCTTCATTGCTGCTGCATACAATCTAAATTTTAAAAACTCAGATGTGTAGCTTACATTTTAAAATCCCCCAAATTCCTTTGAACCAATGGCATACACGAAAAAACAGGTATGTGATACAGATGCAAAATGAATTTGCGCTGTTTGGAGATGGCAGGAGAATGAACTAATCCTTTCAGGGTAGGATTGAGCTGAGACCAATGCAAAGGAACACTTGAAGTTATAAGAATGAGAATAATGAGGGGCGCCTGGGTTGAGCATCTGACTCTTGATTTTGGCTCAGGTCATGATCTCAGGGTTCATAGGATCAAGCCCTATATGGGGCTATGTGCCGACAGCAGAGACTGCTTGGGATTCTCTCTCTCTTCTCTCTCTGCTCCTCCCCTATTCATTCTCTTTCTCTCTTTCTCTCTCTGGCTCTCTCTTTCTAAATAAGTAAGCAAACAAACAAACAAACAAACATTAAAAAAAGAATGAGAATAATGAAAAGAAGAGGGTCCCAGAGAATCAAGAGGCAGAGGGATTAGCTTTGCCAATGAGAGTAATGGAGGGTTCCTGAAGACGGGAGTTTTTACAGAAAAACTGTGGAGGAGGTCAAAAGAGTTCATGTGAAACACATGCAATTTTCTCAGAAAAGAAGAGGGGAAACTGTGGAGAACAGGGAAACAAGAAGGTAGGGATTTAAGGAATAAACAAATAGGGATAGCTCCTGTCAGATGGGAGAGAAGCCAATGTGAGGGAAATGCAGTAATTTCTTTTTTTTAAAAAAATTTTTAATTAGTTTTCTTTATTTTTGAGAGATAGAGAGACAGAGCACATGTGGGGGAGGGGCAGAGAGAGAGGAAGACACAGAATCGGAAGCAGGCTCCAGGCTCTGAGCTGTCAGCACAGAGCCCAACGCGGGGCCCGAACTCACGAACCATGAGATCAGGACCTGAGCCGAAATGGGTCACTCAACCAACTGAGGCACCCAGGCGCCCCAAGTAATTTCTAAGAATTCTGACGATATGGCTGAAAGGAGACAAACATGGATGGTAGTGATTCAATCTAGAGTATCTTTATGAGTCTTTTAATTATTTTTTTCAGGTCTGGAATAAGAGTAAATGAGTAGATAAGGAAGATGAGAAACAAACAGACCAGCAATTATTGATATCTCACTAAATTCTAGGCACTGATGGGAGATCTCACTGCTTCAATCAATCAAGGAGGTGCTAGGACTTAAGCGGGAGTGAGGTTTGGCACTGGACGATCCTCTGAAAGAATTCAGGGATGTGTGGATGATTGATAGGAGCTCCAAAGTACATAGGGGAGCCAGTGAAATTCCTAACTGGGGGTATTAGAGAAGCCAAGGGGCTAGAGGTCCTGATGAAGCTAGAAGGGGTTGAAATGATAGTGAACAAGGAATGAAAAAACAACAGAAGGTCATGATCAAGAGGGAGACTTAATATTAGGGTTGGGTTTTTTTTCCCATTGAGGAAGTAGCCCAGGAAGTGATCCTGCTTATTGAGAGTTAAAATAGAAGAAAAGATAAGACTTGAGAAGGCCAAAGAACTCTGACTTTTTTTTTTAATCTAAGAATCTTTCACTGTTTGATGAATGAGTTGAGTAAATTATTGAAAATTAGCTAAAATCAAAAAACCAAAGCCAAAACCCAAACCAAAAACAACACAAAATCTGAACAAATCCCCAGCTAATTTGGTATGATTAAGAGGTTCCTGTGTTGTGTTTCCAAATCTCTGGGAAATGAGAGTGTTCTAAATGAATCTTACTCCAGATACAGATCCCACTGCATTCACAGCTCAAATTCATCATCAAATTGTTTAACTGGCCATTGTAGCCCTTCATCTGCAATTTAGAAAGCCTATGGAGACTACAGCAGCACTCAGTATGCATTTGCTGACTTCAGATGTTGATTTGAATACATATATTGAATCATCTTTTTGTATACCTGAAACTAATACTATGTTAGTTACACCTCACCTAAAAATAAGTAAGTAAACAAAATACTGATTCAAACACTCTGCAATACAGTAAGTTCCGGGTATGAACAGAAATGCATACACTAATGGATTGAGATTAGAAACAGAAACACAGGCAAAAATCTACCAATTTCTGATTTCTTTCAGTTTTGCCAGGAAATTTGTTTTTTTCCAGGACCAGCAAACTGATTCCACAAGAAGAGCTCTCATCCCTGTTATTCTGCCTCTTTCCCACCTTGTTTCCATATCCATTTGTTCAGCCCACTGAAATATGGATTAGGGGGACTGGGTATATAATTATATTTTTTTCTGGCTCATTAATGTTTTCCTATTATTATTGTCTTTGAAAATTCACGAGGAAACAACTACCATGAAGGACAGTGTAAGAATTCTTTAGTACCTTAACTTTGGGCTTTTATTTGGTATTTTTATGATTGTGCATGAATAAGGATGTTAATGCCAATTAGCAGAAAGGAGCCTTTGAGATTTCCTACCATTTTCAATCTTTTCCTCTGAACAAGGTATATTGGAGATGGAGATAATATAGTTAGCACTTTTCTGGCCTTGGTAACATGTGTGCTTTTACAGGCCCATATTAAGAGTCCACTTTTGTTTAGCTTCCTCTGCATTTAATCAGTCCAGCATGATTACCTTAATCACACTGACGTAGCAGCATCCTGGGGGAGCCCCTTGCTCGAGTAGCAGACCTAATAAAACAATGGGGAAGGAAGTACCAATAAGAAAGGTGAAGTAATACCAGATGAAGGGAGATTTGGCTAAGACAGGCCTACATAAGAAATGGTTTGTGGTGAAGTATAACTCCGTCGGTAGAAGCTTGTAACCATGAAGACAGCGTATCCCAGGCGGGGGGACACGTGTCACGTCCCCTCATACAAGAAGGGGTACATTGGGATGATGTTGCCAGAACTCAATTCAGATGCAGAGGGCAAAGATGAAAGATAAAAAGCCTGGAATAAGATATTAAAATAAACAAATCAGAGAACTTGAAGGCAAGCCCTTAAAATGAATAAAGGGATTTTCTAATGTCCTACTAGAATGTTTCATAGACCAGTTATCCTTAATTTCCATTTGTATGCCTTACTGTTTTTTTTTTTTCTTTTCAGCATGAAAATATTTTGGTGCAGCTGACAAAAATGAGAGGCTAAGCAATTGGAAGATTATTAGCAAAATCCCCAGATAGTTTACAGGGTTCGTTTACAATGTAGATTCTGATTCAGTAGGTCTGGGTACATCCAAGGTTCAGCACTTCCAACAACTTTCCAGGTGAGGTTGAAAGTGCGAATTGCTAAGTGGATGTCAGTTCCTGTCTTTTCTTGCTGCTTGCATATATCTACTAGTGTCTCCTGAGCTATCAGATAAGCCGCAAAACCTAGAAACATTCCTGGATCACCTGCATTTATATCTATATTCTTAGAGAGTTTTCTAAAAGAGCAGTGGTATATAAATTTGTAGTGTCCTTCAGTCCAGCAGTTGCATGACTTTTGTTCTTTAGAGTATTTTATTATAAGTTTATTGTCATAGACCACATAATAATAGGAGAATCAATATTGAGAGTGTGTCAGGATGCTTGTATTATATTTTATACTCTGCATCTAACTGGTTATGTTAGACTAATAATCTTTCAGGACCCTTTCAGCTTGGTGATTCAGAGCCAGTGAGCACAAGATAGACCTATTTAGCCTAAGATGCCATTCCCTAGTATTTATTGGCTTTGAATAATAAATGCCGCTCTTTCTGCATATCTCTCTGCTGAGGTTGCTTTTTCCAGTGGGGAGATGTTTCTTCAAGATCACTTTAAAGCCTAAAGATTTTTAATTCCTCTTAAAACTACTTTTTTTTTCTATCTTTCAATTCAGATTTACTTTAAGAGGAGAAACCACACCCCCAGCGCCCCCCACCCCCCCCAGCCCCCGAATCAATTATTTCCTCTGCCTGGATTTTTGTTATGCAACCCAGCTAGGTTGCTCTGCTACCGGGAGGCTCACAAGATAAATTGCCTCCCTTTGGCTGTGTTGTTGTCTTCAATTACACAAACAGCAGCCAGAGAATCTGGAGATGAGAACTACAAGAATTCTGGGAGATGCTAACGATTAGCACTTGCATTATTAGTCTCTGTAGGTTCTTAAAGCTCAGAGTCCCTCCTGGCCTTGTCAGAATAGCAAAGCGACACAGAAGCAGGCAGCAGTCAGGCATCATTCAGCCGCCCTGGATAATGCTCTCCCCGGTACACAGGACTGTTTGCCTCCAGAGTCCCAGGATCTGCCCAGGAATCAACAGACACTGCGTGGCCATGATGAGTTTAACTGTATCTAATCAGTCTGGAGGTCCGATAGCTGTGAAAAACCTTGTTACCCTGGGAGGGAAGACTCTCTTTCTCTAATAAAACAGAAGGTGGTTCCTGTCCCACTCCTTTTCTAAAGCACTCTCCTTTGTATTATTAATTTTTTCAAAGTACAAGTTTGAGAAAGTCTTCAGAGACACCAAGCTTATCAACTCTATTCATCTTCTGAGTGAATAAATTTCTTTATGAAAATAATGCTCCTGGAATGCTGTTTTGTTTGTAGTTCTCCAAGGAGTGAGCTATCTCTCTGCCTATTCTGCTCCATTTAAGAATGAAGTTCATAATGATACGATTGTCAAAAGGAAAGAAATACATCCTAAGATACTGCGGACTGAAGCATCTAAGGAAGATATCGCGGACTGAAGCATCATCTAGGAAAAGTGAAAATTTTTCAGTAAAACCTTTAGTAGTGTTACTGTTCAGGCACTTTTTCAGTGTGCTCTGAAGCAACTTTTTTGGAGACAGAGGATTTGCTTCAAGGGAAGAGTGAAGGTTTATTGACAATATGAGGTAAAAGGCAGAGCCATCCACAGACCAGAGAGGTTTGTTCACTTCCAGATGAGAAAACGGGAAGTAGACCTTGGTGTATCCTACATGATGTGAAGAAGAACATATGGGGAAGGTATGGGCTTTGGAGGTGGGCACATACACCTTAAAACACACATCTGCTTTGTGGCTTTGGGCACATTTCTTTCTATTCATATTCTGCATTTGTACAATAGGGATGGTAGTACCTTTTGCAAAGAGTGGTTGAAAGAATCAAATCAGACTAGTGGAAGTTAATTTCCTAGGATACAACCAATGACTGTCAATTTAGCTAACACTTTTTCATAAGCAGTGTTTGCTGCTCCTTCCTTCATTTGCGTCTCTTTTATGGTTCTTATGACATCTCATTCCAATTACTTTTTCAGAGGCACCTGGGTGGCTCAGTTGGTTAAGCATCTAACTCTTTAGCTCAGGTCATGATCTCACAGTTTGTGAGTTCAGCCCCACATGGGGCTCCACACTGACAGTGCTGAGTATGCTTGGGATTCTCTCTTTCTTCTCTCTGCCTCCCACTTTCTCTCTAAAAATTAAACAAATCAACTTAAAAAATGAATGAAAATCAATGAAATAAAAAAATATAAATGAAATTATTTTCTCAAGTCTGTTTTGATTTTCTCTTAGACATAGATCATATCTTATAATATTAAATCACCAAATTTGGGATCAAAATACTTGGATTCAAGAAGTATAGGTTTTTTCACCAGTGAAGAAGGGTTGGGGATACTTCTAAAAGTAGCTATGATGATTAAATTGGAAGCCTTAATAGGTACCCTCCCTTGGCATAGTGGTTAGCACAGAGCCGTCTCCATGAAGATGTTGGTTCTTTATTTTCTTCTTTTGCATGGTCAGTGCCTAGCAGTGTCTGACATATATTTTGTATGTGTAATACCATAGCTTAATGAATAAAAGAATCTATGGATAAGTGTGTGAATATCTGAATAAAAAAGGACATTAGATAGAAAGAGATTTTGGTTCTAATTCTGCCTTTGACTTTGGCTGTGTAGCTGTGTGACCTTGGAAATACACTTTTACTGTCTGAGTTCCAGTGTCCATCATTGTAAAGGAAGAACTGAGTTGGATGAACTACTTAATATGTAACTTGTCTTTTAGGTCTAATCTGCATGTCGCAAGAAGCTGAGATATTGTCAAGACCTGAAGTTTTGACTTATATGAAATCTTACTTTTCAGCAATACAAAAGCGCCATTGTAAATGATAAGAGGACATGCATTCTTCTCTAACATTGTGAATATAGTAAGAGTGAATGCAAAAGAGTATGAGGTCCTTGAAAGATATCCACTCAATGGCTTCATTCACCTGTGTAATGACAAGTGATTAGTTTTGGATAATGGAAAATAAGACAGTAAAATATCAGTCTAACAGTTCAGACTTATTAAAAATCAGTATCTTCCTCTGAGGAATCCCTTCACATTAAAGGGCCTCTGAGCCCTTAGGATGCTCAGAGAAACATGCCTTGTCTACTGCTACAAAATAACATGTAAACATGGCACCACATGGTGGTTTTAAGATGGTGATTCTCAAAGTATGGTCCCTGGATTGGGGTTAGCATCAACATTGCATTAGCATCAGTAGGGAACTTGTTAGAAATGACAGTTTTCAGGTCCCACCCCATATCTTCTGAACTGGAAATTGTGTGTGTGGAGTCCAGCGATCCATGATCCAGGTGACTATGATTCATAATGAAGTTTGAGAATCATCTACACGATGACCTGTTTATCAGCTGTTTGGAATTAATCTCAATGAAGCGCTTTCTCCTAAAAGAGAAGCTATGTCAGTATTTCACCTTATATTACTTATAAGCGTTCAGATGCTCAAAAACAACATCATGTATTTTTCCACTTCCTAAACGTAACAGTGATTCTGCACCTTTTTTAAGGGAAGACTAGCAAAGTTATCTGGTTTGAAAATTAGGGAGGTCATTTATTTTTACCTACAGTTAGCATAGGTACATGTATTCTCTCTTTCTCTTTCTCTTTTTTTTCAAAAATTTGCTCTCAAATATTTGGGGTAAACAAAACTTCTGAAGATTTTGAGATGAAATCCCTTTGTTTCACATACCACGGCCCCAGCATCTATGGTGCCTTTGAACTTAGTGTCCACAAAAGCTTCTCCTCATCCCATTCCCTTTTGTCTTTGTTGAGGCAGAGAGAGATCAGTAGCAGATCTCTGCTACTTTCTTCTGCTACTGCTTCTCTTTTGCAGGTTTTCTGTGTGTTTCTATTCCGCTTCCTTCACTCCCCTTTAGTTTCAGAAATAATGAGAAAAATTTCTCTCCCCTGTACTTTTTATCATAGAGCAAAGAGAAAAACCTCATTAAAATAATGAAGTGATTTCAGCATGATTAATCATGTCCCAAAGCCATTGATGTCCACAGGTAATGAAAACATTCAACCACCCTAAGCTCTGGTTGTAAGATAAAGTTATTTGCTCCTTTTTCGGCAACTGTGGATATGCAGGAGGGAGCAGGCTTTGGCACGGCCAAACTTAGATGAATCATTTGTTTCTCTTGTTCTGCAGCTGGATCAATCTGGTCACCAAGAGTAGACAGATTTCATCTGAGCCTTTTGACAGGAATTCATTTGGCACAGAGAAATCTTTGAGGAGTTTGCAATGTCTGTTGTCAATGAAATTAATCTAAACGTGGAAAAAGAAGAAATCCTGCACTTAGGTAAACATATTGGAGGGGAAGAAAATGAAGGCTCACCAAACATTTTAAACTATTTTGTCAAAGAAATGAAGTTTATGGTTAATCGAGCACTGTAGTTGGATGATAATGGATAGTCACCTGCTTAACTTGGGCCGGGCCTTTGTTTCTAAAGAGTTGAATTCGAAGACATTAAGGCATGTTATTGATATAATTGTTTGCAATTATAGAAGGGGATATATATGAAATTCATTTGGACATGTTATCTGTTTACCCTGATTTATGAAATTGACTCTGATCAGCATTTGTCACTGGGGGGAATGATTGTTTATATTATTACTGCTCTTTTGAATGGAAAGTAGATCTGAAATCACATGAATCACCATCAGTTTTTATGAAGCTCTAAAACCAAAGGTAAAACAGCAGATGTTTGGATTTTAGTTAATAGTGGTAAGATGCTTTATTGTACCACAAAAGGAATCTCCATAGTCACTGGCAATAGATGAAGATATTTTGAAGCATATAACTTCTTCCAAAGTGAAACACACAAATAAATAAGTTATTAGAAGAGACCTAGAAATATGGATTGACTGTAAATGGAGTTTACAGCTTGATATATGTGAATTGAGTTGCAATACCAATAACACAAATGCTCAGCCATAATAGGATTCCTAAGAGAGTGGGTGGTTATAGGTCTCCAAAGCCATAATAGCAATCCCCTCTCTCTTTAATGGCTAATCTTTCTCCAATCATGTTCTGTAGGTAATGCTGTGGATGGGATTTAGTCATTTAATTATGAAGCTAGGGGAAAAAGGGCCATAAACCAAAGCTCATGTTACTCAAGTAGAAATAAAAACTGGCTGTCTTAAATCCATCTCATTGTGGTAAAGGCAGAGGGTTGCTGGGAGATATTGAAGTATTTTCATTCTAAGATAAAAAGTAAGAGTTCATTCTCCATATTTTTAAAAATTAGACCCTTCTCAAGTTTTTTTCACTGATAGTCCTTCAAGGCTTACTGTGTAAGCTACAAGTATCATTATCCTTTAGGGTATTTACACACTTCAACTATTTCGGTGAAGATGTGTTTATTCAGCACTATGTGAGGTATTGTACTTCCAGAATACCTGTTTTCCTATCACTTGTAGTAAGCCCTTGGTAGGAAGTCAATGGACTCACATGATATTTGAATCTGTTCTCTAAGGAACCAGCTCTTACATCCACAGGGCAAGCATCTTTTTTTTTTTTTTTTTCACCATCTCACACAGCTTATGGGCTTTTCAAGCTTTAGAGCAACGGGTCTCAACCCCGACTGTGTATTAGAATCACCCGGGGAGCTTTAACAACTACCAGTGATAGCATATCAATTAAATACCAATACCAATACCATATCAATCCTGCATACCAATTAAATCAGATTTGCCGGTGTTGAGTCCCAAGCATTGGTATTTTTAAAACTCTCCAGGTGATTTTAATGTGATCCCCTATCCTTGATTGAGAGCCACTGTTTTCTAATTTTAACGAGAGAAGTAAATGTGCATCTCATTATTCTGTTTCATCTATTCTTTTTTTCCCTTCTGGGCTTAAAATAATTAAGCGATGGCCAACTCTTTGCATCTTGTTTTATAGATTTAAACATCCCATTTATTACAATACTCACTTATAGCCAAACATGTTTTTATTGATTGAAATATAACTGAAATTATTAAAGAGTCTTGGAAAACACCTATTACCCAAGTTTTTGTTTTTAGGTTGAATTCTGTAACTAATTAAGCATTCCATGCCAGGTTTGTGACTTGGGGAGAAAACGCCATACTAATGAAATATATTGATAACACAAAAATATAGTATGATACCACTTCGTTGCCCTTATTTTCATAATATGTCTCTTTATTTCATGTGCTTTTGTTATTTCTTTCCTTTTTGTCCCCCTTCCTGATACTATCTTTGACTTGGCTCTTAGTTGTATCTTTTAACTGGAGATTTTCTTCTGGTACATGATTCATTTTTGCCTGTTAATATTTTAACATACTATGAAACATTTAAGGCTTTGAAAATGGCACAAAGAAAACTGCAACAAATACTCATTCACCCATCACCCAACTTAAGAACTAAAATATCAATACAACTGAAGCCCCTCTGCATCTTTCCCCTTCATTGGGTTGCCAGGTTTAGCAAATAAAAATACAAGCCACCAGTAAAATTTGAATTTTGGAAAAACAACCAAAAACTGTTTAGTTGTTCTGAATATTGTATGGGATCCACTTGTACTGAAATCATTATTGGTTATTTATCTGAAATTCAGATTTCACTGGGCATCTTCTACTTTATCTGGCAAACATACTCCCAACTTTACACACATTTTTTTTATACTACCACTAGGTATGCAATGATTTAAAAGTTTACATGAATGATATCTTATCCTAGTACATGTCTTATTATAGGTATATCTTTGCAATCTTTTTATTGGCCCAATAACATATGTTGGAATAGTACATTTTATTCATGCCACTCTAGTTGATTTATTTTCAATGCCATATAGTATTCCACTGAGTGGCTATTCCCCATATTACTTACACATTCTTCTGGTGGACATAAAAGAGGTTTTTTTAAATTTTGCAATTGGTAATCATTCTTCTATGGATATTCTTATATTTCCTCTCATGTAGATATTTGAGTTTCTTTGGGATTTACATCTAAAAGTGGAATTGCTATTTTGTGAGTTGTATACAACATGTCTATTCATCATTAATTGACCAATGTTTGGAATGGGAGGGGAAAGTCGCTTTTTGAATATGTTGGAAATGATAATGATGATGCATTTATTGACAATTTGTATTTTCAGGTTCTAGTCCTGAAAGGCATGTATAACAAATCGTTTTATGATCCAAAAATGCTGTGAGGTAGACACTATAAAAAATATTGATGATAATGACGATGACTTTAGTTTTGACAACATGTGTGTTTTAATTTTTTTCTCATTTGATATACATTAGACTCCTGAAAGAAGGTATTATTATTTATATTTTATACATGAGAAAACTGAGGTAGAGAGGTTATATAACTATCTCAAGTCTTGCTATATATCAGTACCTTATAGACCCAGGTTTGAACTGAATTTTCTAAATTCAAACGTCAGCTTTGCCTCTTTATTCTAACTTCTAAATGCATATAAATATAAATTAAGTAATTTTGAGATTTCACATTCAAAGTCATCTTTTTAAATACTTTCTAGTATCTAACAAACTGTTTAGGTAGCATACACTAATGGCCTAATTGCTTTGAGAAATGTGGCAAAACATATATGTATTTAACTTTGAGTGTATTTTGTCTTAAAATAAGTGCCAATTTGCATTTAACTAATGGGACCAGATGCAGGCATGCTATCGCTTCACTGCATGGTTCCAAGCCTGATTAGTAGACTGTGCTGTCTCCTTACTGACAGTGATCCACAAGAAAAACAAAAAAACAAAAAACAAAAAAACATTGATGGCAATAATCATGCAAACATTGCTATTTCTAATGTTTGCAAACACCCAACAAAGCAGGGTGTTATGAACAAAGTTCTCGAGATTATTCTATGCTTAATTCTTTTTTAGATTTTAAATATTTATTTGTATATGCCTCCTATTGTCAATAGAAAAAATAGATATTTCAAGAGATTAGACAATTTACTTCAAAATTTTATTAAATCAGTGAAATGGAAACAGAGTTGTTTGTTTGCAATCCTCCCAGAAGCCTCCCTTCTGTAACCTGAAACTGGCCCCTGGATTCAGAGGGCAGGGAAAGAAGAAAGAGGCAGCCCACTCCAGGTTGGTAGATGGCAGTTTTAATAAGCAAAGGGAACTTACATACTAGGCTTGTCTTGGAGGGCAAGACAAATGGATCCCCATACTGCCCACCAAGTCTTAAAACTTTATAAAGAGGCATTAACTGGGACACATGGGTGGCTCAGTCTGTTAACCTTCTGGCTCTTGATTTCAGCTCAGGTCATGATTTCATTGTTCATGGGATTAAGCCCCTTGTTGAGCTCCCTGCTGAGTGCACAGAGCCTTCTTGGGATTTTCTCTCTCCCTCTCTCTTTCTGCCTCTCCCCACCCATGTGCTCACATGTGTGCTCTCTCTCTGTCTCTCTCAAGACAAAGTAATAAGCCTTAAAAAAAAAAGAGGCCTCAACTGTTTTCAGTCACATAAACTGTGCAGGTGTTCTCAACACCACGTCATCTAAAGGTTATGTGTTTGGAGCAGTTTCTGGGAGCAAGAACAGCAAGTGGAACCCACAAACCAAGGACAGGGGAAGGGGTGAGGAGCTTCTGGTTCCCTGAGTCCAGCTCACAAGTCAATGGACAGTCATGTCTTCTCGATGACCTTCTCCAACAAAAGTTCAGACTTTCAATAATACGGAAAACTCTTTTCTATACATCCATGTTATCTAATAATTTCCTGAGAAACTTATGGTCTGTAGTAGGCACAATAAGGGCTCCCAAAGATGTCCACATTCTGATCCTTGGAAGTTACTTTACATGGTAGAATGGATTTTGCAGATGGATTGAATTAAGAACCTTGGTGGAGGGGTAGTAGCCTGAATTAGCCAGGTGGGTCCCATCTAATCCTGAGTTCTTAAAAGTGGAGAACCTGTCTCAGCTGGAGTCAGAGGGAAACTCGACTATGGAAGAATAGTCAGGGAGAAACAAGATTGCTGGCTTTATAGTTGGGGAGCAGAGCCATGAACCAAAGGAATGTGGAAAACATTTAGAAGCTGGAAAAGGTAAGAAAAAAAAAAAAAAGAACTTTCTCCTAGGTCATCCAGGAAGGAGTATAACTCTGATCACTTCTTGATTTTAGCAAGGTAAAAACTATTTTAGACTTCTAATCTATGGAACTTTGTGTTGTTAAGCTATCAATTTTGCAGTAAGTTTTCACAGTGGTAAAAGCAAATAACGTGTAGTATATTTTGGCCATATAACTATTATGTTTGTGTAGGTAATGGGTAAACTCAATGATTGAGTAAATATTTGTTGATAATTATTGTAGTTACAGTTAAGAGAAATAATATCACCCTTGTAGGTAGGAATCCTCTTTCGTGTGCATATGCATCAACTTGGTTTTTATTTTAAAATGCTCTTTCATGTAGATATACCTAAAAATTTTAGCTTAATAAGTACTAGAGTAGGTTCCTGACAGATGCAAAATAAAACAGTTGCTTTGGAAGTGGTTTAGCATTTGGCAGCATAAATGTCAATTATCCGCTAAATAAACCAACTATAATACACCCATGCAATGGAATACTTCTGAGAAAGAATGTAAAATTCAAAAACTTGAAACTAACAAATGCAGTGACGTGTGTGAATCTCTAAATCATGAAAGGAATTAGACACAAAAAAGCAAAATATAGGGTATGTTTCTACTAATTCTGAAAAAGACAAAACTGAAAAAAGACAAATCAGATCAAAATTGAAGAGGCTGGGGGTTGACGGAGGGGATTGATTGCAGATGGTTGTGAAAGGTCTTTGTACTATGATTAAATATTCTAAATATTGTGGTAGTTATAGTATATAATTGTCAAAACTCATGGACTTTAAAGAGGATAAGTTTTACTATATATAAGTTACATGTTAGTAAACCTGGCTTAAAAAAAAGTCTAACTGTATTTTACCGAGTCTTTCACAAATCCATTAAAAGTGAAATGTACTTTGTAAAAATCTTATCAGTTTTACTGAAAAATTGACATATATCACTGTATAAGCTTAAGGCATATAGCATGATGATTTGATTTACATTTTTTTTTTGTGAAATGATTACCATGATAGGTTTAGCTAACATTCATCATCTCTTAATACAATAAAAAGGAAAGAGAGGGGAAAAAATTCTTCTTGGGATGGGAACTTAGGATTTATTTCTTTAACAACTTTACTATAAATCATACAGAGATGTCCTCTATAGTCATCAGGTTGTACATTACATCCCTAGTACTTACATATAACTTTATGGTTTGTTTTTTAAGGGTCTTTTTATTTAAATTCCAGTTGGTTTACATACAATGTAATCAGTTTCAGGTGTAAAATATAGAGAATCAACACTTCCATACAGCACCTGTGCTCATCACAAGTGAACTTCTTAATCTCCATCACCGATTTTACCCATCCCCTCCCCGCACCTCTCCCAAGAAACTGCCATGTACTTTCAAATAAACTACAATCATCTCACACAATTTAGGACCCATTGAGCTAATGACTCTCGGGGTAAGAACTAGAAACCAAGTTCTTTCACTTGCCCCCTAACCACATGCACACTAATTAATCTATAAAACCTCAATGAAAATTGCATAACAAATTCTCTTGAGGCTCTAAAAGGTCTCAATTCTGGTCCAATTTTCAAACTGTATTCTAAGAGAGCCATGAATTTCAGGTCATTGTGTGCATAGGGATAAAAAGTATCCTGCCCCATCCAGTCTTGCCAAAAGTGAGCAAAATTCCAGAATGTTGTAAAGGAACTTCAGAATTCATCTTTTCCTTCTGTGAATTCCTATGGTCTTGTAGTATTTGTTCATTTCTTAAGAATTCCATCAATTAACAAAGTTATATAAAGGAAGAAGACTCTTCTCTCTAGTAAAATAATATACTGATTTTTTTTTTAATTACTTTAAAATTATTTTGTATTCTATAGAGTTAGGAATACTGTTCAGTGGCTTTCGTTTTTGTTAAAAAACCTAAAGCTTTGCACAAAACAGACTGATATATTTAAAAATATTCATTTTACCTCTTCTCTCTTCCAGTATCTTTTACTGTATATCCTCCCCCCACCCCCCCAAAAAAAAAAATCCACATGGTAGTCCGATGAAGCATTGCCCTCTAGCCTGTGACATTGATCTGAGCCAGAGACTGATGATCTAAACAAGGAAATCAGAGTGCTTCCTGTTGATATCTACTGTCTCCCTATGGTATGAAGTGACTGTAACCTTTTCTGATTCCTTGAGTATCATGCCATAAATGAAGTTCCCAAAGACTTTCACAGAGACCGTGAATTTTTTAACCCTGAGGTATAAAAATATCAACATGGATAAGAGTATGATTACATTTTAAAGTAATTTTTACAGCTGTGTAAAGGATGTGTTCACACAGTCCAGGGGGTGTTTCAATAGTCCTGACTGGAGTTAAGTAGAGTAACTGGGATGCATCGCATTGGGCCAGGTGAGCAATGATGCAGTGTTAGTGAAAATAGAGTTTGGGGAGGTAGAATTTAACAATTTGGTGAGTAATTGAATATATAACAAGGCAGTGCTAGAATTTAGGGATGATTCTAAGGTTACTAGATATTCTCAAGTCAATTATCTTAAACTGCTAGGTCCTATTTTTGTTAAAACACTGGTTTTAGAGCATATTGATATATCTCAAACTTTGTACAGGTATATCACCAAACTGTAATCAACACATAAATTTTTCCTTTTTCCACCTCAATGTTCTGGAACTCCATTTTAGAAGACACCGTTTTGCTAGGTTCTTTATTTCCATGAAATATTGTCTCTTCCTTCTCCTTCATACAGTTCCATTTTCTGGAGCAATTGTTTATATTTGTAAGAGTGACAAGTTCTTTCAGGATAAAGTCCATTAATCATAATAACACTTCTTATCTGACTGTAAACTCCTTTCACTGAGTGACTGTCTACTCATGCACTCCAAACCTCCACATGCTAAAATGGATTTCTAAAGACATTTTAACTAAAATATGTCAGAGGAAAAAACTATCTGAGAAATAAAGCCCCATTATTTGATTTCAGAAATTTGCCCTTCTACCAAAGTCAAGGTCTGCAAAGAGTGTTGACAATTTGATCTGTAATTAAAAGAAAAGGTATTTACAAGAACCTATTTATATACTTTATGGTATCCCCCGGGATCATTTAACTGACTAATTTGGACATACTAGACAACAAATTGAGGGCCTGGTCTCCTCTCCTTTTATAACTCTGTAAACATAATCCCAAATTGATTGGTCTCTAATACATGAGAACCAAATGAAAAATTAATTAGATTGGCTACAACCCTGAAGTGAGCACTTTACTGCTTTGTTGCTTTGTCTATTTGATCCCTTTTCTTTTGATTTATCAATAAAGTAGCCCATGTGGAAAAAATAATAGAAGAAAGGTAAGAGCAAGGATCAAATGAATCCAGACAAACTATAAAACTGAGAAGTCTCTGCAGTGTATGATTCAGAGTTGGTCTCTAGGTATTAACTGTATTATAAATAACATTAACATCAAATCAAATTTTCTCAATTAAGTTTATGAGCTTTTCTGTATAATTTTTTCCCTTGTACTAGGAACAAGTTGTTAATGTGTTTATCTCTTCATTTCACTTGTACCTAAACAGTCACTAAAAAAAGGACATGAAAGCAATTGTAGTCCTAGGAACTTTGAAGAAGGGTTCATGTAGTGTAACCTCCTCAATTTTATGGGTATAGGCAATAAAGGTATTGGAGGCTGTTAGCACTACTGGGGTGAGAAATCTTTTTCCTCAATTCCCATTCTTGCATTTAAGAACTTTACTTAGAATTTGAATAATGATCCTTAGCTCAGTATCCTGCCAGTAGAAAGGTTTTTGTGGAGCTAAAATGCCTTCCCAAAGGATTTATGTAATTTATTTTTAAACATTTTTGTGAATATCAAACTTGATTATGGGTAAAATTATTCTATGTTTAATTCTAGACCCAAAAACTAAGTATATAGAAATCTACCCATCAAACCTAAAATACTAAAAATTGTTTTATGTTGGTGCATCTGGGTGGCTCAATCAGTTAAGCATCTGACTTCAGCTCAGGTCATCTTGCCTTTGTGGGTTCGAGCCCCACATCAGGCTCTGTGCTGACAGCTCAGAGCCTGGAGCCTGTTTCAGATTCTTTGTCTCTTTCTCTCTGCACCTCCCTGCTTGCCTTCTCTCTCTCTCTCTCTCAAGTAAGTAACATTAAAAAAATAGACAATTTTTATTTTATTATGTCACACCAAAGTACATTGTAAGAGTTCAACCAGTGGGCATCAAAATTTTCATAAGATATTTGACTTTATTTCTACCTAGTTGATATTCAATAACGAGTGAAATTCCTCAGATAATGTGCCATCAGATAATGGCACTAATAGAAAACTAATACACAATCCCTTAAAGTAATGTTAAAAGAAGCAGAGGGTGTTAGTAATTTGTGAGCTAGTGAGTATTAATCCTTATAATATGCTGAACCTATTCTAAGCTTTACTCTTGGGAGTGTACACATTATTTGCTTCCCTTCCTATATGTAATGTACTGTTGATTTGGTTTTGTTTGCTTATTTCCTTTGTGTTTAACTGGGAAATAGCTCTTGTGGAGTCAGTTGACTGAATTATCACCAAGGAAACTTTTTTTCTCTAGGTTTAGGTGTTCTGAGAAAAATAGTTTTGCCTAAGGTAGGCAAGACCTGAAGCTATCAAAGGAAAAATTTCCTTTATTCTTTCACCTCCCCATAAGCTACCTCAACCAAGAAATAATATGAATACTATAATGAATTCTAAATAAGAGCTTACTCCTAACTCATTCACTAAGTCAATATGTACTGAGCACTTTCTGAGTAGATTATTCTGTTAAACAATGAGAATATAGTTACAATAAAAGTATATTTTCATAAAGCCTGAAATCTAGAATATAGGCAAGTAAATACATATAATTAGTTGGAAAATTATATTTCACAACTTCCCTCTGTGTGTTGGAGGGATATGTTAAACACACTGAGGTGAGATGTGAATAACTTACCTACTCGGTAGCTAAGAAGAAAGGATGGTTTTGAAAATTTATTCTAGAAAGGTTGAATCTATTTAAGCACAGACCGTTGGTTTAGTTAAATGGACTACACAATTATGTACTCTTGATTGAAGCAGTGAAAGTACTAAGTGCTCTCTGTGGAGAAGGCAGTTGTTACTAGAACTTCAACTTTATGAAAACCAGAAATGTACTTTAAGATACTGAGGCAACTTACTTTTCAGCATGGAATAGCTCTTTAGCAACTCTCCCATGACTGATTGTAAACTCTACCAAAAAACAAACAAAGACACATGCTAGATTTCTTACTGACTATGATGAAAGAGGAAGGAACATGTTTTGTTTGTTTGTTTGTTTGTTTGTTTTTTTAACCAGTGACTTGAGGCAAAGTCAGGCACTATAATAGCTGAGGTGATAAGGAAAGTACAAGATGCTTACATAGCAAGGGCTCAACTGAAATTTAGGGGATTACTTCTCTGGATGGTGTGTGTGTGTGTGTGTGTGTGTGTGTGTGTGTGTGTGTATGAGAGAGAGAGAGAGAGAGAGAGCGAGAGAGAGAGAGAGAGATGTAATGGATGTGTGAGGCTGTGTATACAAAAATACACAGAAAGTGAAGTATCTATACAATTAAAAGTAATCACAATGAGATACCACCTTACACCTGTCAGAATGGCTAACATTTAACAACTCAGGCAACAACAGATGTTGGCAAGGATGCAGAGAAAGAGGGTCTCTTTTGCACTGTTGGTGGGAATGCAAGCTGGTGCAGCCACTCTGGAAAACAGTATGGAGGTTCCTCAAAAAACAAAAAATAGAACTACCCTACGACCCAGCAATTGCACTACTAGGCATTTATCCATGGGATACAGGTGTGCTGTTTTGAAGGGACACATGCACCCCCATGTTTATAGCAGCACTATCAACAATAGCCAAAGTATGGAAAGAGCCCATATGTCCATCGATGGATGGATAAAGATGTGTGTGTGTGTGTGTGTGTGTGTGTGTGTGCGCACACACAATAGAGTATTACTCGGCAATAAAAAGAATGAAATCTTGACACTTGCAACTACGTGGATGGAACTGGAAGATATTATGCTAAGTGAAATTAGAGAAAGACAAAAATCATATGACTTCACTCACATGAGGACTTTAAGAGACAAAACAGATGAATGTAAGGTAAGGGAAACAAAAATAATATAAAAACAGGGAGGGGGACAAAACAGAAGAGACTCATAAATATGGAGAACAGACAGAGGGTTACTGGAGAGGTTGCTGGAGGGGGGATGGGCTAAATGGGTAACAGGCACTAAGGAATCTACTCCTGAAATCATTGTTGCACTATATGCTAACTAATTTGGATGTAAAATTTTAAAAATAAAAAAAAATAAGTCAAACAACTTAAAAAAAAAAAAAACAATTAGAAGTAAGAACAAGGTTCATTCAGGGAATTAAGCCAGAATGACAACATGAAACATAAGTTACATATGTACATCTTAACAGAATTTCTCAATATGATTACTTAAACTAAACTTGATATAGGAGCCTAAATCACTAAGTTATCATAGTTCAAGTATTATTTGAGACTAGGGACACCTGGTAGATGTTCAGCAGAAACAATGTAAAATAATGAATTACTAACATGATAAAAGCTGTGGTCTATCCTTCCCTCCTTCCTTCCATCCTTCTTCTTTTATGAGAATTTATAAAAGATCTGTTCTATGTCACTAGCCCTGCTGGGTATCCAGCGTAAATAAGAGAAACCCATGGTTACTATGTGGTAAGTACTGTGATAGGACCCTATGGAGTGCTCCCTCTACTTGGTCTGCGATGCAGATTTATGGTAGGCTGCTTACCTATGGTGACCTGACTTTAATCAAAGAAGATGATTAAGACACAGACAGGAAGAGAAGGGTAGCAGACTATACTAAACCAAGGAGAATTTTGAGAAGGAGATAATGGTTGGAGGAATGTAATGAGGGGTGTACACATGAATCTCATCATTCTGTGGCTCCTGAATTTAAAAGAGCAAAATGGATGCTCATTGTTCTTATAATAAAACTTGTATCCCTTAATATGTCTTCTAGGATCCTACAGTCATCTGATCCTGTTTATTAATGGTTTCAATCTCCCTAATATTCCAGCAACACTCATTAGCACTTCTGAAATATTTTTCTTTCTTTTTTAATCCAATATACTATGTTCTCTCTCACCTTTGAGCATTCCTACATAATCTTTCATCTCTTCTAGATCTTATTATTTCCCTTCCTTAACTGACTAACACACACTCATCCTTCAGAGCTCCATTTAGATGTCACTTCATCTAGCATGTATTACTTGACAACCCCTTTGTCCCCCACATACACACTTATTTGAGTTAAGGAACCCTGCTATGTGCTCCCATAGCACACAATACTTTTCCAACCATATCACAGTTTAATGATGCCTATTGTCTGTATACCCCAAAGACATTAAACTATGAAACTGCTGAGTTCTTAATTTCTTTTATTAACCATCTCGTTCTGAGATTCTAGCACATTTCTGGTGCTGGTATACAGGAATGTATGAGTTTTTGTTTTGAATAAATAAATCAGTAAAAAATAAGAACAAGGAAAAGAAATTTGGAGGCCAAATTATAAGATGTAGAGAGACAATCTCAAAATGGGTCCGTGAAGGAAATAAGAGGGAGAGAAAGAACACAAACCAGAAAGGAATTTCAGAGGATCCAAGAAAGGAAAGAGTTTTGAAGAAGGAAGAAGTCAACAGCTTAAACACTGTAGATATCAAATTAAGAAGCAACAAAATGTCTACTGGCTTTTGCAATTTGGAAGTTAACTTTGGAACTTCTGATGGACGTGCCCTTGATATCAACATCCAATTATCATGGCTTTCCTTTTGAATAAATGAAAATAGGTTTTCTCATTAAAACACACATAATGGGTGCTGGGTAGATCAGTCGGTTAAGTGTCTAACCTAGGTTAGTGTCTGCTCAGGTTATGATCCTGCAGTTGTGAGATCAAACCTCAGTCAGGCTCTGTGCTGATAGCATAGAGCCTGCTTGGGATTCTTTCGCGCTCTCTCCCTCTCTTTCTCTGCCCCTACCTCATTCACCTGTTCTTTCTCTGAAAATGAACTTAAAAAAATGCACATAAAACTTTTTTCCCCAACATGAAAATGAAATGGGTAGCCATAAATTTAGTCAATGGTAGCTTAGTGTTCTCGATACTTAATACACACTAGATGCCTAATTGTTACATACAACATAGCCAGAAATTAAAAGATATTTAGGTAGTTATAACTATAATATCAATTTTATACCAAAATTCTTTGCATGTTACACAATGTAAGCAATAAATAACTTCTCCCAGAAACTGTAAAAGGATTCCTACTGGTCCTAACATTGTTGTATATTAATATGTTAACTGACTTATTTTTTCATTTTAATACTGACATATACTATGTATTTTTATTAAATTTAATTTTTTGTTAGATTAAATATTTAGCTAATTTTCCTTTTTTTTTTCAACTCAAACTTTAAAAGTTCAGAAATAAACATTCCCAGGCATATCTGTGTCTTAAAGAAAAGGGAAATGATCTATTTTTTGTATACACATTTCTAATTTTTCTTTTCCACCAGAGTGCTTCATTGACACTAGTCATTGAAAGTAAAGCTATTATGAAATAAACCTCTAAAGCAAGTGTGCTTCTACCATACACATTAGCTAAATGAAGGCAAGAAGTAGCATAATAAATATATTCTACAACTTCACAACAGGGAAATGTATGAGCAAGAATAAAATGTTTTGAGTTAAAATGTTTTAAGTACAAAACCTACTTCAAAAATAGATTTACTGTAAATAAATTTACATTTAATACTAGTTAATAACCTGCATTTTGTATACCATCCTTCTTTGCAAAAATTTAAAATTACTGGCATTTTTAAGGAAAATGATAAAAGGTTATATCTCTTTCAGTATAGAAAGTGTTCGAAACTTTATTTGTATGGTTTTTCTTCAGCTATGTTAAATTAATTTAGATGATGAGCTTGAGAATAACACCACTCTGTTTCCTTCTATCTCCAGGTACATAGTAAGATTTCAGTAAAGCTTGAGAATAAATATGTGCATAAATAAAGAATACATAAATTAGGGGAAAAACCAGTTTGTATGTAAGATCCTCCCCAGTTTATAATGAAAATCTAAAGTGTGGGAATGGAAGTAGCACTATTATGGAAAAACCAAGAGTCTAAGACTTAGTCCAAAACCTGTATTTGCATAAACCTCTCATGTTATGTATCCTTATCTGTGAAAAGTGGAAAGATTGTTCAACTAGGGGATAAAGGTCCCTTCCAGTTGTATGAATTTGTAATTTGCCATTGCTCCCCAGCAAGGCAGTATGCTGTTGAATCCTTATCTGTGAGCACTCAGGTGAACATTTCCCTAAACATCTGACTTTTCTGTGGTAGGATGTTTCTCTGCAATAACATCTGAGACCATTTCAACAAACACCATGAAGCAAATTGTGGATAGTGTAAGCTAGCAATCACAACAATAGCGCATGAAACCAGTACCGTTTTATGCAGCTGATGGGTAAAGTTAAAAGTCAACCACTCTGCATATATTGCATAATTATTTTATTTTCTACGAGGTTTTAGGATTCCAATATCATCCTCAAGAAAACTTTTAGTTGGTTGTTGGAATTTACGTCATTGTTTTTAAAAAGATTCCAATATCAAAATAAACAGAAGACTGAAGATGATAATAGAAGATGGTACAGGTTAGAACATCTCCATTAGAATCCTCATTGAATACTGAATAACCCCATTGACATTTACTCATTTGCATTATTTGTATAAGTAAAAAAAGGGAAAAGGGAAGAGAGAAAAGAATAGCAAACATTTACATAGTACTTCAGTGTCAAGAATGCTTCTAAAATACTTTACCTATAAGATCTATTGTAACCCTCAGAACTCTGTGAGTGTATCTGCAAGCATATGGTGGATATTTGTCAACTGGCTATTTTTGTCTGGTTTATTTTTTTTTTTTCAACATTATCTTCCTACAACTGGGGAATTTCCCACATTATAAGATTTACCTCTCTAATACAGAATTTAACTTTAATACTACAACTGGTTTTTTGGTAAAGATGCAAATGTAACCCTGTAAGTCTAAATTTAGATGAGGCTTCCTTCTTTGGACTGACCATGAGTGCGGGGAGCTAAGTTTTTTGTGCAGATGTGGACCCGTTGCTGGCGTAACAGAAAAGTTGAATTTTTGGCACTTTGGTTCTTGGTCATTGCAGCTGCAGTGACGACAGTTTACCACATGGATTCTGGGATGTGGCTATCTCTGTGGAAGGGCTTGACTCAAGATAGTTCTCCATGCTTTGGTGATTCTGTAAGTTGGCTAAATCACTTATTTTTTTTTTCCTGCTTAACTTACCCAGAGTGATTCTGTTGACAATCATGGCCACTAACCACTATTCTCTATGCATATGTATAAATGTACAGACAGACATTTATATAAACTCATGTTCAATTAACTAATGTGTATATTAGCAAAACTAACACTTCCTCAGTACAGTTCAAAGGTAACATTTATTGTTGACATGATGCCAGGCACTTGGCAAGGCTCAGTGCATGAGTATTGTAACAATACATTCTCATAGCTGTGTAGGATAAGACGGTTGGCTTTTATTCCCACCCCCTCCAAGATTATAAGTAACTGAATATTAGAATCTCTTTATCACTCTTGAGAATCCTAAGGAAAAAACTGTGCTACATATGCCTCAGAATGAATAAAACAGCACTTTGTGGTATCCAAGCCTACAAGTCATTTGCAATTAACAGTTTTATTCAGAGATGAGATTTCCTAGAAACACAATTTGTTTACTTTATAATCAGATCTACAAAACATAGTTTGCTCATTTCATTTTTTTTTTAAATGGCTTTCTGGGGGTGCCTGGGTGGCTTAGCCAGTTAAGTGTCTGCCTCTTGATTTCAGCTCAGGTCATGGTCTCCTGGTTTGTGAGTTTGAGCCCCAGTTCGGGCTCCGTGCTGACAGTGTGGAGCCTGCTTGGGATTTTCTCTCTCTCCCCCTCTCTGCTTTTCCCCACCTCCTCTCAAAATAAATAAACTTTAAAAAAGAGTAAAAATAGCTTTCTGAAAAATCTTTACTAAGGGGACCCACCGTATTGTCAGCTTTGCTGCTGCTTTGGTACTTATATATTTGCTTCCTCCTCATTGTTATCAACCTATGTAGTCTCTTTAGATTTCCTTTGTGTAAGCCCATACCTATTCCTATCCCTATGCATTTCTGATTGCTCACATCTTCCTTATGGAATAAACAAAGGAAAACCATTTCTAGTATATTTAGTATTTGTTGTGGCACGGCCCCGAGGGAAAGTTTACCTAAATAACAGTTGCAGTATAGTAGTACTCTTTCAAAGCCCTGGTTCTGGAGTCCGATTGCCTGGATTCTGATTTCAGTGACCCTAGTCTCTGGGTGTGAGGATGTAGGTGAATTACTAGAGCTTCTAGAGCCTCAGTGTAACATTTACAAAATGAGAATAATGGTTTATCTCTCAGAGAAATATTTAAAATTAACGCAGATAGAGCACTGTGAGTGGGACATGGGGGTACTGTTTAAATATTAGCTATTGTAACTATTATTCTGATGGGACACAGTAAGAGGAGTTAAGACCTGCAGCCAGACCCGCACGTTAGATCTATTCCAGGCATCTCAAATGTACTATGCCCTTCAATTTTCTTCCTTCCATGTTTATCATACCAGTCTCCTTTTACTCAAGTGGGGATCTGAAAGCCAACCTGGAGTTCTCCTTTCACCTGCTATATTCAATTAGCAACAAGTTCTACTTCTGTCACCTAAATATCTCTTGGACCCATCAAAATCTTTCTTTACATTGCCAGTTTTCTAGTAGGATTAGCCTCCTATTACTCCCTTCTTCCTTTGATCAATGTCCATCAATTCTCCACAGAGCAGCCATGATGGTATGTTAAACATCTCTACTAATAAAGATATGGCAATGATTAAACACCCATTAATAATTTCACTCTGCCTTTGAAATGCAATTCCACACCCTTTCTGTGGCACACAAACCTTACATGATTTATGTTTACCTATCTCTCTGGTCCCATGCTTGGGCTCTCATTTCTTTACACTTCTATCATATTAATCTCTTTTCATTTCCCCCTTCTTTTGGATTATGAACTTGGTTATCCAGGTCCTACAGATGCTTTTTCTCTTCCATGAGGTGTCTTATACGTATCTTTTCATGTGGCTCATGTGTCAGATCCATAAATACTATGCCTTTAGGGAAATATTCTCCTAAACACCTAGACCGTATAAAATCTCCTAGAATCCAGTATTTCCACCCTTTATACCCTACATCAAGTGTTTATTTTCTTTGTCAAAGCTTGCTTTCCCGTGCTGTGACCTGTATAGGCCAAGGTGTATTCACACTGGTAACTTCTATGTAGTTAGCATTTTACATATGGATGCTCAGAAAATAATTTTGTGTGAATGGAGATTGAAGTCAGCCAAACTGATCTCAGAGTCACCTGTGTGTTGACCACTCTACTTTCGTACTGCAGCCAAATCATTCTCTAACTTTAGATGATGCTGAGCCTTGACTTATATATTAAATGACAAAATGGAAAGTTGTGGGGCCAGAGGTCTCTGGTGTGCCAGAACATTAAGGAATATAAATGAAGAGTGGTCTGTTGGATTGAAGTTAAGAGACGAACATAAGTTGGCTTTAGTGAAAGAAAAACTATTACACGTTAAGAAATTTTTGTGTGCTACCAAAGCAAGCAGGGACTGTTACAGGGCAGCTGGGATCCCAGAGTCAACGTAAACTATGTCACATTTGAGAGTCAAGCTGCATGTGGTAAATGCATGGGATGGACTCATCAGAAACTTATTTGTAAAAGGGTTTGAGGAAACTTAGAACTTTCTGGAATGTAGCTCCACGTAATCAGCATTTCCACAGTGAAACTACCAGGTTATAATCTGAGCGTTTTTTGCTTTACTACGTAATGGCATATTATTTCCAAAAGTGTTTGTAATAATTGGGAGTCCCACCATAGTGTTAATGCTGCACATGCTCCTCAGGTTTGATAGTGGCAGAACTTTGAAATGTGCTAGTTTGCTGGAAGTGGTGTAATTTCTCATTTAACGGGCATTTGTTTGATCTCTAAATTCTGAGCAGATTCTGGCCATTTTTGTTTCCTTATTTTTTTGGTGTTCTGTTCATGTCTCTCTCTCTCCCCTCCCCCCGCCCATTTGATTCTTTTTCTTTTTCTTCTTCTTTTCCTTTTTTTCTTCTTTTCTTCTTCTTTTTTTTTAGTATTAATTTGTGGGGTTTCTTTTTCTATTTGTGTTCAAATGACTTCAATTTGACTGGTAATTTCTTTTTTATGGTGTCTTGAGAAGCAGGATCATTTTTAATGATCGACTGATCTTTTATTACGGTCTGTGCTTTCCTTGGACCTTGTGAAAGACAACCATCCCCATCTCAAGGCTAAAAGATAACTGACTGAGCCACCCAGGTGCCCCTAGAGGTTAAGCATCTGACTCTTGGTTTCAGTTCAGGTCATGATCTCCTGGTTTGTGTGTTCAAGCCTCACATCCGGCTCTGCACTGACAGTGTGGAGCCTGTTTGGCATTCTCTCTCTCCTTCTCTTTCTGCCCCTCCCCTGCTGACTCTCTCTCTCTGTCTTACAAAATAAAAAAATACTAAAAAAATAAAAGATCACCTCTATATTCTATAACATTAGCTTTTTATATTAGTATCCATCTGAAATTCATATATGTAGATCCAATTTCCTTTACCATTTTTTATGCTAGCATTTTTTTTAATGTTTATTTACTCATTTTGAGAGGGAATGAGAGCTTGAGCCAGGGGGGTGGGGGGGACAGAGAGACAGGGAGACAGAGAATCCCAAGCAGGCTCCATGCTGCCAGTGCATGAAGCCCGATGTGGGGCTCAAACTCACAAACTATGAGCTCATGACCTAAGCTGAAACTAAGAGTCTGCTACTTAACCAAATGAGCCACCCAGGCATCTGCTAGCATTATTTACTAGTCACTTTTTCCTAGTTTCTACAATAGCATCTCTACCATATATGATTTCCACATACGCATAGGTCCATTCCATTCCTCTACTCTGTCTTGTTTTTGTTTTGTTTTTGTTAAAAGCCTGGCAATTTAAAATTCAGAATATAGAGCATGGGTTAAAAAACTGAATCTGCTACTTGTGGCCTTGAGCAAGTTGCTTAACTTCCTTGAATCTCTAACTTCTCATTTATAAAATAACTAGAGTATCTTTATCATAAGGTTATCAGGTGTCTTACATATACTAAGAGCCATATGTGTAAGTTATAACATCTTAATTGTTTCCATGAAAATACCACACTGTCCTAACTAAAATAACTTTATAACAAGTCAAGACGTTTTGTTAAGTCCTTTTTAGTGTTTATTATTGGTTTGGCTATTTCTAGTCTTTTGGTCTTTCATACATATTTGAGGGTAATGTTGATGGAATTTCTGAAAAACCCCTTTTATTTTAATCTGAATGTATAAGGTAGGTTTGTCATTTTAGGAAAGTTTACTTTGTTAATGAGACATTAGTTATCTCTGGCTCTCCATGTATTTAGTTGTCTTGCAAAAACTTTTCTATGAAAAAGGTCTTTAGTGTCTTTAGTTAGCTTTACTCTTTTTTACCAATTTTTAAAAATATTTATTTTTGAGGGAGAGAGAGAGAGCGCACTCACACATGTGAACATGCAAGGGGGGAGGGGCAGAGAGAGAGAGAGAGAGAGAGAGAGAGAGAGAGAATCTGCCACAGGCTCCAGGCTCTGAGCTGTCAGCACAGAGCCTAACGCAGGGCTTGAACTCATGAATCATGAGATCATGACCTGAACCCAAGTCAGTCGCTTACCCGACCAAGCCAACCAGGCACCCTGCAAACCTGTATTTTTAAATGGAATTTTCTTAACTATTTGTTTCTGAGTTTGATGCTACCTGACTTAAAGTAGGAAGGAAAGATACAGGTCAAAATAGTATCTAATATAGTTTGCATTTCTGTGAAGACTTTTTTTTCTCCCTACTTTTCCTGATTTCTTCCAGCTCCTGTTTTCTCTCCTTCCATTTCTCTCCCCATGCTATCTCTGAGCCTTTATCTTTCCATTTTGAACTATTTTGCAGACTTGATTGTTTCATTAAATTTATTGAACTCATCCCTATTATGCTTAAACATCCTTTTTTCTCATAAGTCCTCTTCACCTGCCTCTTCTTTGTCCTGTTCCTTCTACACATTGTTTCTTGAAATGCTTCTGCATAACTTCCTTGCCACATCTCTTTAAATCCTTGCCCACATTTCATTTCTTCCTGGGCCTGCCGTCTGTTGGAGATGTTTGCGTGTGGCTACATGTGGGGGCAAGTCCGTGGCAGGGAAGAGCCAGAACTCTCCTACCAGCTTGTGGGACTCTCCTACGGCACAGGGTTGTATGTGAGAGTACATTCTCGTCCTATTTTCTTACTCCCAGCCCCCATGAGTCAGCATTGCACAGCTGCTGATAATGCAGAGTCTCTCTCTCTCCTGCCTCCTGAATCAACAGACTGCTTTCTGTAAATATTACTTGTTTGTGGTGGTCCTCACTCTTCAACAATCTGGTTTCAGGGGAAATTCTCCTCCTCAGTCCATGCACATTGTTTCTGTTGTTCTAAACAAGGAATTTGCTAGGTTTTATCCCTCGGAGGTTTTTGCCTTCCTACTGAAAGCTGAAAGCTTTAAGCTTTGTCCAGATCTACAGCCTAGGAGTATTCACTCATTCGCATAGCAAATATCGTGCGGTACAATATGCCAAGTACTTTGCTAGTTTCTGGGCAACTTTTGACAACATGGAAATTTATGGAATATTCCCTCAAAGCTTTGATTCTTGTGAAGAGAGTGTTATGCACGCAAAAAATTATAATACAATAAATTAATTGCAATGATGGAATTATGTGCAAAATGCTGGAAGGCAAAATACATGCCTAAATGTTCCTAACTGAAGAAAGGCTTCAGTTAATTCATAACACAGGACATAGACCTATTACATGTAAGATACTGCGCTATCTGAGGAAGCAGCAGTGATGAAGGTAAACATGATTGTTGTCATGATGAAGTTTATAAGCTAGTTGGTTGAAAACAGGGAATTTTAAGCTAATAAACTTAAAGATAATTTTATTTATTAAGTAGGCTCCACACCCAACATGGGGCTTGAACTCATGACCCTGAGATCAAGACCTGAGTTCAAGAGTTGGATGCTCCACCAACTAAGCCACCTAGGCACCCCTTAAAGAGAATGTTCTAAGCAGTGGGAAGAATGTACAAAAGAAAAGAAACTTAGGAAAATGTGGCAACTTTATGAAACGATGAGAAAGCTAATAGTGGATCATAAAAATCAAGCAGTGCTTGTGGCAGATGGTATAGCTAGACATGTGGGATAGGGCCATAGAAGGGTATACATGGTGTACTATCACAGCAGTTTGTTTTATCCTATAGATATGGATGTGAGGTCACTGAAGAATTTTTAATAAAAAATAATACTATCAGATTAGTATGTCTGTGATAACACTCATAAATATGAAAGATTGATTTAGGGAAGGTCGAGACCAGACCCTGGACCATGAACAATGACAGACAAGGAAGAGGGAAGTACTGAGCGTAGGTAGTTGAAAGAGGTTAAAGAGAAAGTCAGAACAGTGACAACAAAAATGGAAGAATTTTTTAGCTCATCAGGTCTGGCGGATAAGGGAAGGACTCCAAAAGGGTATGTTTTGGTGTTAACCATAGTAGGAGATGGCTTTGATGTTTTGTTTGGTGGTAAATATAATACTTCTTGAAAGGTTTCAGAGAAATCTTACAAAAGCAAGTTTCAAAAAGTAGTAGCTTGAGTACAAAGGAACTAGTAAATAATCAGATATGCTTTCTATCCATCTACGCTAAAGGAGTTTCTTCAGTCAAAGGAGTTCTCATTTATGTTTCCTTCTACAAATTGGTTATTCCATCTATAATGTGGCTTCTTCAGCAAGGTTAATGGTGTTTTCTTTTTCCCATTTTATCCCCTCAGATTGGTGCTTGATTTGGGTTTGGCATGAAATAAAATCTGGCCCTAGTATTACTCTGGAGACAAAGGATGGACTATGTGTCTGTCCTGTGTCCTAGCACTCCGGGTTGAGTTGGTATATTGGCCTGCAGTATGTTGGCTTATTCCTTTCAGACTGAGGATAAAATAAACCCTTTAAGTTTAGAAGGGTATAGATGAGGAGGGTATCACTGGAAAGTATAGTATAGAATATTCTCGAAACATAAATGTTTTTGGGGGGCTGGTGGATAGTGAGCTTAATTTTGAGTATCTTGACTTTGAAAAGCCTTTGTCATTCGAATAGAGGGGATCTACTATAGGTGATGCTGTGAAATACCAGATTACCTCCAGAATGGTCTCTGAGATGAAGGTTTGTATACAGAAGTGTTATTGAGGAATGCCCTCAGGATCAACATGTACTGGGGGGGGGGGGGCGAGGAAAGTTAAATTATGCAAGTGGAGGAGTTGAACTGAGGCACATTTCCAAAATAGACCTTAACCCATCTCAGGAAAGCTCTGGATCTGGGGTGGTTCTTCAGAATTGTCCTTCATGGACACAACGAAGGGGATAGAACTTTATTTAACAGTTACTAGATGTGGGATTACTCAAAGAGGGGCAGGACTTTGGGTAAGGTAGCTTTTTTTTTTTCTCCAGTTTTATTGAGCTATATAGTGCTGTATGTTGATTAGAAGTTTAAGGTGTACAACATAAGGATATACACACACATATATAATTTTAGTTAACATCCATAATCTCCTATAGATGTAAAATGTCATTTTTCCTTGTGTTAAGAATTTTTAGGATTTACTCTCCTGGAAACTTAAAAAATTTTTTTTAATTAAAAAAATTTTTAATTTAAATTCGTTAGTTAATAATACAGTGTAATATTAGTTTCAGGTGTACAACATAGTGATTGAATACTTCATATAACACCCAGTCCTCATCACAAGTGCACACTCCTTAATCCCCATCACCTATTTAACCCATTCTCCCACCCAACTCCCCTTTGGTGACCATCAGTTTGTTCTCTATAGTTAAGTGTCTGTTTCTTGGTTTGCTGCTCTTTTGCAAATTTGTTTTGTTTCTTAAATTCCACATATGAGTGAAATCATATGGTATTTGTCTTTCTCTGGCTGACTTATTTCACTTAGCATGACACTCTCTAGCTCCATCTATGTTGTTGTGAATGACAAGATTTCATCCTTTTTATGGCTGAGTAATCTTCCTTATCAATTCATCAGTCCATCAACTGATGGATAATAATTTGGCCATTGTAGATAATGCTGCTATAAACATCAGGGTGCATGTATCCCTTTGAATTAGTATTTCTGTATTCTTTGGGTAAATACCTAGTAGTATAATTGGTGGATCTTGGGGTACTTCTATTTTTAACTTTTTTAGGAACCTCCATACTGTTTTCTAGAGTGGCTGCACCAGTTTTCATTCCTAACCAACAAGTGCAAGAAGGTTCTCCTTTCTATACATCCTTGCCAACACCTGTTGTTTCTTATATTGCTGGTTTTAACTATTCTAACAGGTGTAAGGTGATAGCTCATTGTAGTTTTTTTTTTTTTTATTCTCTGATCAGTGATGTTGAGCATCTTTTCATATGTCTGTTGGCCATCTGTACATATTCTATGGAAAGAGGTCTATTCCTGTCTTCTGCTCATGTTCAATTATTCAGTTTTGGGATGTTGAATTTTATAAGTTCTTTGGAACTTATTTTGGATACTAACCCCTTATCAGATATGTCATTTGCAAACATATTCTCCTGTTACATAGTTTTGTTGACTTTTCTTTTTCTTTCACTGTGCAGAAGCTTTTTATCTTGACGAAGTCCCAATAGTTCATTTTTCTTTTATTTCTCTTGCCTCTGGAGACATGTCTACTAAGAAGTTGCTACACCTGAGGTCAAAGAGTTTGCTGCCTATGTTCTCCAGGATTCCAATGGTTTCCTGTTTCACATTTAGATCTTTCCTCCATTTTGAATTTATTTTTCTGTGTGGTGTAAGAAAGTGGTCCAGGTTCATTCTTTTGCATGTTGCTGTCCATTTTTCTCAACACCATTTATTAAAGAGACTGTCTTTTTCCCATTGGATAATTTTTCTCTTTTTCAAAGATTAGTTGACCATAGGGTTGTGAAATCATTTCTGGGTTGTCTATTCTGTTCTGTTCTATGTGTCTATTTTTGTTCCAGTACTATACTGTTTTGATCACCACAGCTTTGTAATACACCTTGAAGTATGGAATTGTGATGCTTCCAGCTTTGCTTTTTCTTTTACAAGATTGTTTGGACTATTTGGATTCTTCTATGGTTGCATACAAATTTTAGGATGGTTTGTTCTAGCTCTGTGGAAAATGCTGGTGGTATTTTAAAAGGGATTGCATTAAAGGTGTAGATTGCTTTGGGTAGTGTAGACATTTTAGCAATATTTTTTCTTCCAATCCATAAGCATGGAATATTTTTCCATTTCCTTGTGTCTTCAATTTCTTTCATTAGTGTTTTATAGTTCTCAGAACAGTTCTTTGACCTCTTTGGTGAGGTTTATTCCCAGGTATCTGACTGTTTTTGGTGCAAATATAAATGGAATTGATTCCATAATTACTCTCTCTGCTGTTTGATTATTGGTGTATAGAAATGCAACAGCTTGCTGTACATTGATTTTTAGAGGCTGCCACTTTACTGAATTCATGCATCATGATTTTTTGGTGGTCTTTCATGTTTTCTACACAGAATATCACGTTGGCAGCAAATAATGTAAGTTTAATTTCTTCCTGATTTGGACGACTTTTGTTTCTTTTTCTTGTCTGGTTGTTTTGGCTACCACTTCTAGTACTATGTTAGATAGCAGTGGTGAGAGTAGACCTCCCAGTCTTGTTGCTGGCCATAGAGGAAAATCTCTCAGTTGTTCCGCATTGAGGATGATATTAGCTGTGGGGTTTTCATGGATGGCCTTTATTAGGTTGACATATGTTCCCTCTAAACCTACTTTGTTAAGGGTTTTTGTCATGAGTGGATGTTGTCTTTTATCAAATGGCTTTTCTGTCCTTATTGAAAGGATCCTCTGGTTCTTACCCTTTGTTAACATGGTGTGTCACATTAATTGATTTGGGAAAATTGAACCACTCTTGTAATCCAGGAAGAAGTCCCACATGATTATGGTGAATGATTTTTCTAATGCACTGTTGGATTAGGTTTGCTAGTTTTTTGAGAACTTTTGCATTCATGTTCATCAGGGATGTTGGCTTCTATTCTTTTTTAGTGGACTGCTTATCTGGTTTGGTTATCAGGGTAATGCTGGCCTCCTAGAATGAATGAAGACATTTTCTGTTTTTTGTTTTCTCCTTTTCTCTGTCTCTTGGTCCCTCCCTTCTTCTCCCTCTTTACTTTGTAATTTCTTATTCTAGGTTGAAAGCTTATGGAGGACGTGAGACCAGTAGGAGTTATTACCATAATATTTGCTACAAAGTGATGTGAATTTGTCTCATGCCTAGCGGGTACTAAATAAGTGATGATTGCAATGTGAGTGAAAGAGAGCTGTAGAAAAGGGCCTAACCTTATAGGGAGTGTGGAGGTGGGGAAGAGAAGTTTGGTGGTGTCTGTAATGAGGGTTTTGCTAGTTGTGTTGACTTTTTTTAACAGTAGCAAAGTGTAAAAAAAACACAAAACTTTAGGGTTGCCTGGGTGGCTCAGTTGGTTAAGTACCCAACTTTGGCTCATGGCATGATCTTGTGGTTCTTGAGTTCCAGCCCCGTATAGGGCTCTGTGCTGATAGCGTGGAGCCTGGAGCCTGCTTCAGATTCTGTGTTTCCCTCTCTCTCTTCCCCTCCCCCCTTGCACTCTGTCTCTTTCTCTCTTTCAAAAATAAATAAACATAAAAAATTAAAAAAAAAAAACTTTACTGAAATTAGCCAATTAAATAATTTGGATTTCATGGAATTGAATTTGATTGCTTTAGAATGGGCTAAATGGCTTGTTTTGGCATCAGTAGATGGAGTCCTCCTTTTTGAGATGAAATGCCAGGTCATTCACTCACAATGTTTCTTAAATAGTTTCCAAGTCCCCATGGACAGGATGGGAATTTCAAGTTAAATTTTAGATTCACTTTTAAAATGTTTCTTCTTAGTATGTGGAGATCCGGGATTTGAAAAGTTATTCTAAAATAGAAGATATTTTTAAAACAGAGAAGAACAGTGATAAAAATGCCATGGGAAGTAGAGTTTCTTTTTAGTTTAACAACTTGAAAATACAGTATTTGATCCTGGCTCCAGTTTCAGTCAAGCTCTTAGCTATTTAAGAGATTTTATTTGTAATTTTAAGTGGCAGTATGGTTTTTTGATCTCTGATTTTTCTAGGTAAGCAATTTTATCAATGTTTTAAACACAATTTAACAATAAAAAATAAGATGGTGAAATAATTATATTATTAAAAGTGAAAATCTACTCTGAAATATTTCACATCTTTCATTACTTCAGTGCCAACCCAAGGAATAGTCACAATTTTACTTTTTTCTTTTCCAATATTGCCTTAGTACAGTGTAGTAGAAAGAACATTTGAATTCTAGTTCTCCTTTTATATTCACTCAGTTGCTGAGTCAAATCACCTGAACTTTCCTCTCTGGGTTCTTCTTCTATAACTAGGAAGAGAGATGGTATCTAACAACACTGTTGGAGCAGTTAAAGAAGCCAGTGTGAAAATAATTGTAAACATGCACTAAATGCTTTAAATAAATTGTAAATTGAAACATGCTCACTACTTAATATTTGTAAAGGTAAATACTAGTAGCTATAACATTACTGTAAATTAGGAAGCCTTCCCATTTCTTCAGAAGTCAAACTACTCTCAGGGCACCTGGTGGCTCAGTTGGTTGAGCATGGGACTCTTGATTTCAGTTCAGGTCCTGATCCCAGAGTCAGGGGATTGAGCCATGTGTCAGGCTCCAAGCTCAGTGTGAAGAGAGTCTCTGGGGCTCGGCCTCTCGGGGTCCCGGGGTCTCTGGGGCTCGGCCTCTCGGGGTCCCGGGGTCTCTGGGGCTCGGCCTCTCGGGGTCCCGGGGTCTCTGGGGCTCGGCCTCTCGGGGTCCCGGGGTCTCTGGGGCTCGGCCTCTCGGGGTCCCGGGGTCTCTGGGGCTCGGCCTCTCGGGGTCCCGGGGTCTCTGGGGCTCGGCCTCTCGGGGTCCCGGGGTCTCTGGGGCTCGGCCTCTCGGGGTCCCGGGGTCTCTGGGGCTCGGCCTCTCGGGGTCCCGGGGTCTCTGGGGCTCGGCCTCTCGGGGTCCCGGGGTCTCTGGGGCTCGGCCTCTCGGGGTCCCGGGGTCTCTGGGGCTCGGCCTCTCGGGGTCCCGGGGTCTCTGGGGCTCGGCCTCTCGGGGTCCTGGGGTCCCGGGGTCTCTGGGGCTCGGCCTCTCGGGGTCCCGGGGTCTCTGGGGCTCGGCCTCTCGGGGTCCCGGGGTCTCTGGGGCTCGGCCTCTCGGGGTCCCGGGGTCTCTGGGGCTCGGCCTCTCGGGGTCCCGGGGTCTCTGGGGCTCGGCCTCTCGGGGTCCCGGGGTCTCTGGGGCTCGGCCTCTCGGGGTCCCGGGGTCTCTGGGGCTCGGCCTCTCGGGGTCCCGGGGTCTCTGGGGCTCGGCCTCTCGGGGTCCCGGGGTCTCTGGGGCTCGGCCTCTCGGGGTCCCGGGGTCTCTGGGGCTCGGCCTCTCGGGGTCCCGGGGTCTCTGGGGCTCGGCCTCTCGGGGTCCCGGGGTCTCTGGGGCTCGGCCTCTCGGGGTCCCGGGGTCTCTGGGGCTCGGCCTCTCGGGGTCCCGGGGTCTCTGGGGCTCGGCCTCTCGGGGTCCCGGGGTCTCTGGGGCTCGGCCTCTCGGGGTCCCGGGGTCTCTGGGGCTCGGCCTCTCGGGGTCCTGGGGTCCCGGGGTCTCTGGGGCTCGGCCTCTCGGGGTCCCGGGGTCTCTGGGGCTCGGCCTCTCGGGGTCCCGGGGTCCCGGGGTCTCTGGGGCTCGGCCTCTCGGGGTCCCGGGGTCCCGGGGTCTCTGGGGCTCGGCCTCTCGGGGTCCCGGGGTCCCGGGGTCTCTGGGGCTCGGCCTCTCGGGGTCCCGGGGTCCCGGGGTCTCGGGGGCTCGGCCTCTCGGGGTCCCGGGGTCTCGGGGGCTCGGCCTCTCGGGGTCCCGGGGTCCCGGTCTCGGGGGCTCGGCCTCTCTCTGTCTCGGGGGCTGGGCCTCTCTCTGTCTCGGGGGCTCGGGGTCTCTCTGTCTCGGGGGCTCGGGGTCTGTCTGTCTCGGGGGCTCGGGGTCTCTCTGTCTGTCTCGGGGGCTCGGGGTCTCTCTGTCTGTCTCGGGGGCTCGGGGTCTCTCTGTCTGTCTCGGGGGCTCGGGGTCTCTCTGTCTGTCTCGGGGGCTCGGGGTCTCTCTGTCTGTCTCGGGGGCTCGGGGTCTCTCTGTCTGTCTCGGGGGCTCGGGGTCTCTCTGTCTGTCTCGGGGGCTCGGGGTCTCTCTGTCTGTCTCGGGGGCTCGGGGTCTCTCTGTCTGTCTCGGGGGCTCGGGGTCTCTCTGTCTGTCTCGGGGGCTCGGGGTCTCTCTGTCTGTCTCGGGGGCTCGGGGTCTCTCTGTCTGTCTCGGGGGCTCGGGGTCTCTCTGTCTGTCTCGGGGGCTCGGGGTCTCTCTGTCTGTCTCGGGGGCTCGGGGTCTCTCTGTCTGTCTCTCTGTCTCTCGGGGTCTCTCTGTCTCTGTCTCTCTGTCTCTCTCGGGGCCTCTGTCTCTCTGTCTCTCTCGGGGCCTCTGTCTCTCTGTCTCTCTCGGGGCCTCTGTCTCTCTGTCTCTCTCGGGGCCTCTGTCTCTCTGTCTCTCTCGGGGCCTCTGTCTCTCTGTCTCTCTCGGGGCCTCTGTCTCTCTGTCTCTCTCGGGGCCTCTGTCTCTCTGTCTCTCTCGGGGCCTCTGTCTCTCTGTCTCTCTCGGGGCCTCTGTCTCTCTGTCTCTCTCGGGGCCTCTGTCTCTCTGTCTCTCTCGGGGCCTCTGTCTCTCTGTCTCTCTCGGGGCCTCTGTCTCTCTGTCTCTCTCGGGGCCTCTGTCTCTCTGTCTCTCTCGGGGCCTCTGTCTCTCTGTCTCTCTCGGGGCCTCTGTCTCTCTGTCTCTCTCGGGGCCTCTGTCTCTCTGTCTCTCTCGGGGCCTCTGTCTCTCTGTCTCTCTCGGGGCCTCTGTCTCTCTGTCTCTCTCGGGGCCTCTGTCTCTCTGTCTCTCTCGGGGCCTCTGTCTCTCTGTCTCTCTCGGGGCCTCTGTCTCTCTGTCTCTCTCGGGGCCTCTGTCTCTCTGTCTCTCTCGGGGCCTCTGTCTCTCTGTCTCTCTCGGGGCCTCTGTCTCTCTGTCTCTCTCGGGGCCTCTGTCTCTCTGTCTCTCTCGGGGCCTCTGTCTCTCTGTCTCTCTCGGGGCCTCTGTCTCTCTGTCTCTCTCGGGGCCTCTGTCTCTCTGTCTCTCTCGGGGCCTCTCTCTCTCTGTCTCTCTCGGGGCCTCTCTCTCTCTGTCTCTCTCGGGGCCTCTCTCTCTCTGTCTCTCTCGGGGCCTCTCTCTCTCTGTCTCTCTCGGGGCCTCTCTCTCTCTGTCTCTCTCGGGGCCTCTCTCTCTCTGTCTCTCTCGGGGCCTCTGTCTCTCTGTCTCTCTCGGGGCCTCTCTCTCTCTGTCTCTCTCGGGGCCTCTGTCTCTCTGTCTCTCTCGGGGCCTCTGTCTCTCTGTCTCTCTCGGGGCCTCTGTCTCTCTGTCTCTCTCGGGGCCTCTGTCTCTCTGTCTCTCTCGGGGCCTCTGTCTCTCTGTCTCTCTCGGGGCCTCTGTCTCTCTGTCTCTCTCGGGGCCTCTGTCTCTCTGTCTCTCTCGGGGCCTCTGTCTCTCTGTCTCTCTCGGGGCCTCTGTCTCTCTGTCTCTCTCGGGGCCTCTGTCTCTCTGTCTCTCTCGGGGCCTCTGTCTCTCTGTCTCTCTCGGGGCCTCTGTCTCTCTGTCTCTCTCGGGGCCTCTGTCTCTCTGTCTCTCTCGGGGCCTCTGTCTCTCTGTCTCTCTCGGGGCCTCTGTCTCTCTGTCTCTCTCGGGGCCTCTGTCTCTCTGTCTCTCTCGGGGCCTCTGTCTCTCTGTCTCTCTCGGGGCCTCTGTCTCTCTGTCTCTCTCGGGGCCTCTGTCTCTCTGTCTCTCTCGGGGCCTCTGTCTCTCTGTCTCTCTCGGGGCCTCTGTCTCTCTGTCTCTCTCGGGGCCTCTGTCTCTCTGTCTCTCTCGGGGCCTCTGTCTCTCTGTCTCTCTCGGGGCCTCTGTCTCTCTGTCTCTCTCGGGGCCTCTGTCTCTCTCGGGGCCTCTGTCTCTCTCGGGGCCTCTGTCTCTCTGTCTCTCTCGGGGCCTCTGTCTCTCTCGGGGCCTCTGTCTCTCTGTCTCTCTCGGGGCCTCTGTCTCTCTCGGGGCCTCTGTCTCTCTGTCTCTCTCGGGGCCTCTGTCTCTCTCGGGGCCTCTGTCTCTCTGTCTCTCTCGGGGCCTCTGTCTCTCTGTCTCTCTCGGGGCCTCTGTCTCTCTGTCTCTCTCGGGGCCTCTGTCTCTCTGTCTCTCTCGGGGCCTCTGTCTCTCTGTCTCTCTCGGGGCCTCTGTCTCTCTGTCTCTCTCGGGGCCTCTGTCTCTCTGTCTCTCTCGGGGCCTCTGTCTCTCTGTCTCTCTCGGGGCCTCTGTCTCTCTGTCTCTCTCGGGGCCTCTGTCTCTCTGTCTCTCTCGGGGCCTCTGTCTCTCTGTCTCTCTCGGGGCCTCTGTCTCTCTGTCTCTCTCGGGGCCTCTGTCTCTCTGTCTCTCTCGGGGCCTCTGTCTCTCTGTCTCTCTCGGGGCCTCTGTCTCTCTGTCTCTCTCGGGGCCTCTGTCTCTCTGTCTCTCTCGGGGCCTCTGTCTCTCTGTCTCTCTCGGGGCCTCTGTCTCTCTGTCTCTCTCGGGGCCTCTGTCTCTCTGTCTCTCTCGGGGCCTCTGTCTCTCTGTCTCTCTCGGGGCCTCTGTCTCTCTGTCTCTCTCGGGGCCTCTCTCTCTCGGGGCCTCTCTCTCTCTCTCTCTCGGGGCCTCTCTCTCTCTCTCTCTCGGGGCCTCTCTCTCTCTCTCTCTCGGGGCCTCTCTCTCTCTCTCTCTCGGGGCCTCTCTCTCTCTCTCTCTCGGGGCCTCTCTCTCTCTCTCTCTCGGGGCCTCTCTCTCTCTCTCTCGGTCTGTCTCGGGGCCTCTGTCTCTCTCTCTCGGTCTGTCTCGGGGCCTCTGTCTCTCTCTCTCGGTCTGTCTCGGGGCCTCTGTCTCTCTCTCTCGGTCTGTCTCGGGGCCTCTGTCTCTCTCTCTCGGTCTGTCTCGGGGCCTCTGTCTCTCCGGGCCTCTGTGTCTCGGTCTGTCTCGGGGCCTCTGTGTCTCGGTCTGTCTCGGGGCCTCTGTGTCTCGGTCTGTCTCGGGGCCTCTGTGTCTCGGTCTGTCTCGGGGCCTCTGTGTCTCGGTCTGTCTGTCTGACTCTCTCTTGACGTCTTTCTCTCCGTCTTGCGTGCGCTCACTCACTCTCTTGCTCTGTCAAACAAAATTAAAAAAAAATTTACTCTGAGGAGAATTTTAATAGTTGAGCCAAAAGTGTTACTTAAAATCAAGTTAAGATAAAATCATAAGAGACAATGTTGCCTAAGAAAAATCATGAAAGGAGATAAAATGTTACAAGTAGTTTTGCTTAATAACCGTAAAGGGGAAACTATGATAGGAAAGATTAATCTGGCAAAAGGAAACTTGAAATTTCGGGGGATGGGATCTCAAGGGTTCAGATCATAGCAGTATTTCAAATGGATTAAGAATCACTTGGAAATCAAAAATGCAGCTTCCTTGGCACCATTCTCTGATATTCTGATTCAGATTTGGGGATAAATCATCTGTATTTTAGGGGAAAAAATCTATTCTAAACAAGCATCCCATGTAATTTTACAACAGAGTTAGTACATATATACCTATATACATTGCTTTAGACTTTTTCATGACATACTCAATTATATTTATCCTTATTCTTAGGAAATACTGAAGAGAAGTGATTACATTCCAATAGATTATGAATTTAGGTTAAAGAGGTCTCTAGTTAAAAGCATGCCACATAAATGTAGGTAGAAGTAAGTGAGGGGCACCTGGGTGGCTTAGTTGATTAAGCACCAGACTTCAGCTCAGGTCATGATCTCATGGTTCATGAGTTCGAGCCCTGCACCAGGCTCTGTGCTGACAACTCAGAGCCTGGAGCCTGCTTCAGATTCTGTGTCTCCCTCTTTCTCTGCCCGTCACCCATTTGCTCTCTCTCTCTCTCTTTCTCTCAAAAATAAACATTAAAAAAAATAAGTGAAAGAAATATTTATTTTTCTTTTAAAAATGAAGAATAGAGAATTGAATTGAATTGAATTTGGACTTATGTAATAAAGTGTAAAAACTGAAGCTCTAAAGGACTTAGGAAATAGTAGTAGATAGCTTCCACATGATCAAAGAAGTTTCTACACAGTCCGGAATAGCTGAGAAAGTCTATGTGACTTTTCCAATGTTCATATGAATCACTAGAGGGCAACATCTACTATACCTTTAAGATCACTTATCACAGAATTGTTTGTAGTTACAGAGCATGAATGCAGAGCCTGGACTGGCAGAAGTGAGAAAGATACAAGCTGCAACCAGAATTACTGCTAAGCTCCTCAGATAATTTAGCAAACTGCATGAGGCTATCAGTAACAGCTATTTACCTACTGAATGAATTAAGGTTTTCTCCCTACTTTGGGGGAAAAAATCAAGTAGACACAGTCCTTGTCCTCTGAAAGCCATGTACACATTCATGTAGAATATAAAACAGAGTCCTGAAAAATGGAGTCCTTTTCTTTCCAGTATGCATTAGTGTTAGAAGAATCCCTTTTCTCTTTATGGAGTGTCCTGTCTGTACAGAGTGTGCCCTAGTTTTATTCTTTATATTGTATTATTTGGGCTCACTTCCTCCTTGCTTAGATTTTTTAAAAAGGAAAGAAACTTCCAATGAGGAAAGAGCCAGTAACTGACTTCCTTGTTACCAGAATCAAAGAGAAAAAAAAAATCATCTTAAAAATCATAGCTCTGATTTGCACATTTCAAGTATTTTTCATAAGTTTATATCCAGACAATTATTTTATTGTGTTTTAACGATTAAATGTTATAAAACCATTTTGGAGGAAAGTTGGTTAGAAGAATAAATGAATGAATAAAAATACACATTGATGAAATGTTCTGACCCTGAAAGATTGAGAAAAAGAGGGGAAATGCTTAGAGAACAGAGATGGGGAAAACTACAGATACAGAGGTAGGGAAACTGAACTGAGTGAAAAAGAACTGCGTGTCAAACTGGAACGTTATGTTCTAAAAGAAGCAAAGCCCATCTTTTAATAAGAGATGTATAATCTAATTCTGCTGTTTTAAATACAGCAGATGGATAGCTTCCAGTTAAGTTTTCCGGACTTCATGGGTGAGACAAAATACTTTATATTTTGATATTTAGATATTACTTTATCTTCTCAAGAAATTTATGGGACCAGAGCTACCACCATACACATCTTATACATGGGGAAACTGATGTTTGGCAGGTTAATTTACCGGAAGAGCGGAAACATCTGAGCAATGAGTTCAGACCCTGAAGTCTTAACCACTCTGCTTTTCTCCTTCTATGGATAGAGGTTATCTCGATAGGAGAAGAATACAGTATTAAGATCTCTGCCAGACAGTGGGCATGTAAGTTTCACATCCATTCAAAGCTGTTAAGTCCCTCTTATTTAACTGACCTAAAAATCTATGTGGAAACATCATCCAGGCCCATAGTGCTCGTACAATATATGAAGTGTTGAAACACTTTGTAGAAAGTTAATTTGGCTTATTTGAAATTGAGCCCATGTTTACTATTTTTAATCTAGGCATATTAATTAGCACTATTCAGAGTTAGAGAATATTTGTTAAAATCCATCCATTTTTGTGATTTTAGGGAAACAGTGGGAGCCTTGAAGGAAAAATTATGCTTTCATCCATTCATTTAATACTTTTTAAATACTTTTTAAATACTACTTTTAGAAGGCATTTGTGGATGCTAGAGGAAAAATAAGGCATTACGTCAGCCTTAAAGAAATTGAATAGTTTCTGCTTTATCTCTGACTTGATACCCTAGAATTTCATTTTGCTGTTGAATTAAGCCACTGGTCAGTGAAACTATATTAAAGAGAAAAATTCACAAACAAGTGAACACCGTAAATCTCTGAGATTCTGCCAGAGACCCACCATGACAGAGACCACACACAATCTGGGGAGGGGCAGAGAGAGAATCCCAAGCAGGTGCATGCTATAATAACAGATAATCCCCAATCAATAGCTTAAAGCTAAAGCTTTATTTTTTACTTACGCTATCATTCCTGTGTGGATCAAATGAGAGCTCTACCTCCAGACAGACATCATCCTCACTCTTGAAGCAGCCTACCCCAGGACCTACCTTCTTGACCATTGAACTTGGCAAAGGGAGAAGAGAACTCTGAAGCGTCTCACCTCAGCATTGTATATTTTGGACTGCAGGTAGTTTATAATGCATTGCCTAGAATTATGTAGCCCTGCTTAACTACATGGGAACTCTCTTGAAAAGAGCAATCCAATGTATTTCTAGAATGAAGAAAAAACAAGTCATGTGAATGACAGTAGTGACAACCATATTCCTCTAACAACAACAACAACAAACATTTCCTTTTTACCCAAATAAGATACTTAAATTGTACACATAGTTTGCAAAAACAGAGTTAAAACTTTTGACAACATGTTAATATTTTAAGGGTAAAATTTAAGCCATTGATACCTTAGATGTATGTTGTTTTAAGTTAAAAAAAAATTAACGTTTATTTATTTTCTTTTTTTTTATAAAAATTTTTTTTAACGTTTATTTATTTTTGAGTCAGAGAGGACAGAGCATGAACAGGGGAGGGGCAGAGAGAGAGGGAGACACAGAATCCGAAGCAGGCTCAAGGCTCTGAGCTGTCAGCACAGAGCCCAATGCGGGGCTCGAACTCAGACCATGAGATCATGAGCTCATGAGCTGAAGTCAGACACTTAGCCTACTGAGCCACCCGGGCACCCCTTAATGTTTATTTTTGAGAGAGAGACAGGGCATGAATGGGGGAGGGTCAGAGAGAGAGGGAGACACAGAATCTGAAACAGGCTCCAGGCTCTGTCAGCCCAGAGCCCGACGCAGGGCTCGAACTCAGGGACGTGAGATCGTGACCTGAGCTGAAGTCGGACGCTTAACCGACTGAGCCACCCAGGTGCCCCAAATTAACGTTTATTTTTTGAGAGAGAGTCAGAGACAGAGACAGACGTTGAGCAGGGGAGGAGCAGAGAGAGAGAGGGAGACAGAATCAGAAGCAGGCTTCAGACTCTGAGCTGTCAGTACAGAGCCCAACGTGGTCTCGAACTCACCACCCGCAAGATCATGACCTGAGTCAAAGTTGGAAGCTCCACCGGCTGAACCACCCAGGCGCCCCTAGAGGATCTTTTCAAATTAAGCTTAGAAGAAAAAGAAAATCACAAAAATTCTTTTTGTCTGTCCAGATTAACTTTGAAAATAGAAGTTCTTATCCCAGTGTGACAGACTGATGTGAGTGTGTGTGTGTCTTTAGTAAATACAGGTAAAGTTTACAGGTCCAAAAACTTAACAACTTTGAGGCAGATCTATAGTGCTTTTGTGTGATGGTTCAAGATAACTTGGTGGTCTCTCAACTTCTCTATTTAAATAACTTTCAAATTTAATTGTGTACATATGTCTACTAAGAGAAATTTGTTTTCGCCTTATTAATAGGTAGTTTGGCATTGCTAATGACTTTTTTTTTTAAAGAAATACTATATACATTCCATTTTTTATTTCCTTGTTTTCATAAAAGACCTTTGCTTTCTTGTTCCCAAATTCCATGTAATAGTTACTCTTCCAGTAACTCTTATGGTATATTTTGTTCATTAAAAAGGACTTCGGAGGTTTTTAAAAATTTTTTTTTACTTTTTAAAGTTCACTTATTTTGAGAGAGTGTGTGCATGTGTGGGAGGGGCAGAGAGAGAGGGAGAGAGAGAGAATCCCAAGCAGGCTCTGCACTGCCAGCACGAGCTGGATATGGGGCTCAAATCCATGAAATGTGACATCATGATCTGAGCCCAAATCAAGAGTCAGACACTTAACCACCTGAACTCCCCAGGCGCCCCTGACTTCAGAGTTTTATAAACCATGGACAAAAACCTATTCACTTGTCACCATTCAATGAGACTGGTAGAGTTCTTTTTCTTGTTACAATTCAGTTTATAAAAATACCTAGATATTTTTCTTTTGCTATTTTTTCTTAAAGTCGAATCTGAAAACTAACTGGGTATGTACACAAAGAACTTTAAAGTAAAACCAGTTTTAAGGAGATTGCCTATAATAAAACAATCACAATATAAACATTAAGTGTCCCAGGGTACCTGTGGCACAGGCATATGAAAATTATTATGCTCACTGAGAAATGAACTGTTCCTGGTTTTCAGACATTATCAATATATAGGGGGAGTTCAAGTCCTGCTTCTATATTTAAAATATTTACTTTTTTCCCCCACATTGATTTTTTTTTTAAATGATTAAGCACATGTTTACATTTTATTGTAATGACGGGTATTTGAAAGAAATGGTAAATGGGTGAGATTGAAGCAATAAGATAGTAAAACAGTAAGAATGAGTTAAATAGAAACTTAAAAGTTAACATTTTTCACCAGATAATAATAAAATATGTAAAGTAAAGGAGACGTTATAAATGAAGTATAAGAAAATACTTATCTTTAAAAGAGAGGAAAACAAAGTATAAATTCAAGAAATATATTTCAGACAAGGCATACTGATTAGCTTTTTTTCTCACTTAAAACTTTTTAAACTATAAGTATTGTCAAGTTCTGCTATACAGAATCTACCAATTTTTCACTTAAAATAGAATAGTCCTTGAAATATTTCTTATACCACTAGGGTGCCATTCAGTAAATTGCTTCTTCATAAGCACTAAATTGCACACTAATGTCTTGAGAAAGAAAGCTATCTACTCCCTAGGATTATAAATATTATCTCATTAGTTCTAAAAACATACTCATGAGGATGGAAAATGGAAATGGGAAATATTTCTTTCATTTTAGGGGTTGAGCCATTGAGACACTGAACATAGACTATCAGAATTACCAATACTCCAAATTCTAGAACTCTCAATGTAAAATCTAATGTTGGAACTACTAAATAAGGAATTTACAACCCAGCAGGTATCTACATGTCCATGTTTGCAAAGCGTGTGCTAGAAGCTATGAAAAATCTGACTTCATAAACCTTGATTCGGTTTGTTATGGTAGGGAATCCTTGCCATGGTAATAAGGGTGGATGAATGAAAGAAATGGCAAATCAGTAAAATGAGGCAGTAGCGTGTTTAGATTAAAGTGTGGGTGAGTGGATGACACTTAAATGTTCATAATTTCCATCAAGGTAATATTAATCATGAAATAAACCATACATGACAGAAGAAGGGGACAAACATAAACCAACTTCAGACAAGAGTGTCTTAGAGATATTCCTCCCACATTGGTACTTCAAAATTCCTTCTATAACTTACCACCTTCTGGCTGTCTTTATTGTCTTCAATATTTCTTCTTAATTTCAGGGGATTAACATTTTTTTTTCATGACTTGGTTGTTTATTAGGCTCATTCGTTCACTGTGAAGCAAGATGGAGCCCTGGCATGTCATTCCTTAAGGCTGAGTCTTCCCGTGGCCCCAGTGTTTCAGTGTTGATAGTAAGGCTTCCTTGTGATGCATGCAGAAGTTGTGGTGACCCTGAGAGCCATGCTGAATTCCTTGGGTCCTTACTGGGTCACTTATTCTGTTGGTCCTAATGCCTTGGTTCCTGATGGCATAGTTTGGCTCCATGTCAAGATCAGTATTTACTGCAAAACTGTCTAACACTACAGTTTACATTCACATGCATGTTCAGTTTTCCCCAGACCTCTGTCTTCTTCCTTCTCAAAGTCTGATTCTTCTTCTCAGGTATCAGAACCATGGGCCTCCCTAGTCCACCTGACATGTCTGGAACTTTAAAGACCAGGATCCAAGTCTCAGTCTCCTTTTACCTAGATGATTGCTAAGTTCCTACATAAGAGTTTGAATGCAGACAGACTTGTCTGAGGAAGTAATGCTTATCTTCACTCAGTAAGCCTAAACACACAATCTGCACTACTAATGTGTGTTTTCTCAGAATAATATGCGAGTGCTTGACATATAACTAAAGAGGACACATGGGGCTGTGAGCTTGCTACAAGAATATTCCAAACCTCTGATATTTTTTCCTTTTCAGAAGTGGTACAGTTAAGTCTTTGCGAGTCTCCTTATTAGAATTGTAACTGTCTCAGAGTCAAGTTACATCTTGCCTATTTCTAGTGTACTTCCTTCTCTCAACTTGTAGATTAAAAATAAATAGAGAGACAGTCCTGACTTTATTCTGGGGGAAGACCCTATTTGGAGAAATACCTGGGTTCCATATTTTTGATGAATGTAGATTTCCCACTTGAAAAATTTTTTAAGTTTTATTTATTTATTTTGAGAGAGAGAGACACTGCAAGTAGGGGGGAGGCAGAGAGAAGGAGGGAGAGAGAATCCCAAGCAGGCTCTGCACCTGCTGCGCAGAGCCTGATGTGGGGCTGGAACTCACGAAACTGTGAGATCATGACTTGAGCCCAAACCAAGAGCCAGACATTTAACTGACTGAGCCACCCAGGCACCCCCTTCCTACTTGAATTTCTTATCTTAAAACTTTTACTAATTGAGTATCTCAAAGAAGAATTTCAACTGGTTAAATTAGAATAAAAAGGCATGTTAGGAAACAAAATTTAATTTTATTGTGAAATAAATTTGAATTCTAGCTTCCTAGTGCTTTTTCCTTTGAGACCTGAAAATGAGTGCTGAGGGTCATATTAGTGGCATCATTGCTTCCCTTAGCTAAGGGATCAATTTCAGTTATGTCATTGCCAGTTAAAGATGACCTTGCGCTGCTAAAATATTTTCAGTGACTGGTGTTGGAGATGTCGAAGTTTTCAGCACTGTGTTTCACTCTCTGCGACTCGAGTTGGTCTCTTCTCAGTCCTTTGCCAATCCTGACCTTTTCTCTTTTCTGCAATCAGTTGAAAGCAAGGAGTTATTTCCTGTTTTCATCTTACTTTGCTCAAGCTATTGAATGGCTCTCGTACTTGTACTATGTGAAAAGGGATAAGGCAGCTAATATTCACAACTCCAACTAAATACCTTAATATGGTCAATTTTGTGGGTGAATAACATAGTACCATATCCTCTGCAATCCACATCAGGAAAGGGTCTCCAAGATGATCTTTACCCAATGGTTGTAACAGATGTGTGCCTTAGAAATTATTACCGAAATCACAATTTCATCAACATTGACCAGATTAAAACAATGGAATGTTTTCATTTTCTCTTTAAAAGTGGCTTCATTTCTTCAGAAATAATCAATGGAACACTATATCATAACACCATCTCCCTTTGAGGAAGATATGATTGCATGGTGCTTTGTGATCATTAATTTTATGTGCCAACTTGATAGTGGGCCATAGGATGTCCAGACAGCTAGTTAAACGTAATTTCTCAGTGCATCTGTGAGGGTGTTTCTGGAAGAGATTAGCATTTGAATTGGTGGATTGAATAAAACACATGGCCCTCCCCACTGTGGATGTGCACCATGTAATCCTTCAGCGCCTGGATAGAATGAAATGAAAGAGGAAGACTGAATTATCTCTGCCTGTCTACTGAGCTGAGAGAGACCTTGATCTTTTCCTGCCTTCCACGCTTCTGGTTCTCAGACCTTCAAACTATACCACCAACTCTCCTGGGTCTCCAATGTAAAGACAGTGGATCATGGGACTTTGTAGCCTCCATAAGTATATGAGCCAATCCCTTAAAATTATATATATTCCTTATACTATACATACATATTCCTTATAATTCCTCATACTGTGTGTGTGTGTGTATGTGTGTGTATATATATATATATACACACACACATATATATATCCCTTATATAATTCCATATATATATTCCTTATGTAATTCCTTATATTATATATATATATTTATTATAATTCCTTATACTATATATGTGTTCCTTTTATGAGAGAGAGAATGTATATATGTGTGTGTATTTATACACACATACATTTATGTATGTATGTGTGTGTGTGTGTGTATATACATATATCTCTACATGGAACTGTTGATGGAGATAGGGCTACTGATAGAGATAAAACTATTGATAGACAGGGGTGTGTGTGTATGATAAAATCTTGCTTCGGTTTCTTTGAAGAATACATGCTAAAAACCAACCTTTGGAGCAGACAAATCTGAGCTCAGTTTCTAATATTGACTCTTTTTTTTTTTTAATGTTTATTTATTTTTGAAGGAAGGAGAGACAGAACATGAGTAGGGGAAGGGCAGAGAGAGAGGGAGACACAGAATCTGAAGCAGGTTTCAGGCTCTGAGCTGTCAGCACAGAGCCCAACACGGGGCTTGAACTCACAAACCGTGAGATCATGACCTGGGCTGAAGTCAGTTGCTTAACCGACTGAGCCACCCAGGTGCCCCTCTAATATTGACTCTTAAAGTAACATTGCCAGTATGTCCCATAAATCTCTAACTTCCTAACCTGAATATATATATTTTTTATCCTCATCCAAACGTCGTTTCTTATTCTTCTTCCCTTGCTCTGTGTCTCAGGAGGGTGACCTACATGGGCTACATCAAATGGACTATAGCCCTCCAGTTTCTGGTTAGGGCCAACTAACAGAGGAAATGGTAGGAGGGTCAGGGAGAGAGTTCTGTTTTGTTATCCCATTTCTCTCCCTGATGACTGTGTGTCCTCCCACCTAAGGGTAAACACCTATTGCACGGGGGCCTTTTCCTTTTTGCACTCAGTTACAACTCTCATGGTATGTAGGTATTTGCCCTCCCCTGACACTGTCTGGATCTGGGGGCTGCTGAGTCTTTTATAGTCTCTAGCTCTAGGATGTCTCACCTTTTTTGGAGGGGTGAAAGGGGTGTTTTTCTTTAACCTGCCAACACCTTTGTGTATTGTCCTTTTGTTAAGCTCTCTTTGATTGCCTGTTTTAAGCATGCGAGGAGTATAACCTGTTCTACAGTTGTTCTCATATCTCTAAAAGAGTTGCTAATAATTTTAGAATTATGAGAATTGTATAAGACAATGCCTGCTGAGTGCATAGTAACTAAGTGGTATTTACTAATGTTAGTTTTTCATAATACAGGAGGTAAAACTTTTATTTTTGATCTGAAATAATTTAATACAACTTAACATTGTGCCATTCTGGGCACTCCAAGTAGCAGAGCTAAGAGAGCAATAGTTATGTAAAAGATCTGTTGGAGGAAACCTCTGTGAAAGATAAATGCACAAGGATAATCTTCAGAGCATATTTTGTGCCTGACATGTGAGAAGAAAGTGTGGAAAGGAAGATTAGTTGGATAGGGAGTTAGACTGTGGTCCTGTTCCAAGGACAGTTTTGGTAATGCCACTGGGGAGTCCTTGAACCAAGGCTGCCCACTGTACAATTCACTCTTACTGTAGGAATGAGCCTACACTAATATGCCCAGCTATATTCAATTACTGACTAGGAGGAACCTAGGGAGAAGTGAGGCATATGAGAAAACACATGGTGGGTGCAGTGGGGCAGTCAGTCAGTGCTACTTCTTGCTACCTGAGATTTATTTATTTATTTTTATTTTTTAAAATGTAATTTATTATCAAACTGGCTTCCATACAACACCCAGCGCTCCTCCCAACAGGTGCCCTCCTCAATGCCCATCACCCACTTTCCCCTCTCCCCCACCTGCCATCAACCCTCAGTTTGTTCTCAGTATTTAAGAGTCTCGTATGTTTTGCTTCCCTCCCTCTCCCCCATGGTCTTCTGTTAAGTTTCTCCAGATCCACATATGAGTGAAACATATGGTATTTGTCTTTCTCTGACTGACTTATTTCACTTATCATAATACCTTCCAGTTCCATCCACGTTGCTGAAAATGGCAAGATTTCATTCTTTCTCTTTGCCAAGTAGTATTCCATTGTATCTTCTTTATTCACATCTTCTCTATTCATTCATCAGTTGATGGACATTTAGGCTCTTGCCATAATTTGGCTATTGTTGAAAGTGCTGCTGTAAACATTGGGGTACAGGTGCCCCTATGCATAAGCACTCCTGTTTCCCTTGGGTAAATTCCTACCAGTGCTATTGCTGGGTCATAGGGTAGATCTGTTTTTAATTTTTTGAGGAACCTCCACAGTTTTCCAGAATGACTGCACCAGTCGGCATTCCCACCAACAGTGCAAGAGGGTTTCCGTTTCTCCACATGCTTACCAGCATCTATAGTCTCCGGATTTTTTTTATTTTAGCCATTCTGACCGGCGTGAGGTCATATCTCAGTGTGGCTTTGATTTTGTATTTGTATTTTTCTGATGATGAGTGATGTTGAGCGTTGTTTCATGTGTCTGTTGGCCATCTGTATGTCTTCTCTGGAAAAATGTCTATTTATGTCTTCTGCCCATTTCTTCACTGGAGTATTTGTTTTTCAGGTGTGGAGTTTGGTGAATTCTTGATAGATTTTGGATACCAGCCCTTTATCCGATATGTCATTTGCAAATGTCATTTCCCATTCTGTCAGTTTCCTTTTGGTTTTGTTGATTATTTGCTTTATAGTGCAGAAGGTTTTTATCTTGATAAGGTTCCCATAGTTAATTTTTGCTTTTAATTCCCTTGCCTTTGGAGATGTGTCAAGTAAGAAATTGCTGGACTGAGGTCAAGGGGTTGTTGCCTGCTTTCTCCTCTAGGGTTTTGATGGTTTCCTGTCTCACACTCAGGTCTTTCATCCATTTTGAATTTATATTTGTGTATGCCACCTGACATAAAAGTAGTGTATTTCTATAGTTCTAAATTATACTTTTAGGTGGGGTACCAAAGTTAGGTTGGCTAAAAAATAAGCAATGATGCTTTAAATATCTTATTGATATTGTCAGTCTTTGTACCTCTTCATTTGCCTACCTATTGGTTAGTGGTATTTTTTAAGAAATGTCTATTCAAGTCTTTTGCCCATTTTTAAATCAGATTTTTTTGAAAGTTTTTGTTTTTGAGAGAGAGAGCACGCGAGGAAGCAGAGAAGGATCAGGGGAGGGAGGAGGATCTGAAGCAGGGTCTGTGCTGACAGCAGAGAGCCTGATGGGTTCAAATTCACAAACCATGAGATCATGACCTAAGCCGAAGTTGGATGCTTAAACAACTGAGCCTCCAGGTGCCCCTTTAAATCAGATTTTTTAATTGAGTTGTAGGAATTGCTTATATTTCAGATGCTAACTCTTTCTAGGACAAATGGTTTGCAGATATTTTCTTCATTCTGTAGTTTGCTTTTTCAGTCTGTCAATTGTTCCCTTTGCTTTGCAGAAGCTTTGGTTTTGATACAATCTCGGTTTGCTTTTGTTGCCTGTGCACTTAATGTCATTCAAAAGTATTAACCAAGACCAATGTCAAGAAGCTTTTCTCCTTAGGTTTCTTTCTAGGAATTTTATTGTTTTAGGTCTTCTATTTGTCTCTAATCCATCTTTTTGAGTTGAATTTTGTATATGGTGTGAGATAAGGGTCTATTTTCTTCGATATGTAGATATCCAGTTATCTCAGCACTTGTTGAAGAGATAATCTTTTCCTCCATAGTGTGTTCTTGGCACCCTAAGATCAATTGACTGTAAATGTAAGATTTTATTTATGGCCTCTGTATTCTGTTCCATTGGTCTATAAATCTATTTTTATGGACTACAGTACTATTTTTTATTACCCTAGATTTTCCTAGAGTTTGAAGTCAAGAACTGTGATACTTCCAGCTTTGTTCTTGGTCAAGATGCTTTAGGTTTTTGAGGTCTTCCATTGTTCCTTAAGAAATTTAGGATTTTTTTGTTTATTTGTTACTGTGAAAAATACCATTGGAATTTTGATAGGGATAATATTGAGTCTGTAAATAGTTTTTCATAGCACAGATTTAACAATGTTCTTTTAAAAGAGGAACACAGAATATCTTCACATTCATTGGCCTTTACTGGGGCGAGGTACATTCGTTTCATATTTTTTTTCCTCATGAAAAGATGCTAAATTTTGTCAAATGCATTTTTCTGTTAAGATGATTGTACATTTTTTCTTATTCTTAATATTGTTTATCTGTTTTACCTGTTAATGTGGTAGGTCACATTTTTGTCTATGCTGAACTATCCTTGTATCAGAGGGATAAATCCTGCTTGGTCATGGTGTATAATTCTTCTAATGTACTGTTGTGTTTGCTAGTGTTTTATGGGAGACATTTGTATCTATGTTAGATTTGGTAGTCTCTAGTTTTCTTGTGATAGCTTTGTCTGGCTTTGGTGTCAAGGTGTTGCTGACCTCATGAACTGAGCTTAGAAGTGTTCCCTCTTCTATTTGTTGCTCCTCAAAACAAGAGAGAAGGTAGGCGTTGAAAGTTCCCTTCCGATTATCTGGCACTGTGCTATGGGCAAGGGGATGGGGATATGGTTTTAATGTGTATCAGCTTTTCCTACTTGATTTAATGTGGTATTTGCTCAGCTCCTTCTCATATAAAAGTCTCTCAACTAGTTTCTGGATTTCTCTGAGGGAATTGATGCATATGTAGCTGTTTATGTGTTGTGTCTGGAGTTTCCTTTTCTGCCATCTTGCTGACTCACAGATCCTTTCTATTCAGGACCTTTCTGTGCTAGACTCAACTGTTTGGAAGAGCTCTGCAACTGACATAAGTTTTAAAGAATATTGAAAAAATGAACCTGACTCAAATTAAATTTGTAGACATGATCTCTTTGACCTCAGAGTTTAGGGTACTTATGGTTTTTCCTTTCTCTTTGTCTTTTTTTTTCCTTCTTTTATTTTTCCTCTTTTTTCATCCTTTTTTTCCCTTTTTTTTCTTAACTTCCTTCGATTCAACAAGGAATATACACCTAAGGGAAACTATAGGGATGTTTTAATACATGAACTTTATTTCTTTTTATAGAAATTTCTATAATTTCAAGAGGTGGAGAAAAAGCATTTCACAAAATTCAACATCTAGCTATAATAAAATCTCAATAAAGTGGATATAAAGGAAATGTATCTCAACATAATAAAGATCATATATGACAAGCCCATACCTAACATTTTACTCAATGGTGAGAAGCTGAAAGCTTTTCCTTTAAGATCAGGAATAAGACAAGGGCGCAGTCTTCCCACTTATGTTAAACACAGTATTGGAAGTCCTAGCCAGGACAAATAGTCAAGAAAAAGCATCCAATTGGAAAGGAAAAAGTAAAACTGTCATTATTTGCAGACGAAATATTATATAGAAAAAACCCCAATCAACACATTCAATAAAGTTGAAGAATCAATAAACAAAAATCTGTTATATTTCTATATGCTGATAATATCAGAAAGGAACATTAAGAAAACTCATTTATAACTGTTTCAAAAAAAAATAAAATACTTAGGGATACATGTAACCAAGGAAATGAAAAACCTGTATTTTAAAAACTATAGGACATTGATGAAAGAAATTAAAGATAGAAATACATGGACATATATGCCATGCTCATGGATTGAAAGAATTGTTAAAATGTTCATTCTACCCAAAGTAATCTACAGATTCAATGCAATCTATACCACAATCCCAATAGAATTTTTTAGAGAAATAGAACAAACAATACTTAAATATAGAATCTTTAAAAATAGAACCATAAAAGACCCCAAATAGCCAAAGCAATCTTGAAAAAGAACAAAGCTGGAGCCATTGTGCTTCTTGACTTTATGTTACAAAGATAGAGTAATTAAAGCATATGGTACTACAGACACATAGATCAATGGAACAGAATAGAGAGTCCTAGAAATAGATCCATGTGTTCATGCTCATTAATTTACAAACTAAGAATACATAATGAGGAAATGACCATCTCTTCAATAATGATACTGAGAAAACTGTACCACTAGCTTATACGATACACAGATGTGAACTCAAAAGAAATTTAAAACAAACATAGATGCTAAGAAAATATAGGTGGTAAGCTCCTTGACAGAGGTCTTGTTGAGGATTGTTTTTAAAAAATCTGACACTGAGAGCAAGAATGGCAAGAACAAAAATAAGGAAGTGAAACTACATCAAATTGAAACTTCTGCACAGCAAAGGAACCCATAAAAAGACAATCTACTGAATGGGAGAAAATATTTACAAATCCTATATCTGGTAAGGAATTAATATCTGAAATACATAAAGAACTCTTACAAATCAATAGCGAGAAAGAAACCAGACAAACTAAATTAAAAAGGGATCAGAGAACCTGAATAGAAAGAATAACAGAAAGCTTACAGATCCATGAAAATGAGCTCAACATCCCTAATGATAAGGAAATGCACATCAAAAACACAATGAGGTAGCCATTTTAATATGTATGCGGTGATAATCAAAATATTGGAAATAACTAATGTTGGTAAGGATGTGGAGCAAAGAGAACCCTTGTGTACGTTTGGTGGGAATGTAAATTGGTGTATCCAATAAGGAAAACAGTATGGAGACGTCTCAAAAAAAAAAAAAAATAGAACTACCACATAAACTAGTAATTTTACTTCAAATTAGTGTTTGTCTGATTTTAAAGGATATACGAACCCCTATGTTTATTGCACCATTGTTTACATGCCAAAATGTGGAGATAACTGAGGTGTCGATCAGTAGATGAATGGATGAAGATGCACGCACACACACACACACACACACACACAATATATATAATGAATATTATTCAGCCATGAAAATGAAGTTTTATCATTTTTAACCATCTAGATGGAGTTTGAAGGCATTATGCTAAATGAAATACAGTAAAACAGATCATGTGATCTCCTATATGTGGAATCCAAAAATATACATATTAAAAAAAAAACTCAATAGATACAGAAAACAGATGAGTGATTTCCAGAGGCAGCAGGTGGAAAGGGGGAGAAGTGGGTGAACTTTTTTTATTTGTTTAAACACATTAATTTTTTAAAAAGTAGCCTCAACTTGTTTTTCATTAAGTATTAGAGAAGTACCATAAAATGGTTAGCTCAGCATTTTTTTTTTTTTAAAGTTTGAGAGATAGTAAGAGAAGAGAGCCAGCAAGGGAGGGGCAGAGAGAGAAAGAGAGGGAGAGAATCCCAAGCAGGCTCCACACTGTCAGTGCAGAGCCCAGTGCAAAGCTGGAACCCACGAACCATGAAATCATGATTTGAGCTGAAATCAAGAGTCAGACACTCAAAGGACCAAGTCACCCAGGCCCCCCACCGCTTTTTTTTAAGGTCAATATTTTCAAAGTATGATTCAAAGGCCTACCTCTGTGTGTGGATAACTTGTGTTACATAACCTAGTGTTACATAATAAAATAACTTTGAGAAATACTGGACTAACCAAAATTAAGCAGGTTTCTAGATTATAGGACTTCACTTACACTCTACTATGTTTTTTTAAAAAAATTTTTCTTATGTTTATTCATTTCTGAAAGGCAGAGACAGAAAGCAGGGGTGGGGTGGAGACAGAGGGGAACACAGAATCTGAAGCAGGCCAGGCTCTGAGATTTCAGCACAGAGCCCAACAAGGGGCTCAAACTCATGAACAGTGACATGACCTGAGCTGAAGCCAGACACTCAACCGACTGAGCCATCCAGGTGCTCCTACACTCTACTACTTTAATTCTCCTTCTAAAACTCAAAGAAGTGGGAATGCAAGGTGGTGCAGCCACTCTGGAAAACAGTATAGAGGTTCCTCAAAAAACTAATAATAGAACTACCCTAGACCCAGCAATTGCACTACTAGGTATTTATCCACGGGATACAAGTGTGCTGTGTCGAAGGGACATGTTTATAGCAGCACTATCAACAAAAGCCAAAGTATGGAAAGAGCCCAAATGTCCATTGATGGATGAAGATGTGGTATATGTATACAGAGGAGTATTACTTAGCAATCAAAAAGAATGAAATCTTGCCATTTGCAACTACATGGATGGAACTGGAGGATATTATTCTAAGTGAAATGAATCAGAGAAAGACAAATCATATGAGTTCACTCATATGAGGACTTTAAGAGACAAAAGAGATGGACATAAGGGAAACAAAAATAATATAAAAACAGGGAGGGGGGGGATCCTGGGGAGATGGCAGCGTAGGAGGACTCTGGGCTCACCGCATGTCCTGCTGATCACTTAGATTCCACATACACCTGCCTAAATAACCCAGAAAACCACCAGAAGACTAGCAGAATGGAGTCTCCGGAGCCAAGCGCAGATGAGAGACCCACGGAAGAGGGTAGGAAGGGTGGTGAGGCAGTTGGCGCTACACGGATTGGTGTGAGGGAGCCTGGGCAGAGGGGCGGCCCGCCGGCCAAGCAGAGCCCCCGAGTCTGGCTCTCAAAAGCAGAGGGGCCGGACGGAGTGTGTTCGGACAGCGAGCGGGACTTGACATCTGGAAGGTTATAAGCTAACAGCTCTGCTCCGAGAACGGGAGGGCTAGAGGACAACGGGAGGGAGATCTGTTGAGCTCCTGATGACAGAGCTCAGCTTGGCGGGAACACAGGCACTTGCCAGCGCCATCTCCCTCGCCCATCCCCCAGCCAAAATCCCAAAGGGAACCAGTTCCTGCCAGGGAACTTGCTTGCACCGCGCAAACACCCAATGCTGTGCTTCTGCAGATCCATCCCTCCGGCGGGTCTGACTCCCTCCTGGTGCCACAAACCCCTCCCAAAGTGGATCTCCGAAGGAAACGCAAGCTGAGCCTACCCTGTGCACTTTGCCGATCCACCCCACCTAATATGCCAGATGCCCAGCACCACAAGCCTGGCAGTGTGCAAGTAGCCCAGACAGGCCACACCACCCCACAGTGAACCCCACCCCTAGTAGAGGGGAAGAGAAGGCACATACCAGTCTGACTGTGGCTCCAGTGGTGGGCTGGGGGCAGACATCAGGTCTGACTGCGGCCCCGCCCACCAAGGCAAGTTATTCAAGACAGCACAGGGGAAGTGCCCTGCAGGTCCGCACCACTCCAGGGACTATCCAAAATGACGAAATGGAAGAATTCCCCTCAAAACAATGTCCAGGAAATAACAACAGCTAATGAACTGATCAAAAATGATTTAAACAATATAACAGAAAGTGAATTTAGAATAATAGTCATAAAATTAATCGCTGGGCTTGAACACAGTATAAAGGACAGCAGAGAATCTTTTGCTACAGAGATCAAGGGACTAAGGAACAGCCAGGAGGAGCTAAAAAAGGCTATCAATGAGCTGCAAAATAAAATGGAGACAACCACGGCTTGGACTGAAGAGGCAGAGAATAGGTGAACTAGAAGATAAAGTTATGGAAAAAGAGGAAGCTGAGAAAAAGAGAGATAAAAATATCCAGGAGTATGAGGGGAAAATTAGAGAACTAAGTGATGCACTAAAGAGAAATAATATATGCATAATTGGTATTCCAGAGGAGGAAGAGAGGGGGAAAGGTGCTGAAGGGGTACTTGAAGAAATAATAACTGAGAACTTCCCGGACCTGGGGAAGGAAAAAGGCATTGAAATCCAAGAGACACAGAGAACTCCCTTCAGACGTAACTTGATTCAATCTTCTGCATGACATATCATAGTGAAACTGGCAAAATACAAGGATAAAGAGAAAATTCTGAAAGCAGCTAGAGATAAACGTGCTCTAACATATAAAGGGAGACCTATAAGACTCATGACCAATCTCTCTACTGAAACTTGGCAGGCCAGAAAGGAATGGCAGGAGATCTTCAATGTGATGAACAGAAAAAATGTGCAGCCGAGAATCCTTTATCCAGCAAGTCTGTCATTCAGAATAGAAGGAGAGAAAAAGGTCTTCCCAAACAAACAAAAACTGAAGGAATTTGTCACCACTAAACCAGCCCTACAAGAGATCCTAAGGGGGATCCTGTGAGACAAAGTACCAGAGACATCGCTAAAAGCATGAAACCTACAGACATCACAATGACTCTGAACCCATATTTTTCTATAATAACACTGAACGTAAATGGACTCAATGCGCGAACCAAAAGACATAGGGTATCAGAATGGATAAAAAAAACAAGACCCATCTATTTGCTGTCTACAAGAGACTCATTTTAGACCTGAGGACACCTTCAGATTGAGAGTGAAGGAATGGAGAACTATTTATGCCACTGGAAGTCAAAAGAAAGCTGGAGTAGCCATACTTATATCAGACAAACTAGACTTTAAATTAAAGGCTGTAGCAAGAGATGAAGAAAGGCATTATATAATAATCACAGGGGCTATCCTTCAACAAGAGCTAACAATTATAAATGTCTATGCACCGAATACGGGAGCCCCCAAATATATAAAATAATTACAAACATAAGCAACCTTATTGAGAAGAATGCGGTAATTGCAGGGGACTTTAACACTCCACTTACAGAAATGGATGGATCATCTAGACACACGGTCAATAAAGAAACAAGGGCCCTGAATGATACATTGGATCAGATGGACTTGACAGATATATTTAGAACTCTGCATCCCAAAGCAACAGAATATACTTTCTTCTCGAGTGCACATGGAACATTCTCCAAGATAGATCACATACTGGGTCACAAAACAGCCCTTCATAAGTATACAAGAATTGAAATCATACCATGCATACTTTCAGACCACAATGCTATGAAGCTTGAAATCAACCACAGGAAAAAGTCTGGAAAACCTCCAAAAGCATGGAGGTTAAAGAACACCTTACTAAAGCATGAGTGGGTCAACCAGGCAATTAGAGAAGAAATTAAAAAATATATGGAAACAAACGAAAATGAAAATACAACAATCCAAATGCTTTGGGACGCAGCAAAGGCAGTCCTGAGAGGAAAATACATTGCAATCCAGGCCTATCTCAAGAAACAAGAAAAATCCCAAATACAAAATCTAACAGCACACCTAAAGGAAATAGAAGCAGAAAAGCAAAGGCAGCCTAAACCCAGCAGAAGAAGAGAAATCATAAAGATCAGAGCAGAAATAAACAATATAGAATCTAAAAAAACTGTAGAGCAGATCAACGAAACCAAGAGTTGGTTTTTTGAAAAAAATAAGCAAAATTGATAAACCTCTAGCCAGGCTTCTCAAAAAGAAAAGGGAGATGACCCAAATAGATAAAATCATGAATGAAAATGGAATTATTACAACCAATCCCTCAGATATAAAAGCAATTATCAGGGAATACTATGAAAAATCATATGGCAACAAACTGGACAACCTGGAAGAAATGGACAAATTCCTAAACACCCACACTCTTCCAAAACTCAATCAGGAGGAAATAGAAAGCTTGAACAGACCCATAACCAGCGAAGAAATTGAATCGGTTATCAAAAATCTCCCAACAAATAAGCGTCCAGGAGCAGATGGCTTCCCAGGGGAGTTCTACCAGCCGTTTAAAGCAGAGATAATACCTATCCTTCTCAAGCTATTCCAAGAAATAGAAAGGGAAGGAAAACTTCCAGACTCATTCTATGAAGCCAGCATTACTTTGATTCCCAATCCAGACACCCAGCAAAAAAAGAGAACTACAGGCTAATATCCCTGATGAATATGGATGCAAAAATTCTCAATAAGATACTAGCAAATCGAATTCAACAGCATATAAAAAGAATTATTCCGTGATCAAGTGGGATTCATTCCTGGGATGCAGGGCTGGTTCAACATTCATAAATCAATCAACATGATACATCACATTAATAAAAGAAAAGATAACCATATGATCCTGTCAATCAATGCAGAAAAGGCCTTTGACAAAATCCAGCAACTTTTCTTAATAAAAACCCTCAAGAAAGTCGGGATAGAAGGAACATACTTAAAGATCATAAAAGCCATTTATGAAAAGCCCACAGCTAACATCATCCTCAACGGGGAAAAACTGAGAGCTTTTTCCCTGAGATCAGGAACACGACAGGGATGCCCACTCTCACCGCTGTTGTTTAACATAGTGTTGAAAGTTCTAGCATCAGCAATCAGACAACAAAAGGAAATCAAAGGCATCCAAATTGGCAAAGATGAAGTCAAGCTTTCACTTTTTGCAGATGACATGATATTATACATGGAAAATCCGATAGACTCCACCAAAAGTCTGCAAGAACTGATACATGAATTCAGCAAAGTTGCAGGATACAAAATCAATGTACAGAAATCAGTTGCATTCTTATACACTAACAATGAAGCAACAGAAAGACAAAGAAGCTGATCCCATTCACATAAAAGAAGCATAAAATACCTAACTGATCCCATTCACATAAAAGAAGCATAAAATACCTAGGAATAAATCCTACCAAAGATGTATAAGATCTGTATGCTGAAAACTATAGAAAGCTTATGAAGGAAATTGAAACAGATATAAAGAAATGGAAAAACATTCCATGCTCATGGATTGAAAGAATAAATATTGTCAAATGTCAATACTACACAAAGCTATCTACACATTCAATGTAATCCCAATCAAAATTGCACCAGCATTCTTCTCAAAACTAGAACAAGCAATCCTAAAACTCATATGGAACCACAAAAGGTCCCGAATAGCCAAAGTAATTTTGAAGAAGAAGACCAAAGCAGGAGGCATCACAATCCCAGACTTCAGCCTCTACTACAAACCTGTCATCATCAAGACAGCATGGTATTGGCACAAAAACAGACACATAGACCAATGGAATAGAATAGAAACCCCAGAACTAGACCCACAAACGTATGGCCAACTCATCTTTGACAAAGCAGGAAAGAACATCCAATGGAAAAAAGACAGTCTCTTTAACAAATGGTGCTGGGAGAACTGGACAGCAACATGCAGAAGGTTGAAACTAGACCACTTTCTCACACCATTCACAAAAATAAACTCAAAATGGATAAAGGACCTGAATGTGAGACAGGAAACCATCAAAACCCTCGAGGAGAAAGCAGGAAAAGACCTCTCTGACCTCAGCCATAACATTTCTTACTTGACACATCCCCAAAGGCAAGGGATATAAAAGCAAAAATGAACTACGGGGACCTTATGAAGATAAAAAGCTTCTGCACAGCAAAGGAAACAACCAACAAAACTAAAAGGCAACCAACTGAATGGAAAAGATATTTGCAAATGACATATCAGACAAAGGGCTAGTATCCAAAATCTATAAAGAGCTCACCAAACTCCACACCCGAAAAACAAATAATCCAGTGAAGAAATGGGCAGAAAACATGAATAGACACTTCTCTAAAGAAGACATCCGGATGGCCAACAGGCACATGAAAAGATGCTCAATGTCGCTCCTCATCAGGGAAATACAAATCAAAACCACACTCACATATCACCTCATGCCAGTCAGAGTGACCAAAATGAACAAATCAGGAGACTATAGATGCTGGAGAGGATGTGGAGAAACAGGAACCCTCTTGCACTGTTGGTGGGAATGCAAATTGGTGCAGCCACTCTGGAAAACAGTGTGGAGGTTCCTCAGAAAATTAAAAATAGACCTACCCTATGACCCAGCAATAGCACTGCTAGGAACTTACCCACGGGATACAGGAGTACTGATGCATAGGGGCACTTGTACCCCAATGTTTATAGCAGCACTCTCAACAATAGCCAAATTATGGAAAGAGCCTAAATGTCCATCAACTGATGAATGGATAAAGAAATTGTGGTTTATATACACAATGGAATACTACGTGGCAATGAGAAAAAATGAAATATGCCCCTTTGTAGCAACGTGGATGGAACTGGAGAGTGTGATGCTAAGCGAAATAAGCCATACAGAGAAAGATACCATATGTTTTCACTCTTATGTGGATCCTGAGAAACTTAACAGAAACCCATGGGGGAGGGGAAGGAAAAAAAAAAAGAGGTTAGAGTGGGAGAGAGCCAAAGAATAAGAGACTGTTAAAAACTGAGAACAAACTGAGGGTTGATGGGGGGTGGGAGGGAGGGGAGGGTGGGTGATGGGTATTGAGGAGGGCACATTTTGGGATGAGCATTGGGTGTTGTATGGAAACCAATTTGACAATAAACTTCATATATTGAAAAAAAAAACAGGGAGGGGGACAAAACAGAAGAGACTCATAAATATGGAGAACAAACTGAGGGTTACTGGAGGGGGTGTGGGAGGGGGATGGGCTAAATGGATAAGGGGCATTAAGGAATCTACTCCTGAAAACATTGTTGCACTATATGCTAACTAATTTGGATGTAAATTAAAATACATTAAAAATAAACAAACTCAAACAAGTACTAAGATCCAGGAATTCTACTCCTATGTATTAAATGAAGAGAAATGAAAGCATATGTCCATCCAAGTACTTGTATGCAAATGTTCATAGCAGCCTTTAAATAATATCCAAAAATTTTTAACAAACTAAATCAAGTGGGTGGATATAAACTAATAGTGGCATATTGATATAGAATACTATTCAGTAATAGGTAGGAGAGAACCGATATTGAAAAAAAATATATGGATAACTCTCAAAATCATTATGCTATGGAAAGACATGAGATAAAAGGAATATATATTTTCATTAATCCATTTACATGAAATTCTGGAAAAGTAACAACTAGTCTATAATTATAGAAAGTATATCAATGGTTACCTCGGGTCAGGGTGCAAGCGAATGACTTTAAATGGGAGTGAGGGAACTTTTTGGGGTGAGAAAAGTGCTGTATACCTTGACTGGTATAGTGGTTATAAGGAGCGGTTATACATTTGTCAAAATTTATATACTAGTATACTTAAAATGGATCTATTTAATTACATGTAAATAATACTTTAATAAAAAAAATTTTGAAAAAAAAAACTCAAGGAACACTGACTTTATTTGGTCAACAAAAACGTTGGCCTCAGAGTCGCATAACATGCCAGTATCTAGATTTATTTGTTAGCTTCCCAATTTGAAGGCTGATGTGGAGAGGTAGTAACATGAACATAATTGCAAAACGTCAGGCAATTGCAATAGGTGTGAATACCTACTTGCGATGTTCAGTCAAACAGTTAGAATGAACACAGTAATTAGAATACTCAAAATAACTTGTTCAGCTATCCCTTTCCTTGTAAACTAGTACTTTTAAGGTTAGGGTACCTTGGCTGTCCAAAACAAACAACAAAAAAACCTGAAGTGCTAGATTTCTGTTCTCTAGCTATAAAGATGAGGCCGATGCAAAAATTATAAGCATTTAGAAACCATGTATTTAGCCTAAGGGGGGAAAAGGTATTATGAATATGAATGTGAAAGGTGTTTGAGACGGGAGTAGATATACAGCCTCATGAGGCTGCATAGCGTGACTATATAATTGACCCTCTAACAAGGAATTTATAAGAGCGGGAAGAGAAGTATTTAGAACCACGTCAGGATAATAAAAAATGAGGGGGGCTCCTACATGGCTCAGTTGGTTGAACATCTGACTCTTGATTTCGGCTCAGGTCATGATCCCCAGGTTGTGGGTCAATCCCTGCATTGGGCTCTGCACTGTCAGCACAGATTCTCTTGGGAGAAGTCAGTTTGGGATTATCTCCTTCTCTCTTTGCCCCTCCCCTGTGCTTGCTTGCTCGCTTGCATGCGGTCACGCTCACTTGCTCAAAACAAACATTAAAAAATTAAAAAATGAATCTGTCCTTGCATATGTAGATCTTTCTTTGGGACATAAAGTTCAAAATGAAACTTTAGAACAAACTCAAAACATAGTAATATCATCTTTGTCTTTTAAGTGCTTTTCCCTGAATTAAAAAAAAAATCTTTTTTTTAATGTGTATCAAGATTGTAGGGGAGACTAAGTTATTCAGAATCTTCATGTCTTTACTTTGATTAGAAATATATTTCTTTATCAGCCCACTTGTAAATGTGGGTCATTGGTAAAGGGGGAGGTGAGGAAGCATAGAAGCTGATTTTAATTTTTTTGAATTGTGTTCACAATATTCTCCTTCCAAGTTACTTCCGTGGCTTATAGAAGCTTTGTTCACTTTGATCCTGTGCACGAGAGCTACATTTGCATGTATTTTTATTTCAGAGTAGTGTACTTATTTATAATTATCATATTTTGTTTTACAATTCCATTATATGGCCTGTGGATTCATGATTTGGGACTGTGCTCTGGTATTTATCAAGACTCTTCTGTGGACTTTGTATGAGCTACGTAATTTATTCCTCTAATGCAATCTGTGGAAAAATACAATAAAGCGCCAGGGAGGGGTGTGAGGAAGAAAGGCAGATGGCATGAATGATGTCTCATTTTTCTGACAAAGAATATAACAAGGATGGAAAATGATACACCGTGAATCCGTTGCGGTGACAAAGATTGTAATGAGAATTGGTATGAACATTACCTACTGCATTCTCATTACACTCTGTGGATTGTAATCTTCTCATCCTCCTCAGAGGCTGTACCCATCCTCCACTGACTGATGACTCTTCTATATAGCTCTGCTTCGATTTGCTGTAAAAATATTTTTGATATAAATGGACCATTAGGAAAAGCAAGAAATAAAAAATCTCAAAATTGATGCTGGAGCTTTAATTCTAGTGACTGGTCAAGAAGAGAGCTTTTATTTGCTAGTGTGAAAGGATATTAGTTGGCACTTCAATAAAAGCAGTGTTTGAATAAAAAATTGCCTTTATTCTGAGCAAATGAAGCCTGATGGTTGCGGTGTTTGCTGCACAAGACGCAGGTAGGAGGTTGGATAAAATAATAAAGAGAGTAGTTCATATAGAGTAAGTCTCAGGAGTTTTAGTTCTTAAAACTGCATTATGATATTTTATTTTCATTATAAGTTATGTAACATTATCTAGTGATACTTTAAAATTTTAAATGAAGTTACAAATTAGTGAGAATTGTAATTATGGACTTATGTAGCAACATATACCATAAACTATAGAATAAACTGAACATGGTAGACCTGTTGTCCACAAAGACATATGACAGTTTTATTATGGAGACCTAAAAAATTTCGAAATCTGTTTTGAAAACTAAATATGGGTGCCTGGGTAGCTCAGTTGGTTAAGTGTCAGATTCTTGATTTCAGCTTGGGTCATAATTTCACAGTTCATGAGTTTGAGCCCTGCATTGGGCTCTGAGCTGAAGACACAGAGCCTCCTTGGGATTGGTCTCCCTTTCTCTCTGTTCCTCCACTTCTTGGTCTCTATCTCTCTCAAAATAAATAAAAGTAAACTTAAAATAACAACAATAACTCTTAACTTCCTTAACTAATGAAATATATCAGAAAACATCATTAAACATATTAAGCATAAAATACTACAAGCATTATGGAGCACCTGGGTGGCTCAGTTGGTTAAGCATCCAACTCTTGATCTTGGCTCAGGGCATGATCTTACAGTTCGTGAGATCAAGCCCCTTGTGGGGCTCTATGCTGTCAGCCCAGAGCCTGCTTGGGATAATCTCTCCCCCTCCCCCCCACCTATGCCCCCCTCCCATCCCTCTCCCCTGCTCACTTTCTCTCTCAAAAATAAACATAAAAAAATACACTTCAAACATTACCGGGGTGCCTGGGTGGCTCAGTCGGTTGAGCGGCCGACTTCGGCTCAGGTCATGATTTCGCGGTCCGTGAGTTTGAGCCCTGTGTCGGGCTCTGTGCTGACAGCTCAGAGCCTGGAGCCTGTTTCAGATTCTGTGTCTCCCTCTCTCTCTGACCCTCCCCCATTCATGCTCTGTCTCTCTCTGTCTCAAAAATAAACGTTAAAAAAAAAAATTAAAAAAAAAAAAAAAAAAACATTACCAAGCTAGATGCAAAGCTTTTACATGGTGTTATCCGGCATTGTCCTGATGTTCCAAACTCGTGTGATAAATCAAGAAAATAAGAGGAAATGATACTGGAAATGTAGGTAAAGATAATATTACTTCAAGGCAACTCTTTAAGAATTAATGGGAATAGAACCAAAATTAATAAAAAGGCAGTGATTGGTCCCCATATAATAGCCAAGTAATAACAAAGTACAAATAAAGTTATCCACAATAGCAATAAAACCATAAAACACCTAAAAGGAAATGACAAACTCTATATAAAATAGTTATAAAATGTCACTGAGTACAAAACAAGACTCCTAAGAAAGGAGAAATATAGTGTGTTTTTCAGCTGAAAATTTTGATTAGTATTCTGATATTATGGAAATATGTGACAGTTTAATTATATGTCTCACATGGTTAAATGTAGTAAATTAGCTAATAAAAGTTTAGAAAGCATTTGTTATACTACATAAGAAATTATACTCTTAAACTACAATGACTAAAATGAGTTGGTATCTGGTCTGGAAATAAACAGATTAAATGTTATATGATAAAGCTGTTTCAAAGCTGGAGAAATATATAATTATTCGATAAATTGCTTTAATGCAGTTTGGTTTCCTGTTGAAACTACAACAAAATCCTATCTTAAATTAATCATAATACATTTCAGATTATGCTCCATCTCCAAATACAAGATCTAAAATTATGAGTGAACTCCTATAAGGTATAGCAGTAGATACCTTATAATCTTCAGGTATGATGTTAAAGCTGAAACTTTTGTATGGTGACACTATTAATAAGGGAGAAAACATGGGGAAAAATATTAGGTAACTCTGTTTATTACATATTTATCATAATCTTAAAGTATAATTATCTTGGTGAGGTCCATGGAAATAGGAAAATTGCTTACAGTGGAACACAAACTATTTTTTGAAGTGTGGATTAACAATATCTACCAACACATAACACTTCCAATTTTTAACCCAACGACATTATTTGCAGAAATCTTTTTTTTAACTTTTTTTTTTTTAACATTTATTCATTTTTGAAAGACAGAGAGAGACAGAGCACAAATGGGGAAGGGCCTGAGAGAGAGGGAGACACAGAATCCAAAGCAGGCTCCAGGCTCCAAGCTGTCAGCACAGAGCCGGACATGGGGTTCGAACTCACAAACCGCAAGATCATGACCGACGGAGCCACCCAGGTGCCCCTGCAGAAATCTTTCTTAATGAGTATATTATCTCAGAGTGTCCAGTTGCCCGTGAAGAAGGGAGGGTTAAGCCATACCAGGAAGCATTTTTTTAAATGTTCCCCAACTCCTCCCTGCCAAAGAGAGAGCGCAGACATACAAGCAGGGGAAGGGCAGAGAGAGAGAATCTCTAGCAGACTCCACACTATCAGTGCAGAGCCCAACACAGGGCTTGCACTCATGAACCTGCAAGTTCATGACCTGAGCTGAAATCAAGAATCAGACACTTAACCAACTGAGCCACCCAGGAGGCCCACCAGGAAACAATTGTAAAACATAAGAGTAAATCTATGAGCATTGACATTTTGAAAATTCTAAAACCTATTCTTAAGTGGGTGGAGAAGTTTAAGAAGTCACAGAAATATAAAAAAGTTATCCTACTTTTGTGAACCATGTAGTCAAATATACAGTTTATATGTAAAAAAAACAATTGATTGTTTATATTTTGTATACTATTTTTGGGAGCAAGTATTTTATAACTTAAAATTAAAAGTAATATGCATGATATTTATATATTGGGTCTCATGGTACTTCCCAAGCTAAAGTTCTTTGATTTTTTTTTTTTTAACCCTTCACTTACAAGATAGATTTCATCTCTTTAACTTGCATGACCTTTCATCTTTGGACCAAGGCTGGATTTGTATATGTTACTGCCAATTATCTCATGTTCCATCAACATGGGGCTATTCTGTTGGGTAAACAAATCATGGAAATTCATCCCCCAGCACTCTGCTCATGTTATTCCCTCTGCCTAGATTTACCTTCTGCCTTACCTTAGAAATCTTCAGCATCAGTGTCATTTCTAATGCACTACCTCTTTTGAAGTTTTATCTAAGATCCCCGAGGCATAACAGAATCCTTAGGCAGATTATGTAGCACATCAATGCCTTGGTATCTGCATTTGTAAAATGGGAACATTATGTGAGACAGTATCTATTAAAAAAACAAAACCAAAAACAACTTGTAATAGCTCCTGACACCTGGCAGGCACTCAGTAAATGATAGCTGTTATCAGCTATGCTTGTTTATATTCCTATAACACTAATTAGATTCTTTCATAGTGGCAGTTATTACCTTATATCCTATTTATCGATTATACTCTATATCTTCTATTGTAACATAAGCATACTTTGTGACTAACACACATCCTTGTATATTATTTGCCCTCAATACATGTTGATTGAATAAACAGGTAACTTGAATTTTCATATTGACAGAAAGCAGATGAAACATAGAATATTAAACAATAGTGAACATGAAAATCCTATATATAAGTATTTAAGGTACCCTAGAGGGCAAATCACAGAAATGTATTTTTTCTTGGGAAAAGCAGGTAGCCGATCAATGCGCTATTTAGTTGCTTTAAAGCAGAAACTTTTTTTTTTTTTTTTTTTTTTTTTTTTTTTTTTTAACCTGGGCCAATACCTTTGTGGGTAGTAGTCTCTCAAGGCATGTATCTCCATCAGGTTCCTGCTCTTTCAATAGAAGATATAAAACCTATTCCTTCCTGACCTGACGGTAGAAGCACGTGGCCCTGTATTTGACAAATAATACAAAATACGTACTCAATAGCTACAGTGTTCTGAATAGAACCTCCAATGTACTTATGCATCCCACTTAAATGTTAAAGGTATAGTAACTGAGTTGCAGCATACTGTCTAGGAATTATGCACACAGCTCTTTAATACTCTATAATGCACCCATGGATTTATTCTGACCGTCACATAGTTGCAGAAGTTAATTATAATCTTTTGTTCTTGGGACCTTTACTCCTCCTCTGTTCTCCCCCAAAATACGATTGCTTTTAATAAGTTGCACTTCAGTATACTGCATCAGCCTACACTGAGGTAGGATAGAAGAAGAAGCAGCCCCATGTCACTCCTTACTGTAGGCACTGTGAAGATCTTTTTGAGGATATTCATTATATTGAACTATATGCTGTTTTTTGAGAATGCAAAGGAGTAATTTCTTAGTACCTGGGACTGGGGAATAGTCCTGCTTCCCTTGAGTAGCTAGCATATTTATATTTGTAAGCAGTCTAAATCAAGAAACTCTATCTGCCTTTTTTTATTGGTTACAATAAGTTTGAAGCCAAATTATTGATCCTTGTGAAGGATTTTAAAAATACACTTTGACCAAATTATGGAAAGAGCCTAAATGTCCATCAACTGATGAATGGATAAAGAAATTGTGGTTTATATACACAATGGAATACTACGTGGCAATGAGAAAAAATGAAATATGGCCTTTTGTAGCAACATGGATGGAACTGGAGAGTGTGATGCTAAGTGAAATAAGCCATACAGAGAAAGACAGATACCATATGGTTTCACTCTTATGTGGATCCTGAGAAACATAACAGAAACCCATGGGGGAGGGGAAGGGAAAAAAAAAAAAAAAAAAGAGGTTAGAGTGGGAGAGAGCCAAAGCATTAGAGACTGTTAAAAACTGAGAACAAACTGAGGGTTGATGGGGGGTGGGAGGGAGGGCAGGGTGGGTGATGGCTATTGAGGAGGGCACCTTTTGGGATGAGCACTGGGTGTTGTATGGAAACCAATTTGACAGTAAATTTCATATATTAAAAAATAAAAAAAAAATTAAAAAAAAAATACACTTTGTTAATAAACCTTGTTAGTAAACTTTTACATTGTAATGTATTTGCTGTAGCTATTATACTTACCTATAGTAAAACATGTTGATTTGATTTGAGTTAAATCATTTTGGAGGTCACATTTATACACATAATATTTCCATCTAAATATACATATCAGCAGTCACTAAATTTTGGTAAGTGTCCTGCCTCTTAGGAAGGTAGTAGACTTGGAATTTTAGAGAAAGTCAATGTCTGTCCCATGTCAAAAAGCCACTTAACAAAAAAAAAGTTGACCTCATGAAGTGCGATCTTAGGTTTCTAATAAAAATTCTTCCATTATTTGCTTCACCTTCTCCCTACAAAGATAATTTTAAAGTTCATAACCAATCATTTCTTAATATAAAATGGAATATGGACAAAATCCTGTCATAAATGTTGTAAATTCCACTTTTTATATGTAATACCTATGTCCTGGTTGAAATAAGAGTCTTATTGAATAGAGTCATATTTTATGTTTTACATCTTCTATAACACATTGCACAGTGCCATATGGGGTATTCAATATTTAATCTGGATTGAAGTTTCTAATGCACCCTTTTGATAGCCCAAGTCCACAAAATGGTCAAGCTAATTGGATGAGAGATAATTGAGTATTTTTAGAGTACTAAAAAATTGTTATTTTTTACTATATTATTATTTTTATTTAACATTTGGTCACTCTTGAAGGATCCATTGTTTTGACTGAAGCCATCAAATTCTCATTTCTGAAAGTTTTCAAATAGAACATAAATTTGGTTACATGTGGTAACTAAACCGTTAACATGGTAGAAACCTACATGCTAAGAACAACATTTTGGGGTAAATTATGGGTAAGCTGCAGCTGCATTTAGAAAAGAAAAAAAAATAAAAAAAATAGAGAAAAATAAGCAAAAAGACCATATGGCACATAAACTGATAAGAATTATGGAAATCAAGTTTACCAAGATTTCCAGTAATTTCTCTTCCTAGTTTCTATCCTTCATGAGCTTTCCAGTGAATTCCTCTTTCTTCTCTATTATAACTGGATTTTTGCTGACGGTAAGGCTACTAAGACATGAATGAAATAAAGCAATACTGGTGGGAGTTCTCTGGGGTATGCCTTTTTAGAACTAAAATCTCAGTCCACTTACAAAAGACAACATGAACCTATGTGCAAAGAACAGAGTGAAAGAGGTTAACTCTGTTCTTGCCTTTTATTTAAAACCAGTCCCATTAGATGGAATATGTCATATTAATGTTAATTTGAATAGCATTATATATTGAAAATACAAAAGAAAGGAATGGAATTTTTAATTTTTTTCTATTTGATTAAGCATTGAATTAATAAAGCAAAGTGATTATTGAGGTGATCTAATATTAAGTAATATATATATCATGGATTTTTTGGGGAAAATGTTGCTCAGTGAAATTTGATTCACTTTAACTGCAGGAGTAGCTAGACCTTCAAAACATCCAGAAAGACTTAAGTGTCAATAATTAAGTCAATGAGAAATACCTGAAAATCAGTAGTTTCCTTATCAGCTCTGCTTAGGGCTAGATTTAAAGATTTCAAATTTCAGTACCGGCTGTGGTTTCATTTCTTGTTTTCTCTTGAACAAAAGCATTTCTTCCAGCACGCCTGTGAGATAAGAATTTGAAGGGCTAAATGAATGCGGCAACTTCATCTTTATTGGTGGCACACAAGGTAGAGAATTGATTTTATTTATTGGCAAAAACAAAGTTACTCTTGTATGACGAGTAGAGAGAGATTTCCATGAAATACGTTTTGCTTTTAACCTCGTGCTTTGCTTTTTAACCACTGGCTGCCAAGCCAATCCCTCACTGGTCAAGGATAAAAATTGGGTTGATAGAAGTCATAGGTTTACTCTTAAAGAAATTAATTCAACGTCATTAACATTTTTATTTAAAGAGCCAACATAGTGAATTGTGGAGCTGTAATTAAATGAAGGAAAATGATTATTGATTTTATTGCGTTCAGAAACTGCAAACACTTCAAAAGGCTATTGTAGTGTAGTCTATTGTCCTCTGCATGGTCCTGCCCACACCTCAGCTTTGCACAGCTAATTTTTATCTTCAATTATTTTATTGCCCAGAATAGAACAGCCCAGAGAAGTCTGTCATAGAAAAGCTGCCAATAAATTTCCCGAAAGATCTTCTAAACCTGTGAGGTAAATAAATGTAAGATAGGGGAAATTTACTCATGTTATTCAGGTTGTTCAGGTTTTAATCATCTACATGTAATTTTTTGGCGAGATCAGTTATGAACAGTAGACTCCAGTCTCTTCCAGAAAAAACATCTCTGCTAAGATACCATGCCTATAAATATATTTTATACTTATCTACAAAGGCAATTTCAGTATCAGTGCTTATACTTCTATAAGCTTTATTGAAATTGATTTTTGTGTACATTTTTGATATTCATGTTGTGTAAAACTGGTACAACACGAAGTTTTGAAATAAAATACATAAATATTTTTATTCTGTAATTTTGGAATTAGAGTGTAGTGAATATTCAGAGTATAATCAAGTAATATTAAAACTCATAATTTGAGGTCAAATATATACATCAAGCAAGATACTTAATATTTTGTTAGAAAATAAGTTGTTTCATTTAGATGGTTAATGAGTGAAGAAGTTGGTTAAACAGAAGTAAAAACAATAAATGTAAAAACTCATACACTGTCTGAAATAAAATTTATCCACATATATCCATGGACATTAATGATTTTTTTTTTAATGATCAGGCGGTCTTTCTCTAAAATTATAGCAGTTCATTAAAGAATTAATAGTGTAATCAGAATTGGAGCATTCACTTTTGTAAAAAATTTCAAAGTGGAGGCTCTGATATTAGACCACCTGGGTTTAAGGACTGATCCTACCACTTATAGTCATTGTTTAATTTTTAATTTTACTTTTCTGTTTTCCTTTTTAAATGTTATTTATTTTGAGAGAGAGAGAGAGAGTGCACATGTGTGTGAGTGAGGGAGGGCCAGAGAGGGGGTGGGGGAAAGAGAGAATCCCAAGCAGGTTTCACACTGTCAGTGCAGAGCCTGATGTGGGGCTCGAACTCACAAACTGTGAGATCATGACCTGAGCTGCAATCAAGAGTCAGATGTTTAACTGATTGAGCTACCCAGGCACTCCTCCTTTTTTTTTTTTTTAAATTTTAATAACACCCAGGGCAATATTGGTTTCAGGAGTAGAATTCAGTGATTCATCACTTACATACAACATCCAGTGCTCATCACAAGCGCCCTACCTTAGAACCTATCACCCATCTAGCCCATCTCCCACTCTCTTCCCTCTGTCAACCCATAGTTGATAGTTCTCTATCATTAAGAGTCTCTTGTGGTTGGTTTCTCTTTCTTCTCTTCCTCGACCTTCTCATATGTTCATCTGCTTTGTTTCTTAAATTCCAAATATGAGTGAAAGCATATGGTATTTGTCCTTCTCTGGTTGAATTATTTTACTTAGCATAATACATTCTAGCTCCATCCATGTCATTGCAAATGGCAAGATTTCATTCGTTTGGATGGATGAGTAATATTACGTGTGTGTGTGTGTGTGTGTGTGTGTGTGTGTGTACACCATATCTTTTTATCCATTCATCAGTCAGTGGATGTTTGGGCTCTGTCCATAGTTTGGGTCTTGTTGATAATACTACCATAAATATTGGGGTGCACATACCCCGTCAAATCTATATTTTTGTGTTCTTTGGGTAAATAGTAGTAGTGCAATTGCTAGATTGTAGAGTAGTTCTATTTTTAGTTTCTTGAGCAATCTCCATGCTGTTTTCCAGTCTGCATTCCTATCAATGGTGCAACAGGGTTCCCGTTTCTCTGCATCCTAACATCTTTTGTTTCTTGTGTTGTTAATTTTAGCCACTCTGACAGGTGTGAAGTGGTATGTCATTGTGGTTTTGATTTGTATTTCCCTGATGGTGAATGATGTTGAGCATCTTTTCATTGGTCTCTCAGCCATCTGAATATCTTCTTGGAAAAGTGTCTATTCATGTCTTCTGCCCATTTCTTAACTGAGTTGTTTGTTTTTTGGGTGCTGAGTTTGATAAGTTCTTTATAGATTTGGATACTAACCATTTTTCTGATATGTCATTTGCAAATATCTTCTCCCATTCTATAGGTTGCCTTTTAATTTTGTTGATTGTTTCCTGCACTGTGCAGAGCTTTTTATCTTGATAAAGTACAAGAACTATTTTTATAGTTCATGTTTGCTTTTGTTTCCTTTGCCTTTGGCGACATGTCTAGTAATAAGTTACTCCAGCTGAAGTTGAAGAGGTTGCTGCCTGTATTTTCTTCTAGGATTTTGATGGTTTCCTGTCTCACCTTTAGGTCTTTCATTTATTTTGAATTCATTTTTGTATGGTACAAGAAAGTGGTCCAATTTTAGTCTTCTGCATGTTGCTGTCCAGTTTTCCCAACACCATTTGTTGAAAAGACTGTCTTTTTTCCATTGGATATTCTTTCCTGCTTTGTTGAAGATAAGTTGACTGTTTAGTTGTGGGTCTGAGTTCTCTATTCCATTCTATTGATCTGTGTGTCTGTTTTTGTGCCAGTACCATATTGTCTTAATGACTAACGCTTTGTAATGTAGCTTGAAACCTGGAATCGCTATGCCTTCAGTTTTTATTTTCTTTTTCAACATTGTTTTCTCTATTTGGGGTCTTTCGTGGTTCCATACAAATTTTAGGATTGTTTGTTCTGGCTTTGTGAAAAATGCTTGTAGTATTTTGATAAAGATTGCATTAAATGTGTAGATTGCTTTGGTGGTATAGACTTTTTAACAATGTTTGTTCTTATAATCCATGAGCATGCAATGCTTTTCCACTTCTTTGTGTCATCTTAAATTTCTCTCATAAGTGTTCAACAGTTTTCAGAGTATAGATCTTTTATCTCTTCAGTTAGGTTTATTCCTAGGTATCTTACCATTTTGGTGCAATTGCAAATGTTATCTATTCCTTGATTTCTTTTTCTGCTGCTTCATTATTTTTGTATAGTAATTCAACAGATTTCTGCACTTTAATTTTATATCCTGTGACTTTGCCGAACTCATGTATTCTAGCAATTTTTTAGTGGAGTCTTTAGGGTTTTCTACATACAATATGATGTCATCTGCAAATAGTGGAAGTTTGACTTTTTCCTGGCCGATTTGTATGCCTTGTATTTCTTTTTTGTCTGATGGCTGAGGCTTAGACTTCCATTACTATGTTAAATACTAATGGTAAGAGTGGACATGTTTGTCTTGTTCCTGACTGTAGTGGAAAGGCTCACAGATTTCCCCATTGAGGATGATATTAGCTGTTGACCTTTCATATGGCTTTATGATGATGAGGTATGTTGGTATGTTCCCTCTATCCCTACCGTAGTGAGAGTTTTTATCAAGAATGGATGCTGTATTTTGTCAAATGCTTTTTCTTCATCTATTGAAAGGATCATATGGTTCTTAACCTTTCTTTTATTAATGTAGTGAATGACATTGATTGATTTGTGAGTATTGCACCAGCTCTGCAGCGCAAGAATAAATCCTATTTGATCATGGTGAATAATTCTTTTAATGTACTGTTGAATTCAATTTGCTAATATCTTGTTGAGAATTTTTACATCCATGTTCATCAGGGATATTGGACTGTAATTCTCCCTTTTAGTGGGCTGTTTGTTTTGTATTGGAATCAAGATGATGCTGTCTTGATAGAAGAGGTTTGGAGGTTTTCCTTTATTTCTTTGTTCTTTCTTTCTTTCTTTCTTTCTTTCTTTCTTTTTTTTCTTTCTTTCTTTCTTTTTTAACACTTTGAGAACAGATATTAACTCTTCTTTAAATGTCTGGTAGAATTTCCCTAGGAACCCGTCTGGCCCAGGACTCTTGTTTCTTGGGAGATTTTAAAATACAGATTCAATGTCTTTGCTGTTATGGGTCTGTTAAAATTTTCTTCCTGTTTCAGTTTTGGTAGTTTGTGATTTGTCCATTTCTTCCAGATTGCCCAGTTTGTTGGTTTATAATTTTTCATAGTATTCTCTTCTAATAGTTTGTATTTCTGTGATGTTGGTTGTGATCTCCCTTCTTTCATTTTATCTATTTAGGTCCTTCTCTTTTCATTTTGATAAGTTTATCAATTTTGCTAATTCTTTAAAAGAACCAGCTCTTAATTTCATTGATCTACTCTACTGTTTTTTTTGTTGTTGTTGTTTCTTTATAATTTCTTTCTGCTCTAATCTTTATTATTTCCCTTCTTCTGTTGGCTTTAGGCTTTATTTGCCATTCCTTTCCTAGCTCCCCTAGGTATAAAGTTGAGATGTGTATTTGGGACTCCTCTTGCTTCTTGAGATAGGCCTGAACTTCAATATACTTCCTTCTAAGGACTGCTTTTGCTGAATCCCAAAGGTTTTGGACTGTGGTGTTTTCATAATCATTGAGTTCCATGTATTTTTTAAATTATTTCTTCTTTAATTTTCTGGTTAACCCATTCATTATTTAGTAGGATATCCCTTAACCCTCATGTATTTGAGGGCTTTCCAAATATTTTCTTGTGGTTGACTCAAGTTTTATAGCATTGTGATCTGAAAATATGCATGGTATGATCTTGATCTTTTTGTACTTGTTGAGGGCTCATTTGTGTCCCAGTATGTGATCTATTCTGGAGAATGTTCATGTGCACTCGGAAAGAATGTATATTCTGCTTTAGGATGAATTTTCTGAACATATCTGTTAAGCCCATCCAGTCCACTGTGTCATTCATATCCATTGTTTCCTTGTTAATTTTCTGCATAGGTGATCTGTCCATTGTTGTAAGTGGGGTATTAAAGTCCTCTAATATGATTATATTATTGTCAATGAGTTTCTTTATTGTGTTAACAATCGATTTATATGTTTGGGCCCTTCAAATTGGGGGCATAAATATTTAAAATTGTAAGAACTTCTTGATGGATAGATCCCTTAATTAAGACATAATGCCCTTCTTCATCTCTTACAGTCTTTGTTTTAAAGTCTAGTTTCTTATATAAGTATGGGTACTGGCTTTATTTTGATGTTCATTAGCATGATAGATGGTTCTCTATCCCCTCACTTTCAATCTGAAGGTGTCTTTAGGTCTAAAGTGAGTCTCTTGTAGGCATCATATAGATCTTGTATTTTTTTTTTTTTATCCCCTCTGATACCCTGTGTCTTTCAATTGGAGCATTTAGTCCATTTACATTCAGAGTGATTATTGAAAGATATGAATTTAGTGCCATTGTGTTAGCTGTAGATTTCATGTTTCTGGTGATGCTCTCTGGTTCTTTCTAGTCTTTGTTGCTTTTGGTCTTTTTTTTTTTTTTTTTTTTTTTAACTCCACCATGAGAGTCCCACTTAAAAATTCCTATAGGGCTTGTTTAGGAGTTACAAACTCCTTCTAGTTTTTGTTTTTCTGGGAAAACCTTTGTTTTACTTTCAATGACAGCATTACTAGATAGAATATTCTTGGCTGTTTTTTTTTTTTTTTTTTCCATTCAGCATATTGAATATATCTTGCCACTTCTTTCTGACCTGTCAAGTTTCTCTGGACAGATATGCTACGAACCCGATCTGTCTTACCTAGTATGTTAAGGACTTTTTTTCTCCTTGCTGCTTTCAGGATTCTTTCCTTGTCTGGGTATATTGTGAATTTTATTATGATACATCTTGGCGATGGCTGGTGATGGCTGGCTTTTGTTGAATTTAACAGGAGTTCTCTGTGCTTCTTGGATTTTGATGTCTGTGTCCTTCCTCATATTAGGGAAGTTTTCAGCTATAAATTGCTCACATAAACCTCCTTCCCCTTTTTCTCTCTCTTCATCATCTGGAACTTCTATTATATGAACTATATTGTATTTTAATAAATCATTGAGTTCACTAAGTCTGCCTTCATGATCCCTTTGTTTCCCTCTTCTTTTCAGCTTCCTTATTTTCCATAATTTTATCTTCTCTATCACTATTTCAGTCCTCTACCTCATCCATCATCATCTTTATGGCCGGCCTCTATTTGTGCTTGTATCTCAGTTACAGCGTTTTTATTTTTGCATGACTATATTTTAGTTTTTACCTGTGCAGAAAGGAATTTTCTGGTGTCTTCTACGCTGTTTTTCAAGCTCAATTAGTATCTTACAGTTGTTTTAAATTGTGGTTCAGACATCTTACTTATATCTACATTGACTAAATCCCTGGTAGTCATTTCTTCCTGTTCTTTATTTTGAGGGGAATTTCTCTGTCTTGTCATTTTGGATGAAGAAAATAATAATAGTAATAATAATAATAATAATAATAAACAGAATGAAATAAAAATAAAAAAAATTAAAAAAATAAAGGAAGCTAGGCCCTAGGTTTGTTTTGGTCTGCTTGTTGAGAAAAGCTTGATAGAAAAAAGAGAAAAGAGGAGAGAAAAAAAATTTTAATTAAAAAATGATAAAATTAAAAAAAAATCGTGCTCTTTCTGGTATCCATAAAACAAGAGAAAAATAACAAAAACAGAAACAACAACAACAAAAATAACCTGAACAAACCAACAAAAAACCCTCAATGAAGGTAGACCCAGTTTTCCCTAGAATTGAAACTTTGCAACATTCTATGGTGGGTAGACTAATCTCTTTGGAAGGGATTTTTGCTGGTCTTCTGGGGGGAGGAGGCTGCTGCTCTGATTCTCAGGCAGTCTGGGAAACACACGGGCTTCCATTCTTTACTTGGTGGCAGTGTTGAGCTCACTGGGGTCAATCAGTGTTTGTGGGCTAATGGTGAAAAGGGCTTCACCTGCTTTCTAGTCTCCAGAGCAGGAAGTTGATGTTCTCATACATGCACAGCCAACCCTCCTGTATCCCCAGCTTCCATCAGCTTCCCACCTTCCCTGTGTCTGTGTCCAAGCTGTTTGCCTCCCAGGCCATGCCTCTCCCCAAAGTTTTGTCTCGGACACAGCTGTGTTTCAAAACCCCACACTTCAGAGACACCCACATTTCAGACCCACAGTGGTTTTCTGGGAGAGGGTCTCAACATGCTGGGGTTGGTTTTTCCCAGTAAATGGTCATGCCACCACACGATGGCAGTGGCTCAGAGTTTATGGTAAATTGTAACACACGGCGGGAACCAGAGTTTGCTGCCCTCAGCCAGACTCTGTTACTATACATGAGTGAACCTGGTAACTTTATCGTGCCTGCTGGGTCTTTTGCCTGGGGAGAGGCCTTATCACCTATACCAAATGCACTCTGAGCAAGTGAACTGCTTCTCCCTGTGCAACCCAGGGGATCCTCAGACCACACTGCCCTCTCCCGGGCATCTGCCCTGCTTCATTCCTGGAACACCACCAGAGGCTGACCTCTGTAACTTCAGACTTGGTTCTCCACAATTTATAAAAAAAAAAAAAAAAAGGTATACAAACCCTCCCTCTCTTTTTTCTCCCTGTCAGTGGTTTTGGGAGACAGTTTTCTTGTACAGTCCCTTGTGTGTGTTTTCACTCTTTCTCTCTAGCTGCTCTCTGGGGAGTGCTGTCTTGTGTAACCCCAACGAGCTGCTCTCTCTCCCTTTCTCCTCTCTGTGAAAATGGCTGCCTCTCTTCTGTGGCACCACAGTACTTCTCTCCCCCAACTCACCTCTCTGCACCATGTGCCTGCTGCGTTCTCTCCCTCAAATTATGTAGATTGTTCTGTTAATCCTCAGATCGATTTCCTAGGTATTCAAAATGGTCAGATGTTGATCTAGCTGTGTTCCAAGGATAAGACAAGCCCAGAATCCCCTTACTACTCCACCATCTTAACTCCTCCTCTTATAATCATTTTTTTAAAGTTTGTTTTGTCTGATAGAAGTATTGCCACTTTGGCATTTTTTTTTTTCCTCCTTCCATATGTGTGGAATATCACATCCCTTGACTTTTAACCTGTAGGTCTCTTCAGGTCTGATGTAAATCTCTTGTAGGCAGTGTATGGATGCGTTTGGGTTTTTTTTTAACCATTCAGTCACCCTATGTTTTTTGATTGGAGCATTTCGACCATGTACATTTAAAGTAATTATTGGGGTGCCTGAGTATCTGACTCTTGGTATCGACTCAGGTCATGATCTCATGGTTTCTTGAGTTCAAGCCCCGCATCAGGCTCCATGCTGACAGTTTGGAGCCTGCTTGGGATTCTCTGCCCCCCTCTCTCAGTGCCTCTCCTCCACTTGAACTATCTCTGTCTCTCTCAAAATAATTATTTTTCCAAGTTTATTTATTGATTAGTACGTACTTATTGCCATTTTGTTGTTTTCTGGTTGTTCTTTGTTCGTTTTTCTCTTGCTATCTTCCTTGTGACTTTAGTGTTACAGTTGGATTCCTTTATTTTTTTGGGGAATCTATTACAAGTTTTTTGGTTTGTTTTTCCATAAAGTTTATATATAACAGCCTAATTGTGTGGCAATCTATGTTAAGCAATCTAGTGAGGGTTGCCTAAATTCAAACACTTTCTAAAAGCTTTACATTCTTATTCCTTATTCCATGTTTTATGTATATGATATATTTTTCATCTTTTTAACTTGTGAGTCTCAACTAATTTTTAGATAAAACTGACTTCACTATTTTTGTCTTTTAACCTTCATACTAGCTTTATAAGTCACTGGCATTATCTTTATTGTATATTTTCTTTTACTTATAAAGTTTTTCACTTTATAATTTTTTTTTCAATATATGAAATTTATTGTCAAATTGGTTTCCATACAACACCCAGTGCTCATCCCAAAAGGTGCCCTCCTCAATACCCATCACCCACACTCCCCTCCCTCCCACCCCCCATCAACCCTCAGTTTGTTCTCAGTTTTTAACAGTCTCTTATGCTTTGGCTCTCTCCCACTCAAACCTCTTTTTTTTTTTTTTTCCTTCCACTCCCCCATGGGTTTCTGTTAAGTTTCTCAGGATCCACATAAGAGTGAAACCATATGGTATCTGTCTTTCTCTGTATGGCTTATTTCACTTAGCATCACACTCTCCAGTTCCATCCACGTTGCTACAAAAGGCCATATTTCATTCTTTCTCATTGCCACGTAGTATTCCATTGTGTATATAAACCACAATTTCTTTATCCATTCATCAGTTGATGGACATTTAGGCTCTTTCCATAATTTGGCTATTGTTGAGAGTGCTGCTATAAACATTGGGGTACAAGTGCCCCTATGCATCAGTACTCCTGTATCCCTTGGGTAAATTCCTAGCAGTGCTATTGCTGGGTCTTGGGTAGGTCTATTTTTAATTTTCTGAGGAACCTCCACACTGTTTTCCAGAGTGGCTGCACCAATTTGCATTCCCACCAACAGTGCAAGAGGGTTCCCGTTTCTCCACATCCTCTCCAGCATCTATAGTCTCCTGATTTGTTCATTTTTGCCACTCTGACTGGCGTGAGGTGATATCTGAGTGTGGTTTTGATTTGTATTTCCCTGATAAAGAGCGACGTTGAGCATCTTTTCATGTGCCTGTTGACCATCCGGATGTCTTCTTTAGAGAAGTGTCTATTCATGTTTTCTGCCCATTTCTTCACTGGATTATTTGTTTTTCGGGTGTGGAGTTTGGTGAGCTCTTTATAGATTTTGGATACTAGCCCTTTGTCTGATATGTCATTTGCAAATATCTTTTCCCATTCCGTTGGTTGCCTTTTAGTTTTGTTGGTTGTTTCCTTTGCTGTGCAGAAGCTTTTTATCTTCATAAGGTCCCCGTAGTTCATTTTTGCTTTTAATTCCCTTGCCTTTGGGGATGTGTCGAGTAAGAGATTGCTACGGCTGAGGTCAGAGAGGTCTTTTCCTGCTTTCTCCTCTAGGGTTTTGATGGTTTCCTGTCTCACATTCAGGTCCTTTATCCATTTTGAGTTTATTTTTGTGAATGGTGTGAGAAAGTGGTCTAGTTTCAACCTTCTGCATGTTGCTATCCAGTTCTCCCGGCACCATTTGTTAAAGAGACTGTCTTTTTTCCATTAGATGTTCTTTCCTGCTTTGTCAAAGATGAGTTGGCCATACGTTTGTGGGTCTAGTTCTGGGGTTTCTGTTCTATTCCATTGGTCTAAGTGTCTGTTTTTGTGCCAATACCATGCTATCTTGATGATGACAGCTTTGTAGTAGAGGCTAAAGTCTGGGAATGTGATGCCTCCTGCTTTGGTCTTCTTCAAAATTACTTTGGCTATTCGGGGCCTTTTGTGGTTCCATATGAGTTTTAGGATTGCTTGTTCTAGTTTTGAGAAGAATGCTGGTGCAATTTTGATTGGGATTGCATTGAATGTGTAGATAGCTTTGGGTAGTATTGACGTTTTGACAATATTTATTCTTCCAATCCATGAGCAGAGAATGTCTTTCCATTTCTTTATATCTTCTTCAATTACCTTCATAAGCTTTATATAGTTTTCACCATACAGATCTTTTACATCTTTGGTTAGATTTATTCCTAGGTATTTTATGCTTCTTGGTGCAATTGTGAATGGGATCAGTTTCTTTATTTGTCTTTCTGTTGCTTCATTGTTAGTGTATAAGAATGCAACTGATTTCTGTACATTGATTTTGTATCCTGCAACTTTGCTGAATTCACGTATCAGTTCTAGCAGACTTTTGGTGGAGTCTATCGGATTTTCCATGTATAATATCATGTCATCTGCAAAAAGCGAAAGCTTGACTTCATCTTTGCCAATTTGGATGCCTTTGATTTCCTTTTGTTGTCTGATTGCTGATGCTGGAACTTCCAACACTATGTTAAACAACAGCAGTGAGAGTGGGCATCCCTGTCTTGTTCCTGATCTCAGGGAAAAAGCTCTCAGTTTTTCCCCATTGAGGATGATGTTAGCTGTGGGCTTTTCATAAATGGCTTTTATGATCTTTAAGTATGTTCCTTCTATCCCGACTTTCTCAAGGGTTTTTATTAAGAAACGGTGCTGGATTTTGTCAAAGGCCTTTTCTGCATCGATTGACAGGATCATATGGTTCTTCTCTTTTTTTTTATTAATGTGATGTATCACGTTGATTGATTTGCTAATGTTGAACCAGCCCTGCATCCCAGGAATGAATCCCACTTGATCATGGTGAATAATTCTTTTTATATGCTGTTGAATTCGATTTGCTAGTATCTTCTTGAGAATTTTTGCATCCATATTTATCAGGGATATTGGCCTGTAGTTCTCTTTTTTTACTGGGTCTCTGTCTGGTTTAGGAATCAAAGTAATACTGGCTTCATAGAATGAGTCTGGAAGTTTTCCTTCCCTTTCTATTTCTTGGAATAGCTTGAGAAAGATAGGTATTATCTCTGCTTTAAACGTCTGGTAGAACTCCCCTGGGAAGCCATCTGGTCCTGGACTCTTATTTGTTGGGAGATTTTTGATAACCAATTCAATTTCTTCGCTGGTTATGGGTTTGTTCAAGCTTTCTATTTCCTCCTGATTGAGGTTGGAAGAGTGTGGGTGTTTAGGAATTTGTCTATTTCTTCCAGGTTGTCCAATTTGTTGGCATATAATGTTTCATAGTATTCCCTGATAATTGTTTGTATCTCTGAGGGATTGGTTGTAATCATTCCATTTTCATTCATGATTTTATCTATTTGGGTCATCTCCCTTTTCTTTTTGAGAAGCCTGGCTAGAGGTTTGTCAATTTTGTTTATTTTTTCAAAAAACCAACTCTTGGTTTCGTTGATATGCTCTACCGTTTTTTTAGATTCTATATTGTTTATTTCTGCTCTGATCTTTATGATTTCTCTTCTTCTGCTGGGTTTAGGCTGCCTTTGCTGTTCTGCTTCTATTTCCTTTAGGTGTGCTGTTAGATTTTGTATTTGGGATTTTTCTTGTTTCTTGAGATAGGCCTGGATTGCAATGTATTTTCCTCTCAGGACTGCCTTTGCTGTGTCCCAAAGCGTTTGGATTGTTGTATTTTCATTTTCGTTTGTTTCCATATATTTTTTAATTTATTCTCTAATTGCCTGGTTGACACACTCATGCTTTAGTAAGGTGTTCTTTAACCTCCATGCTTTTGGAGGTTTTCCAGACTTTTTCCTGTGGTTGATTTCAAGCTTCATAGCATTGTGGTCTGAAAGTATGCATGGTGTAATTTCAATTCTTGTGAACTTATGAAGGGCTGTTTTGTGACCCAGTATATGATCTATCTTGGAGAATGTTCCATGTGCACTCGAGAAGAAAGTATATTCTGTTGCTTTGGGATGCAGAGTTCTAAATATATCTGTCAAGTCCATCTGATCCAATGTATCATTCAGGGCCCTTGTTTCTATATTGACCGTGTGTCTAGATGATCTATCCATTTCTGTAAGTGGAGTGTTAAAGTCCCCTGCAGTTACCACATTCTTATCAATAAGGTTGCTTATGTTTATGAGTAATTGTTTTATATATTTGGGGGCTCCGGTATTCTGCGCATAGACATTTATAATTGTTAGCTCTTCCTGATGGATAGACCCTGTAATTATTATATAATGCTCTTCTTCATCTCCTGTTACAGGCTTTAATTTAAAGTGTAGTTTGTCTGATATAAGTATGGCTACTCCAGCTTTCTTTTGGCTTCCAGTAGCATGATAAATAGTTCTCCATCCCCTCACTCTCAATCTAAAGGTGTCCTCAGGTCTAAAATGAGTCTCTTGTAGACAGCAAATAGATGGGTCTTGCTTTTTTATCCATTCTGATACCCTATGTCTTTTGGTTGGCGCATTTAATCCATTTACATTCAGTGTTGTTATAGAAAGATATGGGTTTAGAGTCATTGTGATGTCCATAGGTTTCATGCTTGTAGCGATGTCTCTGGTACTTTGTCTCACAGGATCCCCCTTAGGATCTCTTGTAGGGCTGGTTTAGTGGTCACAAATTCCTTCAGTTTTTGTTTGTTTGGGAAGACCTTTATCTCTCTTTCTATTCTAAATGACAGACTTGCTGGATAAAGGATTCTCGGCTGCATATTTTTTCTGTTTAGCATACTGAAGATATCGTGCCAATCCTTTCTGGCCTGCCAAGTTTCAAAAGATAGATCAGTCACGAGTCTTATAGGTCTCCCTTTATATGTGAGGGCACGTTTACCCCTTGCTGCTTTCAGAATTTTCTCTTTATCCTTGTATTTGCCAGTTTCACTATGATATGTCGTGCAGAAGATCGATTCAAGTTACGTCTGAAGGGAGTTCTCTGTGCCTCTTGGATTTCAATGCCTTTTTCCTTCCCCAGTTCAAGTTCTCAGCTATTATTTCTTCAAGTACCCCTTCAGCACCTTTCCCTCTCTCTTCCTCCTCTGGGATACCAATTATGCATATATTATTTCTTTTTAGTGTATCACTTAGTTCTCTAATTTTCCCCTCATACTCCTGGATTTTTTTATCTTTTTCTCAGCTTCCTCTTTTTCCATAACTTTATCTTCTAGTTCACCTATTCTCTCCTCTGCCTCTTCAATCCGATCCGTCGTGGTTTCCATTCTGTTTTGCATTTCGTTTAACGCGTTTTTCAGCTCCTCGTGACTGTTCCTTAGTCCCTTGATCTCTGTAGCAAGAGATTCTCTGCTGTCCTCTATACTGTTTTCAAGCCCAGCGATTAATTTTATGACTATTATTCTAAATTCACTTTCTGTTATATTATTTAAATCCTTTTTGATCAGTTCTTTAGCTGTTGTTATTTCCTGGAGATTCTTCTGAGGGGAATTCTTCCGTTTGGTCATTTTGGAGAGTCCCTGGAGTGGTGAGGACCTGCAGGGCACTTCCCCTGTGCTGTGGTATATAACTGGAGTTGGTGGGCAGGGCCACAGTCAGACCTGATGTCTGCCCCCAGCCCACCGCTGGGGCCACAGTCAGACTGGTGTGTGCCTTCTCTTCCCCTCTCCTAGGGGCGGGATTCCCTGTGGGGTGGTGTGGCCCGTCTGGGCTACTTGCACCCTGCCAGGCTTGTGGTGCTGGGGATCTGGTGTATTAGCTGGGGTGGGTAGGCAAGGTGCACGGGGGCAGGAGGGGCAAGCTTAGCTCGCTTCTCCTTAGGTGATCCACTTCAGGAGGGGCCCTGTGGCAGCTGGAGGGAGTCAGATCCGCTGCCGGAGGTTTGGCTCCACAGAAGCACAGAGTTGGGTGTTTGCGTGGAGTGAGCAATTTCCCTGGCAGGAACTGGTTCCCTTTGGGTTTTTGGCTGGGGGATGGGCGAGGGAGATGGCACGGGTGAGTGCCTTTGTTCCCCGCCAAGCTGAGCTCTGTTGTTCAGGGGCTCAGCAACTCTCCCTCCCTTTGTCCTCCAGCCTTCCCGCTTTCTGAGCAGAGCTGTTAACTTATGACCTCCCAGACGCTAAGTCGCGCTTGCTGTCGGAACACAGTCCGTCAGGCCCCTCTGCTTTTGCCAGCCAGACTCGGGGGCTCTGCTTGGCTGGCGGGCAGCCCCTCTGCCCCGGCTCCCTCCCGCCAGTCCGTGGAGTGCGCACCGCCTCTCCGCCCTTCCTACCCTCTTCCTTGGGCCTCTCATCGGCGCTTGGCTCCGGAGACTCCGTTCTGCTAATCCTCTGGCAGTTTTCTGGGTTCTTTAGGCAGGTGTAGGTGGAATCTAAGTGATCAGCAGGATGCGCGGTGAGCCCAGCGTCCTCCTACGCCGCCATCTTCCAACCTCCTTATAATTTTCTTAAGTGTGATTATGACCATTTCTTTTCCACTTAAGTCTTTTTAACATTCCTTGTAAGATTTAGTGATGATAAATTCCCTTAATTTTTGTCTGGTATGTTCTTTATCTTCCTGTCAATTATGATTGATAATCTCACTGCATAGACAATTCTTGGTTGTATTTTTCTTCTCATCACATTGACTATATCATGCTACTCCTTCTGCCAAGTTTCTGGTAAAAAATCAGCCTATAGTTTTATGAGGTTTCCCTTAAATGTAAATCTTTGCTTCTCTCTTGCTGCTTTTAATATTCTTTATCTTTAATTTTGGACATTTTGATTATGTGTATTTGTGTGGACTTCCTTGGATTTACTTTTTTGGAGTTTTGTGTGCTTTCTCGATAGGGATATCTGATTGCTTCCCCATGTTAGGTAGGTTTTTAGCTATTTCTTTCAATAAGTTTTGTCCTTTTCTCTCTTCCTCTGGAACCCATGCAATTAAATATTAGTATAGTTGATATTGTCTCAGAGCTCCCTTAACTTATCCTCATTTTTTAAAATTCTTTTTTATTTCTGCTTTTCAGTTTGGGTGCTTTCCAGCACCTACCTTGCAGATCTTGGATTTATTCTTCTGCCTCTAATCTGTTGAATCCTTCTGTGTATTTTTCATTTAAGTTATTGTATTCTTGAACTCTGGTTCTTTTTCATATTTTCTCTTCTGGAATTTCTGCTCACGGAGCCTATCTTCTCTTCTCAGGTGCAGTGAGCATCTTTATGACCATTACTTTAAACTTTTTATCAGATTGTTTATCTTTGTTTTTGTTTCCTTGTTTTTTTAGTTTGATCTTGTTCTTTTGTTTGGAGCATATTCCTGTCTCTTCATTTTGTTAGACACTGTGTTTGTTTCTATAATCAGATGGGAGAGCTACTTTTCCTAGTGTTGAAGGAATGGCCTTATGTAGCAATGTCCCCTGTGTAAACTGCATGTACCTGGCAGCATTCACTATCTGGCTGGAATTGTTGTGGGTGCACACTGGGGTTCCTGGGGAATTCTTCACTGGGTCCACCCTATTGGGTTGACTAGAGCTGAAGGCTGAAGTGGGCAGAGGCGAGATGGCCCAGTCGTGCTCCACACAGGGGACACCCTACCAGGATGTCTGGAGCTTCAGCAGTTGCAGGCTAGGATCTCTGGTGAGTCATCTGGAGCTGAAGCCGATGCAGACCTAGTGTGTCCCAGAGTGATTTGTGTCTGTGTTGCTTTGGTGAGATGGCTGGACCTGTAGTGGGTGCTGTCCAGGATGTCCTGCTATACACTGTTGTAGGACTAGTTTTGTTAGCATCTCTGGAGCTTGAGTGAATGTGGGTGCTGGAGCCTGCCTTGAAGGGATGGCTGGGGCTGGCATAGTTTGGGACCCCAGGGGTTCACTGAGGCAAGTGGCTGGCCCATACTCTGCTCTCATCTATGCTATTAAGTTGGAAGCATAGAGCACATTCTTGTAGCTTCCCTGCCATTGACAGGTGCTCCGAGGCTGTTTCTTTTAAATTTTAGTTGCCCTTTTAAACTGTGTGTGTGTGTGCATGTGTGTTTTCCTTTTGCCTCAGGGTCAGTGAGTCTGCTCCCAATCCCTCAGTACTATCCCTCTCCACTGAAATTTGCAGCATCAAGGGTGGGACTCCTGTGGATTCTGTGTCTCCATCTCTCCTGCCTTTCTCTGTATGATCTCTCTGGTTGTGCAGAAGTTGTTCAAGTAGCCCTCTGTCCTTCTTCAAGAGGGATTCTTCGATTTACAGGTATAGATTTGGTGTGTCTATGGAGGAAGTAAGTTGAGGATCTTCCTATGTTTTTGTCTTTGACCCTTCCCCTTCTATAATGTTTTGTTGTAAAATTTTCAGACCTTACTGGTTTCGGACTCTTCTCAAAATGGTGTCACATTTCGATCCTTAAGAATTTGTAAGACTTTTTGTTGTGCTTAGGAACCTGTAGTGGGAAGAATAGTAACAGATGTGGTTGGTGCTTCAGATCAGGAATGTTTTCAGGAGCAATTAAGGTATTTAACTTATTTTAATAGGTTTATAAACACTATGTGCTCCTAAACACTTGAAAACTGTAAAGGTTAAAAAAAAACTGGCATCGTCTCAGAAAAGTGCAATGCTTCCACTACTCACAATCCCCTTGTCAGTTGAATAGCACTCAATGTATTCAAAATTATAGCTATTACAGAAGAAATTGCAAGTTAAATACAGGGAAGTGTGTGAACTATGTTGCTTAGCACTGTGTTGGTGAGAACTACCCATCCAACAAGACACTATCAGCAAAAGTCATAGAAACAGTTAAACCTGTGTCTCATTTGATATTTCTTTCACTTGAAAGTCATGACCATAACTTTAATGTCTTAAGCAAAAATTTCTATCCCTTTTGCCCCCAGATTAGTGGGTACCTATTAAATACCTATTAGTCTCTATGACCAGAATTTTGCTGAATGAGTACAAAGTATTGTCTGGTGATTAAAGATTGGTCTGTTTATACTAGCTGACATTCTTTTGCACTCACCTTTTTTTTTTCCAAATAGTTTATACAGTCAGAAATTAGATCCTAATCTTCTTTGGATTTATTGAGTAACACAGAATTGGACACACTATCTTTTATCTTGGATAGGGAATACTTTTCTCTTTATCTACTATTTTAAAAAAAATTTAATGTTTGTTTATTTTTGAGAGAGAGAGAGACAGATTTTTGAGTGAGTGGAGAAGGAGCAGAGAGAGAGGAAGACACAGAATCCAAAGCAGGGTCCAGGCTCTGAGCTGTCAACACAGAGCCTGACGCAGGGTTCAAACCCATGAACCGTGAGATCATGACCTGAACCGAAGTCAGACGCTTAACCGACTGAGCCACCCAGGCGTCCCTCTACTACTTTCTTAATAGTGGCAAGAGAAAGGAGGATAACGTGAATAATTACAATCTACAAAAACGTTGAGAATTTTCAAACTCTTTAAAACAATATTTTAAGTTCTTTTTTCATCAATGTTTTACCAGAACTGTCAAAAAAAGACATTTGGTTGATTGACCTTCACTTTCATTTTTGTTGTAGATAAACATTATCAGGAAATGGCTTGAAGACGAGTAATTGCAAAGTGAAGAGTAAATCAATTGTCATGATATATGAATTGGAAAATTGGCCCTATAATCCCAGAGAATTCACTGAAACTTGGGCAGTTAGTGATCACTAACGGCCATGGATACAAATGTACATGGTTTCAGGAAACTAGCTAATGAGACAATGTAAACTTGCCTCTTCCACACATCCACAGACCCCTTGTTTTTAAATTATTTTATCATGGTGTATATCATTTTGAGAACTTCTCTGGATAGTAAATTCCACAAATGCTAAGATCTGATTTTGCTTAGCAGTGTATTCTCAGCAATAACACTTTGCCTGGCACAGCAACTATATGTATATGTATTTTAAAGTTGATTTATTTTGACAGAGACAGAGACAGCATAAATGGGGGAGGGGCAGAAAGAGAGGGAGACAGAGAATCCCAAATAGACTCCACACTGTCTGCATTGATGCCAGACTCGAACTAAGAAACGGTGAGATCATGACCTGAGCCAAAACCAAGAGTCAGATGCTTAACTGAGGGAGCCACCTATGTGCCCCAATATTTTCTATTAATATATTCCAACCCATAACAATAGCTTTATTCTCTACTAGGTGATTACTGTAACTTGTTTAACACTATAGAATAGAAAGTTGAATTATCACTTCTAAAATGTATCCTTACCTTTATCACTTTATGATGGAACCTAATTATTAAATTCATATTGATCCATTATAGAATGTACTAGTTCAGTGTAAATTCTTAGGCACTAACATGTTTTCCTATGAGAACTTGTACATGGAGTTTAAACTCTAAGCCTCAGAGGTTTTTTTGTTTTTTGGTTTTTTTTTTTGTTTGTTTTTTTAAGATGGTGATCATCTTTTACTTTTATAATTGTCTATGTTAGGGATTAAATAGGCTTTATCTTCCAGAAATGTCCATATCAATGGTCCTTTTAAGCTCTTAATGGGTGCTAAGTATCATTAATAATAGTGTTTCGGAATAAAAACAAACCTGGTCCTTAACTTTAGGATTCTTAATATTGAAGTACAGTAAAACCTGGATTGCAAGTAACTTGTTCTGGGAGTGTTCCATAAGACGAGCAAACATTTCTAATAAATTTTAACTTGATAAGTGAGTGAAGTCTTGCAATACAAGTAGTATGTGATGCCAAATGTCACATGATCATAACTGAGCCAATGGTTCCCTCTCCCTCCCTCTCCCTCTCCCTCTCCCTCTCCCTCTCCCTCTCCCTCCCTCCCTCCCTCCCTCCCTCCCTCTCTCTCTCTCTCTCTCTCTCTCTCTCTCTCTCTCTCTCGCTGTGGTATTGTGAGTGATCATTCTCATACTCAGATGTTCAGTCTCAGCCTGTGAGGTTTGGTAGAAATCAGTAACTTTTCAGAATGTTGGAAGGTGCCCACAACTTAACACTAGTGTATTTTTTGTCACATCTAAGCACCTATGGACAGTCCTTTGCTTTTCCACACAAGATTAAGCTTAGGAATGCTTTGCTTCACTCTAGGTCAGGCTACCTGCAGATAGAGACCCTTTCCTCTGCAGCCTTATTGCCAGTTACATTAAATACATTCCATTGAGACAATAGATAGCAGTGATTCTGTTAGTGATAGTGAAAGTTGTCCAACACAATAACCCTCCTCTCTCTTGTCTCCCTCACACCACCCATGAAAATTTTCAAAGGTAAAAGGCAGGTTAATTTGTTTATATTTCTTTATATTTTATATTTCATTTATTATTTTGTGTTATAGTATAATCACTATTACATGAATGTTTTTGGGTTGTGGAACAAATCATCTGAATTTCCATTTCTCTTTTAATTTTTTAAATATTTATTTATTTTTGAGAGAGAGTGTGTGAGCAGGGGAGGCGCAGAGAGAGAGAGAGGGAGACACAGAATCTGAAGCAGGTTCCAGTCTCTGAGCTGTCAGCACAGGGCCTGACACAGGCCTCGAACCCATGAACTGCAAGATCATGACCTGAACTGAAATCAGACGCTTAACCGACTGAGCCACCCAGGCGCCCCTCCATTATTTCTTATGGGGAAATTCACTTTGATATAGAAGTGCTTTAGATTATAAGCCTGTTTCCGGATTGAATTATACTTACAAACCAAGGTTTTACTGTACTTTAAACTGGTCTCAAAATATGCTTTTATTGGGCTCTTGCTGGCTACAGAACATACTTTTATATGATATAGATGACAATTATGTTCAAGAGTCAGAATAGGCCCTAACATGACATTTTAGTCACAGAAAGGAAGGAGTGGAAAAGCAACTGCCACAATGAAATTTCTATCTGCATTTTCTAATGTGCTTCAAGGAATTAAATACTTCGGGTTGTAACATTCTTGCTGAGATTCTTTATGCCACTTCTCATATTCCAAAAAGATCTTCAGGGAAAGTCACTTTGAGGGGCACCTGGGTGGCACAGCTGGTTAAACATCTGACTCTCTCGATTTCGGCTCAGGTCATGATTTCATGGTTCTTGAGTTTGAGCCCCGTGTGGAGCTCCAGGCTGACTGTGCGGATCCTGCTTGGTGTTCTCTTTCCCTCTCTCTGTGCCCCTCCCCTGCTGTCTCTCTATCTCTCTCTAAGTAAAATAAGCTTTAAAAAGAAGAAAAGTCACCTTGAGTGTTTTTACTAATACACTACAAATTGCCGTCTGTGGAAAATTGTGTATGAGATTGTTGAACCAGTCTTGCTGATGAGACACTGTAACTACATACTTCCCACATCACTGCTGATGTGGCTCAAGGAAAATCAAGCCTTGACCTCAGTATTTCTTGAGAAGAATGTTTGGCAGGTTTTCCATAGGGACAGGCTATGTGAGGCTAAATTTCAATGTTAACTTGGGATATAGAAGTGATCAGTCTTGGGAATATCTGATCCTGCTTGTCCTCAACATACAAAAGATTCAATGTACATCACATTGAAAATGATATGTTATTGTTGTTTGTACATTATAAGAGGTCAAGATTTATAATGGCAAAAGTGCAGTTTTTAAGAAATACTTATGGAAACCATTCAGCCAATTAAATTTCACTGGGAGGAGATATATAGAAATGTGAAATGTAGAAAACATTCAGGGGTACATTCAGCAATCAACCCTTGTTTTCTATTTTCTGGTGTACCATACTTGGAGAAGTCTTCTATCAAAAAACAAAAATGTTCTTTTTATAGGTTCAAACATCTTATATTTTCAGTCTTGCCAACTGATCCTATTTATAGGACTGTTTCCACAATATTAAATAATTGTAAAATCACTAAGTTTGTAATATTTTGGGTATTTGAGCTATTATAAGGACATTAAATTGGGAATTTCAACATGGTTTTTATCAATATCCCAAATCTTACTAATTCTTAACAGTTTGCCTTATGTTTAAATTTAAATTATATTGACAATTACTGGGCATTTTAATAAGTTTTTCTTGTAGAATTGAAGGAGGATATATAAAAATCTAATGATAACTGAGAGAAGGTAGATTCAATTAAGATAGTATAAAAGAGGCCATTGAGATCTAAACCAAATGGAAACACTTTTTGTTGTTTGATCATTTGGACTTAGATCTGGGTTTTGGGAGTTGTGAAATTCAATCTGGTCTCTAATTTTGACTTTTAGTGGTAGGTAATTTTATTGACCTGTTTTTATATCTCTCAGATTCTTAATCTAACATCAGCTTTCACCTATTTTTATTAAATTGACTTGAGAAAGCACATAGGCATTTTGAATGATAGGTGATCATAAAGCATTTATAATAGGTTATAAACATGTTTTTGTAATTTACATTTTAATATGTATTTATAATTCATTTTAAAGTCCTGAAACAGCTCTACATAATAAAGAGCTGAGAAGTAGTCTAATTTCCTTCTCCTGCAAATGTTCAGTTCTCTGCTCCATATATTTAAATACATACCAAGAAAAATAGTAACTTCTGAAGATTTTTTCTTAAAACTTTCTTGGAGAAGTGAAATAGCAATGACAGCTAAATATTCAGTTTTCAAAAAATATTTCTTAGAGTTACATGCTATGTAGGGAATGAAAAGATTGAGAGATGAGATTTCAAAGTATGATTCAGTTATTTACAATCCTGCAAATAAGTTTTTATAGTCATTAAATCCATTTATTTCATCACTAATCTTTATATTTCCTTTAATTTCAAAGATACCAAATACAATTATTTTTAGTACAATCAATACTTAGTATTTTTGATGAGTCCAGAGTTGTACCATGTGATATAGAATGTTTGTCACCCAATAGTGTTCATTTCTTTAAAATCTTTTCTATTTATATTCTCAAACACAGATCTGATTTCTTTACAGATTTATTTTTGTGTTCTAAAGTCTCTATAAATGTGTAATATGTACTCTTTTTACCTGGCTGCTTTTGCATAGTATCATGTTGTAGAGTTTGTTTATAGTTAATATGTAGTGTATTTTTTTTTTATTCTGGTAGTATTACATTGTGTGAACATACAAAATGTATTTGTCAATTTATCAGTTGGTTGACATTTGTTTTGGGTTGTTTCTAGTTTTGGGGCTGATAGAAATAAATTTAAAAGTAAAATAAATAAAAGAATAAAGATTCTTCTGTTATAATAATCTCATTCTCAAAAGTTATTAGCTACTACTAAACCTAATAGATTACCAACTATACTTTTGAAGTTCTCAATATTGTCTTGAATTTTTTCTATCCTGATTGTAAGATTTATCAAAATTATTTCACAATTTTGTCAGTTTCCTTTTCTTCTAGCAGCTCATCTTTCTGTTCTAATTTTACATTTTGTTGGATAATTTTTTTCATACATTGTTGAATATATTTATTGACTTATTAATATGTGGAAGATCTGGTTCACTGCCTAAAATGGGTTGAAGGATCTGAGGACTGCTCTGAGTAAAGGGTTTACTTTGCTAAACATCAATTTGGGGGATGAGAAGACACAATGTTTGTATCTTGATAGAAAGAGTAGTCACAGAAGGACTCTTTACATAAAAGATGTTTTTATGTTCTCTTAAACTGTTAAAATTTGATAATTCAGTGAACAAACTCATGTGCTAATCCAATGGTTCTCTCAGTAATCCTAGGGGACCTCAAAACCATTTCAGTAGCACCCAACTATACTAATAGCTATTGTATCCTTCACTGTCACATACTTGCTGGGGGGGGGGGGGGGGGGGGAGGGGCGGGGGAAGCCAGTTCGTTTAACAAAATTCTTAATGAAGTACTAAAAATGTTATTAAATCTCAACCCTGATTAATATTTCTACTTCTAATATTTTACATTATGAAATGGGAAGAACACAAGCCTTTTGCTGAATAGCAAAGTACAAGGTTTGCATGAAAGAAAAGCACTTGGGCCATCGTTTAATTTGCAAGCTTACCTAGTCACTAGCCTGGCAACTCATCTTGAAGAAATTCTCACTTGTGTGTTTTGGTGTACTACCAAATACTTTCACAGCTATCTGAAATAATAGTTTATAACTATTTTCCAACTGAATATGTACATGCATCTGCATATACTTTAAGGAAACAAATTCAGCAAATGAAATGCTGAAGCAGATATAAGGGGTCAACTATCTTAAGCTGTAATTTAAAGAGATTTAGTTTTCTCACTAAATTGCTTAGGAGAACATTCTTTTTTAGAAAATGTTATTTATGTTAATATGCAATGGATTTGTTTTTGTTTAAAATGAGTAAATGTTTTTTAGAGTTATTAGTTTGAAAATAATAGAATAAATGCTAATAACTATAACCCACGACAACAAAAGCTCTTCTTGGTTCTGAATATTTTAAGGGTCCTTAGGTATCCTCATTATAGTCAAACAATTTAATTGATAGGGATATATCTTCTTTCACCTATTTGAATCAAACTATTTTTGACTTCACCAATGTTTTTTTCTTTTTCTACGAATTCTATTATCAACTTATCAGTATGTAAAATTACACTTCTTTGAAAAGTAATCTTGCGTGAGTTATCCATTCATTGTCCCAGTATATTTATTGCCTACAATGTGTCAGGCTTGGTACCAGCTGCTACCACTTTGTTAAGCTTATGTAACCTCTTTCAACTTCACCCAGATGTTCCTCCTTACATTATAACCTGTATACCTGTTTTCACGTCTGCCATTTCATTGGACACTAATTCACTAGTGACGTTTAATGTTATCAGCACTGACTTCATTTGACACAGGATATGTATACAATAAAGGTTTCTTAAAATACTATGATTACTATAATTTTGTCTCACTTTTCCATGAAGGTTTTACAGTAATTTCCATAGAAAATAATTTACATGAGATCTAGTAGGAAGCTTGTTGAGACCAAGAAAACCAGGTCACAGAAATATAGCGTGATCTATCACTACTGTTTAAGCAAAATTTAAAACACAAAATTTTTTATCTCTAAGTATAAAATAGTAATCTTAACTACATCCATGTAAATAGCTATATGTGACTACAGAAGCAGAGAGGATAGTGATGTAGCCACAAGGCAAAGTGCTGGCAGGCACCCAGTGATGGGTGAGGCAAGGAACAGATTATACCCTAGAGGCTTTGGTGATTATGTAGCCCTGATGACCCCTTGATTTCCATCCAGTGAAACTAATTTTAGACTCTGGGCCTCAGAACTGTAGGAGAGTAAATTGTGTTTTAAGCCCCCAAGTTTAATAATTGCTTTTAGCAGCCATTGGAAACTAATGCAAATAAGGATAAATAAAATTCTGTATACGCTACATAGTGTTCAAATGGTGGTTAAAAGTGCTTGCTCAGATACACTGTCCATTTGTATCATCTCCAATTTCTTTCAGGAATGTCCTACCATTTTCAAAGTATAAATATTTCACTCCTTGGTTAAATTTCTTGTGTATTTTCTCCTTTTAGCTGCAATTGTAAATAGGATTGTTAATTTCTCTTCTACTTTGTGATTAGTGTATAGGATGTAACATTTCTGTATATCAATTTTATATCCTATAAACTTACTGAATTCATTTGTTAATTTTAACAGTTTTTTGAAGGGAATCTTGAGGGTTTTCTACATACAGTATTATGTCATCTGTAAATATTGACAGTTTTACTTCTTTCCTACTATTTGGGTGTCTTTTATTTCTTTTTTGATTGTTGCACCTAGTACTTCTGGTAATACCTTGAACAAAAGTGTCAAGAGCGGACATTCTTGTCTTTTTCTTGATCTCAGAGGAAAAGCTTTTCAACTTGCACTATTGAGTATAATGTTAAATATGGATTTTTTATATGTGGCCTTTACTGTGTTGAGGTGTGTTCCCTCTAAACCCACTTTGTTAACAGTTTTTATCATGAATGAATGTTGAATTTTTTCAAATGCTTTTTCTGCATCTGTTGAAATGATCATATGATTCTTATCCTGCATTTTGTAAATGTGATGTATTACATTGATTTGTGGATATTGCACCACCCTTGCCTCTCTGGAATAAATCCCATTTGATCATGTTGAGTGATCCTTTTAATGTATTGTTGAATTCAGTTTGCTAATATTTTGTTGAAAATTTTTGCATCAGTGTTCATCAAGGATATAGCACCATAATTTTTTATAGCCTTTGTCTGCTTTGGTAATGGTTGGCCTCACAGAATGAATTTGAAGAGTTTTTTTCCTCTTCTGTTTTTTGCAGTAGTTTGAGAAGGATAGGTATGAACTCTTCTTTAAATTTTTGGTAGCATTCACCAGTAAAGCCACCTGGTCCTGGACTTTTGTTGGTTGGGAGTTTTTGTTTTGTTTTAACAGTTCAATTTTGTTACTAGTACTTGGTCTGTTCAGATTTTCTATTTTTTTGTGATTTAATCTTAGAAGATTTTTCCTAGAAATATATTTCCTCTAGACCTCCCGATTAATTGGCTTATAAATTTTCTAATAATTTCTTAGTTGTTTCATTTCTGATTTTATTTGCATTTTCTTTTTACTTGATGAGTCTGGCTAAAGGTTTATCCATTTTGTTTACATTTGTAAAGAACCAGCTCTTGTTTTCATTGATATTTATTTTTTTTAATTTTTTTTCTAGTTCCTTTAGAAGTAAAGTTCTATTTTTGGGGATTTTTCTAGTTTCCAGAGGTAGGCCTGTATCACTACAAACTTCCCTCTAATAATTGCCTCTACTGTGTCCCAAAGATTTTGAAGTATTATGTTCCCATTTTCATTACTCTCCATTTATTTTTTTTTACTTCCTCTTTAATTTCTTTGATCCTTCAGTTGATTAGTAACCTGTTATTTAACCTCCATATATTTGCAGTTTTTCCAGCTTTCTTTTTGTGGTTGACTTTAAGTCACATAACAATGTGGTCAGAAAAGATGGATGTTACGACTTTTTTCTCGACTTGGTTAAGGCTTGTTTTGTGGTCTAACATGTGATCTATTCTGGAGAATGTTCCCTGTACAATAGAAAGGAGTATGTGTTCTGTTTTAGGATGGAACGTTCTGAATATAACTTAAATCCATCTGGTCCAGTGTGTCATTCAAAGCTATTGTTTCCTTGTTTATTTTCTATTTAGATCTGTCCACTGATGTAAGTGGGGTGTTAAAGTTCTCTACTGTCATTGTGTTATTACCAGTTCCTTTATGTTTGCTATTAACAGATTTATGTATTTAGGTACTCCCATTTTGGATGCTTCAATATTTACAGTTGTTATATCTTCTTGTTGGATTTTCCCTTTATTGTTATATATTGTCTTCCTTTGTCTCTTGTTACAGTCTGTTTTAAAGTCTATTTTGTCTGAGATAAGTATTTCTACTCCAGATTTCTTTTGACATCCATTTGCATGATATTTCTCTATTACCTCAATTTTAATCTACAGGAATCATTAAGGCTAAAATGAGTCTCTTATAGGCAACATATAAATGAATTTTTTAAAATCTCTTTTGTCAACCTATGTCTTTTGATTGGAGCATTTAGTCCATTTACATTGAAAGTAATTATTGGTAGGTACGTATTTATTGTCATTTTATTATTCTGTAGCTGTTTGTGAAGATTTTATTTGATCCTTTCTCATCTTTCTCTCATGGCTTACTGACTTTCTTTATTTGAATTTCCTTCTCTTTATTCTTTGCATGTTTATTACTATTTTTTTATATCTAGTTACCATTAAGTTTTGTATATAACCTCTTCCGCATATAGCAGTCTATATTGATTGTCATTTAAGTTTGAACACATTTTTACTCCTCTCCTCCCCATATTTTAGGGATATGTTGTTATATTTTACATCCTTTTACTTTTTTAGTTCCTTGACCGATTGCTTTTTTTTCTTTTACAGAAATACTCATTTTCATTGCTTTTGTGTTTTCTACCTTCATACTGTCACTTTTGGTCTCTCTGTTTCACTCAGATTACCCTTAATATTTCTTGTAGGACTGGTTTTAGTGGTCATGAACTCCTTTGGTTTGTGTTTGTCTGGGAAACTCTTTCTATTCTGAATATTAGCCTTGCTGGGATAGAGTCTTCCTGGCTTAAGATTTTTCCCATTCAGCACTTGAATATAGCATGCCACTCCCTTCTGGCTTGAACAGTTTCTGCTGAAAAGTCTTCTAGCCTAATGGATTTTCTCTTGTAAGTTACTGTCTTATTTTGTCTTGCTGCTTTAAAAAAATTTTTATCACTATATTTTACCAATTAAATTACAATATGTCTTGGTGTGAATCTGTTTTCATTGATTTTGATGGGAGTTTTGGATGCCTCTTGGATTTGGATATCTGTTTCCTTGAACAGATTAGGGACATTTCCAGCCATTATTTCTTTAAATGAATTTTCTGCCCTCTTTTCCCTCTTGTATTATAGGAGTCCTAGAATAAGAATGTTATTATGTTTTGTGTCACAGAGTTCCTTAAGTTTTTTCTCGTTTTGCCTAATTCTTTTTTCTCTTTTGTTTAGCTTCATTACTTTCCATTAGTCTGTCTTCTAGGTCACTAATTTGTTCTTCTGCATCTTCCATCTTGCTGTTCATTCCATCAAGTATATTTCTTATTTCATTTATTAACCCCTTTATTTCTATGTTTTTCCTTATCTATGTATTAAGGGTCTCATTCATGCCTTCCACTCTTTTATCAAGTCCAGTGAGTATCCTGCCTTATTTTCATGAATTTCTCTATCAGGCATGTTCCTTATATCTGTTTTGCTTAGATTTCTAGCCATGGTCTTGTCTTATTCTTTAATTTGAAACCTATTCTTCTGTCTCTTCATTTTGCCTATGTCTCTGTACTTGTTTCTATCACTTAGGAAGGTCCGCTATGTCTCCTACTCTTGAGAATAATGGCCCCATGAGGTTGAGGTCCTATAGTCCCCTGCCATGTGGTTTTGCCTGTTCCCTAAGACCTGGAGGTGTCTCTAATATGTGCTGTGTGTGCTCTGCTGTTTTGTCCTGGCTGCTTTATCCTTTAGGCCAATTGACTACAGAGGCTCTCCTTGCCTACTGTGGACAAGGTTTGGTCCCTGGCCAGAATGTGGTGCATTTTAACTAGGCGTGCTTGGATTTGCTTGTGAAATGAGCCCTGTTGCCAGTGCAGCCAGAACTTACTTGCCACAAAACTCAGTTGTCAGGAGACTCTGAGCGGGGATTTGGACGATATTCTAGGGGAAGGGGCCTGGTCTGTTGGTATTGAGGCAAGTATTACTGGGAGGATTGGTTCCAAGGGATAGTGCAAGGACGGGGCCCGGTGTAAGTTAGGTGGCAAGTATAGGTGTTGGGCTGTTTCCTGCAGGTAGACTTGTATTTATGCTGAGGCATGGGGGAGGGAAATGGTGCCTGTCAGTTCCATTGTTCCCAGAGGGGTCTCTGTTGAGGCTACTTCTCTTCAGATAACTGTTCCCATGCTGTATGACCCTGGGCTGTTTGCCCTGCTTTCTCTCTGAGAACAACACAATGCCCTCTATGCTCTAACCCAGCCAAGCCCTCTGGCCTTTAACTCTCCAGACTTTAAGCCCTACTGGGTGTTTGAAATTTGGCCCCTCTTGCTTTCCAAGCCAATTGCTGTGGGGATTTGTTTTTCCCCATGTGTTCCCCTTTGTCTAGTCTGTCTCTTGCCCTTCTCAGTGACCACAATCCAGTTCTCTCCCAAACACGCCTCTGCCCTTCCTACCCTCTTGGATGTGGCCTTTTTTCTACTTTTAGTTATGAAGTTTGTTCTGCCAGTCTTCGGGTTAATTTCTAGGGTATTTAGGTGATTTGATAGTTACCTAGTTGTATTCATGGGATGAGGTGAGCTTAAGTGCCCCTACTCTGCCACCGCCTTCTTCAAAACTCAAATATTTTTGATTATTCATCAGAAAGGCAATGTGTTAATGGCCAGTAATTTACAAGATTTTAATTCCTTTGTTTTTTCATTCTGTATCATAGCTGCATTATTGATGATATCCTCTAAAAATTTTACACTTTCTCCAAAACTTATATTTTCTCCAAAAAATGTATATGGTCGCAAACCACAATATAAGATAACCACTTCACACCCACTAGGATGACTAAAATAAAGTTAGACAACAAGTGTTAGAAAACAAACATTGGAACTTTCATACATTGCTGGTGAGATTGTAAAATGCTGCAGCCACATTGAAAAATACTTTAGCAGTTACTCAAAATGTTAAATGTACTTATCCTATGACCCAGTACAATTCCAATTCTAGGTACATACCTACGAGAATTGAAAACATATATCAACACAAAAATCTGTTAATAGATGTTCACAGCAGCATTATTCATAATAGCCATGAAGTAAAAACAACACAAATGCCCATCAAATGACAAATAAATAAAATGTGGTATATACATACCATGGAATACTATTTGACAATAAATGGAGTGAAGTATTAATATACGCTACACCATGGTTGAGACTTGAAAACATATTAAGTGAAAGGAGCCAGTCGCAAAAAAAAAAATGTATGTATACATTTATATATATGTCCAGAATAGGCAAATCCGTGGGACAAATCATGGTTTCTAGGAAATGAGGTGGAGTAGAACTAGTGATTGATGATAAGTATAGGATTTCTTTTAGGAGTGTTGAAACGTCCTTAAATTAGAGAGTGGTGATTGTTGCACAACCCTGTGAGCATACCAAAACCCACCAAATTCTACATTTAAAAAGTGTGAATTATATGAATTGTAGCTCAGTAAAGCTGTTATAAAAAATGGTTTGGTTGGCAAATTTTTAATTTGTCCTATTAAACACACACACAGACACACACACAGACACACAGGAAAAGTTCTGAAAATGTTGGTTGTTCTGTTGTGCTATAAGATCTTGATTCTGAGACTGAAGATGAAGTAATCTTATATATTTGTCTGACAAGGCAGGCATAAATTTTACTGAAGGCTGAGTATATAGGGAGGACCAACGTTCTAGTTTTATGGAAACAACTTCTTCTGTCTTTAAGAAATGAGAGGGGAAAGTGGAGGTAGAGTAACCAGCATGATGAATTCATTATCACCACTCACCCCAACACACACACACATACACATGTACACACACACACACCATAGATGACAAAACTAAATCTCAAATAACTGTCTCAAAGAATCGCAACTTGCAAATAAACCATGGCTACAATTTTGTATAGGAATGTTTAATAAATTATGAGTTAATAAGCTAATGTTTTCATTATATTATGGTGACATTAAATCAGTGAGTGAATTCAGATATATTACTATGTGGCTGAAACATTTTAAGAACTTCACACTGGGGTGCCACGAGTGGCTCAGTTGATTAAGCGTCTGACTTTGGCTCAGGTCATGATCTCATGGCTTGTGGCTTCGAGTCCCACGTCAGGCTCTGTGCTGACCCCTCAGAGCCTGGAGCCTGATTCAGATTCTGTGTCTCCCTTTCTCTCTGTTCCTCTCCCGCTCAGACTCTGTCTGTCTGTCTCTCAAAAATAAATAAACATTAAAAAAACAAAACAAAACAAAAAGAACTTCACATTTATTCAGTTATTTAGTTGTAAGACTATGAAGTATAGGCTTTATTACATTATCATCTCCATTACTGATGAGGAAACTAAGACACAAAAAGAATAAATAATCTGATTATAAGTAACTGGCCTAGAATATACACCCAAACAGTTGGACTCCAGACCATATTTTCTTCAACACTATGTTCTGATGCATCTCTGGCATCAGCGTTATGCCTATTTCCTAGGCACTCAATACATGTTGTTTTCTGTTTTTGTCTTTTGTTTTCCAACTAAATACACAAACCAATATATCTAATATCCCTTGCTTTCATCCTTAGTTGAATGAACTAATCTATTTCAGATTTTAGATTAAAAATGGGTGAATAATAATTCACTAAGATGGGTTTTAAAAGAGTGTTTCATTATCCTATAGTTTGTAAAATATTAAATTCTAGGTACCATGTGGGAAATTACTACCACTCTTTAAGATATGTAAGGCTTTAAGAGCTAATCCCTGCAATGAGGAAGCTTGCTTAACTTTGTTTTAATCCAAACTTATTTGAGCATGTTTATTTGACCATCTATGCCTTGGGGGCTGGCTTAATAACCTCCAGAAGTAAAGTTTTCCAGAACACAAAGCCAATGTTAATATACCATAGTGGAATTAATTCTCAAAGTTTTCATCATAGACACCATTTACAAATGGGAAATATTTTAAATGCATTAAATATACATTTCCTGACTGTTGTTTGTTTGTTTCTAAATACATAAATATTGCCTATGTTCTTTCAAATAATTGTTTTCATGCTGTAGCCAGATGTCACATAGAAGTTGTCAGAATCTTATTATCCATTTATACTAAATAAGCAGAGGAGATAAATTTAAGTATAAAACAGCTATAATATTGTAATCTCCTGGGTATACTATTACTATTTGACAGAAGACACATAAATGTTTTCATGCAGAGCAGAAGGATCAACTCCTCTCTCAAAATATTTAAACTTGGAAGTGATTGAGATGTTTGGGAAATACATACCAATCTTTTATATGTGACATTCAAATTATGCTTTGTTAGAAATGTCTAGTTAAATGATTTACTGTCTGTACTTGATGATTATCATTTATTCTATTGTAAAAGCTTAAAAAATCTATTGTGAAAAGTTAAAAGTATGCAGTTTCCACTTTATCCAAATTTATTCATCTTTTAAGTCCCAACTATAATGCATAAAACTTGTAGAAATCCTTTTATGATTTCCAAACCAGGTGTATTCTCCCTCTCTAAAATTCTCTTAATGTACTTGTGACATCTGCCTGTTTCGACATGGAAATTAATTTATTTAGGTTTGTAATTAATAATCTGATAGATCATAAGCTCCTCAAGGGAAGGATCTATGTGTAATATAACCTTCTAGCTAACAAAGTGCACATCATATCTGAGAAATCACATGTGAGAAATGAACCAATGAATTAATTGAATAACACTGATAATCATGATAAAAAAATTGCTTTCTCTATCATCCTCAAAATGAATGTATTTGATTATTTCCTGTGAACTAGAAAAGGAAGATTTCCAGCGTTAATACTATATCCTCTAGAACTAGCTTTAATCATAGATTTATACACTGAGCTGACTAGTAAATCCCTTTTAGTATTGACCCTGTTTAGAGTAGTGCATCACTTTGGACAATTTCAATCTTATAAAGTACAACATTCAGCAGTGACATGTCAGAAAGGCCTATCCTCTATTAGAAATAACAGCAGATTTATTCCAACATTTATCTAGTTTATGCAGATTGCTAGCCTATTTAGTCCCATATATGACCATCTAAGGTCTCAACATGCTACAGTTTATATCTAGATGAAGGAATCCTCTGAAATCAATTTTAAGATTATTCATGAAGTTGCTGAGTTATCCTGATGAATGGTCAGGGTGTCATAGCACTGTCTCAAAATGCCTCCATTTTTTTTTCTCTACCATCAGCACATTGTAAAAATGAGAAATGAACCTCTTAGAAATGGATAGAATCAGAAGTAAACTCAGTATAGCAGATTATGAACAGGCTAGTTGCATGGGTCCAATTCCCTTATGAGTAAATGGATTCTTAAAAAATCAGCATTCTGAACTGATTTAAAGTCATGCTGGAGTAAAAGTATTTTTTAGTGTTTCTTTGGTGACTGTTATGTTCCAGACACTACTCTAGGTGGTTTATCTCAATTTTTACAACATTATATAAGAAAGACAATTGAGCTATTCAGAAATAAGAAAAGTGAGGTTCAACACTGTGTGCTTACTTGGTCAAAGAGGAAAAAGTGAAAGAATTCCAGCCTATGTTGTACTTAATCCTGTGCTTACCATGGCCTTCTCACAATTTCACATCTTTTTAATTGTAAATGTTCATTCATTTACTTTTACCATAAGTGTAACTTTGAAATAAGTTATTTGTGGGAATTATAATGCATATTTTACATTCTGTAGCCCAGTTCCTGATTGTATGTGTTCTAATGACTGATAATTCTGTTAAATATGTTTTCATTCTCAAGATTCTAGGTAGGATAGAACTGTGATTTCCTTTTACTTTTATCTGCTTTCACTTCCAGCACTAAGGATTGACTTGGGATTAGCAATAACATTGCCAATGTAGATTTGGCAACCAAGAAGAGTAAAGTCAGTCAATTTACAGAAAATATTAATTCACCGTGTAACTATTGAATATCTACTGAGTGCCTATGGTTCAGGCACTCTTCTTATATCCATCATACTTGTACTCACAAACAGTTCCTGTTTTCTAGGAGCTCATTATACCAAAGGTAAAGGGAGCAGATATTGACAAAAGAAAATAATACACAGCATATCAGTAGTCACAAGACTATGTCTTAACTAGGCCTTAATTGGTGATTCCAAGATTCCAGATCAGAAAAATTTTAAGGGGCTCTCAATATAAAAGACAGCAATGTAGCATACCTTAGTAGTTAAGAGAGTTAGGTTCTGTGGTTTCAGTCTAGTCTGGGGACTGTGGACTACTTATTTGACATTTATAAGTCTCAGCTTCCTCATCTGTTAAATGATGATGATAAACTGAACACATAAGCCTGATAGAATTAAGTGTAGTAATGCTTGTGTCTGAAACCTGATAAACAAGTAATGACAATTGGCAAACATTTATTTCATTCCCCTTTTTGGAAAATCAAAATGCATATTGTGATCTGAAAACTGAACCCTACAGTAAGATAGCTCTACTTAAACTTGTCTAACGTAGACTCATTTAACTAGGTTTTGAGGTTTCACGTAAAATTTATTAATCTGCATAATTTTATTTAATGGAGCACATTTTGGAAAAATGCTGATTGAAATAATCTTCAAATGTCTGAATATAAAATGAAAACAGTGAATGCCCACAATGCGTAAATATGTAGGTGTATTTATAATTTTTATATATGTTTTGATTTTAATTTTTATATATCTTAATATTTTACCACATTTAATTTAGTGTAGTGGGCAAGAAATAAAGACTTGGTGGCAGAAAATCCTGGGCTTAAGTTTTGGTGACTCTAGTTGTTAGTTGTGGGATTTTGAGAAAAGTACTAAGTCTCTCTGAGCCATGGTTTCCTCAATTACATAACTGAGGAAGAATACTATGTATTTCTGATGTAGGAATTCTTTTTTTTTTTTAATTTTTTTTAACGTTTATTAATTTTTGAGAGACAGAGACAGAGCATGAGTGGGGAAGGGGCAGAGAGGGAGTCACAGAATCTGAAGCAGGCTCCAGGCTCCGAGCTGTCAGCGCAGAGCCCGACGCGGGGCTGGAACTCACAAACTGTGAGATCATGACCTGGGCCAAAGTCTGACTCTCAACCGACTGAGCCATCCAGGTGCCCCTCTGATGTAGGAATTCTAATGGCAAGTAAGATAAAGAAGAATGTATCAGATAATATCTGCCATAAAAGCTCTTCAAAAACATTTAGCCACTGCTACTACTGATTTCAACATTGTTAAAATTACGTTGAGGACATATTCTACTGAAAGTATTGATGCTTGCTCAACTTACAGTATTGTTACTTCCTATTACATATTATATATATATATATAATCTCTTAAATATATTTATATTTGAGTTAAATACTCCATTTGAAATTATCAGCATTGAACTGTGTAACAGAATACAGAATGTGAATTACTTTGGCTACTCTCTCTGTATGCAGTTCCACAGATTGCTCTCTGCTCTGTATTGTTGTAGGAAAGTGATTTTTACCCAGAATGGTAAATGGAACTACCACATGGAGCTAACATCTGCTGACACCTATAATCTGTGATGATACTAAGGAGACTACTCTTGCAGGAAAAAAAGAAAGAAAAGGGCAGATCTCTAGAAGTGGTTTTGCCCTCTATAATTACATCAACCAAATATCAACACTCTTAGCCTAAATTTAAAAGTCTATTCTTCCCTTGGCATGAAAGCAACCCACATGAGTTTTTTAGTCTATTAATTTTAATTATGGAAAATCTTAAGTGTTAATAATACTACTGCCCTTCCTACGCAAGAATGGTGTTAAAGAGTATGATTAGTGATGTATGTACATTTCAGATTACTTTTTTTTTTTTCCAGTTTTGTGGGTGGTTTTGTGCTGATCCAGCTTAGCTCATTTCCTTTGTCAGAAAGACCGTGTAATGCACATAGCTTACGAGGGTTAAGGGTAATGTGTGGTCAGGGAACAGGACAAAGCAGGGAGAGATCAAAGCCTTGACCACTGCACTTCTGGCACACTGCTTAACATTGGAGCTAACCAAGTTCATTTTAAGAAAAAGAGCCAGCTGCTTCCAAATGGGAAGTCAGCAACACCTGCTCCTTTGCCCAGTAAATCAGTTGGCCCCTGATTAAACATGTTAATAGATTTTTTAAGGAAATTAAGTTGTTGGAAGTTACAAAAATCCTAATTCATAAAAAAGTAGATAAGGGTTTATATTTTTTAACTTGAAAATTATTGAATTTGAGCTGAGTCCAGCAGCTTCTTAAATATGAACAGACGTATTCAAGCATTGAGGGGAGTACCAGACTTTTTCATTATATTATGAAGTTGTCTACGTTTATCCCAGTGGCAAACAAAACAAAAATAGTGTTGGGAATCCTCAGCTATTCTTTCAAACCAAGAAGGTGAGGCCCAATATACTGTTAAGAAAACAATTTTATCATACGAATACATTCCCCCTTTCCCTCAAGGTAACATTTAAGTGAACATTTCTACAGAACCTGTTTTTCCAAGTGCTGTTTTCTCTCCCACTGACCTTTAAGGGTATGCGTTATAAAAACCATGTTGGTCTGCATTATTTTCTTTAGAAAAATATCTGAAATTCAGTAGTAATTTTAGTATTTTTGTCCTCAATTTATTGCCATCCTAAGTGTCATTCAAGCTCAGACCTATGACCCATTTGCCATTGAGTTTACTCCTAGTCGATCATGAAGTGACAATACATGGGACGGATTTTTCATTTTTCAAAGACCTTCTCAGTAACTCTTAGAGACAAGTTACCAGATTTAGTGGGGGAAAAAAAAGGAAGAACTGTGGAAATAGGCAGTGAAATATTCATTGTTATTTATCCATTTATTTAACATTTATTTACTAAGCCCCTTTCATTTCCCACACATTATGGAAGGAAATATGGACAAAACATGAACAAGATGTAAACTTTGCCCTCATAAAATCTAAAGTAGAGTAGTAACGGTAACCTCTTACTTAGCATTATTATTTTTAAATATTATAAAGAATATATAAACAAAATTTTATGACCATACAGAGAAGAATGGAATTATTTTTCAGCTGTGAAAATGTAAGGCTTGTTTCTTGCAGTAGGTGAATGCATAAACTGGCACATCTAAACAATGGAATATTATTTAGTGCTAAAAAGATAGGAGCCACCAAATCATGAAAAAAAACATGGAGGAAACTTACATGAATATTACTAAGTGAGAAAAAAATATGAAAAGGCTGCATACTGTATGAGTTCAACTATATGACATTCTGGAAAAGGCAAAAACTAGAAATTGTGAAATGACCTATGGCTCAGAGTTGGGGTGAAGGGATAAATAGGTAAAGCAGAGGATTTTTAAGGCAGTGAAACTACTCTGTATGATACTGTAGTGAGATAGATACTTATTATACACTTGTCCAAACCAATAGGATGTACAATGCTGAGACTGAACCTTTAGGTAGATTATGGTCTTTGGCTGATTCTGAGATGTTAGTGTAGGTTCATTAGTTTTAACAAATACACCGCTCTGATGGAGGGGATTGACGATAGGAGAGGCTATGCACGTGTGGAGGCATAGAGTATATGTTCTTCTCTAGTTAAGAGAACAACATTGCAATTTAAGAACAGATAAATAATAGGATTATCACAATAATGTTCAGGTTTTAACTTGAGCTGTGAATGTGGAAATGGCCTGAAAGGATATGTAGGTAGGTGTAAAAGACATTTAGAGGGATAATACACAGGAAAAAGTAGCTCCTTAGGTTTGTGCAGTGAAAAAAACCAGAAGAAACCAAAGGTAAATATTCTTGTGCTGTTATTTAAGCATTCTGGTATTAAATACGTATATATCTAGTATTTTCTTTTCTATGGTTTGATCTATTCCTAAACACTGTATCATGTCTTTTTCTCATTAACTGCTTTGTAAGTCTGTATGAGACTTGGAATTCTGGAGTAGGTGTGTCAGGTATAGGACACATTGAATCCACATTCTTCGAAACTAGTGAGAGCAGCAAATGCTAACAAGTGAGAAAATTAAGATCCATCCAGAAAATGGAGGAAACGGATACCTTCACCATAGTGTGCTTGTGAGTGTTGCGTAGAGAAATGTATGTGAGAGCATTTTGTGAATTACCATGCAAACTAAACAATGTAAATGAAAATTATTAAGAAGTAAATAAGAAGTAGAGATGTTTACTTGGCAATGTTGGAAGAGCAGGATGGTAAAAACCAGGAGGCACTGCATAATTTTATTCAATTTTATGACTTGAATCTTGCAGCATAATAAAAAACCCCTGCACTCATCTACATTGGAAAGCTAAGAAGCCTGACTCATAGAACATAGTCTTTTTACTAAAGTCACAGAAGTTAGTACCAAAGCTTTGGTTAGAATTAGCTTGGGTAATTTACAATCACATGCCCAGTTCTACTTCCCACTATGACTGTATTAAATAACAACATAAGAGTGAAAGTGGTGAAAGGCCTAACATGTTTAAAATGCACAATAAACAAAACAAAATAGAATAGAGACAAGCAAGAATAGCATGATGTTACTATGGTAATCCAAGCCCTTACTATCTCCCCAAATTGACCCAAATTACTAATTTGGGACTAATTTGACCCAAATTACTGCAATGGCATTATGGCTACCACGCTGCCACCTTTCTCCTGAGTTTACCTGTCATATTTTGATAATATTCGACTTAATAAATAGAGAATCCAATTTGACTAGCCTGTACCTACATTTTCTACCTTAAAATATCAAAGTTCTTTCAACTGTTTTTCACCGCCCTCCCAAACCCTTTATTTAACGGTTGATGTGTTTGTAAATCTTCAATCTTAGTATCACTATATTTGCATTTAGTGCTAACCACACAAAAGGTGTTCAAAATTTTTTAATAGATTGGTTCAGAATAATTCCTCCATTTTGCATTAATAAAACATCTCCAGCAATGACTAAGATCCAAAATGGCCAAGGAAATTATGTATGTATTCTAAATGTTGGTTTATTCTCAGTTTTGTTTTATTTTGCCTGGAGTTTCATTCTTAGTCTAACTGAATTTTGAAAGAAGCAATAATTTGCTTTGCTATTACATGGAGCTAGAAGACTGACCTGTAGGTCTTAATTTGTTGGTTAATTTTATGTAAGCATTAAGGAAAATAACCAATGTAATTGCTCTTTTTTTACTCAGTGTTTTCCTGACCTAATTTGAATGAAATGCCCTTTGTAAATTTGTGGTGGAGCCCCTCCCCAAGGAGTGTGGTGGAGGGCTTCTCAGAACAGAGGCAGGCAACATAGCCCAATCAACTTCTATATATGTATGCATAACTCTGACATGACTCTGTAACTTGGACTGTGTCCAACCAGACTCTATGTGTCACCAAATATGGGATACAAAGAAATGGAAGTTGCATAAAAGGCTACACCCTGTTGCACTCAGGGCTCAGACTTTTTGGTCTCTTAGCCTGCTGAGCCCGCACCTGCAAAAATAAAGCTGCTTCTTGGGAAGAAGAGCCTAAGTGTCTCGTCTTCCTGTGTAAGAAGCTTGTTATGGGTTCTGTGTCACTTGAGCATGATGAGGAAGAGCACAGCTATAGATTCAGAGAGATCCAAAATCACTGGGCAGTTTTTCTAACCTTTTAAACCAATATAAAAAATAGGGACATTAGTACCTTTTATTCAGGACTATTTTAATCTTCCTCAACGTTCAAAGAATTACAGATAAAAATCAGTAAACTATTGTGTCAAGATATAACATATAAAAATAAAATGGTATTATAGACAAAGTCAGAAACATTTTTATTTTTAAATATAATTTGTCAAATTAGCTAACATACAGTGTGTAAAGTGTGCTCTGGGTTTTGGTTTTTGGGGTAGATTCCCATGGTTCATCGCTTACATATAGCACCCAGTGCTCATCCCAACAAGTATCCTCCTCAATGACCATCACCCATTTTCCCGTCTCCCCCACCCCTTTTTCCCCACCCCACCCCCATCCACCTTCAGTTTGTTCTCTGTATTTAAGAGTCTCTTGTGGTTTGCTTCTCTCCCTCTGTTTTAACTTTCCCCTTCCCTTCCCCCATGGTCTTCTGTTAAGTTTCTCACAGTCCACATATGACTGAAAAATATATGGTATCTGTCTTTCTCTGACTAACTTATTTCACTCAGCATATCTTCCAGTTCCATCTACATTACTGCAAATGACTTGATTTCATTCTTTCTCATTGCCAAGTAGTATTCCATTATATATATAAACCACATCTTCTTTATCCATTCATCAGCTTATGGACATTTGGGCTCTTTCCATAATTTGGCTATTGTTAAAAGCGCTGCTAGAAACATTGGGGCACATGTGCTCCTATGAATCAGCACTCCTGTATCCCTTGGATAAATTCCTAGTAGTCCTATTGCTGAGTCCTAGGGTAGTTCTAGTTTTAACTTTTTAAGGAACCTCCACATTGTTATCCAGTTTGCATTCCCACCAACAGCACAAGAAGGTTCCCATTTCTCCACAACCTCGCCAGCATCTGTTATTTCCTGAATTGTTAAATTTAGCCACTCTGACCAGTGTGAGGTGGTATCTCAGTGTAGTTTTGATTTGTATTTCCCTAGTAAGTGATGTTGAGCATCTTTTCATGTGTCTGTTGGCCATATGGATGTCTTCTTTAGAAAAGTGTCTATTCATGACTTCTGCCCATTTCTATACTGGATTATTTGTTTTGCAGGTGTTGAGTTTCATAAGTTCTTTATAGATTTTAGATACTAACCCTTTACCTGATATGTCATTTGCAAATATTTTCCTATTTCATTTGCAAATATTTCCTTTTCCTATTCCATCAGTTGCCTTTTAGTTTTGTTGATTATTTACTTTGCAGTGCAGAAGCTTTTTATCTTGATGAGGTCCTAATACTTCATTTTTACTTTCAATTCCCTTGCCTTTAGAGATGTGTCAAGCAAGAAATTTTTGCAGCTGAGATCAAAGAGGTTGTTGCCTGCTGTCTCCTCTAGGGTTTTGATGGTTTCCTGTGTCACATTTAGGTCTTTCATCCATTCTGAGTTTATTTTTGTGTATGGTGTAAGGAAGTGGCCTACTTTCATTTTTCTGCATGTTGCTGTCCAGTTCTCCCAGCACCATTTGCTGAACACTTTTTTTTATATTGGATACTCTTTCCTGTTTTGTCAAAGATTAGTTGGCCATGCATTTGTGGGTCCAATTCTGGGTTCTCTATTCTATTCCCTTGGTCTATGTGTCTGTTTTTGTGCCAATACCATACTGTCTTGATGATTACAGCTTTGTGGTAGAGGCTAAAGTTTCAGATTGTGATGCCTCCCGCTTTGGTTTTCTTCTTTGATATTACTTTGCCTATTCGGGGTCTTTTGTGGTCCCATACAAATTTTAGGATAGTTACTTCCCGCTTTGAGGAGAATGCCAGTGCAAATTTGGTTGGGATTTCACTGAATGTGTAGATTGCTTTGGGTAGTACTGACATTTTAATAATACTTATTCTTCCAAATGTGAAATGTTTTTCCATTTCTTTGTATCTTCTTCAATTTCCTTCATAAGCTTTCTATAGTTTTCAGCATACAGATCTTTTACATCTTTGATTAGGTTTATTCCTAGGTATTTTATGGTTCTTGGTGCAATTGTAAATGGGATAAGTTTCTTGATTTCTCTTCCTGTTGCTTCATTATTGGTGTATAAAAATGCAACTGACTTCAGTACATTGATTTTGTACCCTGTGACTTTGCTGAATTCATGTATCAGTTCTAGCAGTCTTGGTGGAGATTTTCAGGTTTTCCATGTAGAATATCATGTCTGTGAATTTTGATGCTTTTATTTCCTTTTGTTGTCTGATTGCTGATGCTAGAACTTCCAACACTATGTTAAACAACAGTGGTGAGAGTGGACATCCCTGTTGTGTTCCTGATCTCAGGGAGAAAGCTCTCAGTTTTTCCTCATTGAGGATATTAGCTGTGGGCTTTTCATATATGGCTTTTATGATGTTTAGGTATGTTCCTTCTATCCCCACTTTCTTGAGGGTTTTTATTAAGAAAGGGTGCTGTATTTTGTCAGATGCTTTTTCTGCATCTATTGACAGGATCATAAGTTTCTTATCCTTTCTTTTATTAATGTGATGTATCATGTTGATTGATTTGTGAATATTGAACCAGCCCTGCAGCCCAGGAATGAATCCCACTTGATCATGGTGAATAATTCTTTTTATATGCTGTTGAATTCAATTTGGTAGTATGTTATTGAGAATTTTTGCATCTGTGTTCATCAGGGATATTGGCTTGTAATTCTCCTTTTCTGTGGGGTCTCTGTCTGGTTTGGGAATCAAGGTAATGCTGGCTTCATAGAATGAGTCTGGAAGTCTTCCTCCCATTTCTATTTTTTGGAACAGTTTGAGAAGGGATACATATTCACTCTGCTTTAAATGTCTGGTAGAATTCCTCTGGAAAGCCATCTGGCCCAGGATTCTTATTTGTTGGGAGATTTTTGATAACTGACTCAATTTCTTCACTAGTTATGGGTTTGTTAAAATTTCTATGTCTTCTTTTTTGAGTTTTGGTAGTGTGTGGGTGTCTAGGAATTTGTTTCTTCCAAGTTGTCCAGTTTGTTGGCATATAATTTTTCATAATATTATCTGATAATTGCTTGTATTTCTGAGGGATTGGTTGTGATAAATCCATTTTCATTCATGATCTTATCTATTTGGGTCCTCTCTCTTGAGAAGTCTGGCTAGGGGGTTATTAATCTTGTTTATTTTTTCAAAAAACAACTCTTAGTTTCATCTATTCTACTGGTTTTTTGGATTCTATATTGTTTACTTCTCTTTTCTGCTCACTTTGGAATTTCTTGATTATTCCTTTAGATGTGCTGTTAGGTTTTGTATTTGGGATTTTTCTTGTTTCTTGAGATAGGCCTGGATTGCAATGTATTTTCCTTTTAAGACTGCCTTTGCTAAATCCCAAAGAGTTTGGGTTGTTGTGTTTTTGTTTTCATTTGTTTCCATATATTTTTAAATTTCTTCTTTAAATGCCTGGTTAGCCCATTAATTCTTTAGTAGGATGTTCTTTAACCTCCATGTATTCGGAGATTTTCCAAACTTTTCCTGTGGTTGATTTCAAGTTTCTTAGCATTGTGATCTAAAAGTGTGAATGGTATCATTTGAATTCTTTTATACTTATTGAGGGCTGTTTTGTGACCCAGTATGTGATCTATCTTGGAGAATGTTCAATGTGCACTTGAGAAGAATGTGTATTCTGCTTTGGGATGAAAAGTTCTAAATGTATCTGTGAAGTCCATCTGGTCCAGTGTATCATTCAAGGCCATTGTTTCTTTAATGATTTTCTGTCTGGATGATCTATCCATTGTTGTAAGTGGAGTATTAAAGTCCCCTGCAGTTACCACATTCTTACCAATAAGATTGCTTATGTTTGTGATTAATTTTTTATATATTTGGGTGCTTCCAAATTTAGTGCATAAACGTTTATAATTGTTAGCTTTTCTTGGTGGATAGAACCTAATTATGATATAATGTATTTCTTCATCTCTTGTTACAGCTTTTAGTTTAAAATCTAGTTTGTCTGATATAAGTATGGCTACTCCAGCTTTCTTTTGACTTCCAGTAGCATGATAGCTGGTTCTCCACCCCTCACTTTCAATCTGAAGGTGTCCTCAGGTCTAAAATAAGTCTCTTGTAGACAGCATAGATGGTGCTTTTTTTTTTTAATCCATTCTAATACCCTATGTCTTTTGATTGAAGTCCATTTACATTCAATGTTATCATTGAAAGATATAGATTTAGAGTCATTGTGTTATCTGTAGGTTCCATGGTTGTTGAGATGTCTCTGGTTCTTTGTAGCTTTTGCAGTGTTCCACTCAGAGTCCCCCTCAGGATCTCTTGTAGGGCTGGTTTAGTGGTGATGAATTCCTTCAGTTTTTGTTCAGGAAAACCTTTTATATCTCCTCCTATTCTGAATGACAGGCTTGCTGATCAAAGGATTCTTGGCTGCATATTTTTCCTATTCAGCACATTGAAAATTTACTGCCACTCCTTTCTGGTGTGCCAGGTTTCAGTAGATAGGTCTGCTACTATTCTTATGTGTCTACCCTTCTAAGTTAAGGCCAGTTTGTACCTAGGTGCTTTCAGAATTCTCTCTTTATCTTTGTATTTTGCCAATTTCATTATGATATATCATGTAGAAGATCGATTCCTGTTATGTCTGAAGGGAGTTTTCTGTGCCTCCTGGATTTCAATGTCTATTTCCATCCCCAGATTGGGGAAGTTCTCAGCTATGATTTGTTCAAGTATACCTTCTGCCCCTTTCTCTTTCTTCTTCTTCTGGAACTCCTATGATATGGATATTGTTCTGTTTCATTGAATCACTTATTTCTCTAATTCTCCCCTCATGGTCCAGAATTTTTTAATCTTTTTCGCAGCTTCATCTTTTTCCATAATTTTATCTTATATTTCACTTAATCTCTCCTCTGCCTCTTCAATCCTGACACCACCCCCAGTTTACTTTGCACCTCATTTACACCATTTTTAAATTCATAATGACTATTTTTTGTTCCTTGATCTCCCAGCAACAGATTCTCTGCTGTCTTCTATGCTTTTGTCAAGCCCAGCAATTAATCTTAGGACTACTATTCTAAATTGTTGTTCAGTTATATTGTTTATATATTTTTTTAATGTTTATTTATTTATTTTTGAGAGAGAGAGAGAGAGAGAGAACGAGCAGGGGAGGAGCAGAGAGAGAGGGAGACACAGAATCCGAAACAGGCTCCAGGCTCCAAGCTCCAAGCTGTCATCACAGAGCCGGATGTGGGACTCGGAACTCACAAATTGTGAGATCATGACCTGAGCCAAAGCCAGATGCTCAACCCACTGAGCCACCCAGGCACCCCTGTTTATGTCTTTTTTGAGCAATTCTTTAGCTGTCATTTCTCCCTGGAATTACTTTTGAGGAAAATTCTTCTGTTTCATCATTTTGGCTATTTTTCTGTCCTTTATGTGCTCTAAACACTTGTTATGTGCCTGTACCTGCAGGCACTACTATATTAAAGAGGGGTCACACACTGTCCAGGGTCTGGCCCTTCAAGGAGGTGTTTTTTGGAGAGTGTTAGTTGCTCTCTGTTGTTGTGACTTTGGTTACTTTATCTCCCTACTCATAGTCATGTTTTGGTCCTGCCACCAGGTGTGCTTCAATTTGTTCCTTGAAGTAGCCCTGGAAAGGAAAACAAACAAGAAAAACAGAAAACAAAAACACACATACAGGGGGAAAAAAAGCAAAAAAAAAAAAAAAAAAAAACCAAAACCCAGAAATACAGCAACAAGTATAGAATAGGGTAGAGGAGGTGCTTATGTAAGAGTCCTTATCCCATACAAAGACAGAAATGACAGGGGCCGGGAAAAAGAAAAGAAAAGAAAAATTGACCAGACAGAGAAACTATTCAGCTTAATCCAGAGAGAGAGAAAGGAAAGGAAAGAAGGTGTAGAACATGTATAAAGAGAATAGATTGAATATGTCTGCTTAAACCAACAACCAGAGTAACCATACTAGAGGAGGGAAGAGATATGGAGAAAAGGAAGGAAGTACGTGTATGTGTATATTTCTCTCTATATATATATTTCGGTGTGTGTGTGTGTGTGTATTTAGAGAGAGAGGATTGTCTGAGAATTAAATTGGGCAATGCAACAGTGCTGGTCTGGGGGATGGGCTGTCTGGTTTGTCAGTGTCAATCCGGCTGCAGTAGATAAGCAGCTACCCAGCAGAGGGGAGTGGTTTGGTGTCGGTGGGTCCTGCCTCTCCTGTGGGCCCACTGTCCCTTCCCTGAAGCCCCACCTTGTTGGTGATGGGGAGAAAAATGGCGACAGCCCAGTCTCTTCTTCACGGACCAGGTGTCCCAAACCACTCTGTTCAAGCCATCCTCACTGTGCTAACGGTGCAAACGAAGTGACTTGTCCTGCTCTGCCTATTCCCCTGCCTTCACTGGCACTTGGCTGGGATTTAAACCCCTATGTCTTAAAGATTCCCACTGCCTGAATCCTGGCTCTGGGGAAGAGATGCCCCGCCGCCTCAGTGCCATGTGTGCAGTTTGTCCCACTCTGCCAACTCCCATGCTTCCCTGGTGCTCGGCTGGGACTTAAACCCTGATGTCTTTAAGGTTCCTACTCTGCCCCAGTTTTGGGGAACTGCCGCCCTGTGCCGCTGATATATGGCCTCTGGCTGGTGGGCACAGGCAGCCTTTGCCCTTTGAGTGGGTATATACCCACAGCACTACAGAGAGTGGATCGCTTTCTCCCACTGTGGACTGTGCCTCTGAACTAGTTACTGAGCCTGCGACTGGCTCCCCTCCTCCCAGGTGCGGGATCTGGGCAGCTGGCCCCAGTCTGGAGAAAGCCCCGCAGTTAGAGATTGGATCTTTCTCCACCCAACTTTGTGGTTTTTCTCTCCTCCAGATACTGTCCTACACTTTTCCAGCCTCTTTCTCTTCCCTTTGTCTCTTGGCAGAAAGGCATCCCTCCCCTCCCCTCTCCATTCCTCTGCCACTTGTTTGTTTTGTCTCTCCCAGTTTGGGATCCAGGTACTTATGGCCCACCGGGTTGTCCCCGTGGATCCTTGGAGGCATCTCTGTCACTTTGCCACCCAGACGCTTGGAGTTCAAAGTCCTTTGGCCTCAATACTGCTGTGTTTGCAAGACCAGGGAACTTCAGATCCCCTCACTTCTTCACAATGTTGGCCCCTCCTCCCCAGAAACATATTAAATTCTTTTCCCCCAAGTTAAAATTGGTGACGGAGAAAAATTGGCATAACATATATATATTTTCTTTTTTGCCTATATATGTTATACATTCTCCAAAAAAAGATTAATCCCTAAAAAACATGTTCATACCATTGCTTTAAAATTAAAACAAACAAAACACCCCCCTCATTGGTTTACTAAGCTCAAAAGCAAAATGGGCTTTCTAATATGGGATACTCTTTCAGATAACTTATATTTCATGTATTTTTCAGCTGATATTTCACAAGGCTTTTCTGCTCATGATTCTGATAATCTTTCCACATTTTTACTTCCAAGAAACTTGCCAGAAGGGAGCAGGAGAAGATTGGCTGCTATAGCCAAAAATGTAAGAGCAAGTAGATCATAGGGGAATCCAGCCAACCAGAGGGTGTTCCCATTAAATTGTCAAGTGCAGGTTATTTCAAGAGAACACTGAACTGCAGTGTAGATCTAGCATTTACCAAAATAAAAATGCACATGGCGTCAAGGATGTGACTGTAAATTATGGACTTACGGAAGCAGGTAATGTGGAAATTTCTATAATTCCCATTTTTGTCAGCATTCCTTTGAGAGCTATTTGTCTTGGTCTGCAACTTGATTGTGGTTTTTATCAGCCAGGATGAGCTCCTGTAGCAATGAACCCAACCCACAGTGGACAGATAAAAGCAGCAGAAACAATATCGAGGCTGATTTACACAGCACTTCTCATTTACATTCTTTACCTCTGCTCCGATTACCAGTGCCACTAATGTCACCATTTGTGAGGTGTTTTTTGGAGGCTTGCAGATATGAAATGGGTTCTGGAAGCCTCCAGGAATATATTTTAATAAGCTAAGGGAGAAAATAGTTATTAAGATAACAAAATGCTTTTGCACTGACACAATTAACAGGCATATTTTTTAAGCTGTTGGGGATAATAGCTGTTCTATTCATATAACTATCTTAAGGATACGAACTTTTGCTTTTACCTACAAAATGTGATTGTTTTATGCATGGGTGTGTGGGTGGAATGATGGTAGAGATAAAGGTATGTGTATTTACATCCACACTTTCCCGGACTATTAAGTATACCCTAAATCATAACATTAAATTAAAATTTTAAGGACAAATATTTGATTCATAGGTATATTTATATATTAGTAAGTTTCAAATGAGAAGGTGTTTGATAAATAGTCATTTAGAGGCTGGATAAACCTTATCAATAATTTCTAGACAATGATTCTAAGCTGTTAAGGAAAATATTTTGTCTATGTATTTATTCCTTGACTGTCCACTAGAAATAAGGGAAGGTTGGAAAATGGGATATTAGATCTGTTTAAACATATACTAAATTAATAAACATATTTTCAAAAAAGTTTATAGACTAGTTCTTAACTCTCCAAGAAGCTGAGTGGATAAATATATTTAATGAAAGAAATATAATGTTAAAATATGCTTCTATTTGTGGTCATTATTCTTTTTATTTTAAAGTTGCTATTTTTTCTTTATCCCTTAGGGCTTCATTCCAAAAGACCAATTCTCTGTTGGTATTAAAGTCGTTCCCTGGCAGAAATGCAATGCTTAGGGGAACACATTAGCATTTCCTTCCCTACTAGTCTAGTTCAGTGGTTAAGAGCATAGGCTGTGGAGCCAGACTGCTTAGATTTGAATTTCAACTTTACAATTTAATAGCTGGGTGATTTAAAGCAAATTACTTAAACTCTCTCTAAGCATTCATCTTCTCTTTGGGGAAAAAATGGGAAAATACTTTCCTTATAGAAGAGGTATATGGTGAGGAGTAAAGCACTGAGCACAGTACCTGTCTCAGAGTAAAAACTAAATGAATGGGAGCCCTTATTATTTCCAAAATGTAATGGCATTCAGCAACCCCATGAGCAGCAGCTAACCAAGTATTAACTGTCTTGGTGACATTTAAAAGGCACATGATGTCTACAAACATGTTACTGCACTGAGAATTATGATTGTGACCCATTTGTCTTCTCATCTAGAAGCTGATTTTTGGTGTTGCCCATTGCTAAATTCAGCCCCTTTATTCAAAGTTTACAAATTTACTAAGCTCTCATGGTTTTGGTAATTTTATTGACAATTTTAAAGGTCCTGTGGAGAAATCCTATTTAAAAATTCTACTTGATTCTTATCCAAGCCCACATTTTAAGTTTTTCTCCAGGAAGGGTTTATATAACCCCCATCATTGGCAACTGTCCTTTTCTTTAAACTTAACCCAGAGAACCAGAATCTCCTCACTATTGTCATTATACTGAGTAATTAAGACTAGATCCTGTTTCTACCTTTAAATTTTCTTTTTACCAATCATTTCATCTCCAAACAAAAAAAACCTTCCAATGGCAGATTCCTTTAGAATGTACTGATGGCTATATAAAAAAATCTTTCTCGGAGCTCCTGGGTGGCTCAGTCGGTTGAGTGACCCACTTTGGCTCAGGTCATGATCTGGTGGTCAGTGAGTTAGAGCCCTGCGTCGGGCTCTGTGCTGCCCAGCTTGGAGACTGGAGCCTGCTTTGGATTCTGTGTGTGTCTCTCTCTGCTCCACCCCTGCTCACGCTCTGTCTCTCTGTCTCTCAAAAGTGAATAAATGTTTTAAGAAAAATATTTCTCCCACCCTATTTCTCACCCTCCCTCCCCTTCTCTCTGTCCCTAGTATTTATTTCAATTTCTATTTAATTATTTGAGGCAAACACTTCCTTTGAATGTCATGTTTCCAACCTTTAATTCATAGACTCCATATTTGTTAAAGGAACAATTAAATGAGTCAGGGTAGGAATGTATTTCATAAACAAATTCAGAATGGAAACTTTACCTCAGGAAAGCAATGTTTATAATCTGACACAGAACTATTTGTAAAACATAGGCTAATTATTATGCCTGGCCATGTGCATCATTCAATATAAGATTAAATTTCATAGATTTGAATACCTAGCATCCACATCCTCAAAAAATTTACTTTTACATTCATTCATCTGGGTTGTATTAGCATCAAAAATATATATCTTATTAGATCAATGATCCACAGATTAAACTCATTATCTTTTGTAAAAGGAAATAGCTATAATTAATCAACTATTTTAAGCTTTCAGGAACATTAATACATTTACACACACACACACACACACACACACACACACAAACTCAGTGTTGAGCACTATATGCCTTCAATAAAGATGATCTATTAAGAGCTTACAGATATTGTTGATCAGAATATGGCATTTTACAGTTAGGTATCAGAGTTGTTATGATAATACATTAAAACATAATATTAAATGTCCCAAATCCATTACAAGACAATTCTATTTCTAAGAATTAAATAAGGCAGTGTATATTTTGAAATTTATAAATACATTCATAGTGATCTTTAGAAGAATCATTGACAGATTTTGCTAACGATCGTTTACTATGGTTTGGGCAGTTTGAAATACCTACACTGTTACGCCTTTAAAATCAAAACACCAAAATTTTAACATAAGATAATCTTTTTATAAAGCATATGAAAAAATAATTAGGGGATGAATTATGGCAAATTTGCACCAGGCAATGGTGTGTGAAACAGTCATACATAGGAGATGAAACTTTAACACCTGAGGAAAGAAAGGCAACATGGATTGGATTCTTACACATCCAGAAAATGCAAGAACAAGCTAAAAGTTACCTATGTTAAAACCATATTTAAAAAGATGTATAAGAACTACCAGTTGTCCTCCAGTACTTTCATCTGTGACTTATGGAAGCAACCCTTTGGTAGAGGATGCTCTGTGAGGTCTACCTGCCCCACAGCCAGAAGTAAACAGTGTTCCATTATCAATCAGGCTAGAACAAAGATGATGCATATGTTTTCGTTACTACAGTCATTAATTATTTTCACTGTGCCTTGGTTAATTTGCTCTGAATTATTGTACTTGCTCTCTTTTCACCAAGCTCATTTGCCTTCCTAACCGAGTACAGCACATAGACAATAACACTATGGTTCCATTAGTTCAGATGGCAGGTGGGCCTTAGAACTGAATCCGAATGGTAATAAGTAGTACAATTGAAAAAGACCAGTAGGGGCACAAGAAGAGGGGAAGAGGAAGAAGGGAAGGGACATTTATCCTTTTTAAAGGAAGCTTTGTGATTAAAGAAGAAAAAGACATAATGAGGCAATTTTATATATGTCATTTTTCATATGTGGAAACAACACAAAACTACTGGAAAAATAGATTATTCTCTGAGACTTAGAAGAACTTGGTCTAAAAACCCAAGAGTTTGTTCCTTATGGAAAAACAAGCCTCTTCTGTTCCTGTGCAGTAAATTTACCAGTAACAAGAGGAAATTAGCATGGAGATACTGGCTGTTAGCATCAGGATTTGATTTTTGCAAAGGATAAACAAGGACTTTTTATTTTATCTTTGCTTAATGAGCAAACTGGCTCCAAAGACATGCAAAACTTTTTCGGCATTGTGCCTACAACTTATGTCACAGCTTCAGGGAACAAGGTGTCAGCCCTGATGGTGCTCACACTAGGGACTTTATAGCTCATTCATTTCTGCCATGCTTCCCCCTCACCCAGGGTTACAGGGCCACAAGGGACAATGCACCCTTTGGACCATTTGTGGTTTATGAATTGTAAATCCAAAGAGAGCGAGAGACAGCTTGACTGAACCCAAATTATGTTACAATAGATGGTAATGAATGTCCTGTTTTAGCAGGATAATAGAACCCCTGCTTATTGGCAGTCATTCAGACTCGATCTCTCTCATCCATTTTCTCTCTTGGCCTTGACCCTAATCCAGCAATTGCACTTCCCCAGCTGCTCTTTAAGCTGCCTCATTAGCAGCGCACCATTGGGCAGCTCCCATGACAGTCATCCAATGGGATGAAAGTGACATGGGGCCAAAGACTGTAACTGATTGGCAAGCATTGCAATGAAATATGAGACAGGGTTAGATGAAGAAGGCTTTTGAGAGTGTTTGTAGAGACTGAACAGTTAAGGAATTTTAGTCACATGTTAACTTCACTATTCAGCTTCTTGTTTTCCTAAACTGTAGGAAAAAAGCCCACAAAATTCTTTATATATAGTCATAAAGAATAAATTTGGCATTAAATACATTTTTTTACTAAAATGTTAGGTTTATTTCACTGTATAATATAGATACTTTAGCCACAGAAATAGCTTAAATCCCATTGATATTTTCATAAAATTCTTAGAATAAGATTGTAATTCAGCAACATGCTATTTTTAGAACCATTTAGAAATAGGCAAAAAATATCTACATCATTTGAGAAAATCTAGTGAATTTGTTATCTATTCTTTTCCTGTTATAAATCTAGTTTACATTTTTATAAATTCAAACAGAATGTAAATTTGTAGTAATAACTTGGCACTAAATTAACACAACTGAAAATAACTTTTTCAACATATATTATCTCCACATTAACTCTGTATCACAGAATTTATTCTAGTTATTGCAACATTCATGTAATACCCCACTTTAACTTCATTCTTATAACCTCCATGATATAAATTGTGTTAATGTTTATATTTATGTTGGTATTAATTCTTTTCATTGTCAAACTCCTCTACATCAAAGTAAGTAATTCTTTCCTCTGGACTCATAAAAAACATTTGTCATGTCTTGAAATTTCTTAGCTTCCAAATATTTAAATACTTACAGGCATTACCATTTTTATTCACCTGGTAATTTTTGAGTCTCTATAATGACCCAGGTACTATTCTGTAAGTCCCAGAACTATTCAAATTAGTCCAGTAGTGAACTTGTTTTCAAATCCTACCATTTGGTGGAAAAAGATATTTACTGGGCCACATAATAGAATGTAGTAAATGTGATGAAATGGGCATGACCTTAAGTGACATAGAAGTCTAGAAGAAAGCACATTAAGAATCTTTGAATTCCCCAGGAATGTACATCTGAACAAACCTTTACATTCATATATATAAGCTAACTGAAGGTAAGATTAGGTGAATGGAAAGTATTTCAGGCAGAGAGAAAACTGCAAGGGCATCTAGAGCATGATTTTTTTTTTTTTAGTTTTTAACATTTACTTATTTTTGGGAGAGTACAAGCAGGGGAGGGTCATAGAGAGAGGGAGACACAGAATCTGAAGCAGGGTCCAGGCTCTGAGCTGTCAGCACAGAGCCTGACGTGGGGCTCAAACCCAGGAAGCGCGGGATCATGACCTGGGCCGAAGTTGGATGCTTAACCAACTGAGCAACCCAGATGCTCCTAGAACATGCTTTTTAAACTCTTGGAATGTAATGAACAGACATTATCAAGACAACTTAAGAGGTCAGGAGATATATACAAAGGGAAGTAAATAAAGTACAACTTTATGGAAATACAAACATGGGAATCTTCGTATAAGGAGACTTCATTGTGGGAAAGGAAGCATCATTGACAACCAAAGTCAGGTTCAGAGACCCAGTAGTTGCAGGAATATACATGAAGATTCATTCAGATGCTCTGTAATAATTCAACTACATTCCCTAGTCTTCTCTGTTTAGTTATCTTATTTGTTTATACGGTATAATTCTTACAAGTCTTTCAAGAGAAGAAGCATGATGGTTTCAGTATAACCAAAACCCTAGTTGCAGCTTTTTATAGCAATATAAGTCCTAAATTTATATTAGCTGCCCTTGAATCATATGTCCTTCCTTGCTTACATGAATGGTAACTAGGGAGAAGGTCAGAGAGTTGATGACTCAGTGGATTTTCAGGGTTAAGCTGCTTAAGGTTGAATCCTGCAGGAAGACTGTGGGAGGCACAGTTTTCTTTAGGAGGGATTATTGTTATAACAAGCCAATGAACGATGCTAGAATTCTGATAATTAAAGCCATGGAAGATTTCTATGATCTGTAGATCATGTGAGATTTATTAAAAAAAAAAAGTTTACTTAAATTTTATATTGCCAAGAGTTAAAATTCTATTAGTTACCTATATCATATTCTACTTCCCTAGTGGCAAGATAAGTTAATTTTCCTTTAAAAGTATATTCTGGGGCGCCCGGGTGTCTAGGTCAGTTAAGCGTCCAGTTCTCAGTTTCAGCTCAGGTTATGATCTCATGGCTTTATGAGTTGGAGCCCCACATCGGGTTCCAAGCTAACAGTGTGGAGTATGCTTGGCATTCTTTGTATTCCCCTCCCTCTGCCCCTCCCCTACAAGTGCTGTCTCTGTCTCTGTCAAAATAAATAAGCTTTAAAAAAAATACACTCTATACATTCAGTGATTAAAATATTGTTTTGTGGTTATGTACAAGGTATCTGTCATCTTTCCCTATTCTTTTATCTAAATTATCTTTCAGTTTCTAGTTAAACTTGCCCTCTCTAATGGCAGTCTTCCTTTATTACTCCATATTGAATCTCTTTATACCTATAATTTTCCCATTTATACAGCACTTAATCACCTATTTCATTTTAATTATTTTGTGTATTCCCTTATTTTTTCAACTCAAGAATTCTCAATAGCAAAGATTTATTTTATACTTCACCTTGCTGCCCCCACAATGCATTGCAAATTTGTTTTTCATTTGGTAGTTGTAATAAATACTACTTTACTGAAGGGGTTGAATCTGATATAAAGAATTTGGGGATGACAAGATTGTTTCAGAAGCCATCTGAGACCGAATAGTAGCCTAATTTTTTGGGGTCCTTCAGAAATACATAGGTTTACAAAGTATAAGCAGAAATGTTATTTTTTTTTCCTAGATAGATCTTTTGATTTGACTTTAAAAGTTTTTACCAAACACTGACATCTCACTTGAACTTTCTTAAATAGGATGTCTCATTCAGCATAATGGCTGTTTTCAATAAAACATGCTCACTAATGACCACAGTCTTTCCTTAGTAAACTAGAACCATTTGCAATCAAAAGTCCCCTATAGCTTATTTCTTGCGTAATAAGAGTGAGTGCATTTGGGAATATTTGTCTGCTGACTCAAGGTCTCCAGAGCATAGTGAACTGCCAATATTGATATTGTGCCTCAGCCATTGTCAATCTACTTTAGGAAAAGAACTGCCTTCTCTAGTGCAAAGACAAAAACAGTGGGCAATTTCTTTTTTCCTAATAAACTTTGACTTGCTCCAAGTGAGATGTATGGCCTACATGTACTCCTCTGTGGGACTGAGAAGACTAGTAAAAGTCAAAAGAGCCTATTTTAAATATAATAAGCCTAATTATATCCAAGTTATTTTTGAGTACTCATTTCACTATATGAAACTATCATTACATTTCAAAGTGAAACACAGCCAATCACACAATATCGTTGTATATATTTGCAAGAATTCAAATGACTTAAATGTCCAAATTTCCCAAGAAACATTTGTAACCTGCTAGACAATGTGATGGGAAATGGGAAAGCAAACAGGTATTATACATGACCTGCAGCCTCAAGAATGTGTAAAGGAAAGATTATTTTAATAACTATAATGCAGAGTAAAATGTGATAAATATGCAGAAAATATTACTGGATTCATGTTAAAGAAAAATTTTGTGTGTGTTTGTGTGTGTGTGTGTTTCAGAAAAGTAAAAGATAATTTTTCCTGAGTGAGTCCTGAAGAATGTCTGGTTTCTCCAGAGTCCAAATAGCAAGAGAAGTTCCCAAAGAGCTCTGCAATCAAAGATGGAGATAAATGAGAGTTCTCATTGTATTAGCAGAGTGGCTTGGTATAGGATAGATGGAATGAACAGGCTGTGCTTTCTTGCCAAGTCAATTAATTATTTGGCTTTTCCTTCCACCTCTTATTTCTTAAAATCTGGTGTCCTAAAATGCAGAGAAGTCACCTTTGTTTTTATTAATGTTTATTTTGAGAGAGAGAGAGAGAGAGAGAGAGAGAGAGCGTGTGTGTGTGTGTGTGTGTGTGTGTGTGTGTGTACATTAAGTGGGGGAGAAGTGGAGAGAGAAAGAGAATCCTCAGCAGACTACATGCTGTCAGTGTGGAGCCTGACCTGGGGCCAACACAGGGCCCCACCCGGGGCTCAGTCTCACAAACTGGATCTTGACCTGAGCCAAAACCAAGAATTGGATGCTTTGGACTGAGCCACTTTTTTTTTTTTTTTTTTAAAGTCAGTTGGAGGCCTGTGTCTAAGGCAAGGAAAAGATTGCTAAGCCAGGCTTTGCAATTGTTCTAAAGGATTCAGTAGTTGGTTTTTTTTTTTTTATAGAGTCCAACCAGATTGTAGAACACTAGAATTTGTAGAGAATTTTGACAAAACTCTGGCTAGGTTAACAAGATGTTAAAAAGGGGAACTATCTTTTTAATGTTTTCATAGTCTTAAAATCAGATGGATCAACCAGTCTTACATTTGAAAATGAGTGCTGAGCACCCATCCAGTGATGGGACTCAATCACTCAAAAACATACAGTGCTAAAGAATTCAGTAGACAATTAGAGAAATAGATTTTTTTGAGACAACTTTAGGTACGCTGATAGTGTCACCTTCGGATCTTTAACACTTATCCTTGCGAGGATGCAAATTCATAACTGAAAATTTTAAAACAGCCCGTGCCTGGAACACCCTACCAAGCAACAAAACAGAAAAAGTCTGCATTTGGTTATTGATTAATTCCCACAAAATGGTGAGTCAAGGATACTTTTCTGTGTGTTGTGTATGGAACGAGTGCTGGAAGTAGAAGTTGTAAAGCTCTGTCCCAGAGGACCCCATCAGGGTTTTGGAGCACTCAGCAGAAAAGGATCCAGTAGTACTCCCAAATACCCAGGTGCTAAGTAAGAAATGAAGAGTATCCAGGAGTGATGCATTCTCCCGAATCAAAGGAACTGTGAATGAATGACTTATTTTGAAATGAATCTCCAAAGGGTTCATCAAAATAAACATAGGAACAAGAGCCTGCTTTTGACAGCTGTCCAGCCTACGGATCTCTGTAGCCAGCTCATGAAGGTACATGTCAAGAAAGATACTTTTCATGCCCATAACACTCCTACTTCCCCCTCTTTTAAATTCTGGAGGTGTTAGTGGTACCACTAGTCAGAAGATATGTAAGTGCTAATGGTATAAAGAATAGAACTAGTAAAACCCATACTCTTTTCTGGCTTCAGGCTTCCAAAAGTGGAGGAAGGAAGAAGTTTAATTTCAAGTAAAATTTGGAAGATTTAAAAAAATTGTTTTAAGAGTAAACATGTTGCTACTGATCTGTTGGGGGATTAATGGGACCTGAAGTCTTTTAGTACCTGAAAATGACCATAAGTTGTCGGGTCCATCCTTGATTCAACCAAAAGGATGGTGAAGAAGCAGGACACAAAATTCATATGAAGGTTACAATCAGGACAAAATACTAGTAGGTGTTAGGTTTTATCCTGTGAGTCATGTGGTTTCAAAATAATAGTTACATTTATAATAAGGCAAATTGATTATGATATATTAAAAAAAGCCAATGCCCTGCTCAATGGTAAATTAAAGATTTGAAATTCTGGTTATTGGAATATCAAACTAATGATGAATGTTACAGTCTATATAGAATACAGGAATCTCAAATGGAACGAGGACTAAATGAATTATTTCATTTGGTAATTCAGAATAATTTGAAAGTGGAAGACGAGATTGTCTTAAAGTGGATAGGAAATAAGAAATTGAAGATAGATGTCAGTAACTCTTATTCTTTTCTCATAAATGAAAAAAAGTCTAGGGTGTGGGGTTCCAGTGCAAGATTTTGCTTAGCAATGAATCGAGTCGCCTAGGATGTATCCTAAATGAAACATAGGTAGTAAGAGTAATATTAATCATGAGAGTGACAAAACCAGCTTGTGTTTATTGGTTGCTTACTATATTTCAGGCCCTAGGCCAAGTAACTTATTACATTATATCATGTAATCGTCAAAACCTTTGATCACTATTTGATGATTCGATGATGAAGCCTCAGAGGAGCTAAAGAGCTCACCCTCATTGACCTAATAAATGATAGATTCTGGATTTTATCAAGAAGAGTCTATTTGCATACTCTTAATTTCTTGAAAAGAAAAAGGAACATCACTTATTCTGAGGCAGAATGGAAAGAGAATCAGGTAGTGTGCATATGCGGAAGAAGAAAATAGAAAGATTTCATTCCTGAAGTTTAAATGTTATGAAGGTCTATGGCATTCCTAAATCTGTGCCCAACTTATAATTTCTGTAATGCTAGGGATGGACCACCATGAACCCTGTTTTTCAAAAGAATCTGCTGTATCTATTACATGGGGGATCCACTAGACTGCAGAAGTACGCAGATTCTGATTTGGGGACTGACTGCCTCTTATCAGGGAGAGAAGGCCTATATATATGGCACCCAAATAGTACTATTCAAATACAATCTAGCACTAAGTGCTATATGTAAGTGATGAATCACTAAATTCTACTCGTGAAACCAATATTACACTGTTAACTAACTAGAATTTAAATAAAAAGTTATACATATATATATGTATGTGTGTATATATATGTATGAGTATACATATGTATACACGTGTATATATGTATATACACATATATACACATGTATGTATATATGCATATGCATATACATATGCACATACGTATATATACACATGTGTGTATATACATATATATACATATATATGTATGTGTATATATATACACACGTATGCATGTATATATATGTATATATACATACATACATATATATACATGCATACGTGTGTATATATATACACGTATGTGTGTATATATATGCGTGCATGTATGTGTGTGTGTATTTTATATATATATATATATATATATATATATATATATATATATAATCCAACCCACTGCCTAGTATGCTGTTTATTGAGAAGAGACTAATCCCAAAACTGAGAGGATAAAGGAAGCTTAGTCCATTAATTTTGATATCTGGGATATCTGTGCTCATCTTGAGCTCTGTTTTACATAATACTGGTGGCTGGGTAAAATAAAAGGTCTGTACTTATGTCTCCTTCACCTATGTCTCCATATTGAAATGGTAACAGTGACACAGGCAACTCTTGCTGATTGCAGGTATTAAGTCATGGAATAGACATTTTCCCAGTGACGCCACCAAAAGGTGTTTGAGGCAGCAAAACTCTTGGGTGAAAGGGATGTATTATCACTCTTGTTACTGTCAGCTCTAACAGATAAGGAAAGACAATTGAGTCCAGCTATGAGACTGGCACTGTAAAAGTTTGTTCATTTACTTTACAATATCCAAGGCAGGATCCAACTTCCATATTAGTCTGAAATAGTCCTAATGATCTATGTTTCTCATAAGATAAGAGAACATAGTTAATATTTGTTATTTATTATTTACTACACAGTATGATATTCATTCTATTTAAAAATATTGTCTGTTCAAATTATTGTAAATCCTGTAATGTAGAAATTATAATTATCTTTTTACTTTGGTAAGAAAACTGAGAGGGAAATAATACTTCATGTAGTTAATAGAAGATAGGGCCTAGGTTTGAAAGAAGTTCTGTTTTACTTCAAATCTAGAGCTTTTTTTTCTTTGAGATGTCTTTCTTTTTAATATAATTTATTGTCAAATTAGCTTATATATAATACCCACTGCTCATCCCAACAAGTGCCTTCCTCAATGCCCATCACCCATTTCCCCTCTCCTTCAAATCTAGAATGTTTAATCAATATATTAAGATAATCTTTGGGTAGCAATGACAGTAATTACAGGGCAGATGTGACCTAATGATTCTAGGAAAAAGGAAGGTGATTCAACTGCTTGTAACTGACCTCCAACTGAAGCAAAAGAGCTTAATTAGGACCAGGTCTTAACCTACACCTGAATGATTCAAGACTGGATTGATGAAAAGCATTGTTCCTCAGAAATTTTGTGAGGTCTGATGGACACTAGGCATTGGGCTTAATGCTACATGATTACCTAGAAATTACCCATTGGTGAATATGGTCTTCTAAAACACTTCCCACTTGATCAGGATTGCCTCAACAGTGGGCTGTATCCAAACCCTGTGGTTGATAAGCCTAAGTGATTGACAGATATCTACCCTTATTTTAAAATTTATCTTGCAACGTTGGTGTGGCCAGACCTATGGATTACATGGTTTATAAGATAATTTATAGCTTGTCTCTCAAATACATACACATGTAAATATGTTGGGACCTCATGCCATTATTTGTTACTGAGAAGCATTCCTTGTAGAGTTGATCTGTTTTGGATACCGCACAAGACAATATTATTTACTGAAGCATAAAACCAAAACTTGCAAAATGACTTCACTCAAAGTTTAAGATAAAAATGTTCTAGCCTAGGGGCACCTGGGTGGTTCAGTTGGTTAAGCATCTGACTTCAGCTCAGGTCATGATTTCACAGGTGCATGAGTTCAAGCCCTGCATCAGGCTCCATGCTAGCAGCTCAGAGCCTGGAGCCTGCTTCTGATTCTGTGTCTCCCTCTCCCTCTCTCTCTCTTCCCCCCCCCCCCCGCCCCCGCTTACCCTCTGTCTCTCAAAGATGAATAAACATTAAAAAATATCAAAAAAATATTCCAGCCTATAGTTGAAAAGAATTACATAGGAAAATCAACCTACTGAATGAGAGGGTCCACATGTTTATATCTCTTGCCATTTCAGTGCCCTTGTAGTTTTGTAGTTCTGGGCTGTTCAGTTTTGTTCTCTAATGCATTGGAAGGGTCGACATGTATTGATAGGTAATAGAAGGATCTGAGAATGTACCTCATCTCAAAGCTGGGGAAAAAGGCAGTTGCATGTTCTTCCTGATACACAGACTAGCTCCTCCCAAACTCTTGCATGTTTTTTTTTTTTCCTTTCCTTTTCCATATACAGCCACCCTGTGGTGATCTCAAGTAGGTATCCAACTTAAGGGTGAATCGATTAAAATGTCAAATGTCTTGATATTTTAACATGTTGAGTAATTTTGTGCAGAGTCAAGGAAAGTTCCGATACCAACCTTTTCTTTATTATCATTTTCTTTCTTTGAAGAGAGCTTCCACTGAATTGAAAAGAAACCCCATGTACCAAACGATATAGGGCACAAAAAGGAGACTTGTGCCTAACGATCTATACAGACATATAATCAAGTAGTAATTGTAAACCTAGCTGATATGCGAGTGGAGTACAGTGTTAATGAAATTTCACAGCGGTTCTGGTAAGATGGTGATGGTTATTAAAGCTGACCCCCTTCAGCAAAGTAAATTGCCTTAGGTTTTAATTTTATTTTGACAGGATCCTTTATTACTTTTTCTGAAATCAATATTGACACACAGCACACTGTAGAAAAAGCTAAACAATGCAGTACTCTCAACAGTGAAAATCTGAACAACAGGTGGTTTATACTTTTAGTTGCTACATATATCATGCACTGCACAAAAATTATATGTGACACATTGAAAAAAATGCTATGCATGCATTAATGTCATTAAGTGCATTTACTGTAGGCTCTAACTTTATATCCAATAAATATAAAAGGCAGTATGATCTGTCACCACCTTTGAAGGCTTCCTTCAAATGGATGATTAAGAAAGGTTACTATAAGTTTAAAAACATTCATATATCCTGATCCTGCTTTCAAGTACAAAGGCAACTTTGAATGTAGATCTTAATTTTTTGAGATTTTTTTTAAAGTGAAACTCAGAGAACAGAATACAATATGGTACATAAAATGGATCTTAAAAATTATTTTACTAATTGAGTTTTCACACGTAGAAATCTAGAGGTTCTTTAGTTAAATAAATTAAGGTTACATAGTTAAATGGAAATAACCAGAACTAATGTCTCAGATAAGTTTGCCACTCTTGAAACAAGAGTTAAACATTTCAACAGGCAAAACTGAAGATGGTTCAAAGGAGAATATAGGTATATTGTACATACATGTATATGTATTTGCATATTTCTGTGTATGTGTGGGCACCATTAACTTAGCCCCATGCATTCTGTTATTCCTATCACATTTCAAACAAGACTTCTAATTGACAGATCTAAGAAGATCCACTTTTAAAAAAATTAATGTTTATTCATATATTTTGAGAGAGAGTGACAGAGAGAGCAGGGGAAGGACAGAGAGAGAGGGAAAGAGAGAATTCCAAGCAGGATCCAGGCTGTCAGCACAGAGCCCGCCGCAGGGCTCGGTCTCACAATCGTGAGATCATGACCTGAGCCAAAATTGCCAGTCACCCAACCAACAGAGCCGCTCAGATGCCCCAGACTTTTTATACTCAGAATAAAGGATTTATATATTAAGATATACTTTTTGCAGTGACATGTGTTGCAAAAATGTTACTTTGACCACTGAGTGTCAAAGGACAAAAGCTCTGTGATAAGCAGATAAGCAGCTTTCCCAGTTGTTGCTCGTCTGGGTGAATTCTGCTTTTCCAGTGCTTCTCTACCCTTGTCACCACCACAGCCTTCAACTTTCCTTAGGAGCTTCCACTTGTTTAAGGTTGTTACCTGTAGAACTCTTCCAACAGCATTAATTTTTTTTCTATGAACTTCACTGACATATATCCTGTTCTCATTTACCCAAAGCCCTTTCAAAAAGCTCAGCAATAATTTACTCATATTCCGTTCTGTGTGCTCTGCTCCATTCTAACCCTTTCTAAATTCTGTACATCATAACTACGCTCATTCTCGGAAGACAACTCGTAGAGCAGTACTCAATTTAACATCTCTGTAAGTTTCTGTCTTCATTCATTTTCTTTAATGCTACTGCTTTGTAGCCTAGAAGCCCATACTTTTCCTAGATATTTTGTCATTTCTTTTGTGCTTCCACATTTTTGCATCTTGCCTTTTCAAGGGTTTATGTCTCTTTCTGTTCCTGATTCTGTATTTTTTTGTGTAGATGTCACTCTAAAAAAAATCTCCAATTTTGGTCTCATCTTTAATTAGACACTAGTGATTTTTTTTTTTGCTAGTAATTCCATTACAAAGCATCTGGGATAAAAATACACATAGTGATTAGAAACAACCACCCAAGAATGAGCTTGCTGTTTTGCTGGACAATGTCATGAAAGCTAGCAAGTGTTCTGGGATCACTTGTGAATAATTGGGTAGATTTCAATTAATGTAACTCAGACATTAAAATAAATTCTGGAAAAAAAAAGATTATATAAGAATATGGAAAATAGATTATATTGTCAGAAGCTAAATTGATTAGCTTGACTTCATGGCAGTAGGCAAATATAGAAATTAAATGGTGAATTATCCTAAACAATATATAATATTCTCCTTCATTTTGTGTAAAGGCATGACAAAAAATCTTTAGAAGCTGTGAAGCACTGCCATTATATTTATGCTCACTAAGCAGTATACCATAATTATTTAACTACAGTTTCAATGTTTTCATGTATGCAGCATTGCTGAGCCATTAGAAACTCAGTATTATTGTGTTCTTTTTCAATTACCTGAACATCCCCTGGGTCCAAGAGGATGAATAAGTTTTCAAAGATTGCTGACTCTCTTACTCTATTAGGAATGATTGTATCTACTCTTTCCACTTATATGAACCTATTTTTATTGGTGTTTGTTTAGCGACCTTAGACTTTTTATGAAGTCAATTAATAAAAGCCTTTTAAAAATTTAAATATAATGGGCACATAGCTATTTTCTTCCCACTAATGTTATTCAACTCTTTATATACAAAATTAAGGTCACCATAATATAAACCATTTATTGTTTTATCCAAGCGATATTTTTGGTTTTTCCTCTATGACTGTAAGAGCCCCTGTTTAGTCACTCCACCGAGAATATACAAAGAATAAATAAGTTTAAATTGCAGCATGTGGGATTTAAATGAGAAATAAATATAATACTTTTTCACAGTAGACACTGTTAAATAATAAACCTTATTTGTGGTTATTTTGTTAACTGATGGACTATATGTATTATATATTTTACTCTGCTGCTAGTATTTAATTGGCTTCTGTTTGGAGGAAACATATGAACAAAATGACTCAATGTTAGCCTTAATTCAAAGACAAGTATGAAAACTTTATGAAAAATCATCAAGAATGAAAAATGTTTTTTTTTACTCACCTAGATTTTTCTTACAATAATAGTTACATAAATGTTTTAGCCTTAGTCAAAATTCTTGAATACAAAAAATGACTAGAAAAAGTGAAGTATCTTCTGCTCTTTGACACGGGAATAATGCTTAAATAGTATCTACTGCTTAACATTACTCTGTGTCAGGCATTTTTAAGCATTTTATACATATTGTCACATCTAATCATTTCAACAGGCTCTTTAGGTATGTCTTACACTGGCTTATAGGTGAGAAAAAGAAACCTCAGAGAGGTTCTTTCACTTGACTTCGGTTGTTCAGCTAAGAATAAATATAAAAGAAATTAAAATTCAGATTTGAAATTCAACTAAGAATAAATATAAAAGAAATTAAAATTCAGATTTTCTGATATCATCTTTGACTCTAGGAGAAAAGTAATAGAAAATAAAGAAATATGAGTTGAGGATATGGTTATAGTAGCTTCAAATGTATACACTTCTAATGCTGTTAAATGAATGGATCGAATCATATTTTGTTTTCGTATGCACCAGTTGCCAATTGCTGTTGAAATCATTAAATATGACAATATGTGTAAATTGCTTAAAAATTCCTGCCTGGAATTTTGAGTTACTCTTTGTGTGAGTTGTCAAATTGTGGTGCTGTTACATTATTTTGCATGTGACATTCCATTTGTCCCAGTACCACCTATTGAAAAGACTATTCTTTCCCCCATTGTATATTGTTGGCTCCTTTGTTGCAAATTAATTGCCCATTTATGTGTGGGTTTATTTTTGGGTTCTCAGTTTCATTGACCTATATGTGTGTTTTTATGTTCTATTACTGTAGCTTTGTAATATAACTTTAAATTAGATAGTGTAATGCCTCCAGCTTTGTTCTTCTTGCTAAAGATTGCTTTGCTATTTTGGGTCTTTTGTGGCCTCATATAAATTTTAGTGTAGTTTCATTTTTATGAAAAATGCCATTGGAATTTTGGTAGGGATTGCATTGAATCTGTAGGTTGTTTTGGGTGGTATGGACATTTAAAGAACATTAATTCTTCTAATACATAAGCAAGGATATCTTTCCATTTATTTGTGTCTTTTTCAGTTCCCTTCAACAATGTTCTGTAGTTTTCAGAGTACTAATTTTCTACTCCCTTGGTTAAATTTATTCCTAGAAATTCTCTTCATTTTAATGCAGTTGTAAATGGGATTATTTTCTTGATTTTTTTTTCTTTCTGAGAGTCCCTTGTTAGTATGTAGAAATACAGCTGACTTTTGTATTGATTTTATATCCTGCAACTTTTTAAAATTTATTTATTAGTTTTAATAGTTTTTTGGTGTAGACTTTAAGGTTTTCTATATATAATAACCTTCCATCTGCAAGTGGAGATAGTTTTACTTTTTCCTTCAAATTTGCATGCTTTCTTTCTTTTTCTTGTGTACCTGCACCACATTGGACTTCTAAGTACTATGTTGAATAAAAGTGGTTAAAGTGGGCATCCTTGTCTTGATCATAGAGGATCAGCTTTCAGTTTTTCACCATTGAGTGTGATAATAGTTTTGGGATTGCTATTTATGGCTTTGAATGATAATGTTGAGGTTCCTTCTCTCTATACCCACTTTATGGAGTTACCATGAATGGATGTTAAATTTTGGCAAGTGGTTTTTCTGCATCTATTGAGATGACTATATGATTTTTGTCATTTATTTTGTCAACATGCTATATCACATTGATTTGTGGATGTTGAACTATCCTCGCCTCCTTTAAATAAATCCCACTTTATCATGGATATGATTCTACTAATGAATTGTTGGATTTTTTTATTATTATTATTTTCTTGAGGATTTTTGCATCTATGTTCTTCAGGAGTATTGGCCTGCAATTTCCCTTTCTGGAGTGTTGGTCAGATTTCGGTATCGGCATATTGGTGGCCTTGTAAATGAGTTTGGAAGTTTTCACTTCTGTTCTAGTTTTTGGAAGACTTTGAGAAAGATTGGTGTTAGTTTTTCTTTAAATGTTTGGTAGAATTTACCAGTGAAGCCACCTATCTTGTTTTTGGCTTTTGTTTGTTGGGAGCATTTTGATTGCTGATTCAATCTCCATACTATTAATTGTTCTGTTCAGATTTTCTATTCGTGATTCTATCTTAGTAGATTGTATATTTTTAGGAATTTGTCAGTTTCTTTTAGGTTGTTTAGTTTGTTGATGTATAGTTGTCATAATAGTCTCAAGATCTTTTTTATTTCTGTGGTATTGACTATATTTTTTTTTCGTTTCTGATTTTATTTGAGCATTCTCTTTTTTTCTTGTTGAGTTTAGCTAAAGTTTTATCACTTTCATATCTTTTCAAAAAAATAGCCCTTAGTTTTATTGATCTTTTCTATAGACCTTTTAGACACTATTTTATTATTTTCCACTCTGATCATTTTTTTTTTTTTTTATTTTACTAACAAAGATCCTAAATGACTTTGGGTTTCCTTTGTTCTTCTTTTCCTGGTATTTTGAGATCTAAAGTTAGGGTGTTTATTTGAGATTTTTCTTATTTTTTGATGTAAACACTCATTGCTATGAACTTCCCTCTTAGAACTGTTTTTGCTGCATCCTGTAAGTCTTGGTATGTTGTGTTTCCATTTTCATTTGTCTGAAGATTTTTTTCTTCTTTGATACATTTATTGTTTGATAGCATGTTGTTCAATCTTAACCTATTTGTACATTTTTCATTTTTTCGTTAAAATTTCTAGTTTCACAACATTGTGGTCAGAAAAAATATGCTTCATATTATTTCAGTCTTCTTAAGACTTGTTTTGTGGACATATATCTTGGAGAATTTCCATGTTTTCTTAGGAATGTGTATTTGGCTTTTGAATGGGATGTTCTGTAAATGTCTGTTAATTCCATCTGGTCTAATGTGGCACTGAATCCCAATGTTTCCATATTGATTTTCTGTGTAGATATTGTGTCAACTAATGAAAGCAGGTTATGAATGCCCTTACTATTAGCTCTCTGTGTATTTCCTGTGTTAGGTCTTTAATATTTTGAGATGTTACTGCTTTGGGCACTTCATATTTATAAATGTTATATCCTCTTATTGGATTGACCCCTTTATTATATATAATGACCTATTTTTTATAACTTAATACAGGCTTTGTCTTTGTCTATTTTGTTTAAAACATATAGAGCTCATCTTTTTTTTTTTATTTCCATGCACATTGGAAAATCTTTTTCCACTTCTTCACTTTTAGTCTATGTGTGTTATTAAACTTGAAGGAAGTCTTTTTGTAGGCACCACATAGTTGGGTCTTGTTTTGTAATCCATTTGGTACCGTATGTCTTTTGATTAGAGAAGTTAGCCATTTATATTTAAAGTAACTTTTGATAAGTATTTATGGCATTTTAAATTGTTTTCTGATTTTTAATTCCTTTTTCCTTCTGTCCTCTTTCTTTTTGATTTGATGACTTCATTATTTAGTCAATTAAAATCCAAATGACTCCTATTCTGTGGGTGACTGTCTCCTTCATGGTAATTTAGGGATCCACATTCCTTCATTTCATGAGGCCTCAGTCATCCAAGACCTCTGCATCTGGATACAAGTGAGGAAAGAAGTACAGAAAGCACACCCTTTTCTTATCACATATTCTAGTCATGTGGCCCCTTCTAATTTTAAGGTTGTGAGAGAAAGAAAGAAGGTAGGAATTCTAGTTCCTGGCTGAGCAGCCATTTCCCAGTAAACATTTTGCAATATAGAATTGGACACACATATTTGTTGGAAAGTTAGCCCTTTCTGCCTCACGAACCAAGTTGACTGGTGGAACTTTTGGAAAACAGATCCCAGGTGGAGGGAGGCCAGGTAACCAGGTTTCTCTATGCGGTATTTAGTTACCTATACAACAGGAACCTTAATGAAAACATAAAAAGGGCACCCATCCAGAGTTAAAAACATTGTCAGTTTGAAGAATCAAGTATGAAGTGCTGTATACTTTATTTTATAGAACATGCTATTGTCAGGAGGTTTGTGTCCCTCTACAACTCATATGTTCAAAACTTAACACCAAGGTGATGGTATTGGTAGAAAGGGCCTTGTAGAAGTGCTTAAATCATGACGATGAAACACTCATTAATGGGTTTAGTGCCTTTAAAAGAGAGATCCCTAGACCTTTGTACTGTGTGAGGACACAGTGAAAAAGCTCTGCCTGTAAACCAGCAAGAAGGCCTCACCAAAATGTGACCATCCTAGCACCCTGATCCTGGGCTTCTTAGCCTCCAGAAATGTGATAAATAAATTAGTTGTTGTTTGTAAGCTACCTCTTCTGTAGCATTTTGTTGTAGTGTCCCAGACAGACTGACAAAACAGCAATAAAAATTATACTCAAGTCTTGTGGAAAATCTATGAAAGATCAGAACTTTATTATTTCATACAATAACATGAAGTTAAGCAATTTTGTTTTGTTATCAATGATAAAGTGGTGACATAAATTGTTAAGTGTCTTCAATTCAATGCCTGATGGCATTTGTCATTCATTTATACCAGGACTCCCTTTTTCACATGACAGATAGCTCACTCATTATTCTAGACCTCATTAAAAGGGAATGTTTGATTAACATAGCTGTTGCTGCTTTCACAACAACTAAATGTTAACAGTGATTTTTTACTTATAGATATTTGACAATTGGCATGATCCTTAAAAGTTCTCAGAATTTGCTGTCTTGGAAAGGTATGAAAAAGGTAAAAACCTATTTCAGGATATCATGCTCATCATAGTAGACTGAATTTATGCAAGCCTCAAAAAGAGGACTTTTTGAAAGCATTTCCCTCCATCCCTCAGTGTATTATTATTTTTTTTAATAAAAAAGACTATTGATGCTAATAATAACACTCCTTTAAACAATGTGCTTCTTGAGTTGACAATGCTGGTATAGAAAATTCATTGTAAAGCAGATTGCATGTCAGACTTTTCTAGCAGGGGCCTTAAGACTAAAGCAGGAAACAAAATCTTTTTTTTTTTTTAATGTTTAATTTTGAGACTGAGACAGAGATGGAGACAGTTTGTTTATTTTTGAGACAGAGAGAGACAGAGACAGAGACAGTGTGAGCTGGGGAGGGGCGGAAGAAGAGGTAGACACAGAATCCAAAGCAGGCTTCAGGCTCTGAGCTGTTAGCACAGAACCTCACACGGGGCTCAAACTCATGAACTGTGAAATCATGACCTGAACCGAATTGACGTTTAACCTACTGAGCCGCCCAGGCCCCCCAAGAAACAAAATCTTAAAAACGGGTGATTCCATGCACATTTCCTTCTTGGAGTTCTCTTAATTCCTTCTAGGGTCTCTGCTTTGGACTTTTCATTTCCTCCTGGGAAACCTACTGGAGTTGGGAATTGAGGGAATTGTTCTATAAATCAATAAACACAGAACTGATTCAAAATTATTTAGAAGCTAAATGTTTCAGCCTTTTTTCTTAGCAAAGTCTTCTCTAGCAACCAATTCTGAAAATTGAATATACCTCACTTTATAGATTTTCACATATTCATTTTCAAATAAGCTGGAGATCCTTTTATAAATACCCATATTGGACTATAGGTTTTCTTCCTCAGCTAGCAAACATAGGGCTTTGTATTTATCCTTTCATTTCCCCAATCATGTAGACTGAATGTTATCCTACCTCAGACTATTATTGGTACATTTATATTTGCACTGTAAAGTCAAAGTCAAAACAGTTAATTTAAAAGGTCAGTTCATGAAGAATTATCTAAGGCATATAGTGAATAAGAGTCAGAGACCATGCAACGTCCCTGCTGGACCCTCCATCAAACCATACTTACTGTCACCATAAGGTTGTGCTCAAAGCAATGGCATTAAGAGACTGGGCTTGAGTCAGGAGAATTGCCAGCACGGATCTGACATACCTGTTGTGTACACACAGTAAACCAACAAGCCTATTTAATGCCACAATTTAACTATAACGCTGGCTTTTACTGTGCATAGAGTTTAAAAGTCTCTGTTTTTAGCAAAGTGCTTTTCCACTAAATAAGCATATTTTTTGGATATTCTTTAACTTATGGTATCCTTATGAGGAAGGCAAATGAGAAAGCTCATAATGTTTACCTTATAAATGGGGGAGGTGTCAAAAGGTGAGAAAGGACTCCTTCTATTTCATCCACTGTCAAACTAAAAATAGGATTCATGTGAATATTTACTTATGATCAATGTTTTTTTCTCTACAATTGTCTTTCAATTTGGAAGGACATAAAGATCATAATCTATACATGATGTTCAATGTTTGTATTTGCTTGTATCCATTTTTTATGTCTTCAGAATTATCTCTATATCTGATCTTATTAATGCAATGAACACATACTAGTTTTTCACATAAAAGCTGTTAAAGGTCAGCTAATGAACAAATGCTTTGTCAAGAATTTCAAGAACAATGTGTATGGAATATTTACAATTATTTACAGAGATGGGACTACTTAAACACTAGTTTTTAAATTACATATTATGAAGCATAAAACCAAAGCCTTCTAGAGCTGGCTTCTTTTGGTTCACAGAGCAGGTTATTAAATTTTCAGGAATTCTACAAATACAAACTGGTAGTTAGTAATAATACATGTAAGAGATCGTGCATATTAAAATACATTTTATTAAAATTAAGGGTAGCAAGTACTCAAAATTTGTTTCCTAATTAAGTTACTATACTTTTCTCCATACCTTTTGCATCTGCATGTTTGAAATACTAGAAGACCTTCTACTGAGTATCTCTTCGCAACTCCTCTTCCAGTGGTCACTTTGATAGCTTAAATCAGCCGTGGTGGGAATCTGCCACTAGAATCAGCAAACTCTACAAATCAGGACTTGATTTGTTGTTTCATTCATTTTCTAAGCCAGGGGTCAGTAAACTACCACCTGTGGGTCAGCAGCCTGCTTTTATAGCTAAAGTGTTTTTGGAACCTAGTCACGGCTGGCTGCTTTTGTACTTTAATGGTAGAGTTGGGTAGTTGAAACAAATACTGTCTGGCCAGCAAGCTTGCATTGTATACCATCTGCCCTTTGAGAAGAAGTTTGCAAAACCCTGGACTTCAGAAAGCAAAGGAAAAAAAAAAGTTAATTATGCAGTTGGAATTTAAAAGTGTGTTGTGACTTTGGTCATCACATTGTGAATAATACAAAAAAAAAAAAAAACTATTCTATTATTCAAAAAATTATTCAATTCAGCAAAAAAGTCCCTAATGTTAAGAGTGAAGTTCCAATGCATGCCATCTTTTACTTCATCTGGCTTATTAAAGTAAATAAAAATATCCACCAACATTGGTCAGAATGATATTAAACACTGGCAATCATAGTGCCTATGAAGTTAGCAAAAATCAACAAAAAACATACTAGGAGAATCAGTTGGCTATATGAAATTTAGAATACAGAGTACTGTAAATTTTATTATTTGTATATTGTATGCTGTACAACATTTTATCTGAAAAATTTATAATAAACAAATGCATTTGCATATATGTATACATTTTGGGGAGGATCAGGGCTATCATTTACCAGAACACCACTGCTTAAAGTTATGTGCCTTTACCTCTGTTAAAACTACTTCAGAGATACCTAATTGTATTCATTATTATGCACTAATACAATAATATACATACAGGGGAGCTTGGGTGGCTTAGGCTGTTGAGTCTCTGACTCTCGATTTCAGCTCAGGTCATGATACTAGGGTCTTGGGATTGAGCCTTGTGTTGGGGTTGGTGCCTAATATAGAGCCTGCTTGAGATATACATTTATTCATTCATTCATTCTCTCTCTCTCTTTCTCTCTCTCTCTCCCCCTCCCTGCCTCCCTCCATCCCTCTCCCTGTCTCTCTCTCTGTCCCTCTCCCCCACCTGTGCTTTTTCTCTCTAAAAAAAATAATAATAAAATAAGTACTATACAAATACCTAATATGTAGTTGTATTATGTATCATTTTTGTGCTACTCACAAAATAATTTACAAAATTGGCTTTATAGGAGTTTAATTCCTTTTCAGTTGAAGTTACTTGAAGAAGTAAAGAATTTGGAACTAAAATATTAGCAAAATTTATACACAGAAAGAACTTGATCATTACACTGTTAATAAGCTATTACACCCATTGTAGTTTATGGAAAAAATCATATTATTAATTTTGATATAACTTTCAATATATTTATCAATTGTGTGTAGAAAGGGAGCCCTTTTAGTTAGACTTTTTTTTTTAGAATTATCAAATACCATCTGTCCTTTTCCATGTTACTCATTAATGATTAAATAAAGATATAAATAGCCTATAAGTCAACTGTTTAGTATATGATCCTCTGTAAAAACAGAAACAGAAAAACCCAACTTTTTTACAATCAGGAAACAAGGTTTTAGTCTTCATTTTTCACAAAACAGCAGAAATCACCTCAGTAATAGTTTTTCACTATAAAGACTGAATTACTTCCTCAATTTGTTAGAATTCTAGGTGGAGTCAATTTTACATTCATTGAAAGAAATTGAAGGAGACAGACTATAATCTAGAGCTGTATAATTTAGCATTTCGAAGAATTTAATATTCAGCATGAACTTACAAATCTTGTGTGATGAGTATTTCAGTTTTTGAACAATGCCTTTGCAGTTGGATTGTGAATATGCTATTCCATAGTATATTTCGGAAATTAGGTTTCAAAGGTTTAATGAAAGTAAATTTCAGTATTGTCAACCACAGCAACAGAATGTAACAGGAGAAAAAGTCAAAAACAAAAACTAAAACAATGTAGTAATAAGTACAATTCAAAACACGTTATTCTAAACAGTTGCTGAAATGTATATCTGTGCATAGAAGTAACAGAATGTCAACTATAAGTTCTGGGATGATCAGAGAAAATCAAGGAAGAGTAGAAGGAAGCACCTGGAGAGATTGGACAACACAAGAGCAAATTAAAAGTAAATTTTTTTCCAAGGGGCAGTGGAGGCTATAGAACTTGGAAGTGAAGGATTGCGTCTACAGGGATGTATGGGTATATAAGTCAAATTTTGCTGAAGAATTAATGGAAGACATCGGTTCAGGAGTTCATATCACTTGAGGGATTCTTGGGGAACTGAGTTGACACAGGAGTTCTCCAGCCCGTTCCACGACTGTCACACGGAGTTTTCAGGACTGAGAACCAGACTTTATTTTGTCCTTTTGTGTTTGGTGGGAACCGGTAGAATCTGATTGGAGTACTCTATGTAGCCATCGGGGAGGCAAGGATGACATGAATGGGTGCCTCATATTAAGTGAGAAGGACAGGATATTTCCTAAGATTTCAAGTGGAGAACATGAATCACATCTGAGAGATGCCAAAATGAAAATGTGAAGAGAACGCAGAGAGCATGAGGTGATGTCCAAAAGGGATTGAGTATCAAGGTTCAGATGCAGTCGCAACAGTGGATTGAAAACATTGGCTCACAACTGGACCAAGAAGAACATAAAGACTGCTAGAATTTTCTGGTGACTCATGCAAGTAATCGTTTCAGTCAATGGAATCATTTAGGGAAATTAAAAAACCATGACACTCTGGCCATGGCTCAGAACAATTAAATTAGAATGGCTGGACATAGGACCCAAACATCCTTATTTTATTTTATTTTTTTTAAGTCTCCAGATCCTTGCAAAGCACAACAAGGCTGAGGACCTTGCTTTAAAGGAATTTAAAGAACTATATGCTCATTAGAATCACCTGGGAGCTTCTGCATACCAATGTGATTCCCTCCCCAAACTCATCTATTCAGAATCTGTGGGGATACAGCCCCAGAATGGGGATTAGTTGAGATCCAGGATTTTGTAATTTAAACAGCAAATTACCATGTCTCATTCTTTTTCACTGGAGTGGTTCCATGCTGGGACAATATGAAAATTAGCCTCAGTAAATTGAGCAAACTATGAGGACTCAAGAAAACAAAAAACAAAAAACAAACAAAATAAACCACTGTGTACTTTATAAAAACTATCATACTCTTCTTCATATTTTAACTTTACAGTTAAGTTTTAAAAGTTTTAATTTGATTGCTCTGTGTGTAAAAATGTGTTACATACAGATTTTTGTTATTTTGTATTATAATTCTCATGCAAAAAACACATTTGATTAAAAATTTTTAATGCTGAAAGCATGACTATTTTTTAGTACCATGTAGTTAAAAGAGCTAAAATAGAAACTCCTTAAAACCAATTCAACCAAGCGGATTCAATCCCTTCATTCCCCATTTTGTAAATATTCATCATCATGAAAGTCAAAGCATGTGAGTAATACTGTACTTGAATACTCAGAAAGGAAATTGTTGCGTAAATAATTAATGTTCCAAAAGGTTAAATTTAATTTGAAAGTAGGTGATTTTCTCTTGCCAGGGTTACTGACACTGAAGGGGAATAGTTCCTGACAGACTTCCTTATCAAAGGAAAATTAATGCTATTACGACCTTTTTTGTGTCATGTAGATTTACCAATATAATTTCTAATAATTAATCAACTGTGAAGAAAGAAACCCTTTTTTTCACCTTAAAGTTGGACGAGAGAATTTAGAGTATTTAGAGAATTTAGAATGGATTTTTTGAATTGACAAAAGACACTGTAACAGTACAGGCATCCTGAATGTTTTACTTGAAATTTTAGGAATAAATAAATAATAGAAATCAATATAGTAAGATTTTCCTTTCTGGGATAAATGTACTCCTGACGTCATTTTAAGATTTTTTTAAATGGTTGTTTTAATTCACAAAGTTTATTTACAGATAAATGATTTACATCACTAAATTCAAAGAAAAATGCCACGAAATTGTAAGATAAGCCTCTAGTTAAAAAAAATTACCGGGAGAAAAGGAATGCAAATGAATATTTAGCTCACTAATAATATCTGATTTACTGGTCCAATTATTTAGCAACACTGATTGTATCAAAGTGTATCAAAACTTAATAGTGAAAACCACTTCATCCAAATGTTAAAAATACATTTTATGTATACACTGAACTTCTGGCACATTTTATTACGTTAATAGAATTTTGACAGAAAATAATCAAAAACATTTGTCAGGTGTTAGGAATTTGATTAATGTAATATTAAAGAGTATGTCTTTTACCTTTCTCACTTAAAAATGACGGTTTCCTTATCCTTGGTAATTTTAAGTGTAAACAATGGTACACACAAAAATAATCATTAACCACTAGGGCTCATACCCATGGCCAGTCATTCTGGAGTGAGTTTCAGGGTGTAAAGGAAATGTATCAATTCCTTCATAATAAAAAATATTTCAAACAGAAGCTTATCTTCAAACAAGAGCGGTTGGTCTATAATTTTTTTGTTGACCTTAATTAAGTCACTTCCTAATGAAAATAGTCAATCAAAATTGATTTAACCACCAATGAAAGTCTTTTCTGATTTTACAAAGTAACCCCTGAATATTTCTCGTTTTAGTTGCACATTAGGATAAAGATGTACCAGGCTGAGCAGAAAGCTTTCATGATTTATTTTATATAAACCAATATTTTAAGTCTAGGACATTTTATGCCATGGAGGTGTATTAGGAATTTTGACCTGTACATGAGAATAGGAAATTAAGAGCACCATGTGAATGTGTCACAATACTCACTTGCAGAGATGAGAAGGTGCTATTTTGGACCTAGCACCCTTTCTTTGCCAAAACTAACTTCATGACGCATCTCACACTAAAAGAAATACGTGTGTGATCTGTCCTATCCTGTGTTAGTGGAATACTATCAATTTCACCTGGTAACTCTTTGCTGAAAGAAATAATAAATGAGTCTTGTCATTAAGACTGTTTCAATTTCCATATGAACAATATTTTTAAAAAAATTCCCTTGTTCTATTTCACTCACATTTGAACCAGTGAAACTACAGAAGTTTTCAGTAGCTTCCAATTTCTAAAACCTCTCTAAGGTCATTTTCAAATGGATGAGTTAGCAAACATCTCTGATATGTTATGTCCCCTTAGACTATCTATTCACTAGTAACAGCTTGAGAGCTATGAAAATTGAGCAATTACCTGAGGAAATGCTTTGTGGAGCCATGACCTTTGTCCCTTGTTGTCTCCATGGAGACTAACAGAAAAATGAATCATGTGTACTAGCTAAATAAACATTGATAAATATTGTGGACAGAAAAGGGCAACCATGATAAAATATATCAAAAAAATTTTTTTCTAACCTTTTACTTATACGATTGGTAATTATCTACTTTATAGTTAGAAAAATTGAGGCCCACTTCAGGTCTTTTGGATATATGTAGAATCAGATAGCAAACTAAGAAAATAAATATTTTGAATCTCCTATAGTGACCTGTCTATTGGTTTTACAACTCTGAGTACTAGGAATAAATGTATCAATTATGTTTGTAAAGTGTTTTAACAAAATTATTTTCCACCAGATGTGTTTTTTTCTACTGTAATAATCTCCATCACATATGTGTATATAGCATCCCTTCTTTGATCGCAAAAGTTTATCACCATTACAATGTGAAGACCCCAGCTTTATCAGGAATCCATTTGAAGGGAGAAAGAAGTCCACCTACTCACTAAAGCAGGTAGCAATCCATAAATGTCAGATACTCAGCCTGATTTTTCTGTTATTCCTGTTCTCAGGATTACTAAAGCAGGAAAATATGAGCAGGTGCCCTCAAAAAAATAAGGAGTTTCTACTAGAGGGAATAGAAACGAAAGGTGGTTTATTACATTTTTATTAAATCCACTCTCTCATTGTCATTTGGCCAATTAGCTTTCAAAAGCTGAGAAACAGAAAACACTTAGCAAGTGTTTAAAGTGTTTGTCATTTAACACTTCTTCAGCTAAGCCACCTCAATTTGTATATGTATATGCATCAGGATTAAGGATTTCTGCAGTTTTCTAATTTTACGTGCTATTTTGTTTTCTCAGACCCTGCAAAGACGAACAATAACTATATAAGTAGGCAAACTATATAATAAATTTGTTCTCTCTTTTCTTAAAAGGATCATGTAACAAGTGTCAAATATTGACTGTGTCCATTCATTTTTCTTCTTCACTCAGCTCGTCTTCCTCATCCCACACTGAGCTGAGCAAAGCAATGCAACTTACTTTCTCTTCTTTTAGCAAGAGTTGTGAATGTATAAATTAAGGAGTCAGTCTTCCATTATCCTGGCAGTCATGGTATTCAACATTCAGAGATGCAGTCCAGGTCAAAAAATAAGAAAAGTAAACTATCATGAACATTTTCTCTAAAAAATCTGCTTAGTATAGCAAGATATAAATGATAAAACTTTCAAGGACCATTATTGCAATTGTGTTCTAAAAAATTACAGTAAAAACAATCAAAAGATGAATTATTAGGTAAAATTTGTCTCTTGTCATACATCTCTATTTCATTAGAAAATCCTCTTTAAAATAAGTGGTTCATTCTGAATAGGGAAAAAATAACACTTGGAATAATTACACTTCAATGTAATTATTACTAGTTTTAAGATATTCTAAAAGGCACTTTGAGCACAGAGATTAAGGACAAAAATCATTCTAACCACCTACTTGATGATTCTGTACTAAAGTTCTTTGAGTGTTCCTAAGTCTATGAAAGAGAGCCCTATCAGGAGTATAAGCCAAAATTTCCATTTCAATATTTTGCTTAAGACATTAGAATTAAAATTTACATCGTTAAATAAAACCCACCACCTTTAACACTTATCAAAATGCTGTTGAAGCATATTCCTCTGGTCAGTTTTGTTTTTTTGCGTGAAGAAACATTGTGTTTGTTTGTTTGTTTTGCTTTTGTATTTGGAAGAGAGAGCGTAAGTGGGGGAGGGACTGCACCCACAGCAGCAAGCCCAGTGCAGGGCTCAAACTCAGGAACCGAACCGCAAGATAATGACCTGAGCAGAAGTCAGACAGATGCTCAACCAACTGAGCTACCCAGGCACACCCACATTGTTTTTATTTACATACACAATTAGCATTCTTACATGTTTTATACTAGTGACTTCACAAAGTGCATTAAAAGCCATGTATGTGGAAAACACATTCTTTCACTAAAATAACATTTACCGGGAAGTAGTGAATTTTTATTGTGGTTACAAACATTTTTTAACATCAGCATTACATAGTATATTTCCTTGTCCCACAGTGAGGTATAAATATTTTTTTTCCATTGGAGTTGACACACAATGTTACATTAGCTTCAAGTGTACAACATAGTTGTTCAATAAGCTTATACATTTATAACATAGTGATTGAACAAATTTATATTTTATGCTATGCTTACCTGTAACAATACCATTGACTACATTCCCTTTGCTGTACCTTTCTATCCTCATGACTTACTCATTCCATAACTGGAAGCTTGTATCTCCCAATTCCCATCACCCATTCATTATGTCCATCCCCCCATTCCTCTCTCCTCTGGCATCCATAACATTCGCTGTGTTTATGGGTTTCTGCTTTTATGGATTCCATGTATAAATGAAATCATATGATATTTGTTTTTCCCTGTCTGATTTCACTTAATGTAATACCTTCTAGGTCCATCCATGTTGTCTCAAATGGCAAGATCTCATTCTTCCTTATGGCTGAGTAATATTTCATTGTACACATGCACACACACCTTCTTTATCCATTCATCTATAGATGGACATTTGGGTTGCTTCCATATCTTGGTTATTATAAATAGTGCTGCAATAAACATAGGGGTGCATATATCTTTTAGAATTAATTTTCATTTTGTTTTTTGGCTAAATACCCAGTAGTGGAATTATTGGATCTTATGGTATTTCTATTTTTATTTTGTCAGGAATCTCCATACTGTTTTCTATAGCAGCTGTACCAAATTACATTCCCATCAATAGTGTGTAGGGTTCCTTTAGTTCTCCACATCCTCACTGACACTTGTTATTTCTTGTGTTTTATTTATTTTTTTTATTTTTGCTATTCTTAGAGGTCTAAGGTATGTCTTTGGGGGTTTGATTTACATTTCCCTGATGATTAATGATGTTGAGCATCTTTTCATGTATGTTGGCCATTTGTATGTCTTCTTTGGAAAAATAACTATTCATGTGCTCTGCCCATTTAAAGTTATATAAGTTCTTTATATATTTTGGATGTTAACCCATTATCAGATACACAATAGGCAAATATATATTTCCATTCAGTACGTTGCCTTTCCATTTTGTTGTTGGTTTGCTTTGCTGTGCAAAACTTTTTATTTTGGTGTAGTCCTTATAGTTTATTTTTGTTTTTGTTGTCGTTTCCAAGGAGACATATCAAGAAAACTATTGCTATGGTTGATGTCAATGAGATTACTGCCTGTATTCTAGGAGTTTAATGGTTTCAGGTTTCACTTTTAGGTCTTTAATCTGTTTTGAGTTTATTTTTGTGTATGGTATAAGAAAATGGTTCGGTTTCATTCTTTTGCATATAGCTGTCCAGTTTTCTTAACACCATTTATTAAAGAGACCATCTTTTTTTACTATTGTATATTCTTGCCTTTTTTGGCTTATATTAATTGACTATCTAAGTGTGAGTCTATTTCTGGACTCTCTATTCTGTTCATTGATCTATGTATCTATTTTGTGCTAATACCATACTGTTTTGATTACTATAGCTTTGCAGTATATCTTGAAATCTGGTATTGTGATACCTCTAGCTTTATTCATCTTTCTCAAGATTGCTTTGGCTATTCAGGGTCTTTGGTAGTTCCACAGGAATTTTAGTATTATTTGTTCTAGTTCTGTGGAGAATGCTTTGTGATTGCTTTAATCTATAGATTGCTTCGGGTAGTATGGACTTTTTAACAGTATACTTCTTTCAACCCATTAGCATGAAATATCTTTCCATTCATGACATCTTCAATTTCTTTCATTAATAGTTTATAGTTTTCAGAGTTAGTTCTTTTACCCCTGGGTTAAGTTTATTCCTAGATATTTTATTCTTTCTGGTGCAATTGTAAATAGGACTGCTTTCTTAATTTCTCTTTCTGCTAAGTGTTATTAGTGTATAGAAATACAATCAATTTCCATGTATTAATTTTTTACCCTGAAACTTTATTCATTTATTACTTCTAATAGATTTTTGGTAGAGTCTTTAGGGTTTTCTATGTATAGTAGGTCATATGCAAATAGTGACAGTTTTATGTCTTCCTTACCAGTATTTGGTTACTTTTATATCTTTTCCTTCCTTGTTTGATAACTGTGGTTAGGACATGCAGTACCATGCTGAATAAAGTGGCAAGAATAGACATCTTTGTCTTATCCCTGATCTCAGAGGAAACATTTTCACTATTTCACCATTGACTATAATGTTAGCTGTGGGTTTTTCATTTATGGTCTTTATTATGTTATGTTCCCTTTAAACTCACTTTGTTGAGAATTTTTGTGGTGAATGGATGTTCAATTATGTCATGTGTTTTCTTCAACTATTTAAATTGTCATATGATTTTTTAAGTATTATTTATTTATTTTGAGAGAGAGAGAGAGTGTGAGTGGGGGGTGGGACAGAGACAGAGAGGAAAATGGACAGAATTTCAAGTAGGCTCTGTGCTGTCAGTGCAGAGCCCAACACGGGGCTCAAACTCACAAACTATGAGATCATGACCTGAGCCGAAATCAAGACTTGGATGCTTAACCAACTGAGCCTCCCAGGCACCCTGATCATATGATTTTTATTTTTTATTTTGTTGATGTGGTCTATCATATTGATTGATTTACAAATACTAAGCCATCCTTCCATCTTGGGAATTAATCCTGAATGATAGTGGTAATGTTATTTTTAGTGTATTGTTAATTATAGTGTACTAATATTTTGTTGTGGATTTGCATCTACATTCATCAGGAATCTTGGCCTGTAGTTTTCCTTTTTTATATGTCTTTATCTGGTTTTGGTATCAGGGTAATGATAAGTGGTAGAATTCACATATGAATCCATCTGGTTCTGGACTTTTGTTTGTTGGGAGGTTTTTGATTACCAATTCACTTTTGTTACTAATAATTGGTCTGTTGAGATTTTCTATTTCTTTCTAATTCAGTTTGGGAAGGTTGTATGTTTCTAGACATTTATCCATTTATTCTAGGTTGTTCAGTTTGCTGGCATATGGTTTTTTATAGTATACTCTTAACAATCCTTTGTATTTCTGTGGTGTCAGTTGTTACTTCTCTTTGGGGTCCTTTCTGTTTTTATCTCATAGGTCTAGCTAAAGTTGTATCAATTTTATTTATCTTTGCAAAGAACAAGATTTTGGGGTGCTTGGCTGGCTCAGTTAGTACAGCATGCAATTCTTGATCTTGAGGTTTTGAGTTTGAGCCCCACATTGGATGTAGAATTTAGTTTAAAAAATCCCTTGGTTTCATTGATCAAATTATACATGAACAGTTTAATACATTTCCCATTCTTTGAAACTAAAAAAAAAAACCCAAAATGTCAGGATGAGGAGCTATACAAACATTTGGAGCTGTGGACTCGGGGAGCTGAGTACCTCTAAGCCTTGTACATGCAGTGGTCTCTCCCAAACCAGATAAAAACTTCACTGTTGAAAAGTGACAGTGGCTTGGTAGGTACAGGAAGAGTGGTGAGGTCGTGCAATATGTGCGGAATAGATTTTAGGATTCCAGAGGTAGGACAATTCTGGAAGATTGGGCTCAGGGTAGTACGGTGACATGGTTTGCTTAAATAAATATATATAAATAGTAATGATATGAAGGAAGTAAAATAATATTTAAGTTGGTGGAACTAAACTGCATAAAGTAGTTATCAAAGTTGTCTTCGCTAACGAAAGAATAGCTTATAAAAATGTCTTTGCATAACTTGTAGGTAGAGTCCCTATAAGCCATTAATATTTTTATTTTGTTTTGTGGCTACATAATTTAAGAAAAAAATTTTTTTCAAATAATTATAGTTTAAACCTGGGAAATAATTATTCATTTACAAAGTATAATAGCATATATTTTCTTATTTGCATATAGCACCATGTTTCTGTCCCTAAATCTAACAGAACCCTTTAATATTTTAATAGGCACAATATCACTTATTTAGCAATCACTAAGTACCAAACACTGCATTAAACATCTGGCAAATAATTCTCACGTAATATATCAATAAATCCTCATGTAAAACTTAAGATGTTAATAATTATTATCCTCATTGAAAATTAAATATTTGAATTTGGAGAGCTTAAGAAATTTACCCATTTCATTTAGATGCTGATTGTTGGAGGCATGACCCAAACTCAGACCTATCGCTCCAGAATGTAAATGCTATACCATTTGATATTCTGGTTAGAAAAGTTTTGCTAAGAATAGATCCTCAGGATGCTTCTTTAGAAAGAATTTCATGGGAAGAGCAAGATGCATATTCTTTAGAGAATATTGCCAAGATTAATTACCTCAAGAAATTTGTAGACCTTTTTTACGCACTTGAGTTCTGCAAAGGAATTTGACGATAGAACTTTTTATTTTTAAAAAGTTTAAATGAATATTTAGTAGAAAACTTTATCATTTTGAAATGATATAAAGTAATGATAGAAAGGAAAATGTAGAATGTAGTAAGTAGTCTCATGTAATATTCACAGTATAACATTGCCTGCAGTCAGAATCTTCTATGATGGATACTATTCCAGTTCACTAATTCCTGGAGAAAAACAGAATATCTTGGAAGCTGTAAAAGAAAGGAGGAAAAGGGGACTATCTGAGGCTGTCATATTGACAGTGATTATAAAACTTAAATGTAATTTGAGTACTGCTGAAGACATGATGGTGTTTTTTTAATAATTTTTCCATTAATTTTACATTTGATGATATTATTGCCTTAACTGTTTGATTTCATCATTTTGAGATATTATAATCTTGAAGAAAAAACTAAATACTTTGTTTAAATTTCAGGAATTTATGTCAGCATAACTATATGGTGTATTATTCTGTTACAGTAGGTATACCAAACCTTGGCCCAACAGATCTTAAAATATTTTTCCTCCATTTTAAACCTTTTTACATCCAAAGTGTGGAGGATATAGCAGAGGAATATGTACAAACCCCCTTCCACCTATTGTGGGTGTTTACAGTGACAGACTCTGTCAGTCACAAGACATAAATAACAGAATCCAGAAATGCTCTTGAACTCCCTTTGCGAGGAGTAAAACTTGCTATTAAATGAAATTAGATTCTCTCTAAATCTTAGCCAAGTCTTTATTTCACCTCTGAGAAATAAACTAGCTAAAAAAGAAACATTTATGTTCACAAAACTGGGTTACAGTGTCAGCCCATTGACATTCAGTCTTCCTCATAGTCATGGTTGTTGCCATATAGTTGTGCCCTGGTAATTAATTTTCTTGTTAGGTCATAAGGGAGCACTTAAGGAAGAGCTGTAGTAGTTTGCTCCCTTGTACACTGGACAGATAAATCAGTGATCATGGATTATTTTTAAGCCTTTTAATGTTCATTTTAGAAGTAATGCCACACTCAAGAAAGATTTTACGTTTCTTTCTCTTTGTTTGAATTTTTCATCAGTAATAAGCCAAAACTCAAAATTACATTTAACACACTCTTGCAAAAACAACAAAACAAAAACTTGCCATACTTTGGTTTTGTCTTGGTCTGGTCTTTGGCCTAAAAAGGATTCTAAAGAAACTACAATTCTCTTCTTGCCTAGAGATGAAGGCAGATGGTATTGAGTACATTTAGTTCTTCAACAACAGTTTTCTATAGCATTAGCAGTAAATCTACCATTTGCAATCTATTGTCTATTTAAAACTATTTAATTTACATTTAACAAGACACCTCTTATTCTTGTGAGTTAATTAAAGAGTTAGTAACTATTAAAAGGATACTAATTGAAATGCAATAAATAACTGAGTTGGTGTGTAATTAACCAAATTTACATAAGTAATAAACACAGTATTGCAGGCTTCCAGAATCAAGTTGAACTAATGCTGATAGTCTAATCTCATACAAGAGCAAATATCTAGGCTTTAATTAGCATAAAACAAAGTAGCTGTGGCAAATTAATTGTATATAATTTTTTTTAAGTAACTGCCAAAGAATAATGCAACTATGCCTTATGTGGTCTTTTAACATCATGGTGATCCCTATTAAACTTTCAATGTCTCTTTTCAGGAAGAGAACATGTTCAGATAGGGGGCAAAGGATTACTCCCACCTTCATAGGATTTGTCATTCTCTCTAGCCACAACAATTGGTTACTTTTTGCATCCCTACTTTACCCTTCATATGCCCTTCAGTACTCCATCTCCTACATATCATCATCCTCAATTTAAGAAATGTTTCTGTAGGACTTTCACAGCACATTCTAACTTAGGAGATCTATGCCCCTTGCAACTCCCTAACTTATTATGGTCTTGTGCATTTATGATATGATTTCATAGAAAATATATAGCTCATAGGTCTTAACAGACTTTTGAAAATAATCTCTTTTTTCTCCAGTGTGTGTGAATCTGCCTATAAAACACATTAATGCATCATAAAATGAATCCTAAAACTTCATCTGTGTGTTATTTTGGTGATGTAGCATGTCTTATTCAAGTAAATGGCCATGATATATTCTAAAATGAGGATAAGTGGAAGAAAGATAGAAGCCAATAGTAAACCAAAGTACTTTAGTATTTAGTGTGTGGTTATAGAAGAATATTTGCTGCTGTGAGACTTGTTAAGTATATTCATGGTTTTCCTTCTTTTTGCTAAATTATAAGTCTCCGATATGCAGGCTAAACAGAGTCTCTGTTTATCTCTGAAAATGTGGTATTTAGAGTGATTTTTTAGTAGTTTGTGACTCATGTGCAAATATTCTCCACTTAAATTCTTCTTGAATGTTTTCAGTTGCTTGGAAGAAAAATTAAGAATTTTTCTTTTAAGAAAAGTTTGTGTTATAATCCTTATACTGATATAAGACCATGTTATAATTAATAGATCATAATGTTAAAATTCACAAAGATTTCTCTGATTTAATTTTAAGGTTATTGCTTTTGTGGTCTAGGTAATCAGTCTTCACTCTCATTGATATTAAAAACAAAAACATTGGGTTAAAAAAATCAGATAAAAAATAACCTCTAAGAGTAACATGGATTTGGATAAAAATAAAAGAGAAATAAATATGATTATATTCTTATTAAGAAGTAAATAATAGTAGCACATCCACCAAATATATTGGTGGTTTCAATAGTAAAAATAATTCATTAGAAGGGGCCAGCTAACATGTTTATTTCCAAAGAATCTGTAGTCTTTAAAAGAAATATTTAAGGAATAACAGCATTATATACTGAAAACACTTTTTTTAACTTTATTTTGAGAGTGAGAGAGAGGGAGAGCGTGCATGCAAGTGTAAGTGGGGGAGGGGCAGAGAGAGAGAGAAAGACAGAGAGAGAGAGAGAGAGAGTGAGAGAGAGAGAGAATATCCTAAGCAGGCTCACAGAGTCCCACGAGGGACTGGGCTCCATCTCATGAACCATGAGATCATGACCTAAGATCATGAATGACCTGAGAAGAAACCAAGAGTTAGCCACTTAACCAACTGAGCCACCCAAGAGCCCTTGAAAACCCTTTTTTAAAAGTCTGGTTTAAGCCTTGCAAAAGGTTTCTGCTACTACCATTAAAATTACAAACTTTAAATTGCCATTGTATTCACCTGATATGTAATAATGTAATGCAGGGAAGCATTATCTTCATTCTAAATATATTTAAGTCTTTATAAAATAATAAAGACAAAACATATTTAATGGCAACAATAGGTTTTAGGGCTCTGTTAAACGTGAGAATAATTTGATCATTTTTCTGAATTATGTTCCCTTCTTGTTTGGTTTCTCAACAGCATTTTATATGGAGACATTTCTTGCTATGGCTAATAACTCGTTTTGCAAATAGCCCTTTTTTCAAATTATAAAGATTGATTATACAATTGAACAGTACAAATATTCATATATTTAGGTGTTTGTGAAATTGTTTTTCACAATGTTGAGTAATCAAGTTGACAGATTTGAGTGTGTGTGTGTGTGTGTGTGTGTGTGTGTGTGGCAAGCGCGTGTGTGTGTATGGGTATATAGCTGTGTCATGCACCCTGTCAGTTACTGGTATGGACTCCATGAAGGTGAAGGCTCTTTGCTCACAATCCATAAACCATATATCCAAGCTATTCTAATTCTTCTCATTTCTTTCCGTTGTCTGGAAGCTTGCATACACTAAGCTAGGGACTCTAAAGCTATACTTCTGCTGCATATAGATGTTCTGTTATTAAAATTTACACAAGGAGTATTTTCCAAATTCATGGAGAAGAAAATAAGAAATACCATTTTCTAAATTAAGTGTTATTTCTTAACCCTTTGTCATCTGCTATAAGAGCTTGAAGCTACATAGTGAAGGTTAGGGTAATGAATGCTAACAGAAAAACTGAAGGCATGTTTAGAACTGTAAAGCATTTTGTTAGACCAAGTGTGATTTCCATTTGCCTTTATGTAATATTGGCCCTTTCCGCTGGTAAAAAATGATTTATATTTTGAATCCTAAAATCCAATGTCAATATTTCCTAGTGTTCACCAAAGAATGCTTTGACTTCCAGACGCTCAGCCACATGAACACTGAGAATATCTGCACTGAGCTTTTAATTTGACACTTCCTCAGTCTCTTCATTTTCTCCTGTTTTCCTCTCTCCAGAATGCTGACTTACATTCTTGCTGTTGGGGATTGAAGTGAAGTAATTCTACCTATTGTCTCTACGGCCAGCTCTAACTTAACTGTTCTGCCCAAGGACAAAATGTAAGCATTCGCCCTCATACCCAATTCTCCAGTAAGGAAAACTGTCTGAAAATCACTGCCTGCCCCTCCCCCAATGTCTGCTGCTATTTTCCTCTTCCAACACAGAAGGTATCTTAGATTTTCTGGGAACAGACTCTGAACAGAGATTTGCATGCACAAAGCTTATGAGGGATACTCTCAGGAATAACATCTGTTGGGAAGGAAGCAGGAATGTAGGGAAAGAAGAAAATTACAGTGTGGTTGGAATAATGCTATTGGAATAATGGCCTTAGCATTATTCCTGCATGGAACTCTGGAGTTAGGGTGACCATCAGAAATGTCTCAAATTGAGGCATGAGCCTGGGGTGATTTACTGTCCCTTCTGATGGCTCATTGGATGACTGCCAGTCCAAGGGAAGCATATAACCTTGGGTGAGGTCACTTTCACCTTCCAAGGTATTCTAGCAGTGCAGGCAAGAATGCCTTCTTCCCAAAGGCAGGTTGTATGGGTGATGAACCAAAGCATTCAACTGACTACTGACTAGAGTCAGTCACGAAAATTTGCTGGCCTTTCATTTTCCTAATTGCTATGACATAGCTTTCTGTGTAAAGAAGTGCCATTTTGTTTTTAACCATTAAAGTCTTTTAAGACAAATAGTTTAAGGTATTCAAATAATTAGTTTCAATCATTTGTATGTAAGTATACAGATAAGGATAGATAAATATGTGGAGATAATCTTATGAAATAAATACTGGCATTTTGAAAGTGATTCCCAAATTGAGGTTATAGCCAATAACCAAATAATGCTGCATCGTGTGCAGAATAGGTGAATTTTTTTTTAATTATAAATGTTTTATCCTCACAGATTATCTAGATCAACTAAGTGTTATAAATGCATTTTCTTATTCTTCTCTGGCCTGAAGCAAAGGAATATAAGAAAATATCAAATATTACTTATATCTCAATACTAATTATATTGAGCTATAATATGTGTAGGTAACAGGAATCATTGTTTTCTATCTGAGAAATGTTTACTTGGAATCAAAATTGGGGAAAACTACTTAGTATTATAACAGGATACATGGGGTGCCTGCATGTCTTAGTCCTTGAGCATCTGACTCTTGATTTTGGCTCAGGTCATGATCCCAGCGTCTTGGGATTCAGTTCCATGTTGGGCTCTGTACTGAGTGGGAAGCCTGCTTGAGATTCTCTCTCTCTCTCCTCCTGCTCCTCTCCCCTGCTCGCATGTTCTCTAATATGTTTTGTTAAAAAAAAACCACAGAAAAACAAAATCAGAATAAGTAAACCATAAATTTATTCTTAGAACTTTTATAAACCTTATTGTGAGAATTAAAATTTTGTTATAGCTTTCAATCAAAATTGTTGTTTTGATTGCACTCTGTTTAGATAAAATCTATCGCCACTTGTGTCTATTTTGAGATCTATTGTTATTGAGGAAATCTTATTATATGACCACATTTTGAGGCATAACTTTGATTTGTACCATATTACTTTCTCTTCCTGTACTCCTATAGCCAATTGAGAATTCTATCTCAATATAATAAAGCAGATTCCATCATTTGTAATGAAATAAACCTGCTATGGGTTTTATTGAAGTGAGGATAAATCCTGAATATCCACTTATGATTCTTACATTTATTCACTCAAAAATATTTATTATTCACCTATTATGCACATCACATTTGGCCTTAATCTGTTGGAATATTTGGAAGTCTACTGAAAAATTATATATCTCAGAAAGGTCAGTGGAACTGATGATTAATAGATTCACTTTATAGAATATCCAAATTAGCTATTTCTAATGTCCAGAAAATATAGAAATTTAATAAATTGAATTACATATACTTAAGTATTTAGTGTCAAATAATTTCTATTGTTTAGCCACCTATTGTATCATGTATTTGGTTTGTAAAAATTATCTACACTGGAAACACTGGTGAGCAAAGCATTGTATTAATTTGTGGTGGCATCTTATTCATACTGTTTTAGGCAAAAGGTATTCTAAAAAGGTGAACAATTACAGAAAAACGGTAGTACATTTGCAGTTTAAAGTTTTGCCACAAGTCAAAACTATTGAAGCCTCAGACTGTTCACTCTAGTGTTAAGGTGAAGTTCGAACAGTTACATAGTTTTTCAGGCATTTTGGAGCAATAATCTAGTAGTTCACTGCTTGAATATTGAAGTGTCACTTCTGGGAGTAACAGACCTACTGAGTCACATCTTATAATTGGAAAAGCCCGACTCCTAAGTCAGAAACACATTTATGTTACATTTTCAATGTGTTTGCACTGGCAGTTATAGAACTTAGGAAATTTTATGTTCTTGTACAATTTATACAGGTAATGGATTTATTCATCCTCTTTTTTTTTCTTTTTATATGTAACGTTGATTTAGGTGATACCATACATTTAGGCGTATTTTTAATTCTATAGCAGTCATTACTCTAGCTTTAAGAAAGAAAGAGCAGACAATTTATGTTCAAAAACTCAGATCATAATAGGTTATCTTTTACATTTTGAAAGACTTTGTGAGTTTTCACCTGCCACAAATATCTACAAATGCTCTGTTTAACACAAGTGTATTCTGCAGTGGGCAAATTTGCACATTCATGGGTTATGCACAAATCTCCTATGAAATACGGAGACTACCTGTCTCTTTCAGAAAAGGCTGCAACCAGTTTTCTCTCCTTGTCATCCCTGGGTCTGAAATAGCAAATGGAAGTTAATTATTTTCAATGGATTATTACCTTAGAATAATTGATAGAAATTTCAATGAGTGAAAAGAACCCTTGGCTGAGAAAATATCGTGGCTAGGGGCACCTGAGTGGCTCAGTGTGTTAAGCATCCGACTTTGGTTCATATCATGATCTCACAGTTTGTGAGTTTGGGCCCCATGTCAGGCTCTGTGCTGACAGTTCAGAGCCTAGAGCCTGCTTTGGATTCTGTGTCTCCCTCTCTCTCTGCCTCTCCCCTGCTCGTGCTCTGTCTCTCTGTCTCCCTCTGTCAAAAATAAATAAACATTAAAAAATTAAAAAGAAAATATTGTGGCTAGGGAAATATTAATTATTCTAAATATTATGCTTTATCAAAAGCACATTCATAAACAAGTAGACAAATTTAGAGAGGTTAATAAAAATTACTAAAGATATGCTTTGCAAATTTACTTTAGTTAAAAGGGTCCTATCTGAGTTAAGTACCACATCACATAGAGGACCCTGAATCCGACCTTAATTTAGGATTCTATACTCATGAGCAACTCCTGAAATAGACTACTTATTTTAACTGGTAATTATACACACACACACACACACACACACACACACACACACACACACACACACAAAATAGTGATATTCTAGTGAAATAGAATTCTTGTGTACAGGACCTACCTTGCGTTATATAATTAAAGTATGCTGTGTCATCATTCTGACTGTTGTGTTGTAGTTGGGGCTCATTAACGCAAAACATTGCTCAAGGTATTTAACTTCTGAGTTTTGAACCTAACTGAAAAGAATAATTACAAATGCAATGTGTAAATGAGGTAGAATCACGTTCTTCTGAGTTTGCTTTGCTTAATCTATTTAAAATTTCTGTGAGTTGGACTTGCCCAAACGTTAACCATAAAAAGGACAAAACACTCTCACAAGCCGAAAAACATTGTAATTTATAAAAAATAATACGATGCCCATAGGGGACTAACCTTAAATCAATGCCAGGTTGGGTTTCGAAATATTTTTAGCGTGTTTAAGTTGTACAAGATTTAGATGCTTTGCAGAGACATAATAAAAGATGACAGGTTAATTAAATATTGGAGATGCGCCAAAACACAGATCCCTCCTCATCACAGGGTTCAGCAGGTGCTTCCTTCTCAAGTGTTATATCTCAGTTGTAGGGAAGTTCACAAACTAATTAGGATCATGCTGGATGACTGGTTATTACTTGAATAACTTGGTATTCAGGGTTTAGGAATATTAACATGATATAACACTGGAGGAGCATGCAAACATTTACTAATAAAGTTTGTATTAACCCACACAAGTGCTATGCTTGTTTCTTTGTGTGTTTTTTGTTTTTTGTGCTTTTTTAGAAATTTCACTTAAAATGAGCAGAAATAGCACATGGGGAAACAAAGATACAAAAATCTGTCTCACAAAAAGCAACCAAAAGTAAATCTAAGAGATCATTATTTCCTAAACTTGTGATGACATTGTTAAGGGGTTGTTATATTGCAGGGTTAGCTTTGTCTGAATATTATCAGTTCCTTGATGATTTTTTTTGATAGACCAAATAATCTAAATTATAATCTTGCTTACACTAGAGTATCAGAATTCTAGGAACTTCTTAGAATTTTCTAATCAGATTATCTCTGTTTATATTTTCTTTTTTATCTGTTTATACACTCCCACCTTCCACAGATGAAGATCTCTTTGAGGAACTTCATCTTTCATGTTTGCCAAGAAAATCTAGTATCAGAATAATTATAAGAGAAACTCATTAAGTATTTAAGGTAAATTAATAACAGATTACAATGTTAATTATAGATCACTTACTTCAATGTATAATTTTTATATTATTGCAATTTATAATTAGTAACAGATTATATAAATTGAATTTTTAGTAGGTTAACTTTCTATGTTTTGAACCCAATTGCCTGAGGGTATCCAAACACATCTTTATTCCTCATACAGAATCTCTTGTAAATCCTGTATCTGTGGATTTTCAGTGAATCACACATACAAACACATACTATAAACACTGATTACATTTTTATAACCTTTTTCTTTTCATTCTGAAGTGCAATCAAGTCTCATTTCTGTGCACCCAACCCATGCCATATAAATAAATCTATATTAATGGGACACTTTAAAATAGAGTCATAACAAGAAAGAGTAAATCACACAAAAAGTCAGTCATTTATATTTACCATTTAGAATCTCTTCACTCAAAGGCATGCATATTTTATAAGGAAACCATAACTGCACCAGATATTGGAGAGAAAATTATGACTCTGCTTGACCATGTGGTACCAGACAAATGTACCAGTTTTGGGTCCCAAAATGGTGAAATGCCTTCAAGCCAATCTGAAAGAAATAATAACAATTTGAAATAATGTGTGCTTAGTTTTCATTTGTACACCTCTGAGTACACTATTAATTTTGTGGTTAAAGGGCTATTACAGAAAAGAACAGAATGAAGTAATATTCAGCAGGTGCTAGACAATATGTGCACACGGTAAGCATCAGGGAGCCACCTGGGTTTGTCTAACTCCAGCCAAATCAATCTTTTATCCAATAATGAAAGATGATTCAGACATAGAGGGAAAGAGAGCACAGCATTGTATATTATTCCTAATGCAGTGATATACTTTTAGTGCAGATTAACTATTTGAAATCTCTCTTCCTCTCGCTCTCCATATACATATATTTATATACACAGATACATACATATGAAAATATCAATCTGTATAAATATAGATAACTGTATTTCTACAGGCCTTCTTTGAAAGTTGAAATGTCCTAAAAGGAACTGGCTAGGCTGGATACAGCCTTTCTTTTCTCTAGTATTGAATTAAGAAGGAAAATATGTGTCATTCCCCAAGCAATAGCAATCAATAAGCATTTATAGCATGCTTATTAATATTTTTGAGCATTATTAATGGTGGCTAGATCTGTGTAATTAGTGTCAGGTTTTAGAATTAATTTATTTGTTCACCAAAGATTTAGGGAGTTTAAGCTGTGTCTAAGAGAGTTGCTACTGTGTGGTACATGGGATTCAGTTAATTGTGTCTTAGTTTCTTTCCTTTCATTTACAAAATAGAGACAATAATAGCTCTATTTATTGAGGTTGTTTAGGAAGATGTAATAAGCTGATACAAAGAAAATTCTTGGAAGAATGTCTATTAGCACTTAGTAAGCACTGAATATATGGTAGAATACAGATAACATGCTATTTTTATGTTTTGATTAAAGAGATAAGCTCTAATTTTTTTTATGTTTATTCATTTTTGAAAGACAGAGACAGAGCACAAGCAGGGGTGGGGCAGAGAGAGAGGGGGACACAGAATCTGAAGCAGGCTCCAGACTCTGAGCTGTCAGCACAGAGCCCGACGTGGGGCTCGAACTCACAAACCGCAAGATCATGACCTGAACGGAAGTCAGATGCTCAACCGACTGAGCCACCCAGGCACTCCAAGAGATAAGCCCTAATTAAATCTTATACCAAATGCTGAGGGTCTGTCCAGACTTCTTCGTTTATTAGATACTATTTAAGTGGGAAAGACAGGTATTTACCAGGGGTTAGAATATTTTTTCCCTGAAATAATATTACTTTGATAGACATGGACTTTTAACTCTGTGAAGGCATTCTTTGCAGTGGGAAAGAAGAGCATGATGATTTTTAAGATTATGGCTTTGCCAATTTTTTTTTTTTTTTGGTCTTTTCTATGGTCAGCAGCTTTTTTATCCCTCAGGTTATAGAAGAGGTAGCACACATCTCTGATATTACTTCACAGGTGCTAATGCTGTTTATAAACCATCGGTGAGAAATGGTTGAATACCAATGTATAGTTTGCCTTACTTGTAGGAGGTATGAGAAAAGGTTAATACAGGGGATAAAAATGCTGTTTCCAGTATCCCAGTGGGTATTAGAGCCGAGCAGCTGAATGCTCTCATCCTTGGTAAGAAGCATGAGACTTGAGATGTAATAAAGTTTTATGATTTTGGTAAAATCATTAAATTCTCTGGGCCATTGTGTTATTATCTTAATGATGAAGACGCTAGTTTAGTAAGGTACCATTGAGTACTAAAATGTTAGTATCTGTTCTGGTACACTTTTTGTAAGCTAAAAGAATGTCTCCTTTTACAGTTTACTGCAGTAGACGTGGAGTGACAATCATTCCTATCATTTTCAGTCTTTGAGTAGACAACCCTTACATAGAATTTTAAAAGAAAACGTGAAATATTCTCCATATTTCCTAGTCATGTCAACTATAAAATACTTTAAACTACTTCAAGGAAGTGGCAGGTGCAAAAGTTTCTGTTACTGTTCAGCTGTAGGACAGAAATGTTTAACTCTTTGGAATATCAGTCTAGTTTTCTGAGTTCATCATAAACAAACTAAATATTTTTATGAAAAGTGTCAATAAAAATCCCAGAAATGGTTGTGTTACCAAACAGTATGGAGCAGATGATATATCAGTATTTAATTTCCTACTGCATTAGATCTCTGCCTCCAAAGAAAATTATAAATTACTATAGATATTTTCTGAATATGTGCAGCTCCATTCTTCACTGAACAAACTAAGTTGAAGAATGTAGCTTGAAGTGTATTGAAAAATTAAAAAAAAATTATTAGGGGAAGAAGAGAATATTTTTTCCTGGTCTAAAAAATGTATTTAGAGAATATGCATCAATTTAATCTTTAAACCAAATTTATTACAAAATGTGCTAAGGCAGTGAACATGTTTTAAACGGTGTTCGTCTTTTTAAGGCGGGAAATAAGTTGCCTTTACAATTTAATTCTAATCCATTTGGTTAGACAAGTTAAATGTGAGAATGTAAATAGAGAACCTGAAGAGAAGAGGAAAAAATCTCTTTGGAAACAGGCTATTTTTTTTGTACCACTCTGTTAATTTGTCAAGACAAGGGTGTGAGCAAATTCAGGGTCAGAATGATTTATGGTGATTCATTCATTTTAATTATCTTTCTAAAGTTTTGAATAAACACTACTCAAACTCTTTTGGTCTTCTCTTTTTGGTTAATGGGCCTTTTATAAGAACATTGCATTGTAATTAAGTGATCAAATTCAGGCTGCTACAATAGAAAAAGCCATAAACTGCTTTCAGATTTCAGGAAGTGCAAAATCATCTCATTTCCTCTGACACCATAACTTTTATTGTTTGATTCATGCTTCTTCAACCTTTCTACCTCGTTTCTAAAACAGACCTTAGGTAACACTGAAAAAAAAAAAAAAAACTAGAATATATAGAAAACTAGAAACAAAGAGAAGATTATTTCTGGGAGGATAATGAGAATCAACTGAGATTCCAAAAGAAAGACACTTGGTCATGGAGAAGAGGACAATAAAGAAAAGCTCAAAAATATTGCTCATTTATTTCAACACTATAGAAGTTTTCAAATCCAGTTTTATTGCTTAGGAATGAGCACTTGAACCATAAATAATGGTCCTTTATTTTTAGAAGGTATCCAGGATTAGATATAACAATGCCTTCATGTGCTTCAAAGTAACTTATTCCCCCAAGCAATCATGATAAATAGAAAAGTCCACTGTCATCTGAAACATTTAACTCTTCTATTGAGTTTCCCAAGTGTGTGCTCATTTTCCCCAAAGTAAGATTAAAAACAATTGTATGCAAACATTTCTGTGTCTTACACTATTCTAGTTTCTCTGAGGTATAAACAATAAATTTCCCCAGTGCCTCACTCATTTCCAGATCTTATTCCAAAAGAGTGCACAAACTAATTAAGAAAAATGCATTTATTAAAAAATCCTGGGAATTTTTTGTTATCTCAGATGAGCACAGTACTTTGCAACAATTAAAAGCCTGCTTCGACCTGCATTAAAAGCTTTGCTAAGGGGCGCCTGGATGGCTCAGTCTGCTAAGAGTCCAACTTTGGCTCAGATCATGATCTCACAGTTCATGAATTTGAGCCCCGGGTCAGGTTCTGTGCTGACAGCTCAGAGCCTGGATCCTGGAGCCTGCTTTCGATTCTGTGTCTCCCTGTCTCTCTGCCCCTCCCCTGCTTGTGCAAGCTTTCTATCTCTTTCTCTCTCTCTCTCTCTCTCAATAATAGATAAACATTTAAAAAAAATTAAAAAAAAACTTTGCCTATAGTAGCATCATATACTTTGTTACTTCCAACTGCTTTGATTTGAGCATATATATTTTAAAAATTGATTCCTGCAAAGTTTGAAAGTCTAGAAGAGGGGAAAACCCATTATTAGCCTTAGAAATTCTATTTCTATCATTTTAAGGGTTAAATGTAAGATCTTTTGCAAAGATAGACTCAAAGTCTAGGAAGTTAACACTGATTCAACTACCAGTAATCCAAAGTGGGGAAGAGCAGAGAAATGCCTTCAAAGACACAGACTAAAATCCTTTAGGGAAAAAGAAACCATTGAGATTTAGCAGTTTAGAAGAACTGCATACCATGACAACTGAAGATACTTGTGGTTCTTCGAAATGAAAAACATTTCTTAGTTTTCTTACTAGACCAATAAGCAGTAGTCTAAACAGAAGTAGCTGAAGCTAACTCATTTGCATTTCCTTACGGACATGTGTGTGTAAGTCTGTTCTTAAGAAAAAAAATCAGAAGATGAAAGAAAAATTAAAATCTCATCTTAACCATGTATCTTCAGATATTGTGCACCGAAAGGTACAAACCTCATGAAATGTTTCTGCGGGATATGTTATGACAAAGAGGTTTTAAACTCCTCAATGTAACTGACAACGAGGCAGGTGATTAAAAGGAAGGAAAGACTATAAGTTACAAGCATGATGAGAGAGATACTCAGATTTCATTAATTTACACATCTTTCTTTCCATGTTTCTCCTTGCCCATGCTGGCTCTAACATGCTGTGCCCAGACAAGGACTAATTTTCTCACCGCTCCTTACATATAGGTGAGACCATTTGAATATTTCTCTCTTAATGACATTTGAAGCGAAGGAATATATGACACTTTGAAGCCAATGATTTTAATTATTTTCAAGCCTCTTCTTCTCGTTTTAAACTCACCTATGTTGGTGTTGGGAATCCCAGGTGGATACCCTACACTAAAATTATGACGAGTTGCTTATACTGTACATGAGCATTATGTCACTGGGAAAATTATTTCTTGAGTCACTTCAATGAAGTGGCTACTGATGATGACTTCCATGTAGCAAAGCTACAGCCTGAAGATCTGCTGCTTGATCTGACATAAGTTCTGAATTTGGGGGCTTGTGACAACTTTATTTCTCACTTTAATTAATAAAATTGCAATCTGTTTTTTTTTTCCTTCAGTCTCCACTCTTTAGTTAGCATAAGACAGTCCCTGAGGGACTGATTATCCCTGAAAATAGAAAGAAGGGCATCCCTGAGCTTCTAAGGCAGAGAGCCAGATGCAGCCAGCCTTCTCTTTGATCATTTTATTATAATTTACATCTTCATTCATCCTAATCATTTTTAAGATGGGATATAAATGTGCTTGTTTCCAAGTAATCCATCTTTAGAACCCTAGTTTAACAATCTCTGCCTTTCTTATAAAATGTTAATGTTTTATTTTAAATCAAATACTAAGTTATATTGAGTACATTTGACCAGAAAGAAATTTGTCATACTGGTACATAGAAATTTTTGAGGTTATTAATAAATACATAAGTTGAATGTGATTCATTTTTTCTTGGAGGTATGTGTGGAATTCTGCATCTGCTTTTTTTTTTTAATTTTTTTTAACGTTTATTTATTTTTGAGACAGAGACAGAGCATGAACGGGAGAGGGTCAGAGAGAGAGGGAGACACAGAATCTGAAACAGGCTCCAGGCTCTGAGCTGTCAGCACAGAGCCCGACGTGGGGCTTGAACTCACGAACCCGCAAGATCATGACCTGAGCCGAAGTCGGAGGCTTAACTGACTGAGCCACCCAGGCACCCCTGCATCTGCTTTTATATTGAAATCTTACACAGTACATCCCCATATTTGGAAGATGTCATGGTGAAAGTGGTGGGCAGAATAATAAACCCTTAAAAATGTGCTAAACACAATCCCTGGAATGTGTATATTGTTACTTTACATGGCAAAGAGTCAAAGGGCCTTTGCAGAAATGAATAGGGATATGTATTCTGAGATGGGAAATTATCCTGGATTATCCAATTGACCAAATCTAATCACATGAGTCCTTAAAAGCACGAAACTTTCTTGGCAGAGCTTAGAGACAGATGTGATCATGAAGAAGGGTCCAAGAACTGAAATAGTGTTGCCTTTGCAGATTAGGGAAGGAGAGCCCAAGCTAAGGGATGTATAGATCTCTGGAAGCTAGAAAAGGCATGGAAACAGGTTTCCCCTAGAGCATTCTTGGGAGGGGGGAAACACAGCCATCTTGACATCCTGAAATCTGTGGGGGACTTTTGACCTTCAGAAATGTAAAATAACAAATTTGTGTTGTTTTAGCTGCTAAATTTCTGGTAATGTGTTAGTATGGCAGTAGAAAACCAACATAGTAAATAATTTACATAGATTATAAGGAGATACTTGTGAAGGCACCATGTCATCTTGAAGATGAAGGACAAGAATAAAACAGAAGAAGAACTCTCAGAGAACCAACTGCACAAACAGCATATCATGGAGTCTCTTAGGGGAGTCTACATCTCACTAATGACTTTTAAAGGAGCAGTATCATTTGTACACAAAGGACACTCTTAACGGGACAAAGATGGTATGATCTCAAATTTGGGAAAAGCATGAAGTTGAAAGATTTTGGGTGATAATAGAAGATGCACCAAGTATGAAAATATTTAAAATAGGATGCCAGCCTGTTTTTTTTTTTTTTTTTTTTTTCTCACTGATATTCTTACCAACAGGACAGTAGACTAAGTATCCATGATCCAATTAAAAGAAACCTGGAAGTCTCACTCACTGTAGCCAGCCTGGATTCTGCCTTCTCCCACTGCCTGGTCTCTGCATCCACTGCCTCCACTAACGGCAATAGTAGAGGAGATTGCTGGGCTCGTCATTGACAATGGCTCTGACAAGCTCAAGGCAGGCTTTGCTGGGGATGATATCCCCTGGCCATTTTCCCGCCCATGGTTGAGTGCCCCGGCAACAGGGCATTATCATGAGCAGGGACCAGAAGGACTCCTACATAGGTGATGAGGCCCAAATCAAACCGGGCATCCTGACCCTCAAGTACCCCACTGAACATGGCATTGTTACCAACTGGGATGACATGGAGAAGATGGCACCATACCTTGTACAATGAGCTGTGTGTGGCTCCTGAGGAGCACCTCGTGCTGCTGACCAAGGCCCCATTGAACCCAAAGGCTAGCCATGAAAAGATGACTCAGATCATGTTCCAGACCTTCAATACCCTAGCCATGTACATGCCCATCCAGGCTGTTCCCTCTTCGTATGCTTCTGGCCATGCCACTGGTATTGTCATGGGCTCTGGGGATGGGGTCACCCACACCATGCCCATCTATGATGGGTACACCCTGCCCCAAGCCATCCTGCATCTGGACCTGGATGGCTGCTACCTGATGGAACCACCTCATGAAGACTCTTGGGTAGCTTGACTACAGCTTCACCACCACCACCGCAGAATGGGAAATTGTGAGTGACATCAGGGAGAAGCTCTGTTATGTTGCCCTGGATTTCGAGCAGGAGATGGCCACTGCCACCCCTTCATCCTTCCTGGAGAAGATCTATGAGCTGCCTATGTGCAGGTGATTACCATTGGCAGTGAGTGGTTCTGCTGTCCTGAGTGCTCCTCCAGCTCTCCTTTCTGTGTATGGACTCCTGTGGTATCCACAAGACCACCTTCAACTCTATCTTGAAGTGTGACGTTGATATCTGAAAGGACTGCTATGCTAACATGGTGCTGTCTGGTGGGACCATCATATACCCGGGCATTGCCAACAGGATGCAGAAGGAGATGACAGCCCAGCCTGATGAAAATCAAGATAATCTCTGGTGCTGTCTGGTGGGACCATCATATACCTGGGCATTGCCAACAGGATGCAGAAGGAGATCACAGCCCAGCCTGATGAAAATCAAGATAATCTCTTCTCCTGTACTTAAGTACTCTGTGTGGATTGGGGGCTACATTCTGCTGTCTATCTTCCAGCAGATGCAGATCAGCAAGCAGGATTGTGATGGGTCTGGCCTCTCCATCATCCATCACAAATGCTTCTAAACGGAGGACATGTGTAACATTTGCTACATGAGTGAATTCTGAGGTATACATTTGCCCAAATGTATACACCTCATGCTAGCCCCATGAAACTGGAATAAGCCTTTGAAAATAAACTTGTCTTTGAAGCTTGTATCTGATATCTGCACTGGATTGTAGGACTTATTTATTTATTTATTTATTTATTTATTTATTTATTTATTTTGCATGTGAAATTCCAGTTTTCCTAATACCATTTAATGAAGATACTATCCTTTCCCCACTGAGTATTCTTGGCTCCCCTGTCCACTATTAATTGCCCATAATTACTCTTGGGCTTTTCATTCTGTTCCATAAAGTCTATGTCTGTTTTTATTCCTATACCATACTGTTTTGATTACTATAGTAATTATTGTAGAAAATTTGAAACCAAGAAGTGTGATGTCTACAACTTTATTCTTAATATTGCTTAACATTTCAAGGTCTTTGCTGGTACCATTTGAATTTCTGTGAAAAATTCATTGGGATTTTGATAGAGATTGCATTAAATCTATAGACTGGGGTAGTATTTTTTTTAAAAATAATATTAACACTTCTGATCCATGAACACAAAATATCTATTTGTGTTTTCTTCTATTTCTTTCATCATCTTATATTTTTCAGAGTTGAGATCTTTCTCCTCATAGGGTAAATGTATTCCTAAATATTTCATTATTTTTTGATGCTCTGGTAAATGGAATTTGATAGATAACAGATAGATAGCAGATATTTTTTTCAGACATTGTTGTTGTATAGATATGTAAGTGTTTTTTGTCTGTTGATTTTGTATCCTAAACCTATACTGAGTTTATTATTCTATCAGTTTTTCTGGTGACATTTTTAGTATTATCTACATTAAAGATCATGTCATCAACAAACATACAAGGTAACTTTTTTCTTTCTAATTTGGATGTCTTTTATTTCTTTTTCTTGCCTAATCATTCTGGTTAGGACTTATGGTACTATGTTGAATAAAAGTGGCAAGAGTGGGCATCCTTGTCTTGTTCCTAATCTCAGACGGAAAGCCTACAACCTACCGTCATTGAGTATATTAGTTGTGGACTTGTCATGTGTGGTTTTCAATATGTTGAGATATGTTTATTCTATACCCAATTTTTTTGAGAGTTTTTATCAAGACAGGATGTTGAATGTTATCTTTTAGCGTATCTACCTAGATGATCTTATGATTTTTGTCTTTCATTCTATTAATGTGGTATATCACATTTATTGATTTGCGTATGTGAAACTGTTCTTGCATCACAGGGATAAGTCCCCTTTGATCATGACATGACCTTTTTCATGTGCTGTTGAATTTGGTTTGCTACTATTTTGTTGAGAATTTTACATCTATATTTATCAGGGATATTGGTCCATAGCTTTATTTTCTTGTAGTGCCCTTACCTGGCTTTGGTATTAGGGTAATGCTAACCTCATAAATGATTTTGAAAGTGTTCTCTCTTTAAATTTTTGGAAGATTTTGAGAAGGATTAGCGTTAATTCCTTAAATGTTTAGAATTGACCAGTGAAGCCACTTGGTTCTGAGCTTTTCTTTGTTGGGAAATTTTTGATTGCTGATTCAATTTCCTTACTTGTTTATTGATATGTTCAAATTTATATTTTTTTTCATTATGCAGATGTGGTAAGTTGCATGATTCAAATGTGGAAAGTTGTTTCTAGAAATTTATCAATTTATTCTAAGTAATACCATTTGTTGTCATAATTATTCATAGTAGGTTGTTAGGATTTTTTGCATTTCTTTTATCAGTTGTAGCATCTTTCATTTCTGATTTTACATATGAAAGTACTCCTTTTATTTTTTCTTGGTAAGTCCAACTGAAGGTTTGTCAATTTTTGTTTATCTTTTCAAAAAAACACCTCTTATCATCTTTTATATATTTTTTCTCTAATTATTCTCTGATCTTCTTCCTTTTGCTAACTTTGGGTTTATTTATTTATTTATTTATTTAGTTGCTTGAGGTTTAAACCTAGGTTATTTGAGATCTTTCTCTTTTTTTAATGTAGTCATTTATTGGTGTGAAAGTCCCTGTTAACACTGTGTCTGGTGCATCTCATAACTTTTGTTATGTTTTGCTTTCATTTTTTTGTTGTAAGATATTTTTTGGTTTCCCTTTTGATTTCTTCTTTGACCCATTGGTTGTTTAGGAGTGTGTGTAATTTTCACATATTGTAGATTTTCCAGAGCTCTTTTTGTTATTAATTTCCAGTTTCACACCATTTTGGTCAGAAAAGAGAACTTTGTATGATTTGTTAAATTTGTTAAGATTTGTTTTGTTACCTAACATATAATCTCTCTTTGAAAATGTTTTATGTGCACTTAAGAAGAGTATATATTCTGCTTCTGTTAGATGCAAACTTTTGTATATATCTGTTAGGTCTATTTGGTCTAAAATATGGTTCAATTAAAACATTTCCTTTGTTGATTTACCCATTGTCAGGAGTGGGGAATTGAAGTGTCTTACTGTTATTGTATTGCTATCTACTACTCCCTTCACATCTGTTAGTACTTGCTTACTATATTTAGGTGCTTCTGTGTTGGGTGTGTGTGTGTGTGTGTGTGTGTGTGTGTGTGTATGTGTCCTCACAGCTGAAGTGAGTCTTTTATAGTTAGGTCTTGTGTTTTTTTTGTTGTTGTTATTTGTTGGTTGGTTTGTTTGTGTTTTTTGTTTGTTTTAATCCATTCAGCATACTATGCCTTTTGTAAGAACTTTCTCTTGCCATCTTGTTCATTGTTTTCTAGCTCATATGTGGTTCCTTTGTTTCTTGCCTCTTGCTGTCTTCCTTTGTAAATTGATGATTTTCTTTAGTGTGGTATACTTTGATTCCTATGTCTTCTTTTGGTTATCCCAGGGCTTACTTGAAACCTGATAGAGATATAAAGGTTTACTTTCAGCTGATGACAACTTAAGTTTGATCACACATAAAAACTCTACCCTTTTACTCCCCCCTACATTTGTTGTCAAAAATTACATCTTTTATATCGTGTATTTATTAATATTTTGTAGTTATTGCTCTTTTAATTTTTAATGTTTATTTTTTGAAAGAGGGAGCATGATCGTGGGTGGGGCAGAGAGAGAGGGGAGGACAGAAGATCTGAAGCAGACTTGTTGCTGATAGCAGAGTGCCTGATGTAGGGCTT